>NC_134837.1:209911775-211180861 GCF_004210375.1 Tachypleus tridentatus
CCTTCACTCTCGTCTTACACTGCTAAATTAGGGACGGCTAGCGCAGATAGCACTCGAGTAGCTTTTCGCGAAACTCAAAACAAACAAACAATGTCGCATATTCGTAAAATTACTGTAGTCATTAGTGAATTGATCCGAATTCAACCCAATTTATAATATAAATTTTGAGTATAGACTATATATATATATAACTTTTTCTCTCCATTTCTTAATTCGTTATCAGTCTCACTGTTTTTAACCGTACACTGTCTTTTTATGTTTTTGTTATTGTTTTATTTTTTGTGTGTGAAAAATCTAAAAGATCTTCACTGTGAAGTGAAATTCTAACATGATCAAGTTTGCGTTGTTTCAATGATTTTGTGCTCTTTTGCTTATATACCCAGTGGGTAATAAGCAGCAAGATGTGTATAGTATGATTCATGGTCCGATTCCACGAGATACAACGTAATGCCTCTACATTTTAAACTGTAGTCGTGTTATAAAACAACCAATTACTCTACTTGGTTAAAAGTTGTCAAATAGGTTATCCAGCTATTAGTTCCAAATTAGGAACTGCCGTGCCTGAACTTCGGGTTATTTGACTTGGCCGTTTAATCCATGTATTACGTAAGGTACTGTTTAGGTTTACAGTATTAGAACCATATAGAAACATACTGAGTAACTTCAGTTAAACCTCATTTTCAAGTATAAAAACAAACATAACATCTTCAGTTAACTTTTGTTTTCGAGAATAAATGCATGCTGGCAAGTTCAGCTAACCCTCGTTTTTAAGTGTAAAGACATACTGAGCACGTTCAGTTAACCCTTATTTTTGAGCAGACATGAGATCTCGTGGGTACATTTATTCTGTTTCTTGCCTAAATAAATTTGTAAAACAAAAATAAAACAATTACTTATTCTGCATTTTCGAAACGATCTTATGCTTAGAATCTCGGGCGAGAAAGCAAAACTACATTTGATCTCCCTGTGCAATAGTGTAGAATTCAAAATAGTAGAAACGCTAATACTTATATGCGCTTTAGACTGATACTAGTAAAACATCATGTGGTTATCATATGTGATTCGTGTGAGAGGAAATATAAATTGTGTATATAGTTACTCTCAGTGTGTGTTATTAAAGAGACTCGTCTTGTCTGAGTAGAAACTGAACTAAGTAACTTTACACAAAAAATTAAAAATTTACAAATTAAAAAAGTCTGTGACTAATTATCTAAGATCTGTAATGGGCCGGGCGTGGCCTAGTGATTAGCGTGGTTGGCTGCAAATTCGAGGGTTTATGGTTTTCATCATGCCGATCGTTAGAAGCAATAAATTTAGAGATAGTTAAGTTTAGCTTCAGCCAAACAACAGACGTCATGATTTGAGATACTTCAGAGACAGAGGCCAAGACTTGCATGAGTTGTAACTTGATGAAGGAGGCTTAGGTAGAAATATTCGTTATTACTGTAACTACATGAGAATACTTACAGTTACTGGGGCTACATAGAAAAAATAACAATTATTGGAGCTGCGTAGAAACGTTCATTGTTATTATAACTACAGTAAAACAACTGTTATTGGTACTACATGTAAACATTTATTGTCAATGGAGTTGCATGAAAATGTATATTGTTAGAGTTATATAGCAGTACCTATTGTTAACATAGTTACATTGATTTCCTCATTGTTGTTGGAGTTATACAGAAATACTCGTTGTTGGAGCTACATAGAAACATGTATTGTTCTTGGAGCTACACACAAACATTCATTGTTATTGGATATGATGTATGGTGTTGTATGAAATTAAACAAAGCCATTAGAATAAAAGCAATAGATCTCAAGTGACAATGCTTTACAGTTCACTACGTTTATAACTTCGCTGATTTTCTTAGACTATGTTCGGTAATGAATGTTCAATTACGGCATCACCTTCAAATTATATTTCTTGACATTAAAAATATAATTGTTTATCGTTAAGCACAATGCTATTCTATGGACTACTTGTGTTCTGCTGTCTGCAGGCATTGAACTCTGAATTTTAACGTTACGGGCCCTTATCGCTGAGCTTCCATGGGGGAGAGATCAAAGTTGCTAAAACAAAATGATGTCCTTTCTTAAAAGCTCCTTCCTTACTTGTGCTGTGTTGGAATGTACCTCATGTTCTTGTGTTTTTTGTTCTTGTTTTTTACAGATAAGATTGCCGTCTCCACTGACTTACCACAAAACACTTTCAAACAGAACGAACTACTTTTGTTATCTAACGCCCTAACCGGATTAAAGTAAATCCTATTATGTTAGGCTTGAATGAGAGCTTTGATTTAGTTTAGGAAGTTCTTGCCACGACACGGGGAAAACTCTCATTGTATTGGCTTTGGTTGACAAACTTTTATTAAAAAGTAACACAAACAGATTTTCCCTCCATTTAATTTGATAAATATTAATTCATGTGTGTCCGTTAATTCTCTGAACTGTGAAAAACATATGAATATTAATATAATTATATTTTGTAAAGTTCATCAAATGTATGTTTAAGTATTTTTGAAAGGAAATTTTTTTCACTGTCATATAAACCTGTATCTTTGCTTACCAAGGAAGACACTTAAAAGATTTCTCTGAAATCGTACAGGCTGGATCATTCTATGTCGTCAACTTTGGATACACTTAAAGTTCCCCGTGAAATTCTGTTGACCTCTACTAAACTTTAAAGGTACCATTAGGGCACAAAGATGAGTAACATATAGAGGGATTGAAATTCAGAACTGCCTATGTGTCACCCCACGGTGGATCTTGTCTCTCCTTATGTCCTCCTCTTAAGCCTATTAGCCCAGCATACCCAGGTGGTTAGAGCTATCAACTCGTAATCTGAGGATCATTGGTTCGAATCCCTGTAACACCAAACATGCTCGCCCTTTTCAGCCGTGCTGGCGTTAAAATGTGACGGTCAATCCCACTATTCGTTGGTGAAAGAGTAGACCAAGAGTTGGCGGTTGGTGGGGATGACTAGCTGCCTTCCCTCTAGTCTTACACTGCCAAATTAGGGACTAACGCAGATAGCCCTTCTGTAGCTTTGCGTGAAATTCAAAAACAAACCAAACAAAGGTATGACTGCTCTTCTTCACTTATCTGTTTAATGTTTGTCACTTTCGGTATTAACGCTTACAGTTCTCAGGGAAGTGATCAGGAGGTAGAGTTCAACGTTAGTATTTCTCCTCACCCCGATATCATTTTCCGAGTCTTCCTTTTGTTTTGAACGAGTGCATTAGGTAGTTGATAATTAAATCTACTGTGCTTGTTGAATGGGTCTTTCCATCAGTAAAGTTTTATCCATTATTAAACTCAAGAACACAATAGATGGCAGCACGTATATCATGTTTTTTTATAATTATAACTGTAATTTGTTAACAAACAACAAACAGCTGTGCCCGCCCAGCTTGATGCAGTTTTGTTCAGAGATTATTTGATGGGAAGAATCAGTTGTGACAAGTTGGTCGCCAATAATATATATGTTGGGTTTTAAAAAAAAACTATCAGACTTTGTTTAGTGAACTTTTATATAAAAACTATCAATCCACATTGTAAGTTGTCTTTTCAGCTGAATTTAATTTGCATTTGTAAACCGTTTAGCTAAAACCAAATGTACTTTTGCAGGGTCCCTGAAAGTGTTCTCTTTCGAGAATAAATAAAAACAAAATTAATGATGACCAGTAAGTTTATTTCTTGTTTCTAAAGCTCATATGTCATGCTGTATTGTAGCCTACAGAGTGCATAGTTATTTTTCTCGTAATTTATAGCATGGTCACGTTTTACTTACGTCACAACAGTAAAAGTTGCAACATTAAGCGTCCCTTATGTGACGTCCTTTTAGTGTGTGTTGATCGAGTGACAGACAACACACTACTGTAGGGTGATGCGACTAGGTAAAACAGGTGACTCCTCCTGGTGGCCTCCAGAGGTTCAGGGATCCATAGTTTTCGTCGGATCTAGGGACTGTGCCTGTTGTGCCTAATAAATAATCCAGTTCCGGATCCTCGAATCCCTGGAGACCACTACGGAAAGTCATCTGTTTTAACTATTTGGATCACCATACAGTAGTGTATACACAAAAATAAACAACCGATATTTAACTACAGTATATTAAGACACAAACAGCAAGTATCTACTATACGCATATAAATACGTAAATTTCAAACTATAATTTATAATTTATATATCTATAATTTATCTAACTTTTGGTTTAACTTATACGGCTGCTAGGTAGGGCGTACGAACAGAAAGTGCCTTGGTCCTACGATCGTCTTGACCCGGTACTGCATGGACCATATGCTAAGAAACAAAGGACCACTCAATATTTATTACTCTTTTCTCTGACCAGAGGGATCTCATGGTTACATTTATAGCGCACCCATGACTGCCAAATGCGAGGGGCCTGTTTTTTCGGGAACGGGACAAGAACTGTGGTTCCTCTATTGGACAGTCCTGGTACGATAACCACTGACCACGCTTGGTCAGTAGCTCTGTTATTGGTTTTAAATCAAACAATATGATCGGCTGTGAGGAACACACTATCCAAAACGAAGTCAGTTGGGGTTTCTTTTATCGTCCAAACGGAAAACCGTACACGTATGCAGACAATCTAATTCATGTTTATATCATTATTGTGATTTCTTTTTTTTTCATCTTTATTTTATTATACAACTTGATCCAAATACAAATCTCTGTTTTTTGTTTTCTTGTACATATTGAACTGTTTAATATCACCTTTATTTTTATTTGAATTTTTGAGGCCATGCCTGTTGTCCCTGAAGATTTATGTGCATATATCTATTTCCATGTGTATGAACATATACATATATATACACGCAACACTTACTTGTACCTTAATACATAATCCTGACATCATGACGATGCAAAACGCCCTCTAGTGATACACATATTTTTCTGTAAGCTTAACTACAAAAAAAGTGTGTCACGTTCGGTAAAGTCCAGGGAACAAAAGCGTTTAGGACTAAATTCAACCATTTTTGATCGAGTGCCGAAATATTAAAAAAATATCCACCAGAATGTGTCATTAGTGATATAAAACTGCTGGTTTATTCCAAAGAACCCGGCATGACCAGGTGGTTGAGGCGCTCGACTCGTGATCCGAAGGTCGCAGGCTCAAATCCTCATCATACCATACATGCTCGCCCTTTCAGTCGTGGGGTCGTTATAATTTCACTGTCAATCCCACTATTCGTTGATAAAGGAGTAGCATAAGAGTTGGCGGTGGGTGGTAACGATTAGCTGCCTTCCCTTTAGTCTTATACTACTGAATTAGGAGTGGCTAGCGCAGATAGCCCTCGTGTAGCTCTGCGCGAAATTAAAAACGGTTTACTTCAAACAACAAGGATATCCACTAGAATGTGTCATCATTAGTATAAAACTGCCGCTTGGTTCCAAAGGATCAGATCCTGTGTGTCCACCAGTACTATTTTTATGTTTCCTAAATTAACGGAAACAGAGAGAGTCCTGGTAAGATTATGCAAGCTGCTGAGTGTTTACTTTATATCGAACATCTGGTGATTTCGACGGTCGATTCACACAGTGTTTCCTGTAGTTTTCTTATACTGACAGTTCCTAAATACCCCATTCACATGCATGTGTCAATATGAGACACATTGTGTGTAGGGATAACGCCTTCTATAATTTCCCGTCCTTGTGAAAAAAATGATGGAAGAGCAACATGACGTTTCACGTTGAAACACAACAACAACAATAAACAAAGACAAACCACTGGTTCTACGTTACATTTAAATATTAGTTTTGTTTCTAGTGTGTATATTGTTGGAGGTATATAAGGATTTACATTATATACTTAATTACATTGTTGAATTGTAACTTTGTTACATTTTTCAACTGAAATTTTTTGTCCTGAGGAAATCGAGAAAAATCAACAATGTGACATTGTAACTAATTACGTTATTTTTGATATAATTAATTCCCTCCCAATAAGAGAGGTCGCTGTAGTGGTCGCTAAGAATGCTTTCAGTTGGCTTAGAAGCTTAAATTAAAGCCGTCGCCACAGCTTCAAGAATCGCATTTAACATCTGGCTCATATTTCTGTTACAGTTATAAGTCAGTAGTACTTTTCATGGTTCCTACCTGTTTGACAGTTGAATTGGCCTGGCATGGCCAAGCGCGTAAGGCGTGCGATTCGTAATCTGAGGGTCGCGGGTTCGCGCTCGCGTCGCGCCAAACATGCTCGCCCTCCCAGTCGTGGGGTCGTTATAATGTCACGGTCAATCCCACTATTCGTTGATAAAGGAGTAGCATAAGAGTTGGCGGTGGGTGGTAACGATTAGCTGCCTTCCCTTTAGTCTTATACTACTGAATTAGGGATGGCTAGCGCAGATAGCCCTCGAGTAGCTTTGTGCGAAATTCCAAAACAAACAAACAAACAAGACAGTTGAAATACATATAATTAAACTTTACGTGTTGTTGTTTTTTGGACCGTCAACTATCTAGGTTAAAATTACAAAAATTTGGTTTTCAAATTTTTGAACACAGTAATTTTTGGTGCTACACCTAGTTCACAAGCAAACACTTCATTCTTGTCTTTATTACTTTTTACTTTTTTGTCTCTTTTATCCAGAGACTTACACAGTGTCGCTCTTGTACTCGTTAACATACGTCACTCAACATTAATGACGTCAGCGCCTCTTCGAGAACGTTTACAGTACAGATGAGCTGACATCACGTTAATAATTTATATACAGAAACATACAAGTGTTTGTTTGTTATTAGGATCGTTTTATCTTTTGATGAGGTTCACTTTTGCTTACTTCCAGAGACATACCGGATGTTTAGTTTCTTACTTCCGGAAAATAACGGATGTTTATTTGATGATTCATTTTGGATCCTTTTTCTGTGGAGAACCGGATGCATTTCAGATTTACACCAGCATGTTGAATAACAACGTTCCATAGAGAGGGGTCATGGAATATTTGCATTTAACTATCCACGAATTCCTTAAAAAGGCACATCAATCTGTTAAAAATCATCTGCGCAGTCTCAGTGACGAACAAATTCTTCCTTTCTCATAGAGACAAGTAATTATGATAATACAACCAGTCTTTAGCTGTAATGACGCAACGTATGACTATTCTGTTACAGTATAACCGCAGTATTATTTGGTATAGTGTTTCTCTGTTTGTAACTCTTTCTCTAGCACGTGCTCAGTTGAAATGAAAACATTAATTTGTGCATCCTGCCCCGCTCTTGAACAGTGATTACCGTTTTAAACTGTAAATTCGTAATATGATGTCAAAACAAACTGAATGCAGTAGTCCTCCCACAATGCTCAGCGATAAATTTGAAGGCTTATAACACTAATATTTGGGTTTCGATGCCCGTTGGGGCACAGAATAGGTAGCTTAATATGTGGCTTTGTGCTGAACACTTAAACGGCGGCCATAATAAATTGATGCTGCTATCTGTAACATTCCCGCTGTTTAAGGGTTAACAACGAAATTAACAAACACAATATACTTGAACAACTCTGATAGAAACTATAATAATAGACGTTAGTTTTTACCAGTTTTACAATACTTGAGTCTGTTAAAGTTTATCAAATATCCTTCCAAACTACCGATCTGTTTTTATGGCGATTAATCCTAGTGGGTCCACATATTTTGTTTTTTCTTGTCACTGCACTCAGTGAAAAGAACTGACCAAAAACTTTGGTAAAATCACTCACTTTATACAGCGCTGTTCTAACCAAACATGTGTCTCTGTGTCCACCATATGCTTTTTAAATTATGATCTTTATCAATGATCAAATTCATAACAAAAATTATCCTTGTGTGAAAATCGATTTTGAAACGGATAAAAGCAATTAAACAAGCGTTAATCAACCAGACCAAAAACCTCACACTGGTCCTACGAATTCTTGAATAGAAGACACAATTAATTAATGTTTTAACCAAAATAAAGAGTTAAAGTATGTATGAAACAACAGAATAATCTGAATGTACTGAAAATAATGAAACTTAATCACAATATTAAAAAATGTAAAATAGTAAATACATGTTGTTTTAAACAGCCATGCATTGGTTGATGCTAAATTCAGTTAACATAAAGAACTCGACTAAAAGCATTTTTTATCAGAAAAAACATAAAATAAAGACATTCATACAAGACTATGAAATAGTAACAAGTTTAAAGTTGTTTGTTGATTACTTTGTGATATGTGGACCAATGGATAATCTGGCTGTTTGTGTAAATTACACAGCGGGCCTCAGTGAACATAAATGTATTATTGATGGTTTATGTTAATGTGCTTTCTCAGTGGCTCAGCCGTAAACCTGAGGGTTCAAACCGCTAAAAACTTGGTTTCGATTGTCGTATTGGGCACAGAACAAATAGCTCATGGTGCAGCTTTCAAGAAAAACAAAGAATTTTTTTTTAATGTAACTCATGTTAATGGAAACCTTGTACACTCTGAGCAGTTTTGTATATAAGTGTTTTTTAAAGAAAATACGTTACAAAACCGATAGATGGGCCATATTGGTAAGCAGTATAGCTGCTATTCAGACATCACAATTTAATATAAGCATAGAAAATAAACACAGGTAACACTATGTAACACAAGTTTTGTTCCTGGATAGTATGTGTTATTTCTCAATTGCTTATATTGTAAAGGTACAGAAAATGGCCATTATTTCCTTTAAACTGCTTTTGTGACCTGGATAATGAAATTTAGAAATCAACCTATTTTCTATGTAAAAAACGGGCAACTTTGCACATTTTCATTTACATAAGGTCTGAATAAAACAACACATGAATCAAGATTTACACGTATTTATACTGAAGTTATACAAAAATGAACAAAAAGGTTTAGAAGTGAGTAGTTTTTCGAGATTTGCGACTGTAATGTAAATCACTTTCACGTATCAGCCCTAAAATATAATCTCTCATCATGTTTTCGTTATACGCTCCTTGGTAGCGGCTTTCAAAGTCCAGTATATCTTGGTGGAAGCGCTCGCCTTGCTCCTCTGAGTATGTTTTCATGTTCTTCTTGAATTTATCAAGATGAGCGTCAAGGATATGGACTTTCAGTGACATCCTGCAGCCCATTTTGCCGTAGTTCTTCACCAGAGCCTCAACCCAGTTCCACATAATTTTCGACCTTGCGATTGCCCAAGAAGCCCAGAACCACTGCGACAAAGCTGCCCCAAACTTTTTTTCTCTTCCTGCTGAGCCTCTTGAGGAATTCTGTGCACTCCAGGATCTTCTTTATTTGTGTTCCAACGAAGACACCAGCTTTGACCTTTGCCTCAGACAGCTTAGGGAAGAAGTCTCGAAGGTACTTGAAGACTGGAGACTCCTTATCAAGAGCTGTGACAAATTGTTTCATAAGACCCATTTTATGTGCAATGGTGGGAACAACACCTTCTGGAGGTCCACTAGTGGCTCACACTTGACATTGTGCCTCCCCACAGAGAACTCGGTCTCTTGTGGCCAGTGCTTCCTGTTGTAGTGCGTCGCGGTGACCCTGCTGTCCCAAAGGTAAAGATAACAGGGAAACTTGGTAAAGCCTTCTTGGAGAGCCATCAGGAATGCCACCATTTTGAAATCTCCGATAACTTCCCAGCCATACTCACCATACTTCAAGGCTTCTAGCAAGGTCTTGACGCTGTTGTATTCCTCTTTCACAGAGCACTTTTTCGCTCTCGTCTTGGTAAACTGGCCACATATATAGCAGAATGCATCTGGAGAATGCTTGCAGCTTTTTGATACCATCTTTGATAAAATCAGATAGGTCTTTGTGTTCACTTAGGCAGCTAGAACTAAACTGAAGTGGTGAATGGTAAGCCCCTGTATATATATTACTATGGAAAGTTCTAGAAAATTCTAAAAGGTTCTTGAAAATTCTTATAAGTTCGAGAATATTCTCTATCAGCTACTCAACACTGAATCTACCTGGAATATCCTGGAAAATGGGTAAATTTGAAAACTTTATTACCCAGGTCACAAAAGCAAAGTTTGGAGAGAAAAATAGGTCTTTTCCATTTACTTTAAACATAAGTAATTGGGAAATAACACTTTTTGCCCAGGAACAAGAAAAAGTAAAACTTTTGTTACATAGTATAATAAAAATATTTTAGAGTTGATATATTTAAAATGAAACTTGCAATGCAACCAACATAGACATTTTTTTAAATGACCAAAAATAAAACAGTGGCATTCAGGTGAGTAAGACAATCTACACACGAAATAGATTTAACGTATTAGTTTATGGGAGGTTATATATATGTGTGTGTAACAACATTCAAATTAGTTTTGGCATTTGATCTAAAGATTCTTGAGAAATTCAACTCAAACAAACAACCTAACATTTCTTCACTCAAAACTGAAACAAAAACATGCCAGGACCGATGAGGCATTTCGATCAATACCAAGGTCAGAAGGAAATATGTATAAACAGAAACAGACGGTCTGACAGAAAATAATTTCACAGAGAAACGTTTTACGAAACGTAATGTTTGACTCTGTGTATATAACGTATCTTTGTTTTACCTTTGACCGTTTCGCTTTCATACCTGCCCCTTTTACCTTTTATATGTGTCCATTTTGCTTTCATACCTCCACGTTTAACTTTTAAATATACCCTTTACAATTTTAAATGTCTGTTTCACCTCGCCTTAATCTAAAGCTATATAAGTTTCGCATGGAACTTATTTCATTTGCTCTTTCAAAATAATATTGTTTGTTAAATATTGGTTCTTTTATAGCGTAAAATCTTACATTAAGCTATCTGCACTATGTACACCGCGGGAAACTGAACCCTAGAGTTCAGCGTCGTAAATCCACAAGCTTACCGCTGAGAAACCGGGAACAATAAATATATATTTACAAAGCCACTACAGTTTTGTTTGTTTGTTTTGAATTTCGCTCAAAGCTACACGAGGACTATCTGTGCTAGCCGTCCTTAATTTAGCAGTGTAAGACTAGAGGGAAGGCACGATAACCACTGACCACGCTTGGTCAGTAGCTCTGTTATTGGTTTTAAATCAAACAATATGATCGGCTGTGAGGAACACACTATCCAAAACGAAGTCAGTCGGGGTTTCTTTTATCGTCCAAACGGAAAACCGTACACGTATGCAGACAATCTAATTCATGTTTATATCATTATTGTAATTTCTTTTTTTTTTCATCTTTATTTTATTATACAACTTGATCCAAATACAAATCTCTGTTTTTGTTTTCTTGTACATATTGAACTGTTTAATATCACCTTTATTTTTATTTGAATTTTTGAGGCCATGCCTGTTGTCCCTGAAGATTTATGTGCATATATCTATTTCCATGTGTATGAACATATACATATATATACACGCAACACTTACTTGTACCTTAATACATAATCCTGACATCATGACGATGCAAAACGCCCTCTAGTGGTACACATGTTTTTCTGTAAGCTTAACTACAAAAAAAGTGTGTCACGTTCGGTAAAGTCCAGGGAACAAAAGCGTTTAGGACTAAATTCAACCATTTTTGATCGAGTGCCGAAATATTAAAAAAGTATCCACCAGAATGTGTCATTAGTGATATAAAACTGCTGGTTTATTCCAAAGAACCCGGCATGACCAGGTGGTTGAGGCGCTCGACTCGTAATCCGAGTATCGCTGGTTCGAATCCCCCACACACTAAACGTGCTCGCCCTTTCAGCCGTGGGGGTGTTATAATGTAACAGTTAAACTCACTATTCATTGGTAAAAGAGTAGACCAAGAGTTGGCGGTGGGTGGTGGTGACTAGCTGCCTTTCCTCTCGTCTTACACTTCTAAATTAGGGACGACTAGCGTAGATAGCCCTCATGTAGCTTTGCGTGAAATTCCAAAACAAACAAACCCATAATTCGACAGGCTTAACATTTCAATGCCGTGTAACATAGAAGACGTTTCATATTGAAGTACGGTTTTCGATGCCTTTCTAGAAAGCGACAAGTTTCACGTGTTTTAAAATGAAACGGATTTTTTCTAAGAAAAACTTCATTTATATTTCAAAACGTAGCACGTAATGGTGCGTACACCCACACACAACGAATACGTAGAAAAGTTTGAACAACATGAATAGAAGCGACAGAGATTATATTATGATACGTCAACTGCACTAGATTTGTCGTATCTAGGGCCGATAAGCTCTTTCACATAATACCAAGAATATACAAAAATATGTATAAACAAATCAAGAAGGGTTAAACAGTGAATGGAGAATCTTACACGCGGTATTCTTGTATATATTAATACCAGTTTAACTTTGATAATGTTGGTAGAACAGGAACCCATTCTGTGATGACAGACTGGAAGTATCACAAAATGTTCGATTGGAACGCTGTCGATTTACTGACATCTTTAATATCAGTTAACACTGATATCCTTGATTGATGTGTACTGATAATGTTGGTAGAACAGGCGCCCTGTTGTGATTAAACACCACACTTAGACTGGAGATATGATAAAAAGTTTCATTGGGATGATAATCTGCCCGTATTGGACCAGCTAGAGCGACGAAGTGTTTTGAAAAGAATTCTGTTAAACTGTGATGTATTTTTTATCAAGCATATTCCTATCAATGTTCTCATTCAGTGTAAAATGTTGGAGGAATATCTTCCCCTTCCCCTCCAAAAAAAAGGTGTAGAAATGAAGGGGGGTAGACAGATGTACAAGACTTTTTGTTAACACTATGCCTATTGAGCTGTCACTTTAGGACAGCACCTTTCCTTCGTACGTGTTCACCTGGCTACACCTTCCTTCAGGAGCGTGTACCCTCGTCTTGTACGTCACACCTAATATTTTGTTCGTTTTATTATTATTATTTGCACGCGGTTCAGTGTTGTGACATGAACAGATCTCGTGTGTGTACATTTCTTTCAGGTGAATGATTTATACGTGAGTATTCATACTAAATCTCAGTACTTCCGTAGCTGTAATAGTTAAGCTACGAACCCTTGTTAGCCATCATGTTCTAATACGTTGTTAAACTGCAGGAAGGCTTGGAGAATGGCGTGGAAAATTCTCCGTGAAATGGACTTTACGAGACCTCTACTGATTTAGTTGTTTCACTTAAGATATTATCACACCAAGCATGGATTGATACAAAGTAATAAACAAACTCAGCATGTCGATTCTATACAATGTTTAATCACATCCTGTTGTTATTTAATAATTTTAACGTTTTCCTGTGACTCATGCATAAAATACGGTTGTCAATAATGTGCTTACTGTTCGTTTCGCTTGAAACGTGCAAACTCACATCTACCAAGAACTTTTAACGTTCTTGTTTGTTTTTTAACTTCGCGCAAAGCTACACAAGGGCTATCTGCGCTAGCCGGACCTAATTTAGCAGTTTAAGGCTAAAGGGGAGGCAGCTAGTCATCACTAACCACTACCAACTCTTGGGCTACGCTTTTGTCAACAAATAGTGGGATTCACTGCACATTATAACGTCCCCACGGCTGAAAGGACGAGCATGTTTGGAGTGACGGAGATTCGAATCTGCGACCCTTAGATTATGAGTCGAGTGCCTTAAGCACCTGGCCATGCCGGGCCGTTAACATTATTGAAAGTTCATTGAAACAATTTTATTGATAAAGGAATTAAACATATGTTTATATCATAATTAAAACATGAAATAGTACACGTTGATTACTTTCCTTTATTAAATTAAAAAGTTTCTCATAGTTTCATGTTTTGTTTACGTGTGCCATATTAGATAAAGTTTCTTATAATTTCGTCTTTTAATTTAATGACAACATTATATTAAGCGAATGCTACTACTAATTTCTTGTCATGTGAAACAAACTGACCATTTTTAGGTGTTCTTTAAATATTTTCACACTTATGTCACGTTTATTGAAGTTATTAATTTGTCTATATGTTTCCTATGCTCTATTTATAAGTTTTAGCTAAACCACTGAAAAAGAATTCTGAAAAGTTAGGAATTAAAGCAGTTAACGTAGAAAACAATTAGAACAGAGAACAACTAGACCTCAGAACAGTTGAAACATAAAACAGTTGACGTAGAAACCAATTAAAACAGAGAACAACTAGACCTCAGAACAGTTGAAACCTGAAGCAGATAAAGTAGAAAACAATTAAAACAGAGAACAACTAGACCCCAGAACAGTTGAAACATAAAACAGTTAAAGTAGAAAACAATTAGAACAGAGAACAACTAGACCCCAGAACAGTTGAAACATAAAGCAATTAAAGTAGAAAACAATTAGAACAGAGAACAACTAGACCCCAGGACAGTTGAAACATAAAGCAGTTGACGTAGAAAACAATTAGAACAGAGAACAACTAGACCCCAAAACAGTTGAAACATAAAGCAATTAAAGTAGAAAACAATTAGAACAGAGAACAACTAGACCCCAGAACAGTTGAAACATAAAGCAATTAAAGTAGAAAACAATTAGAACAGAGATTAACTAGACCCCAGAACAGTTGAAACATAAAGCAGTTGACGTAGAAAACAATTAGAAAAGAGAACAACTGGACCCCAGAACAGTTGAAACATGAAGCAGTTGACGTAGAAAACAATTAGAAAAGAGAACAACTAGACCCCAGAACAGTTGAAACATAAAGCAGTTGACGTAGAAAACAATTAGAACTGAGAACAACTAGACCCCAGAACAGTTAAAACATAAAGCAGTTGACGTAGAAAACAATTAAAACAGAGAACAACTAGACCCCAGAACAGTTGAAACATAAAGCAGTTGACGTAGAAAACAATTAAAACAGAGAACAACTAGACCCCAGAACAGTTGAAACATAAAGCAGTTGACGTAGAAAACAATTAGAAAAGAGAACAACTAGACCCCAGAACAGTTGAAACATGAAGCAGTTGACGTAGAAAACAATTAGAAAAGAGAACAACTAGACCCCAGAACAGTTGAAACATAAAGCAGTTGACGTAGAAAACAATTAGAACAGAGAACAACTAGACCCCAGAACAGTTAAAACATAAAGCAGTTGACGTAGAAAACAATTAAAACAGAGAACAACTAGACCCCAGAACAGTTGAAACATAAAGCAGTTGACGTAGAAAACAATTAGAAAAGAGAACAACTAGACCCCAGAACAGTTGAAACATAAAGCAGTTTACGCAAACAACAATTAGAACGTAGAACAGTTAACACAGAGAACAAGTAGTACAGAACAGTTGTAACATAAAACAGTTAACGCAGAAAACAATTATAACATAGAACAGCTAACATAGAAAACAACTAGGGACCGGAACAGTTGGAACATAAAACAGCTAACGTAGAACACAATTGAACATAGAACAACTAACACAGAGAACAGCTGGAGCCCAGGACAGTTGTAAGATAAAACAGTTAGCGTATAAAACAATTAGAACATAGAACAGCTAACATAGAGAACAACTAGAGCCCAGAACAGTTGGAACATAAAACAATTAACGTAGAACACAACTGAACAGAGAACAACTAGAACCCAGGACAGTTAGAATAAAACAGTTAACGTAGAAAACAATTATAACATAGAACAGCTCACATAGAGAACAACTAGGGCCCAGAACAGTTGGAGCATAAAACAGTTAACGTAGAAAACAATTAGAACATAGAACAGCTAACATAGAGAACAACTAGAATCCAGAACAGTTGGAACATAAAATAGTTAGCGTAGAACACAATTAGAACATAGAACAGTTAGAAAATAAAACTGTTAACAAGGGCCTTCAATATCAAAATGGTGTCTGGACTATCTCAGCCACGCCAGCTTCGTACCTATCTATATTGAGCTAGCTCTTTTCTGTGTAATAAAACGTAACTCGAACTTCGATTAGTGTTGGCAGCCGATCGAGAGTAGACTGAAGCGCCATTCTGTCTACTTTAATTTATCCATTGTCCCCTTCTAAATCCATATAAGTGTATATTTCTTCACGCTTTGCCAGACTCGTGGGATTTTCTTTTTTGAAATGCGTGAAAGTAAAAATTTCTAATTCATTGCCGACTTGACTTGGAGTTGGTGGTAAGTGAAATCATGTTGCTAAGATATAGAATTGAAAACACGAACATATAAACAACAGAATTTATTTTAATAGGGGGAAACGTGAACGAGTTTAAACTCAGATTAATAAAGAACAACGTATCGAATATTTTTTTTACAGACTAAAAATTTGAGAAATGGAGGGCACATCCCCTCACTCCTTAACGTCGTGTAACAGCAAAGCTTCTAGCGTTTTAAACACATGTAGTTGTGTTCTTGTTGTTGTTTTCTGGGAACTAACTGTGTTCTCGCTATTAGCGAAAAAAAGTTACGTGCATAAAGTGTCGTTTGTACAGAGAGAGCGCATGTTCTGTCTGTAAACTGACATGCATGGCGGTGAAAAAGTTCAAAACTCTTCATTAAAGTCCCATCCGGTCCGTGGGTTCTTATTATATAAAATGAGCGGAATGCAAGAACAGTCAATGAGGCCGCCCGAGGGATGGGGAGTATGTGTCGTAGCAAACCTGATAAACGTTTATATCTTTTACACTGTTTCGACGTCATTGAAAACTCTCAGCATAATGAACAACTAAGTATAAGAGATTTTTGAACTTGGACCTCATAAAACACGAGCGACAAATAGCATATTCTCATTCTCCCCAGTTGCATTTCGTTTAGGCTTATGAGTTTGATCTCGATTATCTGAAGAACAAATAGTTAAAGATACTGTGTACGCGGTTTTACAGCTCCAAATCTTGTACAAGAGCCTGTGATTAACATAAATCCATGTTCTGTGCCTGAAACAATGAGTACCGTATAAACATCCACCAAATACTGAATATTACAGTCTAGTTTCCACTCAGTACTCTTTGCCATAAGCTGGCATATAGGTAGTGTATACCACAGTTTAGTTAACATTAACTACTGTTTATCATAAGTTGTCACACAAGTTTTGTATTCCAAAACATGCCTATTATAACATAAGCTTTAAAGTTAATGTGTTGCACAGCATTTTGTGTGAGAATGTTCTAGAACCACTAAGCTGAGTAGTTTTTCTTTCTAAGATCAATAAACGTGGCATAAAAGAGGTGACTAATAAACGATGTGCGATAAATGTGTGAAAAGATTATACTTTTGTTTTTGGAAGTAGACCCTCGATTTTTGAATCTTGGTTTGTGACGTTCTTTTTACTACGAGGTTAATTGTTCATCAGCATCTGGTGATAAACTTTTTTTCCTTTTTTTCCAGTTTTGGAGATATATTTTAATACTGTTTAAACAGACTACGTTACCTTCATTAGAAACTTGCGTCCCCGAGGAGTCTTTGGATTTTATTCAGTTTGATCATGTTCCTCTTGCAAAATGAAAAAAAGAAAGAAAAAGTAACGCCACAAATGTGGGGAAGTTTCAAGTAAAATATCAGCGCCCTCTTCAGGAATTTGTTCAGTATTAAACAGTGTGAATGTAGGAAAAGAGGCTCGAGGATAGTGAAAGATATTCACTGCTTTCCACGAGAAACAAATATCACAAATTATTTTTTATTTGATTGAAACTTATACTTATTGTTGTTTGTGTTTAAAAATTACAGTTTCTTCTCTTTATTTTTTGAGTAGTCCTGATGGTATGAAGTAGGACTGAATTAGACACCGCGAACAGAGAAGTTTCTAATATTTGGAGACGCACATAACCGTTTTTTAGGTTACCTACAAATCAAGATAAGGACCTGTTGGGAACTCCCATCTGCTGGTGTTATTAATACTTTCAGAAACATGCATCATACACGTGCTTTTTTCCCTTCTTTTTCTTTTTTCTGTTCTTAATCTTATGTTAACGAAGCCAAAGAAACATACACTCTTGTGTCAAACACAAGACAGCCGGGCCATGTTTTTTGCCGATTTTGGGCAAAGATTTTTTTTTATTTACTATAATGCAAATGCCCTTACTTGGGCTGAATTCAAGGTAAATCGTAATGTTTGGAGCATAGCCAGTTATCCCCTGTTGCTTTTCTTATATTTAAGCAATGTTTACGCAGGTATATCCGCCAAATTCTGGCAGCACCACTTGGCTGCGTTTTGGAAAATATAGTTTCTAACTTTATGACTTTCACCTTGACCCTTTTTCCATCAGTTTGTGTGTGTGTGTGCTTATAAATATATACGGTCACTTTGAAGCGTGACTTTGGAACATTCCTTGCGCACCTCGAGACTTTAAAGCACATTGTGTGTATATTGCTTTGGTCCATTGACAGCATGTTTTTTGAAAATTCATATCACTTACTGTATTCATCTGATAGTTTCAGTGATGGTATTTCGTATAATCGACACATAGAAATATATCCGTATCTTCGAAACGTTCACCGAGGACACACAACTAAGAAATGCGAATGCATTGTTGGCGCGTTTACAAATGAACTAAACTACTATTTAACAAGAACAGCTAACGAGTTGTTTCTTTCGAATATTCACGCAAAGCCACATAAGAACTATCTGCACTATCCATCCCTAATTTTGAAGGAACAGACTAAAGGGAAAGCAGTTAGTCGTTCTGGCTTTGTTTGTTTGTTTGTTTGTTTTGGAATTTCGCACAAAGCTACTCGAGGGCTATCTGTGCTAGCCGTCCCTAATTTAGCAGTGTAAGACTAGAGGGAAGGCAGCTAGTCATCACCACCCACCGCCAACTCTTGGGCTACTCTTTTACCAACGAATAGTGGGATTGACCGTCACACTATACGCCCCCACGGCTGGGAGGGCGAGCATGTTTAGCGCGACTTTATCGTTCTGGCAGTTCCTGGACTTCTCCAATTCAGTGCTTCCCAAAGTAGGAGCGGAAGCTCCCCCTGGAGCCGTAAAGCTTTCTCGTGGGAGCCGCCAAAAATAAGCCAAAACAATGATGCTGAATTAATTTTAATTTCACATGAACAATAAGCCTATAATAATTATGTTGAATTAATTAAATGATACACTATGTCGAAAGATGTTATTGCTTTTACTACGGCACTGGTTTTTTCAATCACCATGCTAAAGTTATAGGTTGGGGACCTCAAACGTTTCTATTTACATCAAGGGAACCTCAGACTAAATTACTATGGGAACCGCTGCTCTTATTAAGTAACGGCCCTAAAGAACTGCAATTTCACAACAATAGGATGCAAACCATGGATCCTCGAATTCATAGTTCGGTGGTTTAATTCTTAGCTGAAAGTGTGAAGGACAGTCGAAGTGCATAATAGCGCCTAAAAGTATCAAATAAATTGTGCTTGGTTAAAAAGTTAGTTCAACGTAGAGTAATCCTACACGTAAAATGAACTGTAGTTTTAGGGGCGGCTTATTCCACCCTGCGTGGGTGAAAATCATTCGGGATTTCTGCTGGGAAGGTCCACCAGACCTCGCCCACGGGTGGGCGAAAAATTTCGCAAGCTGCTTAAATTCTTTCTCTTCGCAGGTGTTAACTTGTAAGATGCCCCCTGTACAGGCTGGGGACGTGGGAGTCGTTCCACGTGCATTTCAGTAACATATCAGTGTAGGATATTGCCTGCAAGCAACGAGAATAAAGCCAGGTATTGACATGCATAACGTCGGAAAGAACCTATCACGTTCGGGTTAGTGTCATCCCCCCCCTCAGGTGATATTTTTGCGTCTTGATAGCAATCGGTTTACTGAAATATTTTAAACATTTTTCTTTCTTACCCCGGAGTTTTTTGTTTGTTTGTTTTCAATTTCCCTACTAAGGATCGTGGTCTTCTCCTATTAATAATGGAAATTCTGTTGACCCTAAGTTGGTCTCCAAACGGGTCAGCAGTAAGTTTAGGGACTAACATCTAGCCTATCACCATTTGTCAGAATCAAGTCAGTATCAACTGACTGATGTAGTGGTTTCATTTTGAGGGCCTGATATGCTGTGGTATATATACCCACACAACCATTCTATCCACTCCTGTGTCTTTCAGAACTTCCACTGCTTGTCTTTAAAATACGTGACTGTATTCCTTGCGATAGGCAGAGCACAGAAAGCCAATTGCGTAGCTTTGTGTTAGTACAACGACATCAACTTTAATGCTGTCCTGACAATGTAAACTTATGGGCTTACTTTTGGTCGTTGTTATACTCAGGTTACTATTTACGTAAAATTTACCATCAGAATTTGAGGCTTTTGAATTCATACAGAAATTTCAAAGGGAAGAAAACAAGCACTCCAGTAAAACTTGGTAACAGTTTTTTTAAGACCTTAATTATCTGGTACAGCGTAAAGCTACTGTTTGTTGGACATAACAACCCGGCAACAGAAGCCAAAAAGCAAATTAAGATATATTGTTTATTCTGAAACATTTTTGGTTGTTACGAAACACCTATGTCAGTTAGACACAAATAACTTCATGTACATATTCTTCGAAATGTACAAACACAAATTACAGTATATTAAAACCTACTCAAAAATAAATTGGTTGATAGTTTTCTAGCATACTGTCGTTTCTTTTCTGTTCCTTTATCATTTTTCTTTTGATTAAAATTACACTTTGTTCTTGTATCGTAAAATATATATATAGTTTACTGTCAATGGAAAACAAGCATATTTATTGGATTTTTCAACATAACTAGCTATTAATATCTTACTAAAAATATGTACATATACAGTAGTCCCCCCGCTGGTACAGCGGCAAGTTTACAGGTTTATAACGCTGAAATCAAGGGTTCGATTCCTCTCGGTGCATTCCGCAGATAACCCGATATGGCTTTACTATAAGAAAACGCAAACACATATACGGTGTTGACCAGAATGTTTACGTATTGTTCTATATTGATGTTTATTGTCTACGTGCATGAAGTGGTAATTGAATTGTAACAGAGAAGGTAGAGGATGATTGGACAACTATGAGCGAGTGGTTATTCTGGTCTGTGTAAGTTGTTTTCAGTAAACAACCACATATACATACCTGTTTTGTATAAAAGGGTGTGCCTTTGGTGTTATCCTTTTCGACATAGACTAACACTTTGATCAGATAATTTTTATCTATTTGAAAACATGCTTCACTGAATCACGTGGCAGAAGTTGTAGGGTGTCAAATTGTTCGACTGCCAAGAAATGGTATGGTTTGGCTTATTTTGTATTTTGCACAAAGCTACTCGAAGGCTATCTGCGCTAGCCGTCCCTAACTTAGCAGGGTAAGACTAGAGAGAAGGCAGCTAGTCATCACCACCCACCGCCAACTCTTGGGCTACTCTTTTACCAATGAATAGTGGGATTGACCCTCACTTATAACGCACCCACGGCTGAAATGGCGAGCATGTTTGGTGCGAAATGGTATGGAACAAACAGACACTGCCAGAACAGTGAGGGTATTCCAAGTATATTATGTCCAGAACCCTGAAACGTTATTGAACTACAAGAAACGTTTATGTTTTGTTTTTCTACAGAAAAGCTTACCGGTAGACGCCCAAAACTACTGCCCGAGATGATCATGCTTTGATCAGATTAACATGTCAAGGTCGAAGGAATTGTAGAACGCCTGACGACAGAAATGGCTTGAATTTATTCTTTCCAGAGTATCCAGAAGAAGAGTTAACAGGAGATTGATGAAACAAGGTTACTTTGCAAGAAGAGCTATCTGCAAACCGATATTAACCAGAATTCACCACCTTTACCATGTTACGTGGACAAAACAGTACGAAAACTTACACTTAGAACACTGGAAACGTGCCATCCTTTCAGATGAATCTTGTTTCTAGTTTGTTAAAGCTGATGGTAAGATTCGTATTTTTTGTTTGCTTGGAGAACAGATGACGGAAGGCTTTCTTTCCCACCGAGAAGACACAGGTGGTAGAGTACGTGTTTGGGCAGCTATTCATATTGGTGGAAAAATTTTATTTTAAATCTTTCAATAAAGGGTTAATGGTTAGCCCGGCATAGCCAAGTGGATAAGGTGCTTGACTCGTAATCTAAGGGTAACGGGTTCGAATTCCCATCACACCAAATATACTCGTCCTTTCAGCCGTGGGGGCGTTATAATTTTGCGATCAATCCCACTATTTGTTGGTAAAAAGAGTAGTCCAAGAGTTGGCGGTAGATGGTGATGACTAGCTGCCTTCCCTCTGTTTTTACACTACAAAATTAAATTAGGGGCAGATATTCATCGTGTAGCTTTGCACAAAATTCAGAAACAAACAAACAAACGTTAATGGTGCCTCCTACAGGCATCACATGAAGCCGATATGCCTGCCATATTTTACTCTAGGTTTGGCAGTAACTTTATGTTCTAAAATATGCAAACATTGTGGTTAAGACTGTTCTAGCTTACCATCTGAGCACATAAAGAAGGCATAAAAACCCAGGGACGACGTGGGTCAGATCAGAATTCCGACATACTACTATGTCGCTTCCCGGAGGGAGCCCTCAAGGTACATGCCAGGTTTGGCTACAATCGGTCCAGCTGTTTGCTAGTAATAGACTAATATGACGAACAGGGCACATATATAGTACCCCAGGGGTGACACGGGAGGATCAACTATTAATATACAATTAACTAAAGGAGTTCAGACACGATCTATAAAACTTCTCTTCAGCTTTCTTTGGGGGGGGGGGATAAAAACTTCATTCATATTCATCATAACAGTGTTAACAGTAAAAAATTCAAAGAGGGAGATTTGAAAATAAGAGTGTAATTACCAATGTAACATTATTTTTTTAACTAAGATAAAAATAACGTTATACAGTATATCAGAGGTAATCACTAACTTCATTTACGTGAAACATCTTTTTGTAGAGCAGAAACTAAAGTTAAGTTTTTAATTGCATGTTTCAAACTTTTCAAGTAAGATACTTCTATTTCAGAGTTAAGTTTTATTATCGTTTCAAATAGTTCAGATGTGATGTTATTTATTAACGTAACTGGTCGTAAGAAACTTTTTTTTTACGCTTCAAGAGATGCTCAAATCATCGTGAGAAAAGAAGAAATATAAAGAAAGTCAACATCTATCATGGTAGGTAACGTAACGATTATGATACCAGCTGTATACCAGCCAGTTTGTTTGTTTTGAATTTCACACAAAGCTACACGAGGGCTATCTGCGCTAGCCGTCCCTAATTTAGCAGTGTAAGACTAGAGGGAAGGCAGCTAGTCATCACCACCCACCGCCAAGTCTTGGGCTACTCTTTTACCAACAAAGAGCGGGATTGATCGTCACATTATAACGTTCTCACGGCTGAAATGGCGAGCATGTTTGGTGCAACGGGGATTCGAACCCGCGACCTTCAAATTACGAGTCAAGTGCCTTAACCACCTGACCATGCCGGACCATATCCCAGTTCAAAAAAAAACTGTGGAATATGCAGACCAAGATGAAATAGTAAAAACGTCACTTTGAAACCCATGATTATAACAGGTGATGACTGTCTCAAGATAAACCGATGTGAAACGTAGAACGACTTCAAGTAATTAAGTATAAGAGCCAAATAAACAAAATACAAAATACTTGAAGTTGAGTGTAGTTCACCAGAGGGCACTATTTTATTTTCTTGTGATCGTTTTTTTTTGCACGACTTACATAAATTTAAGTTACATAGCAAGTAGTAGGCCCGGCATGGCCAAGCGCGTTAAGGCGGGCGACTCGTAATTTGAGGGTCGCGGGTTCGCATCCGCGTCGCGCCAAACATGCTCGCCCTCCCAGCCGTGGGGGCGTTATAATGTGACGTTCAGTCCCACTATTCGTTGGTAAAAGAGTAGCCCAAGAGTTGGCGGTGGGTGGTGATGACTAGCTGCCTTCCCTCTAGTCTTACACTGCTAAGTTAGGGACGGCTAGCACAGATAGCCCTCGAGTAGCTTTGTGCGAAATTCCAAAAAAACAAAAACAAACAAACAAAGCAAGTAGTAAATATGTGAAAAGGGAAACACAAAGATCCAGCACTAGTCGAACGGCACACAGTCATTGCTTAACGTGTGTACCGAATATTTGTGGACGTTGGGGCTGACGAGCATGTAATTTGGATTAGTTCGTTTCAAAATAACAGGCCCACATAACTATAAAAACAACCTGTCCAAGATATGTTTCAACTGCTCAATAACATTTCGGCCCACCATGGCCAGATACTTAAGGCACACGACTCGTAATCTGAGGGTCGCGGGTTCGAATCCCTGCCACACTAAACGTGCTCGTCCTTTCAGCTGTGGGGGAGTTATAAGGTGAGGGTCAATCCCATTATTCATTGGTAAAAGAGTAGCCCAAGAGTTGGCGGTGGGTGGTGATGACTAGCTGCCTTTGCTTTAGTCTTACACTGTTAAATTAGGTATGGCTAGTGCAGATAGCCCTCGTGTAGCTTTGCGCGAAATACTAAAAAACAAACAAACTCCATTTTGATAATTTTAAGAACAATAATAAAAAAACAAATTCTGGTTTTTCGTGCAAATAAAATCAAGTAAATGTTTTCTTTTTGTTTTTAATTAATTGATTGACTGAAACAAAACGAGGCCCTAATTCCCAGCATTCTGTAGGAGAACATATTAGGGACAACATCGGTCAACTTATTTAATAAAAATTATTGTGTGTGAGGTCGTTACTTCCAACCCATTCACATAAAGTTCTCTCTCAAACCTTTCTAGCCCTTTTGGTGGCTGTATGTACTACTTAAAAAAAAAGTAAAACGTTTTTTTGTGTGTGTGATCAGGATACTTGACTCGCAATCTGAAGATTAAGGGGTCGAATATTGTTCCCAAACATGCTCGTCCTTCACCCGTGATAGTGATATGATATGAGGGTGATTCCTACTATTCGTTGGTAAGGAGTAGTTCAAGAGTTGGGGGTGGATGGTGTCACCTAACTGCCTTCTCTGGCCTGCAGTCTTGTCTGTCACTTAAAAACTGGGGAGAGCTGGCGCGGGTAGCTCCCATGTATATATGCGCGAAATTAAAAACAAATCAAGTTATGTTTCTTCCAGAATTTCACGCAAAACTACGAAAGAACTATGTGTGTTCGTCGTTGCAAATTATAGATTAATGGATTTGAATGAAGGAAACTCACCAACACCATCCGTCAACAGCTCTTGGGCAAGCCTTATAGCTAAGTGGAATTTATACGTTGCTACAAGAACTAACCCAAGGTTTGAAAGTGCGAAGTACAGTTCAACGCCAGAGAGATACGAACTATTAATTTGAAACATGTCACACTGTCCACCCAGCCGAAGAGTAAAAAGGAAAGTCTTGGGCAGAAGCTCGGGTTTTATCTTAAATATTCTTAAAACATAATTAATAGATAACAATTATTAGTTTGGGAGAAACGTAGGCCCTAAATTTACTTAGAAGTTTTGAAATTATTTTTCACTGACCATCGATTTGTTTGTTTCTTTGTTATTCATCACAAGGCTACACAAAGGGCTATCTGTGCTCTCCCCAGCAAGGTATCGAAACCCGATTTCTAATGGTATAAGTCCTCAGACATCTCTGTGCCATCAAAGCTGACACAAAATGTAATGGCTTCATTTGCCTCGTGTGTGAGCGCTATGAAATTTCCGAGAAAACAACAGTTACGTTTTGGTTAGATATTCATTCAGTGTTGGCTTGCTTTTCATGATCACCTTAATTCGAAGCCTAAAGTCATGTATTTAAATATAACATGGTACATCTGCCACATTAAACCTACTGCTAGCGATTGTTATAAATTATTTTTGTATTTTTTAACACTTTTGACCTCATGGTTGTTTGCTTTGGCATATTAACTCCGACCTAACAGGTTGTCTTCCGCCAGTGGCTAGAGATTGTCATACGTGAGAAACTCCAAGAGTTGTATGTGATTTTAATGACAAATTTTGATTGCGTATGTGATAATATATAACATGACTAACTTTGATTACAATAAAGATTTGAAACTTTCACGGAGTTCGTTTTGGTTTAGATTATAAAAAAACAACTTTAAATTACATCAATAATTTCGACATTTGCCGCCTTAATAATTCTTGAAAATATCAGCAGTTAATGAAAAAAGTATATTATTAATGGTATAGACGCTTTCACGAGTTTTACGGAATATGTTTTGGAACCTTTCAACGTCGTTGAAGTCTATATAACTATATCCGGTCATGTTCATTTGATGGCCGTGCAATTTGACAATAGTTCTGCAACATAATTTCTGTTCCAAAAAGCTCATTTATATGGTTATTCTGTCAAAAACTCATCTTACTTCCATAAACCATCTGAACAGTGGTTTCTTAGCACCCATTTTAATATTTAGATCGAACAGAAATACATAGACACATTGTCTGGCGACTTGATCGGTATGTCTTTGTAAAGAATAGTATGAATACCCGTTACTTTCTCGAGATTTTTAAGGTATACAACGGTTGAACTAGTGGTATGACTGGATCCATTATCTTGGTAAACCCATACCTTTATTATTATTTTTTTTTTCTTTTGCAGTCAGAGATCCTTCTTTATTATGCTTGGTTTATGTCGCCGGGATTACGTGAACGCCTGTTGCCACTGATCTTTTGTGTTTATGGTTATCACCTATTACAAAACGCTGCACTTTGCTTACCACTGTTGGAATGCGACTCATTGCAGGTTTATTTTTGGATGGTCTTGGGTTCCCAAGTTGATCCATATTTTTTGTTTTCCAATTACATTAAGTACAAGGGGTATTTCATCTTAAAAATTCTAAATCCTCGGACGTCTTTTCAATAACGACCAGTTTTCAATGACATCATACTACCCATACGTCACGCCAAACGATGTCGAAATGTAGTTATGATACATCCCTTCTCATCACGTCACTATATATTTGGTGACTGCCACATAGCCTGCTGACGTACATATTGGAAGGCATGTTAATATACTTTACATAACCCTGTAGAATATCGACTAAAAGCTGCTTATTAGCGTTACTTTCATTCCGAAATTCGTATTTCTCAAATGGAAAAGGTCTTTTTTATATCAGTTTGAAAACTACCGTAAACTTTAGTTAAATAATTAAGCAAGGTACGTTTGATTTTCTCCATGTCTTTGAAGCACGGATTGGTGTTGGAAGTTCCAAGCCTAGCATTAGAATAGCTTTTGTTTTTTGTTAGAAACATAATTTAACGTTTTTGGTTTTGGCATCGTCTTCAATTATTTTTTATTCAACTTTATTTCTTTTTAGTAACCCAGTGTTAGTCTCGTTATAACTCAAGATTTGATGACCCCTAATGCAGCTTTTTGCTTAAAAACATCAATTTTTTTTTCAGGTTTTAGTGTCAACCTAACACTCCGTGGAAAGTAACACAGAATAATTTAGCATTTCCAATAACAGACTTAAATTATAAATACCAAGTAAAACTATACCTAATACAAAAAAAGTTCAAATATGAGTTTGAAAAATAAGTAATGTTTGCTATACCAAAAGATACGTTACTGATGTTTAAAACAGTTTCCAGTGAAAAGTCTGTTTTCTTTCAGCTACGACATGCTATGAAGGTTGTACTGAAACACGTTACTGTCCCCTGATTGGACAGCGATAAGTTCAGATACAGCGCTAAAACCTGGGGTTTGATTCCCCTCATTGGACCTAGCATCTGGTATGTTGTGGTGATTGGCAGGTCCGGTTGTACAATAATTTTTGTAAAATTATTTCAATTACATAAGATTACACACAACGAATATTTCAATCAGATCTTTACTTAATATAATTATGTTTCCGCAGAGATACGTTCTTTATTGTTCAATAATACTTCTTACAGAGATACGTCCTTTATTGTCCTGTAATACTTCTTACAGAGATACGTTCTTTATTGTCCTGTAATACTTCTTACAGAGATACGTTCTTTATTGTCCTGTAATACTTCTTCTTACAGAGATACGTCCTTTATTGTCCTATAATACTTCTTCTTACAGAGATACGTCCTTTATTGTCCTATAATACTTCTTACAGAGATACGTTCTTTATTGTCCTATAATACTTCTTACAGAGATACGTTCTTTATTGTCCTGTAATACTTCTTACAGAGATACGTCCTTTATTGTCCTGTAATACTTCTTACAGAGATACGTCCTTTATTGTCCTGTAATACTTCTTACAGAGATACGTCCTTTATTGTCCTGTAATACTTCTTACAGAGATACGTTCTTAATTGTCCTGTAATACTTCTTACAGAGATACGTCCTTTATTGTCCTATAATACTTCTTCTTACAGAGATACGTCCTTTATTGTCCTGTAATACTTCTTACAGAGATACGTTCTTTATTGTCCTATAATACTTCTTCTTACAGAGATACGTCCTTTATTGTCCTGTAATACTTCTTACAGAGATACGTCCTTTATTGTCTTATAATACTTCTTCTTACAGAGATACGTCCTTTATTGTCCTATAATACTTCTTCTTACAGAGATACGTCCTTTATTGTCTTATAATACTTCTTCTTACAGAGATACGTCCTTTATTGTCTTATAATACTTCTTCTTACAGAGATAGTCCTTTATTGTCCTATAATACTTCTTCTTACAGAGATACGTCCTTTATTGTCTTATAATACTTCTTCTTACAGAGATACGTCCTTTATTGTCTTATAATACTTCTTCTTACAGAGATACGTCCTTTATTGTCCTATAATACTTCTTCTTACAGAGATACGTCCTTTATTGTCCTATAATACTTCTTTTTGCAGAGATACGTCCTTTATTGTCTTATAATACTTCTTCTTACAGAGATACGTCCTTTATTGTCTTATAATACTTCTTCTTACAGAGATACGTCCTTTATTGTCTTATAATACTTCTTCTTACAGAGATAGTCCTTTATTGTCTTATAATACTTCTTCTTACAGAGATACGTCCTTTATTGTCTTATAATACTTCTTCTTACAGAGATAGTCCTTTATTGTCGTATAATACTTCTTCTTACAGAGATACGTTCTTTATTGTCCTATAATACTTCTTCTTACAGAGATACGCCAAATATCTCACCATTTCAGCCGTGAGGGCGTTATAATGTTACGGTCAATCCTACTATTCGTTGGTATAAGAGCAGCCCAAGAGTTGGCGGTGGGTGGTGATGACTAGCTGCTTTCCCTCTAGTCTTACAGTTCTAAATTAGGGACGGCTAGCGCAGATAGCCCTCGTGTAGCTTTGCGCGAAATTAAAAAAAACAGACTCGTAGTGTGTGTTTTTGTCGCACAAGAACAGGTTTTATTTTATTTAACATACAAACTTTCAGTCGTAGTTTCAAGTGTTATATACGGACAGGTAATCGTCTTCAAGTGTTATAAACGGACCTGCACCTTCAAGCGATGTATGTGAAACAGCAAGCCTTTTGATGTGATGAACGGACAAGAAATTGTTTCAAATGTTATATACAGACTTAAAAATGTTTACTGAAACTGAGTGTGTGAGTAAAATTTAAGGAAAAAGAGAGATAAAATAATGTCTTGTATGTGTTATATAATATGACACACAGAGTAATTTATATGTTCACAGTTTAGGAGACACGTTACACACAGTAATTTGAATGTCCACAGTTTAGGAGACACGCTACACACAGAGTAATTTATATGTTCACAGTTTAGGAGACACGTTACACAGTAATTTGAATGTCCACAGTTTAGGAGACACGCTACACACAGAGTAATTTATATGTTCACAGTTTAGGAACTGAAATAACTTGACGTTCCCTTTCTTGAGCTGTATCTCTTATTGGTTATCTATGAAATGATGTTTGTCTTAAGACGGTAAGACAACTTCAGTTCATAGTCATAAATACACATTCTTTTTTCTTATTTATATGACTTTGATGAATGTAATACTTAAGACTTAATGTACAACAGTTATCCCTATTCTGTCTATGTAGAAACCGCGTATTTTCGACCTTTTTTTTAATCCTTCCGATCGTGTACACGAGGTATAAATAAATTTAAAATATTAAAACAAAACGGTTTGGTTTGAATTTCGCGCAAAGCTACACGAGGGCTGTCTGCGCTAGCCGTCTCTAATTTAGCAGTGTAAGATAAAGGGAAGGCAGCTAGCCGTCATCACCCACCGCCAACTCTTGAGCACTCTTTTACCAACGAATAGTGGGATTGACCGTAACATTATAACTCCTCCACGCTTGATAGGGCGAGCATGTTTGGTGTGACGGGATTTGAACCCGCGACCCTCGGATTACGAGTCGAGTGCTTTAACCACCTGACGATGCCGGGCCGGAAGGAAGGGAGAAAACTGCTATCGATATGGTGGTTCACTTCGTTTTCGCGATTTCGGTTAACAACAGTCAACTTCGAATCTTTTTTAACCCTAAAATTTTGTGTTCGATTCTTAGAGAGCGCACAGGTGAAGTAACTTACCGTACAGCCTTACATTTAAACAAAACAAATAAACTTTGTTACAATGTTTCGTTCCTTATTATTTCTATTGGTTTGTCGTTTAATACGTTTTTTCAACTTTATGGAGTAATATTACTACATTGGAATAATGTTGTTTCATACTCCTTACGTAGACCAGTACATAGAATTAGCTGTATTATAATAATAATATTTGTTGTAGCTCTTCCAAAAATTATTAAGTTTCGAATATCAGCATTCTTATCTTCACACGATGATACATAAAATATTAAGCTTTAACGTTAGTGTCGGACCCAGCATAGTTAGTTGGTTAGTGCGTTCGAGTCGTAATCTGAGGGTCGAGTGTTCGATTCCCCGTCACACTAAGTATGCTCCCCCTTTCAGCCGTAGGGGCATTCTAATATTACGGTCAGTTCCACTATTCGTTAGTAAAATGGTATCCCAAGAGTTGGCGGTGGGTGGTGACTAGCTGCCTTCCTTCCATCTAGTCTTACACTGCTACATCAGGGACGGCTAGCACAGATAGCCTTCAAGTAGCCTTGCGCGAAACTTACAAAAAGCTAACAAACATTGTTGCTTCCCAACAATCATATGAGCTTGAGAAACTTTTGATTTGATTGAGTTGCTGGTGTGAACGTTGCCTTTGTCGGTGACTTGTTTATGATCAAACGATTATTGATAATGTGGTGATAATTATGTAGAATACTACTAGTAATTTCCTTTTCGTTAAAATTTTCTTTTATCACCATGATTTACAAGGAAATCACATCGATTCTGAGCAGAGTCTTCTGATAGTTCAAATAAGATTTCTGTTACAAAATGAAGCGTTTTATTCGAATACTACGACTGTTAATTTTTCCAGCACGTGAAAGAAACTCTTGCCAATTACGGGCTGCGTGTTTTAAATGGAATTACTAACATTGTGTATGAAATACTTCACGACGTAAGTTCACAGGACAACTTATGAAATTATTTAATGAAAATATTTCATACGAGCTGATAGATAATTAGTTAATAAATACTATAAGCAAGTTATCTATGATTATTTAATAGAACAGTGCATGTAAGTAATACGTGATTATTTGATAAAATAATATACAAATTATTTGTTATCATGTCATAAAAATACTATATAAAAATAATGTATGATTTTTAATGAAATATTAGAAGCTTGTATGTTTTAGAGCAAAGCCACATTGGGATATCTCTTCTTTTGTCCGCTGCGGAGAATCGAACGCACGATTTTAGCGTTGTAAGCAAGTAATCTAACCGCTGTTATATGCAAGTTACGAATAATTATTCAACAGAACATTATATGTAAGTTATGTGCGATTATATAATGAAAGTATTATACGTTCCAGTTAAATATAATTATTTGGTGGTGAATACTGGACGAAAGTAGAGGTTATGAAAACCTTTTACTTCGTTTCAATAATAAAACTACAAAATCTTAATAAAATTTGCGAATGATTTATATTTTTCTAGCCGGCTTCAAGTACAAATCGCTGTTTACAACGAGGCCCAACAGTTGATGCACTTCTTGTATTATATACTTCAGGGCATGAATACAGTGTCATATATTTCAAAGAAAATTAAAAAAAATGCATTCGAATATTCAGGCTCCCCCATTCTTCATACCGCCTAGTTATAATAATGCAGTACACTTGGAGTTGTAGACATGAGATTCACAGCGTGGCAACGTGCTATTTAACAATCTACTCATGGATTATTACTTTCTAACGCAACAGTCCACTCACTAATATTATTAGATACAATAATTTAAGACCAGATATCTTCATAGAAAAAAACAACGTAAGTTGTTAATAGCATCAAATACAATAATATTGACACATTCAGACAAAACAATACAACATACCAATATCGTCAGATACAGTAAGGTAACATAACGATACATTTAGACATAACATTGCATCTTATTAGCGCTGTCCGACATAACATTATAACACAAAAACGAAATGGCCCAGCTTGACTGGGTGATTAAGGCGCTCGACTCGTAATCTGTGGGTCGCGAGTTTGAATCCCCGTCGGGCCAAAGATGCTTGCCCTTTCAGCCGTGGGGACGTTGTAATGTTACGGCCAATCCCACTATTCGTTGGTAAAAGAGTAGCCCAAATGTTTGCGGTGGGTAGTGATGATTAGTTGCCTTCCCTCTAGTCTTACGCTGCTAAATTGGGAACGGCTAGCTTTGCGCGAGCTTCTAAAAACAGACAAAAACGAAACTCTAATACTTCCGGACCTAACGAAGATATTTTAAATTAATTCAACAGTGGTAGAATTGTTTATCTTGTTATGGAATAGAGGCATTTATAAGCATCGGTTCACCAAAATTAACTTATAATAGAAATAGCTTTCATCAGACTTCAAAGAACTATTTTCTTCATTTACCGTTTATTATAGAACTATTAAATTAAACTTAAGAATTATCAATATATACGCAAAGAATACTTCGAAATGCTTGTTTTTCTAAAGATAATTTCTCTGATTAAAAGTTCGCATAAAATATTTACCCAGTAGTTGGCGAAACGAGGTCGTCTTAGAAGACTCGAATAAGATCTATGTGAACTTCAAACTTTTCGACTGCTTTGACCTTTATTTATGTTAACCTTTTTTAAACTATATATATATTTCATATTAAGAAGAGCCCGGCATGGCCAGGTGGTTAAGATACTCGACTTGTAACCTGGGGGCCACGGGTTCGAATCCCCGTCACTCCAGACATGCCCTCCCTTTCAGCCAGGAAGGCGTTATAATGTTACAGTCACTCCCACTATTCGTTGGTAAAAGAGTAGCTCAAGAGTTGGCGGTGGGTGGTGATTAACTAGCTGCCTTCTCTCTAGTCTTACACTGCTAAATCAGGGACGGCTGGCGCAGATGGCCCTCGTGTAGTTTTCCGCGAAATAAAGTAAGAATATTTACCTTTAGATAACTAACTACTTTTTTTTTTTTTTTTTACCAATGAGACTTACATATTACACCCTACTGAGCAATATTTGTTTCTTACAACACTAGGTTGTAAAGAACTAACCAAAAAATTGAACGAAACCAAACATTTTCGTTGCAAAACATGTTATATACCCTAGGGGGTGATTAATTACAATAATGATGAGATTTTTGTTTAAACGTTTTATGACCCATATGTCACCAAAGGTCACGAACTCGCAAGCATAAACAGTTAAGAAAAATGTATTTAAATGTCCGTTGGATGGGACCCCATTGGAAATGTTAGGGTTAGGATGTACCTCACAACTACAGGAATGTTTGAAAACTAGGTATTATCTAAGTAATTAATGTTTTGACGATTACAAATATGTAGGAAGAGACATGTTTTTAATGTGATATAAATTTTGTGAAATAAACACAAAATTACTAAGTCTCCAGTCTTGCTTAAGTCCGTAAGAAAACAACAGGTGGTCAACAATTTGACCATCGCGCGAAAAACGAGTTGTTTTTAAAATTAAAAAGACTAGAATAGAAGAGGCATCAGTATTCTCGAACGAAGAGTTATTTTAATGACTGCTCTTTAAACTTGGTTCTTGTTTTTATATCTGCTCATGTTGAGCTATCTCAACATTGATAGACATGTCACTTACAAGAAACTTTGTACGTCTCGAACAAAAGGGGCTCTGACCGTTGGTGAGTAGGCTCCAAGTGAGCTGTTCTTAGTTACCTGCATGACAAAAGCAGCCCCCTGGACTACACTCGCTGTTGCGTCATCAGTATCATCTGTGTTGTACGCCTCCGACGGTCGGAATCACAAGTAATTTCAACCCTTTGATCCCGATCCGTAGAACATCTGTCTCACTATGCATGCACCAACGGATTATAAACGAAAATACAAGAACTCCTGGCTCGAAACAAAAGATGCCCTGACTAATACAGTGACTCATAAACTATGGGCGAAACACTCCAAGGATAAGGTTACTCTGTTTTAGAGCAGAGCGTGGAAGAAGAGGGCGGTAGTTACATTTCATAATGAAAACAGTTCTGTGTTCGCAGGAAGTTATGAATAGTATGTAAAAATATATATACACAAAAGGATGTGATTTTAATGTTGTTAGCTCCATTTTGTATTCGTCTATTTGTAGTCCTTTCCTCGTTTCTTTAACTTTTACAAAGTTCTTACCTAATAGGCAGTTTTTCTACAAATTGTCGATTTAAAAACAGTATTGATTTCAACTTTTTCATATAACTAAATCGAGTCATATAGCGCTTATACATATTCAAGCGGGACTTCAATGATACTTTATTCTTGAGTGTTATATGAACAGTGTTATAATAACACATTAGTTGTTACCATATGTTATGAACAGCAGCAAATTTCGTGAATGTTTCACATTATCAACAGGTTTTCGTAATTGAAAAAAATGTACGAACGTTTTATAAACATATATTTAATGTTACCTAAAATCACTAGGTTTTCACAATTAAAAAGGGTACAGAGATTTAGGAAACATATTTTCAACCTATAGTATGTAGGTTTCGTAATTAAAAAGGCCTACAAACGCTTAACGAACACATATTAATGTTACCTAAAATAAGCAAGTTTTCAACATTTAAAAAAAGACGTACAAACGTTTAATGAACATGTTTTTAATGTTACTCAACGTAAGTGGGTTTTCACAATTAAAATGACGTACACACGTTTAATGAACATTTTTTAAATGTAACGTAAAGTAAGAACCTTAGCTGTAATCTTAATCCTTAAATTACATGGTTGTTTTACATTTTAAAGTGAAAATAAATTAACCTTACATAAAATTAAGTGTATATTTAATCGCTCATCAGTCTAGAAATTTAACCCAAATGTAATAAATCTCGAATGGTTTAATTATTACAAATAGAAATTACTAAGAAAAGGTTACATTAAATTACAAACATACAATTTAATAGAAAAAAAATGCTCCATAGATATCAAAATTCATTGTTAATTATTTTTTGAAATTATTAAATTACATCTTAAGGGTTTTTTTATAGGTTGAAGGTGGCGCCTCAGACTTTTTTATTTACATCAAAGAAACCTCAGAGTAAAAGAGTTTGGGAAACATTGATTTATAGGATGATATTCTATTATACGAGTTAATAATAAATTCTAAAGACTTTAAGCTGGAAGTGCAATGTTAGGCCTACATCAGGTACGTAAGGTTTTCCTTTTAAAGAGACGAGATCCATAGAATAGTGAACGCTTTGTGTAAGCAAATAGATAATTTAATATTGTTTAATCTTACAACATTTATGTAAATACTCCCCTTCAGATCAGTATATACATGTTATTTACTCTACATAAATTGATGAAACAGATCACGAGACAAATATGATTTTTGATTTACAGTCAGCGCCAATGTGCATGGTGTGTGAGAACAAACAGTTAGCATAATTACTTTTACAATGAAGTTTAATATAATTTATTTTTGTGTTATTATCTAACCCCTCCAGATATGAAGAATTATATTACAATTAAACCCGCTACCATCAGAGTTGAAATAGTAGTTAGATGTTGTATTTCAGTCAAAACATCACGTGCTGTGCATGCTTGCCAAATCATGTGATATGCAACGGTGTGATCATATCTGACGTTTTAGCACAAGTGTTTCGTCTTTTTAAATTTCACGTACGAAATAACTCATTCCATAGATACCTTCCCGTTTAGGGAAGTCAGCTCCTTACTCTTCCACCAGATATGTTCGAATAATGAAATAAAAGAACGAGAAATGTTAGGCTACTATTTATTTTGAGCGGTAAAATAGGCTTAAAATAGACTGTAAAAATAGGCCTAAAGTGAGTTAAGCCTAGTTCGCCATTAAATAACGCGGAGTTCTCACGATTAATCTTTACAAGACCGTTTCTTAATCATATGGCGCAACAACGTTTTTTTCTTTCTTTGGAGGGGTGGAGATAATAAAAAGAATTAAGTCCTAATGCAACTTAATAATTTTTGTTATACTTGGATCTAAGTCAGAAACCTTGTTATACCAAACTGAAACATTGTTTGAGGAAGTTAGTAAAGAATTAGAACCAAAGTTTCGATTCTGTTTAACCGTCAAAACATATTAAAATACTTGAAATGTTATTACAAATGTATGTTTTTACAAGTTAACTCCATTCCTCCTTGCGTTGTGTAGTTTACTCTTCTTGTTGTGTTTGATAGTTCGTGTTATAATGTTAAACCTTGCGGGCTCTATATATCTCAATGGAACGCCTGAGCGATGCTTTCAATTTGAGAAAATTATCTGGCAAAACAGTGTTGCGTCCTTACTAATCAGCTAAAACATGTACCACCTGGGCATCGTTATCAGACCAAACAAGAAGGCTGCGGTGCTGAAAGGGTGGTGTGTAATCTAAGAGTGTACAAGGGTCGTTTGGCTGATATTATCATAGTCCAAACAGCAGTACATACTTGTCTTCGTGCTGATAGTGAAACTTCGTTCATATCAGACTTTAATGAAAATACATGCAGCTTAGTGGGTGAGGTTATGAAAATACTGGAGTCATTCGATCTCTTTATTCGGAGAAGAAGAGGTATTAATACATTAGGATCATGGTAATAAAGGGACTATTTTATTATTACAGGTAGTTTAACTTTGTTCAAGTAACAGAGAATTCAAGCACAGGACTTTCTTTTGATGTCTTTCATCCATAATTTTCTTAAGTTCCAGGTATAGTTCCAGAAACTACTTTCCAATATCTCCTGAGACTAGAAAACAAACTATGTTCTTTCTTCTTATTATTTATTTAATTTCACGCAAAGCTACACCAGGGCTATCTGCGCTAGTTATCCCTAATATAGCAGAATAAGAGGAGAAGGAAGGCAAGTAGTCATCACCACCAACCGCCAACACTTAGGCTACTCTTTTATCACCGAATAGAGGGATTGACCGTCACATTATATCACCGCCGCGGCAGAAGAAGCGAGCATGTTGGGTGGACGGGATAGCAAACCCACGACGCTCTTACACTGCGAAATTAGGGACCCTATTGTTTTAGCCATAGCTTTGTCTAATTTCCAAAAGAAACAAACAAACTTATTATTTATTTAATTTCACACAAAAATGCTATCTGCGCTAGTTATCCTTAATATAGCAGAATATAGAGTGTCAAGGAAGGCAAGTACATCACCATGCTTCTCTCAGTATATTAGCTATTGTTCATATAGTGAACTATGTAGTAAGATGTCAGTTAGTGTTTCTATAGTAGAATATGTAGTAGTATATCAGTGTTTCTGTAGTCAACTATGTATTAGTATATCAGTTAGTGTTTACATTGTGAACTATGTACTAGTATATCAGTTAGTGTTTACATAATGAACTATCTAGTAGTATGTCAGTTAGTGTTTACATTGTGGAATATATAAAATGAACTATGTAGCAGTATATCAGTTAGTGTTTATATAGTTAACTATGTAGCAGTATATCAGTGTTTATACAGTGAACTATGTAGTAATATGTCAGTGTTTCTATAGTGAAGTATGTAGTAGTATATCAAATAGTGTTTATATAGTAAAGTATCTAGTAGTAAATGAGTTAGTGTTTATATAGTGAACTATGTAGTAGTATATCAGTTAGTGTTTATATAGTGAACTATGTAGTAGTATGTTAGTGTTTCTATAGTGAAGTATGTAGTAGTATATCAGTTAGTGTTTATATAGTAAACTATCTAGTAGTAAATGAGTTAGTGTTTATATAGTGAACTATGTAGTAGTATATCAGGTAGTATTTATATAGTGAACTATGTAGTAGTAAATGAGTTAGTGTTTATATAGTGAACTATATAGTAGTATATCAGTTAGTGTTTATATAGTGAACTATGTAGTAGTAAATGAGTTAGTGTTTATATAGTGAACTATGTAGTAGTATATCAGGTAGTATTTATATAGTGAACTATATAGTAATATATCAGCTAGTCTTTATGTTGTTAAATATGTAGGAGCATGTCAGTGTTTATATATTAAAGTATCTTGTAGTAAATGAGTTAATGTTCATATAGTGAACTATGTAGTAGTATCTCAGGTAGTGTTTATATTGTGAAATATATAGTAGTATATCAGGTAGTATTTATATTGTGAAATATATAGTAGTATATCAGGTAGTATTTATATAGTGAACTATATAGTATTATATCAGTTAGTGTTTATATTGTGAAATATATTGTGGTATATCCGTTACTGTTGATATATTGAAATATTTAACAATATATCAGTTATTGTTTATACAGTGAACTATTTAGTAGTATATCAGGTAGTCTTTCTATAGTGAACTATGTAGTAATATATCAGTTAGTGTTTATATTGTGAACTATGTAGTGGTTTATCCGTTACTGTTGATATATTGAAATATGTAGTAGTATATCAGTTGGTGTTTATATAGTGAAGTATATAGTAGTATATCAGTGTTTATATAGTAAACTATTAAGCAGTATATAAGTTAGTGTTTATATAGTGAACTATGTAGTAGTATATCAATGTTTATATAGTGACCTATGTAGCAGTATATCAGTTATTTTTTATATAGTGAACTATATGGCAGTATATCAGATTGTGTTTATATTGTGAAATATATTGTGGTATATCAGTTAGTGTTGATATATTGAAATATTTAGCAGTATATCAGTTATTGTTTATATAGTGAACTATGTAGTGGTATATCAGTTGGTGTTTATATAGTGAAGTATGTGGTAGTATATCAGGTACTGTTTATATAGTGAAGTATGTGGTAGTATATCAGGTACTGTTTATATAGTGAAGTATGTAGTAGTATATCAGGTAGTATTTATATAGTGAAGTATGTGGTAGTATATCAGTTATTGTTTATATAGTGAACTATGTAGCAGTATATCAGTTAGTGTGTATATAGTGAACTATGCAGCAGTATATCAATTAGTGTGTGTATAGTGAACTATGTAGCAGTATATCAGTTGGTGTTTATATAGTGAACTATGTAGTGATATATCAGTGTTTATATAGTGAACTATGTAGTGATATATCAGTGTTTATATTGTGTACTATGTAGTTGTATGTTTGTGCTTATTTCGTGAATTATGTAGCAGTATATAAGTTAGTGTATATGTAATGAACTGTGTAGTAGTATATCAGTTACTATTTCTATAGTGATCTGTGTAGTAGTATACCACGTAGTGTTTGTTTAGTGAACTATGTAGTAGTACATCAGTTTGTGTTTATATCGTGAACTATGTAGTAGGATGTCAGCTGCTGCTTATATGGTGAAGTATGTAGTAGTTTATCAGTTAGTGTTTATATAGTGAACTATGGAGCAGTAGAACAGTGTTTTTATAGTGAACTGTGTCTTAGTCTATCAGTTAGTGTTTATATAGTGAACTATGTAGTATCATGTCAGTTATTTTTACACAGTGAACTATGTAATAGAATAGCAGTTACTGTTTCCATTGTGAACTGTGTAGTAGTACGTTAGTTAGTGTTTATACAGTGAAGTATGTAGTAGGTAATGAGTTATTGTTTCTATATTGAATTGTGTAGGAATCTGTCAGAAGATATGTGATGTTGCACGTGGTTATTTGTGGATTTGTTTCCCATTTATGGGGTCTGACTTTACCTAGTGTTTAGAGTGCCCAGTAACTGTCAAACGAACAATATTTCAAACGTATATTCTAAGAAGTTGTACATTCTAAAATGTTGGTCTCTCTATAGAAATAAGGGCTGGTCATGGCGTTGTGCCCGGATTTTAAATCCGATGATACGTGGTTCGCAAAAATTGTTGTTTCAAGAAACGCACCCAACATTTTGAGATCGTTATCAGTGATGGTTTAGAATAACTACGATGAAAACCAAATATTCAATCAGACAGGAGTAACCTAGGAGGTGCCGTTGGTTAGTTGTCTTTCCTTTTTATGTAAGTGAACATTAAGGGTGGCAATGCTCCGACAGCCGTCTTTTAGCCTTGTATGGCTCCACAGCAACAGAACGGCATGTCTGTTGAATTACCACGCTGGAAACCGTATTTCAATATCTGTGGCGAGCGGAGCACAGGTTGTTCAATGTGTAGTTTAATTTCAAACTTAATCTAACTCAACTTTGTGAAAAATTCCATAAAAGAAGTAATGAAATAATATGTATACATTTTCATTGTCGCCGGTGACTGTATTCACATAGTTCCAAATAGTATTGGTCCCATGTTTTATTTTGTCTATCTTTCATTTAAAGTATGTTTATTTGTTTCTCACGTTCAAGAACGTGAAAAGGTTTAAATGTTATATGAAAAGGTTTACTGGATGGCCAAGCTAATCAATATATTTCTCTAATACTTATAAGCGTATTACTACATATATTATAAAAACATCGTTGATAGATTGTAACGTGTAGATTTGTTACTATAGCTACATGAATGCCTTAGCAATCGCGTTGTTGTACTTACAGATTTGAGTCAACTAGTAAACTTAATACTGTCAATAATTTTAGCAAAAGCAGCTTTTCGATATGGACGAAAGCCATCGATACTCAAGTTTGTAGTGAAATTCTAGGCGTAGTGAGTAGTTTAGTTAATAGTGGTAACAGAGCCCACTCACTACCTAAACGATGGAGCACCTAGTTGGATTTACGATAACGTTGGCAAGTGAGTGAATATGACCGAATTCCCTTTGTGTTGTTGTGAGGTTTTGTTTTGTAGCTATTACATTGAGATTTAGAAACATTATACAAACAGATAAAGTCAAATCGTTCAAAGAAGAATGTAATATCGACGTAATACTTAAAGGAAATACCTTCTTGACAGGTAAGGAGAGGTCATGTAACACTAGAGTATCATGTCGAGCTAATGTTTAATCACTTTGTGGCATTGATAACTTCTGCGGTGAAGTAGGCAGCCTGAAAAAACTTAGAACAAAGCAATACACGCTCTTAACTAAGAATAATCCAGACTGTTTGTTGTTGTTTTGTTTCCTGAAAACAAACACACTACAGAAACGTACCACTGAGTTAATCCAGTGAAACGGTGAATGATCGGACGATGTCGCTGCCCAAATGTATTTCAGATTATCCTTTTCAAAATGTTGGCGTTTGTGGACAATTTTATGAAATTCGAAACGTTGATTGTCAGTGTATTGATGGAAGATCGAAAGGCGACATCTACTGAAATATTCAGTGATTTTGTATGTCATTACTCTGTAGTTATAATTAAACTTTTGAAAAATTCATTATTTCTTTTCAGTGTATTAAGATAAAACATATTTGATGAAAAGGAGATGGATGTAGTTCGGTTGTGGCTAATGTTTCCAAACAACAAGAGATTCTACTTGTATTGTTATATAATAAAACTAGAAAGACTTTCAAGAGGGTTGCGGGTTTAAATCTCCGTTACATCAAACATGCTCGCCCTTTCAGCCTTGGGAACGTTATAATGTTACGGTCAATCCCACTACTCGTTGGTAAAAGAGTAGCCCAAGAGTTGGCTGTGGATGGTGATGACTAGCTCTCTTCCCTCTAGTCTTACACTTTTAAATTATGGATGGCTAGTGCAGATTGTCCTCGAGTAGCTTCGGGCGAAATAAAAACAACAACAAAACAAACAAACAAGACTTTCGAGTAAAGTATCGAATTGTCACCGTCAGTTTTACTGCTATGTAAGCTGTTTGGTTGTTTTTGTACATGAATTAGTTTTTTTGTTTATAAGTTGAACAATTTGGCACGTCGATTCACGTTATCACGAAAGGCTTGGAGATCTAAGGACAAGCTCACAGAACAGAGTCCATGGTCGCTACACACAAGACTTTATTCTAGTTTCTTTTTTTATTATTTCTTTGTGGTTTAGACGTTTTCCAAAAGTGGACTGGTTCTAGTAGTTATTAAACATTCCCAGAACTAATGTCTTATTCATTTATTTTTACTCGTTCTGGCTTTTGATGGCTCGACGATAACAAGTGACCTCATAAATTGTTGTTTTTTTTGTCTTTGCATGTTTGAATATCATCACCACGTGTTCTCAGAGTCAGACCTGCAGAAGTTAGCGACAAATGAGCTCATGTTTATTTCTTACATCCTTAATAAAATTTTACGGACTCATAACACAATCATCCGATGTTCGATTACCCTTGGTGGACATAATGAAGACAGCCTATTGTGTAGCTTTGCACTAAATAAAGAAAAATATGAAAATATTTTTGATTAAACATTAAGCTACAACTTTTTTCCTCTTTCTGACGCAGTTCATTTCAAAGATAATAGAGACAGTAATAATTTATTAACAATTTCCACCAACCCATTAGCATCTGCGAAACTGAGCCTTAAGTTTTATTATTTTATAATTGAAGGGTTATTTTTTGGAACAAGTAATTTTAGGAGCACAAGTTATTATACAGGCTATGTTAACTGACTTTTATTTCTATTCTATATATATGTATGTGTGTATATTTTTTCTTTCTTCAGGCACTAAGTTCAGTAATACTCTTCTTATAAAAGAAAAAAACTCTACTCTGTTGGTACACTAAAGTCATATTTGCTAAAACTCTCCTCTCTGTGGATCTGTTGTAAGCCTGAGGGCTTATAGCCCAAAAAACAAGGTTTTGCAGATAGCCCATTGCGAAGCTTTCTACTTAACCAACACCCACACCCCACCCCTACATAATAACCTGCTTTTCCAGGGATAAATTATTTAGGAAATTACTGTATATTATGGCACTGCTTTCTTTAAACAGAACGGAAGCTGTTGTTGTTTCTTATTTCTCCAAACTTATACCCTTGTTCATACCGGTTTTATTCAACAACATGAGAAAGAGCTATATGAAGAAACAACTGAGGCGTTTTTGAGATTTTAACAGCATTCGTACACTTTAGCTTAATTGGCTATTCTTTGAATAATGTGTCTAATTGGCTCTTCCTGTGATTAATGTATTTAACTGGCTCTTCCCGTGATTAACGTACCTGATTGGTTCTTCCTGTGATTAATTTACCTGGTTGGTTCTTCTTGTGATTAATATACTTGACAACCAGACGAATCTTAAACCTAAATCTTAATAAACTTTCCACAAACCCTCATTGAACCAGTTGGGACTTCAATTGTTGATCATGCTCAGACTTACAACTTCTGTAGAAGATAATTTCAGCGAAGGACAACAAGATCAACCTCAGACCAATTATCAATCATCTTAACAAACTTTCTTAGTCTGATGGCCATGACATCACAGCATAAATTGCAACTAGCTTCTACTAAGGGCAACAAGGTGGGTTTTTAACCACAGATTTTGACAACATTTCCTAGTATGATGGCTATTACATTACAGCACCATTGTAGCAAGCTTCTGCAAGGGCAGAAACGTCATTATTTGACCATACATCTTAACGAACTTTCTTAATCTGATGGCCATGACATCACAACATCCATTGTAACAAGATTCTCTGAAGGGCACCAAGGTCATTTTTGACTACGGATCTTAAAAAATGTTCTTAGTACGCTGGCCATTACATCACAACATCCATTGTAAGAATATTCTCTGAAGGGCAATAAGGTCATTTTTTACCACAGGTCTTAAACTTTCTTAGTACGCTGGTCATTACATCACATCATCCATTGTAACGAACTTCTGCGAAGGGCAGGAAGGTTAGGTTTTGACCATACATCTCAACAAATTGTCGATTGTTCCATTTGTGACTTCCAAGAGCACGTTTAATCTGTACAGGAATCATAGATATCCTGGTAAGTGGCTTCACAAGTGTGTGGGAAAAGGATATTATGTTGGTTTTATTCTTCATGATTCGCTGTGGATATCATGCTTTATCTTGATGTAGTCGTGAGTTATTCGCGTTCAGATCACACAGTTAGTGATAGCAGTAACTCAAGCTCATCTGTACTTTCTCATTACACAAGAAAACATGCATCAATCATAAAATAAGTTCACCAAAACCCTTCTTCACGCTTCCTGTTCTCCAAATAGATGAAGAGAGATAGCTTATCTCTGGCCGCCAGGGGCTATCCCACCTTGAACACCTCTAGTGAACAAACAAACATCCTCCCACAAACACAAGACGTTCCTTACAGACAAGTAGTCTCACAAGCTAAAAAATATTGTACAATATATGTGATACAATAACTAATTAAAGGATTCAAGCGCCGCCTATGATTGGATCAGAAATTTAACGCAGTAATCACCAGCAAAACTTCTGATTATGAGTGACCGTCTCTGGCATTATGCTCTTCTGCCAAATATGAAACAACATGTGCGCTTGTGGCGTGTGTGTGTGTGTGTGTTTTATAAGGATACGACATACAAGTTAATTTATCTATTTAATAGCTGGTTGTGGTATGTGCAGCTTATTAGGAATAGCTTCCTGAATAAGTGGTGGTCTGGACGACTAAGCTACGAAATTTTATAATAAAAGTAACAGTCTTGCGTGTATTTATGGGGAAAGGGGTGCTGCGTAAGTGATTTTGCATCTTCTGCTGGGTGTTCGAGTCCTCTCTGACCCGGCATGGCCAGGTCTCTAGTGTTCGACCTGTAATCTGAGGGTCACGGGTTCGAATCGCCGTTACACCAAACATGCTCGCCCTTTTAGCTGTGGAGGCGTTATAATGTTACGGTCAATCCCACTATTCGTTTGAAAAAGAGTTGCTGGTGGGTGGTGATGACTAGCTGCCTTCCCTCTAGTCTTACACTGCTAAAATAGGGACAGCTAGAGCAGATAACCCTTGTGTAGCTTTTCGTGAAATTCCAAAATAAAAAACAAAAACAAATGGCCCTCCCTTACTGATATTATTCATTGTATTATTAATAGTCGTGTAAAACTGGTTGTACCTCATGTACTTCTAAAAAGTGGTTATGCCTCAAATTTTTCTAAAACTGTTTGTGTCTCACTTACTTCTAAAACTATTTGTTCCTCATTCACTTCTAAAACTGGTTATACCTCACATTCTTTTAAAACTGGTTGTGCCTTCTACACTTCTTAAACTGCTTATGCTTCTAATTATTCTGAAACTGGTTGTGCGTTACATGCTTCTGAAACGAGTTATGCCTTGCATCCTTCTATAACCGGTTGTGCCTCATATACTTTGTATCTTTCTACTGTTTCACTATATAAATATCCTTCTCTGCAAACAAACAAACAAAAAAAAATAATGTGTCATATTACTTCAAGTTCACTTTTCTAACTATGTTGTTTTTTCATGGTAGAGAGTTCACCGTAAGTCACGTACATATACAGGGAATAAACATGCTCCTGTTACATCGTGGCTTGTATGCGTTTGTGGCAACGGACACTGTGCGTAAATCGTTTCCCATAAGCATAAACCACAGTGAATTATCTTTATAAATAATGTATAGTAACAAGACGGACTTTTCAAACATTAAACTGGTTTCTTTTACAGGATGCACCCCAAAAAGATAATAATTGAGGTTTTGGTTATATTTGTTGCCCACTTCACCCAAACTTCTTAGTCCACTTGGCTAGTTGTCTTACACTTAAGTTGTTTGCTTGTAGTTGAGCGCGAAACTATAAAAGGGGCTATGTGTGTTCTTCCCACCCGCGGTTATCGAACCCCAATTTTTAGCGTATTAAGCCTTTCGTTTTATTGCTGAGCGCAAGGGACGGTTGCAGTGAAATATGCTTGCACACATAGCTACGCTTAGGTTATCGTTACCAACGTGATAAGTACGAGTCTGTTGCTAGGTTTTGAGAACGAACAGTCATACTAACAACAACAATGTTTAACTGCTATGCAGAAACCATGACTCATCTATCGCATTAGCCCTTCAACCGTGGTTCACGTCATACGACGTTAGCGTAGACTAATGCTATTGCATGATGCAAGCATTTTGCGTAAAACATTTTGAACGGCTCCACTAAAAACTTCGAGAATCTTTGCGCTTGTGTTAATAGACAATTTTAGACAAACCAGAAACGAAGGATTAATGTCCCACTTGGTTCTCCATCTACGAATTCCTTGCATCGATTTCCCAAGTTGTATTGTTTAGTGTAGTGTAAATCGCGACAAGAAACCGAAACTGTGACTATGTCGATATCTGCTTTTTGTTTCTAGACTTTAACCGGTTAAAAAGGTAGTGAATGGCTCGTTTTATTGTTGTCCGATGTTGAAGCGTCGTGTGCTTGCTGGTGTTTCTTCTGTGTCCGATGTTGTTGTTTTTTGCGAGTTTTCTCTCTGTAACTTTCTACGACTCCGAGCATAAGTGTAATAGTTGTAGACGTGAAAACAGAGGAAATGTAATCATTTTTCTCAGAGTGGGTTCAAACTCTTCAAGGACGAGACTGCAAAAGTTTAAAATTATTTCAGTTTACGGTCTTCTATTTATCAGAAAATTTAACAAAACAGTGGGCAGGACTGGTTCATTTATTCTCACTTAAGCAAAAAAAAACAAACAAAAAACCCTGCAAAATGGGATACCCACACTGGGCCGAGTGCAAGGATCGAATCCCATATTTTAGCGTTACCTTAACTTGCCACTAAGAAGGAGGCTTAAAAGGGGTGGGATTACAGATCTGTTCACTGTTCAACACGAGTATCGAAAACTCGCTTCTAGTGTTGCAAGATTGGAGACATGTGCCGCTGGGGGGCAGAACTATGGGAGATTAACACTAACAGGAAATAAGAAGACCTTTTCTTCACACTGACTTCATTATAATAACCTTGATCTAAGATTCGAATAAAACCCCTGGTGGTAAGTAATAGTGATGAGTGCAAGCTTACTTCGTTTGCACATAAAAAGTAAAAAAGTGAAACTAATTCGATTTTTAATTATTATTACATGCCACCAGCACACTTAATTAATACATAATAAACTCAGGAACTGATAAGGTCATGACGACGTGAGATAATCCTGTACAGTCACCAGAGTATCAATTAATTCTTGATAACGAGAAACCCACTTGAAATAAAAATGTTTTATTCAGGTTTGTTAACCTGAAGATGACCTAGGAAGGTCAAAACGTTGTTCTCTGCTTATCAATAAAAGTGTTAATACCCATACCAGCCGTTCTGAGATACAGTATCAATTAGCAGATCAGGGGTACTTAGCTGAACAGAACGGAAAGTGAGGGGAAAGGTCACAGGTAGGGGTTACAACTTTGGTGATCATATTCATGAGATGGTTAGAAAAACGCTTATAGAACAATAACAGTTGGTTTTGTTTTCACTTTTACCAACTTGCGGTGGTTGAAGAAATAACGTTGGTTCTTTTTATTATGTTATATAGTAGTGTAATTATCTGAGTATCATATTTACCAAGCTATTAAGGAGACTTTTGTCACAGAAACAAAGAAAAGATTTTGATTAAAATTATTCTTAAGAATGAAAATAATTGATTAATATATCATAAGTAAACTGTCAAATTTCAAATGAGCTGTCTGTTTCTCACGTTATGGTTGTTATATCGCTTTAAACTAGTCCTACTGTATATCAGTTGTTTCTCTTTTTTCTCATATACCTCAGTCATGGTGTCCTTAAAAACTGTGAATTATCGTTTGAAACGTGTTCATTTTTAGGGAAAGGTCCTCGCGAGGTAGGTGTTGTAGATTAAATAGAACGCCACTATTCAACACAACCAACCGCCAACTCTTGGGTTACACTTCACTGACTAAAAGTGGGATTGACCATTATACTATAACGCCTCCACAGCTAACGAATCTAGTATACTCGATGACGGTCTTTCATGTTCTTGAGGTTAGGTTGCTCTACTCACAGTCTGTTGGTTGCGGGTTCGAATCCCTTCCACCTAACATAATTGTCCTTTCAACTGAAGGGGGCATTATATGAGTCGATCAATTTCACTATTCATTACTAAAAGAGTAGCCCATGCGTTGACGGCGGGTAGTTTTTATTCGCTGCCTGATCTCTAGTCTATCACTAGGGAAAGTTTGGCACAGATAGCCCTCGAGCAGCTTTGCGCGAATTTCCAACGAAACCAGTTTTCAATGAGGGGATTCCAGCCCGTAATTCACAGATTGCAAGTGGAGCGCCCTAACAACCAGTCAGACCATGTCAAGCTTGTGAAACATGTTGTGCTTCAATAATTGAGGTTGAGTACGTTACATCGTTTGCTACAACGATGGTTTAGAATAATCCATAACTGTTAGCAAATCCAAGTGCATACATAAAGCCATATTAGCTAGCCTTCATAGCTTACCCTATTACTTCTGGAACGTAATATAAATAAACCAACGTACCAAAACATGGCTTGTTTGTTTAAAACATCACTTAACCATCTGGTAACTGGTGAAAACGGTAACTCTTACTACATGATTCAAATGCTAGCCAGCTTCTCAGTGAACTCATCAACTAGACATTCACCGACGAAGATAAAGAAACGTGTGACACAGTTAAACTTGTACATCTGTTTATGTGCGCGCCACTGTACATATACAAAACACAATAGAAGAGCACGCGCATACAACAACTAATTTGAAAGTTTTTCAGTCTCCAATAAAAATATAGTGACATATTAAGGAAGATGGGGGACAGGTCTTCCTTGAGTCTAATGTGCCCGTGAATGACAAAGAATCAGTAAAATCTTTGTATGTGTCAAGTTACAACTGGGTTATTCCATGCCAACTCACCTTGGGCTTCCCAGTTCATGTCATAGATTTCCTTGAAATAAATTCAAGCCCAAACTTCATTTTGATTTATTCGGCTATGCGGTACAGCTTTAGGATTTTGCATGGTTGAATAAATCAAAATGAAGTTGTGGCTTTAATTTGTTTTAGGAAATTCTATGACATGAACTTGGAAAAGTTCGTTTTTTCTCGATGAGTTTGCATGGAATGACCTAACTGTTAATAATCAACCAACTATTTCCTTTCAGATATATTTATTATAGTCGCTGATTTTGGATTAGTACTGCATGCTTAACACGTGATTTAACTTTATTTATTTACGTTCGAAATACTCGATTTATTTCAGACTCTTTTAGTGTTATTTATTGTTCTTGCATTACAACGGGATTTCAGTGGTAACATTGATGTTGGTGGTGCACGACGCGGAGATACCAGTGGTAAGATTAACGTTACATTAGGATGTGGTTTGTTTTGAACTTCGCGCAAAGCTACACGAGAGCTATCTTCGCTAGCTATCCCTAATTTAGGAGTATAAGACTAGAAGAAAGCAGCTAGTCAAATCACCCACCGCCAACTCTTGGGCTACTCTTTTACCAACGAATAGTGGGATTGGCCGTAACATTATAATGTCCCACGACTGAAAGTGCGAGCATGTTTGGTGCGACGGGAAATCCAACCCGCGACCCTCGGGATTACGAGTCGAGCGCCTTTACCGCCTGGCCATGCCGGGCTGTTGCGTTAGGAAGTAAGCGGTCACATTAAGTAAGCTGTTGTTTTGTAAACCTTCTCATGTTTACGAAGTGACACACGTAGCTCGACCTAATTAAAAGACGTTTGAAATATATTTTCACGTTATACTTCAGTACAATGTTCTATTTCCTTTATTTATTTTTTATTTTTTTGGAATTTCGCACAAAGCTACTCGAGGGTTATCTGTGCTACCTGTCCCTAATTTAGCAGTGTAAGACTAGAGGGAAGGCAGCTAGTCATCACCACCCACCGTCAACTCTTGGGCTACTCTTTTACCAACGAATAGTGGGATTGACCGTCACATTATAACGCCCCCACGGCTGGGAGGGCGAGCATGTTTGGCGTGACTCGGGCGCGAACCCACGACCCTCAGATTACAAAGCGCACGCCTTAACGCGCTAGGCCATGCCGGGCCGATTGTTTATTTCAAAAACCTTACTTTTAAACATCTGTGTCATAAGCAGACAAGTGAAATAAAAATAAAGTCTATGAAACAAAACAAAAACGACAAGTGCTGCACAGCTACAAATAGTATCAGGAGTGGTACACGGCTTGAGTTAGTAAATTAATTTGTTTCTATAATCGCGTATTTTTCTATATTTTGCAAGAAAACATTTAAAATACGTAAATCTTTCAAATAAATAAGTACCTCGTGCTTTGTTGTTACCACGATGATAATAAATCAATGAATAAATTTACTGCATTTTTATTTTTTGATGACTGTAAATATTTATTCACAATAATCAGTGTGAAGGATACCATACTTGGCGGAACGAGGATCGTGAAATTTTGAATATTCGTGTTACATTTGCTCAAGTGAAAGGTATTTCTCTTAGTTGTTTCTCATACATTTATCTTTAATTTACCACTTCACTTATAACTGTTTTTATTTCATTGTAGTTTAACATTTTTGTATTTGGATCTCAATGGAGTTTCTGAGTTATATCTCTCCTACAAGTCTGACCCTAGATTCACTGATAGCAGGGAAGGAAACCAACTTTTTATTTTTGTTGTGTATCAAAGTATTAACAAAAGTAAGAAGAAGAAAAAAGTTAAAGACAAGTACAGAGAAGTCCAAAAATCTAGTGTAATAGTGATTAACACGTGAGAATGTGTAGATCGATGAGTTTTGGTCCTGAAACTAAATGTTACCCATTCAGATAGGATTAGATCGTGGAAGGAAATAAACTGATTTTAGGCTCCGTCACTGAACGTTCTTGCCCTTTCAGTGCTGAAGGCATTATGATGTGATGTTCAATCCCATCATTATTTGGTTAAAACACTTGGCGGTGGCTGGTGTTGACTATTTGCTTTCCCTCTAGTCTGTTAATGCTATGTTAGGGACGGCTAGCGCAGATAGCTCTTGTGTAACTTTACAAGAATTTAAAAACAAAACAACAACCAAACTAAATTTTGGACCATCCTGTATAAAACTAAATATACCAACCTCATACTAGCTTTTAGCCAAAAGGCACGCTAAAGTTTGCCGTTGTTTGAAAAATGACTGACTGGTTGATAGAAAATCATGATACTCGAAATACTTCTAGAACAAAAACACCACTTTTTTACTTAATTTGTGAAAATTGAACATAAAACTCCTGCTTTTTTAATTATCTATTTATTTGATATTTATAACAATAAAACTATTTGGCACGCTCTAACTTTTAATTGCTGACCGACAGGAAAGAAGGTGTTAACATGAAGGGTTCCTTTCGTTCCTTCTCTCTTGGAAGGTACTTCTCATTGGCTTAAGTGTTACGTCATTGCACGTGCTTAAGTGTAAGCAATACACAACTCAAAGCGTGTGATAAGAAGAACCTTGTATTAGTACATTTCCGGAAGTGTATTTTTAGCCGATCTGCATTTTAAAAAAATGCAATGACACGCCATGTTAAAAAGAAAAAGAAAGAAATTAGAATTTCAAATATACTTTTCTAGCCCGGAGCCTACATTCCTTACGCTCTCAGTAATAAAGCAGGTACTCTACAAACAGCTCCCAGGGTACATTATGCTGGCATCTCGTGAAAGAGGAAAACCAGACTCGTTGCATTAGTTTTGTCATGTATCTTCACAGCCATAAAAAGGGATGGCAGCTGTGACGAAACGTTAGGTGTTTGGCTGGGTGAAGGGTAGGGGCACAACATCCAGCTGCATTTGCATGTTGTCTATTTCTTTAATGTCTGTCATTGAAGCGCTACAAGTTATGATGAGAACGTCAGGTTGGAATTGGAAAGGGATGGGGTGGGGTAGGGTGAGAGGCTCTTGTAAGGCCAAATTTTAAAGGCTGGAGTCCTACTTTTCTTTATCCTCCTACATCTCACAATAACAAAATTATGTTCTTCGAAACCTGTTCCTATGTTCATTGAAAACATGCTAAGTTTCGTTTTGTGAAAGCACACATTTTAATAGAAGCTGGCGTGAAACATTGACATGCCAAACGTGAGTGTGACTGATCGTTCGTCTTATACTATTTGTAGTAGTCTCACATAATATGATTGCAGCTCTTACTTTGAAACGAACCATAGTGTATACAAAGCTTTACATTGTTCATGAACCACGATTGGTTGTTTTGCACATCAGACGAATGGAAGCCAGCCGATAAAATCCTGTTCTTGCAAATTAGGCATAAGTGTCATTAGCAAAACAAAAGAAAAAAGAAAAGTGGTGAAGTTGTTCGAATAACCGTACGAACCAACACGTTGTCCTTAACACAAGCAGCTTTAATTGGTTATATTTTTCACATTCTTTGCGTATCTGCTCCGAGACTGAATCAGATGTTCGCAAATGCAACTAGATGTTGTGTAAGTTCACAGCTTACTGAGGTGTGTTTTGTTTATAGCAAGAAGCAAACCATGAATAAGTGACATGTGAGGCAGCCAAAAGCATATCCAGTGGATCAATAGTATGTGAAGCAGATGAAAGCAGGTCCAGTGGATCAACAACATGCGGAGTAGCCAAGAGCATGATCAACACCATGTGGACCAGTTAAAGAAATTCCCTGTAACATGCAATATTATGGCCAAAGGATCAACAACATGTGGAGCAGTCAAGAGTATGTCTGGTGAGTCAACAATATGTGGAGCAGTAAGAGGCGCACGTCAGTGGATTATCAACATTTAGAGCAGTCAAGGAAATACCCAGTGACACGTGGAACAGCCAAAAGCATGTCCAGTTGCTCAATAACATTTGTTGACACAGTCTTTTATAGAAGTAGCAATTGACTGAATGGAATACTGTGTACAGATTTCTGGTTGAAACAATCTATCAAAGAATAGATTTGTGGTTATTCATATACACCACGGAATGCTCATCTCGATTGATTTTTTTATTTCGCGCAAAGCTACACGTGGTCTATCTGCGCTAGTTGTCCCTAATTTAGCAGTGTAAGAAGAGAGGGAAGGCAGCTAATTATCATAACCTACCGCCAACTCTTAGGCTACTATTTTACCAACGAATAGTGGAGTTGAGCATAATCTCAAAATCAGAATGTAGCTTTGTGATATTTAATTAGTTTCCTTTTTTTTCTCTCTTAAGATGGACAATGTGTTACATTATTTTCTGAACTACGATATACTTGTTTGTGATTATCAGTGTGTTTTTATGTTTTCCCTTTTTTTAGGAAACAGTCCTGTACCCTGTTTTTTACGTCTTTAATAAGGTTAGTAAACTAATTTCAATTCCAAAGGTCTTTTTTCCACAATTCAAATTCATTACCTAATGAGATTCTTTAGGCTGCATATGGTAATACGTAATGAAATTAGATCGGGTCGCATAAGTATGACGTTTAAGGTCAGTTACCACCAACAAACATCTCCTCCAAATGAGGTTAATGTTTCAGTGACGGGGAGACATCTGTTTGTTGCAGACTGGAAAAGGAAGACACGTGGTAACCGTTTCTTTATCGACTACATGTTTATTTACGGCCGGTTCATTGTTCGTTAAAAAATGACAAAACTCTTCATTTGGTGAATGATTCTGAGCGAGAGATTACTAGATTTGGCTATCGAATCTTCAACCATCATTTTCTAGTAGAGAATATTATTATAAATATTAAATTTAGCACTTCTTCTCATACAATAAAGATCAACACTGTACAAAGTTTCGTTAGAGTTCAGTTGGTTTCATTTTTTTCGGTGGGACCGTGCTTGGCTTATTGGCTAGCATATTCAATTGTGAATCTTAGAGTCCGTGGTTCGAGTGCCCTTTCCGCTTAAATGTATTAGTAAATTCTTTGGGGAGCGACCCGCCCCCAGTGGTACAACGGTAAGTCTGCTGTCTTATAACATTAGAAACCAGCTTTCGTACCCATGTTGGGCACAATAAAGACAGCCCATTGTGTAATTTTGTGCTTTACTACAAACAAAACAAAAACTCTTTGGAGCCGTGGGTGTGTAATAAAAGAGACGGTCAAATCCCACAAATAGGCGGTAGGTTTTGTTCTCTAGCTGCTTTTCTTCTGGTCCATCAGTCCAAAATTTAGGAACGACTAGCACGGATAACCTCTGTGTATCTTTGCGCGAACATCTGTAACAAACACTCTCTTCGTGATGTTGACAACTGAATGGAATCAAGTTAAACATAACCAAACAGGATGATGAAAAAGTCGCTTATTAATTTAAAAAAACAACTTTAGGCTAGTTTTGATTCTCGTAACCTGTTTTCTTTATTTATTTTTTCTGTTGCATAAAAAGTGAATAAACAAAACGATGCATAAATGAAAACACGAATCTTACATCTCCGATTTGAAGATGATCATGTTTCATGCCTTTACTCAAGAGAATAATGTTACCAGATGCATGTCTTATATATAATTATACAGCCCATGAAATCAAGAAAGGCAAAAGCCAGCGTAGTTCTCTCATTGTAATGCAGTGGCATTCGTATAAAGTTAGGTGTTTCTAATAGACTTAAGACTAAGGAGTGACGCGATCTGATAAGTGCGCTACCTCTTAAAATTTATTTGAAGGTTGTGTCTGCACTTAAAGAGTCCTTCTATGTAACATGTCTCTCAACAATGCGGTATGAAACTAATGCTTGAAATGCATACTCTCTTCTTTATACGCCCCTCTCTTTGAAGTGGGATGGGGTGTAGGATGATCTATCCGCAGAAAATATTACGCTTGTTGTATGAATTGTAAAAAAAACAACAACAACAAAAACGCACAAAGGCCAAATATTAAAATAGAGTTATAAGTGCTCTTTTTTTTCTTCCGTCTCTTTTCGTCATCATCTTATAATATTTATTTAGCTTATACAACTTTATAAAGCCATGTTTGCACCTAAATACATGAAATTAAACCTAACATGAATATTTTGCTACACAGAATCGACCACACATCTAAGTTGTCTGGAATAATAATATGTATAATTATATGGGTGTATTGATGTGATTTTATTTTTTTTCTTTGTAAAATATTGTGTACTTTTAATTTAAAATCTATTTGTTATTAGTAGATAGTTAACATTTCGCTTCCGGTCCTGATACAGGATGTCTGATAAAAACTAGATACAGTCCTAGTTTTCTTCATATGCAGATAAAGGTTTGGTTTGATTTGTTTTGAATTTCGCTCTACCCGTCCCTAATTTAGCAGTATAAGACTAGAGGGAAGGCAGCTAGTCATCACCACCCACCGCCAGCTGTTGGGCTACTCTTTTACCAATGAATAGTGCGATTGGCCGTCACATCATGTTTGGTGTGATGAGGATTCGAACCCGTGATCCTCGGATTGCGAATCGAGCGTCCTAACCACCTGGTCATGCCGGGTCATCTTCGCTAGCTGTCGCTAATTTAGCAGTGCCACTAGAGGGAATACAGCTAGTCATGACCACCCACCGTCAACTATTGGTCTACCATTTTACTGACAACTATCGGGATTGAGAGACACATTATAACGATCTCACGGCCAAAAAGGGCGAGCACGTTCGGTAAAGGGGACTTCTTTCGATGAAGGACGTGTGGTTAAAAACTGCACACAAGTTTACTTTCCTTTAGCGTCGGTGAAATCGTGTGATTAAAAACAATGGTGACTTAATTAATTTCACCCTTTACAGTGTTTTTATAATTTATTCGTATTTTTAAATTTTACCAAGCTATACTACGTAATATCTCTTTTTCTATTGTTCTGCAAAATTTTATACGGGTTTTACACATCCAATGTGAAGGGCTAACGGACACAGATAAACGAAATATTCTATATACAGATACCTAGTATTTAAGTAATTAATTAGTCGTGTTACACAAAACCTGTCATCGAATACGTTGAAGTAGTCTATCACTTTGGGGACACTGGATTTTTTTTTTTTCACACTAAACAACAGAGTCTTGTCTTAGTTATCTTGGGTGATGAAAGATATCTATTTTAACTCTTTCTTGCTTTACTTGTTTTAGAACAAAGCCACAATAGGATAACTACTGTGTTCGCTACGGGTAATCGAACCCCGGATATTAGCTCTTTAAGTTCTTCGATTTACCGCTGTACCTTTGAGTGACATTATTTATTTGTTTGTTTTTTAATTTCGCGCAAAGCTACACGAGGGCCATCTACGTTAGCCGTCCCTAATTTAGTAGTATTAAGACTAGAGGAAAGGCAGTTAGTCATCATCATCCACCGCCAACTCTTGGGCTACTATGTTACTAACGAATAGTTAGATTGACCGTCTCATTATAACGCCGTTTTTAGATTTATGCCGATATCAACTAAGAAATCTTGAAACTGTTATTAAAACACCTAACAAGACAGGTGTATACTGGAATGTTAGGCTTAAGAAAAATTGAAGTACTGAAGTTATAGTGGTAAGAATATTTTGGTATGATCCCTTTGAAGTACTTTACCTTTTCTCATTTTATTCACCGGAAACAAATTAAACTTTAAAAATCATGAAGTATTCAGTTAAGTTTCAAAGACCTTGTGTTAACTACAACTGGAGTCGTGAGTCTTAGTTAGTGTTCAGATATATTATTTCCACTCACAAAGTTTCGTATTAATTGGAACAAAGCGTTACTGTTTTCAAATCTAACGTTCGCTGCACCTGGTAACAAATTGTCAACACGGTTTTTTATAATTATATGCGCACTTTCTGGAAAAAAAACATCACCAAAGAAGCCGGGTCATAAATAAATATTTCCAAGTGACCAATGTCTGAAAGTTCATTTAAGGGTCTAACCATGGTCTCGTAGTTAGGTTTTTGGAATAAGAATTTGAAATATGGTGCTACAATACACGTTTGTCCCGCGTCTTCCGGTTGTTTAGTCCGAAGACTTACAATACTACAAATTGGGTTGCGATACCAGCGATGAACACAACACAAATAGCCCATCGTGTATCTGTGGCATTACAACAAACCAAACATTCCAAGCTATCGGTGCGTTATGAGAGTGACAGTTAATTCTGTTTTACAGTTTAGATTCGGGAGGAGTGGGCACTGCCGACTGGTTGCTTTCCCTCTGAACTGAAGCTCAAGACTTGCCACCCCTACGGTCTCCAGTTCAAATGTGAGGACCCTAACTATAAAGGGTCTTCGACCCGTTTGTTTATTCCATTGCGTGCATACGATGTTGTTCAGGTGAAAAAATAAACGCTTTAATTTGTAGCATTGCCTTTTTATGCAAATCAAGTTCTTTCAGACTTATATAATAAATAGCACGTGCATGACCAGATGTCTCGCGCTTGACAGCTACGAAAAATATCATGATATATCGATTGTTCGAACTAGATAGTACCAACTGATATGCCATCTTTCAAATATCTTGAGTGTTGACAAGCAGTGAAGACATGTAAATAACTTATATATATGTGTGTATATATATTTAATAAGGTTGCCGTTCTGTTCGTGATCTCTTATATATGGAGCAAATAAAAAATAGTATGCGACCGTACATGAAAAAAGTAAAACTATTTTAATAATTCACGAGTTATAAAGTCCAGACATATCTTGGCATATTACGAGTTAAAAAGTTAAAAATAGCTTATTATATTACTAGTAAATTATCCTAGTGTAAGTAAAATAAACCACCACACAAACAAAGTTAAAAGTGCACAATAATGTATTAAAAACGATTTCATTGTGCAATTTTAAAATTATGTTTTTAGTTTTAAGTCTCCCAATGAAACCGGTACTTTTATGGATTAGCTTATTGTTTGTCTAACGTTAAGCACAAAGTTAAACAGTAGGCTATTTGTGTTCTATCTGTGGGTATCGAAACCTGGTTTTTAGCGTTGTACGTCCACACACATACCTAATTTTGCAGTGTAAGACTAGAGGGAAGGCAGCTAATCATCACCACCCACCGCTAACTCTTGGGCTACTTTTTTACCAAAGAATAGTGGAATTAGCCGTAATATTATAACGCCCCCACGGCTAAAAGAGCGAGCATGTTTGGTGTGACGGGGATTCGAACCCGAGACCCTTGGATCACGAGTCGAGGCCTTATCCACCTGGCCATGTCGGGCCCGTAAATTATTTATAGGGAAGAACCTATAAAATAGGACACTTTATTTTAATTGCCCTAAGAACGTTCACCCAGTGGCGCCGCGGTATATCTACGGACACACACCACTCAAAACCGGGTTTTGATACCCGTGGTGAGCAGATCGCCGATTGCCTATTGTGTAGCTTTGTGCTTAATTTCAAACAATCCATTAATCCGTACTCTAAGAAGACAGGGTAATTTTCGAAAAACGCTGTAGTATTTTAACTAAAAATATATCTTATTTCCATTTTCCAAAGTGAACGATCAGGTTTCGCATAATGTAATTAAAAAATGTGGATTTTAGTCCTCGTGAAAATTCAAGTTAAACAAACTGACTTGATAAATACTTATGTATCTCAGAACAGCTGGTATAGACATTAACTCTTTTTATTGATAACCTGAAGATGACCTAGGAAGGTCGAAACGTTGTTCTCTATTTATCAATAAAAGTGTTAATACCCATACCAGCCGTACTGAAATACATTTTTATTTCAAGTGGGTTTCTCGTCGTCAAGTAACAGATACTTAGTTGTGAGGTCGTCTTATTGACATGGACCAATGGATGATTAAGTATTACGTGATATTTTATAATATTATTGCCATGTTTTAGTGTACAGAATATTTCACATAGCGGGCATGTTCAAATGTTATAGCTGTGTGATAAATTAGAACTTGGGACAGACATGGGCTAGTAGTTAGCGAGCTGGAATGTTAATCCGAGTATCGATCGCCCTCTGCGCTTTTGAGTACTTACTTTATTTGACTAAATTAACTCAGATCTTAGTGGTTGTTGTTCTTGGATAGGTGCTACCACAAATAGATCTTGTTTAGAGGAAAACAAATCAGAGCTTTAAGACTGAAACCTGTGCACTCATGACAGCTGGTTTGTTCAAACTTGTGCGCTCTTAAAACAACAGATTTGTTCATCAAACCTGTGCAATATTAACAACCGGTTTGTCCAAACTTGTACATTTTTGACATCTGGTTTATGCAAACCTGTGCATTTTTAACAATTGTTTTGTTCTAGTCTGTGCGCTATTAACACCTGGTTTGTTCAAACCTGTGCATTATTAACAAGTGTTTGTTCGGGATACAGTCTGTCAATGTCATGCCTAGTAACTGTCAGGCTGTTATCATTCTTTCGTTCCTCGTAGAATGTTGTCTCAATTTCCAGGTTCTACACGTATAATATACAAACGTATATCATACAACTTTAACGTGAAAAATGTACGTGTTGTAGAAGATATAAACACAAATTTTGAAAATAAAATCGTAAAAGGTTAAACCTGTTTTGGGTTTTTATTTTTGTACACATTATATTATTATAGATCGTATCTTGACGATATATTTATCAGAACAGATAAAACAGATTTAGCTATAAAAACTGTAATTACAAATAATTTTACCACAACTTTAAAAATCAACGTAAAATACAGGGTGTATATAATAATTATGATGCATTATACGATAGTGGAATACCAAAATTAAGTTACAAAAAAATTGATAAATCAATGAAACAAGACGATTTAGGTAGCTTTTATAAGTTGTTAAATGTGTCTCCTAATGGCTCAGTGGTAAAGTATGTGGGCTTGTGATGGACAAAGCATAAATAGCTTAATTAAAAACAAACAAAAATGTTAAATGTACAAATAGAGGAGGGTTAAAGCCTATGTTGTAGTATTAAAATCGTTTTTAAAATATATATATATGTATAAGACAAGAAAAAACTGAACCATGGGTGACAAATGGGGTTATTTTACATAGAAACTTTATGTATAAAAAAATCATTATAAAAGTTGTCCAAGTTCGGCTTTTAAAATAAACAAAATAAAAAGAACACCTGATTACGTTCTATTGTTTTTTAACGTAACTTTTATTACCAAGAATTTTTGATAAGTTAGTAATTTATAAAGACAAAACACTCGACGTGAAAATAACATTAAAAGCTCTGGAATATAAGTAATGAAATAACTAGAAGAAAATCACAAAATTTAAAAATATTTCAGTTGATTCAGATATATTAGATATAACTTTTTTGATGCATTTTTTTATAAATATTGCAAAGGAAATTAAAAAATTGGTTAGATTTTTAATACAATGTTACACAATGGGCTGTCTCTTTCTGTCTGTTTCTTTATTTTTAGCATTGTAAGCCTGTAGAATTAGTTTTGAGCTATTAGTAAAAACTTTTGTAACTGCCAAAATAAAAACTGGGTTGGGTGAAATACAAGGTAAAAAGTTATGTAACTATGAATTCAATCTATCCAATACCAATGAATTTATGAGTATGAAATTATGAAAGTTATAAATTGAATAAAACAAAATGGGAAAGATTGTTTTTGAATTTCGCACAAAGCTACACGAAGGCTATCTGCGCTAGCCATCCCTAATTTAGCAGTGTAAGACTAGATGGAAGGCAGCTAGTCATCACCACCCACCGTCAACTCTTGGGCTACTCTCTTACCAACGAATAATGGGACTGACCGTTACATTATAACGCCCCCACGGATGACAGGGCGAGCATGTTTGGCGCGACGGGGATGCGAACCCGTGACCCTCAGATTATGAGTCGCACGCCTTAACACGCTTGGCCATGCCGGGCCAAATGGGAAAGATGACGCAAAAGATGCAATTAGAGCTAAAATGTTGAAATATGATATTGATAAATTAACGTCAGTAATAACATGTTAATGGACAGAAGATTTCTTTCCAGATTTATAAAATATGCTGTCATTTAAAAGAAATAGAAACGATGATCTAGATAATATTGGTCTAACCCCTTTATTTTTTAGTTATATAAACAATTCTATAAAAGCACTTAAAGCAAGATTTATAATTTTTGATAAAGAGGACTCACTACACAAAATAATTAATAATGTTATTAATAATGACGATAATTTATTATATGCTCTTTATTTTAGATACATCTAAACGTTTAATAGATTTTCACAATAAATTTTGTTTAAAAACTAAAAAAAAGGGGATAAGTTTTGGTTACATTAAAATTGGCCCGGCATGGCCAAACGTGTTAAGACTCGTCATCTGAGAGTCGCGGGTTCGCATCCCGGTCGCGCCAAACATGCTCGCCCTTTCAGCCGTGGGGGCATTATAATGTGACGGTCAATCCCACTATTCGTTGGTAAAAGAGTAGCCCAAGAGTTGGCGGTGGGTGGTGATGACTAGCTGCCTTCCCTCTAGTCTTACACTGCTAAATTAGGGACGGCTAGCACAAATAGCCCTCGAGTAACTTTGTGCGAAATTCCAAAACAAATACATTAGAATTTTTATTTTACTTTATAGCTATATTGTAAAATTGAATGCGCACATTTTCTCGTGTGCTGTAAAACATACTACTTGTCTGTAGAAGAATCGAAACATCGACTTAATGTTTTTCCTGCTTTGTAAATAGAATTGTAAAAGTTAAAAAAATAAACAAATGGAATATTGAAACATTCTGGGTGTTGTTTCTAAACAAACTCGCAAGCTAACCATTTATTGAACAATGAATTTAACAATTAAAATTTACTAATATTCTTATAGTTTACTATTATTATTATTTGTTGTAACTGAACTGGGTGTGGGCTAATGGTGTGTCGGAAAGTTCTTGGTTCAAGCCCGCAATATGACTCTAAGAACACTCCAGTTTTTAACCTCTAGGCGTGTTATAAAATTACATCAATCCCGCTATTAGATTAAGAGTAGCCGTGTAGGCGGCGGATGCTGCCAACTGGTTGCCCTTCCCTCAAATCAAGTTTTAAATTACTGACAAATATCCATGAGTCTTGAGACATCTAACTCTTTAATTCATATGCTGTATTTGGTTACTTTCTTTTTAAACGTCAAGATGTTCTTATGGATTTATTACACCCAGTCTTAGAAACCACAAGTTGTCTGCTGCAAGATTTAGATACCGAAAACATAGTTAAATTTCTTACATGAAATCAACTTGTAAATGTAATATATAATATAATACCCGTTGATTATCGCTTTATTCATCTGACATCTAGCGACCGCATCTTAGTTTATCTGGTTCATGTGTGTCAAATCCGAAGGACGTGCATGAAAGTAAAGTAGGAACAGTTTAGTACTACCCATTTAGGGTTAGTTATGTAGGTTAATGGAGAAAATTGTGAAGAATTAATGAATCGGAGACACACTTGCTAGGGGTGTAGTGTTTCATTGCTACTCCAGTTACATAGTTACTATATATTTGAATATATTGTGACGATTTCGTAATCACATTTGTAATAATATATTATTATATAATAATATATAATATTAATAATAGTATTTTAGCACTCTATATGCATGTTGCATAAAAGACATGAAAGTGATGTGTGTAATGTTTATAAAATTATGTGGCTGGTTGACTTGGAAGGAGAGACAGATTTATAACATGTCTTATGCCACAAATACGTCATAAGGCACAACTCTGTAGTGTCTGTATTCTCAGTTCCTGAGTACAGAACCTTTATAAAATTGGAATTTCTCAAGAGGGTATATGTTAAATTCACCTTTAAATTAAAGACTCATTTTTATATTCTTAGTTTACGATGTAATCCGTATATTTCATCATATTGATCATTTTATTTTACCTGTCACTGCAACATTTAAATAACTGGACGTACAAATTACGAGAAATTATTAATTTTCTGTTTTAAATATGTGAGAAGTCGCAGAAGAAGTTAGTGGAATTGATTTGGAATATTGATGTTATTTCTGTATATATATTATTTTGCGTGTGTTGTTCATAAAATGCTTATTAGGAGTGTTATGTCGTGAACAAGAAAAATGAGAAATTAAGTTTGGCGTATTACATACAAAATACACTTTAGGCCTTTTGTGGTGTGAACAAGAAATATAACGAATTAAGTTTGACGAATTACATACAAAAACATGTTAGGCCTGTTGTGGTGTGAACAAGAAATTTAACGAATTAAGTTTGGCGTATTACATACAAAATACATTTTAGGCCTTTTGTGGTGTGAACAAGAAATATAACGAATTAAGTTTGGCGTATTACATACAAGATACACTTTAGGCCTGTTGTGGTATGAACAAAAAATGTAACGAATTAAGTTTGGCGTACTACATACAAAATACACTTTAGGTCTTTTGTGGTTTGAACAAGAAATATAACGAATTAAGTTTGATGAATTACATACAAAAAACATGTTAGGCCAGTTGTGGTGGGAACAAGAAATATAACGAATTAAGTTTGACGAATTACATACAAGATACATTTTAGGCCTGTCGTAGTGTGAACAATAAATATAACAAATTACATACAAAATACACGTCAGGTCTGTTGTGGTGTAAACAAGGAAAACAACAAATTAGGGTTAACGAATTAAAGTTTTAATAATTGAACATAGTTTTCCAGCTAGCAAAAAAATATATTTTATAATGGTGTAAGTAGCTCTATAGTTTGTTATGAATTTCATGCAGAGATGTTAAATACAGTTTTGATTTAAAACAAGCAACATATTGCATCTCAAACCTTCGACTTAATTATCTGCAGGCCGGCACACTAACCATAACCTACTCCCGATTCTCCTGTATACCATTTCCTTTAACGTTACATTAAAAAAAAAGTAACAAACAGGTAAACCTAAATTGAATAGCTAGTGACATTTAATAATAAAAGATGTATGGTGTTCCTTTAATCACGTGGATATCTAATATGATTGTTACTTTTGTAAGTCTCTTTTTCAACTACAAAATTTCTGTTTCAGTCTAAAGGTTTTCGTATAATTTTCCAATCAAGATCCACTTAAATAATGTTGCAATTAAATGTTACTTTGTGCAGGATGTTTTCGGAGTGCAAGAGGTAACGCGGACTTAGTATAAGGCTTTAATGTTAGTGTTGCTAAAGTTTTGTACCCATTATCTTATAAAGCTTTAAACAGAAAGCAAGAAATTATTTTTAAGCATCAGATGCGTCACGTCTGAAAAATGTAATAAGTTTATTTCGATTGTATTTTAAATAAAACTTTCATTGTTACTTCACACTCTGTCTGCCATATTATAGATTTCCGTCCATATCTATTGTTTTATAAAATAAATTTATCACACTTGTTATTTTTATGTTAAGCCTCTTTGATGTAATAAACCACAGTTCTTTCCCTCTGTATCTACTATTTTATAGAATAAATTTACCTCATTTATTTATTTTATGTTGGGCCTTTTTGATATGAAAAACCACAGTTTTTTCCTCCATTACTATATTATAAAAGAAATTTATAATATTTGTTGATTTTAAGTTAGGCTTTTTTTATATGAAGAACCAAAAATTGTTTCCCTCCCTATCTCCTATTTTATAGGAGAAATATATCATATTTGTTGTTTTTATGTTAGGCCTTTTTGATGTTCAAAACAACAGGCATTTCTCTTTCGATCTCTCAGATTGTATGAAAAATGTTAAATTAGTTGCTTTGTGTAATCTTATATATTTATATGTATATAAACATTTTCTGAATAAGTTTCAAGTATTATTCACCTAAAGTGGACTTTTGGTTGTGTTTATATAATGCTGATATTTGTGGTTACCTTATAGGCTTTTAAATGTATTTCTTATTATTAAATTTAGTTGATTCGAAAAGCAAGAAAACAGATACTTTAATATCACAAATAAGACAAAGCACTTTAATTAACAAAGATTTCACGGTTACTATAAGAAGCAACTTTTAGTTTCACGGGTGTCATTAAAAATTTGCAAGAGCCACTGTTGCTGTTGTGTCATCAACAAGCCAAGAAGCACATAGGTTTGTGACCTGTCAAGATTGTGACGTGTTAATAGTAGTCTCCAATGAAAACCAAGATAACATCTGGCTCATGAAGGGTGATAATGGGATATGGAAAGACTAAGTTTTGAGTCTTAAACGATGACACTGATCTGTGACTAATAGACTTTGGTTAGTAAGCATTAAGTCTGTAGATTTTGACGATTTAAACGTGAACTGGACATTTTAATGTGGCGATTAAGTTTTAATGTGAGTATTAAGTTTGAACTGTGGCAGTTAAGTTATGACTCTGGTGTTTAGCATAGCCATTAAGTTTAAATCGAGACGAAAGTTTGAACTATGACGTTTCAGTGCACAACAATGTAAAACATCGGCCTAAGATTTTTATTTGGGGTCTTTTCTACTTACCTGATTACTGAAATTCATTATTAGTTAAAAGTTGTGTGAAGCTGTCATGGTGACAGTTCTTTACGCTCAGAAGACAAAAACGACTTTGTCCTCCTAACGGTTTTGAAGTTCAACTCAGAAACAAATATTTCGTTTGGTTCGTCATTCAACATCTATATGTGTGTGTATACTAGAAAAGATATCTGTCAATACCAAGCTTGTAAGGTAATGTCACAAATGTGGGTATGGTTTCACATACTTCAATATCGACGTCCTCGCTCGGTTATGTACTCACTCGTAGCATTAATTAAGACAGTAATTTAAATATCTGCATAGCTCAAACAATTGTTTGATTGTTACTCTGATCACACCTTAACTTTCGAAATGGGTCACTTAAGATCTACAAAATTTCATTTCAACTGAATCAGCCATCTCCTTACTACACCTTGTGACATTAGACAGACATAGGAATGTCGTCTCTGTTTCACACACGTATATATCTATATATACTTATATGTATTTCGGTTATTTATATACGTATATAGATAGTTAAATAGATGAATATAAAATGTTCATAAATTACGTTAACAAATACATTAATGTTCATTTCTGAGTGTGTGATACAAAGATCCCAAGTGCCCACCAATATATATATTCTAATCTAAAGGAACTCTAGTAGCCATTGTAGTAGGGGTTAAGGTTCCTGTCTCCGGAGTGGTTTTGATAATATAATTTTCGGACACCCTCTGTATAAACGAATGCACACATATATACATGGAGAGAAAGGAGGGGGGGGAGCGAATGGTTTCAGCCTGTATCAGGGATTTACATCAGCCTTAAGCTGTGTGTTGAAGATATCGTGCCATCGTTTATGGTTAACGACTAGCGCACTATGAATGTCATAACTACTTAAGACTTCGTTAGAAAGGTTACTTGTACTACATTTATAATTTTAAAGCAACTTTAAAACCTGTTATAGTACTAGTTTTAAACTGCTCTGTTATAGGACTAACTTTCCCATTGTTCTTTTTGTTTCAAACAATCATGTTATAGGCCTAAGTCTTCCATAGTAATACCGGTTTCGAATTCCTGTGCTACAAACTTAGATTTTCCATTACATTATCGGTTTCAAAGCACTGTGTTACAAGCCTAGTTTTACTCATTGTAATACCGGTTTCAAGTTGCCATGTTACAGGCCTAGTCGTTCGATTGCAATACCGGTTTTAAACCTCCATGTTACGGGTCTAGCTTTTCCATTGCAGTACTCGTTAAGAATCTCCGTGTTGCGAGCGTAGTTTTTCTATTGAACCGTTGGTTTCAAATCACCATATTACAAACTTAGCCATTTCATTGTCGTGTTACTTATGATGGATATAAATTTATTGGCTTTGAGTGTAAAGGAAACCACATGTTTAGTCACATGACTACCACTTCGTTAAGTAATGAAACCAGTCTGTTCAGCTAAACTGGGATTTGGGTTATAGGTCTGTGAGCTTTAAAAGTCCGGTCTTCCTGGGACCCTTCGGTGGGGCAACGGTAAGTCTACGGACTTACGACGCTAAAATCCGGGGTTAGATTCCCCACGGAGACCTATACGTAGTAAAATGTGTGAAAGAGCTCATCTATGATCAGTTGATAGGTTGACAAGGACAATCGAACTGTTAAGGAACACATAATAAAAGAAACTATTAACCACAATAACAAGTAACTGTGTGATGTAGGCAGATATACCACTTCAACTCTTTTAGGTACACTTATGACAACATACAGTATTGCAGTAAAAGGAACTAGGTTCACAGTGTTCGAAACGATCGCCTCTCGCTACATGTAACGAAACGGCTATTACCTCATGACGATCTGGTACTTTACTTGTACCACCAGTTTTTTTAATATAATTAATTCTATCAAAGAACAGTTGAAAACATTATTGTGTAATTTTCTATCCCTCTATCTAAAAAACACAGTCAACGTTGTTTTTTTGTCATGTGGCGAAAATGTTAACGCATTCTTCACAATTTTGGCGATTATGGAAAAAAAAACACTGTTGGACACCGCTGAACTACTTTGTCTGGCCTGAATTGGTATTTCTACTTCTTCGCAAAACAGGATACTGAGATGTCTTAGGTTTCTAACGTTAAATTGTAATTGCTTTTGACTCGAGGAACGTTATCCATACTCGGTAATCATATTCAGACGTTTTTAGACGTGTGTTTTGACGAGATGCAACTGTCGTATTTTTTAGCATTTACTAAAGAGGTAACTTTTGAAGATATGCAGCGGTGTCTCACGTTTCTTTCGCATTATAAAGTTCCCATGTAGATTTTTTTTTTCTGATTGATAGACCTTTAGTTTACTTGTAGAAAGAGTAAAAACAACTGCGAATATCAGTTGTATTATACACTTAGACGTGCACCAGCCAACGTGGAGTTATAGGGGCAGACCGACGCCACGGTCTTATGGGGTTACGGTCCTGTTCATGTTATCTTGTGATTAATTAGCTCTCCCACGGCAAATATCGATGGCAAGAGGAAGAACATTTGAAAGAGTAACTGGCTTTCCTTACACATAAGAACGCATTAGTTTTGTACTGAGAGTACCTCACCACCAACAGCGACATCTGCAGTCGTGTATTCTTGCGTCATCAACGGGTTGATTGCCGGTGCTTTCCTGTAAGCACCGAGCTCGGTGTGTTGATTTAGCACGAACAGTAATGTCGTCATTTCTCAAACTCCAGAGTCACTGAGGCTCTACTATTTCCTGCTTTACTTTAGTATTCAAGGTAAGCGGAGCATGGAACGGAACTGACTTTCGTTTCGAAAATGAGCATTTCCTGACCTAGTCAGTATCACTCGAGGTGGGTTATTTTGCAAAATAAACACGCTTCAAATGTGCGCGTGCACGTACAGTGACTGATAATATGTAGCTCTTCAAATATTAATATTTCACATTAAGATGGTGCATGATTTCGTCATTGACCAATATAACCAGTGTAGTGCCTGACTTTGTTTCCTGGTCAAGGTGACCAGTATAATGACAGCTTTATTTTTTGACCAATAGGACCAGTGTAGTATATGACCTTGTCATTGACCAAGATAATCAGTGTAGTAATGACTTCGTCTTTTAACCAAGATAACCAGTATACTGATGGCTTCGTCTTTTAACCAAGGTGACCAGTGTACTGATGGCTTCGTCTTTTATCCAAGGTCACCGGTGTACTGATGGCTTCGTCTTTTATCCAAGGTCACCAGTGTACTGATGGCTTCGTCGTTTAACCAAGATAACTAGTGTACTAATGACTTCGTCTGTTAACCAAGATGACTAGTGTACTAATGACTTCGTCTGTTAACCAAGATGACGGTGGTGCATGACTTCGTTACTGACCAACATGACTAGTGCTTTTTCATTCCCAATGAAAAACATTTCTAATATACTATTATATTGCATATGTGTTTTGTCCCAATTTTTCAGTGACTCTTCGACTATTTTCAATACGCTTTTGATGCATGTATTTATATATCTATTCTTATTTGCTTGGCTGGGCTGCCTAACTGAGACGAAGATTACACTTTGGTTAAGTTTTCTCCATTTGTTTCTTGTTAAGTATAAAAGTAAACAATGGACAGTCTGTGCTCTGTCTACTGCAGGTATCGAAATCCGGTTTCCAGCGTTGTAAGCCCCAGACTTTCTACTGATCCACCATGGAGAGCACAAAATCGTTATATTGCTTGAAAAGATCGTCTAGAAGAGGTAACGAAGAAATGAAAACGCTATGTTAATTTCTGTGTAAGATATAACAGATAGCGTTAATGAATCTATAGCATGAGAAGATTTCGTACTTATAACATTAAAAACTGGGTTTCGATACCCGTGGTGGGTATACTTCTGCTTTGCAACAACCAAACAAGAAAATTCATTATGAAAATAAGATATTTAACAACAAAAGTAACAACTAAGACGTTGCTTTCCTTTACGATTTCATTTACTAATAAAAATAAATATTAAAACGATGTGTTAGATTTTCATCCACTGACACAAAACAAACTGTTCAAATTCCAAACGTTTGTTACGGGGTTTGATATCAACCATAAACTTCTTCATATTACAATTAAGACACATTTTTCTGACCTTTTTTTCGGTATAACAATAAATATACAATAGTAACAATAATAGTAATCTCCCTGTTTAGTACATAAAATCATAATAAATTGAATATATGAAATTATTATGATTTATTAATGTGCTATACAGTATTGTAAATTAACGACAAAACTAATGTGGTCTATCAGTTTACTATGTAGAAGTATGATAAATTAAAAATAGAACTAATATGATCTATTAGTGTGATATACAGAATTGTAATAACGTAAAGGTAAGATTAACGTGGTCTATTAGTGTGATATATATATATTAGATGCAGCACTAATATGACATTTTAGAGTACCATACCAAATTATAATAAATCAATAACATAGAATTAACATGATCTATTAGTGTATTGTATAGAAGTATAATAAATTAAGGTTTTGGAATATAGCACAAGGCTACACGATGGGCTATTCGTGCTCTGCCCACCACGGGTATCAAAAGACAGTTTCTAGCAGCGTGAGTCCGCAGACATACCGCTGTGTCACTGAGGGGGGGCAATAAATTAAGGGAAAGAATACTAAGATGTCCTGTTAAAGACCTGTACATCATTTATGTGATTTCTATGTTAATTAGATACTGGTAAAAAATGGGTCAACTATTGATGAAGAAGCGAAACCAGCTGTTAAAAATAGAGGAATGAACTATAACTCTTTTTTGTAGGAACATAGATAACAACAAAGAAACGACCTATATTCACTAACGTCTTTATTACAATCTGAGATAGTTACACGTGTAGAATTAATACTCGTTTTGAATTTTAAGCCTGAACAAAAAACATATCACAAATAACATGAAACATCAATTTTAAAAAAAGCCCTCATAACTCGAATTACCAACTTGTTTTTATACAGTTCGCTAGCGGTGGGTGGCGTCCATGTCGTTTGTTTTGTGACGAAGCCGCGGAGAATCGAATCCGATATTTTAGCGTTGTAAGTCCGTAAGCTTACCGCTTTTTTATTGGTGGGTGTGATCCATGTTTTGATTTTTGTTCAGGAAATGTGTGTGTATTGCTTGTTATAACACTCGGTGTAAAATACAGACCAAAACTAAAACCAGTCATTCTGTATTTGAAGTACACAGATAACATGTTTCGTTTGTTTTCTGTATAACGTGTGTGTTATTAGGGGTATCGTAATATACTGATCCACAAGCAATTTGGTGCGTACGTAGTTTGGAGAAACTTGTCTGAAAATAATTCCACCAGTAATTTAGAGTGAAATACCTAACGTGTATTTCGTATATATATATATTTCGATCCCTGCAGGGAAACAAATGGTGCTTACTTTGCCAAGTAACATCGAGACCATCATTATGTTCGTCGTATTCCAGTCGGCCTGATGAGCTTTGGTATTGAACGAAAGGTCTCGTTGGTACCGGATATGGCAGCTGTAGTATAGTTGGCATGTTATAACATAGTATTCTTTTCTTTCACTCATAATTTTCCACAGTTAATATATATATAAATTGACAGACACAGAGTCAGAAATAAAAAACTTGTATTTGATGTCCACGTGTTTGTACGAGTGTCCTATTGTTTGACAGAGGTTATTTCTGTAAAGTGTTCGCTTGAATGATTTTTTTGTCGATATCCGTTACTTACGATTGTGCAGAAACAGTTCTGTCGTGTTTGTACAGGAAGTAAGAGCTATCCACTCCTTGTTGAAAGTTATTCTCTGAGCGGTTAATGGCCGATGAATGTGGGTGAACTATTCTTATAATATTTTTTGTTCCTTGTCTTCCATGTTATTATAAGTCTACCCGGAAGCAGGATTTTCAGTTTTTATGATCCCTTGGAAGTTATTTGATTTACAACTAATAATTTTTAACTTGATATAATAATATATGTGAGGCTGTTTATATTGAAGTTCTCAAGAACTTTTCATTAGAAGTAAGTTATCTGTAAAGATCGAAAATAAAAAGTAATTTCTGTGTAACCAAATGACTAGAAGTTACATAAACCAACGTAGTAGAAAATTGCAGTTCATTAAATCATGCGCCTTAAAACTGAAATATATACTAATATATGTATACGTATGTACAGAGGTTGAATACATTATGTGAAAACGATTTCGGGATTTCATCACATCGCTACAGTTTATTTCTTCACATTCAGTCATGCTCTATCTGACGACTGTGCGTACTGACGATATCTCTGCAACGTATTTTGTTTTGCAAAAGGCTCCGTTGTAAAACTATCATGTTCAAAACACAATCCTTTGCCCTGTCGCTTTTCCAAGTAGAGATCCTTTTTGATCATGTTGTATAATGTTACTCGGATGACTTGGACAACTTTTGATACTGACTTTGTTTGTGGACACTCTACACCTTTTACAAAATAGCAATTTTTATTATTGTGAAAGCCATACGATTTGTTGCAGGCCCATTTCTGGATAGTCTTGGTATCCCAAGTTAATCCGTATTCCCTTGTTTTCTAGTGCTATTCAGTAAATGAAATATTTTCAGCTTTGAAATTATAAATCCCCGATCTGAACACATCTTTATGATCTGAGTGTCGGGATATTTTACGTCGGAAATGGCTGTTACATATTCTTCTTACAAGTGATTAATTTTTGTTTACATCACACTACTGCCACACGGAAAACATTGACAAAATGCAGTTTTGATGCAATCCGTTCCACTGCTAATTTTTATAGACTGTATTTGTCGAGTGACTTGATGATTCATGTATTTAAAGCTATTTTAATATAACGTATTCAGTTGTCTGTTGTAACGAAATAGCACAAAGTGAGCTTCAAAGTTAAAGCGAAGATATATGTTTGTGGATATTGGAAAATAAACATTTCATAAGTAATCTCATTTTCTCTGCCCCAAAATCATCGATAAAACCGCGGAACCCATGTTTATGTGCGTGTCGAGGTCACGAGGAAATTGGTTTTTCTATGTCGTACTTCAAGTTTCGATGACCTGTTATAATAAAATCAGGGTTAGCTTCTGCCATGTTAACGTCTGTAATAAAGAATTTTTCTTTAGCAAACTTGATGGTATATCTTACTTAGTGTGCTGTAGGTTTAGTGACAACACAATCTTGTCTGTGATATCTGTCGGGTTTATTTGTTTTGTGTGTATTCGTGCAAATCTGTTCTAGTCGTCTCTAATTGTGAAGATGTAGACTAAAGGAAAGACATCTTGTCAACATCTCCCACTGCCAACTCTTTACCTACCTCTTCAAGAACTAACAGTTGGTTTGACCTTCACATTATAATGCCCTCACGGCTAAAAGTGCGAGCTATGGGTTTCAATCTTGCGATCCATATATTGTTAATCGAGCGCTCTAACCTCTAGACTTAGCCAGACCTCAGTACTTTCTATTTTTTCCCTTTCTTGTAAACCAGATTCAAAGGCGAATAGTTCTAACCTGTGTGTCGCAATAAAGAACACGCTAATTCATCCAAACAAATCAATCAGACTTTTAATAAACAGATGTTGTGTGTTTTCATATCCGTTAAATGAAGATTTAAATCGTATTTTATTGCAGAAATATTTATGTAGAATTTAATAAAACCCAGGTAAACTAAGGGATTTAAATGGTTAAACCTACTGCGAAAACCCCAAGAAATAGAGCGCGCGCGCACACACACACATACTGACATTTATGGTATTTCCAAGGCCGGTGTGTTGTTAATACTGGATTTTATCCAGCCAAGTGCCAGAGTGACTTGTTCGCAGTGTACAGGTAAGCCTCGTTACATTGCATATTAGATATCAAGTGGATTCAGTTCCAGGTTTTAAGAGTGGAAGTAATCATATATAATAGGATATCGTAAAACGAGTACAATATTTTTTTTTTACAGAAAAACAACATGGACAAATCTGTATTATTATTTTTAAACATTTCATTAAATTTACAATAAAATAGAAAATTTATTACCAATTTTGTTCAGTTACTTTATTTCGATATTCCCTCATATCTACAAGGAGGTGTATTCCCTCATATCTACAAAGGGGTTAGCTACGCTAGTTTCTGTAATTTTAAGTTCATAGACTAGAGGAGAGGTAAGCTACTCAGCAGCACTCACCGCTAGCTCTTGAGTTACTCTAATCGAAATGTGTATTGCAATTTTGTGGCAATACAGCTTGAACCACAGATGTTTGGAGCAGCAGTCCGACACGTCAACCACACGGTTGGTAGTTGTTGTTGGTCATATATAATTACAATAAAATACACATGGTATCTCTTTAAGACAACTTGTAAAACGATACTGTTTAGTAACAACTGACATCACTCGTCACATGACTTTAAATGACCTAAAAAAAACAAAAAACGTTTCAGTTCCAAGATAGGTCTAAGTGAGCCAGTAATTTAACATGATAGAACGTTTATCGAATAACCTGAATGTGGGTCATTATTAACGTACGCATCCTAGACAGAATTATAGAAAAAGAAGCACGTGCATTTCATAACACTCAACACGTTACATTTTTGTTGTAAATTTTGTTTTGCCTACAGCATCAGTAGCGCCCTCACGCGTAAAACTGTAGTGTAAATGTACCTAACTACTTTGCTTTGTTCGAACGAGCTTTGTGTTCCTATAATTTGGCGTACGGAGTTAGGGTAGTAACTAAAGTAGCACGAAGTTACGTTCTCGAAATATGTCATAAGTAATAAAGCGTGGAAATTCACTCTTTTTATTCAATGATTTATCCATGTTAAAAACTTGTGTATGTTAAAAGTATTAATGTTTAGGTTTAAGGTTGCACTTCGCATGCTTTATTGTACGTAATGTTTTAAATATTTATCACATTAATGTCATTCTTCATTTTATTTATTTGTTTTCTGAATTTCGCGCAAAGCTATTCAATTCGCTGTTTCTGCCAGCTGTCCCGGATGTAAAATTAATATGTTAGATGCAATACACTTAATATCACCAACTATTTAGCTACTCCTTTAGTAACGACAAGTGGGATTGACCCTACGGTTATACTCTCCCTCAGTACAAGCACAGATCAAGTGTATGTGTTATATCCAAGGGTTGTAAAAAATTAAATGTATGTGTTATACCTAAGAACTGTAAAAATCAAGTGCTTGCGTTACACCTAAGAGTTATAACAGATCAAATGTATGTGATATATCTAAGAATTGTAAAAATTTAAGTGTATGTGTTATATCTCAGAGTTGTAAAAAATCAGGTTATGTGTTACATCTCAGAACTGTGACATATCAAGTGTATGTGTTATATCTAAGAGTTGTAAAAATCAAGTGTATGTGTTATATCTAAGGGTTGTAAAAATCAGGTTGTACGCTGTATCTTAGAGCTGTGACAAATCAAGTGTATGTGTTATATCTAAGGGTTGTAACAAATCAAATGTGTGTGCTAATAAATTTGTGTCGGTTGAAATGTCCACAGTTTTAGTATACTGTTCTTCCGACGTGTGGTGTGAAAATTTATAATATAAAAAAATATCCAAATAGTGCAACCGAACTTTGGTGTTCATTCGTTTGTTATTATCGTAGTAAAACATATGTTGTATGAATTAATATATTCTATGACACAAACCAATACACGAATTATGATTATTTCTGTCAGGTTTCAGACATTGCATCATACATGAAAGAATCCTTCGAGCTATTGGGTTACGGTCCTTCTATTGAAAGCAATGCGTTGTCCAAAGTTACACGGCTTTTATGTTTCATGTTTTCAAAACAAAAACACAAAAATGTAATGACCTTCACCACCACTGTACAGAGTTTGTTGTCTTTTATATGTTGGGTTTAGCATGTTCGGGTATTTTGGGCACTCGACTCTCAATCTGAGGGTCTCGGTATCAAATCCCCATCACACCAAACTGCTCGCTCTCTCAGCCGTGGGGGCGTTTTAATGTACGGTCAATCCCACTGTTCATTGGTAAACTAACAGCCTAAGAGTTGACAGTGGGTGATGATAACTAGCTACTTTCCCTCTAGTCTTACACTACTAAATTAGTGAAAGCTAGTGCAGAAAGCCCTCGTGTAGATTTGCGCGGAATTCAAAAGCAAACACTTATATCTCTTGTTATAGATATGAAAATATGTAATACAACATTCTAGGTATCGTACACTTTAGTATTCTTCATATTAAATAAATTATAATGAACGAGTGTTCACTTGAAAATTTGAAACTGTATCATTTTAAGGGAAACTTTATTTTCCCTTTCCTTTTCTGTCGTTATTGTGAGTGTTTTGGTTTTTAAAGTAAAGTCACAGTGAGTTATCTGCTGTACCTACTGGGTGGAATAGTGAGTCCGTAAACTAACCACTGTACCGTTGGAGAACGGATGTGATAAGATAAAATTGACTTTGTGATCGTATGCTATAAGGCCTGCATTTGTAAGTCTTGCAAACTTCTATCGTTTTACACTTCTATGAAAAAATAAAAGAATTGCCTGTAAAGCGTACTGACGTTACAAGTAGTTATGAGGAATTTTTTGAAATAATTTCGATTAAATTTGATAGAAAACCTCAGGCTGACACAAGATCAAGTTTAAACTGATAAACTGTCGGATCAGCGGATTGGGTTTGGCAGTCGATTTCATTTTTACTGCGTGCAGCTGATGTTAAACGAAAGTGACCTTCGAAATGGACGAATGGTTCGTGGACTGCGTCTCAAAATAACGGAACAGGCGGCCAATACCCCCATTTGTAGTATTACCTTTTAATTAGATATATTAGAGAGCTAGGCGGAGAGAAATATTCATGTAAACTTATATATTTGACATTTATACATGACCTACATAATGACCAAACACTTGTAGATAAAGACGTAGAGAGAATATGTGTGGAAATGATTTGTATGGCCAGAATCGAAAGAGTTCGAAAGAAATAGATACTTGAAGTGGTTACCTTTCAGAAACTAACTAGCTGATGAAATAAATAAACATTTTTGTAGCTACATGTGTAAAAATTTCTTCAACGTGGTACATTTAAAATCTGACCTTTTCACCATGGATTCGTGGAGTTACGTATTGTAAGTTATATCCTCGTGAACGAAAGTAGAAAATAGTGCATAACATTACAGCTTCTATATCCATTGTCGAAGAGGCCTTTCAAATAGTGCCAGCGCTATTCATAATAGTTAGTGATAGTAATGGTTGTAACGCCATCTGTTTTAGCATATTACTTGACAATAACTATTATGGTGTGGACTGGATAACGTAGATTAGTTTAAGTCATAAAATATCAGAATAATAGCAAGGGTTAGTTAACAGACGTAATACCAGAGAGTATCCATCAAAGCATGGTGTTTGTTTTTGATTTTTTTCGAACGGCGTAGAACAAATGTTACTTGAAGATTTTCTTAAAGTTTTGATGAGTTTTTATTGTGTGCAATCACTGTTTAAATGCTCCAGATAGGATATATGTGCAAACTTTGACAGAAATGAAGCGAATTTAAACACAGACAGATTGTTGAATGTGTCAAAAAGAAAAGATAAAAATCCTACTTAAGTTGATTTCCATTCACCACAGGTTTTAATGTTAAAATGTTTCGAAGTTTCATGTCAAGCGTATAGAAGTGTGACAGCCAAGAGATACCTATAATTACATTGATATTCTAGAGACCTGAGTTCAAATCTTACACCAGGTGGCTTTTATTACGTCATTAAAAGTTAATAAAGTGTTATATACCGACTTTGACACAAAAAGTAGTGCGAACTCTAAAGTGAAATAACAGACTTGTTTACGAACATTTAATTTTTTTCAAAAGCAAAATGAAAACATTTTAGTGTAATTCTTTAGGTCGTTACGCTATAAAATTAATAATCGTGGTCTAACCTGATATTTAGTGAAGTTAGAAGTTGTTTTCCAAGCAAGACAATCATGTTCCGGTTTAAAGTTATTTTTCTATACAATCTAGGTAGATAAGTACATGTCGATTCACATATTTGATATCAAATCATGCATAGATGTTAGAAATGCTGCAAAATACATTGTCATTAAACATTTTTAACTTTTACATCACAATTTCATTCTTGCATGTCAGTTTTTAAGGGGCAGCTCTGATGGCCATGACACATTTTTGTTTTTGTGCCAGACGTAGTATTTGTGTTCACAGACAATTAGAATTCTTCAAATATCATAACACCAGGTAGCTTGAGCAAGTAATACAATCTTTATTCTGTAGATTTAATGTCTGTTTTGTTCGATATTTGTTACCTGTTTCTCTATTAACATCACTCCTCATGACCTGTTTCATAGCGATTATTTATCACGTACGTTTTCATTTATCGTACCATTATAATTTATTGTTCATTATATTTTACACGACAAAATTTTTAACATTCTATTTCTTCGTGTCATGTCTTACTGCAACTTTTTATGTCGTTTCTACTGCCTCTTTCTTTTCGTGTTTCCGTTCCAACGAAACGACCACTGTAGTAAGTGATGGATCCTTCAACAACTGTTGCAGTAAGTTGTGCTGTAAAAAGTCTTGCGAGCGGTGGCGGAAAGTAGGTGGAAAGTTGTGCAAGCAACAAAACACGTTTCGTAGGTGTATGTGTGTGATGGCAGATAATATCTCATATGGAACCATTTTATTCGTATGAATAGTTTCTTTAAAGAGATTTTTTATTTAGACGAAAGCAATAATTCAGAAAAATTGCATCTTGTATTTTCAATGGATATGTGTATGTGTTTTATTTTTTGCTTTTAATAAATATGTTCACAAGTACGCTTTCTGGTAGCCATATTTAAAACCAAAAACAAGTAAAGCTATGTTATGAGGAGAATATTAGTATATTTCCACTTGAAAAAAAACAAACTGATTTAATATTAGATCTTTTTAAGGCCCCGACATGGCCAGGTGGTTAAGGCAATCGACTCGTGATCTGAGGGTCACGAATTTTATTTAATCCCCGTCGCACCAAACATGCTTGCCCTTTCAAGTTGTGAGGGCGTTATAATTTTACGGTCAATCCCACTATTCGTTGGTAAAAGAGTAGCTCAAGAGTTGGCGGTGGGTGGTGATGACTAGCTGCCTTCCCTCTAGTCTTACACTGCTAAATTAGGGACAGCTAGCGCAGATAGCCCTCGTGTAGCTTTGCGCGAAATTCAAAAACAAACAAACAGATCTTTCCAAATCACTCTTTCCTTAGTTTTTGTACTTCATGAATACGACCATACTTGTTTGTTTGCAGTTAAGCACGAAGCTACACAATGGACTATCTCTGCTCTGCCCACCAGGAGTATAGAAACCCGGTTTCTAGCAGCGAGAGTTCGCAGACATGCCGCTGTGTCACTGGGGGGCGGTCATGCTTGTAAAAATAACGGATTGAAAGCTGAAGTACATTTTGAGTTTGGGGGGAGCAAGGAATCAATGGGGATAATTTATTTTCACAAAATGGTTGATTAACTTGAATTTTATTAAAAAAGTGAAGTCCATTTTGTATTCAGCAAGCGTCAGAAATCGGTGTGGAGAATATGTCGTCACAAAATAGCTGATTAACTTGGACTGAAGTGTTTCTAGCACACTGGTTCTTTTATTGCGTGTTGTATTAATCTACAAAGATAAAGCATAAATTCTACACGAGACGGATATGCGCACGATTTCGATTTGTTTTTGAATTATTAAAAGCTTTAATATAATTCATCCAGTTTTGCTTCCTGGCTCGACGTGATAATCCGAATAGTAGATATTAAAGCTATCCGAGAATGCAATTTATAATCCAAGTTGCCTGAACACAGTGGAAGAAGTTTTTTTTTTAAGAAACAAATCGTCCATGGACTAAAGAAACTTATTCACACTAAATCATTAACTGGTGAATAATTAAAAATATCTAAGGTATTAAAACAAATTATGTAAGCGGTGGAACTCTGGATAAAATTCATTTGAAAGCTAAAGCATTTCAAATTATTTTTTTCATACAACTGACTCCAACTTACAATTTTTAATATTCAGCTAATAAAACACGTGTGTTTTACATACGTAATGAGGTATTGAATTTAACTCATCTCGCGCAAGAAACGCGACATCTATAGGGAAGACAGTCTTATCACTTAGTTGTTATTCTTGGCTTGAATGAATCAAGGAACAGAGAAGAAAAAATGTTAATGTTATATAATTCACGATTATGGAGGAGTCCAGTTTTTTTTATAAAATACTTTACAATCAATCTGTCACTGAGTGGAAGGCTTTACAATTCTTGGGGACAATCAGTCAATCTTATTCCAGCTGTACTTCCGACAGGATCCCCGAAGGTGTTCTGTCTCAAGAGTAAATAAAACGTAAGATAAGATTAATAAATATTTTTCTTTCTTTCTTTTAAAGTTCATATACCATACTGTGTTGTAGCATGCAGACAGCATAACTCTTCTCGTGATTCATGGCACGCGCATGTTTTACTGGCATAGGGTTAAACGTCCATTAATTGACGTAATTTTAGTATTTACTGACTGAGTTACAGACAACACACTACTGTATAGTGTTAAGAATGGTTAAAACAAGTGACCCCTTCAGGCGGCCTTCGACTTCCTTTCGGGGAAATAAAACACACGTGTTGGCATGTTGTAGTGACGAATCTATTTCACTTCGCGCTCGTGTTGATTGCATGTCACGAAGTGACTCTTATGACCACTCGACTATCATGAATAAATGCGATTATTTGTGTAGTTTTTCTGAAATCTAAACAAAATATATAAAAGTAAAATACAAGCAAGGATTTGAAAGAGACACTTTATATCGAAGGTCAAAGACAGCCTTTATTTTAGCGTAAACAAAAAATACATCGCTTAACAGTTGGAAATGTATATATGTATATATATTGTTTCACTGTTATTATATTAAGAATTATTATTGTTCTTACATACGTTTTATATAATCACACCATCTGAAGTGTATTCAGTATTATTTCAATCACTTTGAACATAAGCTTCAAAACACTTATGAAGTATTAATTTCTCTGTTTACTCTCAATATTAAATCTGAATAATAAATATATATAACATCTGTTCCACTTTTTTACATATAAAACAAACTAATTGAGGCTGTAGTTTCTGTTGTACCTTAGTATTTACGTTTAATATCTCACAGAAGAAAGAAACGACACATCGTTGTTGTTGGTTTAACACATGTTGTTGTGTGTTAACCACACTTAATTATCCACAAATCACTGTTTATTTTACACGGTTATCGAAAAACTATTGTTTCACTCACTTAACACAGATCAGTGTCTCTTCTACACAGATATTTGGTCACTCGTGCACTTCAACAATGCTAAATAAAGATTCACGAAACTTAAATTCGAAAGATATCTGCAGGCTGTTTCAGACTTACATATAAAATCATACATGAAACGTGTCTAAAATATATTACTTACATTTATTAGTAAGTGATGAAGAAGTATCGTAGTTTTATTATGATCAGTTCTTAAGCACACGTCAAAGTTTCTGTTGTTTTTTTTACCCTCACAGACATTAAATTAGTAGGTTTATTCAACAGATTAATCGTGTCTCAGACCTTACAACGATCTCTAAAGGGCTATATTTCAAAACTGGAAAACGATATAGGCCTGCAGACAACTTGTATAGTGTAAAACCGTTTATATGTGTTTTGGTTTTAATAATCTTGAATAGATATATATGCGTATATTACTTTTTCTTAACGTATTCGGAATTTTCCAATAAATATTTAATTACTTTGAACAGCAACTAACCGTCTATAATGTCCAAGGAAAATCTTCTCTCAGTTCGCTTCTTCCTAGCCCTAAAAACTAAGTATAGGACCAGGGGTATTCAATCTCCTAGACTTTTACGTAATGTCTGTTTGTTGTTAAGAGCAAAGCTACAGAATGGGCTATTTATACTGTGCCCGCCAAGTGGTTTTCAGCGTTATAAGCCCTCAGACTTTCTGCTAATCCAATCTGGTGGACCTCGTGTTTATTAGGCTTGAATGTTTACGTGATTAATATTTTGTTGTTTTTTAATGTTGGAAATGAATATTTTCTTCACCATGATTACATTCTTGTCACACACTTATTACTATCAGGGTAAAGGGGTTCGTAAGTAATGGTTTTAAATAATAATACTTTTTTTTTTTTAGAATTTAGCCCACTCCCTACTACAATAATTCTGTAGCAATGCCCCTGACCGGAAATAAACAAGGCCAAAATTGAATTTAGTGTCGACTGACCGGTAGTAAACAAGATCAAAATTGAATGTGATGTCAGCTGACCGGAAGTAAACAAAACCTAAATTGAATTTCATGTCGGCAAATGTTGAAAACTTGGGACCATGCTTTAAAGTCTTGTTTTGGTTCCTTTTTTTTCACCGAAATAAAATCATTCACATCTTTTAACTTTTGATTTCACATTTTAGTCCCGCGGTTTCATTTGTTTTTCGGATAATTCCTACTACGATGTTGCTTATTTGGGTCCCGGTTTCTTTTTTTGGTTTTGATTTTTATTTCTTGCAAAGCTACTCGAGGCCTGTCTGCGCTATCTGTTCCTAAGTTAGCAGTGACAGATTAGAGGGAAGGTAGATAGTTAGTATAGCTCACCGCTATCTCTTGGGTTACTCTTTCTCCAATGAATAGCAGGATTGACTGTCACATTATAATGCCCTACGTTTGAAAGGGCAAGAACTTTTGGTAAAAGGATTCGAATTCGCGACCTGCAGATTGCCAGTAAAGCGTCCTAACCATCAGTTTAAATAACACTAACACACTTTACATTTGTTAGGTAATCTCATGTTAAATGAATAGCGTTGTAAAACTACGAATAAAAGTTTATCAAAAGACTTATTTAGTTTAAGAAATAATATGGATAATAAAAACTGTGCCTATCTTGTCATGAACCTACTAAAAAAATTGCTTCTTTGTTTTCGAGTTCTTCTGGCTGCGTAGTTTTTGAACTGAGTAAACGTTGTTTCTCAAGTTTCTTGTGTCTGAAAGGACGAGCATGTTCGTTGACGTGGGTTCGAACCGCGACTTCCCATATTACGAGTCGAACGCTCTAACTAACAGGCCATGAATAAAGAATGGCTTACGCTCATTGAAGCACTATTGTGTATACTTTCCAACCAGAACGGCACCTTACTGAACCGAACGACAAGGCTTAGTGACTTAGGCCTAGAGTTTAGGTATAGCCGTCTCTAATTTAGAGCTACTGAACAGCTATTTAACAGCACTCCCTACCACAAGCACTTTGTTTGACATTAAACTGAATAATAGGATGACTGATTGTCACTCTTATAACACATCTACGGTTGAAAGCATGATGTGAATTCAGCAGCGTCGTGGCGCGAACACTGAACCTTACAGCTTGTTTCTCACTAATTTTGTACTTTTTTGAACTGTGATATCAGTCGAAACAGAAACCTAGTTCTCGTGACGATTGGTCAACTCAGAAACTTATAATATAAGTTTATTACGAAACAGTTTTAAGAAATTCTTGCAACCCATGATCAGGCTGAAACAAACTTCTTACGTTCAGACTTTGTATCAAAACCGATACAGTTTCAAACAAAATGAATGAAATCAGACGAAGCAACGTTTCCTTTCTCTCTCGCCCAAAACAACTTGGTGATAACTATGACAAATGATGCTGGTTTAGGCTTAGCTTGCATATAGTGCTGAAAAACATCGAAACATATACTCCTCAATACGTTAGAATGTGTGTGTATGGTTATTATTATGAATGTGTATATATATATTTTTTTACTTTCTGAAAAATATTCGATGTTACGCGTCATAGCCTACGGTACATATTTAGATAATAATGTCTCCGAATTCGATGGATTATTTTAGGTACCTCCTTAAATGTAGGGCCTAGTGTTTAGCTTGTCAGACTGTGGAACGAGGGTCTGTGTTTTGCGTTCTGTTACTACAAAATCGAGCTTCGCAATTTGGGGTCGTGGATGCGTTATAAGAATGACAATGAAATCCTACTTTTCGGTTAAGTAGCACATGAGTTGGCAGTGGGTACTGTTGACTGGCTAGCTATCTTTCCTCCAGTCTCGAAGTCCAAAATTAGGAGGGACCACCGCAGATAACCCTTATGAAGTTTGCACAAATACCTTAAACAATCAATCACATTTTTTTAAAGTTTAGAATTAAACGACTTTTCCTCGCTGTTTGTTTCTGGAAATTTCTGGAACTATTAATAGAAATACTGTACAATAGATAATAATCAAAATACTTTAATAATGAAAATCAAAAACAGACTCAGAAAGAGTAAAAAGAAGTGTCTATAAGCCTAGCTATCTGTATTTAATCCAGTTGGCTGGTTCTTAAGTCTTACAAGTCAAATGTACTTTAACGACGTAGCTTTAGGCTTAATCATCAACTGCATAAAGCCGTCTGATAAGTTTTCAAAAAAAAAAAAAAGAAGTGTTCTACTCATTAGATTTATCGGCTTTTACGAACGTAGATTATTTTATTATGTTGGCATATTATTCTCAAAGCAGATTATTAGTTATAAAGCTAGATCAAGTGGTCGGTTATTCTAATGCTCGAGGAGAGGTGGCAAAAAACTTGTAATATTACAGATATTTTAGATCTGTATGGTGCGCATTCGCTGGCTCAGAAAAGTTGCGTTCTTATTCGCTGTATAAAATTTATAATTCCCAGCATGCTTTGCACAATAATCTCAAAAAACTGTATCGACCACTATTATGATTTATACGTTCATAGAAGGTTGTATGCATAATAGAAAAGTACAAATTCAAGATATAACGTGAAGGTAAGATTTTGTCTTTGTGTAACCTTCAGCCTAATAAACTGGTTTATATAACGTATTTATGTTGATGAAATTTACTTTTTTAATTTATTATTAGAGGTTTTAAAGTTAGCATTCTGAGCATGCCCATGACAGTTGTTCGCAACATCATGTTAACATAGGATTTTAATATGCTTTTGAAGACGAGAGACATTCAAGAACACCTATTTGTGACAGGTATAAATGACAGGTTTTAAGATAACATAAAGGCGATTTTTTGTTCACCGCTGAACGATGCCTAACTGGTTCACATATCCTACGTGTTCCACCTAACACCTTTCTAAATGAGCAAAGAGAACTTATCAGGGACATGCTATAAGTAAACAAAGTATTCGTACGTTCCTACACCCTTGTTTTTTTTTCTTATTCTAGTTTGATATTGAACGCGAACATAAATCAATCTTCACTTTGCACTATCATATGTTATTACCACTGTTCCTCCTAAGTTCAGAGACAACACAACAAGAATGGACTCGACCATTTTACTCGATTAGAATAAGTTACAGCTTGCTTTTTAGAATTGTCGTATTTATAATTTATTTCTTTAAAACGTTTGAGCTTACGTCACACATATGAATACACAGTGGTTATGAGGGTACGATTTGGATAGGACGAAATTTCGCAGTGAACCAGCACTAGTCATAAATTTAATGGGATTGTAACAAGGCATATATTGAATCTTCAAATTTCTCAGAAATTAAATCCGAATTTGTAACACTTTTAAACAGCAGTTATAAAAAAATAGAATTATTATGCTTAAGTCTAGAACATTTTATGGTATTCGTTCATAGCTGTGTGTTTTCAGTTTTGCCAAGACTTCTTGTGTGAATATATTTAAACACCTACTAATAATACTGTTTTTAAATAATGGGGCAAAATAGCTCATTCAAACTATGTTAAACTCAACGATTTCATAGATCTGTCGTGAGCTTTCTGCTAGTGGTAAACTATGTTTATATTACTTTCAGTTAGTAGTTTTGTAGCTAATTAACAAGGCAAAACAAATCTCTTTGAATAATATTATAACGAACTGAAAATCTTTACCACACTGCAACGAGTCACTGGGCAGTTTATAAACGTACGAAGTTTTGTGTTCTGTTTACAGTAACACCGAGTTAAACGTACGAAGTTTTCTATTCTCTTTACGGTAACACCGAGTAATTTCTAAACGTACGAAGTTTTCTATTCTGTTTATAGTAACATCGAATAGTCTCTAAACATACAGTCTTACGTTCTGTTCGCAGTAACAATAACTAGTTTTTAAGGGTTGGGACTGGTTGACACTCATGTTTGAAATAAATAAATAGCAGACGTCGACAGCCTTCAATGTACTAGAACAAAGAATAAAAATAACTGTATGTGGCTTAGAAACTGTGTAAAGGTGACCCCTATAATGTGTCCCCTATCAGAGCTACTTATTAATAATATATTTATAAATAAAAACGTGTGTAAATTAAAAGCTGCTAAATTTGGCGCACACCTAACCTGATATTTAAAAATATTGCAAATTGTTATTCCCTGAAAGTTATTTGACTATAATCTGTAACAAGGAAGCTGACCGGTAGAAACTATACAATCTGTAACAAGGAAGCTGACCGGTAGAAACTATACAATCTGTAACAAACAAGCTGACTGGGAGAAACTATATAATTTGTAATAAGAGGGGTGATTGGTAAAAACCAGGAGCATGATTATGGACACTCATTGTTCAGAATGTTTGAGAGATTGTTAATGTCCCCCCATTATTCTCAAACTACTACTTATATTTATCTTCACTTTAAGATGCCTCCCTGATCTATTCATAGGTTACATCAAAATAATCGTTCTGTAATGGTACTTTACGTGACATTCAAATAATCCTTATGTAATGGTACTTAACGTGGCATCAAGAAAGTCGTTACTTATTGGTACTTAACGTTTGAAAAAGTCTCCATACAATAAGATATATCTGATATATTAGTAATACCTCACACTAAGATAAACCTACCGTTTTCTTACCTTACACTAAAAATAGGATAAACCAAACATTATTATCTTATATAATGATAAGTATTTCTTTCTTTGCTGCGGGATACTGGCACATAGAACGGCTCTGAGTTTGATTATTTGTCTAATTACAAACTTTAAGCTCATAGTTGTGTCATCTCTTGACTGAGTTTAGATTTCAGAAGGTCAAACCCTCTTCAATGATGTATTTGAACACTCCCAATGTCTCGTAGATTAATTTACTCTATCCTACCTAAAATAATTTTAATTTGAGGATAAGTTGGTAGAGATCCAACCTATATCTAACCTGTTGTTACCTTAGCCTAAAACACACGTTATTTTTACAACATTAAAATATATCTAACTTATTTTTACCGTAACCTGAAACACATTTACGTTATTGTTACATAACATTAAGATACGTCTAACCTGTTGTTACCTTAGCCTAAAACACACGTTATTTTTACAACATTAAAATATATCTAACTTATTTTTACCGTAACCTGAAACACATTTACGTTATTGTTACATAACATTAAGATACGTCTAACCTATTGTTACCTTAACCTGAAACACACGTTACTGTTACAACATTAAGATACATCTAACCTATTGTTACCTTAGCCTGAAACACACTTATGTTATTGTTACAACATTAAGATATATCTAACCCGACTTTATTTCATCTCCGCATGGAAGTTGTTATTCATCCAAGGAGATTAACACAGACCTGTATACATATATATATTTTATTTTGCCGTTGTTTGAACGCTGTTGAACTACCAACAGTTTACTATTGTATCTCTCTGTCCACTTTCACACCCATATATCATTTGATTTTTTTTACTTCACAGAAAAGTTAAATTAATAAAAGACATACCATTAGTATCTGTCCTCAGGAGTGTTTCTTGTTGCTATTTTTTATGTTTAAGAATACCTTCTATGCTGTTTCATTCCGCTTTGTTCGTTGTTAAGAGCTAATTTACACAATGGGCTATCTGCGCTGTGCCCACCACAGTTATGAAAATCTGGATTTTAGCATTGTACTCCTTTACAAACAAAGACCAAGTTGTTATTTTTCCAGAGTCGTCGGTTTTGTGTTACCAACATGAACATGACAACGAGTAATTGTTTGAATCTGTACTCGGAATTGTTTTCCTTTCCTTTCTTTTCTATCTTTTTTTTTAATATACGATCTATACCGATATGTGTTTAACTTTTTAATATTTCAGATAAAGAGTTTTGATCATTTCACCACCACATCTAATTAACTAGGTAACTGTCGAGAGTGGCAGCTGGTTTGGAAAGTAGGGGTTAAGGTCATGAAGGAAAGCTTGAAAACGGAAAATAAATTATCTCTTAAGACGCAGATGTGAGACTTTCTTTCAGATTTGCCAAGCATTTTCGTATATCGCGTTTTTATTAATAATATACATGGCACCTGGCTTTAATATATCTATTTCTTAATTCTACAACTTATCGTATATAGAACCGTAACGGGTGAGGAAGACCCCCCTCCACCCTCGGGTGCAGACATAGTGAGTGAGGCCGAAGAAAGAACCCCGACCTTGGAGTTGGCGCTGCCGATAGGCGGACACAATAATCTTCCAGCTATTCTCGTCGTCTCCAGGCGTTATCAAAATGTCACGAATTGGCTTTGCAAGCAACTTGTGTGGCAAGTATCTCATACCCCAGGGGCTTGAGATAGGTACTTCGTGAAATACGGACTTGACTCCAGCTGACCGCCGAACAATCTTGATGTCTTTTATGGTAAGAGCTTAAAAAACAAACAAGAATCTGTTACAAGTATCCCATGTTTCCGCTCATACAACACGAAATTAAAAATACTAGCTTTATCCCAGCGTTCAGAAAGTGTTAAAATGGATGAAATTTTTAAAAACATCAATGAATAAGCCTTCAGTACAGGTATGTATTAGTGTCCAAAAACCCACATGAATGAAAAGAAAAGTGTCGAGGAACATAATCTTTGCAGACAACAGGAAATTATCCGACCCGTAATCCTTGTAGACAAGGGGAAAGTATTCGAATTACTAAAATAATTTTGTCATTTAACGAATTTGTAACATAACAACAACCTAAGGAGCCATAATGAAATATACAAATAATGTTTTTGGTTGTTGTTGTTGTTTTTGTTTTTTTTAAAGATTCCTCTAAATAACAACTGCTGAGTACCAGGAGATCGGTATGTTCTGGTCATCAGCTTGGACGTTTGACCCCTAAAGAATGCTCTTTCTGGTCATCGGTTTGGCATTCGATTCCTAAAAAATGCTGTATTCTGATTATCGGTTTGGACGATTAATCTAGGTTTGACATATTTCAATAACCTTTAAAATATTTGGGCTGACAATGAGCGGATAAAAATTATAAAAAGAAAGACAACTTTCAACTGGATAAATCAAAGTACCAGCTATTGCGTGAAAACATGTTAGTATACATCCAGTTATATACAACACACAGGTCCCGCACAGCTAATCCTCCTTCTGAGGAACTAGGACTACGAAAGCCCAAGATCGGTTAGTAAGACAAAGTATTGCAGCCTATTGTACTATGGTAATGTTCGCGTCTCCTGGCAAAATACATCTAAATAATTAACTGTCTCTAATTGTGGATTGACAGACAACAGCACGTTCCACCTATCCTTAGGCTGCTCTCGTCCGACTGACTAAGTGGATTTCATCATCACTCCTATAGCACACTCATCTCAAAAATGCGAAGCGAGTTTTGCGACAAAAAGACGTGAAACACGAACATCAGTTTACAGATCGGGCACGTTAACTATTTAGCCACGTCCGGACCATCAGGCAATGATCTTCCTAACTTCAACTTTTTATGGAGCTCAAACCAAGTCTGTATCTAAATCGTCTTTCTGATGTCATACTGTTTTCTTTTGACCTTTCTTTATGAATGTATCGCCCATAAAAAGTAGTTGTAGTTTAAAACTATTTTTATTCCCCTTTGAACTACCCTGTCTATCTTATTTTACGATATAAGTCTTTAAGTTTAAATGGACCAGAACCTGGCCTCGCCGAAAGGACATAAACAATGACGAGAAAAATGGAATTACTCATGGGGAAGAAGCGGGGTAGGAAGAGGCTTAGAGATAACGGTTGTGGTGACAAAGACTGTGGGAAGGACGAAAGGGGATGAAGGCCCCTTATAAAACCTCTTGCTTCGGCAATGAGCAAAAAAAAAAAGTTTATCTGTCACTTGATAAATACCAGATGGTTGTTATATATATCAGTCTTATGTAATACATTGTACTAGGGGTCTATATTTAGTTGTTTTGTTTTTACAAACTTTTTTTTTTAAAGAATAGATCGCTTTTGGGGCAAACTCTCTTTTGTGGTCGAAATCTCAACCTACCCACCAAAGTTAATAAATAAATCCATGGATGAACCAGCGGTAAGCCTAAATCCCTATCAAATATAGAAGATTCACATCATCAGTTTCACCCAACAAAACATTTGCAATACGTGGAGAATCCAGGTGTTCCTTCTGGAGCAACACCGGCTGAAGATTTTATGCATTCTTGGTATTATCAGAGATCCTGCGTTTACAAATCCATCTCTACTGCTAGTGACACTGACTTGTATTCCTAACAAGTAATGTCTTCACTCTTTTATTTCTTAACGATTTGCTTTTAAGTCTTATGCTCACAATAATCTGCACCCAATCCGTGGCTGCTATGGGTTCTTGAACACCCCCACAATTTATTGATATGAGTGTTGTAGCACCTCGAAGCTAAATAAAAAAATAAACCACCCCCTCCCAATAATATGGAAAAGTTAGCGTCGATGTTTTCAGTTGTAATGTACCTACCCCTCATCATTTTATTATCATTGGTACGACGCAGTACGACGTACGCTACGCGGGAATCGCACATTTCAATGAATCACATCAGTTCAGTGTGCATACACACTAACCCCAACCTACAGTAGGCCTTGTTGCTGTTTTTCTTTTGAACATTAAAATAATTCGAATATATTTCGTTGTTTTTTATTAGATATTGGTCTAGGAAAGTCGTATAGTCTTCAATACAAAAACAGTTATAATTAGTAAATGTTGGCCCGGCATGGCCAGGTGGGCTAAGACGTTCGATTATTAATCCGAGGATCGAAGGTTCGACTCCCCGTGGTACCAAACATGCTTGCCCCTTCAGCTGTGGGGTCGTTATAATGTTACAGTCAATCCCATTATTCGTTGGTAAAAGAGTAACCCAAGAGTTGGCGGTGGGTGGTGAGGCTCGTGTGAATAGATTTTATGCGGCGAGGGTACATGCGCAGTAAGGATCTTTTGTCGTCATTTAATACGAAATGGCATACTTTTTATCAGAACTGATACTTTGGCCTTGCACACTCAACATTAATGAAGTATTCTTTGAGACTAAATACTTTGTGTTTTTATCACTAATAACGTTAACGAAATGAAAAACACGTTTCAAGTACTTTAAAGAATATTTTGGCAAATATTTAACAGTTGCAGGCAACAGCTCATTTGTAGAAAGTACCCGAAATTAAGCGCTGCAATCAAGGGTTCGATTCCACTCGGTGAACAGAGCAGATAGCCCAAATTGGCTTTGTTATAACAACATGCACACACACCCAAGAATTTAAGTGGAAGTGATAACTTTGACAATAAACAAGTTACACAGACACACGCATTTATATATATATATATTTGGATAACTTTAAGACACAAGATTACCAGTTATTGCGTCTCCAGTAATAAAATATTTAGTCCTAGCACCCTAAAAGAATCTACGTACCATATGGTGACACATTTATTCAACCCATAGTCAGATACGTAGTAGCCCAACTTCTGCCGTAAATAAGTGCAGTGATATCTGACGAACAATCACTGAATTCATTTCTTTGTATAAGTTCTTTCGGCATTTAACTAACTCATTTTGTAACCTGTCATTTATCTACTCGTTTTCTTACTTCTATCATAACGTTGTTTTTATCTTCCATACCTTACGGCTTTTATATATTGTTCTGTATTGTTGCTTTAGGCCGGTACTAGTTGGTGTGCACTTGAATATTGTGTGTCAGTAAGATGTATTAATGCTGCACAATATCAGTGTTTCTCAACCACCGGTTATTGGGGCTAGGCAACAAACAAATACTGACAGAATACTCATAAATAAATCGTAACGTTTGTTTTTCTTATTTTGTTCTAGTTACTGTTTAATGGTTCGCAACAGTTTATAGAGACAGCGATACAGTGGTTCCTTGGGATCGTAAAGGTTGAAAAACACGTCACGATACTGTCTATTACATTCTTGGATAGATACTACCCAACATTATACTCCTGTGAAGACACTGTCTATTACATTCTTGGATAGATACTACCCTACATTATACTCCTGTGAAGACACTGTCTATTACATTCTTGGATAGATACTACCCTACATTATACTCCTGTGAAGATACTGTCTATTACATTCTTGGATAGATACTACCCTACATTATACTCCTGTGAAGATACTGTCTATTACATTCTTGGATAGATACTACCCTACATTATACTCCTGTTACGATACTGTCTATTACATTCTTGGATAGATACTACCCTACATTATACTCCTGTGAAGATACTGTCTCTTACATTTCTGGATAGATACTACCCTACATTATACTCCTGTGAAGATACTGTCTATTACATTCTTGGATAGATACTACCCTACATTATACTCCTGCGAAGATACTGTCTCTTACATTTCTGGATAGATACTACCCTACATTATACTCCTGTGAAGATACTGTCTATTACATTCTTGGATAGATACTACCCAACATTATACTCCTGTTACGATACTGTCTATTACATTCTTGGATAGATACTACCCTACATTATACTCCTGTTACGATACTGTCTATTACATTCTTGGATAGATACTACCCTACATTATACTCCTGTGAAGATACTGTCTATTACATTCTTGGATAGATACTACCCTACATTATACTCCTGTTACGATACTGTCTATTACATTCTTGGATAGATACTACCCTACATTATACTCCTGTTACGATACTGTCTATTACATTCTTGGATAGATACTACCCTACATTATACTCCTGTTACGATACTGTCTATTACATTCTTGGATAGATACTACCCTACATTATACTCCTGTTACGATACTGTCTATTACATTCTTGGATAGATACTACCCTACATTATACTCCTGTTACGATACTGTCTATTACATTCTTGGATAGATACTACCCTACATTATACTCCTGTGAAGATACTGTCTATTACATTCTTGGATAGATACTACCCAACATTATACTCCTGTTACGATACTGTCTATTACATTCTTGGATAGATACTACCCTACATTATACTCCTGTGAAGATACTGTCTATTACATTCTTGGATAGATACTACCCTACATTATACTCCTGTTACGATACTGTCTATTACATTCTTGGATAGATACTACCCTACATTATACTCCTGTTACGATACTGTCTATTACATTCTTGGATAGATACTACCCTACATTATACTCCTGTGAAGATACTGTCTATTACATTCTTGGATAGATATCACCCAACATTATACTCCTGTTACGATACTGTCTATTACATTCTTGGATAGATACTACCCTACATTATACTCCTGTTACGATACTGTCTATTACATTCTTGGATAGATACTACCCTACATTATACTCCTGTTACGATACTGTCTATTACATTCTTGGATAGATACTACCCTACATTATACTCCTGTTACGATACTGTCTATTACATTCTTGGATAGATACTACCCTACATTATACTCCTGTGAAGATACTGTCTATTACATTCTTGGATAGATACTACCCAACATTATACTCCTGTTACGATACTGTCTATTACATTCTTGGATAGATACTACCCTACATTATACTCCTGTTACGATACTGTCTATTACATTCTTGGATAGATACTACCCTACATTATACTCCTGTTACGATACTGTCTATTACATTCTTGGATAGATACTACCCAACATTATACTCCTTTTACGATACTGTCTATTACATTCTTGGATAGATACTACCCTACATTATACTCCTGTGAAGATACTGTCTATTACATTCTTGGATAGATACTACCCTACATTATACTCCTGTGAAGATACTGTCTATTACATTCTTGGATAGATACTACCCTACATTATACTCCTGTTACGATACTGTCTATTACATTCTTGGATAGATACTACCCTACATTATACTCCTGTTAAGATACTGTCTATTACATTCTTGGATAGATACTACCCTACATTATACTCCTGTTACGATACTGTCTATTACATTCTTGGATAGATACTACCCTACATTATACTCCTGTTACGATACTGTCTATTACATTCTTGGATAGATACTACCCTACATTATACTCCTGTTACGATACTGTCTATTACATTCTTGGATAGATACTACCCTACATTATACTCCTGTGAAGATACTGTCTATTACATTCTTGGATAGATACTACCCTACATTATACTCCTGTTACGATACTGTCTATTACATTCTTGGATAGATACTACCCTACATTATACTCCTGTGAAGATACTGTCTATTACATTCTTGGATAGATACTACCCTACATTATACTCCTGTTACGATACTGTCTATTACATTCTTGGATAGATACTACCCTACATTATACTCCTGTTACGATACTGTCTATTACATTCTTGGATAGATACTACCCTACATTATACTCCTGTTACGATACTGTCTATTACATTCTTGGATAGATACTACCCTACATTATACTCCTGTTACGATACTGTCTATTACATTCTTGGATAGATACTACCCTACATTATACTCCTGTTACGATACTGTCTATTACATTCTTGGATAGATACTACCCAACATTATACTCCTGTTACGATACTGTCTATTACATTCTTGGATAGATACTACCCTACATTATACTTCTGTTACGATACTGTCTATTACATTCTTGGATAGATACTACCCTACATTATGCTCCTGTTACGATACTGTCTATTACATTCTTGGATAGATACTATCCTACATTATACTTCTCTGAAGATACTGTCTATTACATTTTTGGATAGATACAACCCTACATTATGCAACTGCTACAATACTATCTACTACATTCCTGGATAGATACTACCCTACATTATACTTCTCTGAAGATACTGTCTATTACATTCTTGGATAGATACTACCCAACATTATACTCCTGTTACGATACTGTCTATTACATTCTTGGATAGATACTACCCTACATTATACTGCTACAATACTATCTACTACATTCCTGGATAGATACTACCCTACATTATACTTCTCTGAAGATACTGTCTATTACATTCTTGGATAGATACTACCCAACATTATACTTCTGTTACGATACTGTCTATTACATTCTTGGATAGATACTACCCTACATTATACTCCTGTTACGATACTGTCTATTACATTCTTGGATAGATACTATCCTACATTATACTTCTCTGAAGATACTGTCTATTACATTTTTGGATAGATACTACCCTACATTATGCAACTGCTACAATACTATCTACTACATTCCTGGATAGATACTACCCTACATTATACTTCTCTGAAGATACTGTCTATTACATTCTTGGATAGATACTACCCAACATTATACTCCTGTTACGATACTGTCTATTACATTCTTGGATAGATACTACCCTACATTATACTGCTACAATACTATCTACTACATTCCTGGATAGATACTACCCTACATTATACTTCTCTGAAGATACTGTCTATTACATTCTTGGATAGATACTACCCAACATTATACTCCTGTTACGATACTGTCTATTACATTCTTGGATAGATACTATCCTACATTATACTTCTCTGAAGATACTGTCTATTACATTCTTGGATAGATACTACCCTACATTATGCAACTGCTACAATACTATCTACTACATTCCTGGATAGATACTACCCAACATTATACTCCTGTTACGATACTGTCTATTACATTCTTGGATAGATACTACCCTACATTATACTTCTTTGAAGATATTGTCTACTACATTCCTGGATAGATACTACCCTACATTATACTCCTGTTACGATACTGTCTATTACATTGTTGGATAGATACTACCCAACATTATACTCCTGTTACGATACTGTCTATTACATTCTTGGATAGATACTACCCTACATTATACTTCTCTGAAGATACTGTCTATTACATTCTTGGATAGATACTACCCTACATTATGCAACTGCTACAATACAATCTACTACATTCCTGGATAGATACTACCCTACATTATGCAACTGCTACAATACAATCTACTACATTCCTGGATAGATGCTACCCTACATTATACTTCTCTGAAGATACTGTCTATTACATTCTTGGATAGATACTACCCTACATTATGCAACTGCTACAATACAATCTACTACATTCCTGGATAGATACTACCCTACATTATACTTCTCTGAAGATACTGTCTATTAAATTCTTGGATAGATACTACCCTACATTACACTCCTGTGAAGATACCTTTCTACTACATTCCTGGATAGATACTACCCTACATTATACTCCTGTGAAGATACTGTATTTAACATTCTTCGATAGGTACTACCCTATATTATACTCATATGAAGATACTGTCTGTCCCCCGCTAGTACAGCGGTAAGTCTACGGATTAACAAAGCTAAAATCAGGGGTTCGATCCCCCTCCGTGGTCTCAGCAGATAGCCCGATATGGCTTTGCTATAAAAAAACACAAACGCGTGATACTGTCTGTTACAGTCCTGGATAGATACTAACTTACATTATACTCCTGTTGTGATACTTTCCATTATATTCCTAGATAGATACTACCCAACATTATACTCCTGTTACGACACTGTCTATTATTTTTCTGGATAGATTGTCGTTGTTATACAAAATAATTACTTATACACTAGAATATTGCATTACCGTGCACTATCAATTGGACATTGGACAAGATTATATTTTTACATGTGCATTACTTATTGCACTCTCAAGTAAGTACTTTTGTACTTCAGAATACTGAATTGGATCACTCTTGAAGGTAAGAACTAGTATTGTACTCCAGGATACTGAATTGGATTACATTATAAGGTAGAAACTATTATCGTACATCAAGATACTGATCTGGATTACACTCGAAAGGAGGAACAACTATAGTGCACCAGAATACTGAATTGGATTATCTTCTAAAGGTAGGAACTACTATAGTACATCAGGATATTGAACTGGATTATAGTCTAAAGGTAAGAATTATTAAAGTACACCATGATACTGTACTGGATTACACTCGAAAGTAGGAACTACTATAGTGCATCAGGATACTGAATTGGATTATCTTCTAAAGGTAGGAGCTACTATAGTACACCAAGATACTGAACTGGATTACACTCGAAGGTAGGAACTACTATAGTACATCAGGATACTGAACTGGATTATAGTTTAAAGGTAGGAACTATTAAAGTACACCATGATACTGACTGGATTACACTCGAAGGTAGGAACTACTATAGTGCATCAGGATACTGAATTGGATTGCATTATAAGGTAGAAAATATTATAGTACACCAAGATACTGATCTGGATTGCACTCGAAAGGAGGAACTACTATAGTACACCAAGATACTGATCTGGATTGCACTCGAAAGGAGGAACTACTATAGTGCACCAGGATACTGAATTGTATTATCTTCTAAAAGTAGGAACTACTATAGTACACCAGGATATTGAACTGGATTACACTCGAAGGTAGGAACAACTGTAGTGCATCAGGATACTGAATTGGATTATAGTCTAAAGGTAGGAACTACTAGAGTACATCAGGATACTGAACTGGATTATAGTCTAAATGTAGAAACTACTATAGTACATTAGGATACTGAACTGGATTATAGTTTAAAGGTAGGAACTACTATAGTACATCAGGATACTGAACTGGATTACACTCGAAGGTAGGAACTACTATAGTACATCAGAATACTGAACTGGATTATAGTCTAAAGGTAGGAACTACTATAGTACATCAGAATACTGAACTGGATTATAGTCTAAAGGTAGGAACTACTATAGTACATCAGAATACTGAATTGGATTATAGTCTAAAGGTAGGAACTACTATAGTACATCAGGATACTGAACTGGATTACACTCGAAGGTAGGAACTACTATAGTACATCAAGATACTGAACTGGATTATAGTTTAAAGGTAGGAACTACTATAGTACATCAGAATACTGAACTGGATTATAGTCTAAAGGTAGGAACTACTATAGTACATCAGGATACTGAACTGGATTATAGTTTAAAGGTAGGAACTACTATAGTACATCAGGATACTGAACTGGATTATAGTTTAAAGGTAGGAACTACTATAGTACATCAGGATACTGAACTGGATTACACTCGAAGGTAGGAACTACTATAGTACATCAGAATACTGAACTGGATTATAGTCTAAAGGTAGGAACTACTATAGTACATCAGAATACTGAATTGGATTATCTTCTAAAGGTAGGAACTACTATTGTACACCAAGATACTGAACTGGATTATAGTCTAAAGGTAGGAACTACTAGAGTACATCAGGATACTGAACTGGATTATAGTCTAAATGTAGAAACTACTATAGTACATCAGGATACTGAACTGGATTATAGTTTAAAGGTAGGAACTACTATAGTACATCAGGATACTGAACTGGATTACACTCGAAGGTAGGAACTACTATAGTACATCAGAATACTGAACTGGATTATAGTCTAAAGGTAGGAACTACTATAGTACATCAGAATACTGAACTGGATTATAGTCTAAAGGTAGGAACTACTATAGTACATCAGAATACTGAACTGGATTATAGTCTAAAGGTAGGAACTACTATAGTACATCAGAATACTGAATTGGATTATAGTCTAAAGGTAGGAACTACTATAGTACATCAGGATACTGAACTGGATTACACTCGAAGGTAGGAACTACTATAGTACATCAAGATACTGAACTGGATTATAGTTTAAAGGTAGGAACTACTATAGTACATCAGAATACTGAACTGGATTATAGTCTAAAGGTAGGAACTACTATAGTACATCAGGATACTGAACTGGATTATAGTTTAAAGGTAGGAACTACTATAGTACATCAGGATACTGAACTGGATTATAGTTTAAATGTAGGAACTACTATAGTACATCAGGATACTGAACTGGATTACACTCGAAGGTAGGAACTACTATAGTACATCAGAATACTGAACTGGATTATAGTCTAAAGGTAGGAACTACTATAGTACATCAGAATACTGAATTGGATTATCTTCTAAAGGTAGGAACTACTATTGTACACCAAGATACTGAACTGGATTATAGTCTAAAGGTAGGAACTACTATAGTACATCAGGATACTGAACTGGATTATAGTTTAAAGGTAGGAACTACTATAGTACACCAGGATACTGAACTAGATTATGGTCTAAAGGTAGGAACTATTAAAGTACACCATGATACTGACTGGATTACACTCGAAGGTAGGAACTACTATAGTGCATCAGGATACTGAATTGGAGTATGTTCTAAAAGTAGGAGCTATTATAGTACATCAGAATACTGAGCTGGGTTGTGTTCCGTGGTAGAAAGTACTCCTGTACTCCCATAATGGTAAACTGTGTTCCTAAGTTGTATTCGTAAGTACGGCCACTAGGCAATTTTAGGAATATACTTATTATTGTATTCTTGAATATGAAACCATATTGTTCTTTTAGTAAAGCGTTTTAGTTGTTATGTAGCTAGCTATTATTATAAAAATAGGGCTGCTATAAGAAATGTTGTTTTTGTGAAACAAACAGGTATTGTTCTTACGTCATATATGTATATCTTAAACCATGAGATTTAAAGCCAAATTAACGGTCGTATCTTGAACATAAATACAAATATAATTAAAACGACACTAACGGTAACTTTATGTACTGAATGTACTAATAAGTAAAGCTAAGCCTAAAATAAAATAGAAACGTCCAAGTCTTCAATTGCTTTAGACATAGATGTTTAGTATAAATATGGATTAATTGAGCGTAAACATTTGATTAACAGTACTAGTATCACTTCGTAATTATTTGGGAAAGTTGTATTTACTCTGTGTCCTTTGTTTTGTTAAAGAAGTAACACGTTAATCTACGTGTATACATATATGTGAAGCTAAATATTGGTTTAATTACACGCTGTTGTTCTTTAACCAGAGAAACCAATAAACAAAGCTAACAGGACTTTTGTAATATTTGATTCTCACTATCAACAGATTAGATTAATCTTCGAAAACTGATGCATATTTTGAGACAAAATTATGTGTATTCTTACCTTCATATTAGCACTATATCGTCGTTACCTTTCACGTTATATCAGTGTATTGTGGTAGAACTAAATGATTATAAAACAGATAATAAATGTTATGGACGACCTTCATTCATCTAACGACGTGAGGGGGAGTACACAGCCAACTTCGAGTTAGGCCTAGCTGTACTCTTGATGTTTAGTCTGTCAGCTGTATATCTAGAGGCTCGAAACGTCGTAAACTTGGAATCATCGCAAGCATGGTATGAAGTTCCTACTCGTTAGATCCTTGTAAGAACTCCATACCTCGCTCCCGAGAACCCAACAGCGATGGGTTTTAGTTGTGAATGTTAGCTCCTCTGGTCTGAAGACTCCGTTGTCTCCGCTGAAATGAAGGTTATGTTTTCGAAGCTTGTGAGTCAAAAGAGAAAGCGGTTTAAAAGTGTTTATATTACAATACGAATTGGTTGAATTTGTCAACTTGCATTTCACTTGTTTATACTACCTACGTTTATCGGTAGGTTTCGGATGAAGCTGCTCTTCCTCAAGGTTGTCGCTGAGAACTTTATGAGTTTCAAAATTCCTTCAAAGGATACTGCAGCAGATGATCCAGTTTTTAGAACAAAGATTTAAGACACCTTTCAAGTGTGCGAACGCTGCAGCGCGGGAAGAAATCGCTCGCGTCCTCGTAAGTTGAGGCAGAACGCGTTCGTCCGGAAAAATGAGCAAACAGGGCGTTCACGTCAGTTGAGCGTCCATCTTGTTTAGCTTTCATCAAGTAACCTTATTGATTCAGAGAGCTCGGCGAAGGACCTCGTCTGCCAGTTTATCAGAAACTCAATCCTAAACCACCGCACTTGGTAATGCTAAGATAAAAGAAAAAGAAAACAAAAAAAGGTCATGCGAACGAAACGGTCTTTCTTCGCTCAGGGCAGAGAAGCAACTGCCTTTATCGCCTCGCTATCCTTGTCTATCTCGGATCGCGGGTACGTTTTGCCCGCCGGAACTGTGAGCTATTTCCAATTGCGTATTCGTGATTGGCTGGCACTCTCCAGTAGTGCCTCCTCTCCACAAGTTAAACAGCCATTCACAATTACATTCATCTAATTTTACCCAATCACTAAGCGCCGAAGATAATATTGTCTACGGTAGAGCTTTTCTGCATATTGTCATTAACGCGTTTGTCAAGAATTGGCCATAATGAAGCAAGGAATAACAAGAAACAAAAAAACTTTTTTTTTTTCGTTTCACTGCGCAGCTGTGTAAATGGGGCGCTGCCCAGAGAGGGGGCCAGTCTGGTGAAACGCTGCGTGAGACGTGTTTACGGGAAGAAGATTGTACCTTCTGATTTTATTAAACCTTCAGATATACGGGCAGTAAAACAACTAATATAGGACAAGGACATAATGTTTTAAATATGTTGTTTTTAAAATGGCGCTTGTAAATAATTGAGACCATAATAACACAATGGCTGTTACTTTATTTCGTCTATCGGCAGCTTAGCTTCACTAACCTTTTCGTCGTTTTCTTATTTATTACTATTTTATCCGGGTTCTATTTCCCTTTAACACTAACTTTCCTGTGTTCACATTAGTCCTAAAGTGGTAAGTGCATTCTTTCAGTGAAAGAAACAGAAACGTTTTCTTTGCCAGCATTCTTTTTCGTGAGTGTGTATTTCTATGTGGTACGTTCCTAATCACACATTTGTTTCACGCGCTCGTCACACGTTGGCCGAAAATAAACAACTATACGAGTAGTTAAGAATGGCAATAAGTATTGTGAATGGATAGATCTAAGCCACTGTAAGGGTACTTTTAAATAGTAATGACATTCTTTGATTGGGTGGTTGGATATTCCCGCCGATGTCTTGGAATAAGACAGATTATGTAAATAAAATGCAAACAAAATTTAAAGACAAGAAAAAGAAATTAGGGTAAGTAGATATGTTTTTAGTCATGGAATATCTCAGTTGTTGTTTTTACAGCAGTTTTAATATTTTATTTGTTTCATGAAAACAATGTCTAAGCCTACTTTGAAAGAAGGCGTTAAGGAAAAAAAAAGATTATGCTAAACAAAATCAAGGTTAACAGTATCTTGATTATTTGTTGGATAATTACTTTGAACTTTCAAGCCTTGGAAAAAAAAAGAAATGTTGCGAATACAGGACGTGTGTAACGTATATTGAGATATTTTTGTCATGACAGGGCAGGTTACAAATACGAAATTTGATGGACGAAGTCTGAGATTTACGATATAAATGTACGGATAATTCGCCGTATAACATTAATATCAATATCTTATTTAGTTGACCGAATGAGTGTAATTGGACTTCTATTTTTAGTGTTTTTACTTTTTAAATAAGTGCATGTCATTGCCCCTTGGTGGCAAGCTTTACACCATATGACCCAGTTAGGTAACTAGTTAGCGTATCGTAGATAGGCTTCGTGTAGCTTTGCGCGATATTTGAAAAAAAAAAAAAAAACAAAAAACACACAAATAGCAGACGTATGGAATGTCTTTGTGAAAATTATGAACGTTTAAAAGTCTTCCGAATCTGTCTTAAAAAAAACAAACTGGAATGCCGCAAAGCTACAATTCAATGAATTTGGAAAAACTGTATTATCCCAGTCTCAAGTCTGTAGGTAGCAGATCAGTAGATAAGCTACTGGCTGTTTATTAATTCGTTATTTACTCTACGCCGAAGAGCGCCATCTTGTTGGCATACAGCTTACGTCTTATAATTTGTTGTTGCCTTTGAGCTGCTTCACGACTACCATGGTAGGTGTGGTTGAACACACTGTCCTTGGATCCGGAACGAATAAGAGACACTTCGTTCCAGAAGTAACACCACTTGGCAATAGGGTCACGGTACCCATACTACTACAGTAAAGGTTTCGCAGATTTGGTTATTACCTGTGAGAATTGAGCGCCCCCTGAACCAAGAATTGTTTCCTTAGAATTATAATTAATTTGCCTTCAGTTTCACAGAGAATGTATCTGTAATTATTCACAGAGCTACATGGGCATCGAAATCCGGATTTTAGCGTTGTAAGTCCGCAGACATGCCGCTGTGCCACTAAAGAGGTACAGAAAACGTTAGTAGTGGTCTGTTGACCAGCTCACAGGTAGTAAGAGACTTCGATATCTATCAGGACTGCTTCAGTTGGTTATATCTTCAACGACGAACTAGTTGCTCATTTCCGAGGTTTTCTGCGCAGTCTCAGGGAGGTTACCTGTCTGGTGTTGCTACTTTTTTTAAGCGCACATAGGTTATGAACTAACAGTACACATGACCCTCGGTAGGTGGTTTAACTCGTGTTTCTCGACAAATTTTTAACATCGGTTTCGGTAACACCCATTCTTTTATATCCGATTTGTAGTCGTTTCTCATTAAAATCAGTTCCAGTGCGGGATTTAGAGGGAAGTAGTAAAGTAGTTACTCCAGGAACCCACGTGTAATCCGAGTCTTTTTTTTCTTTCTTTCTGGGTCTCCTTTCGTGGCTAATTAATAACTTTTCGTCCAGTCTTATTTTCTGTTTATTATTTCGCAGCACAAGGTAAGCGGTGGGTAAAAAGGGAGACTTCGAAAAACTTGTAACAACATTATAGCTGTGGGGTAAAAACATGACATCTCAGAATGTTTATGTCTGTCTTAAAAGCAAGTACATTCACTCCATGTGGTAGCTTGGCATGAACTGGTAGTTAGGGCTCTCGGCTCGCAAAATCTTCTTATTGAACAGACATGTGGGGAGCGTTATAATGCGACGATTAATTCCCTATTGATGGGCAAAAGAGAAACCTAAGAGTTGGCGGAGGGTGATGTTGATTAACTGCCATTCTTTTACTCTGTCACTGCTAAATTAGCGACGACTAGCGCAGACAGCATTCGAGTATAAATTTAAACCGATAAGTCAACCACCTGTTGGTGTTTTCCTGGAAGCATCAATCACACCGAGTTAAGGACTTGTCGCCAGATGGTTAAGGCACTCGACTCGTAATTCGAGTGTCGCGGGTTCGAATCCCATCACACAAAACATGCTCGTCCTTACAGCCGTGAGGGCTTTATAATGTATCAGTCAGTCCCACTATTCGTTGGTAAAAGAGTAGTCTCTGAGTTGGCGGTGAGTAATGATGACTAGCTGCTTTTCTTCAAGTCTTACACTGCTAAATTAGGGACGGCTAGCGCATATATCCCTTGTGTAGCTTTGCGCGAATTTCAAAAACACAAACGAACAAGTTAACGCAGATAGCCCTCATATAGCTTCGCGCGAAATTCAAACCAAACAGCTTGTATTATTTTGTTGAATAATGTGTAGACTAGCGAAGTAATTCTACAAGTGAGCTCGTGAAGGTGGTTTTAACATGTTTTGTTCTCCAGTGGGACAGCGATAAGTCCACAGACTTGTAATGATAGAATATGGAATTCGCTTCCCCGCACACAGCAGGTAACCCAAACATGGCTTTGCTCTAAGAAAAACAAGTATTAACATGTTTTGATTCATTCTACACGCGTATGGTGACTGTTATTTGCACTTTTCAGCTGGAAGATTCTAATAAACGTTGTAAAAAGTTATTTAATTATGACACACTATACAGTATGTGTATATTTCTTACAGCAAAGCCACATCGGGCGATCTGCTGAGTCCACCGAGGGAAATCGAACCCCTGATTTTAGCGGTGTAAATCCGTAAACTTGCCGCTGTACCAGCGGGGGACTGACTCTCTATACAGTAATGATTACTTTTAGCGTTGGAATTTTTTAAAGGAGACCTCATACTTGAACTTCTCACCCATCCCACGGAAAACTCACTCAAGTTTCTAGAAGGTTTTTCGTTACCTAAGGTCACCCTGCGGTACACAGGCTTGGGTTAAACATGAAGGCACAAGAACCCGAAAAAAAAATACAAAGTTGCTACTCGACAACTATTATTAGAATAGTTGTAAATTTTACCTTGATGTTTTGTTGTTATTGTTTAAATCTTACCTTGATGTTTTGTTGTTATTGTTTAAATCCTACCTTGATGTTTTGTTGATATTGTTTAAATCTTACCTTGGTGTTTTGTTGTTATTGTTTAAATCTTACCTTGGTGTTTTGTTGTTATTGTTTAAATCTTACCTTGGTGATTTGTTGTTATTGTTTAAATCTTACCTTGGTGTTTTGTTGTTATTGTTTAAATCTTACCTTGGTGTTTTGTTGTTATTGTTTAAATCCTATCTTGATGTTTTGTTGTTATTGTTTAAATCTTACCTTGGTGTTTTGTTGTTATTGTTTAAATCCTATCTTGATGTTTTGTTGTTATTGTTTAAATCTTACCTTGGTGTTTTGTTGTTATTGTTTAAATCTTACCTTGTGGATTTGTTGCGATTTTTTTTTTTTGAGAGTTTTACCTGTTTCTTTATAATTTGTCTCAATGGCGTTCTCCTTTCATTGGATATTTATGAAGTTCTAGTCCAGGGCTGCATATGACTACCTGCTGTTGTTCAGTGTTTTTTTTCTGCTGCCTGTATGTTCTTATCGAACGGAAGATAAGGCACAAAAAATCAACAAACAATCCTTATAACTTATGAGCTTGGTTGACTTGGTCTGGTCTTTAACATTTCAGATCGCGGTTTCGAAGATCTAAAACTCGAACCGTGACGCTGCTGAACGCGCTTCACACAGTCAAATGTAGTGGCGTTATAAAGGTGACTGATGATGAATTATTGGGTCAAGATTAGCTGTGTAGGAGACGAGCACTGTTGACTGGTTGCCCTCTCTCTGGTCAATTGTACAAAATTAGAGATAGCTAAACTTTAATGGTCTCTGACCTGGTCGTTAGGCTAATGTATTCTTAATGTATCATTCATAGTTAAAATACCAACACTATTTAATGTATCTATTATAATAATACTACCTTTCTGTCTTTCCTGAAAATGGAAGCGTATTTTATATAAACGGATGGAAACATACTTTAGTACACGTTTTATACAAAAACATATTAAGAGTTTATCAACGTTTTAAAAAGATCTAACGTTAGGTTGTAGAATAACATTGTAAGTTTACTAACCGATAGTATTAAATACGGTGAAGTTTAGTCCCAACTAAACTTAAACCAAAAAATACGTTAGAATGATAGTTTATCTCTTTATCAAATGTAGGTTGTACTTATTTAATAAAGGCTTAACTAATATTAGGCCTAAAGACAAGTGAACTAAAAAAATATTTCGATGTCTGCGATTATAAGTATTTTGTATTATTCGAGAAATCCTGTATTTAAAGACTGGCAAATAGGCAGTCCTGTAGATTTTCGCGAAATACAAAAACTAACTAAAACAACTTCCTTTTTAAACACAAATAAATCAGGTTCTGGTTAGACGAACATATTTATTGAATTTGCTATACAGTAAGCCCCGTGTTTCTTTTTTTTTTTTAATTGTAGGGACAAGACTTATATCTTGGAATGTAGATCACTTACCGTCTTACTATACCCTACCATACCAGATAGGAAACAAAACCGTACAAAGTTATAACGTATAGCCGAAAGCTTACTTAAAAAGACAAACATAATTCTTTCTACGTAATGTCCTTCTACTTCGTTTGTTGTTGTTTTTTTAATTTCGCGCAAAGCTACACGAGGGTTATCCGCGCTAATCGTCCCTAATTTAGTACTGTAAGACTACGGGGAAGGTAGCTAGTCATCACCATACACCGACAACTCTTGGGCTAATCATTTACCAACGAATAGTAGAATTGATCCAACATTATAACGCTGCACGACTGAAAGGGGCGAGTATGCTTAGTATAACGGGGTTTCGAGCCCGCAATCCTCAGATTACGGGTTTAATACCCTAACCACCTGGCCCCTATCTCTTTCTAACGACGTAACTTTTGAACTACGATTTTGTTATCCATGAAATTGATTTCCTATTTGATACATCAACCTTTATGAAACGACACCAACTGAACTTCCCTAAGTAGTTACGCCTGTAAACACTTCTTACGTCAACTTTAAAACGTTAAATGCTATAGTTACTATGAATATGTCGAACTCCACGAAATACTGCAGCATGAATCAAGGACAGTCAGAATATCTACGGATAAAGATGGGTTTTTTTCTTCTCTTCAGGTGTGAAACGTTAATTTTTTTAAAAGTCAGGTCACTTTTGTCGAACTTATAAAAGTTTATTTTAAATATTTAATAGAAGTAAAATTCCTTCACAAATACTTTTTTTGTGAAAAGGTCGTATAATGTAAGTGAAGTCATTTCAAAAACTGAAGAGGTTGTTTGTTTGTTTTGAATTTCGCGCAAAGCTATACTAAGGCTATCCGCGATAACTATCCCTAATTTAGCAGTGTAAGACCAGAGGGAAGGCAGCTAGTCATCACCACCCACCGCCAACAAATAGTGAGGTGAACAGTAACGTTATAACGTCCCCACGTTTAAAAGAGAGAATATGTTTGGTGATGGGGTTTCGAAACCGCGACCCTCACATTGCGAGTCGAGTGCCTTGACCACCAAGCCAGGCTAGGCCTAAAAAAAAACAACAAAACTAAATGGCATGTGGTATTCTGCGATTAACATCCAAACTTTAAACCAGTGTCATGGGTATCTTCGACGCATAGGTCATTTGATAACCTCAAGCGCACAAGTATAACCCCCTTTTTTAAAAATTTAGAATTAACCAGAAGAAGCAGTATTTATGAATTAACAACACTTACCACATAGATAACCCTACTTTCCTGTATTGTTCTACTTTTGTCTAGAACTGGAGTTTTGTTACATCTATTTACTTCCTTGTCCGTGTCTTTGTGCATCAATAGATTATTGTTACATATCAACTTTTCTCTTTTTACTTTTGTTTTGTTACAAACTGGAATGAATTCCAATTTGTGCGTTTATCACTTTGTTTATTTAACCAGTATGTCCATGTCTTAATGTGCACAACTGACTACATAGCATTTTGTTTGTAATGACATTTCTACATCTCAAGACTAGTTCTTTTGGAATTATTTTATTTTGTGATATCTGATGAACGAAATTACGAAAATTCTGTGAGGTGTTGTTATCTGGATTATAGAAAAATAGCCCTTTTGACAGAAGTTACAGAGAAAGAAAAAAAACTGTTCCTTAAGGCTTAGGAACCTTTATTGAAATCGTCTCATGAAGACTGAGACGAAGAAACTGGTCAGCAGGGATCGGAATAATATAATATCACTATTACCGCCATTGCTTGTAAAGTGATAAGCCTTAGTTGTACGATTGTACATTTTACACATCTTGTGCGTACCCCTAACATCACCACTAAACAGTTACTTCTTCCTCCCATTTTCCTTCACTGTACATCCGCTACCCCCAAACTTTGTTGTTTGTCAACGAGTCTAACTCTGCTAACAAGAACTTTCCACAGAAAATTTATATCTACATAAACAAACAACAAAACAAGAAAAGACAATTAATTTGGAAGACAGCTGGAAGGTGGATTGGATAAGGGGAGTGGAAGAGTTTTCCACGAGGCTAAAGTTCCGTAAACTGCAAAATTCTGGTTTTGAAATTTTTTATGTCACTCCATGTATAATTCATACATATACTCTTGGTTTTAGCAGGCAGTTAATTATATTTTCGGGTAAATATGCTAATACCAGCTCTTGGAAACGATCGAATAAACTATTAGCATCCAACCAGTTCTTTTCGAAATAATTACAAGAACGAAAAATGGAAAGACAATTCGGTGAAAATTAAATACACGAAAATAAATTAAATAACTAAATAAAACTTGTTTAATAAGTTTTACGTTCACGACCCAACCTTTCGGATTTTTTTGACACTACAAAAATTAAGCAGAAAACAACTTATAAACAACTGAAACTAGTTGCTTTTCTTTGGTTTGATTTGAATTTCGCGCAAAGTGTCACAAAGGCTATCTGCGCTATCCGTCCCTAATTTAGCGGTGTAAGACTAGAGGGAAGGCATCTGGTCACCACTACCCACTGCCAACTCTTGGGCTCTCTTTTACCGACGAGTAATGGGATTGACTGTCACATTATAACATCCCCACGGCTGAAAGGGCGAGCATGTTTGATATGACTGGGATTTGAACCCGCGACCCTCGGATTACGAGTCGAGTGCCTTAACCACCTGGCCATGCCGGGCCGAAACGTCTTTAGTTTTCAAGAGTAATTTTAGGCTTTAAATCATGTGTGTGTTATCATATAGCAAGATCACATCGGGTTAATCTACTTTGTCCACCGAAAAGAATCGAATCACTGATTTTAGATTTGCAAACCTGAAGACTTATCGCTGTCCTATCTAAGGACATGTAATATTTACATCAAACATTTATTTTAAATGTGCATTAATTGGAATACTGGAAGTCTTGCACCAAGCTGTTGTTTTAAATTTTCAGTAATTGGTGCACAGTTTCTCCTGTGATTGTTGCACAATAATTATTATATGAAACTATAATTTTAAAATGTACAATTATTGGTGCACAAGAAGAATTACATCAAGAATCAGTGTCAACTGTATAATAATTGGTGCATTTTATCAGACCGTTTTTCGTCTTTCATGTCTACAGCTTTTTGTAGACCATTGTATTGCTTCGTATTGTATTTGTGTTAACTATAGTAAACCAGTTTCTGTCTCCTGAGGAATAAATTAGTGAAGTTAATGAGTCTCCTTTAAAATGTTGCAGTAAAAATTATAAATTGGGTATAAATATTGAAGTGATTATGTTTTACGTTGTCAGCTTAGTAGAAGTAGAAGTAATCATACCAGATACTGAAAACTTGGGAAACACAACAGAAGATGATATTACAGTTGTATTTTAACAGAAGATGATATCACAGTTGTATTTTAACAGAAGATATCACAGTTGTATTTTAACAGAAGATGATATCACAGTTGTATTTTAACAGAAGATGATATCACAGTTGTATTTTAATGGATAAAGCATGTATTACTTTTCTTTAAGAGGAAACGAAATATCCCAAATTATGTGGAGTAAATAATGAAATACACATCATTTTTAAATTCCACAAACATTCTATCTATTACAGACCAAACTGTACACATCTTACATTCTATCTATTACAGACCAAACTGTACACATCTTATATTCTATCTATTACAGACCAAACTGTACACATCTTACATTCTATCTATTACAGACCAAACTGTACACATTTTACATTCTATCTATTACAGACCAAACTGTACACATTTTAGATTCTATCTATTACAGACCAAACTGTACGCATTTTACATTCTATCTATTACAGACCAAACTGTACACATTTTACATTCTATCTATTACAGACCAAACTGTACACATCTTACATTCTATCTATTACAAACCAAACTGTACACATTTTACATTCTATCTATTACAGACCAAACTGTACACATTTTACATTCTATCTATTACAGACCAAACTGTACACATTTTACATTCTATCTATTACTGACCAAACTGTACACATTTTACATTCTATCTATTACAGACCAAACTGTACACATTTTACATTCTATCTATTATAGACCAAACTGTACACATTTTACATTCTATCTATTGCAGACCAAACTGTACACATTTTACATTATGTTGTTTAAAGAACAGAACGAATACGTTTTAAGTTGCATCGAAGGAAACGAATGTTCGGTTCCTAGTTGAACTTCTATCAAATATAAACTAAAATGTACTCCATCGATTAAAGAACGAAGTTTATAACTTTTGTAATTCACTAAATAAAGTTTGATAAGCATATAGCTAAACTATGGGCTATCTGCGCTGTGCAACGTTAGTTATTGAAACCCGGTTTATAGCGTAATAACTCATTAGGCTTACTGCTGAGTCATTGGAGTGGGGGCACCGAACTAGGTAACACACACTAATGCATCCTCTAGCAGTTCAAAGAACAACATTCCTCCACCCTAACTAACATTTCAAAGTTGTTTCTTGATGTCGAGTCGAGAAGACGTTGGCATTAGGATAGCATTATCTTTAATATTTTATATTCTGTATAAAAATACATGTACTTCACTTTAACATTTTTGTTGTTGTTGATTAAAGGAGGTTTAGAAATGATTTCGTCATCATGTAAACATTTGTTGATAACAACAGAAAGTCTGGTAATGAAACACGTCATCTGTAACCTTTTATTATTGTTTTGAATTAAGCACAAAGCTATATAATGGGCTATCTGTGCTCTGCTCACCACGGGTATCGAAACCCGGGTTTAGCGTTGTAAGCCACTGGGTGGCTCTATTATTATTAACAACACTGTTGAGAAAGTGACATTTCCATGATGATAATAAACCCGCTAGAAGTAAAAATGTGTTCTCTAAATGGCTGGTATGGGTATTAAAAACTTTAATTAAAATAAAGTATAGAACAACGTTTCGACCTTTTCAGGTCATATTCAGGTTAACAAAGTTTGCAAATGGGACAACAGTGTGAACATGTACGAACTTCTAAGGGGCGTAACACTTAGATGTCAGGTACAAACGTAGAAAAAACCGACATACTAACGTAACATATAACAAACGTAAAATGAAAGAAGCCCTATTTATACAACAACTAAAACCAATGTAAATAAACACCTTTATTCCTACGTTTGTGTCGTGCATATCTGATTTGTTAAAATACATGAGAAGATGTTCTTTGAATCTGGTTTCCATTTTTGTGCTTGTTTCTCCAATATAGAAGTCGTGGCAGTTATCACATTGTATTTTATAAATAATGTTGGTATTGCGTTTGTCAGTGTAGTTTTTACATAGTGTAGACCTCAGTTTTGTGCCTGGTTTTTGAATGTATTTAGTGTTTACTGGAATGTTGTGTTTTGTTATACGTTTCTTTACAAATGTTGGTTATTTTTGCTGATGTCGGAAACATATGGTTTGCAGCAGTATAAGGTTTTATAGTGTTGTTTTTTTTTAATTTCGTATTGTTTGTTGTTGACTGTGTGTGTGTATGTATGTAATTTTTTAAAGGAAATTTGCTGATATTGATGAAGTATTCTTTTATGTGGTTTATTTCATGATTAATTCTATCGGTTGAGTATAGTTTGAGGCTGTGTTTATTTGGTTTCTGAATATGTTGAATTTTTGTTTTGTTTCATGTGCTGAGTCTCAGTATGGGTGATTTTTATGTGGATTTCTGTTTCGAATTGTGTATCGGTTTGTGTGATCTTGAGGTTGAGAAATACCACTTGGTTAGTTTTGTCGTAGTCACAGGTGAGCTTATTTTTGGAGTGTATGGAGCTAAAGTTGTTTAAAAACTAAGTGTGTATTCTGTAGATGTGAAACCAGCAATTATATCATCAACATATCTGCACCAGTATAGTGGTGGGTGTAAGGCTGAATTGATAGCTTGAGTTCCGATCTCTGTCATAAAAATGTTGACTAGAACAGGTACTACGAGACTGTTCATACTAAAGCTATTTATTTGTAAGTAATTTTGATCATTGAACATAATGTTAATTTTGGTGGTAGTGAATTATATAAGAGTTGCTGAGATACATTTTTATTATAAGTGGGTTTCTCGTCATCACGAGATTCTAATTGGTTGCTGGGGATGTGTATTAATGGGTTGGAGTCTTGGATATAAAATTCTAAAGCTATTTAACAGGCTTCGGTGGTTGGAACTTCTGTGAAGAGAGCGATTACATCAAAACTGGCCATTAAAGCTTTATGATTTATTTGATTAAGAATAAAGCTAAAAGTCTTTGAAAAAGGAGCCGGCTGATGTTACATATTTAGCAAGTGCCAATGCTATATACCTTGATAAAATAGGAAGAATGCCATCTATATATCTTGATAAAATAGGAAGAATGCCATCTATATACCTTGATAAAATAGGAAGAATGCCATCTATATATCTTGATAAAATAGGAAGAATGCCATCTATATACCTTGATAAAATAGGAAGAATGCCATCTATATACCTTGGTAAAATAGGAAGAATGCCATCTATATATCTTGATAAAGAGCTTTAAACAATAATATTTTACGTTCAACTAATAGCTTACTACAGTACAGGGTGTTCATTAGCTGTTGAACCACTGTATAAATGAATAAAATAGTAGCCATAACAGATGGACAGTCATAATGTGAGAGACTGACATCTGAAGCCGCTTTCTTAGGGTCTCCCGCTGGGACAGCGGTAAGTCTTCGGATTTATAACGCTAAAATTAGGGTCTCGATTCTCCTCGGTGAACACAACAGATACCCCATTGTGACTTTTCTATAAGAAAAACACAAACACACTTCCTTAGGTGGGTTTTGTGTAAAGGACATTGTCTTTAAGACGAGGACATTTGGTACGGCAACGGTGAATTCACAGTAACGATTATTTCGGAGATATTGATATGTACGTAAATTGATTATAGCCTAATTACCCTCCGAGATACGAATGGTGCCCACGCGGACGTTCATTAATGACCTTACTGATCTTGGATACATTTGGGGTGTTTAACTTCCATTTTATCGTAAACCACATTCCTCCATCTTCCGTGGTTCTCGTTACATTACTTTAATAATGTATACCCAGAACCCCGTAGAACTTGGAACGGAGTAGCGTTTCGGTACATTTCCGTTTTTCTTCATTTAGAATCACTAATACTTAACGAATTATTTACTATAGTAACAATGAGTTCACGACACTTCACTTGCGTTTGTTTTCAGTCGATCAACATATATCTATATTCCTAAGATCGACTACATCTAGAATAAAATACTTCCAACTAATAATTATATGCCTTTCTAACTGGGCCTAGCATTTAATAAAATTCTTAGTGAAATTCTAGGAGTGTTAATTTTCGGATTCTTCCATTTTTATTTTTGACAATTTGACAAATAGTTGTTGCAGATGGCGACATGTTCCTGCTGAAAAGAGCAGTAAATATGCGATTAAAAATTGATTTTTGCAAATACAGTATCTCATCAATTCGTGTACAAACTAGTATTATTTATTAGATATATGCAGTTATTTAACTGCATGTTGCACGAATACTTATGTTTCTCAAAACGCCATTTTTCGTGTAAAATCTGTCGTTGACTTGCTTGGCTATCTAAGATAATTATGTCTGGCATGTCCGCCTAACAGATACGCCTGACACCAGAATTTGATTTGACGTTGTAACGGCGCATGCGCAACAGCTATTCTTCTCAGTCAAGCGAGTTTATTATTCAAATATATGTGTAACGAAAAATAAAACAAACTAATTATACTTCTAAAATGGTAAACTGCGCAGAAATTAAATCACCTGATTTTCAGTATCCCATTAATAAAATTAGGCTTAACAGATTCACTAAATTTCTGAGAACTTTCCAATATGCGCGAGACTGTAAATTACGAATTTTGTTGCTACTGTCTCCACCTAGGTAGAATCAATTCTTCGCATTCACTTTATAATCTAACAGTAAGAACAGCAATATTCGTGTTCTTGGAACTTTGTAAATTATGACGTAACACAAATTTATCAGTAGCGCAGTCTGTGAGAAAACATTTCCGGACAATTATATAAATTTCATAAATACTTACTTGATCGTCACTTTGAAATGTCTAACTTTAGTACAATTATGAACAGAAAGATTTTTGAAAACGTGGTATATATTTTATTAAACAATATTAAAAGATGGGGGGGAGTAGACATCCACCGCTGGGGCATTTTAAACATCTAAAAACGTCTGGTATCAAACGCCGGCTTTTTAATAATAATAAGCACAGGTGCTTTTATTTTATTCATTCTTCTACATCGAATTTTTTTAGAATGTTATTACTTAAGATCGTATTTACGTGTAAACGTTGCGATTAATATATGATTTATGGCCCTGTTTGCTTTGCAGTAAAGGTATTAACTATATTATATATAAATCTTAACCGAACAGAATAGCCCTATTTTTTAATACGCTCTGAGAATATTTAAAACACGTTGGATCTGCCTTTATCTAGTAGTTAAAGTGTCCAGAGTATGAATCAGAGGGTTTATGATTCGTGGCCCGTTGCCGTAAAAAGAACAAAATCATTAAACGCACCCCACACTTTAAGCTGTGCTACAAGAATGTCAGTTAGAAGAAAGTAGAAAGGTTTCAATAACTTCTGTGAGTTTCGCGCGAAAACTTCCAGTGGCATATTTAATGACGGTGCAATCAGGTCAACACACGGACGGGCCTCTCAAATTGTGGGTCCCCCAAAATAGTGCAAAAAAAACAAAACAGCTTATAAATTTATATACCTATAGCTGATGAGTACGGACGGTTTCCCCTTAAAAAATTGCACCGAGATGTTTGAAATGTTAAAAGATTTTCTGGAAGATTCTATAATAAATAATGTTCAAGCAAGGCCCCGAGCAAGTAAAATGTTATTGAGAGATTTCAAGTTAACATTGTACCAGTAAAAGTTGTTGTTTGTAATTAAATACAAAGCTACACAAAAGATTATCGCTGCTCTGCCCACCATGGGTGTCGAAACCCAAGTTTTACCATTGTAAGTCCGCAGGCATGCCGCTGTGCCACTAGGGTATACCAGTCAACAGAGCACTATTCAAAAGTGTTAGTGACTGAAGCCAAGCTACTGTCTTCGAATCTGTGTTGTGACTGAAATATTCAAGAGGCAGAAAAGAAATCAGAAGGCAAGAATGATTAAACTAGGGGTTAGGGAGAGAACATACTTTTTAATGTGCAATAAAAAGTGCAGAGTTATATTTTACCACGTGTAAATAATTTTTTAAGATTGTTTACTTAGAATTAAGCATAGAACTACACAATGGGATATCTGTACTCTGCCCACCACAGCTATCGAAACCCGGTTTCTCGCGCTGCGAGTCCGCAGACATGCCGATGTGCCACTGGGGTGCATAGTTTTTAAAATAATTTATGAGTGAAATGAATTAAGAATGTAGATTAGAGTGTTAACCACTCTATCTACCACGTTTATCACCGACGAGATGTTTCTCGCAATACCAGGACTCGTCAAGACAGCTTGGACGTGACAGACATCAAGATCTTACATGAACAATAACTTATGCGTGATGGCGAGAAATCCACTTGAAGTAAAAATTCATATCAGGACGACTAGTTTGGTTTGTTTTGAATTTCGCTCAAAGCTAAACTGGGGCTCTCTGCGTTAGCCGTCCCAAATTAAGCAGTGTGAGACTAGAGGGAAGGCAGCTAGTCATCACCACCCGCCGCCAACCCTTGGGCTACTCTTTTACCAACAAATAATGGAATTGCTCCTCACATAATAACAGCCCCACGGCTGAAAGTGCGAGCATGTTTGGTGCGACGGGGATTAGAACCCGTGACCTTCAAATTACGAGTCGAGCTTACGTTGATGACCCTGTTTTATATATATATCATAAATGCTTTATTAATTCCTATATATTTTTCCTTAATGTGGTCACATGTTACTGTTACAGAATACACAACACGGGTTCTCTAATCGGTGGTCCAGCAACTTCTTTTTAGAAAAATTACAGAATATTGAAACTTGTACAGTAGCCTAAACATTGTATTTGTAATTTTCTAGAAGGCTGACCTCTGTATTTGTTAGCCTCCAGTCATCCATTATGTTTTAATGAATTATTTCCAGTTTAATCTCTACATATATTGACCTGTTTCATTGTAAGTCTTCAAATTTTCCTGACACTTTATTGATTTGTTTTGTGTTTGGTCTTCAAACCTGTGGACTTACAACGTCGAGACTGGGCAGAACACTGTTTGTTTTGTTTTTGGAATTTCGCACAAAGCTACTCGAGGGCTATCTGTGCTAGCCGTCCCTAATTTAGCAGTGTAAGACTAGAGGGAAGGCAGCTAGTCATCACCACCCACCGCCAACTCTTGGGCTACTCTTTACCAACGAATAGTGGGATTGACCGTCACAATATAACGCCCCCACGGCTGGGAGGGCGAGCATGTTTGGCGCGACGCGGATGCGAACCCGCGATCCTCAGATTACGAGTCGCACGCCTTAACGCGCTTGGCCATGCCGGGCCGGGGCAGAACACAGATAACCAACTCACTATGTAGCTGTGGGCTTAACTTCAAACAAACAAACAATTCTATTTTGCTTTGTTTTGTGTTTAGACTCGGAAATATTTAATAATATCCATATTAGCTTCTTGTTTTTTTTTTAACGTTATTGATATATGATAAACTGGTTTATTTCGTGTTTTAATTTTTGACATCTCTGATAATAAACTTGTTTCTTTTGGCTTTAATGATCAGAAAGCTATAAACGTAATTCGGTTAATTTTTTGTTTAATTCCAAAATCATTCGCATATGATACAGTACTCATTAATAGAAACAGGCTAGGGTTGAATTTACAATGATATATATATATAATTCACTGCAATAATAGACCCTCAGTGCCTCAGAGGAAAATTCTAAGGTTTATAATGCTAAAATGTAGGTTTAAGTATCTGTACTTGGCAAAAATACTTGACATGTTTCATTATGTAGCTTTGTGCTTGACAGCAAAACGAAACGGTCAGCAGCTATTAAGGTGCTTTGTTCAACGTTTAAGATTGTGACTTGGTGATGAAGGTGCCTTTCCCCTCAGAATTGAGACTGGAGATGCTAGTGAGAAAGTAATAAAGGAGAAACGTAACGAATCAACAAAGTGCATTTCTTCTGTTACTTTATCCGACGACTGTTCATTATCTTGGTTTGTTTCGTATCTCTTTGTTCTTTATACGGGAGAAGAAGAAATATTACTTGTTTGTTTCTTGAATTTCGCTTGAAAATTCTCGAAGGTTATTTGCACGAAACCTTTCTACTTTCGAAATGATAGCTTAAAGGGAATAAAACTAGTGAACACCCTCCACCGCCAACTTTTGGCTAATATTTTACCCATAAAGAGTGGAATTGACTGTCACATTATAATAAACCCACGACTGAAAGAGCGAACATATTCAATGACGGGATTTGAACCCGTGATATGGAGACTGAGAGTCGAGCGACTTAATTACTAGTTCATACCCTAAAAATATAGTGCAACGTTTGTTTGATTTAAAAAAAAACAACATAAATATTCGGTTTCTACTCCCATCTGATATGACAATACACAAATCTCTTCGTGGCTTAGCGGTTAGCTTTATAAGCCCTAAAGAGCAAATCTTCACACAAACAAAGAAATTCAAAAGCTTTGAACAGCTCTCGTAATATCTTAAGGTTATTAAAAACTTAGTATTAACTGTTAGGGTTGTGTATTTTCTTCCCTGTGTCTGTATTATAAACTTTGCTTTTGGTTTGACAGAGGCATATCTTACATTTATATACACTTTAAGAAAAAAAAGGTTCGATTACAACATACACGTTACTTTTCAGTCCAAATAATAGTTCACGCTCCAGCTTTTGGTGTGAAAGTGTCAATTTACTTGTAACAAAATAACTTTTATTAAGATAATTTTATAACATGTTACAAACGTATTTGTTTTATAAAAATAATACTTTTCAAATTGTATACGTTTGATTTACAACAAAGCTTGTGTATAAATGTTTCTGGAAATGTTACTATTTACAAGCCCCTCAAGTGGGGCACATTTTTGTTGAAAAAAAAAAGGAACAACAGCAACTACCCAGCCCTATTTTTCTTAATTCGAAGTGTAATATTTGGGATATTTTTATTGGCTAAAAAGAATCTATTTCCTGTACCCTCTTTGTGTTGGGGTTCCAAAAAGTGATTTTTAAATTTTATATTAAAGTGATTTTAAATTTATCAGTTAACAAATAAAATTTGTCTCGGAAAGATTCGTCCAAAACCACCATCTTTGGGGGTTTCCGGATTTAATTTGTTTTTAATATTCAACAAAGTATGGTGTGAAGACACCCATTGGCTCCTGAGGAACGGACCCGGCATGGCCAGGTGGTTAAAGAAATCGACTCGTAATTTGAGGATCGCGGGTTCGAATCCCCGTCACACCAAATATACTCGCCCTTTCAGCCGTGGGGGCGTTATAATGTTACGGTCAATCCCACTATTCCTTGGTAAAAGAGTAGCCCAAGAGTCGGCGGTGAATGGTGATGACTAGCTGCCTTCCCTCTAGTCTTACACTGATAAAGTAGAGACGGCTAGCGCACATAGCCCTCCTGTAGCTTTGCGCGATAATCAAAACAAAAAATAAATAAATCCTGAGGAAAGTGGTAATATTTCCTAACTGCACATCGTGGTGTAAAAATCACTTATCCTAACGATGTGAATTCACACTTTTTTGGGGGGGGGATGTAACTCCTGTACTTCACATAATCGAAAATGTAAAATGACATATTTATTAAGTGTATACGTATCAAATTCGAGGACCATCCTTGTGTAATCCGGATATAAACTGTGCATTTGTATCCGTTGGTTTTACGTACTACCTGAAATACAATGTCAAAATCTGTGGTTTGCACTACCATGTTTTAGTTTTAAATTGATGACCATGCTGCGAATGGCAACAGCGAACCACCCCTCTTTCACAAGTTAAACATTCTAGTTCTATTCTCCGTACAGTGTATACTTCTCTACACAGTAATTAGTTGGTTTTAACTGATATGTTCGAAGACTTCAATTTCTTTGTACTTCATAACTTGCTTTCATTACCTGTTTTAATATACAACATAGCAACATAGTTTTAAGTTTTAAGCAACATAGATTTTGTTGCTTCAGACCCCCCTAATTATTAAAGCCATCCGACTAAAAATTTATCAAACAAAATATAAGATGTCTCTTCAATGGAAAATTTAGGCCTAGTGTATAGCTAAACATAATATTTTATATAAATGTAGGCCTAATTTATAGAAGATTCCAGTTTCTTGAAAATCATACTGATGTTCACACAAAAAGTTTGTTTGTTGTTAAGCCCAAAGCTCCACAATGTACTATCACAGGTATCGAAAGTCGATTTTTTAGCGTTTTAAGTCTTCAGACTTGCCGCTGAGCCACTGGTATTCAAAGAGCAGGCAACAAACGAATTCCTCATAATTTAACAAGTACAGAAGGAAATCGCTAATAACAGTCTCTTAAGCACTTTTTAAGATAAAATTGCTTTTTTTTTTTGACGAAAGAATATAGTATGAGTACAGATAGCCAGAGTTGTAGGTAGGAAGGTGTTAGCTCCGCTGGGGTGGGATTATTCCTCTCCCTCTAGTGGAAAACGAGTTGACCTTTTTCAAGAATTTTTTTAAAATTTAAACCTGAAATGGTTTTTTTGGGGAAGGGGGTATATAAACTATAAACTATTAAGTTATTGTGACCAGACACATTTTGATCTTCGACATTTTTGTCTAAATGTTGTTTGGGTGATGGCAACTAGAATAATATTTTATATCAGAGAAGATTTGTATCTTAATTTTTCAATGTTACCGATGAACGTACATCCTTGCGCCTTATTACGTATCCATATTTGTATCTTCTAGTTCTAGACATTCCATGGAATATCATGGCAGTGTGACACGGGTCCAGACAAGATATTCAACGTTTGCAATTTGTTACGAATGGTATTTAAATAGATGAATAATTAGTAATGACGAGAAAACCCACTTGAAACAAAAATGTATCATCAAGACGGTTGGTATGGGAATTAAAACTTCATGAAGATGACCTAAGAAGGTCAAAACATTGTTCTTTACTCTATTTTGATTAAAGTTTTAATACTTATACCAGCCGTGGTGAGATACAGATTAATAATTGGCTATTAATATGAATGTTTTGTTGTTTTTCTGTTAAATCTATCGTATCTCAGTGGTGGTAACATCTTCCCCACGTTTGAAATGTAGATCGAGCTTTGTATTCAGTAGTTTTTATTGAATCATGAAGTCTGATATAAAAATAAATATATCTCTAATATAACTATATTTTATTTTTCAAATGATCGAAGTCACGAATGATTGTAATTTCGAGTTCTCTCTCTTTCGCCTATACTAGAACTGTGGCGTTCATTAAGATAAAATTAAACTGCATATATATTTATAGTTTATACTTCTGTTAATATGGCCCCCGCAACTCGAGGGAAAAGCTTCGTCACATCAGGGTTTCAATGGGCGGTGTTTTAACATGAAGGGCTTGCAGCAGAGGAGGATGGGTTCATCTGACTACGCAGCTGGTAAGAAGGCAGGACTAGTGTCACTGATGTTAACTGTATTCATCTCAACCATCTATTACGTCATGCATTTCATACACGTGCATCAAAACAACTGTATCTAAACTGTTAATAATGTTGGCTTATTTGCCATATGTTGGGCTCTTATTTATTGTCAGATGTTATTGAGAGATCACGTGGTTTCTTTTTCACAGAAGAATAAAAAACATTTCCTCTTAAGTAATACATTTTACTGGCTTAACCCGAAATCGAATGAATGAAAATCAAGGCATTTTGTCTATTTCACATTTAATTTGATAAGTTTTTTTTTTAATTGAAAGTGAGAAGTACCGTAATCCACATTATCAGTGGTCGAAACTGACACTGAGAGGTATCGTAATCCACATTATCAGTGGTCGAAACTGGCACTGAGAGGTATCGTAATCCACATTATCAGTGGTCGAAACTGGCACTGAGAGGTATCGTAATCCACATTATCAGTGGTCGAAACTGGCACTGAGAGGCATCGTAATCCACATTATCAGTGGACGAAACTGGCATTGAGAGGTATCGTAATCCATCTTATCAGTGACCGCGAAATGGAAACAAATCATTATTTCAGCTCGCGAAACATGATTATAATTATATTTATCATAAGACAGTAGTTTGGGTGTTATTGTACTTTTAACCATTACGTTATTAGGTCCCTTGTATTTTTGTTTTCCGGAAAGAAGGACATGTAGTGAATTTTCATGAAATTACAAGAATGACAAGTATATTTGTTTCGAATGTTAACACTAAGCCACACAAGAATTAAACATACTAGTTGTCCTAGATTTTTAATTGATACATAGTTTCCGATGTATGAGACGATAATTGTCACTCTTAAAACAACGCCTGATTTTACCCATCGTCTTATACACAGGTTCAAAAATAGAGCTCCAAAAAGTATTTCCAGAAAATAGCATATTTAACAAAAGCTATATTGTTCCTTTTACTTTTGTGTACTTTTTGAGTGAGTTGACATCGTGCCATCTAGTGGGGTACAATAACATATTTGTAATTAAATCACTTGTTTCTATTTTTCATAACCAAAGTTATTTGTCTCACATGTTAATTGCAGTTAATCAAGATATTTTTTCATTTGAAATCTGTTAATCTAATCCGTCATATTAAATTATTGTTAATGTTGTATCAGAAAAGTTTAGTTTCTATAACGTGCGCTAATTTTGCAGACATTTTTTATAGTATATAACTATGTCCTAAGGTTTAGTTTTTGCTTGTTTCTATTACTTTTCGTAATAGAAAACGAGTTCAATTGTGATTAAAACTTTGTAAAGTTGTTTGGTACATGTTTGTGACTTCAATTATGCTGTGTTGAGCTGTCTGTAGTGTTTAGAATACATAAAAAAACATGTTGTTGTATTAATTACCCTATAGTGCAGGTTAGCAAATGTGCTAACCTGCGACATTCCCACTGTTGAAGAGTTGGTTAATAACAGAGGTCGCCCCATGTACCGAACTTCAAAGAAATACACTTAATTTGCTTAAATAATCAGGGTTGTCTTATACACAAGCAAGTATGGTATAGCTAACAAAGAAATAATGCGCGAATATACGAAACAAATAAATAATATTTATGCGGTGTAATTCTAGAATTAAAAGGTGACGTAGGTTGTTTAGGGCTACAAAAACAATAAATACTTATTGGAATTATAGCTTAGCAAATTACACAGGCCTGCGACGGTTTTATTGTCTTGAAATATTTATATGTTCGACAGTAATTTCTCTTTGCTAAATCTGTAAATAATATCCATTTTTCTCTGCCACGTACAGATTTCTCACAAAACGTCTTATGTACGTTTACCTAAGTGAATTATTTTCATTGAAATCGTGTAACGTTTTGTTATGCTGGGATTGAAACTCGCGACCCACAGATTGCTTAGTCGGACGCCATAACCACCAGGCCATGCCAAGTCCCTCCTATTCTAATTGATATTTAAAGTACAGTGGAAGCATAACAGTGAGGGTGTTAAACAAAATGTCAGGTCCATTAAATAATTGCATATTCTCCATCCAAGCAATCAGATAGTGCCATACCAACGTAACGCATATGAAAATAGAGATAGTCATACTATTCCCATCAGTAGTGTGGTAATGTATTTATGGCTCTCAGGGCAGAAGTGACATATGCTTAACATGTAGAAATCAAAGTTTTGGCTAGCGAAGGCCATGACATGCGACATATGAAGACAAAACTTTATATTTCAGTTGGAGATGTACGAATTCACTGAAGAAGGAATGTAAAATTAGTCATGTTCACAGTAGTAGTGGTCGAGCGGAAAAAAACAAATTCTTAAAAAGCTGTCTTAAGTATGTCCAGTGAAAATCTTGCCAATACCTAGCTGTAAATGTACATCAGAATCCTGCCTCCAGAACCGTAAGATACATGTTAGTACGAATTGGTCTCAAAAATTAGTAAAAAATTAGGCTTAGTAAAAAATCACCATTAAAAACTATGTCGACGTTTCGAGCAAACGTTCTTTTTTCAAGCCACAAACAATCCTTCGTTTGATAGAGAACTAAAAAGGCGAGGATGTCCAAATCCTTTGTTTTGATGGAGAAGTGAAAAGGCAAGGATTTCCAAATCCTTTGTTTCGATGGAGAACTGAAAAGGCAAGGATTTCCAAATCTTTTGTTTTGATGGAAAACTGAAAAGGCAATGATCTCCAAATGCTATGTTTTGATGGAGAACTGGAAAGGCAAGGATGTACAAATTGTTTATATGGTTTATACAATAGGATGTAGAAACTGTTTATATAATCTATACCACAGAATCTAATAACTGTTTATATGATCTATACTACAAAATATAGAAATTATTTATATGATATTGTTTCTGCCAAGTCAGCTACCACTGTGACTAGTAAACATACACACACATAATATATGTATGTGTTTTGGGTAACTTATTAATACTTAGGTTAACATATTTTTTAAAATTCAATTTTAATTCGCTGTACGAAAACGGACACATTTACTGAAACAAGACGTTTGTCAAATACGATAATATTTGAAGGGTACCATTTCTAACGACGAAATTAATGTAAAAATGTTTTCTCAGCGAAAACCCACTTTTAGAGAAAAATATATATGTAAAAACGGCTCGTTTGGGTTGAGAAAATTTTGTCCACATATGAGTCGTTTAATTACAATCTTGGTAAATACATAGCATGGGCATTCTCCAAATATGTAACATCAGCCAGCTCATTCATCAAAGACTCTTTTAATTTCAAGTCTAATCTAAATCAACTTAATCATAAAGCCTTAATGGCCAGTTTCGATGTTATATCCCTCTTTACAGAAGTTCCAACCACTGAATACTGCAAGATAGCCTTAGAACTCTATATCCGAGACCCTAACCCATCTGTAGACATTCCCAGCAACCAACTAGCAACCCTCATAAAATTCACCACGATGAAGACAAACTTCACGTTCAACAACCACAACTATATACAAACAAATGGCCTAAACATGGGCAACCCAGTATCACCAGTTCTAGCCAATCTTTTTATGACACAAGTTGAAACACAAGCAATTAACACAGCATTAAATCCACCACTATACTGGTACAGATATGTAGATGACACGGTTGCGGGATTCACATCTTCAGAACACAATTTTTTCAATCACATTAACTCTATACATCCCAACATCAACTTTACATGTGAACAAGAAGAAAGCAATCAAATACCATTTCTTAACCTGAAAATTACAAGAACCGTTACACAATTTAAAAAGAAATCCACCGAAAAATCACCCACACTGGACTATACATTCCTTGGGACATGAAACAAAACAAAAATTCAACATACTAAGAAACCAAATAAACACAGCCATAAAACTATGATCACCAGATAAAATTAACGATGAATTAGACAAAATAAAACAATACTTCATCAACATCAATAAGTTTCCTCCACAAACCGTAGAAAACATTATACGCACACACCTAGACAAAAAGCAAAATCAACTAACAAAAGTAAATATATCTCACGAATCAAAAAATCACGAAACCATATACTGCTGCATACCATATATTCCCGACATCAGCAGAAAAATAACCAACATTTGGCAAAAACTAGTAACAAAATATGACATTCCAATTAATACCAAATTTATTCAAAAACCAGGCACAAAACTAAGGTCCTAACTATGTAAAAACTGCACTGACAAACACCACACCAACACTGTTTATAAAATACAATGTGATAACTGCCACGACTTCTATATTGGAGAAACAAGTAGAAAAATGGAAACCAGATTCAAAGAACATAAAAAGTCACCTTCACACGTTTTCGAACACTGCAAGTCAAATAAACACAACATAACCATAGAAAACACTCAAATACTAAATAAAGAAACAAACATAAACAAACGCAAAATTAAAGAAGCCTTGCTTATACACAACTTAAACCCAAAATAAACCAATATAAAGGAACACCTTCATATCTATATTAAAAATAATATAATAAATAATTATAATAAAATAAATAATATAAAATTATACATTGAAAGATCTAAGCACGCCCTCTACATTCCGACACTCAGTTACACAACCTTTTTCAAACATGTGGTCAGCTTCCGGTCAGTTACCTCTTTCTTTCTTTGTGAACCTGACGATGACCGAAGAAGGTCGAAACGTTGTTCGCTCCTCTACGTAAAAAATTTTCTCAACCCAAACGAGCCGTTTTTACATATATATATAAATGTTTTCTCTTTGATTTTTATTTCTAGTGAACTTTTGTATTAACGCTGTATTCATTTCTTTGTTGCCCTCGACTTAGGACGCTCGACTCGCAATCTGAGGGTCGCAGGTTAGAATTCCAATTCCACCAAACAGACGTAGGAGAGTTATATGTATGAATTAATTCTATTCGTTGGTGAAAGAGTCGCCCTGAGAGTTGGCGGTGGGTGGTGATGACCGGCTATCTAGTCTTTCACAGCTAAATTAGGGACGGCTAGCGCAGATAATCCTCGCGTTGCTTTACGCGAACTTCCAAACTAATCAAGCCACCTTGAGTGGAAAAAAAAGTAATTTTGAAAAAGAAAAATTGTTTTGTTTGTGACTACTTTCACAGTTGCGGTAAAGAAAAGGTTCTGTTATGGATATTTCATTTTTCTCGTGACCTTCACAGAAGTGGTTTTATTTCAGGTATTTTACTGACCTAACTGCTTAACACTACAGCTTTGCAGTTAGGAGGACAAGTCGTTAGAACTTTAAGGGTGTACCAAACTGAGCCCCGGCCATTTTGGGAGTAATATAATTATATTTTATAGGACACTTCTTATGTAAAAGTATAATTTCTTGTTTTCAACAATGATAATAGCTTATATCTTCACATTGTGACTGATATTGTCGTTGTCATATTGCAATATATTTCAACAAGTACAAGGTGCTTAACCGTGAATGGTTAATTTCAGTGATAGGGGAACTTTCTGGAGCATTGATGCTCGCTTTACCTAATCCCAATGTAATAGTTCTTTGAAAAGCTCACTGTATATGGATTACACACGTCTACTCGTTTGCTCCCGGAAGCAAGAGAGGTCGCTTTTAATAACGTCGGTGGTCCTCCGTTAAGCCTTGTTCGTCGGTTCCGCCACCATAATTTTCCTCTCGATTTTACCTCATCGTAGCCACTGAGAATGTCTGTATCTCTTATTGTCAGGGTATGAAAGAAAACAAAAACCGTTTGCCTTTCAGTTTATTTCAGTCGGAAAGGGCAGGGAGCATATAATTAACCCTAAAACAGCACCTTCATCCACGCGGTCACCATTGAGCTGCGAACTGCATCACACATATTATTTCAGTTTTCAAAAATGTTCGCTTCCTTTTACATTTAATTTGTTTTCTTAAAGCTGTTATTAATTCCACATATAATAACTACCTCCATACTGATAATGTAGCGAATAGGGCTGTAGTGTTTCTCTCACTAGAACACACACATTTCCCAACTTCAACCTTTATGTATTCCTCATGATGGTGCTGTGGACAATAAACTGCTTAGCCAAGATAGTTTTTCAGCATGAATCCTCAAATTGTCTATTTCTTTTACTATTATTATTATTGAAATAGTAAACAAAACAGCTTCATTCAAACTAATTATAGTGAACAGAAATATATTATTAAACTCGACAAAACACTTTATCCGAATTCAAAGCTCTCATCAAGAAGTATTCGACAGAAGATAACTGTTAAAGCTGAATAAACAACGTTTATCCGTCTCACGAAGACAACAACATTCTGATTTAGTAGAACATTATTTAGACTCAACAGAACAACGTTTATCTATCTCAAGAAGACAACAATATTCTGATTCAGTAGAACATTATTTAGACTCAACAGAACAACGTTTACCTGTCTTAAGAAGACAACAATATTCTGATTCAGTAGAACATTATTTAGACTCAACAGAACAACGTTTACCTAACTTAAGAAGATAACAATATTCTGATTCAATAGAACATTATTTAGACTCAACAGAACAACGTTTACCTGTCTTAAGAAGACAACAATATTCTGATTCAGTAGAACATTATTTAGACTCAACAGAACAACGTTTACCTATCTTAAGAAGATAACAATATTCTGATTCAATAGAACATTATTTAGACTCAACAGAACAACGTTTACCTGTCTTAAGAAGATAACAATATTCTGATTCAGTAGTCCAATATTCACACTCGACAGATCAACGTTTATCTATCTCAAGAAGACAACAATATTCTAATTTAGTAGAACATTATTCAGACACAACAATATTCCTTATTGAGAAATTGAAGTTCACACAGTGGCAGACTTTGGCATGAGTTCAATGAAATATAAGAACAACATTTCTGTATCTGCAGCCCATGTCTTTCATCAAATGTTATTTACATTCACTAGAATAACAATATTCAGTGATATGACATTTTTAGTTACTGCGTATTTTTTGTGCTCTTAGTCAAAAGTTAATTTGTCAAACGTCTCGTGGTTCATACAGAGCACAGGAAATAGAGTATTGTCTCAAGTTTTAATTCAGAGTAAACAATGTTCTAAAGCTGCTAGCAGGAATAACAGAATTGTGGGCGGTATTTGTAACAGCTATTATATACGACCGATATATATTTTACTGTCAGATTGTTGGTTATTTTTGTATTAAACTGATGTTCTGTGTTTTAGAACCTTTCGTCAGTGGTTTTGCTGTTGACATAAGTACCACATTTCTACTGAGAACTGATCCAAATGTGTGCAATATTTAAAACAATGATAACTCGTGATAACAGTATCTAATTCTATCCCATCTCTGCGATATTATAAGCCGTCGTAAAGGTGACCTGAAGAAAGTATATACAGTAGAATAACTAAAATTATTTTACAATTGTACAGATTCTTCTGGCCACACCTATACAGTATAGTGGATCAGATTTCGTTAACATTACATTAATGAGCGAATGTTTCATCAATGGTAGAACAGAGATAGCAACAACGAAGATACTCAGAGTAGACTTGTGTGATTGTGATACACTGTAGTCAAAGCTTTAGTAGGCCCAGCATGGCCAGGTGATTAAGGCACCCGAGGGTGGCGGTTTCGAATTCCTGTCACATCAAATATGCTCGCACCTTCAGCCGTGAGGGTGTTATAATGTGATGGTCAATCCCACTATTCGTCGGTAAAAGAGTAGCCCAAGAATTGGCAGTGGGTGGTGATGACTAGCTAGCTGCCTTCCCTCTAGTCTTACACTGCTGAATTAGAGACGGCTAGAGCAGATAGCCCTCGGGTAGCTTTACGCGAAATTCAAAAACAAACCAAACTTAAGTATCATTTTATTTTATGCAGATGATAATAGTAAGCATATTCCTGGAATATAATATTTAAGACTAATTTATATCTACTAGCTTGAAGGCAATAGAGACTAATCATTATCCGGTGGTAGAAAACAGGCTCTTAAATGTATAAAACCTCCTCCCTAATATCATACATATACGAATGTTCCATCATAATAGAAACATAAAATATTTATTTGAATTTTACTTTTCAGTTTATATTTAAATTGTTTGTTTGAAAAGCTACACGAGAGCTATCTGCGCTAGCCGTCCATAACTTAGTAGTGTAAGGTTATAGGGAACACAGCTAAGTCATCACCATCCACCGTCAACTCTTGAGCTACTCTTTTACCAACGTAACATTATAACGCCCAAACGGTTGAAAAGGCGTGCATGTTTGTTGTGACGGGGATTCGAACCCGTGACTCTCAGATAACGAGTCGAGCGCCTTAATCACCTGGCCATGCCGGCCTATGTATAAATAATATTTTAAACATACTTCGTCTGTCATTAATCAGCGCATATGAAGAGTTCTGGTATTTAAGGAAATCACATGCGAAACAATTTACAAGAGCTGAAAGTATATTTTGTTATGATTTTTTATATTTGAAATTAGTAGCACAATACATACACATTAATCGTGTATAAAATTTGATACGTGTCGCTACAACCAACCCCCGCTGAGCTTCTAGGACGTGTAAAGAATTTAGTGATGACGAGAAAACCCACTTATAGAGAAAAATATATATGTAAAAACGGTTGCTTTGGGTTGAGAATTTTTTGGTTTTTTATGTAGAGGAACGAACAACGTTTCGACCTTCTTCGGTCATTTTTTGTGAACCTGACGATGATCGAAGAAGGTCGATACGTTGTTCGCTCCTCTACATAAAAATAACTTTTCTCAACCCAAACCAGCCGTTTTTACATATATATTTTTCGTGTAAAGAATTATTACATACATTACATTTTTTATAGCATAATGTTTGATGCAGATGGAATTTCAAGAAGATATCTGATTCTGATCGAAAATAGGGAAAATATAAAGCCTAGCGATAACTGAAATAGCCCCTTCTCACCCCTTTTAACTTACAACCGTTTTAGCTGAGAGGGCTTATATTTCTGTAAACTAGGTTTCGATGCCCGTGGTGAGAAAAGCACAGATAGCCACCGTTTCTGTAGCTTTAACTTTGTGCTTAATAACAAACAGCTGCAAAGTAACTATTTTGAGACAATATGGAGGCCGTAGACCTGATTAAAAATAAAGTCACATAATTGTCATGGCGTGATACACGCTGATAATACCTCATAAATAAGGATTGTAATTCAATTTCAATTTTGTGTTGTTACCGCGCCATGTTTGATTACTCCAACTACGATTGACCTCCTTAAAGTGGATAATTGGACAATAAATCTTCACCAAGACCTTTAACAGAACACTTTTTTAGACGATATTGTTTCTTATTGTTGACCATATTATCAATAATTTTCCGAAGCAGTCTTTATTTATGTATAAATAAAAAATAGAAACATGAGCTGTGCGTGTTTACGACAAAATTATGTTTCCCTTGTGTCTAGGTGGCAGCACGAACACCAAGGTCTGATACGTGGAAATGTTAGAATTTCATAGCTATTCAGTACTAAAGTTTTTGTTTCCTTTATTTATGACAAGAGCGACTGCCATAAATTACCTCTGTAATCTGCTTCCTCGAATAAAATAATATTGGCTGCAACTTTAAAAGAATGACTGAAAAATGGATAATATAGAACACTTGAATTGTGTATACACACACGTGATTTCCAAACTGTGTATCGCGCTAAGTCGATAGGGCTGTTAACAAAGTCGAAATGGTTACCTGCCATCCTAGTCGAAACGGTTGACTGTTAACTAAGTCGAAACCGGTAACGTTTTCCCCGTAAGAACAAAAAATTTGGTTTGTTATGCTATTTAGAGAAATTTCAGGTAACATAAATTATGTTTTTTCTTACCCGTCAATGAAAAATGATGTGTAATAACTTACATCGAAACGAATGTTTGCGTATGTGTGTGTTTTCTTACAGCAAAGCCACATCGGGCTATCTGCTGAGTTCACCGAGGGGAATCGAACCCCTGATTTTAGCGTTGCAAATCCCTAGACTTACTGCTGTACCAGCGGGGGAGGAATGTTTTTGAATGCCTGTTTCAAACACAAATACACATAGTGAGGGTTAATAGCACTTTATAACAACAGTGTTCAAATTCTAACACCAATGTTGATTATACTGCGCCCGCTGTCCATGATTAAGCACTTTTACCCGACACTTAAATTTCCACTGTATAAATTTGTTATACGAGCCATGGAGAATTCAACCTTTGACCCCACTTCTTTACAATTTACCCACGCATAGACAATCTACTGTACATGAGCGTAGGTTCCAAGACTATTTATCCAGAAGGACAACACAAAGACTTTACTCGGAAACTTCACAGGTATACGATCAAATTGTATTTTTTGTGACTCCACTTTCTTTAGACATCTTTCTCTTTAAGATTTCGAGATGTGACTAAAAACTTAGGCGCTTTTGACTTTCAAGCTTTCACCAACTTCAAAACTCTATTTATTATCTCGTTAACAGTACCAGATATGCCCAACTTCATCGACATTTTCATTGAAGAGTCGGAAGGTTCTCTTTCGTAACAACTTCACATCAGCGAGAGATTTTCTTGGTATTGACTTAGAACGAGACTTCGGAGACCATTGTTCTTTTATGCTAGATTTTTTTTACCGCTTCCATATAAAGCATTGAATATTCCCTTTTTTGAAATATTGTGGTCTTTTTCTCTGCATCATTTAACAATTTGTCTTTGCGAATATCTTTCATTGCTAAAAATTGATATAAATTTCTCCAAAAGCTCTACATTCTTTAGTGATGTTGTACCTAAAGTTGTCTGGAATTTTTCGTGAACCAAATATAAAGCTGTTAAGCATGTTGCTTGTGAGTTCAACGCTGTATCTTCGACGACACGCCATTGCACAAGTATGTGCAAACTGTTTTTATAAAGCAATTAACCTTCTATACATCGACAGTTTTTCAGTCGCGGCACAACAGCTCATAGAGTGGCTCTGAGCTTTTCAAGTACAAACTGTTAGCTCATCTCTTGTTTGACCTATTTGAGATCTAATTACAGTCTTGGACTCAGTTCGTCATACCCTTTCAATCGGTGTATTTGACAACACCCAAGGTCTCATAGATCAGTTACTTTGATCCTGACTAAATGATTTCATTTAGAGGGTAAGCTGGTAGAAATCCTAATAAATAATGAAATAGAATCGTGTTTACGTGCGCCCCACTCTTGGTACTGCTGGCGCTCAGAAATATATCAAATTAAGGATATTGAGGATTCCCTCTTGTTTTTTAAAATACTTCTATTTGAGCTTTTATCACAAAACTTCGACTTCAACATTAAAGACACTTTTTCGGTTTTTTTTTTTTTTTTTTTTTACTTTCTTAACCATTATCAGATTTCAAACCTTAGGTAAAATATTTATTTCTAACTAAAATCGAAGCCACGTGATTCTGTTTAAAAGTTGAAACAAGATATTCAAAATGTAAGAAACCTTCCTTTTTTTTTTCATTTGCGTACAAACTACATTAATTTACAAGTATTTTTGTTTGTTTGTTTGTTTTTGTAATTTCGCACAAAGCTACTCGAGGGCTATCTGCGCTAGCCGTCCCTAATTTAGCAGTGTAAGACTAGAGGGAAGGCAGCTAGTCATCACCACCCACCGCCAACTCTTGGGCTACTCTTTTACCAACGAATAGCGGGATTGACCGTCACATTATAACGCCCCCACGGCTGAAAGGGCGAGCATGTTTGGCGCGACAGGGATGCGAACCCGCGACCCTCAGATCACGAGTCGCACGCCTTAACACGCTTGGCTATGCCGGGCCACCCAAGTATTTTTTTTTTTACAGTTTATATAGTCTGGAGAACCTCTCCCCTTTCCTTTTTTACTGTACACAAACGAGTAAGGTTTGATATTGCCTAATGATCAAAATGTTCTGCTGACAAAAATTAAAATGAAAGTACAGTGAACTGGCAATTTCTTTTTTTTTTTTTTCCTTTCGTCTAGTAGTCGGTATCTAATGAAACGCTAAATGGGCCCACTTTAAGTAACAAACCAGTCATGATTTTATTGAGACGCATCGTGAAACCTTAAAATTATACATAATGGTTCACATGCACAACCCAGTTTTTTGTTGTTTTTTTTAATATGAAAGAAGGCTGGGAAGATCATTGGACCGTTTACTGGAATATAATAATCAGCTCCAGGCTATAGGGTAATTGGGTTCTGAATGGCACGTAATTACAATAATGTTGGAACGTTTTCTTCTGTAAGTTATCAAATATAAAATGTCATTTTGAATGTAATTGTATTTACACTGTGCGAAACACCAGATCTCCAAATGACTGTAAAAGAATACTAGTCCATTGCATTAGTCATTGTTTTTGACTAAAGAAAACTGTTTTCGTTTTTTGAAGTTAGGAGTAAAGGATATACTACTCATAGGTATATATTACTCAATTGAAGTTTCAGTTGAAAAATGCACTAAATATGCAAATGTTATTCAATGAGGACATAAGATTTGCACCTCCCTCACTCAAGTGGTTGTATTGTTGGATTAAACTTTGAGTTGCATTATACACTTCGTATGAATACATTATTGAATTAGGTTATGGTTAAAAACACTTATCACGTGGATATATTGCTCAATTCGAGTTGCAAAATACATTCCACTTCAATATGTTGTTGAATTAGGTTTTAATTTGCTACATAAACAAAAACAAAACCTATACCTCAATCGTTCTCCCGATAATACGTGGATTATGTATGTACGAGGTCTGTTTGAATTTCGCGGCTCCAGTTGGTTCCAGAGGAATCCGCTTGGTGTCGCTAGGTTTGCACAAATCAGCTGATTACGACGCCATTTTCCGATTGCAGATATCTTCATTTGTGTATTAGCTACACGGTTTTAAGTGAAGTGCGATTTTTTCGTTTGGCGGATTTCAGAATGAATGACCTGAAGGAGCAACGACTTGCTGTGAAATTTTGTGTTAAACTTGGAAAATCTGCGACTGAAACTTTTGCTATGCTTAACACGGCTTATGGTGATGTTGCTATGAATCGTACGGCATGTTTCAAGTGGCATGAACGTTTTAAGGATGGTCGACAGTACATTGAAGATGATGAGCGTCCTGGACGTCCTTCCACGTCAACTGACGACCCACACGTCGACAAAATCAACACCCTGGTGCGGGCAAATCGACGTATGACTGTCAGGAGCTTGCTGAAGAGTGTGGGATATCAGTTGGATCTTGTTACGAGATTTTGACCGAAAAATTGAAGATGCACCGCGTTGCTGCGAAATTTGTGCCTCAGAACTCGTGAGTTTTTGGCCAAACACTCGATCAATGTTCTTTCCCACCCCCCTACTCACCTGACCTTGCTCCTTGCGATTTTTTCTTGTTCCCCAAACTCAAAAGACCCTTGAAAGGAAGAAGATTTGAGACGATTCCCGAGATTAAGGCAAATGCGACGAAGGAGCTGGAGGACATTACAAAAGAAGCGTACCAGGACTGTTTCAACAAGTGGAAACACCGTTGGGATAAGTGTGTGCGTTGGGGAGGAGAGTACTTTGAAGGGATCCCAGACCTGTAACTTCTAAATAAAGTACATTTTGTTTTATGACGTCAGTCCGCGTATTTTTTGAACAGCCCTCCTATGATATAATTATAATATCGCAAACAATAACGAAACTAAAGGCTGCAAAAGTATATGGAGATCACGCTTTATCTCTATTTGCTAAAAAAGACTTAGATAAGTAAAAATATGGATGGATACATATATAGGAAGGCGGATTGTTTTTTTAAACTTCGCGCGAAAGCTACACGAGGGCTATCTGCGCTAGCCGTCCTTAATTAAGCAGTATAGCCAACTCTTGGGCTACTATTTTACCAACGAATAGTGGGATTTACCAAACATTATAATGCTCCCACGGTTGAAAGGAGGAGCATACTTGGTGTGACGGTGATTCGAACCCGCGATCCTCAGATTATGAGTCAAGCGACCTAACCACCTGGCTAGAGAGAAAGATAATTTCTAGCACAATCTCCTGCTTTGATATGGGGTGGGGAAAGTAAAGCAAACAAAATATATGTGAGTCCGGGCTAACCTTAAAGAGTTATTAAAATATAAAAGTATCATCAACTATTGTACAACTTCAAGTTCTAGTGTGAATATAAATGACTTCTGCTTTTTAAAATAATTATCTAAGAACAGATGAGAGTGCCTACAATTTATCATTTTAAATTCGGTTTTTTGATTGAGCCAACTTACAAATCTCTCTCGTGACAAATACGTCACGAGAATGTTTAGTTGGATAAATAGTGAATTTTTGTTTCTTATAAAAACCACTAATATGGATGGCTTACGTGTTTCGGTGTATTTGGATAATAATTTTACAAAGCTCTGTGTAATGGGTCTACCAAAATGTAGGGCCCGGCATAGCCAGGTGGTTAAGGCGCTCGAATCATAATCTGAGAGTCGCGGGTTCGAATCCTCGTCGCAGCAAACATGATCGCCCTTCCAACCGTGGGGGCGTTATGATGTGACGGTCAATACCACTATTCATTGGTAAAAAAATAGCCCAACAGGTGGCGGTGGGTGATGATAACTAGCTGTCTTCCCTAAATTAAGGACGGCTAGCTCAGATAGCCCTCATGTAGCTTTCCGCGAAATTCAAAAACAAACGTAGTAATATATAGGTCAAATCAGTCATTTGCAAAACACATCGACGACTCGGGCAGTAGTTAGTGGCAATTATTAAAATATTAAGGATATTTTTCTTTAGATTTTGTGTCTATGTCCCTTACACCCACCACTATACTGGTACAGGTATGTTGATGATACAATTACTGAATTGACATATACAGAACACACACTTAGGTTTTTCAATCACGTTAACTCGATACACCCCAACATTAAGTTCCCCTGTGATCAGGAAGAAAGCTAACCAAATAGCATTTCTTAACCTCAAAAGCACTAAAACTGATACACAATTCAAAACAGAAATCCATAGGAAAAACACTCATACTGGATTATACGTTCCCTGGGACTCAGCACATGAAACAAAACAAAAACTCAACATACTAAGAAACCAAATAAACACAGCCACAAAACTATGTTCACCAGATAAAATTAACGACGAATTAGACAAAATAAAACAATACTTCATGAACATCAACAAATTTCCTCCAAAAACCGTGGAAAAAATTATACACACACACCTAGACCAACAACAAACAAACAATAAATCCCAAGATACAACAAACTACAGAACCTTATACTGCTGTATACCATATGTTCCTGACATCAGCAAAAAATAACCAACATTTGGAAAATTAATATATATATACAGCCTGTTTAAGCTGTAAAAGAACTTGCGGGTGTCAATTACTTTCTGACATCCCTGAATTTAATTTCGAATAAGTATACACTAAAACTTATAAAATCTCTTAAGCCTTTTTTTTTTTGTTTACGTTTTAATGAAGTATATTATACGATTAACCACCAAGAGTACTTATTAATGTCGTATGCATGTAAACAAAACTGCCTTAGTTGCAAAAATGTTTTATTGTAATTTATTTTCTTGTTACATGGAGGTGGCAATAAAAGTTGTAAATGTGCGTTTTTGTTGCCACCATGGAGTGATAAACGTCGTTCTCGATCTGACGCGTTAAGACTAAAGAGAAACTGAAATATTCTCGTTGCTCCTGTATAACGGACTTCACTGTAGAACGCGACGGTAACGCCGAGAAGACCGACAATATGGACAGAATTCTCTAATTCTTGATGAAGGAAAACCCACTTGAAATAAAAATGTATCTCAGAACGGTTTGGATGGGTGTTAACACTTTTATTGATAAGGAGAGAACAACGTTTGTACCTTAACTTGAAGATGACCTAGGAAGGTCGAAACGTTGGTCTCGCCTTATCAGTAAAAGTGTTAATAGCCATACCAGCCGTTCTGAGATAGAGAATTCTCTAATGTTTTAATATTCACAATTTTGAAAATAGCAAAAGGATTGATTCTCGAATCCAGAAGACAGAGTTTCAGAGACGAATATAGTAACATTTTTTACCAGAAGTTTCGATTACGTAATCAATACTGTTGTTGATTTCTTTTTCAGCGGCTTAGCATGAGTTTGCAACTAATTATAATGCACACACAACGCTTGTACGTCTTTACGATGTTACAGTTTCACGTAAAAGTGACGTAAACCGTTACGCAGAAGGAAAACAATTATTGTTGTTAAACGAAGGCAAAAAAATAGATTCGGAGCAAATGTTGAATGTTTAATTTACGAAAAAATAATTCATTACTTGTATACCTCATTCGTTAAATTTTCTTTAAACAAAGAAGACAGCGATTCGTCCTTCATGTCGTCACCACACTGTACCACGAATTACAACTAGCTTTCACTTATAGGTACTTGCTAAGAACCGCTATCTTTGTTGATTATCTAACTTCAAACACCTGAAATATGAGTATAAATACTCGAATACAACATGCGTTGTTACCTGACTAATGTGTCTTCCTTCACATGACGTATTTGTCATGTTGATTCAAGCTGTTATCTTTCTCCAAAGAAAGTTATTGACTAACGTAGAACACATTTGATAAGCTGTCAGAGCGTTAGCTAATGCCAACCTTTGGGAATTATTCCAATATTACACCAAGTAAAACGTGTGAGGAATGTGTGAATATTGCATAAATTAAGTTACGTAATATTTAGCGATTAATCGTGTTCTTAACACCAGGTGGTACATGCAACCAGTTACTAAGGAAAAACTGTAAAATAAATATTTAATGAGAACGTTCATGTAGTTTCTAAAAGGAATCGAACCTAGGATTCTGGCGATGTAAGTCTGTAAATTTACAGCTGACCTGCTAGGAAGGCAGTGATACTAACAATTATAAAATACGAGCGTGTTAGCAATAGTTAAAATTAACTTGTAACCTGATATCTTCATCAGAACTACAAATTAATTCAGTAATGAATACGTCTAATTTCATGTACGCTTCTGAACACGACACATAAAACGAAACTTATAATGATTAGTATGCTAATTAGGTACCTTATCTAATACTGGCATTTCAGTTCGCAATCTTCGGTGTGTGAGTGTGTTTGTTTGTGAGCAAGATTTTGCAAAACCAGCTCAATGGATTTGGCCAAACGTTGGTATATTTTTAGACTATAACGAAACTTAGAAGCATGTAGTTTTTGGGCAGTCAAGTTCCAAGGTGAAGGTTACAGCAAGGTTACAAAACATCCCTATCTGTTAACGTGGGATCTGATTTTTCCACTCAGTCAAAAGTGATCAGATTATGACGAAACTTGGTGGACATATATGGAATATTATTCCTCATTGTCCTGCAAACAAATAGTCAATGTTTGTTGATAGTGTTGGTCATATTTCAGTATTTTTTATCGCCTCTCAAATTTCTGTTGTAATGATACAGTCACGTAATTTATATCAACTTCTATATACGTAGTTTAAGCTCGTGCTGTTTTTTAAAAGTTCTATAATCACCGCAGGTATCAAACCCGATTTCTAGCGTATAAGTCCAAAGCTTATCATTAGGCACTGGGTAGTGGGACATATTTTAATCTAAATACTTCAATCTTGAATTTAAATAGCGCTGTACTTTGTAGTCGTATTTCTATTTCTCGTATAGTATCGTGTACTTAAAGACTACAGGCGCGAATAAGATTCAAAGCTGTTGCGACTAGTTAGGCTTAATTAGCGAGTTTTTTTGTTGTTTTCGTTTCTTGTGAAAAGTGCTGCAGTGGGCAGAACGGTAACTGGAAACACGAATAGTGATATTGAATGATTGGCATAAATATTTTTTTAATTGCACTACGTTTATTTGCAGTCGGTAAAATAGCGAGATAACTTGAACTAGTGTCAGATAACTCACTATTCTTTAACATATTTAAAGAGTCAGCAGTAAACTTAAAGCCTTGAAACGATGTTGTAGTGCGAAACTCGAACCTTGGGTTGTGGTGGACAAGCGTAGATAGCGCATAGTACAGCTTTGCACAGAAAATAAACAAACTTCAGTGTGTGTGTGTGTTTAAATGAAAACCCAAGAAATTCAGTCATAAAAGTACTCTATTTGTGGAAGGAGTTTGATCAGACGCTCACTCTATCAGATCTAATATTTCTAGTACTCTCGCGCTGCCCCCCAGTGGCAGAATGAGCAGAGCAGAAATAGCTCATGATGTAGCCTTGTGCTTAACTACAAACGAACGAACAAACAGACCTCTTGCTTTGAAAATAATAAATGTACGCTAAGTGGCTCAACAGTTAGTTTGAGAGCTAATAATGGTAAAAATCGGGGTTTGATACCCCTATTGTGCGCAGAACAGATAACCCAGAAGTAATTCTGTATTAGAAATAGACAAAAATTATTCAATTTAATTACAAAAACAACTTATTAATTACATTTCTCAAAGACATCTTATTTACATCGGGACAGCGTTTAATGCATGCTAATCTTTTCTGCCTTCAACATTGTGATATTTAAATTTGTCTCGTTCAAAATTAAATTTTTGTTCTAACTAGTTCAAAAATATCGTATATTGAAGTAGTACATGATCAGGCAAAATTACTCAAAGTCATTTAGCTATGAATTATTTTAACATGTTTCAAATAAAGACTTTTGTTAAGTTTTCCTTTATTTTGTCAATTCTTACTTTAATATTTTCTATTTTTTTAAGTAATCTTGGTTTGTTTTTTCTGCATCTTACTCTGATATCTAATTCCTAAAATTATTTCATAAATATTAATCCATAATTACTATTGTCTTTACTTGCGTCATCTGTAAACTCAAGACCCCCCAGTGACACAGCGATATGACTGCTGACTTACAAGGCTAGAAACCGTGTTTCGAGCAATTGTTTGAATTGGCGTGTCACGAACCGTGAATTTTCGTATTCACAGTCTGCTCACTCGAATTTAGAAAAGTTATCGATCGAATATTCAGACCTAATAGGCCTTTTAATTGTCGTCTCATACGAAATTCTTCCCTCCCCTAGTGGCACAAGGTTAGGTCTCCTAACGTATACTTCTTAAACCCGGATTTCCATACCCGTAGTGGGTAGAACACAGATAATCCGATGTGTAGCTTTGTGCTTACCTTCATACAGTAATATTTATAGCCGCGACATAGTAGCTCATAGAATGGCTACGAGTTTGTTCGTTTTTTTTTTACAAGTACAAACATTTAGTTCATAGCTCCGTCATCTCTTGACCGATTCGAGATCTAATTACAGTTTTGGATTCAGAAGGTCAAACTCTTTCTAGGGATCTATTTGATCACGCCTAAGGTCTCACAGATTCATTTACTCTAATCCTGCCTAAATGTGTTTTAATTTAAGGGTTGGCTGGTAGAGATCCTGTTGAGTAATAAAATCGAATCGGGTACACACAACCCCACGCTTGGTATTGCTGGCACACAAAAATTAGGCTAATAAAAAGGAGAAGAAATAGGACAAAAAGGTTTCATACATTAATTTGCTAAGCAAAAGGATTTAAAGTGCCGCGGCTATTGAGGATTCCCTTTTAACTAAATGTTTATTATATCATCTCATAGCGCCATTCTGCCCTGGATATGTTTTCTTTTTAGATTTATAGGTTAAGGAAAAGATTAACAATATTATTTATTAATAAATAATTTTATAATTTATTATGTACATAATTATATTAATTATTATATAGTTTATTTATAATTAGCAATATTCAACTTCAGGAACTTTCGAATTCAAATGACAAACTCGAATACGATCTTGACTTTTAATTTTTTACGACAAAACACCGACTTTAAAAACCATCCAGAACTGGGCAGCGCTTTTCTGATTTCATTGAAAGATTTTGTATGTTATGAATTTCACGCGAAGCTACACGAGGGTTATCTGGCTAGCCGTCCCTAATTTAGCAGTGTAAGACTAAAGGGAAGACAGCTGGATATTACCATCGAACTCCAACTCTTGGGCTACTCTTCTAACAACGTATACTTGGATTGACCGTCACCTTATATCGCCCCCTCAGCTGAAAGGTTGACCATGTTTGGTGTAACGGGGATTTGAAGCTCAGATGGCGAGTCGAGTGCCCTAACCACCTGGCCATGCCGGGCCATCATTAAAAGAAATCGCCCTTTCATATATCAACAGACTACCACCACTGTAAACGTCAGGAGTAATCTATATATTTGTATTCACCGGTACAACCCAAACACTGGTAACATTTCATCCAACTCGCTGATCGTTATCCCTCGCTGCCATTTTAGAGTCGAAAAGTGTTTTAGTAATCCCAGGGATGTTTGTCAAAAGGGGATGTTCCTCACCAAGCTTTTCATATATTACCCGTTTCAGATAAGTATATAAGAAACGATGTTTCTTGTGGGCAGAGGTAGGCCTAACCCCAGTGATGCTAATTGTGTTACCTAAATTAGTCGGCTGAATTAAGTGGTAGAAAATTTGTCTTTCATTGTCCCCAAACTGTTTTTTTGCTCTTAATATACAATGTGCCTGAAAATAAATTATTTCAAATGAGTAATGAAATTTAGAGCAAAATAACCCAACACTGGGAGAACAATTTGTTCTAAACATGGCAAAGGAAGAAGTATAAGGAATTAGGCTTAAGATTTGTACGTCTTTTCATTATTGTTTTCAATACTCAATGTGAATGTGTTTTACAGTTTGGTTCACCGCGGTGTCTGTAACTAACAGTGACTGATAAAGGTGTGAGTAATTCACTAATACGCATGTAATCGTTTTAAATTGTCTTCGGCTTATTGTTCTCGATAATTACATTTGTTCTTGTAACATGCGCCACACTGCGGTTTCTAAAGGTAAACTACAATTACGTCAATCAATTACTTCTATCAAAAAGAGCAAGTTTTCTTTGTCGGTCACTTGGTTATTTATGCCATGCCAGTTATTTTCTTGTGTGATAGACACGCCCCTTCAGCTGACAACAACAAGGTTGTATGTATGTTAGCAATAAATCAGTGTTTCGGTGTCTTTGAATTTCATTATTCCTTCATTAAAGGACACAACAAACTATGAAAATATGGTTAGAAAAACATTAAATCAAACTGCATGGGAGTTAGGGGGAAAGGATATGCTGACGAAGTAATATATGTATAATTTAATTTTTCGTAAAATTGTATGGAACTACCTTTATGATATCTTAAAATCAGCAACAATTATAATAAAAAATATATAAATAAAAGTATTATATGTCTCTTAGGGTTAGGCGTGGCCTGGTGGTTAGTGTGACCTTGACTACGAATCTAATTCGTATTCGTGTTGCAGTAAAGACGCGTTCTGCACTTTGGGGCTATGGGTGGGCTCGAAGAATGACGAACATGTTTATTGTACTATTCCGTCAGACAACGACTGGTGAGGAGCTTTCCTTCTGGCCTGTCTGTCTGTTTGTTTGTAGTTTAGCATAAAGCTACACAATGGGGTATTTGTTCTGTGCCTGGTATATCAAAACAAGGTTTTTAACATTGTAAGCTTTGAGATTTACCGCTGTGCCACCAAATTCGTTTTTTAAGAAAACTAGATATTTTTAGTTGGAAGATATAGTTGAGAGTAGTTGATATAAAACTTGGGCAATAATAGTTGTATTCTCTAAGATATAGACTCTGAAAGACATGTTAAGACAGATAGTCAACAGTGGCACAGGGGTATGTCTGCGGACTTCCAGTGCTATAAACCGGGTTCCAATGCCCTTAGTGGGCAGAACACAGATAGCTCACCGTGTAGCTTCGTGCTTAACTTAAAAGTTGCTTATTGCTAATTCTTGAGCTATTGTAATAGAATAATTATACTTAACGTATTTCTTATAAAGGAACACAAATAATGACCCCTTGGATACAAAGTTCAGAATGCTAATCACAAAGCCTTGTCATGTCCTACACTGACCATCTTTATTCGGTTTAGCACTACGTCAAACGGAAGCAGATACTAAACCGAATAACCAGGATTTTGAGTTATGGAACCATTTAATCCTGTAATTATAATTTGGATCTATTTTCACTCTATTAATCACAACTTGAGGTTTTCGATAAGTCTATTTAACCCTTTGTTGCATACAACACCGCTGAGGTCGATTGCTTATTTTCCTTTGGTTTTTGAATTTCGCACAAAGCTACACGAGGGATATCTGCGCTAGCTGTCCTTAATTTAGCACTGTAAGACTAGAGGGAAAACGGCTAGTCATCACCGTCCACCGATAGTTCTTGGGCTACTCGTTTACCAACGAATAGTGGGATTGACCGTAACATTTTAACGCCCCACGGCTGAAAGGGCGAGCATGTTTGGTGCGACGAGGATTCGAACCCGCAACCCTCAGATCACGAGTAAAGTGCCTTAACCATCTGGCCATGCCGGGCGCTGAGGTGGAAATACCAAATATGAATAGTAAACTGTTATGGATAAAATAAAATTGACAGTTCATCACTTATGATTTGTACAAAAGCGTACGTATAGAAGTATTAGAAATACAGGAGTTAATTTAGATAGCGTTGATATGAGTTTCGTTTGTCTAATCTAACTGAGGTCACGAAATGGTCTTATGGTAGAGCGTTGAATTTTGAAGCTGAGGTACTGAGGTCGAACCTTTGCGATACCACAAAATTCTTCCTATATTTTCAGCTATGCTTGCGCCATTAAAAGTGGCGGTAAATTCCTTAGCGTCTGTGTAGTAGGATGCTGATGTTGACTAGCCTGTTTTTCTGATAAAAGTAGCCCAAAATTTGGCGACTGTTCGTGTTGACTAACTGCCATAGTTCTTGTCTACCATTTCAAAGTTGGGGGCTGCTAGCACGAATATCTCTCGTGTCGCTTTGCACGAATTTCAGTAAAACACCTACTTTTGTCCGTGATCAACCTTTAGGAAGATCAGTGGATAAATGATTAACTGAAGTCTGGTGAAAAAAAACAACAACATTCGGCTCTAATTAAAGACTCAACTGATTTTTTCACAACGACCTAAAACTGTGTGGTTGTGCTGTCATTTTCGAAAGTTAAGTAATGCATTCTACTGGAGCAAATACAATAAGCAATTCCGTATTATCTGATTGTTTTGAGCAAAGCTACATGACTGACTAACTGTGCTCTGTTATTCAGAAGATGGCGACTGGTTACACTTACACATACCTAACCAGTTTATTACAATACGATGCGGTGGCCCCCTAGTGGCACAGCGGAATGTCTGCGGACTTATAACGCTAGAAACCGGGTTTCTATACCCGTGGTGGGCAGAGCACAGATAGCTCATTGTGTGACTTTTTTGTTGATTCCTCATAGTTAACAAAAGATGCAAGTATGACTATATTAGTGGTTATGATCACATTAAGTTAATATATTAAATCAAAAGACGTTTAATATGAAATACAAGTTTTTCATAATATCATGTTCGATTATCATTTTTTGCATTACCGCCGATTCGAAGATCGTTTCCGTCGATTATAAACGTGTTAGAAACAACTTATATTGAAAGAAATATTCAGGCAAGTATTAGAAATAAACTGGTATCATTGGTACCAACTGTTCGTTACACAATTAAAACTGACTTATCGGTCATTATTATAACTTTGTAAGTTCCGTTACAATAAGCATTTTCCACGTTATTATAATAAGATAGATTTCCTGCTGTTGGAATCCTTCAATGTAAGCACCGTATAGGTTGTTTGTATGTCTGTAATTAAGCACCAAGCTGCACAATGCGCTATCTGTGCTCTGCCTACCACGGGTATCGAAACCCGGTTTTTAGCGTTATGAGTCCGCAGACATTCCGCTGTGCCACTAGGGGGCTACCGCATCGTATTGTAATAAACTGGTTACGTATGTGTAAGTGTAACCAGTCGCCATCTTCTGAATAACATTTAGCTGTGAAGAATTTCTCATGAGTTTACAATATGGCGTTTGTCTGTTCCATACGGTGTGAAAAGGTTATGTTTACTATGATATGGTACTTGCTGTTCACTTTGTACTGAAAAACTGGCCGTTAATACATTTGAATGAGTTGGATTTCTACTAATGCTGCTGACTAGGTGTTATGCTGCAAGTTATACAGCGGCTAGTGATATTAACGTTCATTTAGAATCCAAAACGAGGCTCGTTCGTACACCTTAGACCCCACTCCCACCTACCCACACACACACTCTCTCTTGGCAACGCCCTAAAGTTAGTGACGGCTAGTGCAGGTAAATAGCACTTGAATAGCTTTGCGTGAATATACAAAACGAAGAAATAAATAATTGATTTGGACCTGCTGAACAAACACATCGTCAAGTTGCACCTGATGAACAAACAATTCGACGAGATACACCTGATGAACGAACAAATCGTCGAGTTGCACCTGATGAATACTTGATGAACAAACAAATCTTTACTACATATAGAAGAATTATTTTCACAATCCAAAATGAATTACATTAGAAACGATACATGTTGTCTGAACTGGACCTTCTCTGTAAAACTTGGACATCATCACGATATTTCTGCATTACTTTTTGTCATTTTTCAAGTCATTCTTACTTTCCAATAGGTGTTTCATATATAATTTTGTTATAGAATGTTCTCGTAACATGTGAAAGTGTTCTTGTCAATGGTGCACTTTTCAGATAGCTGTAAAGCAGAATTTGTCAAACATCGTGTCATAGTACGACTGTAACAAAAACAAGATTTGAAAGCCATCAGATATTGAACCCTAACAACTTTAATGCACTTACAGTGACCACGAAGCCTTCAAAATGGCTGATCTAAGTGATCGATCAATGGAAGACATGTGAGAGAACACAGAACAACTAGTGAAATAAGACACGTGTTAATGTTGTTTTGTGAGTGATTTTCTTAACGTCCATTGTCTAAGAAACTGTTACACCCAAATTACCCGATTCCCACGTTAAAGCACGAAACAGAACTGATGTACAGATGTCCACACAAATACTGATCTTAAGCTAATTATCTACCACCTAGCGGAACGAATGCCTCATATGATGACGAAAATTTAATTACCATATTGACTCCTAAAGTGTGCTGTTAATTGTATTTGTAGATTCACTGACACACTTCTAGTTGTTTTTACTGTTGTTGATAATAGGTTTGTTCTCGTTATGCGTTAAAAAATTAATACTCTACAATAGAATAAATGTCTCACGAGTAGTTAAAAGTACCGTGGTTAAAAAGTAGTATGGAAGGTTGAGGAATACTATCTCATAAGGTCACAAGAAATACACCGGATGATGGAGTATTAATATCTGAATATGTAAAAATTAACATTCGAGATAGTGATAAACTATTATGGGCAATAAAAAGTAATACTTCGAATATTACAAACAACAGAATCGAATAGTAGATAGTACGAGACACAGTAAAAAATATGTCCCCATATGGGGAAAAAGTACCTTTCCAAGCATAAGTAAACTTACCACTTGTGAAACTTCTAATAATCGTAACGTAGTAACTTGAAGCATACTTTCCGTAAAAGAAGAAAAAATATTGTCGTTTAAATAAAGTTTTTGTTGTTAGTCGCAGTAAAACCTCTTGCAGAATTTTGCGCTTCGTTCAGTAAAAGCGATAACAGGTTTTCACTTGTAAGTGGAATATTTATATAGCCAGAACTTAAGTACGGATTATGTGCAAACAAGCACACGACATTCACAATAGGTGCTATTTTATAGAGAAAAGGGCTTACTTGTTTTAGTCATACTGTTAATTAAAAACGGACGTCTTTATAGACTCTCTTAAAGTTAATTTTAGTATTTATTATCAGGAAGTTCAATTACTAGTTTTCCTGTCCACGTCATCTCACAAAATTATCTTGAGATAGAGAACGCTAGACGCCATTTTTCAGTTTAGCTTCATTGTGATTAGCTCTTTTGAAAAAAGGCCGAACGCTTATTGGCTGTGCCGACTTCGCTTCTCTACGTGAACTCCCGAAAGATTGGTTTAATTGTTTTATTCTTTTTTTGACAGATGAACACGGTAAGTTTAAAAGTTATGAAACGCAATGTAACTTATCAACTCTCTTAAGATGTGATTTCATTTTCTCATACTAATTATTTTGTATGTAGATATAAAACTGATACGTGAACCAATTTTCTCTATTGTTAAATATGAAACCAACCGTGCGGAGAAATATGTTGCTGTTTTTTTTATTGTTGTTGCTTTTTATTAACAAACTGTTCTACGTTCAGAGGGTAAGGTAACACATAACAAGTGTCAGTTCCACGTGTATTTTATGAACGGAAGCGACACGAATGGTATTAGATCTCAATAACAATGCAGAATACGTATAAGGTATATATCAAGTGTGACGTAGCCACGCTCAAATTAATTGGCACATAAGTTGAGCTGTCCAAACTAAAATAAGTTTGTAAGGTTCCGTTGACTTAACTCAGCGTTCGCAAATGGTAAGAAAAGAAAAACACACATTCCACTATGTTCCTCCCCTCAAGTGGTATGTCTGCAGACTCAAACCGTTACAAACCGGGTTTCAATTATCCACTATGGGCAGAGCACAGATAGCCTATTGTGTAGCTCTGTGCTTAATTACAAATAATCGATCAATCAGTCACTCTCTCTCTATATATATATGTGTGTGTGTGTGTGTTATTTTCAAATTTTACTTTGATTTCTTCTCCGTATTTCATGACTTTTTGTGGGTTTTTAACTTTTTTTTTACGGATGATTGTTTTATTACTTCTGTGAAAAAACCTTGCTAGCTTGTGTTTTTATTGTTGGCTATTCGGTATACACGTGTATTTTTGTTTATTCCTTTTATACATAAAATTCAAATTAAAAAAAAAAATCATATTCGTGGTACTGATTATTCCCAGAGTATATTTGTTTTTATTGGGTTCGCTAGCTTAGAAACTATCACGTTAATTTACTTACTGACTCACTGTTGCGCGGCTGTAGAGCACGTGCACTGTCGAAGTGAAGTGGACTCACAGTGTTACTGTTAAGGAACTGTGAACTGCGACCAATCAGCTATTTGCAAGCGTGCAATTCTGTATTTTCAAAGCAAAACGTAGCGAAGCATGAAATCTAACCAGTTTCTTTTTTGAGAATTTTCACTTTACACGGCTAAGTAGGTGTGAAATCTAACCAGTTTTTTTTTTGTTTTTTTGAGAACATTCTTTGTTGTACAGTTGAAGAACTAACGAAATACAAATATTAACTACCTTTTCTTTTTGTGAATTTTCATGGCTGTACGGTCGAATGAAAACAAGCGAAGAATGAAGTTAGAGTTTTTTGTTGTTATTGTTGTTTTGCGAATCTACGCTTTACACGTTCGAAGTGAAGACTAAAGTGTGAACTCTAACCAGGTTTTGCGAATGTCTATTGTTGTACGATCGAAGTGTTGGCCAGAGAAAGGGATCTAGCCTAATCGGCTATTTAAGAGCTTGCTTTGTCTCACCGTCTAAACGAGGACTAACGAATACTAACTAACCTACATGTGTTATACCGTAGTCTTTATCAAAGTTTACAGCCATAGCTTGGAGTTAGAGCACGTTTGCCGGACCTAATCTGAACGGTTAGGTCTTAGAGTCCGAGACCACAAACGTATCACCGAACACGAAATCCGGTTTTAACATTACACCATCTTAGAGAAACTTTTAAAATCCTGTATGCGCCAAAATCTCACAGCCATTATCAAAACGGGTTTATTCATTTTTAGTAAATTGTTTCGAACCTATTTTTGGCTTACTTCATACTTTAACTGTTAATCATACTTTACGACTCTTGTCTATTTTCGTAAATTTAAATGTAATCTTCGTACAGTGTCTCTTACTGTGTCTGTGTCTACTGTCCAGGACAGTGAGGCACTGACTGAAATAAAAAGCGAGATTGAAATAATTAATTATTATTGAAAATATATTTATTATTTACAAAACAAAACACTTACTGATTTGATCACGGCACTTTATTTTGCTAATACCCAAGAGCGCATGCTCGTTTTATATGAAAGATCCCCGGGGGCTCAGCATCAGAGCTTATGGTGCTAAAGTTCATGTTATGATTCCTGCGATGGACACAGCACATATAATTAAGGCGCAACTTTGCATTTAACAAGATACGTTTTGAAATATCCAGTTCATCACATTTCATGTTTTTTTTTAGAACATTGTGCGTGTTCCATATGAAGCCGAAACGTTTGTTTTTTTGTTGTTTTTTTTGCGCAAAGCTACACGAGGGTTATCTGCGCTAGCCGTCCCTAATTTAGCAGCGTAAGACTAGAGAGAAGGTACCTGGTCATCACCCCTCCCCTCACCACTAACTCTTCGGCTACTCTTTTACCAACGAATAGTGGTATTGACCGCACATATAGCGTCCCCACGGCTGAAAGGGCGATCATGTTTGATGTGACGGGGATTCGAACCCGCGACCCTCGGATTACGAGTCGAGTGCCTTAACCACCTAGCTATGCCGGGCCACCGCAACCTTTGTTAAACTTTAAAGGCACATTTTATTGAATAACAAACCATATTTTTTCAGGTATTCTTCTCATACTTTGATGTCTGAAGTCATGAAAATATATAACAACATTTAAATATAGTCTCGTGCACCAAGATTGCCGTGACGTCTTACTCAAGCATGCAGTCTTGCAGTTCATATTTTCTTTTATTGTTGTTATTTTGTTTTTATTTTTCAATGGTCGTTTCTTTACCGGTTCTAATTGTATTTTTTTTATCGATACAAAGGCTTCACTGACGTAAACCCGGTATTTGAATCCGACATGTAAAGTTTGTTTGTTTTTGAGTTTTGCGAAAACCTACACGAGGGCTATCTGCGCTAGCCATCCTTAATTTAGCAGGGTAAGACTAGAGGGAAGGCAGACCGCCAACTGTTGGTCTACTCTTTTACAAACGAATAGTGGGATTGATCGTCACATTATAACGCCCCCACGGCTGAAAGGGCGAGCATGTTTGGGACAAGTGAAGTATTTTCCACTTCATTGATCTGAATCTACGAATGCAGTAGCATACTTAAGTCGTCTAGACATCAACGTCGATATTCAATAACTAGAAGATTGAAATGATGTAATATACGGTAAAGACTGGCAATATTTATATGTTAAATCTGTAAATAGTACAAACAATATGTTTCTGTTGTTGAACAATATCAGAACACTGTCATTTAACGTACATTGTCAAAATTACTTACACCTGTGACGTCACTATCTCGTGGAATGCAAATCACTGAAGATAAATATAGGATTTATATCTATGCATCAACACCTTGTTATGTGTCTTTTTTATCTAATTTATGTATTTTGTGATTTAACCAAGCATCCAAATATTAAATCTTCTTGAATAATTTCTTCATTAATTCCTTTAGAGTAAATCGTAAAATATTGCATAGTAATTTCAGACAGTCGGTCAGTCACGTATCTTTAACTTCTGATGAAAGCAAACTACTTACATAGATCAAAACTAAAACCTTAACCCAGTAATGAATATAGCATCGTTTTATGTATCATTCTTACTTGCAACACCTAGATTAAAGTTTTTATTATATTGGGTACCATCGTAATTAGCGGTGTTTTCGGTCGTAAAGTCTTAAGTGCACAATAAATTACAAACAAAAAAATTATTAACACGAAACCGAAAGGACAGTCGAATGTGTAATTTTGTTGTGTTTAATCAAAGTAAGTTAGTGTTAACTGTAAAAGCCATGTTGGATCTGATAAACACGTTGTTAGAACCTTGTAACTTTGATAATTTACATGTCTACCGTTTTATGTCTTGTCTTTACAATATTTTATTATATTGTTTAAAGCAATATATAAAAACTATACTTCTGAGACCTAAACCCACTGAAAAGAGTTGTATGTTAGAGTATTTTTTATTTGAATTTCGCGCAAAGCTACACGAGGATTTTCTGCACTAGCCGTCCTTAATTTGACAGTGTAAGACAAGAGCGAAGTCATCACCACTCACACCCTGCTCTTGGGTTACTCTTTTACCGACGAATAGTGGCATTGGCCGTAACATTATAACACCCCCGCTGCTAAAAGTACGAAAATGTTTAATGAGACAGGGATTCGAACCCGCTAACTTCAGATTACGAGTTGAGTGCCCTGACCATATGACCATGCAGGGCACTATATGTTAGAGCAGGTGTGGGGGAGACACCTAAACACCTTGAATGCAATACAAGAGTGAATACAAGAAAGAGCAGTGACCCCCCCCCTCCTCCCATTTTTAGGAAGCAGAAGAGAAAACAAGAACAGACAACTGAAGAGACTTCGTTACTCGGTTTGGGAAGCTATGAAGTAATCAGTGATTATTACATACCACTTATTAAAGTTGCAACAGTATGTGCCTTGTTGTTATAATTAAAACAAGAATTATATTATTAGTTTATTACTTAACCTATTAATAGGTATTAAATGTATCATTAGAGCTATGCCTACATATCATTTAGTTTATGTTCTGGTGTAAAAGTTGGGCACTTTTCCGATTTCAAAATCCAGTATTTGCATCTACGATACACTGACATGTGGTTTCCTGTTTTGAGGGTAACGTCGATAACATGAAATAATACCCCCCCCCAAGAAAAAAGAAGGAAGATATATATGAAGTAGAAAATAGAGATAGTTGATTTAATTACACGCTCTGCCCGCGTGAAGATGAATTGTTCTTTGTAAGCTGGCTGCGAGATAGTAGGGCTATAAAACAGTCATCATGGACAGGAAGATAGAACAACAGCCGGACGAAACTTAATGTCATTCATCCATGATTTGTTACGTCGGTTGAATGAATACAAAACCAGCCGGTGATTAGCTGCATGGTGCATTTTATGATATAACTACATAGACCTCCATAACAAATGTGTCAGGTCCTGTTTTACTTAACTCATGCTTTGGTAGTTTAATGATCCTGGTTGTTACATGTTCCTTGGTGCGAGGATATTAAATCTTTCAGGTTCTGACAAGTGAACAAACCGAAAAGTTTTACAGAGAAACGTTTCTTTTTTCATACGCTGTTTTTAACTCCGCTTTAATAACGTTTCTGTCCGTTGCACATAATCCAATTCTACAACACTGATCGTATCGTATGGGACTCTATTTCATGTGTTGTTTTTTCCAAATACTTTAAAATGACTGATATATATTAGAAATTTTCAGAAGCTAACATTTTCGTGTCGTACTGTTTCATAAGACGTAACACCATCTGGGTGTTGTACTGTTTCATAAGATGAAAACACCATCTGGATGTCACACTGTTTCATAAGATGAAAACACCATCTGGATGTCACACTGTTTCATAAGATAGCATTATCCTAGTGTGATACTGATTCGGAAGTTGTGCTGTTTCTAGTTTACGACATCTTCATCGAATAACTAGGAGAATTAAGTACAATCAGTTGATTTAATAATTTAATTTGTATGATCTGAACTTAGGCCCTCTATTAGCTCAGATTTCACCACCATCACCATGTTACTCAGGCAAAACAGCACTCCAACTTACAGATGAGTCCCGGCTTTTTAAAAATGATAAAAGGATTCATATTCGCCGTTTTCCTGGTGAACAGATTAGGGAGGAGCCATCTCACAGGGAAAACACAAGAGGTGGTGCAGTACATGTTTAGGCAGCTATACATCATGGTAGAGAAACTTCTCTTCATGTCGTCCAAGAAAACGTCAATGGCGCTTTCTACAGGCATTATATGGAGACAGTATTCTGTCATATGTTAGATCTTTGTGTTTTAGGATGACATTATCACTGCCCACACCGTGTATATTGTACAAGATCATCTATCCCAGGAAGACGTTACAAGATTTCCACGGTCAGCAAAGTCTCGTTACTGTAAACCTATTGAAAACTCTTGGGTAGAACTAAGCCTGAAAGTTGCTTATCACGACCTTAAGCCAGCTACTTTAAGTGAATTGCAGCACCTTCTAGTGGTAACTTGGGATGAATTCACAGTGGATTACATCAATAACCTTATCGACAGCATGGCATGTTACCTTGCGGAGGTTATTAGTGTACGTGGATGACCGACCAAGTACTGAATGTTTAATATGAATGGATATAAGGTTAAGAGCACTATTTATAATAATTTGATATTATATTTTGTCATTATGTATGTTTTGGTAAAGTTTTGTTATAATAGGTGAAATACTGAATTACACGTATTTCTAAAGGTGTCTGATAAAATTGTTCGCTACTCCAACAAATCATTGATGATATCTATAGAACCTGTCTCATTATACATATTATACGTGTAAATGTTTAATATAATAGTTTGACAGCACTAACTGTATTTGTATCCAATTTACTAATAATCTTATTTGTTACAAAATATGGAAACATTTTGGCCAAGACTGTATTTTAGAAAATTACACGTGTAATTTTCACTACTATGCTTATGTTGTGTTTATAGTCGATTATCTTAAATATAACATTTCGTTTTTATCCGCTACATTAGAAAACATAATTCTGTTTGCTTTATCTAATGGTATTCTACGGTGCATTATCCTGTTTTATCTATAATCTTAGAAAATAACTATACTGTTTTAACTGCTTTTTAGTACACAGTATTATCCTGTTTTATCTTTTATATCTTAGAACACAATATTATCCTGTTTTACTTGCTATTTTAGTAGAACATATTATCCTGTTTCACCTGCTAGCTTAGAACACAATATTACCCTGTTTCATCTGCTATCTTAGAACACAATATTACCCTGTTTCATCTGTTATCTTAGAATACAATATTACCCTGTTTCATCTGCTATCTTAGAACACAATACACAATATTACCCTGTTTCGTCTGCTATCTTAGTAGAACAAAATATTATCCTGTTTCATCTTCTATCTTAGAATAAAATATCACACTGTTTTATATGCTATTTTAAAACATAATAGTATTGTGTTTCACCTACGACGTAAAATATACGATTATCTTATTTTACCAGATAAGTTGTGATTAGGCTAATGTACTTTCAGCTTTTGTGGATAAGTTTTCTTGTGAATTTACAACTTAACAATTCCTGATGACGAGAAACCCACTTGAAGTAAAAATGTATCTCAGAACTGTTGGTATGGGTATGAACACTTTTACTAATAAACCAGGGAACAACGTTTCGACCTTCACATGTCATTTTCAAGTTAACAAAGAGAGAGTTTGCAATTGACCATTGCCGGGCACTTGTGATAGGGATCAGAGTATAAATGGGTACAGGATTGTAGGGGCGTTGCAGTTAGATATTATGTTATTTATGAGTATAGATATAAAGGTGTTCCTTTATATTGGTTTAATTTTGGTTTTAGTTGCTAATTAAATAGTAGGGCCTCTTTGATTTTGCGTTTGTTTATATTTGTTTCCCTACCTAGTATCTGGGTGTTTCCTATGATTATGTTGTGTTTATTTGATTTGCAGTGTTCGAAAATGTATGAAGGTATTTTTTTTATGTACTTTTAGTCTGGCTTCCATTGTTCTGCTTGTTTCTCCAATACAGAAGTCGTGGCAGTTGTTGCATTGCATTTTATAAATTATGTTAGTGTTGTGTTTGTCAGTGTAGTTTTTACATAGTATGGATTTTAGTTTTGTTCCTGTTTTTTGAATAAATTTGGTGTTTACTGGAATGTTGTGTTTTTTTATAAGTTTTTTTCCAAATGGTGGTTATTTTTTGCATAACATATGATATGCAGCAGTATAAGGTTCTGTAGTTTGTTGTATATTGGGATTTATTGCTGTTTGTTTGTTGTTGGTCTAGGTGTGTGCGTATAATTTTTTCCACGGTTTTTAATGGAAATTTCTTGATGTTGATGAAGTGTTGTTTTATTTTGTCTAATTCATCGTTAATTTTATCAGGTGAACATAGTTTTGTGGTTGTGTTTATTTGGTTTCTTAGTATGTTGAGTTTTTGTTTTGTTTCACGTGCTGAGTCTCAGGGATTGTATAATCCAGTATGTGTGATTTTCCTACGGATTTCTGTTTTGAATTGTGTATCGGTTCTTGTGATCTTGAGAAATGCTATTTGGTTATTTGTTTCTTATTCACAGATGAACTTAGTGTTGGAGTGTACAGAGTTAACGTGATTGAAAAGCTAGCTGTGTATTTTGTAGATATGGATCCAGCAATTGTGTCGTCAACATACCTGTACCAGTATAGTGGTGGGTGTAAGGCTGAACTGATCGCTTGTGATTCATTCTATGTCACAAAAATATTGGCTAGAACTGGAGACACGACACGGAATTCCCCATACTTAGGCCATTTATAAGTAGGTAGTTTTGGTTATTGAACATAAAGTTAGTTTTGGTGGTAGTGGATTCTATAAGGGTTGCTAATTGGTAGCTGGGGATGTGTATCAATGAGTTAGGGTCTTGGATATAAAGTTCTAAAGCTATCTTGCAGGATTCAGTTGTTGAGATTTCTGTAAAGAGGGAGATTACATAAAAAGTGGTCATTAAGGCTTTATGATTTAGTTGATTAAGAATATATTTAAAGTTAAAACAGTCTTTAAAAAAGAAGCTGACTGATATTACATATTTAGAAAATGCCCACGCTATATATTTACCGAGGTTGTAGTTAAATGATTCATTGATCGACAATATGGGTCGTAGTGGACAATCAGGTTTGTGAGGTTTGGGGGTGCAGTATAGCTGTAGGGTGCGTGAGTTGTTCCAGCGTAGGTAAGAATAAATGTTTTCTGAGATTGTGTTGATTTTTTTATTTGTAGTAGTATTTTGTGTAATTAGTTATCACGTGTTTTTGTTGGATTTGTGTTTATTAATTTAAATTTGTTTGTATCTGAAAAGATGTTCATTTTTTTATTGTATTCATTTGTGTTCATTAACTATAGCATTGCCTTTATCTGCTTTTAGAATTTTGATGTTGTCTTGTTTTATGTTGTTTATAGAATTAACATCTTTTCGTGTGAGATTGTTTTTTTAGTTTTCTTTTCTGTGAAATTATGTTGATGGTTTTGCGTGAAAATTCTTTGAAAAAGTTGTTTAAGATACTGTTTCCATGTGTTTAGGGGAAATAGATGTTTTCAGTCCTACCTGGAAAGATGGGTTGTCTTCATGTGCCCTGCAACGGTCAGTTGCAAATTCTCTCTTTGTTAACCTGAAAATAACCTAAGAAGGTCGAAACGTTGTAAAAGGGTTAATACCCATACCAGCTGTTCTGAAATACATTTTTACAACATAACAGTCCTAAATATTTTACTAGTAGGTGGATGTGTTTGTTTTCTTATAGCAAAGCCACATCAGGCTATCTGCTGAGTCCACCGAGGTGAGTCGAACCCCTGATTTTAGCCATGCAAATCCGTAGACTTACCGTTGTACTAGCGAGGAAATTGGTGGATGTGTATCTTATTTATGGTAACGTTGTATGATGTATCTGTTTTTTAGAAGTCATGCTGTGATGGTATCCAATACCCCGTTTTAAGGACTGACCGTGACTTAGTGAGCCCACTTTCTTGGAATATAGCACTCAGTTGATTTGAACTTTTTTTTTTCTCACGCCAAGTCTAGAAATTTTTTTCACGGATGATAGTCCATTGACGTTCTACTCGTCAGAAGCTGTTGTTAAAAAACAAAAAACTCTCATTTAAAACTTTCATTCAAAGAAGTGATTGATCGAATTATGTCAAATAATGTCATATGGTCTGTTCATAAGTTGTGTTCTACGTACCTAAATAATGTGAATTTTGTGTCTATTCTACGTATAGATGTCATTGTTTTGATAGATTGGCCAACAAAAAAAACAAAAAAAACTAGTGGTTGGTATCCTATTGAAATGTACGTGAAAGGGTACCAACACTTCCTTTGTGAAATATCTTATTAGCAGCTCCATCTAGTGTGCTGTCTAAGGACATCTTCAGTCGTCAGCAGGTGGTCGTGGAGTCCTGGCGAGCAAATTCATTTAAAATAACATGGGCCCGCCTATTGGAGCTCAGTTGTTTTATCCTTCTAATTTCTTCCTATAAGACTTTTCAACCGACATATCCGAAAACTACGTGGTTCAACCATCATGTTTGGTCTTTAGGTGTAATTTATTATCAGTACTTATTATTCTACTCGACAATGAAACACCTCAGTTATTTTAATTGTGGATGAAGAGTCAATTTTCTCGTGTCTAAGTTCCTCGTAAGTTAAGTGAAAAATTATATATAATAAAAGGAAAGACCCATTTCACATCATGGGCCACGGCTGCTCGTTTACTTAGGTACAGCGATAGTGGTGCTTGTCTTGAAACGCATAAAATGACAATCCATCTCAGTTATTTCCAGTCAACAACTAACCGAGATTTATTAAGAGTAAAAACACAACAACCCGACGTTTTAGTGCACAGCTGACTAGTTTCAGCAATACAGTTACCATCATAAGGGCTAATATTAGCCTTGGTGTCTTTTATTCATAACGTAGTGAAACAATGTGCCTGTAACGAAATTCGGTACAGAGATATGCATATAGGTTTAGTAAGTGTGAGTCGTATTTGACAGTTTTATTTTATTTATTTTTATGAATTAGTTTACCAGCACAAAAACTAAACTTTAAGCTGTAAAGTTGGAAATCGATACATAAATAGAGTCACAAAATACGTTTTAACAAGGGGCTGTGCTCATCGCAGGGATCAAACTTTGAACTGTAGAGTTAAAAGTTCTCAAACTTATGTCTAAGCTACTTGGGTAGGGCATAGAAGAAAGGGTAAGAAAGAAATTATATAAGTTTTGTTTGTTTGTTTGTTTTAGAGAAAAATTGCACGATGAGTCAGCCATCTGTGAACTTCGTTGCGCTCGAACCCTGAGTCTTATAATTCGTCGGTGTAAGCTCTGTTGTTCATATCTGGGCCACCGTGGGACTATTATTAGAGGTAGATAAAAGACATATATATACACATGGAAAGTTTCAGTTCTTCTGAGTAATTTGAAAAATATTGTTCATGGATACATCCAGTGTCTGTAATTTACACTGGAAGTAAAATAATTACTTTTGATCATTAATAATAATTTTGGACGATTAGACGAAAACAACGGTTACGAAACGTCGTCCTGGCATGGCCAGATGGTTAAGGCGCTCGACTCGTAATCCAATGGTCACGGGTTCGAATTCCCGTCACACCAAACATGCTCGTCCTTTCAGCCATGGGGACATTATAATGTGACGGCCATTCCTACTCTTCGTTGGGAAAGGAGTAGCCCAAGAGTTGGCGGTGGGTGATGATGACTAGTTGTCTTTTTTCTGCTAAATTAGGGACGGCTAGCGGAAATAGCCCTCGTGTAGCTTTGTGCGAAATTAAAAAACAAACAAATAAACAAAACATCAAAATGCTCAGATTTTTCTCAAATTTTACTTCCAAAATATTTTTAAGATTTATGGACGAATTTTTTTATTTGTTTAACCTTTTAGAAATTACTTGAATAAGAAAGTACACTGTGCTGATATAATAATTAAGTAGATATGTTATTTGGCTAATTTTTGAGATGCAAATTAACTACCCAACTCTACTCCTGGTAAAAGTGCGATAGGTCCAGTGAGTTTACAAGTAAAAGTGAACTCTCAGTCCATAATGGACTTTTTTTTGTGAATCGTTTGTTTATCTGTAGTTAAAACACAAAGCTTTACAACGGCTGTGTTCTGCTCATCACGGGTATCGAAACTCCGTTTCTAGCATTATACGTTCACATACATACTGTTCTGATTCTGGGTGGCTTATTTTTGAAGTCATTGTAATACATTTTAAATGCCGTACCGTTAATGTTTTGTAACTTATATTAAGGGACTTCACTCTTTTTTTTTTTTTAATCATGGAAACGTAGCAAAACCCGCAAATTGGGTAAAAATGAGTAAAATCTGTGCGAGAATTTGTTTGGACAGACTAACATTCTTTTGAAGAATGTAGTGTGTTCCCCCTTCAAATCATTTTATAATTCTTAGCCTGTTGTCTGCCATATAATCACGATTTAATTATATTCTGATTTTTAAGTGTTTTTTTTCGTTGCTTGGTTGTTTATTTCTACTACAGTGAATAGTTGGGTTTACTAATTGTAAAATATTTTAAAATGTTTGTGTGAGTGGGGAGAAAGATTTAAAAGTTTGTAGCAGTGGATTTGTGGACGTTTATATCTGCTGGGAAGTTATCCCTTTTACCACAGGTTGGTTATTCGTTTCACAAGTAACGCTTCGAATCCCGATAAAACCAAACATGCTCGCCCTTTCAGCCGTGGGGGCATTAAAAAAAGTGACGATCAATCCCACTGTTCGTTGATAAAAGAGTAGCACAGTAGCCCAATAGTTGGCAGCGGGTGGTGATGACTAGCTGCTTTCCCCCTAGAATTACACTGCTAAATTAGGGGCGGCTAGCGCAGATAGCCCTTGTGTAGATTTGCGCGAAATTAAAAACAAACAAACAAGTAACGCACTAACAATGGTTGCGTGTAACTAAGTGGATGTGTTACAGGAGAAAACTTCCTCGATACGGAATACACGGGGAGAGTCTCCATTGTCTCGAGCTAAACAATATGATATCGAAGCTTGTTGCCTGCATCTAACGTACTGCTAGAGGACTGACACGTGCTACCTAGCTGATGCTATGTAAAACATAGACTGGTGTGCAGTGAACAACGTGCGTGTCAGTACAAATGCACGAGACAAACGCACGTGGTAGATGTACAAAATGGATGGACTCTCTTGTCTGTTGCTATACTTTCTAACATTAGTCACACCAGAATATTTTGATAATTTCAAAACGTTTAGTACAACGTAATTACAGTATAAGAAGTTAAACTTCAAAGAAAAAAAAGCCAAAGTTAATTGACCTTTTAACGAACAAATACAACTAATGGTGTGTATGTGTGTTTAGCTATAATATTTCGCCATTATCAAGACATTTATACCAAAATTAAAGATTCTACATAACATTATCACTGTTTTTCATTCGATGGCTATTAAAACTCGCTAACTTGTGAAAACGTTTAATTGTTATATAGCATAGGAGCTACTTTCAGTATTACACTAAAACTGTATACGACATGTCGTAGAAATAAATAGTTGTTGTTTGTAATTCAGCACAAAGCTACACAATGGGCTATCTGTGCTATGCCCACCACTGATATCGAAACCCGGATTCTAGTGTTATAAGTCCGCACACTTACTGTTGTGCCACTGAAAGGCATAAATAAATAAATGGAAAGATTGATCTCTAGATTCCTTCGTTTTGTCGAACCCCGGATTTTAACGTTGTAAATCCGTAGACTCACAGGTTGGTTTAAAGAAAGATAACTCATCAAATTGATTTTGGAAACGTAATTACATTACGTATACAAGTCTTACCTGTGGTGACTCGAGCAGTGAGAGAGAGTACCAGGGTTTGAATACAGTTAGATCTTTCATGGTGTGTAAAGTCTGATTAACTTCAGTCAAGATCACTTAATACGCATGGGTAACGACATTGCGTTGCTAAGTGCAGAGTTTCGGGTTTTCAATTTTCTCTGTACGATACTTACAGGTAACTCCACGACAGAGAGCGATATATCATAGGACATAGTTACGTAACACGTGGATTTTTTTGTCCAGGGCTGGTACTTTGAATTACTACATCCTGTCAGTTTCTGTAGTACCCTTAAAAGTGTAAACACACACATATATATGTTGTAACCTATAATTTTCTACAGTTGCGATAAAAGGGTAAGCCTAAATTTAATTAGACGGATCAATAATGCACTTAGTCATTCTTTGCTATCATCAGTGGAACAGGAACTTACTTCAGTTTTCTATACTTTAACATATTTCAAAGTTTGCCTGCGAATCCGAAGGTTTACGGTTCGCGATCCGTTGCTGCAAAAACGCACTCGCGCTTTGGAGTCATTGATAAATCTGTTTTATAAGAGTAACAGTCAAATCCTACTATTTATTCACACAATAATATAGCCCAAGAGTTGGCGCTCAGTAACACTGACTAGCTGCCATTTCTTCAGCCTCGTGGTGCTCAAAGAAAGAGCGAATATTCGGTACGGAGCGCATCCAATTGTGGCTATAGGAGGACAAATTATTACAGAAAATACACATTTAGTATTAAAGACATTCGGAAAACCGTCGTGAAAATATTATCTGTATTAAGTAACATTGTAACAAATATTTACATAAGAAAATTACAGGGGAGGGTTTCTTTTTTTGAATTTCGCGCGAAGCTACACGAGGGCTATCTGCGCTAGCCGTTCCTAATTTAGCAGTGTAAGACTAGAGAAAAGGTAGCTGGTCATTACCACCTATCGCCAACTGTTGGGCTACTCTGTTACCAACAAACAGTGAAGTTAACCGTCACATTATAACGCCTTCTCGGTTGAAATGGCGAGCATGTTTGGTGCTACGGAGTTTCGAACTCGCGACCCTCAGATTACGAGCGGAACGCCTTAACCCACCTGGCCAACAGGGGAGGGAGTTTAACGTAACGCATGTTCAAAATGGGAGGGGACATCGTGGAAAAAGGTTTTCATACCCTTGCCTTAGAGCATTGGTTCCCAAACTGGGGGTAATTTAACAATTTATCGGGAGTAATGGAGGGGTGACAGAAAAAAAGTTAAAATTCTGAAAATCAAGAAAACATTGAGGTAGCTGGTATAAGGATTAATGTTAGTCTTAGTATGTAAAGTTGTAAATTAAACCTATTTTAAGTATGTAATAAAGTTAAACCAAATAACAATAAACATCAAAAACTAATATACAGTAGTAGAAAAGAAAAAATATGTATCTAAGTGTGTGGTAACCTAAAAGTATTTTGACAAGTATGCTTCAGAACACAAGTCACTCAGTAACCCTGATGACTCATCGACGTGTCCAGTACGCGTCACTCACTGCCTGAGGTTGCCTCTATTTCACACTGTCAGTTTCTATGTGAGCATCAGCCGAGGTAGACAAAACCTGGTATGTATGTGTACTGCCCTGTGCAGTATAGTTAGTATTTACCTACTATTACATCATTCCTATGCTGAATAAGCTCTTTTAATGCTATCTAGAATGCCATGAAAAAATAAATAATAAGTTCACATTGTTCACACTTTTTTTATGCAGTTTTTCTTTTCTGCAGATTAAACAATAAAATGTCTAAAAGCGCACCTACTCTGACGCCTTTCTTCGCTATGGCTTTGTGAATTTACCTTCTGGTGGAGAGGATCGGCCACAATGTGTAGTATGTCACAAAGTGTTGACAAATGAAAGCCTCAAGCCATCAAAACTCTCAGCTCACCTCCAGAAGTGCCATCCAAATCTTCAAAATGAGGATCAGGCTTATTTTCAGCGCCGGGCTGTAGCACTGAAGAATATCCAGTTCGGTTCATCTGGAATTCAAGCCCAAAAGCTTCAAGCTGCGGTCGAAGCATCTAACTTTGTTGCATATAAAGTTGCCGAAAAACAAAAATGCCACACCACTGCAGAGAATCTAATTATGCCTTGTGCATACAAGATGGTAAGCAAGGTATGTGGGGAGGATCAAGCGAGTGTCATATCTCTATCAAACAACACAATCCGCTGACGAGTCGATGACATGGCATCAGATATTCTGTCCCAAGTTACAACAGAGATCAAGGAAAGCTCACATAGCAAATTCTCCTTGCAATTTGATGAATCGTGTGACATAGCCAGTTGTGCTGTTCTCCTTGGGTTCGTTCGTTACGTCCACCAGGACAAGATCAAAGAAGAGTTCCTATTATGCGAAGATCTGCTGACAACCACGAAGGGAGAAGATATATATCTTCAATATCATCAAGAGTTTCTTTACCACGAATAGATTGGATTGGAACAGCGTTCAACAGGTAGGGAGAGATGTTTATATAAAGTCTAGATTAGTATAAATACAATGAATTACGTGGCATATAGTCATATAGTTTTATTTATTGTACAAGTAGCTGTAGTGTAGCTAATATTTTATACATAATTCACAAAGAAGTATCGTGCCTGTCGTACTGAGATACTAAAGTACCAAAATAAATTAAATTAAATTAAAACCATATAATTATAATGCAAAAGATAAGTAAGAATGACTAACTGGCGCAATCTATAATAGTTTTTCTTTTTTAATCTAGGTCTCCGTCGATGGAGCACCGTCGATGATGGGTCGTAATCGTGGATTACGGGGCCTCATACAAGCTGTGAATCCAGAAATTTCTGTAGATCATTGCATCATTCATCGGTACTCTCTTGGATCAAAAAGCCTGCCTGGTAATCTGAAATTAGTGTTTGAAAATGTGTTGAAAATCGTCAATTTCATCAAGTCCAGGGATGTGAATTCGCGCATATTCAGGGAGCTGTGCAAGGAAATGGGAGAGCAGTATCAAGTTCTGCTCTACCACACCGATGTTCGCTGGTTGTCACGAGGCAAGGTTGTACGTCGAGTCATTGAACTCCGAACGGCTCTTCAGGAATTTCTGAAACAAGAAGAATCTCCTTTTGCTACCAAGTTCACTGATAAGGAGTGGCTTGTTCGACTTTGTTACTTGGCTGACATATTTGCGGAGCTGAACAGTGATAATCTGCAACTCCAGGGCCAAAACATGACTGTCATTGATGCCCATCACCCTGTGACTGCATTTCTGGGAAAACTGAGACTCTGGATTAGACGCTTGGAGAAAGGAGTGATCGCTCAGTTTCCCACCCTAGACCAGTTTGTTGAGGAGAATAGTTATGATACTAGATCACTTTTACAGACCATCAACAAAGAGATGAGCGACCATTTGAAGGGGCTTGAAACAAGCATGCAGCACTACTTTCCAGAGAGTGACCTAAAAACAGCCAGTCTTCAGTGGATCATTCATCCCTTTTCTGTACCTGATGAGGCCATTCATGATGATGATTTCCCCTGCAAAGGAGGAGTGGATCACAATGCGAGCAAATGAAGCTTTGAAATGCAGATTCCTTTTGGATTTCACAACTAGCTGACTCGCCAACTCTGTCCAAGAGAGCCTTGAAGTTGTTGGTATCATTCTCAACAACGTATCTGTGCGAGAAGGGGTTCTTAATCGTGCTGGGGATGAAAACAAAAAAGAGGACTCGCTTGAATGTTGCAAACGATGCCAGGCTGGCACTTTCAACCACAAAGCCAAGAATTCCAAAACTAGCTTCAAGTATGCAACTCCATCCATCCCACTGATGTTCTTGACATCTTTGGCAATATTCATTAGAAATGCACAATGATCAAATACAATAATTAAAAGTGTAATTCAGTGTAAATAAATTATATAAATAAATTGTAAATAAATAAAGTGTAATAAATAAAGTGCAATATGTCTCTAGTTTAATTTAGCCATATATATCAATGTTGAAAACATTTTGTGAAAGGGGTAACATGCTTAATGTGGCATGTTAAATTGGGTAACAAGCTGAAAATGTTTGGGAACCACTGCCTTAGAGTATCAATTCCATATTAGGAGGGGCTATGTTCAGATAGCCCTTGTACAGCTTTATCCTAAAATTCTAAAACAAACGCACAAAAGAACGTTCACAGCCCAGTGTCGAAGTTTCATTTGCATCCTACGATGCATCTTGAAAGTTTCAAAACTGAATACACGTTGTCATATTGTTCCTGGGTAACGTTATTGCATCTTTTTTATATAACTTTCAACCTAACGAATCGGTTATTTTTAGTTGGATTAATGTAATAAAATGTCGCATAATTTTAAACCGCAACAACTACATATAATAAATAAGGTTTGAAGTTTTAGCGATAGGAAAGAGAGAAACCAGTTTCGTTGGTTTCATCTAATAAATTCTGAAAATGTTCAGTTACGTTGTGATAAATATATTTCTTTTTTATTCGGTTTGTTTTGGTAGTGGCTCATTTTTACTTCAATTGAAACGTATAATATAAATGTTTACTTTAAATATAAGCCATTCCTAATGCTTTCAGCGGTAAGCATGACCTCTTTAATATGCACATTATTTAGATTTACACTTCAAAACAAACAGTCGTTAAACGTACGAAAATAACAGAAATCTATGGCGTTTTTTATTGTTTTCTTTTCTAGTTTAATACATTTTTTTATTCTTCTAACGTTTCAGATTGTTAAGCACGTGAATGGATCACGTTATTTTCGATCGCGAGCTCTTTCGGCTCACGAATCCTGTGTTTTCCAAGAAAGGAAGGTCACGCGCCCTCCCGAGTCTCACGATTTCAAGACTTTGGCACGCTTAGACTTTTTAAAATTAAAAACTATGTCGTAATTATAACAAACTGCTAAGCCTAATATTCTGTGTTCTAACATCATTCTTAATTAAATCAAGTAATGAAATTAATACAATCATGATTGTTCCTTTCTACCAGCACAGACGCCCCCGCCCCGCCAGTACACAGTGGTATATCCGTGGTGGGCAGAGCACAGATAGCCTTCATGTAGACTTATGCGAAATTCAAAGCAGTCTCAAACTTTCTTCCGAGCCCACTTCCCCACAGTTCATCCCTGTGGCTCAGCAGTACCGTTGAGGTTTTAAAAAACTAAAACTGGGTGCTCGAATATCTTGCCTTGGATACTGTAGCTAGTAACACATTGCGCAGTTTTAGGCTGAAACAAACAAAATATTTTCGAAGTTCTCTTTCGCAAAAATACATTGATATAAAGAGTAGCAAAGCATTTGAAACGGTTTACGAAGTTCCCAGTTGTAAATAAATATATCGATCAACAAGTGGCAGTGAAGAAAAGTCAAAATATTTTATAGAATAAAACCTTATCAAAATTAAATAAAGTTCATTTGAGATAAAACATAATGGAGTTTTAAGAAGTTAAGATTGCAGCTCTTGTTGTTACTTTACAGCTCTTGTTGTTACTTTGCAGCTCTTGTTGTTAATTTGCAGCTCTCGTTGTTACTTTACAGCTCTCGTTGTTACTTTACAGCTCTTGTTGTTATTTGCAGCTGTTGTTGCTTTACAGCTCTTGTTGTTACTTTGCAGCTCTTGTTGTTGCTTTGCAGCTCTTGTTGTTACTTTGCAGCTCTTGTTGTTACTTTGCAGCTCTTGTTGTTATTTTACAGCTCTTGTTGTTGCTTTACAGCTCTTGTTGTTACTTTACAGCTCTCGTTGTTACTTTACAGCTCTTGTTGTTATTTGCAGCTGTTGTTATTTTACAGCTCTTGTTGTTACTTTACAGCTCTTATTGTTACTTTACAGCTCTTGTTGTTACTTTACAGCTCTTGTTGTTACTTTACAGCTCTTGTTGTTACTTTAATCACCCTTGTTTGCTTCTTGGTCTCTCACTTGCCTTCCTTCTCTCTTTACTTCTTCTGTTGAAGATTGTCTAGTGATTAGTAAATCATTCTCTGAATCTCAAGTTCCATACATAGTTCCTGCCCCACAAAACAACACTCCGCACTTTGTGGGGTGTGGATATTTTAAATGAATGACGGTCAAGTGTCCTTATTTGGTTAGAGTAGCCCAAGAACTAGCCATGAGTGCTGTTGATTCCCTCTAGTCTATCGGATCAGAATGAGGGAGCTTTATGCGACGATTGCCGCAGATAGTCGTTATGCAGCTTTATGCGACGGTTACCACAGGTAATCATTATGCAGCTATATGCTCACTCAATTACATATTCTCGATTCTCTTTTCTCCGCGTGTTTCTTATCATTACGTTATAATAATATGAACTGTTGAAAAGTGACATCTAGTGAATTTATCCTTTGTCTCAGTTGATAGAGCAGTAGCTTCGCGTGACAGAAATATCGGGTTCTGTCCTGCTCCCAAATGAAGCCAAAATTGGATTAATGCAAAAAAAACAAACTTGTATTCGCTTACGGGGTAGCTTCAAAAATATCTGTTTCGTGTCGTTTCGTTCGAAATGTATCCGTCTTTCTTATTAAGGTTTGAACAGTAGCCGTCCATCTCATAAGCTCCATTTTGTCAGTGCACGCTTACGACACTAAAAATATCGGGTTTTGACACTCGTGTTCAGCAAAATCACAGATATCCCACTGTGTATATTTGCTCTTAACAGCAATCAACCAATCGATTCTTCCGTTTCCATGTCTTATTATCCCCGTCATACCACACATGCTCGCTCTTTCAGCCATGGGGGCATTGTAATGTGATGGTCAGTCTCACTATTCGTTGGTAAAAGAGTAGCTCAAGAGTTGGCGGTGGGTGGTGATGACTAGCTGTTTTCCCTCTAGTCTTACACTGATAAATTAGAGATGGTTAGCGCAGATAGCCCTCGTGTAGTTTTGCGTGAAATTCAAAAACAAACGAACGAACAAATTCTTTAAGGAGAATTTTATCACTAATTATATGATAAGATCAAACTGCACAACCTCACGTGCTATTCATTTAAAACCTTCTTTTCTTTTAGTTTTGGGAAAATATTACTTGTTATAATGTTTATGTTTACTTGTAACTCAAACCAACACAATGGAGTAATGGAGCCATGAATCTAATCATTGCAAGTTCTCAAAGTTACCACAGAGTCGACAGTGAACATTATAATACGAATAAATGGTTGAAGTACTGATGAGCGACTTAAAGTGGTTTAGTTTGTTTTGAATTTCACACAAAGCTACATGAAGGCTATCTGCGCTAGCTGTTCTTAATTTAACAGTGTAAGACTAGAGGGGAGGCAATTAGTTATCACCGCCTACCACTAACTCTTGTGTTACTCTTTTACCAACGAATAGTGGGGTTGACCGTAACATTATAACGCCCCCTTCTTCTGAAAGGGCAAGCATGTTTAGTGCGACGGAGATTCAAACCCGTACTTAAAATAACGGAAAAGTTAGACAGACAGAGCTGTGTAACTGCTATAGCTATAAATGTCAGTATTTTCTAGTTAAAACAATAAGTGCAACTTGTTATTTTGAAAGACAGTAGTTGTATGCAATAAATGCCTGTTGCAAAACCAGTTTGTACTGGTTTTTTAATGATAATTTTCGAACATCTTTCCAAAAATGTTCAAATAGAATATAAAGTTCCTTTCCCAATTTATTGGAGTGGACCTATTAGTGAAGAGAGGAAAGAGCTATAGATTTAGAAAATTAGGATGATCACGCGTGACTGAGAAATAAATAAAAGAATGATAAACACATAATCGGTTGGAAGTGAACTCATTATGTCATTGGAAAGGTTTGTTCTACCCAGCATGGTTAGGACGCTTGACTTGCAACCTGAGGGTCAGGGGTTCGAATCCCCGTCCCATGAAGCATACTCGCCATTTCAACCGTTGGGGCACTATTATATGACGATAAATATCACAGTTCTCTGGTTAAACAGTAGCCCAAGAATTGATAACAGCTAGCTATCTCCTCCCCCCTTTCACTGATAAATTAGGGACGGCTAGCGCATATAGTCTTCGTGTAGCTTTGCGCGAAAGTAAACAAAAAAAAACAAGGATTGAACCTTGATTGGTTTGGTTTTGGTTTTGGAATTTTGCACAAAGCTACTCGAGGGCTATCTGTGTTAGCCGTCCCTAATTTAGCAGTGTAAGACTAGAGGGAAAGCAGCTAGTCATCACCACCCACCGCCAACTCTTGGGCTACTCTTATACCAACGAATAGTGGGATTGACCGTCATATTATAACGCCCCCACGGCTGGGAGGGCGAGCATGTTTTGGCACGACGCGGGCGCGAACCCGCGGATTACGAGTCGCACGCCTTACGCGCTAGGCCATGCCAGGCCTTGAACCTTGAGTAACACATTGAAATAGGAATAACTAAAATGGCTACGTCTTTGTACTCTTGACCTTTGATATTCGGACAGTTGGATACACGAGGATTCTGCAGTCAGGTTATGATGTAGACGGTTTAATGGACTCCTTACTGCAAGTTCACGTGTTGTCTGATCTTTAAATAGGCACGTGCATGTCAAAAGTAATCAGACTAAAGTCCAATCCTTTCTTCAGTGATAATATTTCCAGAGCTCTATATTATTGTAGTGGCAACGACAGACTAGTAGGTAAGTAAGGACTTCCTGTAATACCCTGCATGGATGTTTCACTCACGCACAGGATACATTAAGTTGCTGGCTTCCGAAAACAGGAGGTCAATGTAAGGAATTTATGAGAAATGAACAATAAGTGACATTTTATGTTTCCAGATGTGGACGTTTGTTTACAGAGCGGGAAGATATTATTTTAAAAAACTGTATTTGAAATATATAATTCCTGTGAAGTGGGTACGACTTACCTTTTTTTTTTTTTTACACACATAACAAAATGGTTCTTATTATTAAATACTCGTTTATGACGAATATCAAGTTTGATAGTTGTTGATATTTACTTTCAATTTTTATTTGACGTAACTAAGACACTTTCAGCCCACAGTTGGGCCAGGCGTGGCTTAGTGGATAGTGTGCTCAAATTGTGTACCTGCCACGAAAACGCCTTCCACACTTTGAAACCATGAGTGAAAATCAATTTCATATGTCCAGTCCGACAAGTGTCGGCGTTGTTGACTAGTTTTCTTTCCTCTGACCTGTTTGGTTTGATTTGTCTTGAATTTCGCGAAAAGCAACTTGCAACAAGCGAGGCTAGAATGAGTAGCTTACAGCAAGCGAGGCTAGAATGTGTAACTTACAGCAAGCGAGGCTAGAATGAGTAACTTACAACAAGCAAGATTAAAAGTACCTAACTTGGATTCCGAATCCGAAATGGCCAAATTAGGAGAATTTGGTGAAGTATATGTTTTCAGTTTGCCTGAGTTTTATTATAAAGTAACTTTACAGTTAAATTTTAAAATCGGGTCTGTTTTTGTATCCAACTGACCAGCGATGTTGTAAATAAGGGCGAAAACACCAAATATCAGTAGTGCATACCTGTCAGTATATACCTGTTAGTACATACCTGTTACACAGTCTGATATGATCTGTTTCACGTGGTGATCCAGCTAAAAACTGACTTCTGTGATTTCAAAGTGCAGAAAAAATAAGCACATCAACACAGTGAGCTTATAACTTGTAAAACGCTATGACAGTCTTCAGTTCCAGACTAACTTTCAGGTAAAACGAATAAGCAACACGCATGTGTAGTATTCTAATAACAACAGTGGTTTCATTTTGTGCGTGTTGACGCTGAGGGGAGCTCTTCTCCCCCCTTGTAAGCGGATGGGATTTGGTCTTAGTTCACGTTGTAAGATGACTTACTTGCCCAAGACGAAAACTGTAAATGACACAGTCGTTTCTGGTTGATGTTATTATTATGTATTTTTTAGTTGTTTTATATGTCTACGTGTAGAAGATGATGTGAGTTACTACTGTTACCACTTGACAAAAAAAGTAAAAGAGTGACAAATACATTGGCCTCAAACGAACTGTCACTACCCATCTCTCAACAGTCCACTTCAGTTGAGCATGTCTGCAGAAACGGAATTTATTTCTGGTTGACGTGACGTTATGATTGGATCTGATTATCGCGGGCTAGTTAGAAAAAGATAGGAAATTACATTATACACACACACACCTGTAGTAAGGCACTACAGGATTAAAGACACGTATTTCATATAGTATGTGTTCCTACTGCTTGTGTCCTCTGTACATTATACAGGAGAAAAACCAATAAAATAAATGGGGAAGTTGGTGTGACACACACCTTTAGTAAGGCACTACAGGATTAAAGACACGTATTTCATATAGTATGTGTTCCTACTGCTTGTGTCCTCTGTACATTATACAGGAGAAAAACCAATAAAATAAATGGGGAAGTTGGTGTGACACACACCTTTAGTAAGGCACTACAGGATTCAAAGACACGTATTTCATATAGTATGTGTTCCTACTGCTTGTGTCCTCTGTACAGTATACAGAACAAAAACCAATAAAATAAATGGAGAAGTTGGTGTGACACACACCTTTAGTAAGGTACTACAGGATTCAAAGACACGTATTTCATATAGTATGTGTTCCTACTGCTTGTGTCCTCTGTACAGTATACAGAACAAAAACCAATAAAATAAATGGAGAAGTTGGTGTGACACACACCTTTAGTAAGGTACTACAGGATTCAAAGACACGTATTTCATATAGTATGTTTTCCTACTGCTTGTGTCCTCTGTACATTATACAGGAGAAAAACCAATAAAATAAATGGGGAAGTTGGTGTGACACACACCTTTAGTAAGGCACTACAGGATTAAAGACACGTATTTCATATAGTATGTGTTCCTACTGCTTGTGTCCTCTGTACATTATACAGGAGAAAAACCAATAAAATAAATGGGAAGTTGGTGTGACACACACCTTTAGTAAGGCACTACAGGATTAAAGACACGTATTTCATATAGTATGTGTTCCTACTGCTTGTGTCCTCTGTACATTATACAGGAGAAAACCAATAAAATAAATGGGAAGTTGGTGTGACACACACCTTTAGTAAGGCACTACAGGATTAAAGACACGTATTTCATATAGTATGTGTTCCTACTGCTTGTGTCCTCTGTACATTATACAGGAGAAAAACCAATAAAATAAATGGGAAGTTGGTGTGACACACACCTTTAGTAAGGCACTACAGGATTCAAAGACACGTATTTCATATAGTATGTGTTCCTACTGCTTGTGTCCTCTGTACATTATACAGAAGAAAAACAATAAAATAAATGGGAAGTTGGTGTGACACACACCTTTAGTAAGGTACTACAGGATTCAAAGACACGTATTTCATATAGTATGTGTTCCTACTGCTTGTGTCCTCTGTACATTATACAGGAGAAAAACCAATAAAATAAATGGGGAAGTTGGTGTGACACACACCTTTAGTAAGGCACTACAGGATTAAAGACACGTATTTCATATAGTATGTGTTCCTACTGCTTGTGTCCTCTGTACATTATACAGGAGAAAACCAATAAAATAAATGGGGAAGTTGGTGTGACACACACCTTTAGTAAGGTACTACAGGATTCAAAGACACGTATTTCATATAGTATGTTTTCCTACTGCTTGTGTCCTCTGTACATTATACAGGAGAAAAACCAATAAAATAAATGGGGAAGTTGGTGTGACACACACCTTTAGTAAGGCACTACAGGATTAAAGACACGTATTTCATATAGTATGTGTTCCTACTGCTTGTGTCCTCTGTACATTATACAGGAGAAAAACCAATAAAATAAATGGGAAGTTGGTGTGACACACACCTTTAGTAAGGCACTACAGGATTAAAGACACGTATTTCATATAGTATGTGTTCCTACTGCTTGTGTCCTCTGTACATTATACAGGAGAAAACCAATAAAATAAATGGGAAGTTGGTGTGACACACACCTTTAGTAAGGTACTACAGGATTCAAAGACACGTATTTCATATAGTATGTGTTCCTACTGCTTGTGTCCTCTGTACATTATACAGGAGAAAACCAATAAAATAAATGGGGAAGTTGGTGTGACACACACCTTTAGTAAGGTACTACAGGATTCAAAGACACGTATTTCATATAGTATGTGTTCCTACTGCTTGTGTCCTCTGTACATTATACAGGAGAAAAACCAATAAAATAAATGGGGAAGTTGGTGTGACACACACCTTTAGTAAGGTACTACAGGATTAAAGACACGTATTTCATATAGTATGTGTTCCTACTGCTTGTGTCCTCTGTACATTATACAGGAGAAAAACCAATAAAATAAATGGGGAAGTTGGTGTGACACACACCTTTAGTAAGGTACTACAGGATTCAAAGACACGTATTTCATATAGTATGTGTTCCTACTGCTTGTGTCCTCTGTACATTATACAGGAGAAAAACCAATAAAATAAATGGGGAAGTTGGTGTGACACACACCTTTAGTAAGGCACTACAGGATTAAAGACACGTATTTCATATAGTATGTGTTCCTACTGCTTGTGTCCTCTGTACATTATACAGGAGAAAAACCAATAAAATAAATGGGGAAGTTGGTGTGACACACACCTTTAGTAAGGCACTACAGGATTAAAGACACGTATTTCATATAGTATGTGTTCCTACTGCTTGTGTCCTCTGTACATTATACAGGAGAAAAACCAATAAAATAAATGGGGAAGTTGGTGTGACACACACCTTTAGTAAGGCACTACAGGATTAAAGACACGTATTTCATATAGTATGTGTTCCTACTGCTTGTGTCCTCTGTACATTATACAGGAGAAAAACCAATAAAATAAATGGGGAAGTTGGTGTGACACACACCTTTAGTAAGGTACTACAGGATTCAAAGACACGTATTTCATATAGTATGTGTTCCTACTGCTTGTGTCCTCTGTACATTATACAGGAGAAAACCAATAAAATAAATGGGAAGTTGGTGTGACACACACCTTTAGTAAGGTACTACAGGATTCAAAGACACGTATTTCATATAGTATGTGTTCCTACTGCTTGTGTCCTCTGTACATTATACAGGAGAAAAACCAATAAAATAAATGGGGAAGTTGGTGTGACACACACCTTTAGTAAGGTACTACAGGATTAAAGACACGTATTTCATATAGTATGTGTTCCTACTGCTTGTGTCCTCTGTACATTATACAGGAGAAAAACCAATAAAATAAATGGGAAGTTGGTGTGACACACACCTTTAGTAAGGCACTACAGGATTAAAGACACGTATTTCATATAGTATGTGTTCCTACTGCTTGTGTCCTCTGTACATTATACAGGAGAAAAACCAATAAAATAAATGGGGAAGTTGGTGTGACACACACCTTTAGTAAGGTACTACAGGATTCAAAGACACGTATTTCATATAGTATGTGTTCCTACTGCTTGTGTCCTCTGTACATTATACAGGAGAAAAACCAATAAAATAAATGGGAAGTTGGTGTGACACACACCTTTAGTAAGGCACTACAGGATTAAAGACACGTATTTCATATAGTATGTGTTCCTACTGCTTGTGTCCTCTGTACATTATACAGGAGAAAAACCAATAAAATAAATGGGGAAGTTGGTGTGACACACACCTTTAGTAAGGCACTACAGGATTAAAGACACGTATTTCATATAGTATGTGTTCCTACTGCTTGTGTCCTCTGTACATTATACAGGAGAAAAACCAATAAAATAAATGGGAAGTTGGTGTGACACACACCTTTAGTAAGGCACTACAGGATTAAAGACACGTATTTCATATAGTATGTGTTCCTACTGCTTGTGTCCTCTGTACATTATACAGGAGAAAAACCAATAAAATAAATGGGGAAGTTGGTGTGACACACACCTTTAGTAAGGTACTACAGGATTCAAAGACACGTATTTCATATAGTATGTGTTCCTACTGCTTGTGTCCTCTGTACATTATACAGGAGAAAAACCAATAAAATAAATGGGGAAGTTGGTGTGACACACACCTTTAGTAAGGTACTACAGGATTCAAAGACACGTATTTCATATAGTATGTGTTCCTACTGCTTGTGTCCTCTGTACATTATACAGGAGAAAAACCAATAAAATAAATGGGGAAGTTGGTGTGACACACACCTTTAGTAAGGTACTACAGGATTCAAAGACACGTATTTCATATAGTATGTGTTCCTACTGCTTGTGTCCTCTGTACATTATACAGGAGAAAAACCAATAAAATAAATGGGGAAGTTGGTGTGACACACACCTTTAGTAAGGTACTACAGGATTAAAGACACGTATTTCATATAGTATGTGTTCCTACTGCTTGTGTCCTCTGTACATTATACAGGAGAAAAACCAATAAAATAAATGGGGAAGTTGGTGTGACACACACCTTTAGTAAGGCACTACAGGATTAAAGACACGTATTTCATATAGTATGTGTTCCTACTGCTTGTGTCCTCTGTACATTATACAGGAGAAAAACCAATAAAATAAATGGGGAAGTTGGTGTGACACACACCTTTAGTAAGGTACTACAGGATTCAAAGACACGTATTTCATATAGTATGTGTTCCTACTGCTTGTGTCCTCTGTACATTATACAGGAGAAAAACCAATAAAATAAATGGGGAAGTTGGTGTGACACACACCTTTAGTAAGGTACTACAGGATTCAAAGACACGTATTTCATATAGTATGTGTTCCTACTGCTTGTGTCCTCTGTACATTATACAGGAGAAAAACCAATAAAATAAATGGGAAGTTGGTGTGACACACACCTTTAGTAAGGCACTACAGGATTAAAGACACGTATTTCATATAGTATGTGTTCCTACTGCTTGTGTCCTCTGTACATTATACAGGAGAAAAACCAATAAAATAAATGGGGAAGTTGGTGTGACACACACCTTTAGTAAGGCACTACAGGATTAAAGACACGTATTTCATATAGTATGTGTTCCTACTGCTTGTGTCCTCTGTACATTATACAGGAGAAAAACCAATAAAATAAATGGGAAGTTGGTGTGACACACACCTTTAGTAAGGTACTACAGGATTCAAAGACACGTATTTCATATAGTATGTGTTCCTACTGCTTGTGTCCTCTGTACATTATACAGGAGAAAAACCAATAAAATAAATGGGGAAGTTGGTGTGACACACACCTTTAGTAAGGTACTACAGGATTAAAGACACGTATTTCATATAGTATGTGTTCCTACTGCTTGTGTCCTCTGTACATTATACAGGAGAAAAACCAATAAAATAAATGGGGAAGTTGGTGTGACACACACCTTTAGTAAGGCACTACAGGATTAAAGACACGTATTTCATATAGTATGTGTTCCTACTGCTTGTGTCCTCTGTACATTATACAGGAGAAAAACCAATAAAATAAATGGGAAGTTGGTGTGACACACACCTTTAGTAAGGTACTACAGGATTAAAGACACGTATTTCATATAGTATGTGTTCCTACTGCTTGTGTCCTCTGTACATTATACAGGAGAAAAACCAATAAAATAAATGGGGAAGTTGGTGTGACACACACCTTTAGTAAGGTACTACAGGATTCAAAGACACGTATTTCATATAGTATGTGTTCCTACTGCTTGTGTCCTCTGTACATTATACAGGAGAAAAACCAATAAAATAAATGGGGAAGTTGGTGTGACACACACCTTTAGTAAGGTACTACAGGATTCAAAGACACGTATTTCATATAGTATGTGTTCCTACTGCTTGTGTCCTCTGTACATTATACAGGAGAAAACTAATGAAATAAATGGGGAAGTTGGTGTGACACACTCCTTTAGTAAGGCACAACAGGATTAAAGACACGTATTTCATATAGTATGTGTTCCTACTGCTTGTGTCCTCTGTACATTATACAGGAGAAAACCAATAAAATAAATGGGGAAGTTGGTGTGACACACACCTTTAGTAAGGTACTACAGGATTCAAAGACACGTATTTCATATAGTATGTGTTCCTACTGCTTGTGTCCTCTGTACATTATACAGGAGAAGAAACAATGAAATAAATGGGGAAGTTGGTGTGACACACACCTTTAGTAAGGTACTACAGGATTCAAAGACACGTATTTCATATAGTATGTGTTCCTACTGCTTGTGTCCTCTGTACATTATACAGGAGAAAAACCAATAAAATAAATGGGAAGTTGGTGTGACACACACCTTTAGTAAGGTACTACAGGATTAAAGACACGTATTTCATATAGTATGTGTTCCTACTGCTTGTGTCCTCTGTACATTATACAGGAGAAAAACCAATAAAATAAATGGGAAGTTGGTGTGACACACACCTTTAGTAAGGTACTACAGGATTCAAAGACACGTATTTCATATAGTATGTGTTCCTACTGCTTGTGTCCTCTGTACATTATACAGGAGAAAAACCAATAAAATAAATGGGAAGTTGGTGTGACACACACCTTTAGTAAGGTACTACAGGATTCAAAGACACGTATTTCATATAGTATGTGTTCCTACTGCTTGTGTCCTCTGTACATTATACAGGAGAAAAACCAATAAAATAAATGGGGAAGTTGGTGTGACACACACCTTTAGTAAGGTACTACAGGATTCAAAGACACGTATTTCATATAGTATGTGTTCCTACTGCTTGTGTCCTCTGTACATTATACAGGAGAAAAACCAATAAAATAAATGGGGAAGTTGGTGTGACACACACCTTTAGTAAGGTACTACAGGATTCAAAGACACGTATTTCATATAGTATGTGTTCCTACTGCTTGTGTCCTCTGTACATTATACAGGAGAAAAACCAATAAAATAAATGGGAAGTTGGTGTGACACACACCTTTAGTAAGGTACTACAGGATTCAAAGACACGTATTTCATATAGTATGTGTTCCTACTGCTTGTGTCCTCTGTACATTATACAGGAGAAAAACCAATAAAATAAATGGGAAGTTGGTGTGACACACACCTTTAGTAAGGCACTACAGGATTAAAGACACGTATTTCATATAGTATGTGTTCCTACTGCTTGTGTCCTCTGTACATTATACAGGAGAAAAACCAATAAAATAAATGGGGAAGTTGGTGTGACACACACCTTTAGTAAGGCACTACAGGATTAAAGACACGTATTTCATATAGTATGTGTTCCTACTGCTTGTGTCCTCTGTACATTATACAGGAGAAAAACCAATAAAATAAATGGGAAGTTGGTGTGACACACACCTTTAGTAAGGTACTACAGGATTCAAAGACACGTATTTCATATAGTATGTGTTCCTACTGCTTGTGTCCTCTGTACATTATACAGGAGAAAAACCAATAAAATAAATGGGGAAGTTGGTGTGACACACACCTTTAGTAAGGCACTACAGGATTAAAGACACGTATTTCATATAGTATGTGTTCCTACTGCTTGTGTCCTCTGTACATTATACAGGAGAAAAACCAATAAAATAAATGGGAAGTTGGTGTGACACACACCTTTAGTAAGGCACTACAGGATTAAAGACACGTATTTCATATAGTATGTGTTCCTACTGCTTGTGTCCTCTGTACATTATACAGGAGAAAAACCAATAAAATAAATGGGGAAGTTGGTGTGACACACACCTTTAGTAAGGTACTACAGGATTAAAGACACGTATTTCATATAGTATGTGTTCCTACTGCTTGTGTCCTCTGTACATTATACAGGAGAAAAACCAATAAAATAAATGGGAAGTTGGTGTGACACACACCTTTAGTAAGGTACTACAGGATTCAAAGACACGTATTTCATATAGTATGTGTTCCTACTGCTTGTGTCCTCTGTACATTATACAGGAGAAAAACCAATAAAATAAATGGGGAAGTTGGTGTGACACACACCTTTAGTAAGGTACTACAGGATTCAAAGACACGTATTTCATATAGTATGTGTTCCTACTGCTTGTGTCCTCTGTACATTATACAGGAGAAAAACCAATAAAATAAATGGGGAAGTTGGTGTGACACACACCTTTAGTAAGGTACTACAGGATTAAAGACACGTATTTCATATAGTATGTGTTCCTACTGCTTGTGTCCTCTGTACATTATACAGGAGAAAAACCAATAAAATAAATGGGAAGTTGGTGTGACACACACCTTTAGTAAGGTACTACAGGATTCAAAGACACGTATTTCATATAGTATGTGTTCCTACTGCTTGTGTCCTCTGTACATTATACAGGAGAAAACCAATAAAATAAATGGGGAAGTTGGTGTGACACACACCTTTAGTAAGGTACTACAGGATTAAAGACACGTATTTCATATAGTATGTGTTCCTACTGCTTGTGTCCTCTGTACATTATACAGGAGAAAAACCAATAAAATAAATGGGAAGTTGGTGTGACACACACCTTTAGTAAGGCACTACAGGATTAAAGACACGTATTTCATATAGTATGTGTTCCTACTGCTTGTGTCCTCTGTACATTATACAGGAGAAAAACCAATAAAATAAATGGGGAAGTTGGTGTGACACACACCTTTAGTAAGGCACTACAGGATTAAAGACACGTATTTCATATAGTATGTGTTCCTACTGCTTGTGTCCTCTGTACATTATACAGGAGAAAAACCAATAAAATAAATGGGGAAGTTGGTGTGACACACACCTTTAGTAAGGTACTACAGGATTAAAGACACGTATTTCATATAGTATGTGTTCCTACTGCTTGTGTCCTCTGTACATTATACAGGAGAAAAACCAATAAAATAAATGGGAAGTTGGTGTGACACACACCTTTAGTAAGGTACTACAGGATTCAAAGACACGTATTTCATATAGTATGTGTTCCTACTGCTTGTGTCCTCTGTACATTATACAGGAGAAAAACCAATAAAATAAATGGGAAGTTGGTGTGACACACACCTTTAGTAAGGTACTACAGGATTCAAAGACACGTATTTCATATAGTATGTGTTCCTACTGCTTGTGTCCTCTGTACATTATACAGGAGAAAAACCAATAAAATAAATGGGGAAGTTGGTGTGACACACACCTTTAGTAAGGCACTACAGGATTAAAGACACGTATTTCATATAGTATGTGTTCCTACTGCTTGTGTCCTCTGTACATTATACAGGAGAAAAACCAATAAAATAAATGGGAAGTTGGTGTGACACACACCTTTAGTAAGGTACTACAGGATTCAAAGACACGTATTTCATATAGTATGTGTTCCTACTGCTTGTGTCCTCTGTACATTATACAGGAGAAAAACCAATAAAATAAATGGGGAAGTTGGTGTGACACACACCTTTAGTAAGGCACTACAGGATTAAAGACACGTATTTCATATAGTATGTGTTCCTACTGCTTGTGTCCTCTGTACATTATACAGGAGAAAAACCAATAAAATAAATGGGGAAGTTGGTGTGACACACACCTTTAGTAAGGTACTACAGGATTCAAAGACACGTATTTCATATAGTATGTGTTCCTACTGCTTGTGTCCTCTGTACATTATACAGGAGAAAACTAATGAAATAAATGGGGAAGTTGGTGTGACACACACCTTTAGTAAGGCACTACAGGATTAAAGACACGTATTTCATATAGTATGTGTTCCTACTGCTTGTGTCCTCTGTACATTATACAGGAGAAAAACCAATAAAATAAATGGGGAAGTTGGTGTGACACACACCTTTAGTAAGGCACTACAGGATTAAAGACACGTATTTCATATAGTATGTGTTCCTACTGCTTGTGTCCTCTGTACATTATACAGGAGAAAAACCAATAAAATAAATGGGGAAGTTGGTGTGACACACACCTTTAGTAAGGCACTACAGGATTAAAGACACGTATTTCATATAGTATGTGTTCCTACTGCTTGTGTCCTCTGTACATTATACAGGAGAAAAACCAATAAAATAAATGGGGAAGTTGGTGTGACACACACCTTTAGTAAGGTACTACAGGATTCAAAGACACGTATTTCATATAGTATGTGTTCCTACTGCTTGTGTCCTCTGTACATTATACAGGAGAAAACCAATAAAATAAATGGGGAAGTTGGTGTGACACACACCTTTAGTAAGGTACTACAGGATTCAAAGACACGTATTTCATATAGTATGTGTTCCTACTGCTTGTGTCCTCTGTACATTATACAGGAGAAAAACCAATAAAATAAATGGGAAGTTGGTGTGACACACACCTTTAGTAAGGCACTACAGGATTAAAGACACGTATTTCATATAGTATGTGTTCCTACTGCTTGTGTCCTCTGTACATTATACAGGAGAAAAACCAATAAAATAAATGGGGAAGTTGGTGTGACACACACCTTTAGTAAGGCACTACAGGATTAAAGACACGTATTTCATATAGTATGTGTTCCTACTGCTTGTGTCCTCTGTACATTATACAGGAGAAAAACCAATAAAATAAATGGGAAGTTGGTGTGACACACACCTTTAGTAAGGTACTACAGGATTCAAAGACACGTATTTCATATAGTATGTGTTCCTACTGCTTGTGTCCTCTGTACATTATACAGGAGAAAAACCAATAAAATAAATGGGAAGTTGGTGTGACACACACCTTTAGTAAGGTACTACAGGATTCAAAGACACGTATTTCATATAGTATGTGTTCCTACTGCTTGTGTCCTCTGTACATTATACAGGAGAAAAACCAATAAAATAAATGGGAAGTTGGTGTGACACACACCTTTAGTAAGGTACTACAGGATTCAAAGACACGTATTTCATATAGTATGTGTTCCTACTGCTTGTGTCCTCTGTACATTATACAGGAGAAAAACCAATAAAATAAATGGGAAGTTGGTGTGACACACACCTTTAGTAAGGTACTACAGGATTCAAAGACACGTATTTCATATAGTATGTGTTCCTACTGCTTGTGTCCTCTGTACATTATACAGGAGAAAAACCAATAAAATAAATGGGAAGTTGGTGTGACACACACCTTTAGTAAGGCACTACAGGATTAAAGACACGTATTTCATATAGTATGTGTTCCTACTGCTTGTGTCCTCTGTACATTATACAGGAGAAAAACCAATAAAATAAATGGGAAGTTGGTGTGACACACACCTTTAGTAAGGCACTACAGGATTAAAGACACGTATTTCATATAGTATGTGTTCCTACTGCTTGTGTCCTCTGTACATTATACAGGAGAAAAACCAATAAAATAAATGGGAAGTTGGTGTGACACACACCTTTAGTAAGGTACTACAGGATTCAAAGACACGTATTTCATATAGTATGTGTTCCTACTGCTTGTGTCCTCTGTACATTATACAGGAGAAAAACCAATAAAATAAATGGGAAGTTGGTGTGACACACACCTTTAGTAAGGTACTACAGGATTCAAAGACACGTATTTCATATAGTATGTGTTCCTACTGCTTGTGTCCTCTGTACATTATACAGGAGAAAAACCAATAAAATAAATGGGGAAGTTGGTGTGACACACACCTTTAGTAAGGCACTACAGGATTAAAGACACGTATTTCATATAGTATGTGTTCCTACTGCTTGTGTCCTCTGTACATTATACAGGAGAAAACCAATAAAATAAATGGGGAAGTTGGTGTGACACACACCTTTAGTAAGGTACTACAGGATTCAAAGACACGTATTTCATATAGTATGTGTTCCTACTGCTTGTGTCCTCTGTACATTATACAGGAGAAAAACCAATAAAATAAATGGGGAAGTTGGTGTGACACACACCTTTAGTAAGGTACTACAGGATTCAAAGACACGTATTTCATATAGTATGTGTTCCTACTGCTTGTGTCCTCTGTACATTATACAGGAGAAAAACCAATAAAATAAATGGGGAAGTTGGTGTGACACACACCTTTAGTAAGGCACTACAGGATTAAAGACACGTATTTCATATAGTATGTGTTCCTACTGCTTGTGTCCTCTGTACATTATACAGGAGAAAAACCAATAAAATAAATGGGGAAGTTGGTGTGACACACACCTTTAGTAAGGTACTACAGGATTCAAAGACACGTATTTCATATAGTATGTGTTCCTACTGCTTGTGTCCTCTGTACATTATACAGGAGAAAAACCAATAAAATAAATGGGGAAGTTGGTGTGACACACACCTTTAGTAAGGCACTACAGGATTAAAGACACGTATTTCATATAGTATGTGTTCCTACTGCTTGTGTCCTCTGTACATTATACAGGAGAAAAACCAATAAAATAAATGGGGAAGTTGGTGTGACACACACCTTTAGTAAGGTACTACAGGATTCAAAGACACGTATTTCATATAGTATGTGTTCCTACTGCTTGTGTCCTCTGTACATTATACAGGAGAAAAACCAATAAAATAAATGGGGAAGTTGGTGTGACACACACCTTTAGTAAGGCACTACAGGATTAAAGACACGTATTTCATATAGTATGTGTTCCTACTGCTTGTGTCCTCTGTACATTATACAGGAGAAAAACCAATAAAATAAATGGGGAAGTTGGTGTGACACACACCTTTAGTAAGGTACTACAGGATTCAAAGACACGTATTTCATATAGTATGTGTTCCTACTGCTTGTGTCCTCTGTACATTATACAGGAGAAAAACCAATAAAATAAATGGGAAGTTGGTGTGACACACACCTTTAGTAAGGTACTACAGGATTCAAAGACACGTATTTCATATAGTATGTGTTCCTACTGCTTGTGTCCTCTGTACATTATACAGGAGAAAACCAATAAAATAAATGGGGAAGTTGGTGTGACACACACCTTTAGTAAGGTACTACAGGATTCAAAGACACGTATTTCATATAGTATGTGTTCCTACTGCTTGTGTCCTCTGTACATTATACAGGAGAAAAACCAATAAAATAAATGGGGAAGTTGGTGTGACACACACCTTTAGTAAGGCACTACAGGATTAAAGACACGTATTTCATATAGTATGTGTTCCTACTGCTTGTGTCCTCTGTACATTATACAGGAGAAAAACCAATAAAATAAATGGGGAAGTTGGTGTGACACACACCTTTAGTAAGGTACTACAGGATTAAAGACACGTATTTCATATAGTATGTGTTCCTACTGCTTGTGTCCTCTGTACATTATACAGGAGAAAAACCAATAAAATAAATGGGAAGTTGGTGTGACACACACCTTTAGTAAGGTACTACTACAGGATTCAAGACACGTATTTCATATAGTATGTGTTCCTACTGCTTGTGTCCTCTGTACATTATACAGGAGAAAACCAATAAAATAAATGGGGAAGTTGGTGTGACACACACCTTTAGTAAGGTACTACAGGATTCAAAGACACGTATTTCATATAGTATGTGTTCCTACTGCTTGTGTCCTCTGTACATTATACAGGAGAAAACCAATGAAATAAATGGGGAAGTTGGTGTGACACACACCTTTAGTAAGGCACTACAGGATTAAAGACACGTATTTCATATAGTATGTGTTCCTACTGCTTGTGTCCTCTGTACATTATACAGGAGAAAAACCAATAAAATAAATGGGAAGTTGGTGTGACACACACCTTTAGTAAGGCACTACAGGATTAAAGACACGTATTTCATATAGTATGTGTTCCTACTGCTTGTGTCCTCTGTACATTATACAGGAGAAAACCAATAAAATAAATGGGGAAGTTGGTGTGACACACACCTTTAGTAAGGCACTACAGGATTAAAGACACGTATTTCATATAGTATGTGTTCCTACTGCTTGTGTCCTCTGTACATTATACAGGAGAAAACCAATAAAATAAATGGGGAAGTTGGTGTGACACACACCTTTAGTAAGGTACTACAGGATTCAAAGACACGTATTTCATATAGTATGTGTTCCTACTGCTTGTGTCCTCTGTACATTATACAGGAGAAAAACCAATAAAATAAATGGGGAAGTTGGTGTGACACACACCTTTAGTAAGGCACTACAGGATTCAAAGACACGTATTTCATATAGTATGTGTTCCTACTGCTTGTGTCCTCTGTACATTATACAGGAGAAAAACCAATAAAATAAATGGGAAGTTGGTGTGACACACACCTTTAGTAAGGCACTACAGGATTAAAGACACGTATTTCATATAGTATGTGTTCCTACTGCTTGTGTCCTCTGTACATTATACAGGAGAAAAACCAATAAAATAAATGGGAAGTTGGTGTGACACACACCTTTAGTAAGGCACTACAGGATTAAAGACACGTATTTCATATAGTATGTGTTCCTACTGCTTGTGTCCTCTGTACATTATACAGGAGAAAACCAATAAAATAAATGGGGAAGTTGGTGTGACACACACCTTTAGTAAGGCACTACAGGATTCAAAGACACGTATTTCATATAGTATGTGTTCCTACTGCTTGTGTCCTCTGTACATTATACAGGAGAAAACCAATAAAATAAATGGGGAAGTTGGTGTGACACACACCTTTAGTAAGGTACTACAGGATTCAAAGACACGTATTTCATATAGTATGTGTTCCTACTGCTTGTGTCCTCTGTACATTATACAGGAGAAAACCAATAAAATAAATGGGGAAGTTGGTGTGACACACACCTTTAGTAAGGTACTACAGGATTCAAAGACACGTATTTCATATAGTATGTGTTCCTACTGCTTGTGTCCTCTGTACATTATACAGGAGAAAAACCAATAAAATAAATGGGGAAGTTGGTGTGACACACACCTTTAGTAAGGTACTACAGGATTCAAAGACACGTATTTCATATAGTATGTGTTCCTACTGCTTGTGTCCTCTGTACATTATACAGGAGAAAAACCAATAAAATAAATGGGAAGTTGGTGTGACACACACCTTTAGTAAGGTACTACAGGATTCAAAGACACGTATTTCATATAGTATGTGTTCCTACTGCTTGTGTCCTCTGTACATTATACAGGAGAAAAACCAATAAAATAAATGGGGAAGTTGGTGTGACACACACCTTTAGTAAGGTACTACAGGATTCAAAGACACGTATTTCATATAGTATGTGTTCCTACTGCTTGTGTCCTCTGTACATTATACAGGAGAAAAACCAATAAAATAAATGGGGAAGTTGGTGTGACACACACCTTTAGTAAGGCACTACAGGATTCAAAGACACGTATTTCATATAGTATGTGTTCCTACTGCTTGTGTCCTCTGTACATTATACAGGAGAAAACCAATAAAATAAATGGGAAGTTGGTGTGACACACACCTTTAGTAAGGCACTACAGGATTAAAGACACGTATTTCATATAGTATGTGTTCCTACTGCTTGTGTCCTCTGTACATTATACAGGAGAAAACCAATAAAATAAATGGGGAAGTTGGTGTGACACACACCTTTAGTAAGGTACTACAGGATTAAAGACACGTATTTCATATAGTATGTGTTCCTACTGCTTGTGTCCTCTGTACATTATACAGGAGAAAAACCAATAAAATAAATGGGGAAGTTGGTGTGACACACACCTTTAGTAAGGCACTACAGGATTAAAGACACGTATTTCATATAGTATGTGTTCCTACTGCTTGTGTCCTCTGTACATTATACAGGAGAAAAACCAATAAAATAAATGGGGAAGTTGGTGTGACACACACCTTTAGTAAGGTACTACAGGATTCAAAGACACGTATTTCATATAGTATGTGTTCCTACTGCTTGTGTCCTCTGTACATTATACAGGAGAAAACCAATAAAATAAATGGGGAAGTTGGTGTGACACACACCTTTAGTAAGGTACTACAGGATTCAAAGACACGTATTTCATATAGTATGTGTTCCTACTGCTTGTGTCCTCTGTACATTATACAGGAGAAAACCAATAAAATAAATGGGGAAGTTGGTGTGACACACACCTTTAGTAAGGTACTACAGGATTCAAAGACACGTATTTCATATAGTATGTGTTCCTACTGCTTGTGTCCTCTGTACATTATACAGGAGAAAACTAATGAAATAAATGGGGAAGTTGGTGTGACACACTCCTTTAGTAAGGCACTACAGGATTAAAGACACGTATTTCATATAGTATGTGTTCCTACTGCTTGTGTCCTCTGTACATTATACAGGAGAAAAACCAATAAAATAAATGGGGAAGTTGGTGTGACACACACCTTTAGTAAGGCACTACAGGATTAAAGACACGTATTTCATATAGTATGTGTTCCTACTGCTTGTGTCCTCTGTACATTATACAGGAGAAAACCAATAAAATAAATGGGAAGTTGGTGTGACACACACCTTTAGTAAGGTACTACAGGATTCAAAGACACGTATTTCATATAGTATGTGTTCCTACTGCTTGTGTCCTCTGTACATTATACAGGAGAAAAACCAATAAAATAAATGGGAAGTTGGTGTGACACACACCTTTAGTAAGGCACTACAGGATTAAAGACACGTATTTCATATAGTATGTGTTCCTACTGCTTGTGTCCTCTGTACATTATACAGGAGAAAAACCAATAAAATAAATGGGAAGTTGGTGTGACACACACCTTTAGTAAGGTACTACAGGATTCAAAGACACGTATTTCATATAGTATGTGTTCCTACTGCTTGTGTCCTCTGTACATTATACAGGAGAAAAACCAATAAAATAAATGGGGAAGTTGGTGTGACACACACCTTTAGTAAGGTACTACAGGATTCAAAGACACGTATTTCATATAGTATGTGTTCCTACTGCTTGTGTCCTCTGTACATTATACAGGAGAAAAACCAATAAAATAAATGGGGAAGTTGGTGTGACACACACCTTTAGTAAGGCACTACAGGATTCAAAGACACGTATTTCATATAGTATGTGTTCCTACTGCTTGTGTCCTCTGTACATTATACAGGAGAAAACTAATGAAATAAATGGGGAAGTTGGTGTGACACACACCTTTAGTAAGGCACTACAGGATTAAAGACACGTATTTCATATAGTATGTGTTCCTACTGCTTGTGTCCTCTGTACATTATACAGGAGAAAAACCAATAAAATAAATGGGGAAGTTGGTGTGACACACACCTTTAGTAAGGTACTACAGGATTCAAAGACACGTATTTCATATAGTATGTGTTCCTACTGCTTGTGTCCTCTGTACATTATACAGGAGAAAAACCAATAAAATAAATGGGGAAGTTGGTGTGACACACACCTTTAGTAAGGTACTACAGGATTCAAAGACACGTATTTCATATAGTATGTGTTCCTACTGCTTGTGTCCTCTGTACATTATACAGGAGAAAAACCAATAAAATAAATGGGGAAGTTGGTGTGACACACACCTTTAGTAAGGCACTACAGGATTAAAGACACGTATTTCATATAGTATGTGTTCCTACTGCTTGTGTCCTCTGTACATTATACAGGAGAAAACCAATAAAATAAATGGGAAGTTGGTGTGACACACACCTTTAGTAAGGCACTACAGGATTAAAGACACGTATTTCATATAGTATGTGTTCCTACTGCTTGTGTCCTCTGTACATTATACAGGAGAAAAACCAATAAAATAAATGGGAAGTTGGTGTGACACACACCTTTAGTAAGGTACTACAGGATTCAAAGACACGTATTTCATATAGTATGTGTTCCTACTGCTTGTGTCCTCTGTACATTATACAGGAGAAAAACCAATAAAATAAATGGGGAAGTTGGTGTGACACACACCTTTAGTAAGGTACTACAGGATTCAAAGACACGTATTTCATATAGTATGTGTTCCTACTGCTTGTGTCCTCTGTACATTATACAGGAGAAGAAACAATGAAATAAATGGGGAAGTTGGTGTGACACACACCTTTAGTAAGGTACTACAGGATTCAAAGACACGTATTTCATATAGTATGTGTTCCTACTGCTTGTGTCCTCTGTACATTATACAGGAGAAAAACCAATAAAATAAATGGGGAAGTTGGTGTGACACACACCTTTAGTAAGGCACTACAGGATTCAAAGACACGTATTTCATATAGTATGTGTTCCTACTGCTTGTGTCCTCTGTACATTATACAGGAGAAAAACCAATAAAATAAATGGGGAAGTTGGTGTGACACACACCTTTAGTAAGGTACTACAGGATTCAAAGACACGTATTTCATATAGTATGTGTTCCTACTGCTTGTGTCCTCTGTACATTATACAGGAGAAAAACCAATAAAATAAATGGGGAAGTTGGTGTGACACACACCTTTAGTAAGGCACTACAGGATTCAAAGACACGTATTTCATATAGTATGTGTTCCTACTGCTTGTGTCCTCTGTACATTATACAGGAGAAAAACCAATAAAATAAATGGGAAGTTGGTGTGACACACACCTTTAGTAAGGTACTACAGGATTCAAAGACACGTATTTCATATAGTATGTGTTCCTACTGCTTGTGTCCTCTGTACATTATACAGGAGAAAACCAATAAAATAAATGGGAAGTTGGTGTGACACACACCTTTAGTAAGGTACTACAGGATTCAAAGACACGTATTTCATATAGTATGTGTTCCTACTGCTTGTGTCCTCTGTACATTATACAGGAGAAAAACCAATAAAATAAATGGGGAAGTTGGTGTGACACACACCTTTAGTAAGGTACTACAGGATTCAAAGACACGTATTTCATATAGTATGTGTTCCTACTGCTTGTGTCCTCTGTACATTATACAGGAGAAAACCAATAAAATAAATGGGGAAGTTGGTGTGACACACACCTTTAGTAAGGTACTACAGGATTCAAAGACACGTATTTCATATAGTATGTGTTCCTACTGCTTGTGTCCTCTGTACATTATACAGGAGAAAAACCAATAAAATAAATGGGAAGTTGGTGTGACACACACCTTTAGTAAGGCACTACAGGATTAAAGACACGTATTTCATATAGTATGTGTTCCTACTGCTTGTGTCCTCTGTACATTATACAGGAGAAAACCAATAAAATAAATGGGGAAGTTGGTGTGACACACACCTTTAGTAAGGTACTACAGGATTCAAAGACACGTATTTCATATAGTATGTGTTCCTACTGCTTGTGTCCTCTGTACATTATACAGGAGAAAACCAATAAAATAAATGGGGAAGTTGGTGTGACACACACCTTTAGTAAGGTACTACAGGATTCAAAGACACGTATTTCATATAGTATGTGTTCCTACTGCTTGTGTCCTCTGTACATTATACAGGAGAAAAACCAATAAAATAAATGGGGAAGTTGGTGTGACACACACCTTTAGTAAGGTACTACAGGATTCAAAGACACGTATTTCATATAGTATGTGTTCCTACTGCTTGTGTCCTCTGTACATTATACAGGAGAAAAACCAATAAAATAAATGGGAAGTTGGTGTGACACACACCTTTAGTAAGGTACTACAGGATTCAAAGACACGTATTTCATATAGTATGTGTTCCTACTGCTTGTGTCCTCTGTACATTATACAGGAGAAAACCAATAAAATAAATGGGAAGTTGGTGTGACACACACCTTTAGTAAGGCACTACAGGATTAAAGACACGTATTTCATATAGTATGTGTTCCTACTGCTTGTGTCCTCTGTACATTATACAGGAGAAAAACCAATAAAATAAATGGGGAAGTTGGTGTGACACACACCTTTAGTAAGGCACTACAGGATTAAAGACACGTATTTCATATAGTATGTGTTCCTACTGCTTGTGTCCTCTGTACATTATACAGGAGAAAAACCAATAAAATAAATGGGGAAGTTGGTGTGACACACACCTTTAGTAAGGTACTACAGGATTAAAGACACGTATTTCATATAGTATGTGTTCCTACTGCTTGTGTCCTCTGTACATTATACAGGAGAAAAACCAATAAAATAAATGGGGAAGTTGGTGTGACACACACCTTTAGTAAGGCACTACAGGATTAAAGACACGTATTTCATATAGTATGTGTTCCTACTGCTTGTGTCCTCTGTACATTATACAGGAGAAAACCAATAAAATAAATGGGGAAGTTGGTGTGACACACACCTTTAGTAAGGTACTACAGGATTCAAAGACACGTATTTCATATAGTATGTGTTCCTACTGCTTGTGTCCTCTGTACATTATACAGGAGAAAAACCAATAAAATAAATGGGGAAGTTGGTGTGACACACACCTTTAGTAAGGCACTACAGGATTAAAGACACGTATTTCATATAGTATGTGTTCCTACTGCTTGTGTCCTCTGTACATTATACAGGAGAAAAACCAATAAAATAAATGGGGAAGTTGGTGTGACACACACCTTTAGTAAGGCACTACAGGATTCAAAGACACGTATTTCATATAGTATGTGTTCCTACTGCTTGTGTCCTCTGTACATTATACAGGAGAAAAACCAATAAAATAAATGGGAAGTTGGTGTGACACACACCTTTAGTAAGGTACTACAGGATTCAAAGACACGTATTTCATATAGTATGTGTTCCTACTGCTTGTGTCCTCTGTACATTATACAGGAGAAAAACCAATAAAATAAATGGGGAAGTTGGTGTGACACACACCTTTAGTAAGGTACTACAGGATTCAAAGACACGTATTTCATATAGTATGTGTTCCTACTGCTTGTGTCCTCTGTACATTATACAGGAGAAAACCAATAAAATAAATGGGGAAGTTGGTGTGACACACACCTTTAGTAAGGTACTACAGGATTAAAGACACGTATTTCATATAGTATGTGTTCCTACTGCTTGTGTCCTCTGTACATTATACAGGAGAAAACCAATAAAATAAATGGGGAAGTTGGTGTGACACACACCTTTAGTAAGGTACTACAGGATTCAAAGACACGTATTTCATATAGTATGTGTTCCTACTGCTTGTGTCCTCTGTACATTATACAGGAGAAAACTAATGAAATAAATGGGGAAGTTGGTGTGACACACTCCTTTAGTAAGGCACAACAGGATTAAAGACACGTATTTCATATAGTATGTGTTCCTACTGCTTGTGTCCTCTGTACATTATACAGGAGAAAACCAATAAAATAAATGGGGAAGTTGGTGTGACACACACCTTTAGTAAGGTACTACAGGATTCAAAGACACGTATTTCATATAGTATGTGTTCCTACTGCTTGTGTCCTCTGTACATTATACAGGAGAAAAACCAATAAAATAAATGGGGAAGTTGGTGTGACACACACCTTTAGTAAGGTACTACAGGATTCAAAGACACGTATTTCATATAGTATGTGTTCCTACTGCTTGTGTCCTCTGTACATTATACAGGAGAAAAACCAATAAAATAAATGGGAAGTTGGTGTGACACACACCTTTAGTAAGGTACTACAGGATTCAAAGACACGTATTTCATATAGTATGTGTTCCTACTGCTTGTGTCCTCTGTACATTATACAGGAGAAAACCAATAAAATAAATGGGGAAGTTGGTGTGACACACACCTTTAGTAAGGTACTACAGGATTCAAAGACACGTATTTCATATAGTATGTGTTCCTACTGCTTGTGTCCTCTGTACATTATACAGGAGAAAAACCAATAAAATAAATGGGGAAGTTGGTGTGACACACACCTTTAGTAAGGCACTACAGGATTCAAAGACACGTATTTCATATAGTATGTGTTCCTACTGCTTGTGTCCTCTGTACATTATACAGGAGAAAAACCAATAAAATAAATGGGGAAGTTGGTGTGACACACACCTTTAGTAAGGCACTACAGGATTAAAGACACGTATTTCATATAGTATGTGTTCCTACTGCTTGTGTCCTCTGTACATTATACAGGAGAAAACCAATAAAATAAATGGGGAAGTTGGTGTGACACACACCTTTAGTAAGGTACTACAGGATTCAAAGACACGTATTTCATATAGTATGTGTTCCTACTGCTTGTGTCCTCTGTACATTATACAGGAGAAAAACCAATAAAATAAATGGGGAAGTTGGTGTGACACACACCTTTAGTAAGGTACTACAGGATTCAAAGACACGTATTTCATATAGTATGTGTTCCTACTGCTTGTGTCCTCTGTACATTATACAGGAGAAAACTAATGAAATAAATGGGGAAGTTGGTGTGACACACACCTTTAGTAAGGCACTACAGGATTAAAGACACGTATTTCATATAGTATGTGTTCCTACTGCTTGTGTCCTCTGTACATTATACAGGAGAAAAACCAATAAAATAAATGGGGAAGTTGGTGTGACACACACCTTTAGTAAGGCACTACAGGATTAAAGACACGTATTTCATATAGTATGTGTTCCTACTGCTTGTGTCCTCTGTACATTATACAGGAGAAAACTAATAAAATAAATGGGGAAGTTGGTGTGACACACACCTTTAGTAAGGCACTACAGGATTAAAGACACGTATTTCATATAGTATGTGTTCCTACTGCTTGTGTCCTCTGTACATTATACAGGAGAAAAACCAATAAAATAAATGGGAAGTTGGTGTGACACACACCTTTAGTAAGGTACTACAGGATTCAAAGACACGTATTTCATATAGTATGTGTTCCTACTGCTTGTGTCCTCTGTACATTATACAGGAGAAAAACCAATAAAATAAATGGGGAAGTTGGTGTGACACACACCTTTAGTAAGGTACTACAGGATTCAAAGACACGTATTTCATATAGTATGTGTTCCTACTGCTTGTGTCCTCTGTACATTATACAGGAGAAAACCAATAAAATAAATGGGGAAGTTGGTGTGACACACACCTTTAGTAAGGTACTACAGGATTCAAAGACACGTATTTCATATAGTATGTGTTCCTACTGCTTGTGTCCTCTGTACATTATACAGGAGAAAACCAATAAAATAAATGGGAAGTTGGTGTGACACACACCTTTAGTAAGGCACTACAGGATTCAAAGACACGTATTTCATATAGTATGTGTTCCTACTGCTTGTGTCCTCTGTACATTATACAGGAGAAAACCAATAAAATAAATGGGGAAGTTGGTGTGACACACACCTTTAGTAAGGTACTACAGGATTCAAAGACACGTATTTCATATAGTATGTGTTCCTACTGCTTGTGTCCTCTGTACATTATACAGGAGAAAAACCAATAAAATAAATGGGGAAGTTGGTGTGACACACACCTTTAGTAAGGCACTACAGGATTCAAAGACACGTATTTCATATAGTATGTGTTCCTACTGCTTGTGTCCTCTGTACATTATACAGGAGAAAAACCAATAAAATAAATGGGGAAGTTGGTGTGACACACACCTTTAGTAAGGTACTACAGGATTCAAAGACACGTATTTCATATAGTATGTGTTCCTACTGCTTGTGTCCTCTGTACATTATACAGGAGAAAAACCAATAAAATAAATGGGAAGTTGGTGTGACACACACCTTTAGTAAGGCACTACAGGATTAAAGACACGTATTTCATATAGTATGTGTTCCTACTGCTTGTGTCCTCTGTACATTATACAGGAGAAAAACCAATAAAATAAATGGGGAAGTTGGTGTGACACACACCTTTAGTAAGGTACTACAGGATTCAAAGACACGTATTTCATATAGTATGTGTTCCTACTGCTTGTGTCCTCTGTACATTATACAGGAGAAAAACCAATAAAATAAATGGGAAGTTGGTGTGACACACACCTTTAGTAAGGTACTACAGGATTCAAAGACACGTATTTCATATAGTATGTGTTCCTACTGCTTGTGTCCTCTGTACATTATACAGGAGAAAAACCAATAAAATAAATGGGGAAGTTGGTGTGACACACACCTTTAGTAAGGTACTACAGGATTCAAAGACACGTATTTCATATAGTATGTGTTCCTACTGCTTGTGTCCTCTGTACATTATACAGGAGAAAACCAATAAAATAAATGGGGAAGTTGGTGTGACACACACCTTTAGTAAGGTACTACAGGATTCAAAGACACGTATTTCATATAGTATGTGTTCCTACTGCTTGTGTCCTCTGTACATTATACAGGAGAAAACCAATAAAATAAATGGGAAGTTGGTGTGACACACACCTTTAGTAAGGTACTACAGGATTCAAAGACACGTATTTCATATAGTATGTGTTCCTACTGCTTGTGTCCTCTGTACATTATACAGGAGAAAACCAATAAAATAAATGGGAAGTTGGTGTGACACACACCTTTAGTAAGGTACTACAGGATTCAAAGACACGTATTTCATATAGTATGTGTTCCTACTGCTTGTGTCCTCTGTACATTATACAGGAGAAAACTAATGAAATAAATGGGGAAGTTGGTGTGACACACACCTTTAGTAAGGCACTACAGGATTAAAGACACGTATTTCATATAGTATGTGTTCCTACTGCTTGTGTCCTCTGTACATTATACAGGAGAAAAACCAATAAAATAAATGGGGAAGTTGGTGTGACACACACCTTTAGTAAGGCACTACAGGATTAAAGACACGTATTTCATATAGTATGTGTTCCTACTGCTTGTGTCCTCTGTACATTATACAGGAGAAAAACCAATAAAATAAATGGGGAAGTTGGTGTGACACACACCTTTAGTAAGGTACTACAGGATTAAAGACACGTATTTCATATAGTATGTGTTCCTACTGCTTGTGTCCTCTGTACATTATACAGGAGAAAAACCAATAAAATAAATGGGGAAGTTGGTGTGACACACACCTTTAGTAAGGCACTACAGGATTAAAGACACGTATTTCATATAGTATGTGTTCCTACTGCTTGTGTCCTCTGTACATTATACAGGAGAAAAACCAATAAAATAAATGGGGAAGTTGGTGTGACACACACCTTTAGTAAGGCACTACAGGATTAAAGACACGTATTTCATATAGTATGTGTTCCTACTGCTTGTGTCCTCTGTACATTATACAGGAGAAAACCAATAAAATAAATGGGGAAGTTGGTGTGACACACACCTTTAGTAAGGTACTACAGGATTCAAAGACACGTATTTCATATAGTATGTGTTCCTACTGCTTGTGTCCTCTGTACATTATACAGGAGAAAACCAATAAAATAAATGGGAAGTTGGTGTGACACACACCTTTAGTAAGGTACTACAGGATTCAAAGACACGTATTTCATATAGTATGTGTTCCTACTGCTTGTGTCCTCTGTACATTATACAGGAGAAAAACCAATAAAATAAATGGGGAAGTTGGTGTGACACACACCTTTAGTAAGGTACTACAGGATTCAAAGACACGTATTTCATATAGTATGTGTTCCTACTGCTTGTGTCCTCTGTACATTATACAGGAGAAAAACCAATAAAATAAATGGGGAAGTTGGTGTGACACACACCTTTAGTAAGGCACTACAGGATTCAAAGACACGTATTTCATATAGTATGTGTTCCTACTGCTTGTGTCCTCTGTACATTATACAGGAGAAAACCAATAAAATAAATGGGGAAGTTGGTGTGACACACACCTTTAGTAAGGTACTACAGGATTCAAAGACACGTATTTCATATAGTATGTGTTCCTACTGCTTGTGTCCTCTGTACATTATACAGGAGAAAACTAATGAAATAAATGGGGAAGTTGGTGTGACACACTCCTTTAGTAAGGCACTACAGGATTAAAGACACGTATTTCATATAGTATGTGTTCCTACTGCTTGTGTCCTCTGTACATTATACAGGAGAAAACCAATAAAATAAATGGGGAAGTTGGTGTGACACACACCTTTAGTAAGGTACTACAGGATTCAAAGACACGTATTTCATATAGTATGTGTTCCTACTGCTTGTGTCCTCTGTACATTATACAGGAGAAAAACCAATAAAATAAATGGGGAAGTTGGTGTGACACACACCTTTAGTAAGGCACTACAGGATTAAAGACACGTATTTCATATAGTATGTGTTCCTACTGCTTGTGTCCTCTGTACATTATACAGGAGAAAAACCAATAAAATAAATGGGAAGTTGGTGTGACACACACCTTTAGTAAGGTACTACAGGATTAAAGACACGTATTTCATATAGTATGTGTTCCTACTGCTTGTGTCCTCTGTACATTATACAGGAGAAAAACCAATAAAATAAATGGGAAGTTGGTGTGACACACACCTTTAGTAAGGCACTACAGGATTAAAGACACGTATTTCATATAGTATGTGTTCCTACTGCTTGTGTCCTCTGTACATTATACAGGAGAAAAACCAATAAAATAAATGGGGAAGTTGGTGTGACACACACCTTTAGTAAGGTACTACAGGATTCAAAGACACGTATTTCATATAGTATGTGTTCCTACTGCTTGTGTCCTCTGTACATTATACAGGAGAAAACCAATAAAATAAATGGGGAAGTTGGTGTGACACACACCTTTAGTAAGGTACTACAGGATTCAAAGACACGTATTTCATATAGTATGTGTTCCTACTGCTTGTGTCCTCTGTACATTATACAGGAGAAAAACCAATAAAATAAATGGGGAAGTTGGTGTGACACACACCTTTAGTAAGGTACTACAGGATTCAAAGACACGTATTTCATATAGTATGTGTTCCTACTGCTTGTGTCCTCTGTACATTATACAGGAGAAAACCAATAAAATAAATGGGAAGTTGGTGTGACACACACCTTTAGTAAGACACTACAGGATTCAAAGACACGTATTTCATATAGTATGTGTTCCTACTGCTTGTGTCCTCTGTACATTATACAGGAGAAAAACCAATAAAATAAATGGGGAAGTTGGTGTGACACACACCTTTAGTAAGGTACTACAGGATTCAAAGACACGTATTTCATATAGTATGTGTTCCTACTGCTTGTGTCCTCTGTACATTATACAGGAGAAAAACCAATAAAATAAATGGGGAAGTTGGTGTGACACACACCTTTAGTAAGGCACTACAGGATTAAAGACACGTATTTCATATAGTATGTGTTCCTACTGCTTGTGTCCTCTGTACATTATACAGGAGAAAAACCAATAAAATAAATGGGGAAGTTGGTGTGACACACACCTTTAGTAAGGTACTACAGGATTCAAAGACACGTATTTCATATAGTATGTTTTCCTACTGCTTGTGTCCTCTGTACATTATACAGAACAAAAACCAATAAAATAAATGGGGAAGTTGGTGTGACACACACCTTTAGTAAGGTACTACAGGATTCAAAGACACGTATTTCATATAGTATGTGTTCCTACTGCTTGTGTCCTCTGTACATTATACAGGAGAAAAACCAATAAAATAAATGGGAAGTTGGTGTGACACACACCTTTAGTAAGGTACTACAGGATTCAAAGACACGTATTTCATATAGTATGTGTTCCTACTGCTTGTGTCCTCTGTACATTATACAGGAGAAAAACCAATAAAATAAATGGGGAAGTTGGTGTGACACACACCTTTAGTAAGGTACTACAGGATTCAAAGACACGTATTTCATATAGTATGTGTTCCTACTGCTTGTGTCCTCTGTACATTATACAGGAGAAAAACCAATAAAATAAATGGGAAGTTGGTGTGACACACACCTTTAGTAAGGTACTACAGGATTCAAAGACACGTATTTCATATAGTATGTGTTCCTACTGCTTGTGTCCTCTGTACATTATACAGGAGAAAACCAATAAAATAAATGGGAAGTTGGTGTGACACACACCTTTAGTAAGGTACTACAGGATTCAAAGACACGTATTTCATATAGTATGTGTTCCTACTGCTTGTGTCCTCTGTACATTATACAGGAGAAAACCAATAAAATAAATGGGGAAGTTGGTGTGACACACACCTTTAGTAAGGTACTACAGGATTCAAAGACACGTATTTCATATAGTATGTGTTCCTACTGCTTGTGTCCTCTGTACATTATACAGGAGAAAAACCAATAAAATAAATGGGAAGTTGGTGTGACACACACCTTTAGTAAGGCACTACAGGATTAAAGACACGTATTTCATATAGTATGTGTTCCTACTGCTTGTGTCCTCTGTACATTATACAGGAGAAAACCAATAAAATAAATGGGGAAGTTGGTGTGACACACACCTTTAGTAAGGTACTACAGGATTCAAAGACACGTATTTCATATAGTATGTGTTCCTACTGCTTGTGTCCTCTGTACATTATACAGAAGAAAAAATCAATAAAATAAATGGGAAGTTGGTGTGACACACACCTTTAGTAAGGTACTACAGGATTCAAAGACACGTATTTCATATAGTATGTGTTCCTACTGCTTGTGTCCTCTGTACATTATACAGGAGAAAACCAATAAAATAAATGGGGAAGTTGGTGTGACACACACCTTTAGTAAGGTACTACAGGATTCAAAGACACGTATTTCATATAGTATGTGTTCCTACTGCTTGTGTCCTCTGTACATTATACAGGAGAAAACCAATAAAATAAATGGGGAAGTTGGTGTGACACACACCTTTAGTAAGGTACTACAGGATTCAAAGACACGTATTTCATATAGTATGTGTTCCTACTGCTTGTGTCCTCTGTACATTATACAGAAGAAAAACCAATAAAATAAATGGGAAGTTGGTGTGACACACACCTTTAGTAAGGTACTACAGGATTCAAAGACACGTATTTCATATAGTATGTGTTCCTACTGCTTGTGTCCTCTGTACATTATACAGGAGAAAACCAATAAAATAAATGGGAAGTTGGTGTGACACACACCTTTAGTAAGGCACTACAGGATTAAAGACACGTATTTCATATAGTATGTGTTCCTACTGCTTGTGTCCTCTGTACATTATACAGGAGAAAAACCAATAAAATAAATGGGAAGTTGGTGTGACACACACCTTTAGTAAGGCACTACAGGATTAAAGACACGTATTTCATATAGTATGTGTTCCTACTGCTTGTGTCCTCTGTACATTATACAGGAGAAAACCAATAAAATAAATGGGAAGTTGGTGTGACACACACCTTTAGTAAGACACTACAGGATTCAAAGACACGTATTTCATATAGTATGTGTTCCTACTGCTTGTGTCCTCTGTACATTATACAGGAGAAAAACCAATAAAATAAATGGGGAAGTTGGTGTGACACACACCTTTAGTAAGGTACTACAGGATTCAAAGACACGTATTTCATATAGTATGTGTTCCTACTGCTTGTGTCCTCTGTACATTATACAGGAGAAAAACCAATAAAATAAATGGGAAGTTGGTGTGACACACACCTTTAGTAAGGCACTACAGGATTAAAGACACGTATTTCATATAGTATGTGTTCCTACTGCTTGTGTCCTCTGTACATTATACAGGAGAAAACCAATAAAATAAATGGGAAGTTGGTGTGACACACACCTTTAGTAAGGCACTACAGGATTAAAGACACGTATTTCATATAGTATGTGTTCCTACTGCTTGTGTCCTCTGTACATTATACAGGAGAAAAACCAATAAAATAAATGGGGAAGTTGGTGTGACACACACCTTTAGTAAGGCACTACAGGATTAAAGACACGTATTTCATATAGTATGTGTTCCTACTGCTTGTGTCCTCTGTACATTATACAGGAGAAAAACCAATAAAATAAATGGGAAGTTGGTGTGACACACACCTTTAGTAAGGTACTACAGGATTCAAAGACACGTATTTCATATAGTATGTGTTCCTACTGCTTGTGTCCTCTGTACATTATACAGGAGAAAAACCAATAAAATAAATGGGGAAGTTGGTGTGACACACACCTTTAGTAAGGTACTACAGGATTCAAAGACACGTATTTCATATAGTATGTGTTCCTACTGCTTGTGTCCTCTGTACATTATACAGGAGAAAAACCAATAAAATAAATGGGGAAGTTGGTGTGACACACACCTTTAGTAAGGTACTACAGGATTCAAAGACACGTATTTCATATAGTATGTTTTCCTACTGCTTGTGTCCTCTGTACATTATACAGGAGAAAAACCAATAAAATAAATGGGGAAGTTGGTGTGACACACCTTTAGTAAGGTACTACAGGATTCAAAGACACGTATTTCATATAGTATGTTTTCCTACTGCTTGTGTCCTCTGTACATTATACAGAACAAAAAACCAATAAATTAAATGGGGAAGTTGGTGTGACACACACCTTTAGTAAGGTACTACAGGATTCAAAGACACGTATTTCATATAGTATGTGTTCCTACTGCTTGTGTCCTCTGTACATTATACAGGAGAAAAACCAATAAATTAAATGGGAAGTTGGTGTGACACACACCTTTAGTAAGGCACTACAGGATTAAAGACACGTATTTCATATAGTATGTGTTCCTACTGCTTGTGTCCTCTGTACATTATACAGGAGAAAACCAATAAAATAAATGGGGAAGTTGGTGTGACACACACCTTTAGTAAGGCACTACAGGATTAAAGACACGTATTTCATATAGTATGTGTTCCTACTGCTTGTGTCCTCTGTACATTATACATGAGAAAAACCAATAAAATAAATGGGGAAGTTGGTGTGACACACACCTTTAGTAAGGCACTACAGGATTCAAAGACACGTATTTTATATAGTATGTTTTCCTACTGCTTGTGTCCTCTGTACATTATACAGAACAAAAACCAATAAAATAAATGGGGAAGTTGGTGTGACACACACCTTTAGTAAGGTACTACAGGATTCAAAGACACGTATTTCATATAGTATGTGTTCCTACTGCTTGTGTCCTCTGTACATTATACAGGAGAAAAACAATAAAATAAATGGGGAAGTTGGTGTGACACACACCTTTAGTAAGGCACTGCAGGATTAAAGACACGTATTTTATATAGTATGTGTTCCTACTGCTTGTGTCCTCTGTACATTATACAGGAGAAAAACCAATAAAATAAATGGGAAGTTGGTGTGACACACACCTTTAGTAAGGCACTACAGGATTAAAGACACGTATTTCATATAGTATGTGTTCCTACTGCTTGTGTCCTCTGTACATTATACATGAGAAAAACCAATAAAATAAATGGGGAAGTTGGTGTGACACACACCTTTAGTAAGGTACTACAGGATTCAAAGACACGTATTTCATATAGTATGTGTTCCTACTGCTTGTGTCCTCTGTACATTATACATGAGAAAACCAATAAAATAAATGGGGAAGTTGGTGTGACACACACCTTTAGTAAGGTACTACAGGATTCAAAGACACGTATTTCATATAGTATGTTTTCCTACTGCTTGTGTCCTCTGTACATTATACAGAACAAAAACCAATAAAATAAATGGGGAAGTTGGTGTGACACACACCTTTAGTAAGGTACTACAGGATTCAAAGACACGTATTTCATATAGTATGTGTTCCTACTGCTTGTGTCCTCTGTAGATTATACAGGAGAAAAACCAATAAAAGAAAGAGGGAAGTTGGTGTGACACACACCTTTAGTAAGGCACTGCAGGATTCAAAGACACGTATTATATATACTGCTTGTATCCTCTGCTAGTACATCGGTAATTCTACGGATTTACAACGATAAAATCAGGGGCTCGATTCCCCTTGGTGAACTCAGCTGATAGCCCGTAGTGGCTTTGCTACAAGAAAACGCACACACCTGCTGTTTGTAACATACTCTCGACCTTCCCTTTTTGAATATTGTAGCCTATTTTTGCTGAGGTTCCCTAAGTACACCCCTCCATTGCTAAAAATATTTTGCTCCATAGAAGGTTTTAATGCCTTTTTTAAAACATAGTTGATATTTTTTATCTGTTAGCCGAGTGTGAGATAGAAGTTAGTGTGCCCGGACAGCGACTCTGGGATTCATGGTTCACTACTCGTTGCTGCAAAAACTATCCGCGTTTTGAGACCGTGGGAGTATCATGAAAGTAACGGATAAATCTCACTGTTAAATTTTACAGGAGTAACCCAGTAGATGGCGGTGTTTGCTGGTAACTATAGTTACCTTTCATTACAGCTTGTTAATTCAAACTTAAGGATAGATATACGTAGATAGCCAACAGTTACGACAGAAAGTGTTCGTACCCCTGCGTCGTGAGTAGTTTTTTCCTCATAACTTAAAAAGTATCACGATGCGGTTAAGGAAAATATGGTATATTATACATACATCTACCTAAATTTTTATGTAATTTTTTTTGTTTAAAAAAGCGTCTACTTTAATGGTCAGTTGTGTAGCCTTTCAGGTGAATTACTTGGTGCAATCTCTCCTCATAGCCCTCCATGATCATTTGACAGCACTCGACTGGTATTTTTTCCATTCTTATTTACAGAAGGCCTCCAACTCTTGCAAGTTTTTCGGATGACGCTGATGAATCCTGGTCTTCAACTCATGCCAAACGTTTTCAATTGGGTTGAGATCGGGTGACTGCGATGGCTACTCCAGAACGTTTATATGGTTTCTTTGCAACCAGGATTGCACATACTTCGATGTGCGCTTAGGGTCATTGTCATGCTGGGAGATCCAACGACGCCCAAGCCGCAAGTTCCGAGCATCATTCTTGATATAAGTGCCTAATATATCAACGTACTCTTCTTTTTTCATGATTCCGTTGACGCGGTGAAGGCTGCCTACACCAGAAGAGCTGAAGGGACCCCATAGCATGATGGAGTCACCTCCGTGTTTAACTGTAGGGACGGTGTTCTTTGGAAAATTTGTTTCCCCCATCTTACGGAAAATATAGCAAACATCATTATGGCCGAAAAGCTCGATTTTAGTTTCGTCTGACCAAAGAATACTCTTCCAATAGGTAAAGGGTTTATCTACATGCTTTCTTGCATACCTCAATCGTGCTTCTAAATGAACAGGCTCTAAATATGGAGTTCTACGAGGACGGCATGCTTTGAACCCAGAAGAGCGTAACATGTTCGTAACTGTAGAGGTGCTTACTTCAACCCCAGTTTCTCTTACCAGTTTCTGTGTGTCATTACGGGTTAAACGAGGATTCCTACTAACTTCTCTGAGAACCTTCCTCTTGGTTCTCTTTGGAATTTTGGTGGGGCGTCCGGAACGAGGGCGGTTAGCAGTTGATCCTGTCAGCTTAAACTTGGCAGTTATGCTTTAAACAGTAGATTTCAGCACATAAGTTGTGTAGCAATACCGGAAAGAGACACACGAGACTTGTATTTTACAATAATTCGGTTTTTTTAAATCACTAGACAGTTGTTTCCTGTTCGCCATGATGACCAAGCAGATAATGAGGGAGACGGCGCTAAGTTGCCGGAAGTACATTATTTGCTGGCTAAATTCCAATAATTATGAACCCAGTGTCCAGTTCTGGAATGGTATAATGTAGTTTATTCGCCAAACTAAAATTTTTTACGGGAATATCAGTTTTTTCATACGTTCTGAACTGTACGAACACTTTCTGCTTCTCCTATTATTGGTTATTTGTTTATAAACAGTTTATTTGTCGTTTAATTTACATAAAAAATTATGTAGATATGTGTTAATATAATATTTATAATATATTGTACTTCTATTAGCTTAATCATGATACTTTTTAAGTTATGAGCAAAAAAACCACTCGGGACGCAGGGGTACAAACACTTTCTGTCATAACTGTAGTTACCAAATGTGAAACAAACAAACTGAACTGAAATGTGACTGTCGGTCTACTGTCTTTATCTTTAGTTACCAAATATAAAACAAACAAACTGAACTGAAATGTGACTGTCACTCTACTGTCTTTACCGTTAGTTACCAAATATAAAACCAACAAGCAAACTGAACTGAAATGTGACTGTCACTCTACTGTCTTTATCGTTAGTTACCAAATATAAAACAAACAAACAAACTGAACTGAAATGTGACTGTCGGTCTACTGTCTTTATCGTTAGTTACCAAATATAAAACAAACAAACTGAACTGAATGAAATGTGCCTGTCACTCTACTGTCTTTATCTTTAGTTACCAAATATAAAACCAACAAACAAACTGAACTGAAATGTAACTGTCACTCTACTGTCTTTACCGTTAGTTACCAAATATAAAACCAACAAACTGAACTGAAATGTGACTGTCACTCTACTGTCTTTATCGTTAGTCACCAAATATAAAACAAACAAACTGAACTGAAATGTGACTGTCACTCTACTGTCTTTATCTTTAGTTACCAAATATAAAACCAACAAACAAACTGAACTGAAATGTGACTGTCACTCTACTGTCTTTATCGTTAGTTACCAAATATAAAACAAACAAACTGAACTGAAATGTGACTGTCACTCTACTGTCTTTATCTTTAGTTACCAAATATAAAACCAACAAACAAACTGAACTGAAATGTGACTGTCACTCTACTGTCTTTATCGTTAGTTACCAAATATAAAACAAACAAACAAACTGAACTGAAATGTAACTGTCACTCTACTGTCTTTATCGTTAGTTACCAAATATAAAACAAACAAACTGAACTGAAATGTGACTGTCGGTCTACTGTCTTTATCGTTAGTTACCAAATATAAAACAAACAAACTGAACTGAATGAAATGTGCCTGTCACTCTACTGTCTTTATCTTTAGTTACCAAATATAAAACCAACAAACAAACTGAACTGAAATGTAACTGTCACTCTACTGTCTTTACCGTTAGTTACCAAATATAAAACCAACAAGCAAACTGAACTGAAATGTGACTGTCACTCTACTGTCTTTATCGTTAGTCACCAAATATAAAACAAACAAACTGAACTGAAATGTGACTGTCACTCTACTGTCTTTATCTTTAGTTACCAAATATAAAACCAACAAACAAACTGAACTGAAATGTGACTGCCAGTCTACTGTCTTTATCGTTAGTTACCAAATATAAAACAAACAAACTGAACTGAAATGTGACTGTCACTCTACTGTCTTTATCTTTAGTTACCAAATATAAAACAAACAAACTGAACTGAAATGTGACTGTCACTCTACTGTCTTTATCGTTAGTTACCAAATATAAAACCAACAAACAAACTGAACTGAAATGTGACTGTCACTCTACTGTCTTTATCGTTAGCTACCAAATATAAAACCAACAAACAAACTGAACTGAAATGTGACTGTCACTCTACTGTTTTATCGTTAGTTACGAAAGATACAACGGACAGAAAAAGGGTCAAGGAACCTAATGAAAGACTGTCTTATAATATTCTCCAAGCCCCGTAGATAACTGTTAAAAATAATTAATACATTTGTATAATAGTGATAGAATTATTATTACTTACAAGCGTTTCTCTACATTCGAACATGTGCGTGTATTTCGATCTAGAAGAAAGCGAAATGTCCTGGGAGTGCATCAGAGTTTTTACAAGTGTTGTTGTGAGCCTTAATATTTCAACTGATTTGAACATTGGAATATCTAGCTTGAAGCTCGAGACTAGACAACCGACTCTTAGAACATTTTTTTTTAAATTTATGTTTCTGTAACGTTGGGGAGTAGAAGAACCTGTGATATTATTTTCAATCTGAAGAGCCATCCTGTATTGGCTTAATTTGATCTTTCACGTAAGAAACCCGTAGGCTCTAGGTAGAGGTGTCCATAATTTTCAACTTTATATTCTAAAGACAGCTGGTACGGGTATTAAAACTTTAATTAATATAAGGTACAGAACAATGTTTCGACCTTCTTAGGTCATTTTCAGGTTAACACAGAGTTTGCAACTGACCATTGTTAGGCACGCGTTTTAGGGACGAAAGTATGAATGGGTACGAGGTTGTAGGGGGCGTTGAAGTGAGATGTTAGGTTATTAATTATTATAGATATAAAGTTTTCCCTTTATACTGGTTTAATTTTGGTTATACAAGAATCCATTTTAGAATACATTTTTTACTTTAAGTGGGTTTCTCATCATCGTGAATTTTGAACTTTGACCAGAAAGAAGGCAACGGCGGCGTCTCTCACCAAAAGCTTTCTGTTCGTCTCCTCGAGCCGAACAACAGCCTACAACTTACAGTGCGAACCTTGGACCTTTCAATCTTTAGCCTGTTCCACGAAGTTACTGGTGGAACTAATGTGGTGTTTTTATATGTGAAATGTGCAGGCTGTTTCCGTTCCTCTGGCGGCAGCCTAGTGCTTTTATGTCGTATATTAATTTACTTATAATAGCGATATAAAATTATAGATCTTACGATAAGTAAAACTTTAAATCCTAGACAAGGCGTCTGTCTCACAGCCTATCCAATTAACTTGTTTCCAAATAAAGAAAGGAAAATAAAATATTGGCACATTGCCAGAAAAGAAGAAGTTAACTTGAAACAAAATATTACATCCAAGAGCAATAAACATTTTATTTAGTGTATTTTAAATTGTTTTTGTCTTTCAGTGTCTTTCCTTACAGCGAAGCCATATCGAGCTACCCGCAGTGGTATTTATGTTGGATTATGTATAATATACATAAATGCAGGCATAAAAATGTGATTTCACAAAATATTCTAACAAAATATACAAAATGTGGAATATTAAACCCATATAAGAAAGAATACAAACTGTGTTCGTGTTTCTATCACTACTACAGTGAATTGTATCATAGTTCACTAAGACTGTATTTGAGGAACACAGTTGTGTTCTTTTGTAATAATACAGTGTCTATGTTAGTTTAAATCAACCTATTTTATTATGTAGTTGTTTAGGCTTAACGTAAGTGGTGGTAAAAATGACAACTTGGTGAATAAAAGTAAAGAATCAAATTGGAAAATAGGAAAAAAATATGTAAAAATAGAAGTACTCGAAATTCACTTCCCTTAGGGGGCAGTTTTACCACAACTAGGAACTTCTCTCTTCTTCGTGAGCAAACGATTTTCTCTGTTTGGGTATGAAAATATGTAATAAATCGATATTCTGAACTGTTGGTTAGCATAATCGTCTTTTGACTGCGTTTAAAAATAATTCCTCTCGTTGTGAAAAAATATCTTAAAATGTATATCTAAAGCTCCTCAGTGACACAGCTGACTTACAACGCTAAAAACCGAGTTTCTATACCCGTGGTGAGCAGAGCACAGATAGTCCATTGTGTAGCTCTGTGTTTAATTTTAAAAAAAAAACGTATATCTAGATTTGGATAACTGTTTAATGGATCAACCAAAACGGGTTAATATCCACTTCAGTTATCTGATTAGTTAAAAAATGGTTTGTTTGTTGTTCAAAACAAAGTTACGTTGGACTATCTGGTGTGTTCTCCTCGGGGAACTGAACCTTTAATTTTAGCATTGTAAATCTGAAAATTTACCGCTGGTTGACTGTTTGTTTGAAATTATGCACAGTGATACACAATGGGCTATCTGTGCTTTACCCAGCACAGGTATAGAAACCCGGTTTCTAGCGGTCTAGCCCTGTGCCACTGGGGAGCAACTTATTTCTGTCCAAACTGGAGATAGCTTAAATTGATCTGATACATTTCTTCAAACAAGTAACCGAAACTGGATTCTATGAGCCATTATATGAGTGAAACAACTTACTGTATTATTTACCGTTTTAAAACAGGAGTTTTGTTGGGGAAATTCAACGCTGATATTAATAAGACCCACGTGCCAGTCCAGTTGTTGTTATATACAAAATAAATCTAATTCACACGTTATTTTGTTTCTAGCGAAAGACGTGCTGTGATGATCAGTGTAATTGGGACCTCTTAACCACATTTTGTGATACATAGGAATGTGGTTCAAGAGGTCGCTCTTGTTGGGTTTTGGGGTGTGGGGTTATTTGTAACTATTCATCATTACTATCGCTTCTCCTTTTTTCGTTCGTTTCATAACTAGTATATTAGAAGGCCTTGACAAAAGGGGGGGATGGAAAAGGTGGTCAGGGAAAAATAAATCCATAAACTGACGAGTAAACCAACCAAACGAGATTCTAAGTTTAAGTCTATCCGTTTACCTTGGCCGTATTTAGTTCGAGTCTGTTGACCAACCAGACCTACCTAATGTAATTTAATTACAGCTTGAAAATAAACAACAAAAACCTGGACTGGAATTACAGTACTTATACATGTATATACATTATAATATATGAAATATATGGTTGTATGTCTAAGCATACGTATATGAGCTGGTTTTGTGTTTGTTGTATAAGCGAGTCTTGGGTCTCTAGACTGGCAAGTATGGACATAAACAACGGTTACAAAAAATACAGGTGGATATGTTTTGGATAAGAGCCCGCTCATTCCCTGCTGTTTTTCATTTTGCAATGCTATGCATGCAAACCCGAAAACGCCTAGTAATGGATTCCACTTTCTTCGAGTGCAGGTGATAAAAGTTTTGACGACGCCGTGCAATTACGTCTACATTTATCTGCTTATGGTATTCTTGCTTTGGTTACCTACGCATCCTATAGAACTAATAACGAATTGTTGGAATTGAAATGGTTTGTTTGTTTTGAATTTCGCGCAAAGATACACGAGGGCTATCTGCGCTAGCCGTCCCTAACTTAGCAGTGGGAAGACTAGAGGGAAGGCAGCTAGTCATCACCACCCACCGCCAAATCTTGGGCTACTCTTTTACCAACTAATAGTGCGATTGATCGAAACATTATAACGCCTCCACGGCTGAAAGGGCGAGCATGTTTGGTGTAACGTGGATTCGAACCCGCGACCTTCGGATTACGAGTCTAACGCCTTAACCCATCTGGCCATGCCGAGCCCCAAGTTTAAATGGAGTCATACCATTTGATTTGTTTGCAAGGTACACGATGCATGTTGTGTTGCGTGAACGAATATGGAGGGCAGTCGATTTTTCTTTTATTTTAATGGAATATCCAATTTCTGGGCTGAAATTGCGGTTTGAAACTTGTGGGATCGAAGTCATCTTCTTAAATTAAATTTAATATTCTTCAAAGTGGTTTGCAAAACGGACTTTAAGAAAAAAGAATCGAAAATACATGCTCAGATAAAATTGTTCATAACTTGCGCTAAGCCTTTTACAGTCGGATAAAAAGCAGAATTAAAACAGCAGGGCATAACTAAATTGTCAGACATTCATTAGAAAGACGTCTGTATTTCTGTGGTTTTTGTTTTTTTATCTGTACATTTAACTAGCTTGCTCACCAGTCATAAATGATAACATATATTGTTATACGCATTTCTGTCACATGATCAGATATTTTATTCAAAATATATTGGTGTCTGCATGATCTTTACCTTAAAAAAAGGCCTGGTTTGTCCTGATGGTTAGGATACTTCATTGGCAATTTGCGAATCATGGGTTCGAATCCAGTCACCTAACATGCTCGTTCTTTCATTCATAAGGATGGTATAGTGTTACAATCAATCCCACTTTTAGTTGGTATAGAGTAAGCAGCCCAAGAGTTGGCGGTGAGTGGTGATGACTAGCTGTCTTCTCTCTAGTCTTTCACTCCTAAATTAGGGACGGCCAGTACAAATAACCCTCGTGTGGTCTACAAGAAATTTATATAAGAAATAAACAAACCTAAAAATAATCTTATCACTCTGCTGCCGATTCTAAATATTAAACTGAGCTCCTATTTCCGTGTTAAATAACATTTTATACAATAAAATATCTATCAGTCATCAGGTACAGCATGAAAAACATAAATATTGTGATTTATAGCAGAAGGAATAAGTTGTGTAGGACAGTACACTGTGTGGCAAGCTTCCGAACCTAAGCCCAATATTTAGTGAAATCTGTTATCCCGCTTATTTAATGAGACGAATCATACGGAAGTGACGTATGTTTCCTCGGTTGTTTATAGATTATAGCGTAAGTTGCAGATAACACATTTTATAAAGTTTCCCGGATATTGGGGAGGATATTTGTTTGGTTTGTTTCGAATTTAACGCAAAGCTACTCGAGGGCTATCTGCGCTAGCCATCCCTAATTTAGCAGTGTAAGGCTAGAGAGAAGGCAGTTAGTGCTCACCACCCATCGCGAACTCATGAGCTACTCTTTTACCAACGAATAGTGGGATTGATCGTCACATTAGAACGCTTCCACGGTTGAAAGGGGAGCGCATGTTTAGTGCGACGGAGATTCGAACCCATGTCCCTCAGATTACGAGTCGAGCGCCTTAACCACCTGGCCATGCCGGGCCGTTACGCCTATCATTAACATTTGTATCTCTGATCGTTGTTTCATACAGAAACAGTTTTAATAATAATGTCGAAGCTGTTTCAGTAAGTATTGTAGCTGTTGTTTGCTATTAACCCAAAAACCAGACAGTCGTAAAACTTCCTATCTATTGTAGCCCTCTGGTGGATAACCAGTATGTCTGAGGGCTCGTAATGCTTAACATTTGGTTTCGATACCAGCAGTGGACACAGTACAGATAGCCTATTGTGTATCTTTGTGCCTAACAACAAACAAACAACATCTCCAACAAAAACGATTATATACGGTTTGACTAGTTTTGGTTTTGTTTTTAGTGCAAGACACATCTTGTATAGTATTATAGAAAGTCAGACATAGCATGAAATACTGTCGAAAACGTGATTATTAAACAAGTGAAAGTAATTTCTGGTTGTCATTAATCTAACCTTTAGGTCAAGAAGGCTTGTACTTGTAATACTAAGCCTCATTGCTTTAAATTAAACCATTCAGGCATGATCACGTGAAATATAAATTTAAATTTAGACTTAGAGACACTGGAATGAAAAATTAGATCTCGTGAATGTTCGGTGTGTTAAACAAACACGCCTCCTTCTTTCTCAGGGTGATCGTCACGTTTTACTTTGTCGACTTCTGTGTGTGTGTGTGCGTACGTGTTAAAATTCATTCCCACACATTCTGTTATCTTTATCTCACACACTCCCTCGAACGTCCATGGAAAGTGAGGATGCGTGAATCGTAAACTTCTCTTATTTTTCGACTTAACAAATTTCACAATTCCACAGAAATCGCTTGAGATTTTTGTGTTTTCGGGATTCTATGAAGGAAAACAGGTATTGGAGTAGCATTTTATTGCGGTCCTGTCTAGTGTTCCACTTGAGAAAATAACCAGTTATTCTTACTTTTACTTACAGAGCTAACTGCTTGGCTATTAACCACTTTCCTCAAAGTTCCACAGGTTTGATGTGTTTTTTTTTTTAATTAGTTAGCTTGTTTCAAATTTTACGCAAAGCTACATGAGGTCTATCTGCGCTAGCAGTCCTTAATTAAGCAGTATAAGACTAGAAGGAAGGCAACTAGTCATCACCACCCACTGCCAACTCTTGGGTTACTCTTTTACCATCAAATAGGGTGAGCAAGTTCGTTAACTGTGAAGCAGTAACGTAGTGTTTTGAGATATTTTAATGAACAGAAGGAACATTCTGTAGTGAAGCCTAAACACCATGTTCTTCTATTGGTTTCTTTGAGCCTTAAACTAACATATTAGATAATTTCAGTCGCTTGTACTAATTAATATGGACTGCAGGACATCCTTGCAGAGAATGTTTGTTTTTTTTATTTAGAAGAACCAGTGTTTGTTTCCTTTTTTTTCAATTTCGCGCAAAGCTACACGAGAGATGCCTGCGATAGTCGTCCATCATTTACCAGTTTAAAACTAGTGGGGATGGAGCCAGTCAATACCACCAACCACTAATTGTTGAACTATTCTTTTACTAACAAACAATGGGATGGACCGCAAATTACAATTCCCCTACAGTTGAAAGGTCTATCATGATTGGGGGGACGGGAATTCGAACCCACGGCTCTCATATGCGATTCGAGCGCCCTAACCACTCGGCCATGCTGGACCTATAGAACTAGAGAATTTTACTCTCTCTCTCTTTCTTATTTTTTTTAAAAATCCGTTTTAATTTACACGTGTTCAACAAAATGTTGGTGGTAAAGGTTAGTTTTACTTATTTCGGCATGTAAGGCTTCATTTAAAATAATCAATTAATTAGGTATTTACTGATTAGGATTGTATTAATGTGTAGTTAAGTTTATAAGAAACCCGTTTCTTTTATTACGATAAAGTGTTATTATTAAATTTATTGACTTTACCTCTTGGTACATGTTAGTAAAAAATGCATCCATGACAAATATGGAAAAAAATTTCTAGACAAGCATTTCCTTGAAAGTAATGTATTTATACGGTCAAAGAGTGTCAAATATCTCAAATTTTTCCGTTAGGCTTAGCATAGACTAGATCTTTCTTCGTCTGACGAGTTTCTCGGACAAAAAAAAAAAAGGCGAATTTAAAATAAAATTTAAAAAATAATATCAAATTCTTTTAGCTCGATAGCCATGTTTGCTCGTGAGAAAAATTAATATATGTATATTAGTATTCTTGTTGTTTTCTTTTAAAATTAATTGACAGTAAAGTAATTCGTAGACGTATAATTTGAAGCATGATTGTTTTAAATATTATAACCTTGGAGCGACATCTACATGGTAACGAAATCAGGCAATATAAAGCCCTGCAAAGAGTGTAATAAATATGATCTTTCAGCCTATTATTCTTATAAAATGATAAACCGGGTATTTAAGGTACAATTTTCAAGGTTTATCTTCATATCATACCTGTCTACAAAAAAACAATTGCCCTGTTATTAAAGGCGGCATAGACGACTTAGTACGTCATCTTGCTTGTCAAACCATAAAGTTTAGCTTTTGTGCCAACTGAAGGCGTATTTAGTACAGTTAACGTTTGCATAATTTAATAATAAGGCCTTCTAAGTGGTATGTAAAAATTTTTACAATATTATTATTTTTTTTGTAATGATAATAAATGGATCGTTGAACTTTGGCCTTTAGCATCCTATGCTGCATTCCAGACAAGGAAACTTCGACGTTTTAGGTACTAAAGAGAATCATCGTTTTACGTTGAGTCGTCTTCGAGTGAATAAAAGGAAAATTTACAACAATGTTTTGATTGCCCGGCATGGTTAGGGGTGCTTAATTCGTAATCTGAGGGTCTCGGGGTTGTTCCACCAAACATGCTCACCCAATCAGCCGTAGGAATGTTATAATGTGACTATCAATCCCACTGTTTGTTTATAAAAGAGTGAACCAAGAGTTCGTGGTAAGAGAAGAAGAAAAAATCACGCAAGATGGTCTGTTATTCAAACAGACTTGAAATAAAGTTATAAGATTAGAAATTAAACCTTATTCTGGGCTAAGGAATACAGTGTTCCATCGATCGATAAACACTTGATGAAGGTTCAAATTAACCAAGTGCATGAAGGCTTACGGCTGCTTTATATTTTTAATCATTTGCGCATGCTCTAAATGCATCTTATATTCATTGGACTCACTTCAGTTTTATTCTTGCCTTGCGAGACAGAAATGATCTGGTTACCACGTTTTAAGTTTAATAAATGTACCTAAATATTTGTTAATGGTCTGTTTTATTTTGTGCGAATTCTGGACTTTAATAATACCTTGTTCTAACGTTAATTTTATCGCTTTTTATGTAATTAGAAATATTAAAATAAGTACTTTATTATAATTGGTAACTGAATTTGTGCAAATGCTAATATTCTAGTAAATGTCCACGTGAGAACAATTTTACAAAACATGAAAAATATTAAAATAATTCTTGTTTGTTTTGAATTTCGCCAAAGCTACACGAGGGTTATCTGCTCCAGCCGTCCCTAATTTATCAGAGTCAGACTAGAAGGAAGGCTGCTAGTCATCAGCACCCACCGCTAACTCTTGAGCTACTCTACCAACAAATACTGGGATTGTCCAAACCTTTATAATGCCCCCGCGGCTGAAAAGGCGAACATGTTTGATGTGACAGGGGATTTGAACCTGTGGCCCTCTCATTACGAGTCGAGCATCCTAATCATCTGACCATGCCGACCCCTCTTGTTTATATATATATCTTTATTTATCTTTAATAATAACAGTTATTGTTACAGATGTTTATAAAATATCTTAACTTCTTAACCCAAATTCGTTTTGATTATTTTTAATGGCTTGCATTATTGGTGTCTATTTATCTACGTATTCCAAGTCAGATCAAGTTAAGCCTCGTCGTTTTTGTTTGTTTGTTATTTGTTGTTGTTGTTGTTGTTTTAAAGATTATCATACAGCTCCTGAGTGGATTAATTAAGGTAATAGGCCTAAATATGTTCTAGCATTTCCTGTTTATTTGTATTGTACAAACTTTAAGGAAGAGCAACAAATGTGTGGAAAAACTAGAGTTTGGATACATTTGAGATTAACCAATGCACAGAAAGTTCTTGTAAAGGTATGTTATAATCATTTAGCGATTGTTTTTTTTATATAAAATACGTAACGGGGTGAATGAAGACCTAGATGAAAACAGTGGCGTAGACAAATCTTTAAAATTACCTGACCAAACAAAGGTAGAGATATAAGGGAAGGGGCTTGATGGGGCTGAAGCTACCCCAAAACGTGCCTTAGCCTTCCCTTTATCCAGTAACTAAAAAATGGTACTTACTGTTAAAGTTAATTAACTTATTAAATATTGTAGAATGGATACAGCCCACTCAATGTTTTCTCAAGCCAATCTCACTCTCTTTGACGAGAAGATACTGCTTACCCCCCCTGCCACCATGACATAGTGACGTTGTTTTGTTTGTTTGTTTTGAATTTCGCGCAAAGCTACACGAGGGCTATCTGCGCTAGCCGTCCCTATTTGGCAGTGGAGTCATCACCACCCACGCTGCCTCTTGGGCTACTCTTTTACCAACGAATAGTTGGACTGACCATCACTTTATAACGCCCCCATGGCTGAAAGGGCGAGCATGTTTGGTGCGACGAGGATTCGAACCCGCGACCCTCCGATTGCGAGTCGAACGCCTTAACACAGCTGGCCATGCCGGGCCTATAGTGTGTGAGTTCTGGCATTTAATAACACTGCACAACAATTTTTTTGAAAAGTTTTGCTTTATGAAAAGTTTGTGCTGATTATGACAGATACCTGGTGGTTATGCACAAGTATAGTTTTGGTTTTGCTTCATCATGTAGGAACTCTGAGAAATAGACAGTTAACTGTTTACCGGCAATAATGTATTTAATTGCGTTTGTGTTTCTAATACGCTATTAAGTTCAACATAATTAAAAGTGTTTTGATCCTAATTTTCGTTTGTATTCAATGTCCGGTGCATCACGTTGCAGTGTCCAACAGTAGTCAGCAAGAATTGACAGATTCCAGTTGCACTGATATCGTTTTTCCATTATAGCAATTGGTGAAACTAAAGATTTCGATGAAACGGTACGTGATTGGCAAATTTGGTTGTAAATTTCGTGATCAGCAGCCAAACATCTATAAGGAACACCCAACAGTGTTCAAGAAGCAAAAACTTTGTTGTGCAGTGTAAATTGTTCAGATTAGTTTTATAATTATATAATTATAAAACGTACAATTATTCTGGCTCGGCATGGCCAGGTGGTTAGGACACTCAACTCGTAATCTGAGGGTCGCGGTTTCGAATCTCCCTCACACCAAACATGCTCGCTCTTTCAGCCATGGGGGCGTTATAAAGTTACAGTCAATCCCACTATTCGTTGGTAAAAGTGTAGCCCAAGAGTTGGCGGTGGGTGATGATGACTAGTTGCCTTCCCTCCAGTCTTACACTGCAAAATTAGGGACGGCTAGCACAGATAGCCCTCGAGTAGCTTGGCGCGAAATTCAAAACAAATAAACCAATAAGAAAACAAACAACCCCTCTTTCAAAAGTTGGTTAAAACTGAATTTCCTCACTTCCCCCTTCAGGGGGCTGTAATGATAAATAAGAACCATAAAAAAATACCATGGGTACATATTATTGCTCTTACTTTCTGGTAAATAATTACTTTCGATACTGATGTATCGAGTGCTTATAACGCTAAAACTGGAATTCGATACCCGCGATAGGCAGAGTACCGATAGCCCATTGTGTAACAATAAAGAAATGTCAAAAAATCTGGGGGAGTTTTGAAATAACTGATGATGACTGAAAGATGTGTTTATTTTGACTCTTAAGGGTTGCTATATAATTTTAACTATATTATTACACTCGCTAGAGTACCCGTGCTCTACATGGAAATGACCTAAATTCATGATTAACGAAAGGTTATCTTAGGACATGAAAAATTATTTCCCTACACTTAATTGTAAAAAAAAAGTCCAAAAGCGAGCAAACAGCTAAGCTAAATTGTGAGGCGTAATACGGTAGGATATTTGAAATAAAAGGTGACCAAACAAGTTGTCTAAACCGTGAGAAACCATTGGTTTCTCGTTCATTAAGATAATAATAGTGGTCACGTAATAGCGCTTTCATCTCATTAAAATACCATGTTTCAATCTCACTAACTCGCTGGCTTAGTTTCGTCACAACTGTTGTTGTTGTTGTTGTTTTGAATTAAGCACAAAGCTACACATTGGGCTATCTGTGCTCTGCCCACCACGGGTATCGAAACCCGGTTTTTAGCATTGTAAGTCCGCAGACATACCGCTGAGCCACTGGGGGGCACGTAAGAACTGAGTTGTCATTTTCATATTTTTTGTCACAAAGCTACACAGTTAAAGGATTATGTGAGCTAACTGTACCTAATTTATAGCTGACAGACGAAAGGGAAGGTAGCTTGTCACAAAATGTTAGACTACATTTATAAAATTGAGAAATTAAAGTTTACTGTCGCTCTTATCATGTGCCTGGCATGGCCTAGCGTGTTAAGGCGTGCACTTCGTAATCTGAGGGTCGCGGGTTCGCGCCCGAGTCGCGCCAAACATGCTCGCCCTCCCAGCCGTGGGGGCGTTATAATGTAACGGTCAATCCCACTATTCGTTGGTAAAAAAGTAGCCCAAGAGTTGGCGGTGGGTGGTGATGACTAGCTGCCTTCCCTCTAGTCTTACACTGCTAAATTAGGGACGGCTAGCACAGATAGCCCTCGAGTAGCTTTGTGCGAAATTCCAAAACAAACTAACTCTTATCATGTTCCCGCCTTGTTTTGTTTTTGTTTGTTTGTTTTTTCGGTGAAGGTGAACCATGAATCCTTTGACTTATCGTTCCAACATGCTAATCACTATCATAGCCGGCCACTTTTAGTACTGTATATGTATGTATAGGTAGAGAACTCTGCCAAAGGGTTTGAATAACTGGGAAGGGATCCTATAGGTAATCAATCTTCCATGTAAATAAAGAAGTATTTGTTTCTTTGTAGTTAAGCACAAACAATATACAATTTGCTAACTGATTTGTACCCGCCACGGGTATCATTATAACTCCGAAGATGTAGTACTGTGTCAAATAAAGAATTAAGTTTGTTTGTTCGTTTTTGAATTTCGCGCAAAGCTACACGAGGGATATCTGCGCTAACCGTCCCTAATTTAGCACAGTAAGACTAGAGTGAAGGCAGCTAGCCATCACCACCCACCGCCAACTCTTGGGCTACTCCTTTACCAACGAATAGTAGGATTGACCATCACATTATAACGCTCCCACTGCTGAAAGGACGAGCACGTTTGGTGCAACAGGGACTCGAAACCTCGACCATCAGTTTACGAGTCGAGTGCCATAATCACCTGACCATGCCGGGCCTTTATTATTTTGTTGGGCAAGAGTTGACCTTGGGTATTGTTAACTGACCAAATGATGTACTTATCTGTTTATTTCTGACGCCTCTGTAAAGAAGCCTAACATGATGGAACATTCATATCATTTGTCAAGATAACACCTATAATATAAACGGTATGAAACTATTGCCATTTCATTTAAATACAAATTTATTAGCCTAATATTAATAACCTTTCAAGTTGCTCTGGGGCCTATTAGGCCCCACTTTTCGTAGGAGTGTTAATCTGATTCAAACCACTACAGTTGTTAATGGAACTGATGATATGAGAAGCTCTCAGACAACCACTGTATCTGTTGTAAACAAGCCGGATTAGTGACGCCCGCTACCGGGCAAAAGGGCTCATAAGAACTGAGTATGACAGATCAACGTGGTTGACATATAATTACTTTTCACTCGTAATTTTGTAAGCTTCTTTTAGCATACCTGAAGCTTTAATGAATTGAAAGCGTTTTCGTGGCAACTCCTTATTGTAGTTTCGATTATTTATCGAAGTATTTAAGGTAGGAGTTTGAAGTCAGGCATTTTTATGTAATTGAAGTAAAATTGTGAATTTTCAATGTAATTAATTACGTTATTTTTGTTCGCAGAAAAGAATCATGATATTCATGTGTGTGTTTTTTTTTTTCTGGACAAGAGATGTTACTTGAATACAGAAAAAGAACAAAACAGTGTAAGTCATGTGCAATAAGAAAAACAAACACATAACAACTAAAATGTACTCCACCCAGTTGGTTATGAAGTACTATGCAATATAATACCAAGTGGAAATATTTGGTAAATAATTATGGAATGATTTAAAATTGACCATCCCATTATAATGCCCCCGCAGCTAAAAGGCCAAACCTATTTGGTGTGACGAGGATTCGAATCCGAAATCATTACATTACGACTTAAACACCCTCGCCAAACCGGATTTGTCTATATCAGCACTGTGGAATATACCATAAATTTGGAATATCCTAAAGTGTGGGTTATATAAGAAATTTGGAATATCTTAGGTGTGAACTATATCAGAACTGTGGAATATTCTAAAGTGTGTAAATGAGAAATATGGAACTTTCATTTGTTTCTGAAGAATATATTTTCGTTAAAAAAAAAGTTTTGATGAGAAGATTACTCTTTCGAAGTTTTATTTACCAACATTATAAAAAGATTTAACGTTCGTCAATAAAGGTTCTCCAACCGTCCCTAATTTTGAACGAATAAAAAAAGACTTAAGGCAGCCAATCAACAGCATCCACAGCTAACTCTCGACCAATCAACAGAACCTACAGCTAACTTTTGGCTAATTTTAATCTAAAAGTGTGATTTGTGTTCGTCGTTTGTATAATGAATCCATGGTTTCAAAGTATGGAATGCGGTTTTGTTTGTTTTTTCTACAGCAACGAAACTCGAACCACAAACTTTCGAATCCATGTTCTGGCATTCTAAAACTATGCCACACTCAGCCATCAACAAGATGTATAGTGAAAGTTCAAAATGAGAAAACTACATGAAAATATCCATTCAACCTCTTAGGATTTTTCCTTTAGAATGTCACCATGTGCGTAACCACTTATGTTACGCTAAACTTCATGACTTTGAAGGTTAAAATGTTGAAACATTCATGAGAGACCCAGTAAAGTATGGAACAAATTTCGTATGTTTAAAGCTCTGTATTTACTTTTAATAGAATATTGTTAAATAAATTCAAAATATGTTCTCTTAGCTCAGTATATAACTCTTGTCACTAATATTAAGCCTGATATTTTTTGTGTCCTTTTACAATGTGTTTATCTTTATCTAAGAAAATGTTGAGAAAATATTAGGCTTAGCATATATTGCGTTTATCTTTAGATATTTATGCGTTTTATATAGCAAGTAATGAGCAAAATAATAACGTCAACTAGTCTTAGTTGGTTATGTACAACAAATTTTCACATTTTTCTGTATAACGAATTTCGGTCCTTTTTTACAAATTCAGTAATAAATGTGTCCAAATAACTAAAACGCGTGAGAATCCTCTGCTGCGCCTAATGAGGTATTAATTACGTTAGAATTAACTTTTATATTTACGACGAGTACAAAAAGAGAAAAAAATTTAAAAACTAAACGATGAATAAATGCACTATATTATTTAAACTAGTTCGAATCAACGAACTTTTAAAACAGTTGGTCTCATACGTTCAAGAATTTCAAACCCGTGGAACCATAATGGGAATGAACATCAGCATTATTACTCCGTAAATGTATGTGTTATTTCTTCGTTACAAGAAATGCGTATTCTCTTATCAAATGTATTTACTCTTTCCTCGTGTGTTTTATATCATGTCTTTCATGAAGAAATTCTGGTAATATTATAGCTCAACTTGGACGCTCGAATCTTTTCTCAAACCATCTAGAAAATGTACAAACTAACATTTTCATTGGTAAATATGAAGTACAGAGTGTACTGAATTTATATCAATCACTCTACGTCTTGAACAATTAGTGATTTACAGGTCTCAGCAGGACTATAAAGGTTCGAACAGTTAGTCAGTGACCTTCAAGTTTAGAAGGATTGATAAAGGATTGAACAGTTAGTGACCTTCAAGTCTCAGAAGGACTGACAAAGGATTGAACAGTTAGTGACCTTTAAGTCTCAGAAGGACTGATAAATCATAGAGAAGCTATTGATTTTCATATTTCACAAATAATGTTCAAGTACTGAACAGTCTGAAATCACTACGTATCAGTCAGAATATTAAACATTGAGGTATCTCACTGTGACTTAATATTAAACATTGAAGTATCTCACTGTGACTTAATACTCAATATTGAAGTATCTCACTGTGACTTAATATTAAACATTGAGGTATCTTACTGTGACTTAATATTAAACATTGAGGTATCTTACTGTGACTTAATATTAAACATTGAAGTATCTTACTGTGACTTAATATTAAACATTGAAGTATCTTACTGTGACTTAATACTCAATATTGAAGTATTTCACTGTGACTTAATATTCAATATTGAAGTATCTCACTGTGACTTAATACTCAATATTGAAGTATCTCACTGTGATTTTAAAAGTTTGTGATTTTCATGCTCCAGATATTACCTTTAAAGTAATAGACAATTAATGAACTTCATATCTTATTGTGAATAGTTTGTGGCCTTAAGTGTCACTCCAGACTATGAAATATGTTACTGTAATTAATTCGTATTTGTGGACATTTTGGTAGGTCTTCTGTTTTACTTATTCATAATGACGTCCACACCTACCTACGCAAATAATCGATGGCTTCTTCTCTGGACGTCATTTTCAGGCAAGATGTCCGGAGGGGGGGTAAAGACTGAATATATTCGACTTTTCAAAGTCCTGCATCCGTTCTGGAGTTTTGATTACTTCTGTTACTACTTCCGGTGAGCACGAGCCGTCTCATATTCTTTCAACGAGATCTTAATGATCTAACGAAGCAAGAATCGAGAAATCCTTACAATTTCCACCTTGTCCTGCCGACCAATCCGCGTATCTTTTTACTTCTTTTGAGCTCTTGGTCTGTGTGGAGACAATATATCAAAAGTAGAGGAGTCAGGCTTCAACCGACGAACATGGTTGTCCAGACTAGTTTTTCTGAAGCATCACAAATGGAAAGCAGACATGCAACCAACACCCTTTCATTACAAGGTTTGTTGTAGATCTGAGCTGGGTATGAAACTGACCAGCTTTGTCAGAAATATCTCCGTCGTCTGATAACTATGTATTACTTCTGTCGATGAAGACAAGAGATAAGGGTTAATTTTCCAAATGCAAAACCTAAGGTTCGATTCTATTTTACGTTTATACTTGATTTACACAGTTGACCTCTCTGTGTAACACTCTTTGTTTGTTTGCAAAAAATCCCTGACGTAACTGTACACAAAAACACTGTGTACGTGGAATGCAGACCAAAAGACACACGTGTATACGCACATAGATCTAAGGCGTCACAAACATATCACCAGCATAAAAATTGCTTCAACCCTTTGAGCCCAAATACGCCGTATGTGCATATCAAAGGCACGTGAAGTGGGTTGAACCATCGCTGTTTGCCGGGGTCGTGGGAATAGAGCCATCGTGTAAACGGTAAAGCCTGGATTTCTCCGTATTTGTCACAAAATACGTTCTCAGGTTTCTACCAGTATGGAGTTGATTTATTTTTCTCCACAAAATTCTTACCACTTTTGCTTCCAAATATTTGGGAATCTTTACAGTTTTTTACCGTACTTTTAATGTCGCTTTAAGAGTGATTTGTGTCTGCTCGGCTCACAGTTCGGGTTTTACTCCCTTATTAATTGCTTTCTTCAAACGCATAATTACTGTTTTTTTTTACTAAATCGAGTGAAATATCCAAAGTTTTTATAAAAAGTCATTAAAAATTGAACTTGATTTTTTAAAAAAATTGAATCAACGTTTTGTTATCTGAATAATTTTGGGCGATTTCTTGACAAATGTTTGTTTTGAATTTCGCGCAAAGTTACACGAGGGCTATCTCGCTAGCCGTCCATAATTTAGCACTGTAAGACCAGAGGGAAAGCAACTAGTCATCACCACCCACCGCCCACTCCTTGAGCTACTCTTTTACCAACGAATAGTGGGATTGGCCGTAACTTATAATGCTCCCACGGCTGGAAGGGCCAGCATGTTTTGTGTGATTGAACCCGCGATCCTGAGATTACGAGAATAGCTCCTTAACCACCTGGCCATGCGGGGCCTCATGACAAATGTATCACATGACTGGAACTACTTCGAAACGATTTAACGGACTGATTCTTTTTGAAGTTGCGGCTAATGTGTCACAGGTAAGTCAGTGAGGTTGTAACCCTAAAAATCAGATTTTGGTACCCGCATTGGGTACAGTATAGACAGCCCATTTTATAGCTTTGTGCCTCACAAGAAACAAGCAAACTGTTTATTAGGTAGTAAGGTCTTTACGTTAATAATATTTTCAATTTTTAGCAATTGGAAAATTTTTGTGGTATTGGTGTATCTACAGATTCTATAGTCAGTAAGGTTTGTTTTTTTTCATAAATAACATTTAAAAAAATCAACTGTCTGATAAGCGGCTTCAAGTCATCTTTCCAAGATTCTCTAAGTAAGGGAGAAAATTTCGTTGTATTAAGCCTAAAAATACAAACATCGAAGAAACCTTGAAATAAACATTATAGCGACAACTCCTTTCATTCGTCTGCCATGATACGGATCTGGTTAAACTTTCCAAAATATCAGGAATTGTATAACATTCTCGTTATGAACAGTACCCACCCTCTGATGACCATGATTGTATATAATACTATTTCATCGCGTGGGTAAAAGTATCATGTGCAAGAACCCTGCCTATAACATTTAATGTACGAGTAGGTGTATTAGTTATTCTAAGACGAATTTTTTGTACCTTAGAGGCAAGTGAGTCTAAGGGATAAATAACCAACATTCCGTAAATAGAAAAAAATACATCCGTAACTTATTTGGACTTTTGCATTCATATCACAGCTACTAAACCTATTTATCACCGTCTCTAGTTTCGAACTACTAACCAGAGGGGTGACAGCCCGTCAACAACACCATACCGCTCATCATCCATGCTAGAGGATCGACTGTTACACTTATAACGCACCGAAAGCTTTAATAAAGTGCAGGAAATGTTTTATGATATCGAGCTTGAACCTAGCTTGCCAGCTCCGAAATCCAGTCCACTCCCTGTGCAAGTGATATATATCCTTTTATTATATGTATTTTGACGCATACTTTCTTTACTTCAGTTAGATTTATCTAGGGATTGCTAAGAGTTTTATTACTCAATATATATGATCGTCACGTATTAAACAGAGTGTTTGTTTCAAAAGTAGAAGACGGTTGATGGGAACTAAGCAAGTGGTTATTCCATATACAAGAAAACATAATGCAATAAAACCGTTACAAGCCCTGTATTTATTTATATGACAATCTAGAGTTCTTTGGATGACTGAAAAAACATTGAAATATGGGGACAGGCTGTTGAGAAAGTGATGGGAACGTCTTTCTATGCGTGATCAAAGTAATATGCTGGCTGAAAATAATAATTTATGGGGCATTACGAAGATATTAAATATGTCATGTCTGGTTTGTTTGTTTTTAAATTTCGCACAAAGCCACACGAGAGCTATCTGCACTAGCCGTCCCTCATTTAGCAGTGTAAGACTGGAGAGAAGGTAGCTACTCATCACCACCCACCGCCAACTCTTGGGCTACTCTTTTGTCAAAGAATAGTGGGATTTATCAACAGATTATAACGCCCCTGCGACTAAAACGGCGAGTATGTTTGGTGAGACGGAGATTCAAGCGACCTAACCACCCGGCCATGCCAGCCCTGGAAAGTCTGTAAATATTAAATATTAACCCTTTTGGGTTATTTAGACTGTCAGTAAAATATAACCTTTGTAAATTATCATATGTTTGTGAAGGTAGCAATTCCTTTCCAGTGAAAAATAAAAAATGATCATGGTACACGTGGCAAGATTTAGGAAGAGCGTGTTTTTAGTTACCAAACAAAAACTACTTTTTCTCCCTGTAAACATTACCGGGTATAACTTAACAGTAGTTGTTAAACTGTGATTTTGAAATGTAAACACCACCTACTTAACAGTAGTTGTCTCACCACCTAGTGTTGTGATTTAACAGTAGTTGTTACTGTGATTTTGAAATGTAAACGGGTTGTTAAACTGTGATTTTGAAATGTAAACACCACCTTGTGTTGTGACTTAACAGTAGTAGTTGTTAAACTGTGATTTTGAAATGTAAACACCACCTAGTGTTGTGACTTAAGAGCAGTTGTTACACTGGGATTTTGAAATGTTAATATTACCTTGTGTGACTTAACGCTTGTTGTTAAACTGTGATTTTGAAATGTAAACATTAGCTTGTGTTATGACTTAACAGTAGTTGTTAAACTGAGATTTTAAAAGAGGTGGAACCCTCGTTTCTAATCCATCTTGAGAATCCAATCAGAAAACAAAGAATGCTAGCACATTAACTTCTCTAGAGGCGAAAAGACGTTTCGGATCGGTACACCAATCAAACACGGTTCTAAACTTCAAATATTAGCCATGCCTTGTGATGCACGACCTCTGTTATCATACGACAATAATCAGTTTAAACGGTTCCTTCTTCCCTCCTTCCCCACAGTACTGGGTAATCATGTCGGAGAGAAACTCGTAGAGGTGTTCATGAATTAATACTGTTTTAAAAACGACGAAACACATTTTTAGTAATAGATAATATTTTCATGAAAATAATAGGTGAAGAATTACCTGTGTAATGATTAACATATCAAACTGCGAAGTGAAAAGTTTGAAGTTCGAGCCATGACGCTATGGAACACACTTCACACCTTCAGGTGTAGAGTTGTAAAAGAAGTGACAGTCAATACCGTTCTTCGGGTCAAAGATTCAGAAAAATCATTTTTGACATCTAGTATTACTTGCCGATTACCGAAGTGCTTTGGGTTGAAAATTTTAATCCTATTTCTAGTTTACTAATACTTGAAAGCCCGCCATGGCCAGGTGGTTAAGGCAGTCGACTCGTAATCCGTGGGTCGCTGGTTCGAATCCCCGTCACACCAAACACGCTCTTCCTTTCAGCCGTAGGGGCGTTATAACGTAACGGTCAATCCCACTATTCGTTGGTAAAAGAGTAGCCCAAGAGTTGGCGGTGGGTGGTGATGACTAGTTGTCTTCCCTCTAGTTTTACACAGCTAAATTAGGGACGGCTGGCACAGATAGCCCTCTAGTAGCTTTGCGCGAAATTCAAACCAAACTAATACCTGAATGTAAATTCTACGACATTTTAAACTATGTTACTTGAATAGTGTGGAACTTTAAACCAAGTACGAAAAACACTTACTTCTACTGGTGGTCCAGTAGCAATTGTGGAGGCTTCTAACGCTAAATATCGGGTTTCAATACTTGCGGTTGCCACGACACAGCCCATTTGTGTAACTTCGTGTTTACGAACAAACAAACAAACATAGGCTGCGTCTGCTATAGTTATAGATATAAAACCCTCTGTTTAAAGTACGCATAAGCTATACATATCCGTTCAAAGACTCCACTTAGCCACGCGCTATAGTATGATTTATTGTTTGTTTGATTTTCGAATTTTGCCCAAAGCTACACGAGGGCTATCTTTGACCTTGAGAAAGCTTACGATACTATATGGAGGTATGGCATTTTGCGAGACCTCCACTCGTATAGGGTGAGTAGCTATTTGCTCATTTTTATTAAAAAAATTTAATAGGCAGGCGATTTCAAGTTCTTGTGGGTTCGACACTTTCCTACAGGTACTTGGAGCTGCTTAAGGTTGTGTCTTGAGTGCCACACTTTTCAGTATAAAAATTAATGCCATTTCTGGACAACTCCCTCCTACTGTTGCAAATGAGCTCTATGTCAACAACTTCCACATTTCACACCAGTCGTCGAGCACGATGTTTATTGAGCAGCAACTACACACTGCCCTCAATCGTAGTTGGATGAATTGGGTCTGTCCTTGGATAACATTGATGTATCCATTGGTCAGCTATCCCACCATGGCTTATTATCATCCACAAGTGTGACCTTTCTTTGAGTCATCTGAGAAAGACGAACAGTCCCGATTGAAAATACTGTCTGTTATTTGTTGAACATCTTTCTATCTGTCTTTCCATTACTATTTGTACAAATGGTTCGAAATCAGGTGACTGTGTGGACTCTGCCTGCCATGCTTTGTTGTGGGTCAGTGGTTCCACACAGGATCCCCTCTACAGATTCCGTGTTCACTGCCAAACTATACGCCATTTCTCTTGCCGTGAATCACACTGAAGCTAAGCAATACTCAAATGGTACTATTTACACCAACTCGCTTAACTCTCTACTGGCCCTGGAATCACTTCACGTTAGTTCACACCCTGTTCTTGCCGACATTCTAAACAGACTGGCCCATTTATCTTTATCGTCTATTTCCATCCAGTTTCTCTGGATACCGGACAACGTTGGTGTTCGCGAGAACGGGCTCGCTGACATCGCAGTTAGGTCTGTCTGCTGCTCTGGTACTATCACGGCCGTGTCATACATGGACTACGGTGCTGTATTCAAGGCTCGGCTCCACTCGAGTTGGCAGTTGACTTGAAATGAACAACGTGATAACAAGCTTTTCAGATAAAACCTTCTATTGGAGTTTGGCCGTTTTGTTACTGTAACAATCGGAAGTTGTTCTAACTAGACTACTCATTAGTCACAGTTTTTTAACTCATAGTTTTGTTTTATCTGGGACTGATGCACCAATGTGTCGTTTGTGTGACACTTATATCACAATAGCCCACCCACATTTTACTGTAGTTACGATGGCACCATTTTAGGGATGTTTATCTATAGGTTTACTCCTGACGCTGAACATTGTCACTGGCGATGGTGACACTGTCCACCTCAGAAATGTTTTTAATTTGTTGAAGGCCATTGACCTTTTTAATGCTACTTAAGTTTTAAGTAAAAAAATCGGCTTTCTTTTCTTTTACCATGATTCCTTTCTGTGAATATTAATAATTGTCCTTTACAATTTATTTTTTACCGGTTGTTTGGCGCAGATAGCCTAGTTACTTTGCGCCATAAGACGCCAAACAAACAACCAACCGAGACAAAATTGTACAACTAAAGCGTTAACGAAATAGACGTCCTGATAAGAAATTAAAAAAATAAAAATTAATGAACATGTCTTTAACGTACACATATATGAACTCTAAACACCAGCTCCGTATAGCTTGTGCGACCGGAAATGAAATATACCTGAATCCCTAAATGTTACTTATATATATTATCTCGTCTTTACTGAATGGCACAATTAAGAGAATAATTGCTTTTCAAAAATAAAAAAACAAACGGAACGAATATGCCCCGTATTAAATTAACTCTATACGCTGTATGCGCAGTCAAACTATTGTTTTTTTAATGTTTCTCTGAGTGATAAATAATAGTACATTGTATATTCACCTAGCGTGAGACAGCAGCATTATTTGAGGTTATTTAAAGAACTGTAAAATGGCTGAAATCTAGCTTCATATTTCTTTTGTTTGTTAGTATTTTTTAATATTTTTATTAATACAAACAATCGTTCAATGCTTTGAAGAAACGCTCGGCATGACCAGGTTGTTAGGACGCTTGACTCGTAATCTGAGGATCGAGGGTTGGAATTCCTGTCACATCACATATGTTCTCCCTTTCAGCCACGAGAGCATTATACTGTTACAATCAATCCCACTATTCGTTGGTAAAAGAGTAGCCCAAGAGTTGCGGATAGGTAGTGATGACTAGTTGCTTTCCCTCTAGTCTTACGCTGCCAAATTAGGGACAGCTAGCGGAGATAGCCCTCGTGTAGCTTTGCACGAAATTCAAAACAAGCTTGAAGGAAATGGAATTGCAAGCTATCACGACATCTGCTTTTATATATAATTACACAGTATTGATTCAATGTGTAACGCTTAATTTGAGTATGCAGATGGACTACTGGAAATTATCGGCTGTTACTTTATGTTTTGCATATTTTTCAGCTGTGTACTACAACATCTGTCTTATACCGAAAATGCAATAATGGAGACAGGTTTAAAACAACACCCAGTCCTAGAAAACCCGAGATATTAACGTAATTTTTACCAGCTCGTATGTAGTTTATGACAAAAATAATAGAAAGCCCGAAAATAGTCACAAACTGATACAGCGAGGTTCCAAGGAAATTCGTGAACTTTGTTTATAATACGTATTGTATCATATTATTTTAAACCTAACTTGTGTTTGTTTCGGTTTTGATGTATTCGATTTTACTTTCTGGAATTTCTATCTATTTATTCAACATAATACAAAAGCACACGCAGGAAAATACAACGAATCGGCAAAAAGACGTTGATATTTAAAAAATGTTTTCGGAATGGACAATAGCTGAATCCTTCATTCGTATTCCACTTGAATCTAATTTTTTGTAAATTTAACCTGTACTAGCCATTCCTAATTTATAAGTGAAAGACTAGAGGAAAGTTAGTCGTCACCACTCACCGCCAACTTTTGGGCTACTGTAATCGAATATTGGAATTTAACATTCACTTTCCTAACGTACCTACAGCCCCCAAGTGAGAAATCCGATTTTGTAGAAACGGGAGGTGAACCATATACCATCGATTTCGTAATCAAATACGCCCACCACTATGACATACTTCTTTCTAAGAAGTGAACCTGACCTATATAAGTTGTCCGGCATGGCCAGGTGGATAAGGCACTCGACTCGTAATCGTTGGTTAAAGAGTAGCCCAAAAGTTGACAGTGGAGGGGTGATGACTAACTGCCTTCCCTCTAGTCTTACACTGCTAAATTAGGGACGGCTAGCGCAGATAGCCCTCGTGTATTTTGCGCGAAATTCAAACCAAACTTATCTAAGGCTGTAATTCCAACAACAAAGATAATTAAGAAGACTATTCATGGCAACAAGAGAACAAGAAATAAAAACACAAATTAACATCATTAGAAATAAAATTAGAGCAGAAATTAAACAGCTAAATCAAGAAAAATGGGACAACTTCTGCTCCCAACTAAACGAACAAACCGACCCTAGTAAGTTCTGGCTACACTTAAAAAGATTCACAAATGAACCCACGACAAGAAAATACCCAACACTAGAATATAACAACACCTTAGCACAAACCAACAAAGAAAAAACAGAAGCCTTCAAACATCAATTACAAAACACATTTAAAACACACAATGACTCGGACATGAACAGCTATTACTACAATAAAACAAATAACATAACACAACATAACAAATAACATAGAATTATATAAACCACATTTTCTAGTCAACATTATAAACAACAACACTAATAATACATATAACTACAATACCCAACTACTCACCAAAAAATCAAACTAAATGAGCTTGAACAAGCAATCAAAAATTCAAAAAACAAAGCACCGGGAAATGATGGAATACAAACAATTCTTCTCAAAAAATGTATTCCAAAATTATTTGACCACCTATTAGCCATATTTTATTTATCTCTATACTCTGGATACATCCCAGTTTCTTGGAAGCAAGCTAATATTTTAATGTTCCACAAAGAAGGAAAACCAGCCAATAAACCAAACATTTATTGACTGATCAGCCTGACCAACTGTGTAGGCAAAATTCTTGAAAGAATAATAAATAATAGACTCTCCACATTTTTGGAGATTAATTCAAAATTACCAGAAGAACAAAACGGATTTAGAAAATATAGACAAACAACAGATCATTTAATTAGATTAACTGAAACAATAATAAACAGCTTTAATAAAAAAGAATGCACTGTTGCCTGCTTCCTCGGTATCAAGAAAGCATTCGGCACTGTAAGGCACAATGATCTACGGTTCCATATGTATGAAATGGAACTACCGCGTGAAATTATTCGCTGGTTACCTAACTTTTTGGAAAATAGAAAATGTAGGATAAACGTAGAGGGAACTTTCTCGGAGTTCTTCACTCCAGAAGCTGGCGTCCCTCAAGGAGGGGTGGTTAGCCCTATTCTCTTCATTATGTATGTAAATAATATGCCACTCAAAGACCCAAACCATGGATACACGTCACAGTTCGCTGATGATATAGCAATTTGGAAAAGTGCCCCTACACAACTTACAACTACAATTAAACAGATAATGTGAATATTGAATACTGCCAAAAATATAGAATTAAAATAAACACAGCGAAGACACAATTAGTGATATTTTCAAAATCAACGAAACATTAAAAAGTTCAACCCCAGATCTACAAGAACGGAGACTTTCTCCAGACTGCTACATCTGCAAAATTTTTAGGGTTAACATATGATTCTAAACGTACCTGGATAAAACATGTAAATAACATAAAAACTAAAATTTGGCGAAGAATAAACTATGCTAGGAGTCTAACTGGTAAAAACTACGGAACATCACTAGAAAACATCATTAAAATATACAAGACATACATTAGACCAGTGATAGACTATGCAGCTCCTGCATGGATCAATGTAAGTGAAAAACAAATACAAACCAAACTCCAAACATTACAGAATACACTAATTACATCAACATATAGAGTACCTAAAACCACTTCCTCAAAGTTCATGCACAATTATTCAAATACAGAAACAATAACAGATAGACTTCTACAGAGTACAATAAAATATTTTGATAAAAATTGGCGAAAAAATGAGTTGTTATGCGAACTAGACAGATAATGCATATATGATGAAGAGAGACCTAAACACCTCTCCCCGTTAAACTTGTACATCAGATATTTAAGATAAAATCAAATTTAAAATAATAATAATAAATTAGTGCTAAAATAAAACAGGTCACCTACGTTCTAGACTTATTATAAAAATGATAGAACAATATAAATGGACATTGCCCTGAAAAGGACCAAATTTAAAGTTATGCTATTACTTCAGCCATTCAGTATTTACTCTGAATGTATTAATCAGGCCACTCCAACAAAGTAATGGAAGGAGGAAGAGGTCTAGTGTACCTGACCCTCCTGGGTATACAAATATATGTACCCCAACACCTAGAGAGAGAGAGAAAGCTGTAATTCCTAATTCATCTGTCTGTAATTTGAGCTAAAACTTTTGATGAGGCATTCAGCCTCGCCTACGTAACCTGTTTTAAGATAACTCCGTAAGCAATGTCCCCTACAGTGGCATATCCATGAACTTACAACAGTAGAAACCGGGTTTCGATACCCGTGATGAGAAGAGCAGAGATAGTCCATTGTGTAGCTTTGTGTTTAACTTCAAAGAAATGTAAATAATGTTCTGTAATGATTGTACTCTTCCCCCGCCCCTTTGGTCAGTAAAGTAACTTAATTAGGGAAACTTCGTTTTAGGTTGTGTTTCGATTTTTTTATTATTTGTTTGTTTATGTCAGTTGTATAGAACCTATGCTGTTTACCTGCATAAAGTCACTTATAATTAAGCACTTTGAAAAACACTATGCAAGTAGTAACTTTATGTGAATAAGTCTATAGAAATTATAGCAATATAGAATATAAGGCACAAGTTTATTTGTTTTGAATTTCGCGCAAAGCTACACAGGGATATTTGCGCTAGTCGTCCCTACTTCAGCAGTGTAAGACGAGAAGGAAGGCAGCTAGTCATCACCACTAACCGTCAACTCTTGGGCTACTCTTTTACCAACGAATAGTGGGATTGACCGTCACATTATAACGCCCCCACGGCTGACAGGGAGAGCATGTTTGGTGTGACGGTGTAACTCAGGTTACGAGTCAGGTGCCCTGACCACCTGGCCTTGCCGGGCCCAAGCTGGAAGTAACCCACATTATATCTGGTGTGAATTACAACAGTACAGAATATAAGTTGCAAATAACTTATATTTCATACCTGGTGTAAATGACAACGCTAAATATTCATTAAATATAAAGCACTCTTTACATTTAAAGAAAATTACAACAGTACTGAATATTAAAATAAGTTTAAAATAAGTGGTTATTTCGCAACAGAGTACGAAAAACAGATATACGAAATGATCACAGAAGTGAAATTTCAGGCGACTTATATAACAGAACTAAACCAAAAATTAAAAGACTTCGAAGACGACTCCTACTTATGTGTATTCTGTGCTCTTTCATGTCACAATAATGCTCATCTGAATTAATTAAAGGCTTTCTTACTTAATGTTTTTAAATCTTCCATGTTAGGTCTACTTTTTGCAAAAAAAACTTTATCCTACAACAAATATAAAGATTGGAATCTATGTTCGGATCTTTTGCACTATTATGGACTTATTTATTTATTTTTGGAAAATTGAATTTTAAATATCTCCGTTCTAAATAACAAGCGTCCAATTTCAATATTCTGGTTCGTATGCTTAAGGCTTAACAATATTTTTGTGTATTTCTGTGTGTCAGCTTTGATGGTTAGGCTTAATAAATAGGGTAAAGATCGAAATGAAAGTGAGAGAGATGAATACAGGTAGTCAGAAAAATGAAAGGTAGGCAAAAAAAAATCTGAAGGGCCAATTAGTAAGAGAAAAAAAAGTTTGTTTGTCTACTTCTAAATCTTCGACTTCCAGTTTTGTTGTTTATTAAACATTTTGTCTCTGTCATTCTGTTAAAACCGCTCTCCAGAAAACGCTGTGATATAACGCTTTTTTGTTTGTTTGTGGTTAAGCACAAAGCTATGGCCAAGTGGTTAGGGCACTCGACTCACAATCTGAGGGTCGTGGGTTCGAATCTCCGTCACACCAAATTTGTTCGCCCTTTCAGCCATGGGGCATTTTAAAGTTACGGTCAATCCCACTATTTGTTGGTAAAAGAGTAGCCCAAGAGTTAGCAGTGGGTAGTGTTGACTATTGTCCTCCATCTAATCTATCACTGCTAAATTAGGTAACGGTTAGCGCAGATGGCCATCGTGTAGCTAGCTTTGCTCGAAATTCTTATCAAATCTTCTGATAACCAAACCTGCTTGCCAACCTTTTGCTAACGATAAGAACGTTCAGACTTTCTTTATCAAGACTATTTACTGTGAAAAGTTATCACAGATTTAAAAATATATATATATTTTCTTCAGCATGAGGTTATCTTACCTCACCCCTCTTTTTTTCTATTTCCGGTATTTTTACTCCTTATTCGAGTTAGACAATTTAAAAGACTTGTCGTCCCACGCCTTCAACAAACACAAGGTTACATTAAACAACTTAAGAATAATGGACGTCATAGACTTCCTGAGGGCACACAGGTTGTCGCAACAACCCTCAGTTTCAGCATCTGTCAAAAGAATTACTTTGTTTGGCCTTATGTGATGGGCTGACTACACATGCGCCTAGAGATTCATCTCTGTGGACGACATATGTCGCTCGGAGTTATACGTTTGCACTTACAAGTGAAAACGGAAACCAGCACGTTATAGCACTGGAAGTATTTCTTTATTAGAAAGTGTGAATAAACCTATGGTCTTTACGATACTACACATTTATGGTTCTCTTACTTCCATCTGTATGTGTCTGTCTTTTTTATTGATTAGTTGGTTATGAAGATTGTTATATTCTAGCATTTCGAATGCATGAAAGAGAAAAGTTTACTTTTTTGTTAGGCCCGACATGGCCAGGTGGTTAGGGCGCTTGACTCGTAATCTCAGAGTCGCGGGTTCGAATCCCCGCCACAACAAGCATGCCCGCCCTTTCAGCCTTGGGGCGTTATAAAGTAGCGATCAATCCCACTGTTTGTTGATAAAAGAGTAGCCCAAGAGTTGGCAGTGGGTGGTGATGACTAGCTGCCTTCTCTCTAATCTTACACTGCTAAATTAGGGACGGCTAGCGCAGATAGCCCTTGTGTAGCTTTGTGCGAAATTTGAAAAAAACAAACAAATATTTGAGTATATTTACAAAGGTTGAAAGGTCGTAACAAAAGAATTTCTGTCTCGCAAGGAAAACGAAGTTCAGCTCCTAAAACATATTTTAAATTCAATAAAATACATATTATATTATTTGTCTCCTGTTTTTAACCCTCTCGCCCGCCCCAGAAATGGACAAAGACGTGATCCTGATATCCTAAACTCTCATTAAAACAAGTAACATGAATTAAACAGTGCATTACGTAAGTCAGATAAAATCAGTGGCAATGTATCAAAACGAACAAAAACACCACAATCCATAATCCACGGGTGTCAAAATCCGGATTTTAACGTTATTTTATAAATAAATATATATATTTCTTTCGCTGTAGAATTCACGCACGTTCTGTACAGATATGCACAAAAGAATTAATTAGACCAAAGTGTGGTTTGCAATCTGGGCCCTGGCCTGGTCAGGTGGTTAAGGCACTCAACTCGTAATCTGATGGTCGCGGGTTCGAATTCCCGTCACACCAAACATGCTCGCCCTTTCAGCCTTCGGGGCGTTATAATGTTACGGTCAATTCCACTATTCGTTGGTAAAAGAGTAGCCCAAGAGTTGACGATGGGTAATGAAGACTAGCTGCCTTCCGTCTAGTCTTACACTGCTAAATAAGGGACGGATATCGCAGATAACCCTCGTGTAGCTTTGCGTGAAATTAAACGAAAACAAATTGCTTTTGTTGAAAGCTCTGCCCACGGAAGAAATCGAATCCATAAGTTCTTGGTTATGAATCTTATCGCTTAGGAGTGAAATGTTTAACAATATCTTTAAACTATATCTATCTGTAGGTCTATCAGATCTACATATGTAAACCTTAATACACAGAAGGTAACATATTTAAACTGTATCTATCTGTAGGTCTATCAGATCTACATATGTAAACCTTAATACACAGAAGGTAACATATTTAAACTATACCTATCTGTAGGTCTATCAGGTCTACATATGTAAACCTTAATACACAGAAGGTAACATATTTAAACTATACCTATCTGTAGGTCTATCAGACCTACATATGTAAACCTTAATACACAGAAGGTAACATATTTAAACTGTATCTATCTGTAGGTCTCTTTCAGATCGGTATATGTAAACCTTAATACACAGACGAAAACATATTTAAACTGTATCTATCTGTAGGTCTATCAGATCGGTATATGCAAACCTTAATACAGATACGGTAACATATTTAAACTATATTCATCTTGATTCTATACATTTCTGTCAGATCATTCTATTTAAACTCGATGTTTGAGTATATTTTAAAACTAAAACCTATATCGACTGAGTTAGAGACAATTAGACTGTTCATCATATAGGTGGGATTTTTTCGTCGTCCTTTTATTTGTTCTTTACTGTGGTATTAAATGGTGAAAGGATATATTGAACATTTTCGATTCATTATCGTGTTTCTTGTGGAATTAAAACGGAATATCCATATTTTCAATGCAGGTGAATTTAGAATCAGCACCTGACATGATTTAGCTTATTCAGACAGGTAGTGCTTATCCGGCATAGTTAGTTATTATGCTATAGTATAGTCTTAAATATTTTCTAAACCTGTTACGTGAACCAAAGATCTCCAAGAAACTAGCAAACAGAATTTCGTGTTTCAATTTCTTTCCATAGAAAAGCGTTACGTTATTCCGTGTTTTAACCTGTACTTTTCTTACTTATTTCTGAACTGCAGAAGTTAGAATGGAGTGGGGAAAAATATGTTAAATCTGAGACATTTCAGCTTTTATTTCTGACCTTATTAGATTTTTATGAGTGGAGTTAATTTAGAGTGTACCGAACAAACACAAAAATTAGATCCAGTCCTACTAGTGTGTTTGATCCTTATCTCAGCACGTGGCATTCAAGGTAAAATACCACTGGCACGTGGCCTTGAATGGGAAAGAATAAATTTTAACGTTGGCCTTGATTCTAGGTTCGGATCTTAACTTTACCAGTTTTTGATTTCAGGGTTTTGAAATCAAATGTATTATATTTTATGATTTGATAACTTGTATCATTTCGGGAGGTGATCCCCACTAAAATATGTATGTAACATCAGCTTGATTATTCATCCACCTTTCCTTCCGAAACTCGACTTGGAAGATCATAGGTTTTATCACGGTGCATATACATCAAGTACATCTTCTTGGGCAGGCGCTCTTATGTGAGAATAATAATTTAAATATCTTAAAGTATCCTTCTCGTTTCAGAAGACCTGGCATGATCAGGTGGTTAGGGGCTCTCGACTCGCAACCTGAGGGTCGCAGGACTAACCCGTCTCATTATAAGACTCCCACGGCTGTAATAGCAAGCATGTTTGATGTGACGGGGTTCGAACCCGCGACCCTCATATTACGAGTTAAGCGCCCTAACCATACCTGTCCATGCTGGGCTTGAAGATATGCTTAACTCTTGAAGTCTCTAATCTTGACTTTTAGCCCACGTGTGCAGAATGTGCTTTTTGTGCTGGAAATTTTGATTCTCGATTAGTATGGTTACGAACTGCATTGGTTGGTGAATTAGACGTACGTGAAATAATTAACTCTTGAGAAAAATAATGGGAAATTGTTTTAAAAAGATATGAGAAGTTTCTGTTTTTTTATATACCAATTTAAGCAATTCACTCCATAGCCTTAACAGCAGCGAGAATGGAGTGGGCGAAGTCTTCTTTTATCAGATTAAATAATTCACTCCATAGTTTTTGAAGGTACCGAGAATGGAGTGGGCGAAGTCTTCTTTTATGAGATTAAATAATTCACTTCATAGTTTTTAAAGGCACCGAGAACAGGATGGGTGTTGTTGTTTTTCATCAATGTAAATAATCAACCAGATAGTGTTGATAATAGCATTAGGAATTGGATCAACATGAATTATACTCGTGATTTGTTCAGTGCAGCAAATCGACACTTTAAGTAACTCCCTTTATGATTTGGGGGGGTGCACACATGCACACATAAAAGGGAATCATCAATAGTCGCGATATTGATTTAAGAGGCGCCTTTTATGCCTTTTACAAGCAATACATCTGTGCTCCAATAATACTAATTAGATATTACTAATACTAATCGTGAAGTGCCTATACCCAATTCGATTTCACTGTTCATCAGGATCTTTACCAACTTACCCTTGAATTAAAACACATTTAGGCAGGATTCGAGTAAATTAAAATATAAGACACTGGACGTGGTCAAAAACATCAATCGAAAAGGTTTGACATCCTGAGTCCAAAACTGTAATAAGATCTCGAATTGGTCAAGAGATGACGGAAGTATGAGCGAAATGTTTGTACTTGTAAAACAAACACAAAGGCATTCTGTAAGCCGCTGTGTCGCGGTTGAAAAAATAAGGCCATGAATCGACAACTGATATTATTAGCTGCTGAAACTCTGCTCTCAAAAATAGTGAATAATTTTTTTTTTTTTTGGCAGTACTTAGCTCTCTCCCTGTTCTGCTTCCGGAAGAGACTTCCGTTTGTAGGTTGATGGCATAAATGGTACAATTACCATTCACTTTTTCGACATGTTTTTCTCAACACGTGTATCGAAGTGTTTACTGGTCCGTGACTTGGTTAATTACAGGGCCTCTAATCGTGAGTCATACGAAAATTTGAAAGAAAAATGGCATTTTTCACTAATTAATGCTGGGGGCTCCTGTGGTTTATCAACTCTCTACTCTGAGTGTTGTAACCGACAAAAAAAAATAACACATAAAATTACTGGACCCTCCCCCCGTCTCCTTCGGTAATGAGTGGTATTAAAATAAGTCAATAATTTGGTGGTAAATATGACGTTTATTAATATCTGAAGAATATTTCATTCTTTCAAAAACCCCACCCCCCAGAATAAAGTATCTGTCTGTGTATGTAATCAGTGCTAAGCTTTGAGGGTATTATTAAACGCGTTGATTGGCTGGGTAAGTCATGTAATGGTTGAAGGAACTAAGTACTAATGAATGACATGAACCTGGTACACTGAAAATGAGGTAATTATATTTCCAAACAAATATTACGTAGGCGTTAGGAGTTTACTCAAGAAGTTTTGATAAATTTTTGTGTTATTTTATAAACACGTTCTTTGGAAATCGAATTATTATCCTTTCAAGACGTCATCTCTAACTTCTGACCAGTTTTTTATTGTTTTTTCTCGTAGTCTAAATTTAAGCTTTGTGCTTCATTAGAATGAAGTTCAAATATTACTTTTTACGCAAAAGCAGTTTCTTCGAAGCCCGGCATGGCCAGGCGGGTTAAGGCGTTCGACTCGCAATCTGAGTTTCGGGGTTTGAATCCCCGTCGCACCAAACATGCTCGCCCTTTCAGCCGTGGGGGCGTTACTATGTGATAGTCAATCCCACTATTCGTTGGTAAAATAGTAGCCCAATAGTTGGCGGTGGGTAGTGATAGCCCTCGAGTAGCTTTGCGCGAAACTCAAAAACAAACAATTTCTTCGAAAAAATAAATTACATGATAATAATGAAAAAATAAAAGAAGAAAAAATATAAAAGAGGAAAATAAAAAAAAACATACCGTATTTTACGGTTAATAAGCCGAATCGCCGAATAAGCCGAGGCCAATTTTCAGCTCTGAAAATGAGGGTTTTTGCTTATTACTGCCCAATAAGCCGAGGCCGTTTTTAAGAAGTGACAAGTTTCTTCAAAATGATTTCTTAGTCTCGTTTCAGCGTCAGCATGCATGTTGTGTGTGATCATTGGCGTTCTGTAGTAAAGCAGAACGTGTCGTATTGAGACAGAGATGGAATCAATATGTCATTAGTTATTGGCTCCACTCACTGTAATTAGGTAACCAATGAAATTCCAGAAACAACGTTTCACTGTAGTCTTAACGTGCTTTGCTGATGGGACAAAATTACCGCCTATGGTAATTTTCAAAAGAAAAACCTTTCCTAAGAAGAAGAAATTTCCGAAAGGAGTGATCGGCCAATAAGCCGACCCCCAAAAATCAGGTCCAAAATTTAGGGCCAGAAATTCGGCTTATTAGGCGGAAAATACGGTAACTAAAAAAAAGTCAATAGACGAACGTTGCCCTGAAAAGGGCCGGAGTACTGTGGGTTAATATGGCCCAAAACCACTACTCCTCCAGCAGAGTAAAAGCCGAAAGTTAGAGATGAAGGAAGAGGTCTTTTGCACTTGAACCTCCTAGGTATTTAAAATCCAACTTACTAAAATACCCACAACGAAGTGAAGAAGTTTCTTCGAGTTAATTGATTAAATAGAATTACCGGCAACAATGAATAAACAAACTTTACTGATCTGCAGGTTAATTAACTTAATGCATATTAATTTAAAATGATCAAATAAATAAAACAACGGTAAAATATCGAATTATTATTTTTTCTTTAATTAGATTGGATTCTCAACGTTTCCCTTTACAGCTTTTTCAGGAGAGATTTATTAAAACTCAAGTCATAACTAACAGTAAAAAACTTTTGCCAGACCAAGTAGTGGGATTTGACAGTGGTTCTTATAACAGCCCAAAAGTGCGTAGCACGATTATTGTTATTATTTTGTGTGTAACGGTAACAGTGCGTGAATCACGCAATCTGAGATCCGTAGTGTGTTTGGGTATTCCTTGTAATGAATTTTATCTTCATTAAAGAAGGCCTTTATCTTGACTTAAGTCTCTCGTACCAGTCATTCATGTTAGGCCAGACGTAATGAAATATTTAACATGTACCTATAGAACATTCCAGAGCGGGTTTCGTATGTAATTTATTGTAACTGATTTTTATCACTGAAATAGATGCTTGGGTATTACTGTAATCAACTTTCGGAGGAATTTAAAATACAATCAGACTAAAATCAAGGGTAGTGTGACGTCTTCAACTGGATCGTATAAGAAATAAGCAATATGTTACGTGATAAGACAACATTACACTATATTGTTTTACACTAATATGTACAGCCAGAAAATGTTTGTTATTTAATAAAAATATAAACGACAGATAAAATTACATACCACAAATCGCAACATATAAATACCTCACCTTCAGATTTTGACTGAATGTTTCATGTGTTTTTTTTTTGTCATAATACTAAGCCAAGCATGTGCATTTTTCTATGATCCAGACGTGGCGCTTGAGTACCGTCCCGAACTGTGAATATTAAGATTCAATGTTTGCGTTCCGTCACTGTAAAAGTAACAAAACGTTTCGCGATCCTACAGTAAAGTGTAGTGGTTTATGCCTAATGGTTACATAGAAAAAAAGCTGCCATCATTTGGTTTGGATAACACGTTGGAACTATTATTTCTTCACAAAACGGAAGGGGCCCGGCATGGCCAAGTGTGTTAAGGCGTTCGACTCGTAATCCAGAGGGTCGCGGGTTCGAATCCCAGTTGCACCAAACATGCTCGCCCTTTTAGCTGTGGGGGCGTTATAATGTGACGGTCAATCCCACTATTTGTTGGTAAAAGAGTAGCCCAAGAGTGGGTGGTAATGACTAGCTGCCTTCCCTCTAGTCTTACACTGCTAAATCAGGGACGGTTAGCGCAGATAGCCCTCGAGTAGCTTTGCGCGAAATTCAAAACAAACAAACAAACCAACCAGTCACTACTATAATTGATATTAAACCAACCGCAGGGAAATGTTTAATTAGTTCATCTATATCCTTGTAAGGAATTTTATCTTCATTGTGTTTTCTTATAGCAAAGCCACATCTGACTATCTGCTGAGCCCCCTGAGGGGAATCGAACACCTGATTTTAGCGTTGTAAATCCGTAGACTTACCGCTGTACTAGCGGGTAGCTTATCTTCATTAAAGAAGGTTTTATCTGGACTTAAGTCTTTCATTCTTTCCACTCTTGTTAGGCCAGACGTAATGAAAGATTTAACATTTACATGTTAAACATTCCACAGTAGTTTTCATAATGTAATTAAATGATAGAGGAAAGAAGTGAATCCAGTCTTCATCAGACTATGTTTAGAGTCTACATTCCCCTCGGTGGGCTCAGCAGATAGCCTTTGTGGCTTTACTAAATGAAAACACTCACACTCGCTAGAGTCTACATTGAAGCACAAATAAAAACTAATTACTGAGGGCATATTCTTCAAGAGAACTTAAATGATAATTTGGTCTTGGTGTAATATTAATATCTTTATTTTCAAAAAGGACAATGGATTATAGCAACAATACTCTGGACTTGAAGAATCTATTTAATATTTTATTCAGATTTTCTCTGTTTCTGCGCATTGTAAATTAAGATTATTTCTTATTAATTGTAAGTTACTGCAAAATGTCAGCAGCTTTTTGGTAGAGGTTATTATGTGATCAACTTTCGAAGGAATTTAAGTCATGTGAACACAATCAGGCTAAAATTAAGGGAAGTGTAAGGCCCTTACATTGAATCACGTTAAATATGAGCAATATCTTATGTGGTAACATAACAGTAGATTATATTGTGTATCGTATTTACTGAAAATATAAAATACAGACGAAATTACGTACCATAAGTTGCAACACATAAATATCAAGATTTGTTTTGAGTTACCATGGTTTCTATGGTGTATAATTTCATAGATTGTAAATTTCTAGTTTCGATAAAGCGCCCCCTATTACATGACGAATTTATACCAATCACAAGAAGGCATGTTTTTCCTTTTTTTAATTTGTATCTCTTTTTTTCTTCGTCAATTCTACGCTTCCATTGTTTTTCTATAATTAATGTTTGGTATTTATGCAAAACTATTTATACGTTACTATATTTGTACTGCCATCATTAAATACATCTTATTAAAGACTAAAAAAATTAAATGGTATTCTTAGGACACAATAACATATGCAATGACATTGGAGTCCAAAGTTTCGTCGTCAATATCAACCAAACGCCAAAACAAAAAAACTATTTCCTATTAAATTGAAATATCTTAACATAAGTAAAGCTATCAGTTCTTTTACATGTTTTCAAAACAGCTTGCGAGAATCTCAAGATTTTTACTCTTTCAGGGCAAAACAAAACTTATTTTTCCATTAAGAATGATTACAATACTATAGTTGTATACTCTTCTCGGTCATATTTTATATTCATTAGCCTTGAACGTAGGCCAATCTGACATTACAGGTTTTAATGAAATACCACTCGTTGGTTTGTTCAGTTGACGTTGTCTTCAGGATGACGAGTTTCCTGAATCGACTGTGCAGATTTTTAGTACAAAAAAACAACAACAAAGTTTTATTCTAGACTTCTACTCATAACTGCTCCTCAGTAGCACATGTATGTCCGCGTATTTACAATACTAGAAACCGGCTTTCGATACCTATAGTTGGCAGAGCACAGATAACCCATTGTATAGCTGTGTGTTTAATTACAGCTAAACTGTTCATAATAAATTCTGTAGGCAGGCTTTTATTCTGTCAAAGGCTATTAACACTCCTACGAAAAGTGGGGCCTAATAGGCCCCAGAGCAACTTGAAAGGTTATTAATATTCGGCTAATAATTTTGTATTTAAATGAAATTGTCATTTAAATCCATTAATAAATGGATTAACGAGATTCCCACTGTCCCTATCTACTATCTAGCGAAACCACAGCCAGGGGAACGGGCTTGGAGAAATCAGGACTAGAAACGTCTTTTCGTAGGAGTGTTAACTCGCTGTCTTCCCTCAAGTCTATCTGCTCAAAATGAGTTCTTCTTTATTCATTATTATTTTTTATAATTCCTCAATAAATGGACTCTCCCTTTATGAACATGAACGATAACTACAATAATAAGAAACGTTACGTTATTTAACTCTGAACGTATCAAATGCCCTCATGTTTATGTACAGTGTGGTTCTTAAGAAAGGAATGAAAGCGTTGAAAATATGGACACGAGAAAATAGTTCTTTCCAGTTATGTTTATTTATTGCCACTCCAATATCAATTCGCAACCGGAACAGTATTAAGAATTAATTATTATGTTGTTTTTTTACATTTATATTGCAAAATATAACTTCAAAATAAATTACAGATGTAGGATCCGATTGTGCCTCTTTTTCGTTCGTTCAAGAAACCGGTGTTATAAAATCAATTGTACTATCAGGAACTGGAGCATGGTCACTTGAATAATACTAAGAAAATAAAATGCGGGCCTTTGAGAATAGTATTTTATGATGAAGATCAGAAGAGATGGAGAAGGTGAAATAACCAAGAGTCGATGTTAATCAATGGGTTAACTCCTATTACATGTGTCCAGAAACACATAATGAGGTGGACTGGACATGTTGGCAGAATGGAAGACAATAGACTGTCCAAGATTGCTATGCTTTGAAGACCACGAAGTAGGAGATCATTAGAAAGCCAAGGAAAAGATGGTGATATAACTCTCCAGAGGGCGCCTTTCATATTGATATAAAAGATGAAAAACGGTCAGAGGTTGAACAGGATAGAGGGAGATGGAGATACTAAGTGAGAGTGGCCAGCAGTCACAGACCCTGGTGCTATAGGGGTGTGTTAGTGAGTTATGAAACCGATGTACAAATATCGTTATGTCGGCATTGGTGTTAAGCTTAAAACTGTGAGAACATCTCACAGTTTGACACTCAGCATCATATTAAATAATTAATAACTTTTTAAAGTGCTTCATGTGACTTTTGTCCCCCGTTAGTACAGCGGTAAGTTTACGGATTTACAATGCTAAAATCAGGAGTTCGATTTCCCTAGGTGGGCTCAGCAGATAGCTCGATGTGGCTTTGTTATAAGAAAACACACATACTTACACATGTAACTCTTAATTTACTGGAACACACAAGAACAAACTATATGGCTTGCAGGTCTCTGTCACACGATAATAGTGCTAAAAATGTTTGTAAAATAACCGAACACTTTTAATATCAGTGTAGGGTTAGGCATGGCCTAAAGCTATGGTTGTCAAAGTGTGACTTGCGGACCACTGGTAGTTCGGGAGCAATCTCTAGGTGATCCGAGGGTTGATCTTAATTCTGATGGGATTGGATTTCTTGCGGTGGAAACCAAAAACGGGTGGAACTGAGCCGATAGGTGGTCTGCCTAAGAAAAAGTTTGGGGAGCCACCGAACTGTCGAGGTATAGGTCAAAGGTGAATCCTGCGTTTCAGACGTTGAACACGACCTGCAGTTTCAATTGTAGACGCGTTATAAACATAACAATTGATCCCTTTTTTCAGTTCAAAGAATCAGATAAATCTTTTGTGGTGACACCTGACTTGACTGGCAGCCATCACACTTCTGGTTTTCAGACTGTTCATCTAGCTCAATTGAATGTAAAGTATCTATCAAGTAGAAATAGCAATTCTAGTTACTTGTCTTTTTTTTTTTTTTTTTTTGAATTTCGTGCAAAGCTACTCGAGGGCTATTTGCGCTAGCCGTCCTTAATTTAGCACTCTAAGACTAGAGGGAAGGCAGCTAGTCATCACCACCCACCGCCATCTCTTGGGCTACTCTTTTACCAACTAATAGTGGGATTAACCGCCACATATAACGTCCTCGCGGCTGAAAGGGCGAGATGTTTGGTGCGACGGGGATTCAAACTTGCGACCCTCAGATTACGAGTCGAGTGCCATGGCGAGCCTCTCAAATCTTTCAATCCTGAGAATATACATCATAAATAAGCTGAATTGTTTAAAAAGGTGATAGGGAATTTGGTAAAAATATATCAGAATTATTAATTTTTATGTATGGAAGAAAGTGAAAATAGATTTTATGTAAATCGAGTTTTTCTATAAAATTTAAATGTTTATTGTTTGTAATTTTACAGACCTCTCTGACAGTACAATCAAAGTCCACGTTTTAGTCAACCTAATCGACATCTAGCTTGTCGACTCGTAATTTATATTAAATCTCTGTAATCTGGTAGCTTCTTAATAAAAAAAAAAACGCACCAAAAACACATCTCTCATCTTTGATTTGTAAAATGACTTATTTTTCACAATATTTAACACCTTGATGTCAGCGTTTCAGATTTTTAATCTCATTTTTAATATATATATATCAATTTTTTTATGGGTCCTTAGTTTCATTTGGCATTGGACCTCTAATGAAATGTAAGTCACAGAAAGATGTAAAAAATACCACCACTATTTCGATTATAACTACCAATAACTACCAATAACTACCACTATGTATATTTAGATACATGTAGTACGCGATGTAAATACATTTTTTCTTCTGTTATTTAAAACAAAACAGGGCGTGACCTAGTGATTAATGTGTGACAGATTGTGAATTTATTAGAGGATCCATTTTCTGTACCGTTGCAACAAACAAAAAATAGCAATAATAAATAAGTAAAAATCGCAGTCCATACTTTGGGAACGCAGGTGTGTTATAAGAGTAACATCAAATACTATAAGAATTAACGGTTGGTACTGTTTATAAGCCTCCCTCTCTGTAGTTTATCAGTTCAATTCAGGGATTACTTGTTTAGGTTTACGCGAACATTCGATACACACTAATTACTCAGCCTGATTTAACTTAACCACAGGAAATGCTCCTATCCGTCCAGTTATGGTGGAAGTCCTGTCACATATGTTTAGCATATCGTAATCCGGGTAGCGCTGTCCCTGTTTCCAAACCATCGAACACAGGTAGGCAAGCAACCGACAACAATGACTTTTGTTACTTTATTTTTATCTTTTATTGTACGCCTTATTTTTACCATCAATTATCCCATGTAAATATATTGTTTTAATAAATACTACATGTATTTACTACTTCTAGTAACATTATATGCTTGAGGTGTTCGACACCTGCCTTCTACGTTCAGTAATCTCCCTAAGGTTCTACTAATAATAATGCCCAATTCAATTTAATTTAAGTAGCATCTGTCCTTTCGACTTTTAAAGTGACAAGAAACATTTGCCGAGCCAAACTTCCTACTCTTACTAAACCATATGCTGTATCACACATTAAATATTTTATGAAATATTATATATAATACATATAATTAATTTGAAATCCAAATTAAGTACTTGTGTTTCGTGACCCCACTGTCTTAGATTTCCGTTTGCTTCGGCTTCTAAAATGCTGAGATCTCTCAAAGATTTTTATTTTGAAATTAACCACGTTGAATTCAATCGTATAACTTACAATGGTTGAGTTCAGAACATTGAACAAAAATGTATGTAGCAAATAACTACTTGAAATTAATTTTCTAAAATTTAAGAAAGTCAAAATGCAAACAAATGTTTGGAAACTATGCGCGTGCTCAGCCTATTAGCATGCTGAAAATCATCAGCCATTGCAGTATTATAGCTATGCGTCTCAGTTTATCTTCCATCCAAGCCAGACAAAGCTTTCTTAACTTTGACTGAAACTTTTAAGCCTAAAATGTTATACATCGCTGGGCTGTTAGGCATACTTTGTTGCTGTGAGTAGCGATTTAGGCTTAGTACTGTGGCTTTTTTTCTTTAGCGTTGCGTGCGCAAGGCAACTAATTTTATTTTATTTTTTACTTTTAGCCAGCTCTCCCATAAATAAATCACTTATTTATTTGGAGGATTTGGCCATCCACTCGACTTAAGTTTATGATTTTAATCATTATCTTTAACTGTTAGGGGTTTAGGATTAGACCCTATCGACTTGATCTTTACAAACTGTAGAAATAAGCTGGGAAGCCTAGATTATGGTCAGGAGAAGTGGTAATAGAGGTATAGATTTTTTTATATTTTCAATTTGGGCTTTTCTTTTACATAAAATATTAGTTAAATGTAAATATTGGGTGGTTGGGATCCATCTCTATGTCCTCTGGTGCTATTAGTCGTATTACTACTGCGTTCGTTAAAATACCTAGTAGCTATTTCACAATACATTAAATATTATGGATGTTATATATTAAGTTTTATAATAGTGTTATCGTAAATAATACACATGTTAGTCATTAAACATTTATAACTTAACAATTCTTTTGTATGTCTATTTGTTAAAGTAATTATGGTCAGGAGAGCTAAGACTACAAAATGTGGAAGTATGTATCCACACTTTGGGCCTAACATTGCTACTTTAGGCCTAACTGTATCTTCAGGAATATTATGTTTAGAAAATTGAAATACTTAATACAAACTAATTTTGGTAAAAATAAAATACCTTGACTTATGTACTCCATATTTTAATTATAAATAAATAAATAAAATATTTATCAGTACCTACTTCTAATGTTTTTAATTAACCTACTTCAGGCAATATTAAAATGAAAAGATAAATAAATACGTAAGATACTACTAAGAATTAATAAGCCTAATACTAATGACCAAAATCACACCAGTATGCAGGTGATAGATATTAAATGATTTACACTATCCAAATATAAAAACTGTTTTTCATATGATTAACTTCCCAGTGACACATCGGAATGTTTGCAGACTTTTAACGCTAGAAACCAGGTTTCGATACTCGTCGTAGACAAAACAGAGAAAACCCTTTATGTAGCTTTTGTGCTTAAGTAGAAACAATCGTATTACTTTTTAAATGAATGTCCTAATTTTTTTTATCTTTCGCCCTAAATAAACTACAAACAAACTTATAAAAATACAAATGTAGCAGTAAGAGAGCAGTGAAATACAACAACAGATGTTCCTTCCACATTTGTCATAATTATTTTCATTATTATTTCCAAGTTAGACTAATTGGCTTATTAAGAGGAATGAAATGTAAATTTGTAGTCTAGTACGATTACTATTATTAAGACAACGCCTGTTGGTTTCAATGTTTTGAAAAATGTAATATTATGTGCCTAACAGTTGTCCTTTTCAAATATACAGGGTGTTCGGAAAGTCACTGTGCAGTTTTGTAATCATATTTTATTCGGTCTACTTCAAGCCAGCAACTGATAGCGGTGTTTAGAAACAAAATAAGAAGGATCCAAGCCTGTATTGATGCCAACGGGAGTCACTTTCAACATTGTTTATAATTGTCATTCATATCTACCTCCTGTATTCTATATTGAAACATGTCTGTTAATAAATATATATATAAGTGCACAGTGACTTTCCAAACACCCTGTACTTTTCACCTCATTCGAAGAAGTCACAGCTTTTCGGTAATCTCATGCTGAAACATTTATATATTTGTATGACGTTTCAATCATTCTGAAATAAATAGAGCTTGGGCCAAGAGATACTATAACCTATTTCTGATATTAAATAATGATCTTCCAATTAATTAATTGTACTATTTCCACGTTGGAGTAATGTTATAGTTTTATCTGTTGGTATCGGGAGTTTAGTTAGTCTTAAAGTGATTAGAGGAAACAGAAATGAAACAAATATACTTATTGGTACCTTTTATTAATGTCGAGTTCGTGTTTCAATATGGCGACGTTTTCAACGAACAACTTATGTTTGTTCTTTATTTAACTGCTCGTACATTTAAGAGAGATCGTTTTAGTTGTTTGCTTCTTTCATCGATGTAAACAAAAGACAAAGAGAAGTTTTCTCAAGGTATTATGTAAATGTTTACTGAAAGACTGTGTTGTCTCTTTAGCAACTGGCAGCTATACATTTCCAGTGTTGCACTAGGACGTTTGTGAACTTTTAACGCTAAAATCCTGACTTGGATAACCCTCAGTGAACACAGCAGATAGCCTATCTAATGTATGACTTCTTCTCTGTAAGTACAGCGGTAAGTCTGCGGATTTACAATGCTAAATTTAGGGGTTCGATTCCCCTCGGTGGACTCAGCAGATAGCCCGATGTGGCTTTGCTACAAGAAAAACACGTACACACAAACCTAACGAGAGCGTAGTATACTGTTGAAGATATTGTTAGTTATAAAGTAAAGGTACAAATCGTTATTTCAGTTTTGCGTATTTCCAATAGACGTTTTACCCAGCTTATACAACTTAGTTCTTTATTGATCGAAATCCTGAATTAACTGTTTGTCCATTCGGCAGAAAAAAGTTATTGTAACATTCGTTAAAACGGCGGTTTATAACAAGGAAAGTAAATTATTATAAAACATATCAATCAAGGTTTATTTTTAAATAAAAAAACAAATCCAGTGGGCAGTAATTAGCATCAAGCTAACTATTAATTTTTGTTTGTCCTTATGTTAAATATGGAGATAATTAACCTTTATTAGTTTGTAATAATTCATTTTTTGTCGTATCGAAAATGTCTGTCAGCAGTGTTTTTGCTCAAAGCTAAACAAGAAAGGTCTGCGTGTGAAAGACAGAGAGCTAGACAATAACAACCAGATCTAGATCTGCTCTTTTTTGACCAAATAGTGAGATTTCAACGTTATTCTTGTAATGCACACACGGCCCCAAATTGCGGAGCGCGTTTTCGCGGCAGTAGAACGCAATTTGTGAACCCTCCGATCAGTTTGAGCGTACTGAAGTGTCACCTGGTGCGTTGTTTTCATATCTTGGTATTTAAAAAACAAATGAATTGGTGACGTTTTCTACTTAATTTTATATATCTAAACGTACTAAATCCTCTACAGTCACACATTGTGGAATATTGGACCCTCTTCTTGTTTAAAAGTCTTCCCCAGTCTGCTTAGGAATGATGAGTAACGTGAATCATTAACATGATATTTTGTTTAAATCACACATTTAAGTCCCGGCATGGCCAGGTAGTTGAGGCACTCGACTGTAATCCGAGGGTTGTAGGTTCGAATCCCCGTCACACCAAACATGCTAGCCCTTTCACTGTGGAGGCGTTATAATGTTACAGTCAATCCCATTATTTGTTGGTAAAAGAGTAGCCCAAGAGTTGGCGGTGAGTGGTTATGACTAGCTGCCTTCCCTCTAGTCTTACACTGCTAAATTAGAGATGGCTAGCGCAGATAGCCCTCGAGTAGCTTTGCGCGAAATTCAAAAACAAACAAATAACCAACAATGAATATATTGGGTTTCACCCATTATATTACGTGTATTTAATTACACTTGCAGCATAAATCGACAAATCTTTACAAGCCAGAGACTTTGGTCACGGACTTTTCTCGTGACAACTTCATAACACTTGTCTGTGTTTAGTTTTCATTTTATTTCAAAGTGAAAATTACTAATACTTCAGTGGAGTAATTGAATATACTCCAACGTGGTACAAGTGGTAAGAATCTTAAATGTGAATGTTTAACAGAAGTAATCATCTGTTATATGTGGGACACATAATCTAATAATTTACTTTTAATAATTATTGGACGTATCAGTAAAAATCAGTAATTTAAAACAGTTTTTGTTACTCATCTGAAGCACAAAATCGTTGCCAATAGCGCTGGACGTGGCTCATCGTTAGCGAGTTTGAAAAGTGACCCATTGGGTTCGGTTATTAACGTAAAAAAATTAAAAAATCCACACCTAGGAGCTAGTACACCATTAAAATGACAGTAAAATATCACTATTTGATCAGACACGTGTAGCCCATGAGATGGCGGTGAGTGTTGTTAATTAGCTACCCTCCCTCTAGTCTATGTGTTCAATATTATGGAGAGTTACGTGCAGATAATCCTTGTTATAACCTTGCAAGAAAATTCTAAAACAAACTCAGAGGTGCTTTAAAAATTCAAAATTTACAATTAAGATTGTTTGTTTTTTGAATTTCGCACAAAGCTACTCGATGGCTATCTGCGCTAGCCGTCTCTAATTTAGCAGTGTAAGACTACGTAACTTATATTATTACTACATTTTCATTTTGAAACAGGTTAATTTTTACATAGAATTTCGGTCATCTTTGTGTTGTTCCAGAACCATTGCAGTTGTTCGGTTCTTTCGTGTTCTAGTCAATTTTAGTAACAATAATAAGAAAAGAAATAAAAAACACGCGAAACCTTAATATCTGAATATTGACGTGTTAAGTCTCTTTCCGGGTTTCCATTTCCTCTTTTATTCCCAGAGCATATCAGCATGCCAAATTAGTTTAGTGGTAGCAGGGTTCTCTCCTAACAGCTTGTCTTCCAATAAGAATAGATGGGGTTGGCTTCTCTGTCTAACCCAGCCATAGTGCCGGGCTACTATTGGCAGGGGATTACGGAAGGCGTGTTAACACACACAATAGCAAATACGGAGAAAAGGAAATTACGTAATAAACTGAACACTATGTCAGTTATTTTGCTTCTCATACCTTCCCTGCCAATATGGCGATTCACGGTTCACGTCCGGTACCATTCCCGTTATTGTGTCTTATTAACATCCAAATACTATAAACCTACCTTTTCTCTTTCTGTGTGAGTATCAGTAGTTGAGGTTTTCTTCGTACTTTAATGAAACAACATTCATTATACGCTTTTGGTTTGGTTATTTTATAAATTCGGTATTTTTAACAAATATTAATCTATATTTTTCAGTCCATTATATTTTTAATAAACGAATGTACATGTGGAAAACGACGTGTGAAAAAAACAACCACTGTACAATAAACGCTCTCGAATTTTCGACGTACAGACAAATGAAGCGACGAGAATGTGTGTATTTATGTATTAGGTCAATGTATGTATGTTTACTAATATTAGGTCAGTGTATATATGTATGTTTACTAATATTAGGTCAGTGTATGTATGTATGTTTACTAATATTAGGTCAATGTATGTATGTTTACTAATATTAGGTCAATGTATATATGTTTACTAATATTAGGTCAGTGTATGTATGTATGTTTACTAATATTAGGTCAATGTATGTATGTATGTTTACTAATATTAGGTCAATGTATGTATGTTTACTAATATTAGGTCAATGTATGTATGTTTACTAATATTAGGTCAATGTATGTATGTTTACTAATATTAGGTCAGTGTATGTATGTATGTTTACTAATATTAGGTCAATGTATGTATGTTTACTAATATTAGGTCATTGTATATATGTTTACTAATAGTTCAAAACACAAGTTTATTTTTCGTTTTGAAAGTGTGTTCAGTATTTCCATATATTACCTCAAATCTTCCTATTTAAATGACCACAGCTCCTTTTTAAAAGTAAATTTCAGTCTATTTTGAGAGAATTTGTTTTGATAAATCCCTATGTTAATAAGTTTCTTCCAGTAGCACAGTGGTATGTCTGCGGACTTATAACGCTAGAATCGAGTTTCGATACTTGTGGAAAGCACAGCACAAATTGTCCATTGTATAGCTTTGTACTAAACTACAAACAAACAAACTTAATATATATTCAGATAGTCCAGTTTACACCTTTTATGTGTATGTATTATTCCTAAACGAAGCTAATGATATAAGTGCGCGAGGGCGTTTCCACCTTGAAACCATTAGTACACTATAAGTATGGTCCAAGAGTCCGTGATGACTGCAGTTTAATAAAATTGCCTTCCCTCTAACCTATCAATTAAAATTAGAGACGGTTAAGCGTACCTAACCTTCGTGTAGATTTTCGTGAAAATTTCTTGAAGTAATGAAACAAAAAGAGACTGGCATAGCCTAATGGTTAAGCCGCTTGACTAACAACATTCACGTGACGGGTTATAATCGTTGTCACTGAACATTTTGTAATGTTATAGTCAATTTCACTATTCATTGTTGAAAGGGTAACTCATAACTATAAAATAAAACCAGTCTCTCAGTACTAAATTAAAAACAGCGAGCGCAGATAGCCCTCAAGTAGCAGTAGTAAGGGTCTCATTCTGGACCCGCGCGCTAATTGGCTGCCACAGGGAGGGAGGAAGAGGGGTGAGGTCATCAAAGATGATGAGGTTATCTTTCCATTTTTGCCACCAGGAACGCCACTTCGTATGTGTGTGAGTGTAAGTCCGTTGATGGAGGACCTAATGTTTATTTGTTTTGAATTTCGCGCAAAGCTACACGAGGAGTAACCTGCGCTAACCGTCCCTAATTCAACAGTGTAAGACTAGAGGAAAGGCAGCTAGTCATCGCCACCCACTGCTAACTCTCGGGCTACTCTTTTACCAATGAATAGTGGATTGATCTCAACTTTATGACGTCCCCACGGCAAAAAAGGGCGAACATATTTGGTGTGACGGGAATTCGAACCCGCGACCCTCAGATTACCAATCAGGCCAAACTTAATTTCCAGTACGAACTCTGGTACTGTCTTTAGGCCCTCCATCTGCGATAAATCTATATGTTCAAGCTCAAGAAAGTCGTCGCATGTTTAAACTGAGTGTACGTTTTTGTAGGTCTGGAAGAGAGAGAAACTCCTGTTGTCTTCGTAATTTATCTTTACATTTATTAAGACTGGTACCTCGAGGATGTCGTGAAACGTCCAGTCCCTAACTTTTATTTCACCGGCAGAAATAGTAACAATAGGTCAATCAATTCACCATCAAGAGACACATTGATCATAGAACTAATATAAAAGTGTTTCTATTCTCTACTAGTTACCTTTTATTCTGTAATATAAAACTTGACAACTGTAATTCCAGGAAAGTCGTGACTTATTCCTGCTACTACAGTGGATATCGTACACAACGGAATTATAACAATATTTATATACTAACTTCTATGAATGTTAATATAATGTTGGTAATTGATACATGTTGTGCTATTTGTAAACATCAAATATTATTATCAGATAGACGATACTATTCAAATGATTACACATTCAAGAATAGGAACTATGTGTACAAATTTTGTGTTGTATTTAAACGACATATATATGAGTTCTGTGTAGTAGTAGCCAGAAGTAAGATATAATTTACTATTGAATCATCAGGTATTGTGAACATACATTTAGCTTTCCGTAATGATACGTAAGTTGTAAGAATATACAAGATGTTGTTGTTGTTATATAAAACCGTTGTCGAAGTTAACGTATAATCGATATTAAAGTTTGTTTTTGTTACAAAGTTTATTCTGTAATCATAGACAGTAAACGTATGTGTGTGTGATACTCTAGTTAGATATACAGGTCTGGCATGGCGAGATGGGTTAAGGCGTTTGACTCGTAATCGGAGAGTCACGGGTTCGAATCCCTGTCGCACCAAACATGATTATTCTTGCAGCCGTGTGGGCGTTATAAAGTGATGGTCAATCCCACTATTCGTTGGTAAAAGAGTAGGCGGTAATGACTATATGCCTTCCTTCTAGTCTTGCACTGCTAAATTTGGGACGGCTAGCGGAGATAGCCCTTGTGTAGCCTTGTGCGAAATTCAGAAACAAAAAAAAACTTAGATATACTGAAGATAACATATTAGTGTTAAGCTCTAGTTTAGTGATATGTTAAGGTTAGTACGACTGGAGATAGACAGTTTAGTTTTCAAATGATTATTATAGCTTCTAAAGTAAATAAACTCTTTTTACTTGCCCCTTATGTTTCATTTATTGTAATCTACTTTGACAAGTATATATGGCATATTATTAAACTGACGTGTATGTCAGCATTTTATCATCTAAGATGTCTCCTTAAATAGCATATTAGTATATCTTGAAGCTTTGTTCACAAGTGTTTTTTGTTCGTTTGTTTTTGAAGTTCACGTAAAGCTACACGAGGGCTATCTGCGCTGCCCATCCCTAATTTAACAGTTAGTCCTCACTGCCAACTCTTGGGCTACTCTTTTACCAACGAATAGTGGGACTGATCGTCACATTATAACGCCTCCACGGCTGAAAGGGCGAGCATGTTTTTTTTTTTTGTATGTGTGTGTGATGGGGATTCGAACTCGCGACCCTCAGATTACGATTCGAGTGCCTTAACTACCTGGCCATGCCGGGGCCACACAAGTGTTTTAGTAATCTTATTAAATATATGATTTTTCATACGTATAATTATTTCGTATTGGGTTATGACGAAACACGAGTTTTCTCTGTCAGAGGTTTGCTAGAAACTGATATTTATGGGGTGTAATTTAACCATATAATATTAAGGTTCACATTTATTTATAAACTAAGACGTTTTTGTGAATAGTTTTATATTGTATTTTAAAGTTTTTGTTAATAAATATTTCAATACGTTTGATAATTTAAATCAGATTTTATTTACATACACTAAAAAACAGTGAGAAGTGAGTTACGTGTAAGAAAATCACACAACACTCATTTGTAACTAATGGTTTTTATATACATTTTATTATTTATCTATAAAGTGTAAAATAATTCATGTTAATGGTAACAGTTTCAATAATATAACGGGTTTGAAATAGTCGATAAAATAATAACTGAAATTATAACTAAAGGGTATTTTACCATTATGGTTGTCAACTCTTAACTCGTGAACGAATTCATCAACATCAACCGGAAACAACTCTCTTACTACATAACGTATAATTAAATCTCAAATACTTTATATATCTATCTGTATAACATAAGTAACTATTTTTCATTAAGAAAATTATTCTAGACCGACTTACGCAGTCTGTAATAATTGTACACTAACTGGACAGCTTGCTTAAATTGTGAACGTGATGGATTTATGAAACGCGAAATAAAATACATAACATTTTCTTGTCTTTTATCTTAAGAAGCTTGGAAGATACGAAAATAGAATTCATGGTTTGTCTGTCTGTTATATAGAAAAGAACTTAATAGTTGTTTCTCACAATCAAAATGTAGGTCAATACACAATATCAATTGTTAACGTTACATCATTTATTAAGGTACTTAAGTTTAGATATTTCTAGTAAACACTACAAACTTGGGTATTGACCAACGTGACTAATGAACAACGGTCAAAGCACTGGTCACATTAAGGTGTCTTTCCTCAGAAAGCTCCTTTGGTCTATATTTTTGTGTGTTAAATAATAAGCGAAAACTGATAGAACCGTGGGGTGCAAGTGTATTCTTTGTGGAGAATATTTTTTGAACGTTCAATCACGTGATCATCTCCGAACAAATAATTTTGGTGAGTGTCCTGTTTGTTTTGTTTATGGGGACGTCTTTTGTTTATGTAGTCAAATGACTGAACTATATAAGAGTTAATAGTTAATTATCCAAAATGTATTTCCTAATGAGGATTGAGACTGTTCTTCTTTTGAAGAAAACGATTTTTTTTAATGTACAAAAATGTAGAGGTCATGTTTAGGGACCATCACATTATGAGAAAATAGAAAATTATTATAACACACGCCACCTCTACTGATGAAAGGATTCCCACTTTTTATATTTATAATAAGTATCACCATTGATTATTGTGTAACTTTTTATTAAGTTTATATGGTCCTTAGAGAGATCGATTTTGTTAACGCTGTTGATGGTTATGGAATACGATAAACAGAATATCTGGTTTGTCCCTTATTTGGTACAATTAATCTTTCATTTTATTCTAAGCAGACCGATACCATCATCCTTTTATGACAAATTAATTATAATTGTATTAACGACTTAGTGTTGAGAGACTTTGATGGAGAATTAATTGTAAATGAATTAGTGTTAGTCGTCCTTTTTTCAGGACCATTTAATTAATAAATGATTGTTGAAACATGTTTTGAACTCTACATTGTGATACCATGTCGTGATCATTCAATATGGCGGCCTAGCAAAATGCCCTAGTGATACATTTTGGAACTGTGGCAGCATGAAGAAACATATTCTCTATTTTGTGGAGCGCTTGATCCATCAGGGCTGCTTGTCATGGCAGCATTCCAACGCGCCATTTGGTGATAAAATTTGATAATATGACATCATATCGGCCTAGCGAAGTAACCCTAATGACCCGCCCCCAGGTAATAACATTTGGTACTGTGACCTCGTCACCTTTGAAGACGTCACTTCTTCCCCCTCACCTGAGGCAGCCAATCAACGCACGCATCCAGAGTTGAACTCTAACCACTGGTAGTTTTGTAAAATCAAATAGCGACCTTAGGAGAAATGCAGGTCTTTTTATGTACAGTATTTTTGTTAGTTTTGCTGAAAAACAACAATATAAACGAAGCTTAATATGGGCCGCGAAAATTCAAACACGTTGCAACAGTTTGATCCGGGTCGTATTGTGCAACAGGTCTGACCACAATTATTCACGTTGTTACGTTACATTAAGTGGACACATTAAAATAAAAATTATCTGAAAATCGTGTAACACGCAAGTTCGCTCTATTTTTGATGCAATCAAAGGACATAAACTGTGCTGTATTATAAGATATATATAATATATTTATATATTTACTAATTTATAAGGAACTGACATGTCCATGCTATGGAAGTTCTGTCATCTAAAATAACCCTAATAAGATGTCAGCTTGGAATCGTTTATACACATATAACATGACATTCGATTCGTAAGTTGTGTAAAGCAGGATTCAGAAATTCACATATAGATCGGTGAGAGTTGCAGGACAACATATTTTGTGCATTTATATTCTCCACCAGGGTTCGTGACCAAGAAGTGATTAAAGAAGACGGGCAGCGCACCTTGCTACTCCAGTGTAGCCTTAAATAACCTTTCAACGTTTCAAATCCAGTCGAAATAAAGCGATTTTTTTCTGAGACCTCTTGTATGTGCCTGCTGGTCATTATGTGTAAAAAATTCCAGATTGTCCAAACCAGAAAGTAGGGCATGGTTGGTCCTGAAGCAGAGCTCAGAGCTGGCGAGACGAATCAAAGTCGAACGATACCAAAAAATATCCCTTGCACTTTAAGCTATGAGTTCGTTATAAGAGTGACAATCAGTCTTTTAGCGTGGATGATGGATATTAGGAAGGTGTTGATCGACTGTCTTCCCTTTTGTCAAAACAGTCTTAGTAGTTTTGCCATAAACACACAGAGGAAACGATACAGGCTGACACTAAGCACACCAGTAAATACTTCATTTTATAAAAATCACACTTATTCGAAAGAAAATTCAAAACCAGTTTCCGTTCTTACAAATATGTTGACGTATTCGACCAATTTAACTCAGTTCTTCGGTTAAGGTGCTACGACGTTTCGTTTTATTTTCCGTTATTAACACAGGATATCATATACTCACCACCTAAACGTTTGCATCCTTGAAAACTGCAGGAAATGCTAAAATGTAAACTAATGTTATTAGTATGGAAATGTCTACATGCATCACAAACTTTCAATCACTGTTTCCGTCTGCTTGCAAGTTCCCATTCTTTGTTATCAAGAAAGATATCTTTCTGTCGTCTATACCACTCTCGAAATCACAAAGGAAGGTTTCGCACTTTGCGTTCCAGGTGTCGGAGATAATTAGGTGATCATTTCAGAATTGTAATTACGATTATCTCGCTTCGGGTGATTTTCTTTACAGACAATCATTTATTGTAGATAGAATCTCAACACTTTACCCACGATATGCACGAGGCCATAACAGCAAGATAATCAATTTACATCGTTAACTGACATAGAACTGTTGATAACGGCGATTCAAAAATTAACAGATTTTAACATTCGCGACCCTCCCTTACTTTTATGAAACTTATAACGTCATAGATTAAAACATTAATAATGTATCCAGAAAAAAAGGTAACTAAACTACCGTAGATTTTTATGTGGATTTTTGTTTATTGTCAGAATAGCTATTATTAATAAATTTTCACAACGCTCCCTTAGAGGTTTTCTGCGGTCTAGAATTGATGAAAAGTTGCACTAGTAGGCTGTGTATACCAACTGGGGTTTCACAAGAGAGGCTTTCCTCCTCTACCCCCCACGAAAAAGGCTCATATAAGATGCCCAACTGCTATTTTAAGATATTAAGCTGTGATAACAAAACCGGTTTTGTTTTTGTTTTTTAGAGCGCGAGAGCTACAGGCAGCAACTCGTCTCACTTCTGTTTTAGCGAGTACTATTTCTATGCGTTACAAAATTGTGTCTCAGACGTTTGTTTGTAAAATTCTCAATGAAATTCTGAGTTCTTGTAGAGTCTACTGTCCAGGGGTTTTAGTCGTATTACTTATGTGTTTGTTTTCTTGTGCGAGGGAGAAGTCCCCTCAGGCTACTGCTTCACACAATAGTAGTAGTTTAACAATATATTTTGATGTTTTCTTCCATAACAGCATTAGCATATGAAGAAATTCTAACTTGTATTCAACGTACATAACTGTTTTATACCTAAGCCTATTTTCTACAACATTTACACATGTATATAATTGAAATGTAGCTACAAGTGCTCTATCTAAGTATAGTCTTACCCTTTATATTGCAGTATTTTATGTGGACTGGACGTGGCCTATTATTTACCGTTCTGGGCTGCGATTGGAAATTTCAAGGTTCGAGCCCATGAAATGCTCTTGAGCAGGAATGGCACTTTCAGCATTTGGCAAGTTATAATACTGATAGTAAAGGATAAAAGCGTAGGCGGTGGGTGTTGCTACGCCCAAACCTTCGGGTGTTTGATTTGGCTGTGTAGCCTGTGTGTCACATAATGTGCCAATCAAGTCGAAAACAAAGGCATTTTAAGCTGAATTGGGATGTAATTACTTCAGAATATGGTACACTGATTTATATATTACTACGTATATTGCGTGACGCTGCGAGCGCTACTTGTGATTTCCGTTTTATTCAACTTCTTATCTACGCTAAATAAAACACTGCATTAGTAATTTGGCTCCACAAGGTAAAGTTCAGAATACAAACGTTTCTTTGTAAAACTCGGTGGTCGGCAAGTCGCTTGTTCCAAACAGAAGTAAAAAAATACAAGGATCACCTGCTTCTGTTACCACAACGCAGTAAATGTTCATTTTAACAACCCATATACGACCGTGTAAAAATGGTCAAAATCTTAATATATTTTGGCTTGGATTCGAACCTCGGGCCTCTCGCACGCTAGTAAGTGCTCTTCCATGGAAATGAGTTAAGGGGCTAAAAAAAACCTTCCTTCCCTCAGTGAGTGCAAGTCAGCAACTTTTTAACAACTGAAACTACCAACAATTTTTGTGAATACCAAATAATACGTGAAGATAACAAACAGCTTGTTCGAATTCTACGTGTTCAGGCAACTAGTTTTATTGCCCATCCCAAAAACAAAACCTCAAAGGTTGAAAACAGTACAGACATGTTTTGTTTCATGTCATGCACAAAGTGAACAAGTTAATCTCCTGATTATATTTAAAACCTTTTATTTTTCATAATTATAACATCAATGGAAATCTGAGTTCTGATATACCTGCTAGCCTTGACACAATTATAAGGGAAAGACTTGAACTATTCAAGAATCTTTTTGTTGTACGGTGTTATTTTCATTGTTACCGTTTTGATTTTTTGTCCAGCATACTTATTGATTGTTGACGAAAACAAAATATTATATTTGAAATAAGTGAAGAGAATAAACAGGAAGTTGTCAGCGTTTATATATATGTAGGTGATATCATATTCGCCTTTCTTTTAAACCTGGGCCCAGCATGGCCACGTGGTTAAGGCACGTGACTTGTAATATGAGGTTCGGGGGTTCGAATCCCCGTCACACCAAACGTGCTTGCCCTTTCAGTCGTGAAATTTAAAACAAACAATCTTTTAAACCTAGAATTACTGGTGTAACGAGGACTTCCAAACACATTTTCATAAACTTTTCTATACGCTGAACGAACAGTTTGTGAACCCATATCTCAAGATGGACTGGTATGGATATTAAAAATTTTATGAAAATAAAGCAGAGAAGAATGTTTTGGCCTTATGTCATCTTTTACTTGAAGTGAGTTTCTCGTCATTACGAATTTGTGGATCTGTGACTTTATTTGTTAAAGGTTCTAAATAACGTTATCAATATGTCTCACACATTTTGAAAATGTGCCGTAACTGCAGTAATTAATCCCACTATTTATTACTGAGGTGCAAAGTGTTTGTTTTGAATTTTTACATAAAGCTACTCGAGAGCTATCTGCGCTAACCGTCCTTAATTTAACAGATAGATTCGACGGAATGCAGTTAGACAACACCACCAGCTACCAACTTTTAGGCTTCTCTTAATCGATGAATAGTAGGATTAGCCCTCTCACTATAGCACTATAGCAGCTGAAAGGGCATGCTTGCTTAGCTACACATTTCTATCCCGCAACTCCTGGATATGGCACGCAAACTATAAACCAGAAACTATAATGTATACAATGGTAATAATAAATAAAAAATATAATTAAAGTGAAACAAACGAGATTGAAATCAAAGTAAGTTAGAACTTGGAAACCAAATAGGGTGATAGTTCTGCTATAATATTACGATTACAAAAATTGACAGGTGCAGTGATTGGAACACAAGACAGACTTAGAAACTGCATATGGTGCTTATACAAACGAATAGTAGGATTAACTGCACATCATAAACCCCCAAGGCTGAAAGGGTGAGCGTGTTCGATGACGACGTTTTTTGACCTGGAGTAGTTTCACCAAGTATTTTTTGTACTACTTATCGATATTTATTACACAGTCTACACGTGTTTTCATTATTGTTGTGTAATTGTACTATGTTAATAATAGGCCCTTAGCTAACAAGCACCGCACTGTGTACTCTGATCGCTAGTTATTCTGTTATTACTGCGAGAAATGTATATATATAGAGAGAGAATGTTTCTTTAAGCCACACAACGACTTACACACTTAGTATAGATTGAACTTCAGATTCCTAATACGTCTTGTGTTTTATTTTCCCACCTTCAGTCACGGGATTCAGAAAACGGTCGGTCTCGGAGTTCGTAACAAGCCCGGTCTAGAGGTCGGCGAACAGTCTGCTACAACCACAGAAATGCAACGAGCGGTTTGCCACTTAGGGGAGGCATAAAAATGTTATGGGGGAACGATAAATGAATAAATTTAATAAAACGGTCATTAAAACAAGACAAATTTAATAGTGTTTATAGGAGTTTTATTTTTATAAATTAAATAATACAAAACGAATGGGCCAGGCCTCCCTTGGCTACGTCTTTGTATGTCATTACGCCATAAAAATGCGGCGCATATCTCCGACTACAAAAATGAATTCTACGGGCAAAAATATCATACATATAGGGTGGCCCGTAAGTTCCTACCCTTCCATATATCTTATGTATCCAGTGTATCTGTGTGGTGTCACCAGTATTCTTGTGCTCATGTACCAATGTACTTGTCACAATACTCTCTTCAAGTGTAAATGGGCTTACATCGGCCATATTTCTCTGAAAAAAAAGAAACAAATTTATAATACATGCGTAATTGAATATAGCATAATAACGTATGGATGGGTAGGGACTTACGGGTCACTCTGTATAAAACCTTTCAGAACGAAAACTGTCGATAGGTTTACGATGTAGGCAGCGATAAAAGCTACACAAGACGCTGACTCTCTGTGCTCTGTTCACTGGTGTTGAAACTCAATTTACCGTTGATCCACCAGTGGGTTATTAGGTCTAGGATTACGGGTATGGATGTGTGTGATGGTGGGACGGAGGTTGTTTGTTGAAGGTATTAAAAATGTCTGTAAAATGTACTTTTTTTTAAAATCAGTCAATATCCCACAAACTCATTTGTTTTTGTACTGTAAGTTAAGTTTAACATGTTCTTCAAAATATTAGAATCCAGTTATTTTCAGTTATTTAAAATAAGCAAATATATTAAAGACTTGTTTGTGAAAAGACAGACCAACAAACAATCATAACTTAACTTCTTCCTGTTCCCATCGCCGGACGCTCACGAGTTCGTTTATGTACTGAGCCTTATCAGTGTTAGCAGCTGCCATCCATGTACAACTTGGTAAGAGTTGTGCCTTGCATTAACACGTGAAGGCCTAACGAACACACAAGCCAGTTATTGTTCAGGTGTTTTTAGATTACACGAATACAATATCGGAGAAGATGGTTACGTTCTTCAAATAAGCATTCCTTTGTTAGAGTGTTAAACAACAACTGTATTTTAATTATGGCATAACGACTCTTAGAGTTTAGGGTTCGAAGAAATAAATAACGAACCTTAGCGGATAAAATAAATTAGAGCATCTTAAAATTTATAGTTCAGTTGTATTTAATTATAATTTTGGAATACAGGTGGTAGCACCCTTTACACAGACTTATTTTTTAACCAGTAAGAACAAAAACTTGGATTGATATTCGACTGGTGCTTGTGTAAACGCTCAGAGTTGAAAATTCGATTTTCAACATAAATATAAACAACGATTAATTACACACAATTTTAAAAATAGAATATTTAAAAAAAATATCATGCTCTAAAACACCAAATAACTTACGATACGAAATAAAGAAAAACCACGATAAGATTCTTCATTTGAAACTAAACACAGAGCTACCTATCTGTGCTCTGTCCATTAAGGGTATCGAAATTGGTATCGTTATAAGTTTACAGACAAGCCGCAGCACCACTAGGGTCACCCTGATGAGACTGTTTCATACATTCGACATCTTTCGAAACGCTTACTACTTCATCTTCAATCTAGCCGAGAATTTCCTTTTATTGTGTATAGTAAGTTACTTAATGTTTTATTGTATTTTAAAGATAAAAAGAAGTCTAGTTTATAGTACTATGTACAATAAATCGTTGTTTACTGAAAATTGAATTTTTAACTGTAAATTTGGGTACCTAATATGAAGATCGCTTGCGCCATAGTACAACTCCGAAATCATAGCATGTAAAAGTGCCAGACAGTTACTTTTGTGTTAAATATTTTAACCTAATTCATTACACTATATATATATATATATATATATATATCCTCCCTCCTCTCCCCAACGGCACGGTGATTTGTCTGCGGACTTGTACTGTTAAAAACTTGGTTTCGATACTCTTCGTGGGCAGAGCACAGATAGCTATTTGTATAGCTTTGTGCTTAAATAGAAAACAAACAAAGGAACAACATTATATATGCATATAGAACGTTGTTATTTCTATACATATCTTGTACATATTTACCTTCTAATTGAGCCGGGCGTGACCTATGATTATTGAGCCGATAGCTGGAAATAAAGTCACAAATCTTTTAATACCCAAACAAAAATGTAAAGTAATGCAACAGAAAACAAGTTAAGATAGTTATTTGTCACGATAGTGGTATGATGCAGGATATGGAACATTATGTTAAAAATGCATAACATACACATATTTATAACACAGTTTACATAACTGTTAAAACAGGATACATATATATATGGAATATTAATTAGGAACAGTGCTCCACGCCTGACTTACCACTACCTGAAGAACACGTCTTTACATCTGACCCGAGGAACATGGTACATGACCTGACCTCACGTGAGGTCAGTCCGGATTATGATCCTGGATGGTTATTCTTACATTTCGTGTAATATATAGTGTATTTAATAATTATTATTCTAACCTAAGCATTTCTTCATTAAGATTAATGGTGTCATGTTTGTTTTTTGTTGTAGTTTTTTAATCAAAGGGTACCATAAACTGTTTAACTTGACTAGGGTATTTATATATAATACAGAGTCAAGTGCTGTTTTCAGACAAATCTGAAACCATCAGATGAATGGTTGGAGTGATCCAATAATTTAACTTCCATGAACTTAAAAATATATAAACGATTTTCAAATGGACTCTTTTTTTTTCCCCTCTGTGGGTTTTTTACATTGTGCCGGATTGTTAGTTAGAGAGTGACAGTTCGTATCTCGTTGGTGCAAAAAACGAAGAAAGAAAAACACGTTCTGCACTTTGGAGATATGAGTTTGATATAATGACAAAATGACGGTGGGCCTCGTTTAACTAGTTACCTTCCCTTTTACCTATCAGTTCACAATTACGGACGGCTAGCACAAGTAACTGTTACACAGGTTTGAACAAATATCCAGGGGTTAAGGGGATCTGAACCCATACTGCTTGTATACGTTAAACATCACGTAGTTTCCTGTAATAAACGTTAGGTGGTGAATACTGACGGTAATAGCCTGCCAGGTTCAGAAAGGTTGGCCATCCTTATGAAATGAACTTTGACATACATATATCAAAAATCTGTCATATGGATTTCATAACCCATCTTTTAAAAGTTAATTCGATTGTTTTTAAAGATTTTGAAACATGAGTCAATGTAGAAGCTAAACGGTATCTATTAAAAATAAAGAACATATATATAGATCTCACACGTAAAGTTTAGCCACGTGACTTTTAGGTGTCAATACAAGACCTTTAAACGACAATTCAAGTGTTATTTGACATTTATTATTCTGATCATGTGATTACCCGAATTCAACAAAACCAAGGTACACAAGTGGGTTACACCCAAATTTAACATTGAAGAAAGAAACAGCTTACAAGAAAGCTTACATTCAATTAAAGAATATTTGTTTTTACGTGTTGTTTCTTACATATACAATTAAGATGTCTGCTTTTATGCTGACATTAAAAATGTCTAGATATATTCATAAATACAGGGTGTCCGAAAAATGACTACAATAAAAAGAATGTTAGATTACAACTGTATTACTTCACATAACAACAAAATGTGTTGTGAAAACTTATAAGTTTAGTTTAGTTTAGTTTTTAAACTACTAAATATCTTCCATCATTAGCTATGATCATTTCAAATTCTGAGAACATATTTTTCAACACAGTTGTAGGAAAAGGACAGACAGAATCAAATCAACATGGATACTAAGTTTCAGTTCCTCGAGATCCTTTGGTTTGTTTCGATAGACTTTTGTTTTCAAAAAGCTCCAACTTTAAGATAGAAGTCCAAAGACAGTTCTAGATTCTGCAATAAAACACGTTCGTAAATAATAGAGATTAAAAGATGTAAATAAGAATAATCATTAATTAAACTGGATATTTTATTTTGAATTATATTGTTTTCTTAAATAATAAAAAAGTTATTCAATTTTTGTTTTTCGTATATTCATTTTGGGACACCCTTTATGAGTTTTAACCATGTGGACATTTTAACACAGTTGAATACTTAAAAAATCGACTGTTTCTACCAGCTCTGTCTGGCTTACGAGACGTTTCAAGAGCGGAGAGTTGTTTCTTTTCCGTTTATCGATCAAACGTTGCTTAGCGCTGGCCCGGGCCTACTCTTATTGCAACTACTCATCGTACCATTCGCTGTTTTATTCTTTGTTTCTGTAGGGAAAGTACGGCAAAGCTGTTGTTGCAAATGCTGGGATATAATTTACAGCGTGAGCCGCACGTGCTGTCGCCGTCTGTCGACCCTTAACGTGCTTCGCGAGCTTGATAGACACGTTGATTCAAGTGCATTCGCCATCTAGTAGGGAAAAGCTGAATTTTCAAACCTTTTCCCAAACTTTATGTTATTACACTGTCTGTCTTGTACAGTGTCCGTTCGTCTGTTATTATAAAATTACTTGTATAGAGTCAGTCTTTAAAAAAAAGTTGAAATTACTATCAACATCAGCAATATTTACCAGGTAAATGCGTATGTGAGAGATAGTGACGTCATATATTGGTATTATTAAGTTATGGTATGTGTTTACCTTGTGATCTCATATATTGGTATTATTAAGTTATGGTATGTGTTTACCTTGTGAGAGATAGTGACGTCATATATTGGTATTATTAAGTTATGGTATGTGTTTACCTTGTGAGAGGCGTCATATATTGGTGTTATGGTATGTCATATATTGGTATTATTAAGTTATGGTATGTGTTTACCTTGTGAGAGATAGTGGCGTCATATATTGGTATTATTAAGTTATGGTATATGTTTACCTTGTGAAAGATAGTGATCTCATATATTGGTATTATTAAGTTATGGTATGTGTTTACCTTGTGAGAGATAGTGGCGTCATATATTGGTATTATTAAGTTATGGTATGTGTTTACCTTGTGAGAGATAGTGACGTCATATATTGGTGTTATGGTATGTGTTTACCTTGTGAGAGATAGTGACGTCATATATTGGTATTATTAAGTTATGGTATGTGTTTACCTTGTGAGAGATAGTGACGTCATATATTGGTATATTATATAAGTTATGGTATGGTATGTGTTTACCTGTAGTGGCGTCATATATTGGTATTATTAAGTTATGGTATGTGTTTACCTTGTGAGAGATAGTGATCTCATATATTGGTATTATTAAGTTATGGTATGTGTTTACCTTGTGAGAGATAGTGACGTCATATATTGGTATTATTAAGTTATGGTATGTGTTTACCTTGTGAGAGATAGTGGCGTCATATATTGGTATTATTAAGTTATGGTATGTGTTTACCTTGTGAGAGATAGTGACGTCATATATTGGTATTATTAAGTTATGGTATGTGTTTACCTTGTGAGAGATAGTGACGTCATATATTGGTATTATTAAGTTATGGTATGTGTTTACCTTGTGAGAGATTCATATATTGGTATTATTAAGTTATGGTATGTTTTACCTTGTGAGAGATAGTGACGTCATATATTGGTATTATTAAGTTATGGTATGTGTTTACCTTGTGAGAGATAGTGGCGTCATATATTGGTATTATTAAGTTATGGTATGTGTTTACCTTGTGAGAGATAGTGACGTCATATATTGGTATTATTAAGTTATGGTATGTGTTTACCTTGTGAGAGATAGTGACGTCATATATTGGTATTATTAAGTTATGGTATGTGTTTACCTTGTGAGAGATAGTGACGTCATATATTGGTATTATTATGGTAGTTATGGTATGTGTTTACCTTGTGAGAGATAGTGGCGTCATATATTGGTATTATTAAGTTATGGTATGTGTTTACCTTGTGAGAGATAGTGACGTCATATATTGGTATTATTAAGTTATGGTATGTGTTTACCTTGTGAGAGATAGTGATCTCATATATTGGTATTATTAAGTTATGGTATGTGTTTACCTTGTGAGAGATAGTGACGTCATATATTGGTATTATTAAGTTATGGTATGTGTTTACCTTGTGAGAGATAGTGACGTCATATATTGGTATTATTAAGTTATGGTATGTGTTTACCTTGTGAGAGATAGTGGCGTCATATATTGGTATTATTAAGTTATGGTATGTGTTTACCTTGTGAGAGATAGTGACGTCATATATTGGTATTATTAAGTTATGGTATGTGTTTACCTTGTGAGAGATAGTGACGTCATATATTGGTATTATTAAGTTATGGTATGTGTTTACCTTGTGAGAGATAGTGACGTCATATATTGGTATTATTAAGTTATGGTATGTGTTTACCTTGTGAGAGATAGTGACGTCATATATTGGTATTATTAAGTTATGGTATGTGTTTACCTTGTGAGAGATAGTGACGTCATATATTGGTATTATTAAGTTATGGTATGTGTTTACCTTGTGAGAGATAGTGGCGTCATATATTGGTATTATTAAGTTATGGTATGTGTTTACCTTGTGAGAGATAGTGACGTCATATATTGGTATTATTAAGTTATGGTATGTGTTTACCTTGTGAGAGATAGTGACGTCATATATTGGTATTATTAAGTTATGGTATGTGTTTACCTTGTGAGAGATAGTGACGTCATATATTGGTATTATTAAGTTATGGTATGTGTTTACCTTGTGAGAGATAGTGATCTCATATATTGGTATTATTAAGTTATGGTATGTGTTTACCTTGTGAGAGATAGTGACGTCATATATTGGTATTATTAAGTTATGGTATGTGTTTACCTTGTGAGAGATAGTGACGTCATATATTGGTATTATTAAGTTATGGTATGTGTTTACCTTGTGAGAGATAGTGACGTCATATATTGGTATTATTAAGTTATGGTATGTGTTTACCTTGTGAGAGAGATAGTGACGTCATATATTGGTATTATTAAGTTATGGTATGTGTTTACCTTGTGAGAGATAGTGACGTCATATATTGGTATTATTAAGTTATGGTATGTGTTTACCTTGTGAGAGATAGTGACGTCATATATTGGTATTATTAAGTTATGGTATGTGTTTACCTTGTGAGAGATAGTGACGTCATATATTGGTATTATTATATATTGTTATGGTATGTGTTTACCTTGTGAGAGATAGTGATGGTATGTGTTTACCTTGTCATATATTGGTATTATTAAGTTATGGTATGTGTTTACCTTGTGAGAGATAGTGACGTCATATATTGGTATTATTAAGTTATGGTATGTGTTTACCTTGTGAGAGATAGTGACGTCATATATATGGGTATGTGTTTGTTTACCTTGTGATAGTATATATTGGTATTATTAAGTGGTATGTGTTTACCTTGTGAGAGATAGTGACGTCATATATTGGTATTATTAAGTTATGGTATGTGTTTACCTTGTGAGAGATAGTGACGTCATATATTGGTATTATTAAGTTATGGTATGTGTTTACCTTGTGAGAGATAGTGACGTCATATATTGGTATTATTAAGTTATGGTATGTGTTTACCTTGTGAGAGATAGTGACGTCATATATTGGTATTATTAAGTTATGGTATGTGTTTACCTTGTGAGAGATAGTGACGTCATATATTGGTATTATTAAGTTATGGTATGTGTTTACCTTGTGAGAGATAGTGATCGTCATATATTGGTATTATTAAGTTATGGTATGTGTTTACCTTGTGAGAGATAGTGACGTCATATATTGGTATTATTAAGTTATGGTATGTGTTTACCTTGTGAGAGATAGTGACGTCATATATTGGTATTATTAAGTTATGGTATGTGTTTACCTTGTGAGAGATAGTGACGTCATATATTGGTATTATTAAGTTATGGTATGTGTTTACCTTGTGAGAGATAGTGACGTCATATATTGGTATTATTAAGTTATGGTATGTGTTTACCTTGTGAGAGATAGTGACGTCATATATTATTAAGGGTATTATTGAGAGATAGTATGGTATGTGTTTTTACCTTGTGAGAGATAGTGACGTCATATATTGGTATTATTAAGTTATGGTATGTGTTTACCTTGTGAGAGATAGTGATCCCATATATTGGTATTATTAAGTTATGGTATGTGTTTACCTTGTGAGATAGTGATAGGTGTCTTACCTTGTGATATATTGGTATTATTAAGTTATGGTATGTGTTTACCTTGTGAGAGATAGTGACGTCATATATTGGTATTATTAAGTTATGGTATGTGTTTACCTTGTGAGAGATAGTGGCGTCATATATTGGTATTATTAAGTTATGGTATGTGTTTACCTTGTGAGAGATAGTGATCTCATATATTGGTATTATTAAGTTATGGTATGTGTTTACCTTGTGAGAGATGGTGCTCTCATATATTGGTATTATTAAGTTATGGTATGTGTTTACCTTGTGAGAGATAGTGACGTCATATATTGGTATTATTAAGTTATGGTATGTGTTTACCTTGTGAGAGATAGTGAACTCATATATTGGTATTATTAAGTTATGGTATGTGTTTACCTTGTGAGAGATGGTGATCTCATATATTGGTATTATTAAGTTATGGTATGTGTTTACCTTGTGAGAGATAGTGACGTCATATATTGGTATTATTAAGTTATGGTATGTGTTTACCTTGTGAGAGATAGTGACGTCATATATTGGTATTATTAAGTTATGGTATGTGTTTACCTTGTGAGAGATAGTGACGTCATATATTGGTATTATTAAGTTATGGTATGTGTTTACCTTGTGAGATATAGTGATCTCATATATTGGTATTATTAAGTTATGGTATGTGTTTACCTTGTGAGAGATAGTGATATCATATATTGGTATTATTAAGTTATGGTATGTGTTTACCTTGTGAGAGATGGTGATCTCATATATTGGTATTATTAAGTTATGGTATGTGTTTACCTTGTGAGATATAGTGATCTCATATATTGGTATTATTAAGTTATGGTATGTGTTTACCTTGTGAGAGATAGTGATATCATATATTGGTATTATTAAGTTATGGTATGTGTTTACCTTGTGAGAGATGGTGATCTCATATATTGGTATTATTAAGTTATGGTATGTGTTTACCTTGTGAGATATAGTGATCTCATATATTGGTATTATTAAGTTATGGTATGTGTTTACCTTGTGAGAGATAGTGACGTCATATATTGGTATTATTAAGTTATGGTATGTGTTTACCTTGTGAGAGATAGTGACGTCATATATTGGTATTATTAAGTTATGGTATGTGTTTACCTTGTGAGAGATAGTGATCTCATATATTGGTATTATTAAGTTATGGTATGTGTTTACCTTGTGAGAGATAGGTGATATCATATATTGGTATTATTAAGTTATGGTATGTGTTTACCTTGTGAGAGATGGTGATCGTCATATATTGGTATTATTAAGTTATGGTATGTGTTTACCTTGTGAGAGATAGTGACGTCATATATTGGTATTATTAAGTTATGGTATGTGTTTACCTTGTGAGAGATAGTGACGTCATATATTGGTATTATTAAGTTATGGTATGTGTTTACCTTGTGAGATATAGTGATCTCATATATTGGTATTATTAAGTTATGGTATGTGTTTACCTTGTGAGAGATGGTGATCTCATATATTGGTATTATTAAGTTATGGTATGTGTTTACCTTGTGAGAGATGGTGATCTCATATATTGGTATTATTAAGTTATGGTATGTGTTTACCTTGTGAGATATAGTGATCTCATATATTGGTATTATTAAGTTATGGTATGTGTTTACCTTGTGAGAGATAGTGATATCATATATTGGTATTATTAAGTTATGGTATGTGTTTACCTTGTGAGAGATGGTGATCTCATATATTGGTATTATTAAGTTATGGTATGTGTTTACCTTGTGAGATATAGTGATCTCATCAATTGGTATTATTAAGTTATGGTATGTGTTTACCTTGTGAGAGATAGTGACGTCATATATTGGTATTATTAAGTTATGGTAGGTGTTTACCTTGTGAGAGATAGTGACGTCATATATTGGTATTATTATTGTTATGGTATGTGTTTACCTTGTGAGATATAGTGATCTCATATATTGGTATTATTAAGTTATGGTATGTGTTTACCTTGTGAGAGATAGTGATATCATATATTGGTATTATTAAGTTATGGTATGTGTTTACCTTGTGAGAGATGGTGATCTCATATATTGGTATTATTAAGTTATGGTATGTGTTTACCTTGTGAGATATAGTGATCTCATATATTGGTATTATTAAGTTATGGTATGTGTTTACCTTGTGAGAGATAGTGACGTCATATATTGGTATTATTAAGTTATGGTATGTGTTTACCTTGTGAGATATAGTGATCTCATATATTGGTATTATTAAGTTATGGTATGTGTTTACCTTGTGAGAGATGGTGATCTCATATATTGGTATTATTAAGTTATGGTATGTGTTTACCTTGTGAGAGATAGTGGCGTCATATATTGGTATTATTAAGTAATGGTATGTGTTTACCTTGTGAGAGAGAGTGACGTCATATATTGGTATTATTAAGTTATGGTATGTGTTTACCTTGTGAGAGATAGTGACGTCATATATTGGTATTATTAAGTAATGGTATGTGTTTACCTTGTGAGAGATAGTGATCTCATATATTGGTATTATTAAGTTATGGTATGTGTTTACCTTGAGAGAGATAGTGACGTCATATATTGGTATTATTAAGTTATGGTATGTGTTTACCTTGTGAGAGATAGTGACGTCGTATATTTGTATTATTTTGTCATGAATGATATATGATAGAAGTTGTGGTGTTTATTTTCGAAACTAACCATACAGAAACTAACATTTTAGGGTACTTTACGAAATGTACATAAGAGAGGTTATGTGTACTGAAAGGTACTTAAGTAACGTTATGCATACTGGTGTGTTTACTTTATGAAAGATACCAAACTAAAGTTATGTATACTAGTGTATTGAATTTATGTAAATTACCTAATAGTTTATTTATTTTATGAAAGGTACTTAAATGAGGTTATGTTTGTTTGTTTTGAATTAAGAACAAAGCTACACAGTGGGCTATCTGCGCCCTGCCCATCACGGGTATCAATCAAAACCATGTTTCTGGTGGTGTAAATCCACTCTGCCGTTAGGGGGCATGTGAGCTTATGCATCCTGCTGTATTTGCTTTATGAAAAATGCCAAACTGAGATTAGGTATACAAGTGTATTTACTTTAAGCAAGGTACTTAGCCTAAAGCTGTATATACTATTGTATTTACTTCATGAAATAAACCATGCATGAAATTAGGCCTATGTTTATGGAGGGAATATGTTTACGTAATTTATCATTTCTGTTGAAAATTATAACAATAAAAAATCGTGGGGGGCAGACCCGTCTAGTGTACGACTTTCCCACTTTATTTTTCCTCCCCAGACATAACGCCACTTCATAAATTTCTGGGTACGCTTTCCTTATCGGCTCAAATTTCTGTTTGTTCACTCCTTTCAATTGTGAGCGCTATTTCACTAAAGTTTATATATTTTTTGTTTTCAGTACTTAAGCCTCATGGTAATGTGGATTTTTCTTTCAGTATGTGGGCGCCTGTATTTTTGAGGACCACTCTTGGGTTTTCTCGAGAATCCGTCACCTGGTAATTGACAATTACATCTGCACCCCTGTACGTCCTTCAAGTACATTTTGCCAAACACTTAAACACGATATTTTACAAGCCTGATCTCTCTTTTTGTATTTGATTAACGTTTCACTGTTCGAGTAACACCATACCTAAGTTCATACTGATAAAATTATACCCATCACGTCAAATCAGACTAGTAGTACTCCTTTGACAAGATCACGTTTGCTGGCTGTTTTGATCAGACCTATGTTTGCTGTTATATCAGTTCAGACGTCATGTCTTTATTGGTAGAATAAAGATCGCTCACACATCGGGGCCTGGCATGGCAAGATGATTAGGGCGCTCGACTCGTAATCTGAAGGTCGCGGGTTCTAAATTCCGTTACACCTTTCAGTCGTGGGAACGTTATAAATTACGATCAATCCCACTATTCGTTGGTAAAAGAGTAGCTCAAGAGTCGGCGGTGAGTGGTGATAGCTAGCTGTCTTCCTTCTAGTTTTACACTACTAAACAGGGACGACGAGCGCAAATAGCCCTCGTATATCTCTTTCCGAAATTCAAAACAAACAAGTAATACTACAGCTTTAGGCCCGAGAAACTTGAAAGTCGTACTACTGTTTTAGTTTCTATGCAACAACAAAAACTAAATAAATAAATAAATTGCTTTGTTATGATATGAATTAACTTACATAACTTTTTGTTAGAAAAAAAGTTTGTTTGTTTTTTCTTATGGGCTATTTGTGCTCTGACGACCTCAGGTATGTAAACCCGATTTTTAGCATTACAGATCCTCAGACGTGCCCCCAAGCTGCACGGGGAGGAGACAGTAAAATGTAGAACGACACTGTCGAAATCACACAAACATTTTCAATAATGTAACTATTACATTCACTGAAAAAAAGATAAATTATCCATTTAATATTGTACAATAACAGACTTTCTTTCAGGTTGTTATTAATTAAAGAAACTATGAAGAAAAAAAAATAACTAAATAAAAGTGCACTATAACAAGCGCACGTGTTTCAAAATTCGCCAAGTGTAAACTTAATTTCACACACTCAGAGACAAATGTATCACAAACATCAGGACACCTTAGCATCAGCAGTAATTAGTCAAGATGACAGACAGTACTTTGAAGCACTGCCACCAACTGCTAATTGGGTAACTTATGAAGCGATAAAGTAATTTCCGTCTCAGCTGTAGTTCCTTGAGGTATATCGTGATTTGTAATTTTATAGTTAAACAAGCCGTTACGAGGAGAACTTCCAGCTTTCTGCCAAGCCCGTAAAACGTTTAATGGTCAGTATAGTGGTGAGTCATTCTTATTTGTTACTCGAACTTTTGATTTATGGCCCCGTACAGACGTATCATCCGGTGATGCTGCAAGTTTCTCAAATAAACGTAAAACAAACCTAGACACCTGTGATTCCGCAAAACATGACTACGATATTTAAATTACGGGAAAAAGAGATTGACGATTGAGTAGGGTTGGTTATCAGAAGATTTGATAAGAATTTCGCGCAAAGCTAGCTACACGATGGCCATCTGCGCTGACCGTTACCTAATTTAGCAGTGATAGATTAGAGGGAAGACACCAGTGAACACTTCCCACGACCAATTCTTAGGCTGCTCTTTTACAAACGAATAATGGAATTGATTGAAATAGCACAATGCCCCCACGGCTGAAATAGTGAGGATGTTTAGTGTGACGGGAGTTCGAACCCACGAGCCGCAGATTACGAATTGAGTGTCTTAACCACTTGGCCATACCGCGCCGTTAGCGGGAGCAAAAAAAAAAAAAAAATCTACTCTAATTTCATTGGTTTTGTTATGGTCGTAATTTAATCAAACATATCTAAACAATAGCCTGGCACTTCTTTAGTTCTCGATGTCGCTTTCAGCCATCACGTTTAACAAAACCAAGTTAATTGTTAACGTTCAAATGTTACAAAGTGAAAAATGCATTCAAATTATTAGTCAAAATGGTGTCAATGGACTGTTTATTGCTATTATCACTGTTGGGCCAGTTCATATTGGTTGGGAAACAATTTACTAATCAATTTACTTTGTCTTCTTTGACTAGAATTTGAACCCGGGATCGTTCGTTGGCATTGCAGATGAAAACCCTTTTGAATAACCTGTTAAATGAGGGACCTTTTTATTTTTGAACAATTCAAACTACAACAAGATCAGAATAATTCACTTACTTCCTGGTGTGCCCTTTCATCTTGGGGAAAGATGGTGAATACCAGTCTTCAACCTTCGTTTCTGATTCCTATCATTGAAATAATCTATGTGATTATTACCTTCCTTGAGGAATATTTTACTTGAGCGACACCCCTGAATCAAGAAAGCAGAAAAAAAAACCCAAGATGTAAACCACAAACAATACCCCCAACCCCCAGTAATATATACACACATACATATAATATTTGTGTGTAAAAGTGTGGCAGTTTATTGACAACAGTAATAGCACCAGTTGTATTAAGGTAATTTAAAAAGCCATACTTAAAGAATGTTGAACGATAAGGGGTTTCAGAATTTTGAATCCACAGAAATATGGAATACTGATTTACCTTAAAATGATAATTGAAAACACAATAGCTACATTATGTTGTGACCAACATATTGTTCTTTCGTCCTTCTAGAATAATTACGATATCAAATAAATGAAGAGTTTACTTCTATGTTCGTCCCTTATTTCAACCAATCAGAACGTCTGTTAAAAGTATTATGTATTTTAAATTATGTGTAAGTTTTTGAAATCATAGCTTAGCTAATGTATGTAAAATGACCGCTTCTTTTTTCCACATTTTTGGTATTTAACCTTCAGTTCTTGCAGAGATTTAACTTTCTTCAGTTATAACCAGTAAAAGGTTAAAACGATGAAACTCAGGAAAACGGCCAGAGAGGTCGACAATAATGAATATTTTTTGACATTCTATGAAATTGAGTACCATGAATAATAATAAATCCTCTAACACGGATGAGTATGAATCGCTTTCCAACCCCGTATCGTAAGTTGTAGCTTATCTGTAATATTAACTACAATAATAATAATGCAACGTCTTAATCACCAAGTTGCCATTTTTGTTTCCGTCCACTACCTTTAGGGTCCACATACTGCATCACATTGGGTAATTTTAAGCTTTTATCTCTAACAATACTCTGACCTAGACAAGAAAAAAGATAAGAAAAATTGTATAATGAAACTGATGGGAATTTTGTTAGTGTTATTTGTATTCAACAAAGACAACAAACACTCTCCTGCACAAACACTTTCTAAAGGTATGTTTCAAAAACCAAATAAGTTCCATACAATCAACAGTTCTGGAGTTAAATTTTTTTGCGTAGCACAAATCAACGGAACTAAACACTTTACAATGTTGAAGGTGGTAGGGAAGTCTTTTTCTCAAGTTAAGATTTTCATGTTGTCTTTCAGTTGGCTGTTTTATTGTAATTCAGATGTAACTAGTTTACGTTCATTGGCCCTGTGTCGCCTAGTGTGTGTATTTTGTGAAACAAAATAAATTAAATGAAGTATGGCGTTACAGCGATCATACTTTGAAATCCAACGCCCGTTCCAAACATAAGGGGGCGTTAACTTATTCAAATCCAACGCCCCTTCCAAACATAAAGGGCGTTAACTTCTTCTTTGTGGCGTTTTCGAAGAAACGCACCTGGAATACTTAAAAAGAACAAGCCTAAAGAATCTAAATCGCATGCTCAACAGATAACACGCGATCAAAGTTTTGAAGGCAGGCGCACTGGGTGAGAAAAGGGGAGGGATGAACCCCTCATTTTGTGATAAACTATTAACTTATATAAATAATAATAAAAAAACTTTTAGAGTTGCAAGCTGTTTCCCCTTCTTATTTCACCAATACTCAGTATATCGTGACGTGGTCAACACATTCCTCACGAAAGTCCCTTAACACCACGTGGTCAGCGTTATTCTCACGAGACAACCACCTGTAGTTGTTAAATCTTGTTCTCGTGAGAGACAGTGATTTGTAAAACGTTAGTTTTCAAAATGACACTATCATTCCCACCAACCGTAACGTGAACACTTGTATCTTTTCATTAGAACAACAGCAGGTTTCTGTATCACAACTTCTGTTGACAAACTCCATCTACTTGATAGCATATAATGAATTATAGCTCACTGGAATAATGAATTTCTGAAGTGTAAGTATCGATATTTGTTCATCTTATTTTTTTCTAGACTTGTGCTCTTCAACATTTGGAGTTACCTAGTGGCCAACATAATGAAACCAGAAGTAAATTTACCAACTAACATTAGTTTTCCTAATATCATATAAGGTACTAAAAGAAACAACGTTTCGACACACAACCTGAGTCTTCATCTCATCATTCGAGACTTTGACCTTTTGGTCAGATATTTTCGTGTTATTATTATTAAAGGAGATATGTTAAATACGACAATTTTAATTACCTTTCTCCAATCAAAGCTTCTACTTTCAGCCTTAGGTTGTCATAACAGATCATTGTTTGCATCCAGTTGCCGTAAACACGTGATCCATACTTTGGAACCATGGATGGGTTGCAATAATAAAGACAGTTAAAACTCACTATTCACTTAGAGTAGCTCACGAGTTGGCGGCAGGTGCTATTGCTTCCCTCTAAGTAATCAGTTCAAAATTAGGAACGGCTAGTGGAAATAGCCCTTATGTAGCTGCCTCCTTCCCCCAGTGGCACAGCGGGATCTCTGCGATTTCCACTGCTATAAACCTTGTTTCGATACCCGTGGTGGGCAGAACACAGATAGTTCTTTGTGTAGTCCTGTGCTTTATAACAATCGCACAGTTTTTCATGCGGGATAATACTTACCAAGATTAATTGATTTGGTTTGTTTTGAATTTCGCGCAAAGCTACACGAGGGCTATCTGCGCTAGACATCCCTAATTTAGCAGTGTAAGACTAGAGGGAAGGCAGCCAGTCACCCACCGCCAACTCTTGGGCGACTCTTTTACCAACGAATAGTGGAATTGACCATCACATTATATCGCACATACGGCTGAAAGGACGAGCATGTTTGGTGTGACGGGGATTCGAACCCGCGACCCTCGTATTACGAGTTGAGTGCCTTAACTACCTGGCCACTGCGGGCCAACCGAGATTAAACATGCTTATAAATTACCACAGTTTCAAATAGGTTTGTGAGCGATTGTTGTTTGCCGACGACAAAATAAAATCACCATTTTCAAGAAAGGATGGAAATTGTTTACACTTATGACATAGTTTTTCTACATTTTCCACGTGTAATTTTTTAGCTTAAACCAAACTTTGGAAACTGTCGGAAATCGCTCTGTTAAGTCTTATCTCTTAGGTCTTATCCTGAGAAATTAGTTCGACAAGTCAAACTGCTTCTGACAAGTGTTAATAATATGTCACGGATTTACAAAAGTGACTGTAACATTAACAACAAGCAGAAAAAAACAACAACAAACTTTTGTTCGTTATATTTCGTGACTTGCACTCTGTATCACAAAGGCAGCTCAATATAGGGGTACGTTTACTTGCTGTGTCGTTGAGCAGCTACGATTTTGAAAGATCTGGTTTATACGGAACCTCTGCTCCCTCTGTCGGCTAAATTCATTTATCAAGTGGAGCGCTAATTGAGTGTATTCACAATCAAAAAGGAAATTGATTTATGATGTCACGACGAAAAACTAAAAGCTTGTCACGATCTCCAATAAGGTGACTACTGTAAATATTCTCCTTGAAGGTTTCAGACTGGTATCACAGAGGAAAGAAATTTACTTGTTTTTATGTTAAATGTGTAATTTTTGAAAGTTTGCGATTTTCTAACAATTTACGATTTAATTAAAGTCTGATGTATGCCGGACCACGGTGCACTAATTAGCCAGAGTGATAAGGAACTGCAAAAAACGCCCACGAACATTAAAAGTCTAGGTAAATTCTATATATATATAACGTGACTTTAATATAAGACTTAAGACTTTCATTTCTACATTAATAATGATTAGCTGAGCTCGAAATGTTTTCTCATTCTTTATCCAGAAAAAAAAGGAACGTTATAATTTTCTTAAACAAAGAGAAGGATGGGTGTATATTAAACAGATGTTTGAATAAATGACTATAAATACAGGTAGGCGAAATATATACACTTCAAACTTATCGATTATCAAATTTGCTGCGAGATCAAGCTAATATAATTACACTAGACGTGTACATTTGATACTATCAATAATTAATTAAGTAGTTGTTCCGCACCTTGTACTTATCTATCGTCAGTTAAAGTTACTAAACATCCCTGATGCCAAACAAAAATCGGCGGAAGTGTTAATCCACGCCTTGCACCACAGACCCCCTGAAAGAAATCGAGAGGTACTGGTTCAACCTTACACCCTCCTTGAAATAAATTTTAAAATGCTGATTCACGTCACATACTTACAATAAAACTAAACGGGGATTAATTTACAATCTTACCCACCAATAACGGAGGCTTATGAAGTTACAATTCATAACCACTGTTTTGGGGTTTTATAATGAATTTTCTGTAATTTAGTTATGCAAATTTCCGATAAGACTCATGTCGCGATTGATCTAGAGAAATCTATATCCAGTGGTTGTCAACATTTTGAGCATAACAAAATGTGACCTTATTTCAACGAAAATGATTCACTTATATAAAAGTAAATATGGAGCTTTGTTAAAAATCTGTACACGATGGAGAAAAATTGATATTTTCGGATTCAGCTTAGAGGAATTAGTGTAGAACATGTAAATATTTCAATACAGTAAAACCATCGCAGGTCTGTGTTATCAATCAAAAACTACGGATCCACACCGTATACTTACCAGCAGTCAAGTCAAGACTTGATTTACAGTTTGTACCTCTCTCCAATAATATAATCAATAAAATATTAGTGAGCCACTCTCAAACCCAATAAATCACATTCAGCAAAAATCAGTTCCTCATGTCATTTAATCATAATACACTGATTCAAGCTTTGCATTTTAAAGAATGATTTGAGACATTGGTCCACAGCTCGTGATTAGTAAAAACAACTAAAAGAAATGACTCCCCGCTCTACACCCACCAACAAGTTTGCACCTATGGTGTGTGTGTGTATATATATATATGTATATCCTTATTATACTTCAATCGATAATAAAGTTAGAAAAAGACTACATTTACAGTCTAGATAATTATAATAGAACTTTTATTTCAATTACTTATTTTTAATACCTGTAAAATAAAGCTCTTTTTTAACTTATTACCAAAACGTGTTGCCACCCCATCCCCCAGTAACACAGCGATGTGTCTGCGAACTTAAGAGTTAGAAACCGGGTTTCATTGTCTTCAATCAAACTGTGTTAATCCTTCCAGTCGCCCCCCGATTGTACAGCGGTACATCTCCGGATTTACAACGCTAAAATCAGGGGTTCGATTCCCCTCGGTGGGCTCAACAGATAGCCCGATGTGGCTTTGCTATAAGAAAAATACATAAAATACATCCTTCCAGTATGCACTACAGATTTCGAAAGACAACATGTAATGCATACGATATATTGATCGGTCAAGACCTTTTCCTTGCTTTACATGTAGAAAAATAAATAAATAAAAACATCTAAACCGTATTTTTTCAAGCATCTAAGCCTAGGATTACGCTGTAGGTTTTTTTCGTTTTATGGTTCTCAAATAGTATGTTTGTAACGTTTTCTTCTCTTGGCTTTGTAACCCAATACTTAAATGTGCTCTTATTTCATGACAAATTTGAATGTAATAATTGAAAGCGCTGTTCAGGAATGGTGAGAGAATAACAAGACCAAGAAGAGATCAAATGAGGTGTGGAAAGGACAACAGGTACCCCACCTCTCGTGGGACAGCAGTAAGATTATGAACTTACAACACTAAAATCCGGCGCTTCGATTCCCCACGATGGACACACGAATAACCCAAAGTGGCTTGGTTCTTAAAACCAACAAACAAAAACACTGCAGTTCTGACTTTAACGTCTGTGTTTTATTTAAGTAGCTCGTTATGTACCTTGATGTGTAGAGTTTAGTAATTTGTTTTCTTTCTTTTGGAACAAAGCTACTTTGTTTTATCTAGTGTATCCACTATTTAACCAAGATTCATATTTGGAGAAGTTTCCTCAGTTCATAATGGGCCTCGCATGGTTCGACTCGCAATCTGAGGGTCGCGGATTCGAATCCCGTCGCACCAAATACGCCTCCCTTTCAGCCGTGCGGGTGTCATATTGTGACGATCAATGTCACTAATCGTTTCTAAAAGAGTACCCGAACAGTTGGCAGTGGGTGGTAATAACTAGATTAGCTGCTGTACCTCTAGTCTTACACTACTAAATTAGGCACGGCTAGCGTAGATAGCCCTCGTGTAGCTTTGCACGAAATTCAAAACAAACAAACAGACCAACAAGTTGTGTGAAGCTGTATTCTTAAAGTTTTTAAATTGTTTATCCAAATAAACAACTCTTATGTCAACCAACCAGTTTATTGGATTCGTTGTGTTTGATTGTTTTTGTGTTCATTTATAAGCACAAAGTTATACAATGAGCTACCTGTGCTGTGCCAACCACGGGTATCGAATCCAGTTGTTAGCGTTAAAGCCTTCAACCTTGCCGCTGAGTCAGTCTCTGGTGGGTGGTATTTCTTATGTTTCCTCGCTATTTGGGAAGAGGATTGTAGTTTACGTACCCATGCATCGTAAAGTTGAGCCGCGTTACTGGTGTCTGATTTCAGTTTACGTACCCATGCATCGTAAAGTTGAGCCGCGTTACTGGTGTCTGATTTCAGTTTACGTACCCATGCATCGTAAAGTTGAGCCGCGTTACTGGTGTCTGATTTCAGTTTACGTACCCATGCATCGTAAAGTTGAGCCGTGTTACTGGTGTCTGATTTCAGTTTACGTACCCATGCATCGTAAAGTTGAGCCGCGTTACTGGTGTCTGATTTCAGTTTACGTACCCATGCATCGTAAAGTTGAGCCGCGTTACTGGTGTCTGATTTCAGTTTACGTACCCATGCATCGTAAAGTTGAGCCGCGTTACTGGTGTCTGATTTCAGTTTACGTACCCATGCATCGTAAAGTTGAGCCGCGTTACTGGTGTCTGATTTCAGTTTACGTACCCATGCATCGTAAAGTTGAGCCGCGTTACTGGTGTCTGATTTCAGTTTACGTACCCATGCATCGTAAAGTTGAGCCGCGTTACTGGTGTCTGATTTCAGTTTACGTACCCATGCATCGTAAAGTTGAGCCGCGTTACTGGTGTCTGATTTCAGTTTACGTACCCATGCATCGTAAAGTTGAGCCGCCTTACTGGTGTCTGATTTCAGTTTACGTACCCATGCATCGTAAAGTTGAGCCGCGTTACTGGTGTCTGATTTCAGTTTACGTACCCATGCATCGTAAAGTTGAGCCGCGTTACTGGTGTCTGATTTCAGTTTACGTACCCATGCATCGTAAAGTTGAGCCGCGTTACTGGTGTCTGATTTCAGTTTACGTACCCATGCATCGTAAAGTTGAGCCGCGTTACTGGTGTCTGATTTCAGTTTACGTACCCATGCATCGTAAAGTTGAGCCGCGTTACTGGTGTCTGATTTCAGTTTACGTACCCATGCATCGTAAAGTTGAGCCGCGTTACTGGTGTCTGATTTCAGTTTACGTACCCATGCATCGTAAAGTTGAGCCGCGTTACTGGTGTCTGATTTCAGTTTACGTACCCATGCATCGTAAAGTTGAGTCGTGTTACTGGTGTCTGATTTCAGTTTACGTACCCATGCATCGTAAAGTTGAGCCGTGTTACTGGTGTCTGATTTCATTTAATGACTTAATTTGAATTTTCGACAGAATAAAAAATACAATTTCTCTTCTTACGTTGAGCATAAACAAAGACAGTAAAACAACTAGTTTGTACAATGTTAGATGCAAGCTAAAATAATTGTTTAATATGAATTTACTATTTTTTTTTACTTATCACGTACATTAATTTATCTGGACGATAGTGAGTCGAACCAACTCCTTAACGTCCTCTTGACATATCCAACAAAAACGTTTTGTTTTTTTTTTGCCTTAAGGGACATCGAATAAACCACGCACACAAACACACCTAATGACGTGTGGGGAGGTGCAATCCATTTTTCGTCTTGTGGAAAACGTAGGAGAAAGTATTAGGTAGGAATAAAAGACGAAGATGTAGAAAGGTCATTTCGAATACAATTCGCATTACTCCATTCAGTTACGTCATCTTATGAGACAAAGTAGACGTTCGTTTACTAATCAAACTGAACAGAAAACACCCGAGACGAACAGTAGCAGTTAATAAATGTGCTTGACGTGTATTATCTAAATAAGGGCGTGGGTAACAAGACTTTAACACGTCCAATCAGTCTTGCTTTTTTTTATTAGATGTGTATTATAAGTTTGTTTCTAAAGTTAAGTAACCTTTAGTGCAATTCACAATGGAAAAGTTAAGTAACCTTTAGTGCAATTCACAATGGAAAAGTTAAGTAATCTTTAGTGCAATTCACAATGGAAAAGTTAAGTAACCTTTAGTGCAATTCACAATGGAAAAGTTAAGTAACCTTTAGTGCAATTCACAATGGAAAAGTTAAGTAATCTTTAGTGCAATTCACAATGGAAAAGTTAAGTAGGAAACCTTTGTTTCCGACCAAACACGAAAACATAAATTATGTGAATTGTTTTCTAACTTAAGATAGAACTGTGGTTTCTTTGTTGTTAATTGTAAAGTTGCACAATGAGCTATCAGATATTGTGCCTACCGTAGGGATCGAACCTCAGACAGTTACGTTATAAGCATTCAAGCTCACTGTTGAGTCACTGAGGATGGTATGTATGCGTACAATAATCCGTAAGTCTCTTCTGATTGGATGTGATTTTAGCATTATTATAGGTTAAATAACATCTTCAAAGCAACCACGTTGTTTTCGGTCACTCCATGGAGGTACGAAAAGAAAATCTATGAATAACAGACTTGTTTATTACATTGTACTCTATCACTGTCAGTGTGAAACATGGAGGTACGAATATAAAATCTATGAATAACAGACTTGTTTATTACATTGTATTCTATCACCGTCAGTGTGAAACATGGAGGTACGAAAAGAAAATCTATGAATAACAGACTTGTTTATTACATTGTACTCTATCACCGTCAGTGTGAAACATGGAGGTACAAATATAAAATCTATGAATAACAGACTTGTTTATTACATTGTACTCTATCACCGTCAGTGTGAAACATGGAGGTACGAATATAAAATCTATGAATAACAGACTTGTTTATTACATTGTACTCTATCACTGTCAGTGTGAAACATGGAGGTACGAAAAGAAAATCTATGAATAACAGACTTGTTTATTACATTGTACTCTATCACTGTCAGTGTGAAACATGGAGGTACGAATATAAAATCTATGAATAACAGACTTGTTTATTACATTGTACTCTATCACTGTCAGTGTGAAACAAGGAGGTACGAAAAGAAAATCTATGAATAACAGACTTGTTTATTACATTGTACTCTATCACCGTCAGTGTGAAACAGGTATCCTAAACTCGACGCCCTATATGACGTAAGTTTTAACTCCGAGTTTAATGAGTTGGATTTTCCCAAAAGATTGGTGTGCGTCTGGGAACACCTCGTTCTGTAACCAAGGTTTAATGTTACATGTTCCTCTTTGTATTAGAAATATTACTTTATTTTCTTATTACTTTATATAATTGATTCACTGTGATATCTCTTTAATTATCTGTTTAGGGGTATGTTGCTGAACCGTGGTCTGTTTCTATGAGATATACTTAGTTCGCAACTCCTTCACTTTTAGCAGTTTCAACAACTATGTAATATTTGAAATAAAGCTTATAATTAATTATTTTATCGTGTTCTTAAGCAATAAATACTTTATTATGTTTACTTACTTTTATCAACTCTTACAACTTTTACTTTATAACGATACAGCAACTCCTTTAAATGTAGTAGACTCTATTGTTGTAGTTTTTCTCTTGGTGTGCCACCTGGTGAGAGATTTATAAACACCACAACTCTCTCGGCTAAGAGGAAGAAGAAAAAGACAACAGTGCTTCTCGTGGCCCTGTATCGTCTAGAATATTCTTATGAAAGTTGGGAGCTTTTAAATTCTGTAAAGTGATGGAGGTAAGCAAAGGGAACTGAAAAAAAAATGTGGTATAGAAGAAGAAATAAAGAACTGGGTGGGTACTGAGCGCCTCCACTCGCCTGACACAATGAAATTTCTGCTGTCTACACAGTTACCCATCAAAAGGCCTTGGAGTATTTGACATGAAGCAGGGACAAGGTTACTGACTAGGTCAAGGCTTGATGCCAAACCCTTAACTTTGTGTAAACGTTAGGATCAGACAAGTTTGACATCCGCGATCAAGAATCGTAATCTTGCGTCCCTTGGTACGCTTCTAGCGAATTTTTCTCCTAATTACGATTCTGTCTGTAAACCAGCTTCGTATGGCTTTCTTCAATGGCCTGACAACACCTCTTGATTTGATGTTCACATATTTCATCATCGTATAAATTATTTTTTTATTATTCTTTCTAACAATTTTCCCTATCATTATGAAAATATTATTTTAATCTACGACTATGTTATACACGTTGGTTTTATTATTTTATTATAGGGCAATATACCTCGGAAGGAACAGGCATTGAAGAACTACTTTTTTATATCTGTTTGGGAAATAAGGTTCAGCGTCTGTCGTAAGTCTGAAGTGGGTTATCCAGAATAGGTTCTTGATATGAAGACTGAAATGCCCAAAAATGTCCTCAATATGAAAAGTGAAATACCTAAAGTAATTTCTTGATATGCAGAATGAAATGTCTAAATTATAACGTTGATATAAAAACTGAAATGCCCAAAGTAGGTCTTAAATATGAGAATTTATATGCCCAAAATACGTCTTCGACACAGATACTAGAATGCTCTTAATATGTCATTGATATAGAAGCTGCAATGACCAAAGAAGGTTCGTCAATACACGACCTGAAGTGCTTAAAACAGATAACCGATACATATAGTAAAATATATAAATTATAGCACTGAAATGGAGACTATGATGCCTAAAGTCAGTGGCGGATTTCAGATTATGTGAGCCCAGGGGTTAATCATTTTTGTGGGCCCTACATCACATGTAATTTTACATGGAATAAAATTATCAATGGGCCTCCGTTAAGAACATGGCTGAGTCCCTTTACCCCCTACCTAAATATGTCACTTCCTAAAGTTGTCTTCAATATAGGGAATGGAATGTCCAAAATAGGCCCTCAATGCAGAGATCGGATTCCCCAAGGTGAGGCCCACACGTGAGTTACTGATATAGTTTTTGTTGTTGTTGTTTTACAGACATTTTAAATCACGCGCTTGGAATAATACAAATATACATTTTATAATACTCATGGTCAAAACGGTGTTGTTCATAACATCTGATGAAATCGTCTTCTATCTTCACCACTGACAAATATACTCAAGTACACAACGTTTCCTAGAGAAGCCTGAATGAGAAGACATCTACTGACTACGTATAAATACTGCAATAAATACGTCAGTGTTGTCGATTTATTGTTATGATTGAGCGTCGAACGAATTCAAAAAAAAGCTTTTTCTCATATTCAAAACTTTTGTGACAGTTCCGTGTATAAAAAAACAGCTACTGATATAGTTCTTGACTAAACAAAAAATGTCATATATACATTATGATATGTAATAATAGTAATACGTAAACATGTAATAATGTGTGTGTGTGTGTAAAGAGAGAGCAAGAAAAAAGTTAGAATTTTTTAAACTTGATTGTCAATATATGCATGTAAATGCAGTTTTACCAACATACCTGATTGCTATTAATGAGACGGCAAACATTACGGATTGTAGTTAAATGTAATGTAACAAAACTTTATGCAACACGAAAATTACTAGCTGAAAGATTCGTGCTGTTAAAGACAACATAATTTACACAGGAAGCGGGTTGACCCTACGGTAGAGTTTTAGGCGTAGAAGGTGGCACGCCGCGCGTTTGAATCTGTCCAATACCACAGCATATTTCCTGCACTTTAAGCTGTTGATGCGTTATAAGAGTGCTTGTCAGTTTTAGCTTTGAGTACTTATAAGAACAACAGTGAGAACCTTTAACGTTCATGATGGGGCGCTGCAGGCTCGTTGCCTTTACTCTGGTCAGTAGTTCAAAATTATGGACAACAGTAAACAAGCCATTAATAGTTTTGTTATAAATATAAAATACAAATATGTAAACATATTTAACACAAGACAAATAAATATAGAAAACGTAACGCGTGTAACAAATTGTACAAACAAACAAATATGGAAAGCAATCACACGATTATGATATTAATATATTTTTCTTTTCTTATGTTTACACAAAGGAATACATTTTCAAAGGAAGTAAAATACACTCGCATTCAAACAAAGAAAACAAAAGTCATAGTAGTGGAGAGTGTGTTTCGGGGAGGAGGGACTTATCTGTCACGTTTATTTTTCCAAAAATAAAAAATAAGTGACAAAGAGAAACCTTCGAACCATCCCACACAACCGTGTCAGGTTTCAGGAAGAATGCGTAATAAATCTGGATAGGAAATGGGAGATTGTGATGTGTCACGAAGATTTGCAGAACCAGAGATAGTAGCACCAATAAGAAGGTCGTGACGCCCTCTAGCGGTTCGTGCAAATGTATACATTATTTGTTATTGTTAATAACGAGCCAACCTTTCCGTGTCGTAAGTTAATCGAGACAGAATGTGCTTACATTTCACTCTGGCATTTGTAAGATAAATAAAAATCAAAATATTTTCATTATAAATTACTAATCAACAAGAGCCCTCTGGTAGCTGACCAACAAGAACAAAATTTCTGATTAGTAATGGAAAAATTTCATTCATAATCGACCTGTAACGTTTGAAAACCTTTGCTAACAGAGTTGATCACTCGCAGGATGTTTCCAGTAACTCGGTTTACTCCGTAGTAAAATCTTAATTAACCAAAACAATCGCAGTTACTTTGTTTCTCTTTGCGGTTGTTATCTCGAAGATCGTACAATCCACGTATGCAATATATTTAACTAAGTTTCCTTATTCTAGTTTGTTTGTTTTTTGGAATTTCGCACAAAGCTACTCGAGGGCTATCTGTGCTAGCCGTCCCTAATTTAGCAGTGTAAGACTAGAGGGAAGGCAGCTAGTCATCACCACCCACCGCCAACTCTTGGGCTACTCTTTTACCAACGAATAGTGGGATTGACCGTAACATTATAACGCCCCGACGGCTGAAAGGGCGAGCATGTTTGGCGCGACGGGGATGCGAACCCGCGACCCTCAGATTACGAAGCACACGCCTTAACGCGCTAGGCCATGCCAGACAAACAAACAAACCTTATTCTAGCCAGTGCTAACAATGTTTAATATTATTCTGTCCTTCACTTATAAAGGGGTTTAAAATTTGATGAACGAACATTGATTCCAGCCCTCCTAATCAAGAGACCATAATAATATTTCTTAATTCTGGCCTTCCTAATTATTGGGCCAAAATATTATTAATTAATTCACTAAAATATTTCTTAATTTTAGCTTTCCTAATCATTGAACTATACCGATATCAGCTACTCCATAAACGGTCCCTTAATTCTGGCCTTTCTAACCATTAGAATATAATATTAACAGCTACTCCATAAACGGTCCCTTAATTCTGGCCTTTCTAACCATTAGAATATAATATTAACAGCTACTCCATAAACGGTCCCTTAATTCTGGCCTTTCTAAACATTAGAATATAATATTAACAGCTACTCCATAAACGGTCCCTTAATTCTGGCCTTTCTAACAATTAGAATATATTAACAGCTACTCCATAAACGGTCCCTTAATTCTGGCCTAGCTGTTTAGTTTTAGCATTACTAAGAGCTCCAAAAGATCTTCTTCATGCTGATATATGGAATCCTCCGCTGAGATAGCGGTAAGTCTACGGTTTTACAACGCTAAAATCAGGGGTTCGATTCCCCGCGGTGGTAGATAGCCCTACGTAGCTTTGCTATAAGAAAAAACACACACTAATATTCGGCATAGGAGTTTACAGGTGTGGAAAATTGTATCATAACGTATATGTGTAGAAAATGTTAATTTTTACATGTTATTGTAGTAAAACTAAAGTAAAATAGAATTTTAACAAGAGTTTTAGCATATATTTATAACTGATAAAAACGATGTGTTTTCTTGTTTACATAATGTAACGTTTCCAAAAATACTGCAACAGAATTATTAGGTAACCTTAATAACATACGCAGCTAGAGCCGTTGAGATGACCCGGCATGGCCAGGTGGTTAAGACACTCGACTCGTAATCCGAGTGTCGCGGATTCGAATCCCCGTAACACCAAACATGCACAAACTCGAGTAGCTTTGCGCGAAATTCAAAAGAAACAAGCCGTTGAGTTTGTAAGTTACTTAAAAATGTTTAATTAGCTGTTTATTGGAAGACAAAAACGTTTTCAAAGATAATTGATATATTTTATAGGTTTATTAACTTATTTTATAGTTTCCCAAAATATTTTAAAATTTTAATTGTTAGTGCACAAATTAAATTTATTATTATTAATTGTGTGTTGGTTTTATTTAAATGAAGTCTCAGGTTGTGCATAAAATACACCTAGTGTACAAAAATTGGAATGAAATGTTTCTCCCTTAACACTAGATAATTACTTGTATCATAAACTACCGGAATAAATGTTCTTTATAAAACTCTGCAAGTTGGTTTATAGCTGCTGCGAATGTATAGAGCAGCCCTTGTACTGTAACGTCTGAAATGTTCGAATATACACTGAATTTCTTCTTAAAATAAAGTCAAATATCTAACTGTTTCTTCTGACTAGTGTTTAGTAACTGAATTACAAGCTGGGATGTTGAACCTTTAGAGTTTGACTCTGTCATATTAACAATGTCGGCAAACAGTAAATATATATACCTTGTTACAGTGACTAGTTTGACTGGAAATGGTGAACAGCGCGAGTTTGGCCAGAAAAGACAAAACTTTTGCATCGCTAGTAGTGTTATAAATATCATTTGTAAGAAGACCATATCTTGCGGCTGTGTGCCAGTTTCTATTTTCTCGAACGTTTTAAAAACTAGAGGTGAACTTGTGAATATATCTGTTGTTTTATTCAATAGATAAAACAAAATTACAGCATCATAATGCATGTCTCTCTTCGTCTTGATATATAACGTTTTATAGTAAGTAACAGTTTTAATGTGAAAATGACTACTACGTTAGATGTAATTTTATTAGTTTTCGTTTGAATGGGAAATATACCGAGAAACAAATAGTTCCTTAGTAACCTTTGTGAAGAAAACATTTCATTAGCTCATGGCAACACTAGTACTTGACTTGTTAACTAATACAACAAGGATTGTTGTAAAGCTACAAGTCCCGTCTTCATGAGTTTCACTGAAGATTAACGTTGCACTGACATTTTTAGGCTTAACGAGGAACATACTGTATTCTGTAGTATAAAACTGAAAATTGACTGTTGAACGAAGAACCACGATCATAACTCTCGAAAAACATGACCTTGTTCTATCGTTCGGATCTTTTCTTTGTTGGGTGTGGGTCCTGATTAAATCAGTATAGTTCATTGTAATTACCTGAATGTAGAGACAAGGTTACGGGTGCGTTGTGGAGAAAACGAGGTACTTGTACACCCAGCACAACGCTTTTATTGTATTACTGTCGATTCTGTACATTCAACTAACTATAAAAAATCTCTGAGACCTTGAGTTACTTGGACACGTTTTAAATACACGTTAAGCTCTTATGAAACTTAACTGGGCATTCGTACTCTCGAAAAAAAAAGAAGAGGGTATTTATATTTATACCAGTCACGTGATACCTATTTTAACACTTTCAACCCATTTTCATAAATTAAATGTTAAGAAAATAAAATTAGAATGTCTGTGATCATTGACCAAGCAGATAACCCAAGCTAAAGTACCTAATGGACATGGTATTTGTATATGATCAGTAATTCTCTATGTCTACTACTAGCCAATTAATATTCTGTTTATTGTCTTAATAACAGTTTCCTATCGCACTGATGTTCGTCTTTGTCACTTCAACAAACCACGTAACTCCTTAGAATCCAAAAACAAAAACTTAGGCCAGACTTTAATACTTTTAAGACTTTGAATAATGAAACTAATCACGAGTTAACTACAGTTTCAAAATAGGTAGACTGAAATACCGACTTATTATATCGTGTTTAATGACAGGTATCACAAACTGCATCATGTTTCGATGGTTTTATTAATCTGTCTTTATGTCGCACTGCCGGTGGCGCCAGGTGGATGAGGGAGGAAGGTGTGAAGACAACCGGAAGTTCCAAACCATATATACATATATATACATTTATAAATGTATAACTCCTCTAGTTAATTCCAAGCCATATATACATATATATACATTTATAAATGTATAACTCCTCTAGTTAACGGATCATATTTATGATAAATTACTAATATTAACGTATATTTTCAATATTTATTTTTCTCCCTCATACCCCCTCTGGATCACGAATCAGGTACGAAACGTGTTACGTCATCAATATTTCATGTATTTAGTACAAACTTAGATTCACCTTCCCAAAATGTTGTTAAAATGTTGCCACGACACATCACCCAACGTAAAGAAGTGATCACAACATCTTACTGAACTATATTAAATATCCAATGTATTTTTGATTGCATTTTTCTGCGACTAGTACACTAGCGGGAAAAGTCGTGGACACGCAATAAACTTGGTCCACAAATTGTAGATAAAAATGTCTTTAAGAAGCTGATGGAGTCCATTCATCGGTAATTATAGGGTTAATAGCTACTCCACACAAAGCCATTAAAAAAGAAATACACAGAGAAAACAGTATTATTTCACTCCTGTGACTGTATTAGTCGTTATGTATAAAGTATTGTACTACAGCGACTGTATTAGTCAATAGGTATAAAGTATTTACTACTGTAACTATATTAGTCGTTATGTAAAAGTATTGTATTGCTGTGACTGTGTTAGTCGTTACGTATAAAGTATTGTATTGCTGTGACTGTGTTAGTCGTTACGTATAAAGTATTGTATTGCTGTGACTGTGTTAATCGTTACGTATAAAGTATTGTATTGCTGTGACTGTGTTAGTCGTTGCGTATAAAGTATTGTATTGCTGTGACTGTGTTAGTCGTTACGTATAAAGTATTGTATTGCTGTGACTGTGTTAATCGTTACGTATAAAGTATTGTATTGCTGTGACTGTGTTAGTCGTTACGTATAAAGTATTGTATTGCTGTGACTGTATTAATCGTTACGTATAAAGTATTGTAATGCTGTGAATGTGTTAGTCGTTACGTATAAAGTATTGTATTGCTGTGACTGTGTTAGTCGTTACGTATAAAGTATTGTATTGCTGTGACTGTGTTAGTCGTTACGTATAAAGTATTGTATTGCTGTGACTGTGTTAGTCGTTACGTATAAAGTATTGTATTGCTGTGACTGTGTTAGTCGTTACGTATAAAGTGTTGTATTGCTGTGACTGTGTTAGTCGCTACGTATAAAGTATTGTATTGCTGTGACTGTGTTAGTCGTTACGTATAAAGTATTGTATTGCTGTGACTGTATTAATCGTTACGTATAAAGTATTGTATTGCTGTGACTGTGTTAGTCGTTACGTATAAAGTATTGTATTGCTGTGACTGTGTTAGTCGTTGCGTATAAAGTATTGTATTGCTGTGACTGTATTAATCGTTACGTATAAAGTACTGTATTGCTGTGACTGTATTAATCGTTACGTATAAAGTATTGTAATGCTGTGAATGTGTTAGTCGTTACGTATAAAGTATTGTATTGCTGTTGCTGTATTAGTCGTTATGTATAAAATATTGTATTGCTGTTACTGTGTTAGTCGTTACGTATAAAGTATTGTATTTCTGTGACTGTGTTAATCGTTACGTATAAAGTATTGTATTGCTGTGACTGTGTTAGTCGTTACGTATAAAGTATTGTATTGCTGTGACTGTGTTAGTCGTTACGTATAAAGTATTGTATTGCTGTGACTGTGTTAGTCGTTGCGTATAAAGTATTGTATTGCTGTGACTGTGTTAGTCGTTACGTATAAAGTATTGTATTGCTGTGACTGTATTAATCGTTACGTATAAAGTACTGTATTGCTGTGACTGTATTAATCGTTACGTATAAAGTATTGTAATGCTGTGACTGTGTTAGTCGTTACGTATAAAGTATTGTATTGCTGTGACTGTGTTAATCGTTACGTATAAAGTATTGTATTGCTGTGACTGTGTTAGTCGTTGCGTATAAAGTATTGTATTGCTGTGACTGTGTTAGTCGTTACGTATAAAGTATTGTATTGCTGTGACTGTGTTAATCATTACGTATAAAGTATTGTATTGCTGTGACTGTGTTAGTCGTTACGTATAAAGTATTGTATTGCTGTGACTGTATTAATCGTTACGTATAAAGTACTGTATTGCTGTGACTGTATTAATCGTTACGTATAAAGTATTGTAATGCTGTGAATGTGTTAGTCGTTACGTATAAAGTATTGTATTGCTGTGACTGTGTTAGTCGTTACGTATAAAGTATTGTATTGCTGTGACTGTGTTAGTCGTTACGTATAAAGTATTGTATTGCTGTGACTGTGTTAGTCGTTACGTATAAAGTATTGTATTGCTGTGACTGTGTTAGTCGTTACGTATAAAGTGTTGTATTGCTGTGACTGTGTTAGTCGCTACGTATAAAGTATTGTATTGCTGTGACTGTGTTAGTCGTTACGTATAAAGTATTGTATTGCTGTGACTGTATTAATCGTTACGTATAAAGTATTGTATTGCTGTGACTGTGTTAGTCGTTACGTATAAAGTATTGTATTGCTGTGACTGTGTTAGTCGTTACGTATAAAGTATTGTATTGCTGTGACTGTGTTAGTCGTTGCGTATAAAGTATTGTATTGCTGTGACTGTATTAATCGTTACGTATAAAGTACTGTATTGCTGTGACTGTATTAATCGTTACGTATAAAGTATTGTAATGCTGTGAATGTGTTAGTCGTTACGTATAAAGTATTGTATTGCTGTTGCTGTATTAGTCGTTATGTATAAAATATTGTATTGCTGTGACTGTGTTAGTCGTTACGTATAAAGTATTGTATTTCTGTGACTGTGTTAATCGTTACGTATAAAGTATTGTATTGCTGTGACTGTGTTAGTCGTTACGTATAAAGTATTGTATTGCTGTGACTGTGTTAGTCGTTACGTATAAAGTATTGTATTGCTGTGACTGTGTTAGTCGTTACGTATAAAGTATTGTATTGCTGTGACTGTGTTAGTCGTTACGCATAAAGCATTGTATTGCTGTGACTGTATTAATCGTTACGTATAAAGTACTGTATTGCTGTGACTGTATTAATCGTTACGTATAAAGTATTGTAATGCTGTGAATGTGTTAGTCGTTACGTATAAAGCATTGTATTGCTGTGACTGTGTTAGTCGTTACGTATAAAGTATTGTATTGCTGTGACTGTATTAATCGTTACGTATAAAGTATTGTATTGCTGTGACTGTGTTAGTCGTTACGTATAAAGTATTGTATTGCTGTGACTGTGTTAGTCGTTATGTATAAAGTATTGTATTGCTGTGACTGTGTTAGTCGTTGCGTATAAAGTATTGTATTGCTGTGACTGTGTTAGTCGTTACGTATAAAGTATTGTATTGCTGTGACTGTATTAATCGTTACGTATAAAGTACTGTATTGCTGTGACTGTATTAATCGTTACGTATAAAGTATTGTAATGCTGTGAATGTGTTAGTCGTTACGTATAAAGTATTGTATTGCTGTTGCTGTATTAGTCGTTATGTATAAAATATTGTACTACAGTGACAGTATTAGTCGTTACGTATAAAGTATTGTACTACAGTGACAGTATTAGTCGTTATGTATAAAATATTGTACTACAGTGACAGTATTAGTCGTTACGTATAAAGTATTGTACTACAGTGACAGTATTAGTCGTTATGTATAAAGTATTGTACTACAGTGACAGTATTGGTCGTTATGTATAAAGTATTGTACTACTGTGGCTGTATTAGTCGTTATGAATAAAGTATTGTACTACTGTGGCTGTATTAGTCGTTATGAATAAAGTATTGTACTACTGTGGCTGTATTAGTCGTTATGAATAAAGTATTGTACTACTGTGACTTAGACGTGTTAGTTTTACACGGTGTACAGCCAGGATAAAATGTTGTTAGATGTTAAACATCTATAACTTCTAGCATGAGTCTCCAGCCAAAGTCCACCCTTTCCTATAGGGGGACATCGGTATGTTTGCGGATTTGTTCTGCTTGAAACTGGGTTTCGATACTCTTCGTGGAGAGAGCTAATGTGGCCCTTTGTGTAGGTTTGTGCTTAATAACAAACAACAACGGTATCTTCCAGTTGTAGTACAGTACCATATAGTATTGGTTCATCTTTTACAGTCATGTCAAGGAGTGTAAAAGTTCGTGAGACTTCATTCGTTCAAGGTATTTCAACCGTAAGTTCATTAGTTTTTCTCCTCCATTAACGATGAGCCATCTTTTAGGTTTAGTCGGTTTCATGGAGTATTGATTAGTGTTTAGACATTAGGTTTAGAATGTTGGCTCCAGTTATGGTTTCTTTATCTTAGTCAAATATACATTATGTTTACGGTGGTTTCTCAGATTAATTGGTTTACAAATCTCTTTCTCTCAATGTTTACAAATATTCCTGTATTTTACCATAGATCTGTATCAGTCTAGATATTCCTGTAAAATACTAAACAACACACAATATAAAAAAGTGATGTTAATATCATTATATCTCCCGACACGATGTTTTTTACGAGACAACTCTTATCTACCGCTATGTTACCGTATGGCAAGACGGCCAAGTTTCTCGCCAAAGACCGGCGGGGCATCCGTTCGTCTGGTACTGCGACGGAGAGGACAAAAGAACAACTCCTGAGATTTCAACGATTTGCTGCCGTTGTTTTCCCTTGGGACTCGTCAAATTTCAACATATCACAGTACACCAAGTTATAGAGAAATGTCATGTTTCACAGTTTAAGTTTTCTTGTGGAAGTAACCTGTTTACATCTTGTTTAATACAATAACGTCGACTGCCCCAGTGAATATTCATTATTATATTAACTATCTACCGTTTGTCAGGAATACACGTTGAGCTAGTTCAGTAAAACGAATTGAGTGATGTCCATCATACATTGGACGTATTCGGAACTTTAAAACAAGGTAAGTTATATGTATCTAAACAAACAACTTAAAACGTATCTTTACCTGGGTTTGTGTTGTGTACCTGCACGACAACCTTTGTGTTTCTTCACTTCTTTATCTTCGTTTTCGTCGGCAAATGTTACAAATCGCGAGACTGTTCAAGCTGTGGTTTACTGACCGCTCTTCAGGAGTTTCGTTTGAAAGCAGAAGCGAAGAAAAGGAATCGTACATCGATTGTAGAGGATAGTCGGCTACGTATGGACAGAGTTCCATAGAAAAGAAAGTCTATATGCTAGGCTTGAAGTTCGTGTTGGTATTCTTTTATACGTTTCTGGATAAAACGGAAATTATATATATATATAAGTATCGTCTTTAATATTATATGTTAAATATTCTTAATGTAACAGGTATATGTCATTATAAATCTACGGCATTTTCAACCACTCTTGTAATAGTATTAAAAAAATCTCACCCATGACATTAAAAATAGTCAGTAATTGTATAGCATGGTTTAGTTCGTTAAATAAATTGTTGTTAATTTAAAGTTTTTGTAAGTTTTACACAGCTCCGCTGGGAAAACAAAAGACGTTGCGAATAAACTTGTAACAGTAACACCACAGGACAGCTATTGAGTTCTGGCGTTCAATGAAATACCTGGAGCTGTAGCGCACACACACAGAGAACAAAGCAATGTGAAATGCATATTTAATACTACGATATCTTTGGATAGTGTCTGCAGTCTACGAAACAATCGGAAACATAGATCGGCCTGATTTCGATATTATTAAAGTTTTGTGGGCACACATGGAAGATGAAAAGGTAAATAAACGATACCCAAACAACTTGAGTGAACTGTAAGGAGCAATAGAGGACATTTGGAACAATAACAACGAATTTTAACAATTCAGTAAGTGATGTTATTAGAATTCCTATGAATAGATTACTTGTGACTTTTATTCTGATTCTACATAAAACAGAGAAAGTGACCAGATTTGTTGACCTTTCTACCCCTGACCACGGACTTGTAGTCATATCGCTCTGTTGAATTACATTTAAAGCTTTGAATACTTAATATCTGTATTTACTCACAAACTCTAACTTGGTTTATATCCTTGCTTGTAGACATTCAGTATTTAATATTAGGTTTCTAATGGCCGAGTGTGGCTTAGTAGTTATCGTGAAGAGCTGTGAATCCGACACTACATACATCCTATCCGTTGCCAAAAAAATCGCTCTATACTCTTTGGAGAGGCGTTGCGTTATTCCTCCGAAATGGGACAGAAAGTGACCACCTGTTTTAACTACTTGAACCAATATACAGTAGTGTGTTATCTGTCAGTCATCACTACACACTAAAATGGCGCCACATAAAGGACGATTAACGTTACAAATTGTACTGTCGTGACGTCAGTAAAACGCACTCGCGCCATAAACCACGAGAACAATTATGCGCTCTGTAGGCTACAACACAACATGGCATACGAACTTGAAAAATCAAAAAAATAAAACCATTTGTTACTTTTAATTTATTCTTGAAACAGTACCCTATCAGGTACCCCGCAGAAATATGTCTAGCACCAGTAGCTGTTTTATTCGTTTGTTATTGATCACAATGCTACACAAGGGGTTATCTGTGCTGTATTCACGACAAGCATAGAAACCTGATTTTAGCTTCTCGGGCTCACTACAGAGCCACTGGATGACAAGTAACTATTCAATTAGATTAGTTCAAGAGATGAGAGTAAGTGAGGTTAACTAGCTTCATTCCTTATAGTTTATCAGTTTAAAATTACGAACGACCAGCAGCACATGGAGATAGCTTGTTGTATATGTAACGCTAAGCAAGTAAGGACAGTTTTCTAAAAACAGCAGTTTTTAACGTATTTGTTGATTCATCCAATACTCGAATTTCTCTCGTAGTTTCCCTTTAAAATACAAAATATCATCTTTACTTTATGGTACACCAGTCGTATGCTCTGTTTTATGTTTCCATTCTATTCAATAGTCTAATGCTTTGGTAAAGGCTTAGGGTAACGTAATTGCAAGTCTCGCATCTTCCAGCTATTTTATGTCAGAAAATCAGAAATCGAATTCTGTTGCTGGAGCCGTGACAAACCCTTCACTAGAATTCCTCTTCTAAGTCGTGAGAGGTTTGCCCATCTTGGTTGTACCACATACACCAACTGTTGCATTTATAGCTTCTTCTCGTATTTCCAGTAAAAAGAGTTCGTTAGGTCATTCTGTGTAATTTCAATATAGTTTTAGTGTTTTGCAAGTTTTAACATACAAAGTACGATACGTCATTACACTCGTATGTTATTATGCTAAATGTTGCTCTCGTGGTATATTTCTACCCATACCGCATCAAAGTTATAAAACTACCGGGCAACTAACTAACTATACGCGGCTGTCCTTGAAAGAAGGGCGGTTTTGAAACATGAGATGTTGTATAGGAGAGGTAGTAATAACAGGGTTCGGGTAATAAGAACGTTTTCTAGTTGTTTATCTATTCGTCTGTCTCTCTTCACCTTTCGCTTGTCTGCCCATCCTAACTAACGTCTAAAATAAACTTTCTATCTGTTCTTCTACAGATGTGTGAATGTCTTTATATATCCTTTCTATTTTCTCTAATCCACCTTTTCTAAGCCTACTTTGTTCTCGCCTGAATATATACATGCATCATACTGTCTAGTTACTATGGAAACAGTTATATCTATTCGTATGATTATCACCGTTTGTGTACACTTCGTTCTTCATTTTTTTGTTTTTAATTACGTGTCTGTAACTTTCTTTCTTAGTATATTCGGTTATCATAATCTGTTTAATTTTTTTTCTCTTTCTCTTCGTCTGTCTATTCATTTATCATTTATTTGTCGACACCTCTTTTCCCGTCTTTCTTTCTAGTTATTCTAATCTATCAATATGTCTTTCATTCTGTTCATGTTCCTGTGTTATCTCTCCATAATTATATTATCATTATTTTGTCGTATCCCTCTATATAAATATTTTACTATTTGTAATCCGTTCTTCTTTGGAGAGCTTTCTTACCTAAATTCGCCCCCTCCCAGTCGCTCAGCAGTAAATCTGAACGCTTAAAGCCCTAAGAACCGGGTTTCGATACCAGCAGTGGACATGGATAGCCCGTTATGTGGCTCTGTGCTTAACAACAACAACAACAAACAAACGAAGGACATCTTTCCGTATCAGTGATAAAGCACTCACGGCGCATCGTAAATGTTTCCTCGTTAGGCCTAGGTACATGGGAGGTTGAAGGAAATTGATAGTTATATCCGGTAGATCTAAAGCGTTTGACAATCTCCGATACAAAATTAGTTGAATAATTTACATTCATTTGAATAATTAATAAAGATTTATTTCACTTTTCTTGCTAAGTGATTGATATATTGAATGTTTTATACAAAACATGCGCTAATTGGGAGTCCCGCCATCTTCGGCAACTAAACCAAGGGTTCAAAGCTTGAAAGAATTTCTGGGCTATTCACACGATGTTTTTTGGTTTTTGAGATAGCTGCCTTATTGGTATAAATTCTATGAAAGACTTTTCAGTGGCATGGGAAACTTATGTGATCTTACATGATTGTTAGTTCACAGGTAAAGTATTTAAAAATATAATTATCTACAATACTTTAAATGACAGTCTATTGGAAACTCCAACCTTCTGGTTTCTGCTGTCACAGTATGCACCAGCAAACCAGCACCGTAAAAACAAAAACCACAAAACCCTGAAAGTCATCGAGAGAAAAAAATAATTTATAACTTTGATTTGAAAGATATTTTTATTTGCTTTCATTGTAGATCAATAACTTCAGTATACAAATAATGTTGAAGGGATAGGTCGGTTTAAAACCCTGTAATTACAATGAAGTCGTTGATAAGGAAATTTTTGAACGATTGTGGCGACATCTCTTAGGCATTTTCCAAATCATCTCCATTCAATTGAATTCCGCAAATGATCGAAAAAATAAATGAAAAACATACTAGAATTCAAAAGCCTCGAAGTTTACGAAATTCATAGTTTAACTTATTTCTTCTCTCTCCTAAGTGTTAAATGAATAACCATTATAATAATCAGTTTCAGATATTTTATTAGAAAAACAAACATGGTTACGAAATATCCAAATATTGTCATATTTGTTTTAACCTGTGGAGAGGGTGAAAAAAACTCAGTTTGAAAATGATGGCAGTTTTATGTTTTCAACATGTCTTTCAAGAAGGAATATAAATAACGAAAATTAACTTTATTTTAAGGCTTGTAACGGCCCGGCAACGGTCAGGTGGTTAAGGCACTCGACTCGTGACACCAAACATGCTTGTCCTTTCAGCCGTGGGGGCGTCAATGTGACAGTCAATCCCACTATTCGTTGGTAAAAGAATATATGTATATATCTTACAAGTAGCTCAAAAGTTGGCGGTTGATGGTGATGACTAGCTGCGTTCCCTCTAGTCTTACATTGCTAAATTGGGGATGGCTAGCGCTCGTGTAGCTTTGCGCGAAAAACAAACAACATACGGAAAATATTATAAATTTATTATTTCTCAGTCATTTTAATATATTCCAACGTTTGTGTGGTACAGAGAATACAATAAATATAAATAAATCGCATCGAAGAATCGGGGAAGAAATTCCTATTTCATAGAACATGTTAATACGCATGTCTATTGTTTTCAAATCTGATTTCTCTAGAAACTGGATTTTGATACCTATCATGAGTAGAGCCCAGAGAGCACTTTGTGGTTGATTTTAAACAGGCCAAAGCTGATCTAATGTGTAAAGGTATTTCCTTTATCTATTACGTAAATCTATACATCTTGGCCATACCATAAGTGCATGTTTATGAATTGTTGAAACACAACACACACACACCAATATATATATGTATACGTCTTTACAATAAGTCTCCTGCGATGTTTGGAAATACCTGTGCCTGAAAAAGTTACACTTATAACAAAGAAAAATAAAATTTTCGGGAAAGTTGTTGTTGTCATAATGAACTGTTTCTTGGGTCTTATTTTTACATAATATTACAAAACATTTTAACCATTTACTGCCCATGGAAGTAAAGATGGTTCATCTTCCATTACCATACTTGGCATAAATATACGGTTTGAGATGATAAAGGGTTAAAAACCATGTTTACGGATTGAATTGCAATGGCTATTTTGAGTACGATCATTCTTTTTTTGGGGGCTGGGGGAAGATCGCAAAACGTGGTCTAATTGTAACATATCTATAATGTTAAAAACCATCTGTAAATTCACCTTACAATGAGTTTGTTCCGTGAAATGTTCCAAAGGTACCAGAATGGAGATTATACGCATATAGGCGTGCCTCTTAAATAATTTACTGTAAACGTTTTACCCTCATCAAAGACGGTTTGCTTTCGTATTAATATTATCCCAAAGCATGAGGGTAAAAAGAATCATGGATTCCTATCACGCAGGGAATAACATCGTTTGACCTCGTGTTCATACTGAGACCAACCCATTTCTTAGGATTACGTCATCAGATAGCCTATCTTGACTGGACAGCACATTCTTGGCTCACATTAATTCCCCTTCCCCCTGTAGGTCTACCATACGCATCCGTAAGCAAGTTCTTAAATTATGGTTCATGCCCCCAGATATAAGCAGCTGGAAAATAACATAATTAAAATAACGTTAAGCCCAAATTAAGCACTTGAATTTATTTAACAAATTGGAGATGATCTCTTATTGATTTGAGCCACGTGATTTGAAAACAACAAAAACTTACAATGCGGATAAAGTGAAAATAAAAATAAGTTTTTGAAGACCAATCTGGGTTTTATATTTATCTTGTTGACATTGCTGATCAGAAGATTTCATATTTCTAAACGTTAGCAGTTAAATTAATGATATTTGTAAATGGCATGTTCTACTTATCAGTTGATATTTCAAACAGTTGTTCTAGGATAATAAACTAGAGTTTAAAAAAAACAACTTTGAAGTGAACCGTATTTCATTAGATAAGCTGAGAGACAGCACATACGTATTGATTAAATTGTCAACCACGTTTTAGCCGCGGAACAACAAATGATAGAACGGCTCTGAGTTTGTCGTTTTTCTTTCCCAAGAAGAAACTCGTAGTCCCATCTCTTGACTGGTTTGAAACATAAAGTAACTGCTAATCCACTAGGAAGAACCAACTTTCACAACGAGATTTGTTCTTGTTTGAATGGAGACTTTATTTACTTGTTCGGCCCCAATGGCACAGCAAATAGTCTGACGCCATATTATGCCAAAAACCGGGTTTCAATACTCGTAGTTGGCAGAGCACAGATAGCCCATTGTGGTAAGTTTGTATTTAACTACAAACCAACGAAAGTTGCGTGTTTATATTTTCATAATCATTTTCTTGACATTTCGTGTCTAAAAGTGTGTAGAAAATAACTGTTGGATTATTTAAACCATAATAGCTTACAAATATATTCATCCTCCAGGGAAGAAACAAAGTATAGAAAAAACAATAAAATAACAAAATAGAATTTAAAAACCTGTAAATAACGATCATAACCAAAACGTCATAAAACGAGGTTGTATATACTGTAGAGATTCAAACTGTAACCTAGAACCACATTTGGTGGAGATAAGAATAGAGATGTGTAGTAATTCCTGTTTCACCCTGTATTTAAACATTAAAAAAAAAACACTAGATGCTTGTAAGAAAGCTGACTTCAACGGTTAATGATAACATCTTTTACCCTAGAACTATGATGTTTTTCACCTTATGTGAAATACAAAAGAAACAAATGAATTTTTAATAGACCTACGATCTTCATTGTACTATATTTAATATTTTACAAAAAAATTGGGAGCAATATACCAAGCCATTTTTGTTGCAGGTTGGCATGAGAATAATAACAAACAGGCTATTTTGAGTGGGTTTTCTTTTCTTTGTACGCCTAACATGTATGCTTTTGTTTGTGCGTTTCTTTTTATGTATACAACCTTACGAGTCAACAGTGAATGCTTTAAAGTGTTGTTTGAATTTTTACTTTATAAGGTGCTTTTGGCCCGAACGTTCTATTAGAATTTTGTGCAATTCGTTGCGATCACTATAACGAACCACTATAGTGGTTCACGATAACTTTACGTGTTGTTGTTTTTTAAGTTGGAAATTTTGCGCAAACCAAAAAACAAACGAAACTGAAATTAAACTTTTATAGCAGTCTTACTGTATTTATTCTAATTATACGTTTAAAGAAGACCAATCAACACGTGAAATAGCTGTATTTTCAGGGGTGAGTTTAATTTCCCTTCACTCCCACGTGATTTGTTAAGCTATCTTTTAACATTATAGCAAAATTTTAATTGTTCTTCGGTGTTCGATATTTCCAATTTGGTCCCAAAATAAATTATACCGGCGCTGAGGACTGCGTCTCAAATACTTCACCGGTATTAATGTTGTTGCGTTAAGACCGTTGTTTCTCACTGTACATCTGCGCCTTTTTTTTTTTTTTTTTTGTCTGTTTGCAGCTGTTGCTGATAGAGAGCGCAGGCCTTTTTAATATGTGGTTAAAATGTAAAAATGCAGAGAATCAAAGTCACATAAGTATTCATTTCAAAAAACAGTTAAAGAGTGAGGCACTGATTTCACACAAAGTCATGAAACGTAAATAATGTGCCAACATTTCATGTAGGTTGCTTAGTTCATGAATTCAGTCTAAATATTTGTGTTCCTCTATATAGCTTTTAAAGAGTTTGTGTTTCTTTGATTTGAATTTTTCCGCAAAGCTACACGAGGACTATCTGCGCTAGCCGTTCCTAATTTAATAGTGTAAGACTAGAGGAAAGGCAACTAGTCATCACCAATCACCACCAATTCTACTCTTTTACCAATGAATAGTGGGATTGATCGTCACATTATAACGTTCCTCCGGCTGAAAGAGCGAGCATATTTGGTGCGACGAGGATTCGAAGCCACGACCCTCAGATTAAAAGTCAAGCGCCCTAACCACCTGGCCATGCAGGAGCCCTTTAGAGAGACTAAAATACTCACAGCAATAGCTCATAAATCTGTAACTAAATATTTGTTGGTTTATTGGTTTCTCTAGCAGTTCAAGGTCCACCACAGCAATTACAAACAACAGTAATATATTCTCTGACGCTTTTGCTAAAAGTAATAATGTTAGATCCGTGAGAAACTGAGTCGTGGTATTAAAGCTCCCTCAGTTTAAAAGTAGACAGGATTACCTAACATTCACTATTCTGTGTGTGCTCATGGCACTACGAAGACATAGGACCCCCCGGGAAGTGACATCGAGAGGCCAGACCAAACTCCAATCCCCATATGACACTTCATGGGGTACCTTAAGGGTGCCTTCGACGCTTGATGTAGATCATCTGTTGGGGAATACATATGACCCCCTGGGAGTGACACAGTAGTTAGATCCGAACGCCGACCCTTATGATACTCGACGAGCCCTCTAAATGTGTGTTCCATGTTTGATTTAGAGCTGCCAAAAGGTGCAGGCGGAAATTTTTATTTGTTTTAGTTAAGCACAAAACTGCACAATGGGCTATCTGTGTTCTTCACACCACGGGTATCGAAACCCGTTTATAGTGTCGTAAGTCTGCAGACATACCGCTGGGGAGGGTGGTGAGAAAAATGACCCCCACATACATGTGTAATTAATTTAAATAATTACATATTTGTGTCTTTTCTCACCTTATGTAAAATTACTTACGGCTCTTTTTGTGTTATTCTTGAGTAAATATTTTAAAGTTTTCAAATAACAGGTTGATAATTATCATAGTTTTCAACGAAGCTCAGAATGTGGTAGTTACACTTGCATTACGATACAGATAACATGTCTTCACGACTGGATAAACTGGAATTATAAATAAAAAGTCCCCCGCTGGTACAGTGGTAAGTCTACGGGTTTACAATGCTAAAGTCAGCGGTTCGATTCCCGTCGGTAGACTCAGTAGATAGCCCAATGAAGCTTTGCTATAAAACACACACACACATAAATAAAAATAACTCTATCCAATCCATTCCCTTGTTCCCCACTAGTACAGCGGTTCGATTCCCATCGGTAGACTCACTATATAGCCCAATGTAGCTTTGCTATAAAACACACACACACACACACACACACAATCCCTCTTCATAAAAAAGCAATCCAGCAACAAAAAAGAAAAAAAAAACTAAATTAATATACAACCATTTTAAATCCAGTGTGTTAAGGGGATTTCCCTCTAAAAGTAGGAGCATCTATATAAATGATTGAAAGTTTGCAAAAGAAACTTGACTAATAAACCAACAGCAAGGTTCGAGAGGTTTAGAATTCGTGTATTTTTATTGTTGTTGTGTTACCTATCAGCTACAAACACAATGTGAAAAGAAGGGCGTAAAAACTTCTTCAGCTGTGGTATAAAGACGTATTCAATGCATCGATTAAATCTAATATCATTTCAAACAAAGTTCTAATATTTCGCTGTGAATTATCATGAAATAAAACTTTCATACATGTTTATTATTCGAATCTTTAAAAAATTCAGTTTACGCACTTACTTAAATATTAGAAATATTGGTATCTTTTATTCATAACAATAAATATTTTCGTGTGTGACAATACCTGGTGTTGAACGAAAAAATCACGTTAATTTCCACTCCTCATTCGTTGTTTCACTTAGATCTCGCACAAAGCTACACGAGGGCTATCTCCACTAGCCGTCCCTAATTAAGCAGTGTAAGACTAGAGGGAAGGCAGCTAGTCATCACCACCCACCGCCAACTCATGGGCTTCTCTTTTACCAACAAATAGTGAGACTGACTGTCACATTATAACCCCCCCACGGCTGGGAGGGCGAGCATGTTTGGTGTAACGGGGATTCGAATCCGCGACTCTCAGACTCCGAGTCGAACGCCTTAACCACCTGGCCATGCCGGGCCTTACTTAAATGATACCATCTTTCTTGTTTATTATTACTAGTTTAAAGAGAAATAACACAAAAAAAACTGAAATATAAAATAGATTAGTGGCGTAGCCAGCTTTTGACTTGGGGAGGAAGAATAAATTTTAAGGGGGGCCAATAAATTAAAAAAATCTGAAATTGGTCTAAATTTTTAATAAAGTGTTCCTTGAATGAAATCAGATGTAACAGTTTTCATAGAACTTTTACTTATTTTTCACCAGACGATACATTATTAATTTATTATATGTAACAGCTGAAAAATACTGTGGTCAACATGCCAAGATTTCTCAGGGGACCCGGGCCCCCTTGGGCCATCCTTGGCTACGTCTCCAGAAGTGTAGTTCAGAGAGAACAAACAAGTAAAGTTTTTTCACAAGTATTTAATCCGTATCGGTTTGCTGAAATATATATTATCTATTTCATCTTGAATGTTTGGCTGGAGACATTCTATTAATTTTCCTCATCTCGGTTTCTTTGGGATGCCTTTAACCCAAGCTTGACAGTATATTAATTCTGGGGTCTTAAAGAATCCCACATACAGCTAAGGTCTTCCATTACTACATTTCATCCATTCTTGACAGCGTTTTTACATTTTTTCTCTTCTCTTAAGCATAGTTTCTTATAAACTACCAACGTACGTTAATATACCCTTATCAAATATCTCGCACATGTAGAACTCTTAGACAATTCAGCCGAAAGCTTGTGCGTTAATTTAAAATAATTGAAAAAACTATTAAAAACGTGGTGATAATCCAAATAAATCACTTAATACAAATATGAAAAAAACTGAATATTTACTTATACTCATTCAAGTTTAAATAACGTTATTGAGCTTTTCCATTCTAACTGATAAACTTGTTTAATTATCATATTTATCCAGCTAACTTCCTGTAAGTTACCTTTATCAATTAAAACTATCTTTATAAGTTACTCTTACTAGAAAGCAGACCCGGCATAACCAGGTGGTTAAGGCACTTGATTCGTAATCTGAGAGTCGTGGGTTCGAGTCCCTCTCATACCAAACATGCTCGCCCTTTCAACCGTGGATGTTATAATGTTACGGTCAATCCAACTAATTGTTGGTAAAAAAATAGCCCAAGAGTTGGCGGTGGGTGTTGATGACTAGCTGCCTTTCCTCTAGTGTCACACTGCAAAATTAAGGATAGCTAGCGCAGCTAGCCCTCGAGTAGCTTTGCGCAAAATTCAAATAAACAAACAAACTAGAAAGTATGCAAGTTAGTATATCCAGACATTAAAGTTCCACTAGCAGATACAGAAGTTACACTGTTTCACTAAATTTTCTATTGGTCAATGAATTATTACGTCATTAGACATTTTTTATCTAGTCCTCTTCTCCGTGACGACCTTTAATCCCAACTAGTCTGGGGTCAGCCGGTATTTTTATAAGCACAGAGTTTCCATGCCCAAGTAGCTGACCTCGATGACAACCATATAGACAAGCATGTTCGGCGGCAGGGATTCGGACCCGCGACTTTCAGATTGTTAGTCGAGCATCCTAACCACTAGGCCCTGCCAGACCCACATTTAATTATTAATGATTTATACTAACATTCAATCCTAGTGACATTTTCAGGTACTAAATATTCACCCTAGTGACTCTTTCCTGTATTAAACATTCAGTTCTTAGTGACTCTTTCTTCCAATATACATCAATTTCTCAATAACTCCTTATTCACCTAAATATTCAATCCCCAATCACTCTATTCTATTCAAACCTTCAATTCCCCAATGATTCATCATTCCACTGTAGATTCAATCCCTGGTGACTCTTCATTACAACTAAACTTCAATTCCCAATGACTCTTTATTCCACTGAACCTTTAATCCACAGTGAATTTCTTCCACTGTATTGCCAGTGGAGTTTCTGTTCTTCTCAACAACTATTTCTAACACCAAATTTGAAGTGACCCTTCATCCTGGTCAGGGTTTCTTCTAGGAGTGCGTCAGCCTTTCCAATGTAATATGATTATCCACTTTAACCTACATACACTTCACAATCACTAAGTTGTGTCTGAGTACAGTTCTGTGTTAGCATATACTAAATACCACTTATGTAAGAGGGTCATAATGTATTTTCAATAAACATTCCGATATGTATACATACTATGATTCTTTATTTGTTTTTTTATGTCTCAAGCTTAAAGGCAGAAGATATAAGGCAAATAAACTTGAGATATATATTAAATAAACACCATTTATATGTCCAAATCGAATATACAATGTTGATTCACGTGTCCATTAAATGGAATAGTAATTTGTGTCATGAATTATATCGAGTTTTAAAGAAATATATTCCACATATTTTATTAACAGTTGTGAGTTAACAAATTCGTGTATATTTACAGATTTAAGTGAAGACAGATGTAAACATCCGAGGGCATACAACAAAGTTTTTGGCGTTTCAAGAGGTTGCATGTTACAAAATGGAGATACTTTCTGATGAAAGATTATATATTTGCTCCTTAGGGTCTTTTTTATTTTTGTCTCGCATAAAGAAAGAGGGCTTCCAAGAACTCAATCTATAACAACATATCAAAGACACCACCTGATATATCCAATGCCGATTAAGTCTTGTGCGAAATATCTCAGCTCATCAGGATGGCTAAGAAAAGACAGACACGGTGATTGCTGTCACACTGTTTATATTATAAAATCGCATGAACAAAAACTGTTATGGTTTGAACTAGATTAACAACTAAATGTAGAAATCGAAATGTGAGTCCAAGCTAATTATCTAGATTATAAATGTGAGACTAGGTTGGTTACTTAAGTGTAGAAATGTAAGTCTAAATTAGTTGCTAAGGTTTAATTAAAAATTATTATATAGTTGAAATCACAATTAGACTTTTTAAAATGAACAGTTAAACCCTATTTGATGTCTTCGTGATTCTACCAATAAAATTGTTAATTTGAAGCTTTGGTGTTTGTTAAAATTTGTTGTCAGTGTTTTACCTATTCTGAAAAATGTGAAATTAATTAGTTTAGAGTTTGCTAAGCTCGCCTCAGAGTGCAATATATTCTGAGCAAAAATTCTCCACCACGACATGTCTGTTTTTTGTTGCTGTTTTTTTTTTTTTACATCTATAACTAATTGTAAGGAAAAGTACCAAAGCTGGCCGTCTCTGATTACCGCCACGGGGAAAAACAAGAAGGGTCGACTTTATTTACTCGGATACTTGAGTTTATCGTCTCACGCTAGGTGGCTGCTGGATATTGTGGAATTTTCAACTTCGAACACACTTCATTTGCATATCCAAGCACGAACTGCTCAAAACGTGATTGGACGCACAAAGAAAGAAAACCCACAAGTGGTGAAGATCTTTCAAAATTAATACCTTTTTTTCTCTCTTTAAACGGACTCGATGATGCAAGTTTTTCGGTTCTTCATCACAGCTTGAAAACCAGACTCCTATTCATACATGTGGTTTGTATATATATTATGGTAATTTTTTACCTTTTTTCAGGATGCCTGCGGCGTAAAACCGTAGTGTTTGGTTTTTTTCTGATCATATTTATTTTAAAGGCGCCAAGGTTTTCTAACAGCGTGAACCTACACAGCTGCTCATGGTCACTAAAATGTTTTCTTTTTTTTTTCAAATAAAATATTAAGCTTTATGAATGTGTTTTCATTCGTTGAACGAAGGTGTGAGATTTGACTTCACTGGTAAATAAGACAGAAAAGTTTAATTTGTTTTATTCGATTTCTTATATCATAAAAATATTGTATACCAGTAGAGACCCGCAAAACATTTTCAGTCGAATTAGAGCTTTTAATTACAACAGAACTTCTTTAAATCCAAGATTTCTAGAATAATACAAAAGAATTATACTCGTAAACACGGAAATCTACAAGTCTACTTGTCTTAGGCCTAACATTAGTTAAGCCTTTATTAAGTACGGCGTAATTTCGATAGAGAGATAAATTAACAATGTAACTTGTGTACGTTTTTTCCTTTATTTTCGTTAGGACTAAACGTAAATGTACTTAATACTGTCGATAAATAAACTTGTAATCTTATTCTACAGTCTAACACTGAACCTTTTTAATAATTTGATAAGTTTTTAACATTTTGTTGTATAAAATGTCTAGTAAAGTATATTTACGTCCATTCAAATGAAACGGCCCGGCATGACCAAGCGTGTTAAGACGTGCGACTCGTAATCTGAGGGTCGCGGGTTCGCATCCCCGTCGCGCTAAACATGCTCGCCCTTTCAGCCGTGGGGCGTTATAATGTGACCATCAATCCCACTATTCGTTGGTAAAAGAGTAGCCCAAGAGTTGGCGGTGGGTGGTGATGACTAGCTGCCTTCCCTCTAGTCTTACACTGCTAAATTAGGGATGGCTAGCACAGATAGCCCTCGAGTAGCTTTGTGCGAAATTCAAAAAAAAAACAAACAAACATCAAATGAAACGCGCATGCGCGTTTAAATAGCAAGTTGCGCGCACATTTTAAAATCAAACAAAAACTGAGTATTATTATAATAGATTGGACGTTACATTCTGTTGATGTGTACATTGAGGTCTGTCAACAAATTGAAAAATGACACTTTTCGATCACACAGCAAACTTACTAACTTCTAGTTAGTGACTTTACATTTTATGATAGTTCTTGACGCCGGTTGGTTTGACTAATTTCAAGTCAAATACCCTAGCTTATAATATTGTAAAATACTCATCAAGGTATTATGCAGTATCGACAAATCAACGGCAGTTCCTTTGTTGTTCGCGGCATAGCGATTCTGCACTCATTCCAGTGTTTTATTGTTGTTTTATTTTATACCAATAGTCCTCAAACATTTTCGTTTCGAACCACTTCAACGGGCCAAAAGACCCGCGAACCACCTACCCCACCTGTTCTGTTCTCTCGTGGCACTGCACGTCAGTGATTTGCATTTTGGACCAGCCCGCGAACCACCTGGAGGACCCTTTCAAACCACAGTTTGAGAATCACTGTTTTATATAATTAGTGTTGCTACTATACTAAATGTTATTAACACTCCTACGAAAAGACGTTTCTAGTCCTGATTTCTCCAAGCCCGTTCCCCTGGCTGTGGTTTCGCTAGATAGTAGATAGGGACTATCCACTAGACAGTGGGAATCTCGTTAATCCATTCATTAATGGATTTAAATGGAAAATTCATTTAAATACAAAATTATTAGCCTAATATTAATAACCTTTCAAGTTGCTCTGGGGCCTATTAGGCCCCACTTTTCGTAGGAGTGTTAACACCTTATGTCTTCTTGCAATTCCTTTGATTCCTTTGTTTACTGTTAACGCCCTCTAGAAGGTACAGGCTGAAAAGTGAGAGACTCTAAGATATTGAATATACAACTACAGAAATACTGAAATACTGTTTAAAATTGTAAATGAAAAAAATGAATGAACATTACGTCCAGTTAGGCCTACCTTTTAAGCCTAATTAGTTTTGAATAAATTACAAAACTGAAAATGAATATTTGGATTAAAATATATTGCACTTCACGCGTAACTAACCTCAACAATCAGGAGCTTTGCAGAGTTATCATTTAATAAGTTTGAGTTTACTTACTGATTAAATGTTATTATATTGAAAGTTACAGCTTGTACATCAATAACAACTTGTTTTATAACACGTAAGGCCTTTCGATCATTGATGCGATCATTTTCAAGTACACAAATGTTTTGTTTTCCATGTTGTTGTTTTTAATGGTCTTGTGATACTCTCAAGTACACTGATTTCCTACAAATTAAACTACATTTTAACGTGACTAAAGTAAACAAAGAAAGCGAGCATAGGTGTCACAGTAAACTAAAAGTTTATTTATTCAACAGCATAGGCCTGTTAATAAGGTATTAACTGATCAAATATACAGATCTTAAAGTGATAAGCTTGGAAGCATTAACTGACAAACCATACAAATGGTAAAGTGATAAGATATTTAGTTTTAACTGGTAAACCATACAAGTGTTAAAGTGATAAGATACATAGTTTTAACCGATAAGCCATTCTGGTCTTAGGTTTGATAAAAAAAAATCGCAAGTTTAAAAACCAAAACGTGTTTGAACAAAATGGAGGATGAACTATTTCAGTTGTTTGTGTTGTCTTTTAACTAATGTTACTTAGTTTTAGTTGTTATTCTTCTGATGTAGGAGGCCCATGCCCTCCCCCTGTCCCCCGATAAAGTTGAGTATTACTACATGTCATATTCGTTTTCGAATCCATTACATCCGAACTGTTTTTCGTCCATTTTTCTTAAAAATGTTTAAGATGTAAGATAGCCCCTCACTTGGCTCAGTGGTATGTCTTCAGACTTACAACGCTAAAAACCGGGTTTTGATACCCATGGTTGGCAGAACACAGATAGCCCATTGTGTAGCTTTGTGCTTAATTCAGAACAAAAAGATGTAAGATTAAATAATTTCTTTTTTTTTTCGTGATTTAAAAGAATTTGTAGAACTGTTTTCTTTGCCTTTGAATATTATTTTTAAGTAAACTGGTAAACGAAATAAAACAGTTCTTCTATCTTTATGGCAATAAATACAAAACTGTACCTAAGCCTAAAAGTTAACAACAACAGCAAATGCAACACGTTTTCCGAATATTTAAAGCGCTTCCTCTATTAATCAAGGCAATTTCTCTTTCTAACAACGTCGTGAGTGAATACGATGCCAGTCAAGAAGTTTTAATCATGTTTATTTCAACTAATGATGAGTTTATATATACGTGTGTGTGTAAAAAGTTAATTCGCGAGTTATATTATGCATATAAATAATCCTTGTCAGCCTAAATCATATTATTATATAATCAGCTGGAAAACGACGCCATGAGTTTTAGTTGAAACATTACACCACTACTGACCTCAAGGCGCTCTTTAACCCTGTAACCTTTTGTGGATGCTGCATGGACTTGTTACCAAGTGTTTTAATATGAATAAGTTTCTCTCTCCACTTCTTCCCCATAATTTTCCTCAACTACCATCAATTGCCAGGTGTTTTTTATCGGTTTTTTTTTTTTTTACGATCGCTGGCCTCGTTTTTCCAAAGGACGAGAGAAATTCTGTTGACATGGGGAATAACAGCGCACGATACAGACTTTCTGAAGACACATTCATTTTACTTAAGTTTCTCCAAGTGGTTCACGTACATTCATGCAAGCCCTCACTCCCACCTCCTGAGTCACGGACAGTCCAAACCGTAATGATTAAAAGGTGAACCCTTGAAATTTGGCGTCACGCCCTATCATTCGATCTAACCACGAGTTAATTAAGAGACACGAACCTTCATTGGTGTGTAATATTTTGATGTGTACATGTGACACGCACGGCCTATGCTGTGGCAGACCTCTTGTTAGTGGGAAAGTTCAATACCAATCGTGCATACATGTACACAAGCAAAAACAATGTCTTACTCATACCAAGGTGATGAAGCCCCTAGGCCCTACACAAGGCATCTCTAAATTTATAGATATCTGATATCATTGCCAAGCATGGCCACTTGATTAACATATCCAGACTTTGAATCTAAAGATTTCGTGGCTCGTGACCCACAGTGCATCCTACTTTGGAACCATGGATGCTCAAAGCAGCGACGGTCAAATCCCACTATTAGATTATAATAGCCCAAGAAATGGCAGTGGGAGCTGTTTGCTAGCTGCCTTCTCACTAGTCTAATAGCTCAAAATTAGAAACTCGGGTAGCTTAGCGCAAATAATTCGACAAATGAAAAAGCATAATACGTTTTCATCAAACTCTGAAATACTAACTTCCCACACGGTCTAGGAAATTCAATGACATGTACACTGATCGGATTGTCAAGTCACTATCATTGATAAGAGATAACCAAAAGATTTTAAAAAGTAGTGTTTAAGTATTTGGAAAAATACGTATTTAATACTTACTACTGTAAGACAAATTATAAAGAGAATTTATCTTCCAAGCTCCAAAACCTTAGTAATACACTGTTCTTCCTTCCTCATAATCCAGTAATCGTATGTTGATCAGCAGAATCTGATAACTCATTACCAATATTAATATAATATTAAGCAACTACGGGCGAATGGAGTAAATGTAGTAACCAACTTGGTGGATCACTGGCGCTAATGCATGGTGCAGTGATGTATCTCTGTTGGATATCACAGAAGATGACTGGTTGTCACTCACATGCACAGGCGTTACAGAACGTTCAGTCTTTGTTAGACTAAGGTATAAAGGAACCAGAATACTTCGTTCTGGCAGCTAAAAATGAAAGATATAACTTTAGTCTTGACATGGGCACGTTTCTCGGGGTACTAATTTGTTGAGTGAGAAATGTTAGCTTCAGGGTTAAGTAACAGCGTCGAAGTGTGATGCTTATCAGATATCTCTAACATTCTGATGACTAACAGGCGTCACAACAACGTGATATGATCATTTATAATGTCTTATCTCTGATAGGACAATACATACTTCGGGCAAAACGTGGGCTTCTGTTTAAACCATGATAATATGTTAAAAAGTATGCTTACTGTTCAGTTGTAATTTAAAAGTGTTATACTGAGGGATTTTAATATCTGTAAAAAAAAAAAAAGTTCTATTGAGTTTATTCGCGTAATACACATTGTACAAATACGGCACCCTTGAACTGTTGTTGTATATATGATATAAAATACAAAAGTACAGAATTGTGTTACTATTATTTCCTTATTACTAAGTACATAAATATGACAGCCTTTTAATTCTCACATGCATTCTACTAAGAATATAAATATTGCATCGTTTTATTGTTGTTGTATACTATTATGTCTGCTAGTGTTACATTACTCCATTCTTGTATTCTTACTATCAGGTGTGCTAGTTGAAATTCTTTCAGCGTTGTTTTATGAGCATCAAATGTATAGATATGCCTTTAATTTAGTGTTGTTTTATGGATATCAAATGTATAGATATGACTTTCATTTAGTGTTGTTTTATGGATATTAAATGTATAGATATGCCTTTCATATAGTGTTGTTTTATGGATATTAAATGTATAGATATGCCTTTCATATAGTGTTGTTTTATGGATATTAAACGTATAGATATGTCTTTATTTAGTGTTGTTTTATGGGTATTAAATGTATAGATATGCCTTTATTTTACTATTTCTTTTCTTCAAAATGCTTTAACTAAAAAGATAAACATGTTCCTCTTGGTTTTTTTGGAATGTATTTATATAATTTGTCGAACGACTGTTATTTGATCATATTGTGAACTGATAGATAAGTGAAAAGACAGTTAGCTACTCAAAGATACCCACTTCTATTTGTTAGAGTTAGGTCATTGTTGTTTACCCATTTCTATTTGTTAAAGTTAGGTCATTGTTGTTTACCCACTTCCATTTGTTAGAGTTAGGTCATTGTTGTTTACCCACTTCCATTTGTTAGAGTTAGGTCGTTGTTTACCCATTTCTATTTGTTAAAGTTAGGTCACTGTTGTTTACCCACTTCCATTTGTTAAAGTTAGGTCGTTGTTGTTTACCCACTTCTATTTGTTAAAGTTAGGTCGTTGTTGTTTACCCACTTCTATTCGTTAGAGTTAGGTCGTTGTTGTTTACCCACTTCTATTTGTTAAAGTTAGGTCGTTGTTGTTTACCCACTTCTATTTGTTAAAGTTAGGTCGTTGTTGTTTACCCACTTCTATTTGTTAGAGTTAGGTCGTTGTTGTTTACCCACTTCTATTTGTTAAAGTTAGGTCATTGTTGTTTACCCACTTCCATTTGTTAGAGTTAGGTCATTGTTGTTTACCCACTTCCATTTGTTAGAGTTAGGTCACTGTTGTTTACCCACTTCCATTTGGTAAAGTTAGGTCATTGTTGTTTACCCACTTCCATTTGTTAAAGTTAGGTCATTGTTGTTTACCCACTTCCATTTGTTAGAGTTAGGTCATTGTTGTTTACCCACTTCCATTTGTTAGAGTTAGGTCATTGTTGTTTACCCACTTCCATTTGTTAGAGTTGGGTCGTTGTTGTTTACCCACTTCCATTTGTTAGAGTTGGGTCGTTGTTGTTTACCCACTTCCATTTGTTAAAGTTAGATCATTGTTGTTTACCCACTTCCATTTGTTAGAGTTAGGTCATTGTTGTTTACCCACTTCCATTTGTTAAAGTTAGATCATTGTTGTTTACCCACTTCCATTTGTTAGAGTTAGGTCATTGTTGTTTACCCACTTCCATTTGTTAGAGTTAGGTCATTGTTGTTTACCCACTTCTATTTGTTAGAGTTAGGTCGTTGTTGTTTACCCACTTCTATTTGTTAAAGTTAGGTCGTTGTTGTTTACCCACTTCTATTTGTTAAAGTTAGGTCGTTGTTGTTTACCCACTTCTATTTGTTAGAGTTAGGTCGTTGTTGTTTACCCACTTCCATTTGTTAAAGTTAGGTCATTGTTGTTTACCCACTTCCATTTGTTAGAGTTAGGTCATTGTTGTTTACCCACTTCCATTTGTTAGAGTTAGGTCATTGTTGTTTACCCACTTCTATTTGTTAGAGTTAGACCATTGTTGTTTTATGAATTAGTGAGATTTGACCGCCCTTCTTATAACAGAGTCACGTTTTAGCGCCAACACGACACGAACCACGAATTCTTGAATCCACGGTATTGGGGCCTTACCACGCCCTAGTCAAATGATTTTGAGAATGAAGGGGCCTCGTTATTCGCGTATTTCTGTTTTATTGGGCTTTTTTTTAGCTTTGTTATTTGCTAAATATACTTTTAGTAACATTCCAAATTTGATTTTTTGAGCAAATATAAAAATATTTGATAAGTGTAAATAGGCTATTTTTACTTATCCTTTCTGTGGTTCTGGCAACTTATTTTGTTAATGTTTATAACAAATAATATTGTTCTTAAGATATACATAGAAATTACTAAAGTACATTAGTCAGTTAGTTGGTCTAAATATTTTAAACCTTATATGTTGGGGGCCTGGCATGGCCAGGTGGTTAAGGCACTCGACTCGTAATCCGAGGGTCGCGGGTTCGAATCCCGGTCACACAAAAATGCTCGCTTTTTCAGCCGTGGGACCGTTATAATGTGACGGTCAATCCCACTATTCGTTGATAAAAGAGTAGCCCAAGAGTTGGCGGTGGGTGGTGATGACTAGCTGCCTTCCCTCTAGTCTTACACTGCTAAATTAGGGATGGGTAGCGCAGATAGCAGTCGTGTAGCTTTGCGCGAAATTCAAAACAAACCAAACCAAATCGTTTTGTTGTAGTTCGTACCCTGCTAGTACACGGTAAGTCTACGGATTTGCAACGCTAAAATCAGGGGTTCGATTATCCCTCTGTGGGCTTGATGTGGCTTTGCTATAAGAAAAACATACATACATCTCGCGCGCAACTACACTATGAATGTCTGTGTTAGTCGCCTTTAGTGTTCAGGTTCTTGGGTTATTCTTTTTGGGTGAAGTAGTGGGACTTGACTGTTACTCTTATAACACCAGAACCTGCGGAGCGCGATTTGTGTGTGTGTATATATATATATATATGTATGTATCGCGGTAACGAAGTATGAACAGCAGAACCTCATTTCTACAACCCGGCACGCTCGTCACCAATATACTTTCGACTCAGGTGTATTTCACTAATATTGTTTTCAGTATTTATAGCAAGCGAAACAGCATAATATTACTTTAAGATAAGTTGCCTTGTTAAAAGTTTTAATACATCTGCAGGAGTCTTGGCTTCCAGCTCACTGTGCACTTTGGCGTTATACTATAATAAAGAAAAAACTATTAAAATTTATTTCTAATTAACAATGAATTAAGCCTCATAAAAATGGAGTATTTTAAAGACAGTTTAACGAGGTTATAAATAAATGTGTGTAACTCGATGGTTTTATTTCTCACTACTTTTCGAATCTCATTGTTTCTTGTTTTAAAAATCAACGAATGGTTATAGTGAATTGAAAATAAAATTCGTTTACAGTATGACCTGACGTACCCCCGGGAATAACATACACCTGAACTCCACCCCCATGTTACTCTCTGGGAGCCCTTAGGTTACACGCCAGGTTTAGTGACAATCGGTCTATCGGTTCGACAGTTATAAGCGGATACACAAAATGTTGTTGAAGAGTGGTCAAAGGTGTCATCTGTTACATTTATGCCAGAAACGTTTGTTTTTATTAGAAATCAGTTTAATTTCGCAGAAGCATTACGTATTTTAGAAACGTATAGTGCGTGAGAAATAAACCTCTCATATATCATCATTAGTCTTACGAAAAGTGACACAACGAAAATCCGTCGTCTAATGAATTATACTGTTATATCTCGACAAAAGAATGTTAGATTATCTATAGACGCCATTATTTACTCGTTTCCTGGTTTGATTAATCATCAAAGTTAACAGTGTGTTCATTTCCTGCCAAGGTTTGATGTGCAATTTAAAAAAAAAACACAAAAAACATCACATTAACTTGTAAGTAGACTTCAGTAAGTTATTTCACACCTTCACTGAAGTCATATCCTGTAGCTTGGGTTGAAGATTATTTATTCAAGTTGCAGTTAGACTGCTAAAGTATTAGTTCCACTAGATGAAATCGTTCAACGTAATGAGCAATTTAGCTTTCATTTTCTGTCTCAGTGGTCAGGTGTCCACCGTGAGAGCTGGAGTGCCATGGAAACGTCTCTTTTAATGGCGATTGTTAGTTTAATTCACTTTGCAGTGGAAAAAGTTTCCGGTGGTTATAGGCATTGCGGGTGGTTTCAAGGTGGGATAACTGACAACAACAACCATTTTTCAGTTTCCACGGAGAACGTATAACAATTACTGTCCTCCCCTCCTAGGCCTAAGAATTAAACGCTACACGCTTCTGTTCCAACGACTGGCTTCAACAAAGAATCTAAGGAAGCCGAGGCACGACTGAGCTGACACCTACCACTAATTCTTTAAGAATTCAGGTTAATGCTAATTACACAATTTTTCTCTGTCATTTCGCAAGTCACTTGTATGGAGTCTTCACGAATCAATGCCATTATATCAAAAGTTTTAATAACTTCATACACGAACAGAAGTAAACAAAGAAACACAGTTTAAAAAAACAACTTATTGTGTTAACTACGGTGAAAATGCCTAAATGTTTTTGTTTTGCTGAAAGTAGACAATTTTAAAAAATGATTAACCCCACATTAAGTTCATGTTGGTTGGTCAACACATTTGTTTGGAAGACTTTATTTGTCTGTCAACCTATGTGCTATTAAGCTCGACAGACATTGGATGAATTGTAACGAATCGCCTAAAGCCACGTGTAACAACAGTTTTATGTGGATTTTAGTGAGCATGAACTCGTTTAGCGTACAAGAAGAAGTGGATATTACTTCATTATATGCTTCATTTATTTGACATTGTCTCCTTTTTTATATTTTGTTTTGAGATTATTACATATTTAACTAGCCTCGCACTCAGCTTACAACTCCATTAGATGTATTTTAAATTCCTTTTTGTCTTCAGTTATAGACAACATAATGTTAACAATCACTTCATCAAATCATACACTTTTCTTTTCTTGTTTATAAGCTCAGTGAAACCGAGCAGAAAAACGACAATTAACTTAAAACCCATCTTGAAGAGATACTGTTAAAAACATGGTAACGACTCAGGTTGGATTAAATTTAGTCGTGACGTTAAAAATACTGGCCTTGTGTAGCTTTGTGCAAAATTAAAGAAAAATACAAACAACAATGAAAAAGTATGAATCAAAAAGTTATCGAACATTTAGATCAGTAGATACGTCAACACTGCCACTGAAAGAGCTGCTAAAAATTATATCCATTTGCAAAACATTTTATAGGGTTTACTATGGAAACACTAAAACTTTATGGTAACGAGGTACATAAACGTGTTAAAACCGATAGATATAATGTACAAACAGATTAAAGTTTTATCAGACTTGGGTTTAAGTTCTGAAAAAATATTGTAAGGTAATAATTATTTTATATTCAAACATAAAACACTACATATATAGGTTTACTGGCTTTGTTAAAACAAAGTTGAGAGTAAAGATTTAAAATAAATTAAGATGCATTTAAACAAAGTTTGCAATATTATCGAACAAAGAACCAATATTAATACGTTCATTATCACTGGTCATTCCACTTGATTTGTTCGGTTTTTTTTTCAATTTCGCACAAAGCTACACGAGGGCTATCTGCGCTAGCCGTCCCTAATTTAGCAGTGTAAGACTAGAGGGAAGGTAGCTAGTCATCACCACCCACCGCCAACTCATGGGCTACTCTATTACCAGCGCCGTCACATTATAACGCCCCCACGGCTTAAAGGGCGAGCATGTTTGGCGCGACGGGGATGCGAACCCGCGACCCTCAGATTACGAGTCGAAAGCCTTAATCCATCTGACCAGGCCGGGCCTTACCACTTAATTTAAAGAGTAAATTAAATATTTGAAATAAAAACAACAGAAATCTATTTACTTCAGTCATCTCAACCTTTAGTCTTCTGATTATATATATATATATATAATGTATTTTTAGTGAGCCTTTCATAAGAAATTTCGAGATCTTTTAAAAAGTTTGGTAAATTAATTATTTGTGTTTCAATGATTACGGCGCAGATAGCCTAGTTGCTTTGCGCAATAAAACACCAAACCAACCAATCAATGATTATATTGTTCGCAACAATTATCACTAAATTACAATAAATGAATTACTACAAGCCATATATTTCTACGTTGGCAGCACATTTGTTCCTCTAAACAATTCTTAGGTGGATTTCCTTTGTAATATTAAGTAACAGAAATACTCCCCGCTAGTACAGCGGTATGTCTCTGGATTTACAACGCTAAAATAAGGGGTTCGATTCCCCTCGGTGGGGTGAGCAGATAGCCTTTGTGGCTTTGCTAAAAGAAAAAGAAAAAAACACAGTAACAGAAATACTCGCTGCCCTGGAGAAAGGTTATTGGGCCTGTGCCCTTCTCTGGAATTGTCTGGCAGGTTTACAACAATGTACTTATACGTGACATTCAATAATATTCACCATCCATGATTTAAAAAAAATTGAAATTTTAGTTTAAAAATGAGCTATCATCACAGTGTTACATCACAGACTATATGTTACCGAAATATGTTTTGCAGACAGTTATAAATAAAAGTACCTCACTTTTTTGCAACACTCATCAGATTTTCAACATTCATCAGATTTTCACTACAGAAAACCTTTTTTATTGGTTAAATCTAAACTTACTCCTTTTGTTTGCACTTTTTTATTGGTTAATCAGAAACGTATACCCTTATGTTTATATTTTTTTATTAGTTAAATCTGAAGCTTATACCATTTTGTTTATAATTGTTTACTGGTTAGCTCAGAAACGTATCATTTTTGTGGGAATATCAACTGTGTCATTTAATTGGTCAGCTATAAAAATACTGCATAGTTATAAAATTATTACCCAGTTATGATTGGTGCAGTGGTTTTCGAGATCCGAGTTTTGGACGCTTGCATTGCATGCTCCATCATAATAATATTACTGTGATCGTTCCTTTATCTTATAATATATTTAAACATTTCAGTAGGTCCATGAGGTTTAACTTTATTTATTACTCGCTCTGTAAATAAATCTATATCAGTAAGGGATAGTTAAATTTATTTGTATTAACCACAGCTGTTATTCTATTTATTATCATCAAAAACATGTTATGTGTAATACAATCTACTTTAAACATACTGCTGTTGTTTTGTTAAAGTCTAGTAATTCTGTAACGATATTTTGCATTAAAAGTGTGTGTGTTTTCTTATATCAAAGCCATGTCAGGCTATCTGCTGAATCCACCGAGGGGAATCGAACCCCTGATTTTAGTGTTATAAATTCTTAGACTTACCACTGTACCAGCGGGGGACTGCGTTAAAAGTAACAGTCATATTGTTAAATATATATATATATATATATTCCAGAATTATCCTATAATTTTTCAACTTTTTCCAGTTGTTACTTCATCTCATCCCAATCCAAAAGAATCCCTTTAACGATGTTTAAAAATGTACAACCTAATAAACAAACAATCCAATAGCCATGTTTAATTTCTCTATTAATATTTAACGGTAACATATTTAATGATACGAGTACCATATATACAGCAAAATACATATATAAAACCATTTGATCTGAGAAGAGATATTTGTGTAATGTCTCGTTAATGTCATTCATTAATAGGTACCTCTGCATTGTTCCGTTAAAAAAAAACATAACTGTATATATTTGTATTACTTGTTTTATTCTGTTTGATTTATATTTCACGAAATGGCTTTTTGAATTTTGAAGGTTTGTTCATAAAAAAGTTCTGTGTTAAATCACAATAAAGGACACGATAAAACATAACGTTCTATGGAAAAGCGTTTGGAATTTTTTCATAACTTAAAAATATATATACGCAACCCTAATATCAGACAAAAATTTGTCAGCCAATAACATAATTATCTAATTCAAATCTAGAAAACCGTAGAGCAGCGCCAAATGATTATCTGCTATTTGCAATATCGCGCAAAGCTACACGAGTGCTATCTGCGCTAAACGTCCATAATTTAGTAGTATAAGACTAGAAGGAAGGCAGCTAGTCATCACCACCCACCGCCAACTCTTTGACTGCTCTTTTACAAACGATTAGTGGGATTGACCGTAACAATATAAAGCTCCCACGGCTGAAAGGTCGAGTATGATTGGTGTGACGGGATTCGGACCCGAACCCTCAGATTACGAGTTAAATGTCTTAACCGCCGGGCCCGCAGAAAATGTGCTGAAAAAACAAACTTTAATCTAATTTGTCAATTTCATATGTAGTCGTTTACTGTCTAGAATTCTTATCTATGTTATACTAAAATTATCTTCAGTAACTATGCAAACAGATAATGTACAACATACAGCCATATCTCTATTTTGGTAAAACTTAGGGCTGGGAACATTGTCACGTCGCCCTAACATCGGCATTAATTACTGTTTTTCATAGCAACCACAATTTTACATTTTAACTACATGAGAAGCACGAAATTAGAAATTCGTGATATTTTGAATCAGTTTATTGAAAACTATTTATACGTTTATATAGACGTTTTGATCGATTGAAATATATATACAAAATTAATCAAAAAATTAAGTTTTAATGACACTGAAATAAATAGTTTAATGAAACTTATAGAGAGATTCCGACCCGCCACCTTCAGATTACTTGTCGAGTGCCTTAACCACCTGGCCATGCCGGGCCATGATATACTGTCCAAATCCTACAGTTTTCCAAATAACTTTGTGACTCTACAAGCTCTCACACCTAGGGGCGGGTCTGACTTGTAGTGTGGTTTGTCATGACCTAATCTCACGTCTTATCATTAATAGATAGTTCAGTATAGTTTGTCAGGCGTGTGTATTATTAAATTATGCAGCACTACGACGTGCTTTTTCTTGTGGCCTCGAAAAATAAAAATATAAACGATTAAATCAGTTAACATAATGTATATATAATTTTAATCAAAATTACAGAATTAAATTAAAATACGTATCCCAGACGTGAGATACAGATAATGTTAATAAGAATTTAAATTACATGCAAGCTGTTTTAAGTTAACTTACGTATTTTATGTAGTTGAGTAAAAATATTTACTCTTGACACTGCAGCCTTAACACGTATTAAACCATATATTGATATTAAAATATGTAGTTATGAAAATAATCACTAGGTGAAATTTAGGGTGTAATACATATCGATACTGTCGTCTGCCTAATGCTTTCTGAGCACACAGTCAGCCAAAAGATGAGGCATACCAAGTTTTTCAGTAACTCGTTTATGATGACATATCATTTTAACAGACAGCACAGAGACGAGGGTTTACCAAAGTGTTATACTTATTTTGTTCTAAAATATCAACACTGAACACGTGAAGGGCCTGATGCGGGTGGATCACAAATGTGAAGGTAGCGCAGTTTGAAGGTTATAACGCAAAGACAGAGGGGAAATTTGTTTGTAAGTTAAGCGCACGGATACACAATTGGCTATCTGTGCTCTCCCCTCCACAAGTATATATATATATATATAGAGAGAGAGAGAGAGAGAAGAAAAACAAATTACAGATAATATTAAGAAGGAAATATCGGTGATTTATTAAGAGTTTTCAGTGATAAAGTACTATATATTCAAACACAAGATAAGGTATCTACTTTATATATTTGTAGATGTACTGCTTGTTTGCCAATGGGATTGGATTCTCTGTAGAAAAACACAAATCTAAAACGACGTTTGTAAAATGTTACCAACAAATCCGTTTCTTCATAAAAGCTTCTTTTTGTTCTGAGCACTCGCTAATAATAATAATAAACTTTAACCACGCAGTCACTAAGCACGAAGCCTTACATTAATATATTAGAAATATAATACATATATTTCTATTAAGACTTCTTGAACCTACGTGTTTTTCTAACGACATCAATTATTTAAATAATGCATATGATTGAAACTTTCGAACACAGTAAAATTGTCTTGCTCTTAATTTTAAAGAGAGTAAGTGGTGTGCAAAACTTAATATTTATTTACATGAAGGCCCCCTAGTGACACAGCGGCACGTCTGCGGACTTACAACGCTAGCAACCGGGTTTCGATATCTGTGGTAGGCAGAGCACCTAGAGCCCATTGTGTAGCTTTGTGCTTAACTACAAACAAATAAACTTATCTGAAGAATAGTTTTATTGGTAGCTGTTCACAATCAAATGGTTGGCCTATTTAGTACTCGTACATTTGAAGAGACAACAGAGCTATTGTCTTTAACAAGTTGAACATTACATAAACGAGGAACACAGCAACAGTCAAATGGTTTATTTTACTCTTTTGAAAAAAAGAAATACTTGAAGAAATATGTTTTATAGTCAACAACAAAAAAGCCATCAATATCTTACATGTCAAACAAACAAGAACAACTGAAATGAAATAACCATTGTTTTAGAGTGGTACGGAATAAGAGAATGAAAGTAATTAGGTTTATATTTTTAAAAATAATAGATTATTCATAAATAATGGTTAATAACAATTATCAAGCGAACAGCGAAATCTAATTACTGCTATTCTTGATAAATTATTAACCATGAATTATCCTTCCGTTTGATAAAAACAGTGAACGTGTAGTAAAGTAACACGTACGACCGACGGACTCTGAGGACAAATTGTTTGTGTGCAGTCGACAGAAGCCAGTGAGAATAATTACAGTACTCACAATGGCTATTATGAATTATGAGATTTGACATGTAAAGTAAAAAGATACCATAAAGTGTATCAAAATGTCTATCACGACTTATTTTTACACTTCATAAGAACAGTGGTAATAATTACCATCGAGCTTATTGAAACACCATGTTACGCGACGAAAAGAAAAACGAAGTTTCACGCGTTAATGACAATGAATTATCACCGTATTTGATCAAATAACGAGCGAAAATTTGTCACGTCAGAAATGTGTTTTAGTTGTTTGCTTGTTTTCTGTTCAGAGCTATTCAACAACAATCTGCGCGTCATACACTAAAGGGAAGGTAGCTAAGCAACAGGCCCACCACCAATTTGACGTTTACTCTTGTTTGACAGAAAATATGGGACTGTTACTCTTATAACTCATTTAGAGCCTCAAAATTTTCAATGCTTTTTTTTCTGTTAAAGATACATAGCGTATTCATTTAATCTCATTCAGGAGGGGGTATTAAGCACTCGGTCACGCCCACCACTTTACGTCAAAAAATGATACAGAAATGTTCAAAGCAAAATCAATGAGTTTTGAATTTCGCGCAAAGTTACACAAGAGCTATCTGCACCAGCCATCCCTAAGTTTACAGTGTAAGACGAGAGGGAAGACAGCTAGTTATCATCACCCACCGCCAACTCTTGGGCTACACTTTTACCCACGAATAGTGGGATTGACCATAACATTATAACGCTTCCACCGCTGAAAGGGTGAGCATGTTTGGTGCGATGAGGATTTGAACTCGCGACCCTCGGATTACGAGTCGAACGCCTTAACCCGCCTAGCCATGCTAGGTTTCAAAATTAATGAAAATATTATAAAAGAATATACTATTAAAAATGTGTATTAATTTTGGCGATTTTGGTAAAAATGGAGCAGTGCCAAATCTGTGAGTATCTCTGATATGATGGCACTTGTTTCGAGCTGTATGTAATCTGTGTACTTAGTACAAAAGTATACTGAACACAAGGAACACGCACAATGTTTGTAAAATGTGTTATTGGCAAGGTCAGAATCTCACCCGATGGTGGCACCATCTTTTGGTTTAGTTACTAATTAAATTACATTACGTATGAAACAGGGCAGACAGAGGCGATAAGGTACCGTGCCGTTATACAACTTACTAAATTATTTACATATTCCCAGTCACACATGGAAAGTTTATTACTAAGCTCCACTGTATTGAAACACAAAGGACTACCTGTGACTCCTTCCGTTCTAAGGATTATTTATTACCACACTACAGGGCCGTATTAACGTTTATTAGATTTAAAAACAAAAAACTCTTGTTGCAATTTTTTTACCTAAGGTCATCCGGATTTGAAGTTGTATATTTCGAAATCGTCTTGACCAGAGTTTGTTCGTGATTAATCGTGAGAGTCCATGAAGCGAATAATTTATGGACATTTAATTTTGTGTTAGTAGTATAGAGATAAAAAAATGTGTAATAGTACATTCGTCCTTGAATTTAACCAACTATGGCGAACCTACGTTTGGCCGTAAGTTTTTCGAGAGCTGCAAGTTCGTCCTGTGATAGAGGTTTGAATTTCAGAGATGGCAAGTTGGGTTCCATTACATGTATTATCGTAAAATATTGCTCTCAGTATTAACCGCGGGTGCATTATAAGTGTGACAGTCAGTTCTTTAGTATGGATGGTGGACTTTGAGTGCTGCCTGGTTGGCTACATTCCAATTGGTCACGAGTTCTAAATTAGCAATGGAAGCAGATAGTCTTAAGTTTTTCGCCATCAAGTACAAATACAATAATTTTTAATTTCATATTTTTGGATTTATATTGGTGAACTGAAACAATATTTTATCTACGTTTGTTGTTTGTTTGTTTGTTTTTTGAATTTCGCGCAAAGCTACTCGAGGGCTATCTGCGTTAGCCGTCCCTAATTTAGCAGTGTAAGACTAGAGGGAAGGCAGGTAGTCATCACCACCCACCGCCAACTCTTGGGCTACTCTTTTACCAACGAAGAGTGGGATTTACCGTCACATTATAACGCCCCACGGCTGAAAGGGCGAGCATGTTTGGTGCTACGTAGATTCGAACCCGCAACCCTCGGATTACGAATCGAACCCACCTGGCCATCTCGGGCCCTTTTTCTACGTTGTATATACATTTTCAACAAAGATATGATGTAATAAAATAAATATTTCGCAAAAATATTGCATAATTCATGAAACGTTAATCAATAAAACTGTATTTAAGAACGTTCGTTAAGTTAAAAATTGATTTATTAAAAAAAAGAATGTTAAAAAATTAGTGAACAGTGACAATATATTACTTTAAACTTCATCCTTTTAATGGACTATCTCTTGTTTTCTTACAGCACAACTAGACAATGGGTTACCATCTATTTGCATTGTCCACCACCGTTGATCGTTGAATTATTAGCGTTGTAACTTTATAAATTTACCGCTAAACCACCGAAAAACTTTTATCACGAAAAAATTTTTTATTTGAATGTCGGAATCCCTCTATAAGTTTCATTAAACTATTTATTTCAGTGTCATTAAAACTTAATTTTTGATTAATTTTGTATATATATTTCAATCGATCAAAACGTCTATATAAACGTATAAATAGTTTTCAATAAACTGATTCAAAATATCACGAATTTCTAATTTCGTGCTTCTCATGTAGTTAAAATGTAAAATGTAAAACAGTAATTAATGCGACGTGGCAATGTTCCCAGCCCTAAGTTTTACCAAAATAGAGATATGGCTGTATGTCGTACATTATCTGTTTGAATAGTTACTGAAGATAATTTTAGTATAACATAGACAAATAAGAATTCTAGACTGTAAACAACTGCATGTGAAATTGACAGATTAAATTAAATTTTTTCAACACATTCTGCGGGCCCGACGGTTAAGACACTTAACTCGTAATCTGAGGGTTGCGGGTCCGAATCCCCGTCACACCAATCATACTCGACCTTTCAGCCGTGGGGGCTTTATATTGTTACGATCAATCCCACTAATCGTTTGTAAAAGAGTAGACCAAAAGTTGGTGGTGGGTGGTGATGACTAGCAGCCTTCCCTTCAGTCTTCTACTGCTAAATTATGGACGTCTAGCGCAGATAGCCCTCGTGTAACTTTGCGCGAAATTCAAAATAAACCATCTCTTTCCTATTAGGACTAACAGAAAAATCGTTTTTTTGGGAAAATATTTATAGATTCTTAAGAAATATATAAAAATCCACACAGGAGATCTGGGGCAAAGTTTAAGAAAAAAGAAACACAAGATACGGCAGTAGAAACAGGTTAGAAAAATTTTAATTGGAATCCCCGTTTCGGATCTGAACCCTTCTTCAGAAATGTGTCAAATTAAAACGCCCCTAGATTTTATTACAGTTCTATGTAGTATTTTTTTCTTAAACGTTGTTTTCCGAAGTGAAGCAATGAATTTTGAAGAAAAAAATTTCGCTCATATGACATTCGTGTTCAGTCATAAGTAACATTTGCTACGTCAACGTTAAAAATTCATCTTTAACATGTAGGAATAAAGTGGTCATTAACTGGCTTTCCGTACCTTCAGTGTTCATTCATACTATGAATTTTGCTCGCGAATCTTTGTTTGTGTGAACAGCTAGTCTGTTGTGTATAAACCACTGAAAACATTATATTTAGATAGTGAATTTTTTGTAACATAATTCTGAAAACTAAAAAAATATACTGAACAATGTTGTAACGTGTTTTTTTCGTTCATATTTATTCATTTACTTTTTCATGATATCTCTGCTTATACTGAACCGTAATTTTGTGCGTTCACTCAAAGACACTAAAACTGCTACCATGATTAGTTACAAAAAAACAGGTTACTGAATCTTCACGAGAAATAAGGTAGTCGTTAAAATGAATAACTTAAAGACTGAAATAACTGTTTATTGTATTAGGGTTGCAATCTAGGTGGTAAACGAATATTAAAAATAATTCTTATTATAAAAAAGGAAAACTGCGTATATAAATTTTGAAAGACTGTTTGTTTGTTTTTTAATTTGGCGCTAAGCACTTGAGAGCTATCTGCGCTAGCCTTCCCTAATTTAGCATTGTAAGACTAGAGGGAAGGCAGCTAGTCATCACCACCCACCGCCAACTCTTGGGCTACCTACTCTTTCACCAACAAATAGTGGGATTGACCGTCAGATTATAACGCCCCCACGGCTGAAAAGGCATGTTTGGTGCGACGGAGATGCGAACCCGCGACCCTCAGATTACAAGTCGCACGCTTTAACCCACCTGACCATAACGGACCTTGAAAAACTCCCAATTTTTGATTTAAAATGTTTTACTTGTTATTGTTTATGTCGTGGGAACTGACATTTTGATGCAAGATGCACAACAAGAACGATTTTCTGGTACATAACCTTCAGCTATGTCAATGACATTACCACTTTACCCATTCACTGTTACCAGCTATTATTGTGTTGTTACGACTAGAGGGAAGGCAACTAGTCATCACTACCCATCTCAAACTATTTTACCACCGAATAGTGTGATTGAGTGTTACATTACAACGTCTCCACTGCTGGAAGGGCGATAATATTTGATATGATGGGGATTCGAACCCATGACCTTCATATAACAAGTAGGTTCCCTGACCACCTGGCCAGGCCGGGCCCTCACTAATAACAACAACCCCACTTGCCATAATGTTATACTTGTTCCTCAATCTACTTGTAACTTATACACTACGTCTTCTATAAAATTATATAGTTTAATCCTAATCACTTCCATAAAATTTAATATTAAAACATGATATAAACAAAGGTACATGCAACAGTTTTTTCTTCAGAAGTCAAAGTGGAAGAGCATAAAATATGGTCCACAAAGATGCCTGAACTTCCATTGTAGTTACACATTGAAGTGCTGAATTAAGAGGAAGCGAACCTGAAGTTGGACTTTTTGTGAAGATTGTTTGTTGTTTAACACAAAGCTACACAAAAGGGTGGATATCTATGCTTTGACCACCGTGTATTTATAAAATCCGGTTTTTAGTGTTATAAGCTTACAATATTTATCACTGAACGACTACAGTAGTGTTTAGTATGTAAGGATGAACCACAAAAACAATGGCCATTGCATATTATCCATTGTTCACCATAGTCTCACATCTCTCTCATGACATTCTAAGATACTTTTATAAACACGTAACTTTGGTTTTCAGATGCTATGAAGACCTTCAATTTAGCTAAAAATATCTCTGAAGTAGAGAACAGGTGAATAATATAACAGCCAAACGTTTTGTTATTTATTATGATTCTGACGTCAGAAGGGCTAGCTCACCAATGTTTGAAGATGTTCCGATGATTCACACAACAAAATGTTAAATATTAACTTTGGGAGTGTAGAAACAGTATGGTGTTTTACTAACTTGAACACACGATGTCCACCATGCCAGACTAAAACTGTTGTCTTCATAGCGATTATCATTCGTTAATACAGTTTTTTAAAAAGATAAACAAGTAATAAAAAATAGCAATGTTACAAAGTAAAAACAAAGAATAAATAAAACTGTACAAAATTCACTTCATATGTAGCCACAGAGTCTGTTACAAACTGATGGGAATTAACCATTATTCAGTTTATGTGATTTTATTAAAACCTGAATCCATATAAACGAAAGAAATTTATTACTTAGTTAAGTTATTCTTGGAAAGGTTTGGCTACTTGTGTAGCCATTTTTGTGTGGTTTTATGTATTCATATCTACCTTGTTTCTGCATTTCTTGACACTGACATCCATATATAATCTTTAGTTTTTTTCAATTTTTTTTATTACTTGTGAATGTTAAAACTTAATGTTAATATATTTAATTTCGCCAACTTGGTTTATATATATATATAGAGAAGACGCGGCGTCCATAACACACGTGGAGATGCAATAAAAAAAATCATTAATATAAAACATACTGGAAGTAATTTATTTTTTATCAACTTTTAATATTTCATTCATTTACTTTTACCGACAAAGAACACTGTTCACACTATAGCAAAGGAAGACATGTTCGATACTTAGTGGTTGGGTTTGATAAAAAACGTGAGCAGAAATAAAAAAGCACTTTACAAAAAGAAACTTCAGCCTCGTGTCAGTTACGTTCGTATACATATTGGTAAGGCAGCTTGAAATTTACACATTATATTTAAACTATAGATAGAACCAGTTTATTTTAAAAAAATACAGAAACACAAATGTTAATGTATCATCAAAAATTACCTCCATTTTAGGCTATAGCTTTTACGAATCGAACGTAGACCAGTACTGTGGTTTTTAGGTCAAGTTATAGTTGATCGTTTCTGAAGTGTTACAAAAATTTCCAGTCCATTTAACGACTACTTACAGTTTCACAAGATAGCATTAGGCCTATCTTCCCAAATAATGCAAACAGTCTCAGAGTGTAGCAGCACAATACTAAGTACGTTATTTTGTTTTTTCAGATATAAATTGTAGCGATTTTAGCGATATTGTGATTAAAAAAAAAAAGATATTAGAGGAAGTCTATTTTATGTTACAGTATTGTGGAGTTGTTTTATTGTGTAAAGTTTGTTCAGCATTTGTTTACTTTCCAATGATAGTTTTCTTTTAAATTTATGGATTATGAAATTACTCTTTCGTGAATATAACTTAACTGTTCAAATCTTCTGCCAAACAACTAAAGTTTCAAGATCTAACCTCGCAGTCCTGTTTGTTTTTACTTCTTCTCAGCTATATCGTATGAGCTGCCATCTCTTGATTAAAGTTAAAACTAATTTGCTAACCAGTAAGTGTCAATATAAGCAAATGTATGTACACAAAGTATCTTTTGTCTCATGAAATCAAAACATTTACAATATTATCAAAATATATGTATATATTTCTAGCGATACTTCTATTCGCTTTCAACTCCCACATAAAAAACTTACACTGTAGTTATATAACATCATGTTTCGTTCTAGAAATTGCAAGTCCAATGATTCTGCTCAAAGACATTACATGCGCTTGCGTCATTATTTATGAAATAACCAAGGTTAGGACACTCGTAATTGTATGAAATTCTATCCGTAATACCCGATCTTAGTTCTACCGCTTTTTTATTTTTTTAAGACAAATAAGAAAGAGATTATAAGAGAGGATAAATTAACCTAATGTACGCATTACCAAACTTATAATTTCAATAAAAGAAGAAATCCGAGAATTACGTAGAGACCCAGTAGATTTATGACTCGGTACTGGTTGGAGAGTGTACCCAAAATATACAGTATGACTCTTACAGTGATGTGCGTTTTGACATAAAATGCTTTCCTCACCACTAATAAAACAAAATTTTTGAAATACCTGAAGTATTTTAAGTTGTTACTGGTGAGTACAGAACTTAAATCAAAACCTACAAACTAAAGCTGTGTAATAAGAATTATTGGTCAAATATTTGAGGTATTTCAATGATTTTTATTATTTATTTATTTTTTATCCTTTTCAACTAATCACTCAGGTGTTTGAATAATATTATGGCATTATACCTAATTTATTATTTGAAAATTACTATTTAATTATGATATTACACATTTTTTTTTACTCACCAAAGGTAAATCTGTAAATATAATGTGATTATTATTATTTTAATTTCACGCAAAGCTACACGAGGGCTATCTGCGTTAGTTGTCCCTAATTTAGCTATGTTAGACTGGAGGGGAGGGCAGCTAGTCATAACCACCAACAGCCAACTCTTGAATTACTCTTTTACCAACAATTAGGGAAGTTGATCATAACGTTATAACGACCCCACGGTAAAAGGGTGAGCGTGCTTGGTGCGGCGGGGATTCGAATCCGCGACTTTCAGATTAACGTCGAGTGCCCTGATCACCTGGTCATGATGATATTTAATAAGATCCACTTTCCCTCGTTTATACTTGATGCAATTATCGCTGGTTATTCTAGCTACCAATAACCACAGATTTTGCGTAATTTTCAAAAACGTAGTCAGAAGACATATTTTGAAATTGTTTTGAAAACTTACAAAATAGTAAGTCTCAAAAAATATTAACTTTCTTTCATTATTTTAAAACTTTGTTAAATACAGAATTAAATGAACATATAAATCACGTTTACTTCTATTTTCCTCATTACTTGTAGGTTAATCCGTAATACTTAAAGTGTATAGTAGTTTTGACTATTCCTGTTTGAGGTCACCCCAATCGCAAAGTTAACGGCAAACACTGTAGCAGGCAGCATTTGTTGTGAAATTTGTTTGTTTTTCAGCAGTGTAAGACTCGAGGGAAGGCAGCTAGCCATCATCACCCACCGCCGACTCTTTTACCAACGAATAGCGGGTTTGACCCTCAAACAATAACGCCCCCACGGCTGAAAGGAAGAGCATGTTTGGTTTGACTGGGATTCGAACCCAGATATAATTATGCCACAAGGTTTCTTCTCCTTTGTAGATTGTCGAATTTTTAAAAAAAGATGCGTTACACGTAATAAAGTGACCAAAACAATTACACGTGTACATAAACTGTTTCAACGGTGTACTTACCTAATTCTGATATTGTATTTTAATTTGAAGAAATTAATTTAAAAAGTCAGGCATTATAATACAGTGACGTTATTTGGAGCATCATTTTGTGTCGTTGATCTCCTGGGGTCAAATATGTATCACCTTTCCCTTCAACATCACATGCTCCAGAGTACTATCAGTTAACCGAACCCCCCACCCGGGATTTGGGTAGACATATGTACCCTGGAGGATCAGGTGCTCTTTGACCTCTTCCTCCTTCCTTTACTTATATGGTCATGCAGTGTTGGTTGGTATGGTTACTGCTTTAGGGTCAGAGTGGGCTGAATTTCTCCGGCCTTTTTCAGGGCAATGTCCATGTACTGGTTTCATACATTTATAGATATTATTTGCCCTGTCAGTAGGAAGTCTAATTTGATGGTGACCTTTTTTCCCCCTCTCTACATATATATTTTTTTCCATTTATTTATTTTTGTTTACAATACATGTTGATCACGGATAAGTAGTTAGGACTAACTTCATTATGTATGAGGTACCTGTCTAGTTCGCATAATAATTCATTTTTCATCCAATTTTTTTATCAAAATACGTTATTGTACTATGTAGAAGTCTATCTGGTATGGTTGGTATGTTTGAATATTTATTTATAAATTGAGATGATGTTGCTCTGGGAACTCTATATACTGTTGTGAGGAATGTGTTTTGGATTGTTTGTAATTTGGTTTTAATTACGTTATCGCTTACAGTTATCCATGCTGGAGCTGCATAATCTATTACTGGTCAAATATATGTTTTATAGATATTTAGTATTTGTCTGTAGATGCTCCACTGTTTTTGCCACTTAGACTCCTAGCATAGTTAGTTCTTCACCAGACTATTTTTAATTTCCTTTACATGGTTAATGCATGTTAATTTTGAATCATAGGTTAGACCTAAAAATTTTGCAGATGGAACAGCCTGAAGTAGTGTATTGTTTTTTGTTAAAGCTGTCGACTATTTCTTCAGTTAGTCTCAGTGGTCAGTTGTTTGTCTAAGTTTCCTGAATCCATTTTGTTCTTCTGGTAATTTTGATGTTATCTTCAAAAATGTGGGGAGTCTATTACTGATTATTCTTTTAAGAATTTTGCCTACACAGCTGGTCAGGCTGATTGGTCAGTAGCTATTAGGTTTATTTGCTGGCTTTCCTTCCTTATGAAACATTAATATATTAGCTAACTTCCAAGAAACTGGTATGTATCCTGAGGATAATGATAAGTTAATAAGTGCTTTTAGGTGATCACACAATTTCGGAGTGCCCTTTTTTAAAAGGATGGCTTGTATCTCATCTTCACCTGGAGATTTGGTTTTTGTGTTTTTTATTGCTTCATGACGTTCATTTATGGATATTTCTTTCGTTAGAATCGTGTCTTCGTAGTTTGTTGTGTGTTTTGTATTTGTCTCAGATATACTTGTTAAAAAATTGGTTCAAATTGTTGTTGTTTAGTGTATAATTTGTGACTTTGTTGTAAAAATAAGTATTCATATCTGGATTAGTATGTGTTTTAAATATATTCTGTAGTTGGTGTTTCAAAGCTTCGGCTTTCTCTTTATTTGTGTGTGCTATTGTATTATTGTATTCAAGTGTAGGATATTTCTTTGCGGCTGAATTGTCGTTGGGGAATCATCTAAGGTGTGACCAGAATTTTCTCGGGTCGGTTTTATTGTTTCATTTTGAGCAGAAACTGACAGTCAGTCTCCTAGTCTGTGTGGTTTTGATTTTGAATTTCGCGCAAAGTTACACGAGGGTTACCTGCGCTAGCCGTACTTATTTAGCAGTGTAGGACTACAGAGAAGACAGCTAGTCATCACAATCCACCGCTAATTATTGGGCTACTCTTTCGTCAACGAATAGCAGGATTGACCGTCACATAACAACATACCCACGGCTGAAAGGGCGACAATGTTTGGAGTGACGGGGATTTGAACCCACGACCCTCAGATTACGAGTCACGCATCCTAGCAATCTTATCATGCAGGGCTCTCCTCGTGGGTCAGTAGTAAATTTACATATTAAGAATGCTAAAATCCCGAGTTAGATTCCTATGGACAGGCACATATAGTCTGTCACGTAGCTTTCCACTAAAAATAAAAAAATTCTTTAGCTTGAGATTAGACGTTATATGGACTTCCCGACCATAACTTTCTCGACCTGTATGCTTAATTTGTGGGGAAACTCCGCCTCCAGAGGCATCCAGACAGAGCTGATCCCTTATTTTCTGTGTAGCTGATTTACTACTGTGCTACATGTATCTGGATGCCTCGTCTGACTTGGCACTTCGTTAAATTTGGAGATGAACTTAAATTTTGTGCAAGCAAACATTTACATTACAATCTCCTTTATCAACACAAGGGCGGAAAATTATTCTTCATTCGTAGAATATTAGAAACACAATTTGGAAATATCACACCAGGGGAACCTAAGCGTTACAAGTTGTTACCCGTGCCAAGGTATACGAACAAACATTACCTGTCACAACAAGCTTTCAATGACACTTTCTATGGGGAATTTTTCCGCTTAGTGAGGTATTAAAAAAAAAAAGATGGAGATCTTTATCCTTTATTGAGCTATTAGAAAGAAGAAATGAAACGTTAACACAGTTTTCAAAGTAAACAAATTCGGCAATAAATCTACTTGTTGAGGAGTCATGTGGTTAAATTTTATCATCAAAATATCTGGAATAATGAAGCGTGTTAACAGTAAACATATGAAAGTAAATCAACCCTTGGCAGGAACACACAAAACATGAGAAAATATTCTCAAATTTTGTTTTGATTTCATGCCCGAAAACACAAAATATCTCCTAAACATTCTTACGCACATGACACTTTAAAAATGTTACATCAACACCACCTCACTTCATTCCCAAACAAAATAATATCACGTGTTTGGGTAAATAATGCAACATCATCAAGAGTTCTGTTAATAAAGACAATCAAGTTTACATGTCGCTGAAAGGTAGCTAAGTGCGATACCTGTCTAAAAAAATGCGTAAGGAACACCGTCCAGCCAACACCCTAAATTTCGCATTTTCGTGGCCGAACACTATTGACAGGCGAGTTCTATTCACAGAAAATTTACATAAATATACCAGAAACCATGGCATTCCTCTGTAGACCGCCCAACAAACTCGAAGACAACGTGTTAATGAAAATGCATGTTCTCTTGTGTTTTTTTTTATCAATAAACGTCCAAAAACCTTTGCACTCTCTTGATACGATTAGTGAGAAAAATATAAAAATTGGTCCTCTTGATAGGCTTAATATGAAACGTAAGACAAGAAAACTTATCTCCCTTTGTTGATACGGTTAGGGTGAAAAATATCTAAATGTTTGAATCATCAGGTTTGTTTCACGGGTCTTAAGTATTTGCGAGGAAATTGTCATTAGCTTAACAGTTCATGAAAATAATACAAAATAAAATAATAGGCTTAATAATTCCATCATAAATGTATTATTCTAGGCTTAAGAACTTAAGAGGCTTAAGATTTAGTACAATCGTGAACAATACTTATTTATTAATGTTTTACAAAAAAACATTCTCAGCTAACAAATGTTCACATATTTTTTTATTTTAAAATTATATTCCACTTACTGTTTCACTCCATTCTGTCAGAGCCGCAACTAGAGTAGGGCCAGTTGTCCAGGAAGGGAGGAAGTCTAAGCGCTAAGCCTATTGTTCAATAACTTATGTTAAACTGTATAAACAAATAGAAAAACTTACTATTTGAACTTATTATCCATAATAAACAAATTAATTTGGTTTAGTTGGTATAATATGGTACATAAATTCCCGCTTTCATTCCTTGTTCCTCAACTCGTCACCACGACTTTTACATTTTTTTGTGTCGTGACATTTACCTTTACGCTCAGCTACGTGTTTATTTCGTAATATCCGTGTTTTAACAGAAAATGAAATAAGATTCAAGAAATAGAATATCCACTGTTCCGGGACAGTCTTAAATTTTGTTGGCTACCAAACATTACTGGGAGTATGCTTGATAGGGTAATCAGATTTTTACTACCGTAAAGTAAAAACCGAACTTTATGAATTTCAATTTGGGTAATTCATTTATGTTCTAATAATTATATTTAATGTACATTTGTTAGCTACTCTACGTTATGAAAACACTTCACTTTGATGCAATTAGCGAATAAATATTTTTTGCAAGGAATGTGTGCCGTGAAGTTGAACAGACCTGAAAGTCAGGTGCATTACATGAAACCTCTGCAGAATGACATGCACGGGCCACGAAAAAAAGGGAGGGGCGCTGTTCGTCAAACTTGCCCTGGGCGTAAAAAATAATTGGCTACGGCTCTGCATCCTACTTAACGCAAAATATATTTTGTCACTAATACTAAAGAGTATAATCAGTCAGCTGTATTTGGCATAAGATTTAAACAGATAACAAAATATCCAAGTAAAACAGCAAACCTTCAAGATATGTTTATATCTACTTGCAACATTAAAGAGAAACTGATTAAATGTTGATTTCGGAGTTTCACAGCCAACGGTAAGGTCTCGTAGTTTAAAATGCACAAACTCAGTTCATTATGACTGTCACAGAATCTAAATAATAAATAACATTATTCCCACCCACCCACACACAAATTTTCTTCTTGCTAAAGAAGCACCCCTATTCTTCATAGTTTTAACTTCCATAACAATATCATGCGTTTTTTTTAAACAATGAAAAAAAACAAAAAACATTTTGTATATGGCAAGAGGCAGTTCTTGCATGGTTATTAATCAACTACCACCAGTTACACTCACAACACCTCAACTTAAAATAAAAGTACTGATCCAAGTAATTCTGTAGAAAAATCTTTTATTTAGCACAACCTACCCCTCACATTATTGACTTGTTTTTAATCGTTCATTACCAGTGTGATCACTCACTGCAAAGTATTAAATACGTTTAGATTTTACTTGTTACAGCAATTAATGCATAGTTGACCAAAAGATTTACAGAAATCGTTCACTTTGCTATGCGAGACAACCTGTATATTCTTACGGGTCTTGTACTCACAAACAATCATGTTCATTTGAAAAAACACAAGGTTAAAAAAATGATAGATGTTTAATGGTCTATTGGCTTATAATGATATTACTATGTACGTGAATCAATTGAATGTATAAAGAACAAACAGTCAACTTGTGGACCACTTGTTTGTCCAATGCATAAGTCAAATTCAAAACACTTGAGATAAAAGAGGACTGGTTAGAAAATTAAAACATACATATCACAGATAACTTGTGAAACAAATCTTCACTGTGTATCTTTTCCTATATAATTGTGCTTAGACACACTCAGAAGCCTTCAGTAAGCTTTGTTTAATGTGAAACTCAACAAATACTGTGTGTATATATTGGGTTGAGGAATAATTCATGAGCGTTTTTTCAAGTTAAAAAAAATATATTCATAAATGAAACGCTTTCCCAAAATATTTCATGTCATTTGGTAGATAGTTTTTTGCTCTAATAGATGGTGTGTTTGATTTTCATATGTCTTTAATGTTTGCTTTCATTTTCAGCTCATTAAATGGAATGTCAAGTGGACAAAATCGAGCATTTTCGACACCATCTGCTTTTCGCATTTAATTTTTTGCAATTTCGTTTAAAACAATGCATACTATATACCTAGGTATTACATGAAATAAAGTATCATAATAAATGTTTTGGGTGTAATGTGTTCATGCATTGAAGTATTGTATAGTTTTGCATGTAATGCTTGAATGAAATTATTTAAAAACGCTCACGAATTATTCCTCAACCTAATATTTGTACCACCTTTAAACTGCAAGATTACTGTGAGATATACAAGAAACACTACATTTTAGTACAATTTTCAAATAGTATTTTACATTCTATAGCAAAGAGTACAAATCTTGATTTAACTAAGGTCTTCCTGTACTCTGTGGTATACACCAAGTGTCATTAGTTCCAGCCAAAGGAACCCAAAAAAATCCTCATTAAATATGATCCAATGACCTGGAATAAAGGATGGGTTAGCAAATCCATGAGCTGCCACCTGGCCCAATCCATGATACCTGTAAAATGTTGTTGTCCATGAGTTAACTGTTTTCCTATAATTACATTAAATGTAATACTGCAATATTAAGAGAAATAGAAAGATAATAAATTGAGACTCTCTCTCTTGATTGGCTCAGGGTTAAACATATAAAACTTGTCTACAGACAATTTGAAATTTACCTGTGATATTTAAATTACAGATTTGACAAATATATTACACTCCCTTGATAGACTTAATATGAAAAATAATGCCTAAAGAGTATGTTTGCTCTTAACCCTTCCATTAGAGGTTGGGTGAAATCCGTTCAGCTTGTAACCACAGTTATCCATAAGTGGAATTATACCATGATTTTCAATATTGGTTGCAGGTTATTGGTAAACATTACAAGGTTTTCATACACAATGTGTCAGGTTTTGAATTAAGTATTAAGATTTTTTAATTAAGGATTTACCCATATTTTGATTTCTTTCAGAACGTTGACTATCCAACATAATCTTTCATTTCAAGATTAAAAATACCTTTATGTATCAGAAAATTTTTAAATTCCACATGTGAAATCTTTTGAGCCTCCAGATAATTATCAAGTTTTATATTTTCTCTGTTATTTTCACTATTAAATCCAAACCTTTTTACATGTCTGGTAGATTTCACCAATCCTTTAGCCATCATAAAATTATAACTAAAACACAAATGTTTAACCTAAATATATTAAATGTTATAACACTATACATTTATATGTATTTAGTATTTCTATGACACTGACCTTCCAGTCATGTCTGGCTAAAATCACAGAAGTTAAACGTCACGAAGCATGTGCACTCATGTTATTGTATACAATATTATAAAACTGGCTTTTACAAAGTAACCTGTCTTGTCAGTGTCTTACTTGACTGACAATAGTATATTATAAAATAGTTACATTTTAGTTATACTTTATTGCTATTAACAAATAAGTCTTAAACTTATTCTTTTAAAATATAGAATAATACACAAGTATAGCAACCAATCAGATCTTCGAGCTACGACAACTCTTGTATTCATTTGCTGCTTACAGTAGATTACTAAGCCTTTTTGAAATATTGCATGTCAAGGACGTGAAACAATATTTTTTTAGGTTTTATTTGTACATTTGAAATAACCAAAAAATAATTAATAACTACATAGATACCACAGAATTCCACTGTGATTTATTAAGTTTAGTAACTAAATCATATACGAGCCTGAAAAAATATGAAATTACGAGCAGTCTAGACTCAACCTACTATCTTGAAGTCTTGTTTCAAAAGAATAAAATCATTACGTGACACTTAAAACTGTCTGAGAAAGCCACTAGAGGAACATCTTGAGCTTTTAGTTGATTATATACAGAAATAAGTGTATACAAGGGAGCATTCATAAAAATGGAAGGAAGTAAGCAGAGCCACTATGTTTGATTCAGTACATGAGTGACATCTCAGCAAATAGAAAAAAACAGGTTATTATTTTACATTCTAGTGTGTCAATATTTGAGTTTCTAATTCATACAGAGCTACAAACTTTATATTTTGACAACACAAACATCCAATCTGAACTCGTGCTGCATTCAACACACCATGTGACACAAAAATCAATGTTTAGGATTGTTTTTTTTTTAAGTTAAGAAATTATCTGATGTATAATACAAAAATATGAATTATAATCTACAATTTGATACCAAATGTACAAATATAAGTTCATCAAATAATTATTCAATTAAATGTTGAATGCAAGTCAACACAAGCAATGACATGGCCTTTGACCCATGACCTTAGTAAGATCTTTTTTGATAGGGTTAATGGATTTAACATGAAAAATAATAATAGTCAAAATTATGCCCATTGAAACATTTTAATGTTACTACTGAGTAATAGCTAGGTATATTTTGTATCTTTCCAGAAAATAATGTTAAATTCAAAATGGAACTTCTAACGTTAGTATTCCTTATTTCAACATAGCACCCACCTAGCTCTGCATGTATCTGGCACCTCGTGATAACGTTGATGGCAGTTGCGGGGAACACGGAAGGGTTGACGTAATGGCCTTTCGGTAACATCCTCACCGTGTATTGAAGAAGGAATTATTGCTTCTAAATCTCCAATTGTGTGCTGCTGACTTACTGTCAGCACCATCCAGTAGTTTAAGTCAACTTGGAAGCTAACCTTACCAGCAGGTACATTAGGATCGCCCTAATATAATAATATATGTTATATAGATACATGGTGATTGTAATGAAATTTCCATAGCTACAATCCATTTGTTGTTGGAAAACAAAATTCCAAAGGCATATTGAGAAATATGAGTTTTGCTCATGGCAGAAGGTATTTCAAACCTGTATTACACTACACACCTGAATCACTGTTCTGACAAACTAATATTGCTTTTATTTCTATTCTTTCTCATTTAACAACTAATTTTCTCAAATAAAAAAAATTTGTGAGCAAGAAAAAATCACGCAGGTCAATAAAGGCTGTACAAAAGAAATGACACACAGAGTAACTTCATTTTGGGATAGACTGCATCTACTGATCAAAATCGTGACACATCTTAAACAGTTTTTGAAATATCTTATGCCACATTCCAAACTTTACTGAATAAAAGATCTCACTCTTAACATGCCTCTAGGAAAATGTAGTTCTCCTACCTTTAAAATATTTAATATATTTATTTTTGCCCTAGAGTTACCAATGAGGTCCAGATGGATTCAAGTGTTTTAAAATAAATTACATACACATATATGTGCATCAAATGACTTGCAAGTCCATGACTATTATTTACAGAGTCACTAGTAACATGTAAATCTGAATAAAAATACAACCAGTATCATAGTTAATACTACTAATTACTGTTGTAGTTCTCTGTACATTTTACACCAGAAATGAATAATTTAATCCAAGCTTTACTTGGTCAGTTCTTTGCACTCACTGTTGTAAGAGTTAACAAAAATTACACAATATGATACAATATGCAGGTTCAACAGATATAAAAACATGTTGTAAACTTGCAAGTTAAAGTCTTGTAACCACATTTTGTGACAGTTAACACTTTAAAATCCTCTAATTTTCACAGAAATTAAATATGAATCATGGAAACATTGATTACTTACAGTTATCTTCACTGCTTTAGCCTTTCCCAAATGTTCTTCATAAGAAAGCATTATCAGTTCTACTCCATGTGCCCCATATGTACCTTTAAAGATTCCTGGCTTAATAGGAACTTTTGTTGACACTTTTGGAGCATGGATACGACAGTACTGATAGTTAAAGCTACCACAGAGAAGAAATATTAAATTACTTAATTTCTAGCAAATTGTCATTAAAAGTGTAATGATTACATCAAAGTATCTTTAAAAGATTAATTAAAATTATGTTTACGTTATAGGAAAGAAAATAAACAGTATCATGTAAGAATGTTTCACATTTAGTAACATTCAAGACCGTTTAGTTAACAACTGTGTCAACATGACGTACCCCTTAAACTAAGATATGTTTGTACATGTTGAAATATATATATTTTAGTGAAATTAAATAATTTATATCTAAATGAAGTTAAATGAATAAACAAAAATCATGAGGAAGGATTACGTTAAAAACAGCAAATCACAACCTTTGATCAATTATATTATAACCATAAAATATTCAAGCCATAAACCAAAACACATTAACACGAGTTTTTCTTTAATTTCATGTTAATGTGTTTTGGTTTATGGCTTGAATATTTTGTGGTTGAAATAAACATAAGCTCTTGTTACTCTGTAAACATCTCTTCAAGCTCTTGTACAACTTACTTAAACTGTCTTAAAATGAGAAATTTCATCATCAATAATTCTTGGGTGTGTGGAAACAGGTGAAAACTGCCGAGAGGAGCTGAAGATTCTTCTCTCAACCACGCCAACAGTAAATCCTGAAAATAAAAATTAAATTCTAGATAAAACTCTCACCTTGAAGGAATCTAACATCACATCTTTTAGAGCATAACAACATTACACAATGGATTTCTCAATGTTTATGAATAACAATATTAAACAAGAACATCTTATTAAAAAAATAGCAAGAATCAAATTTTAAAACAATTTATTAACAAATACAAAAAAAAACAACTGATGTTTTCTAAAGAAATATCGGCCTACAACGACAAAGAAAACTTTGTTTTCACTTGTGAAAGGTGACTGTGACATTAATAAAATATTTTTTGTCCTGACTTTTCAGTCAGTTTATAAACTTTGAAAATAATTTTATATTAACAGATGGATGTAATATAAATCCCACATTTATACCTAAATGAAATAATCACTCACTGCTGCTAAAAACTGATTAAAGAAATTCAATATTATGTGACATGTGGAGTTAAAATGTAAAAAACTGATAAAGAAATATAAGAAACTGAATTAAAATTAAAAAGTTAATGGAAATGAATATTTTTATAACAAATTACCATTACCATGAAGTGTCCTTATCTAATCAAATTACCATTTCCATGAAGTGTCGTTATCTTGTACAAGTTAAAAATTAACAATGTTTTGAAATAAAGACCAACAATAAGTTTCTCATTTATAATGTACACAAAGACTAGAATAATTTTACCTCGTGTCTACCAGAAGGGTGCTTGTGAAGATCCGGGTTACAGCAACGAAATATAAACTCATTCTGCCGTACCTACATAAAAAACATCACTTGTTTATAAATGTTTAAAAGTTAGTGTCTTTTCCTTTTATTTATGACAGGAAAACAAGAGAATAAACAACTGGAAACCATTATACAGTTGAAACATTTCTAAAAGCTCTGTAGCAAAACTTGGAAACTCACTAAAGGACAATATATATATATATATACACACACACACAGCAATTATAATAAATTCAAACCAATGATAAACAACTGGCCTAATACATTTATAAGTTACCCATACCAGTTCACATGTAGAATGTCAGTTAAAAAGTAAAGCTTAGTTCTTATAACCTGTTAGTTTTGACATTAAGTGAAAAGAAAAATAACAAAAAAATAATGCAGAGAAATTCATCATTTCAATTGAAATTTTTGTTCTCAGTTCCCAGCAAACAAGGAAAAATAGTCCTAGAGTGCTCTTATATCTCAAAATTTAGAAGTAAATACAAGTTGAACATGTTTTTTTCCTGATTAAATTTATTTGTTCATTTGAGATAATTGAAGAAATATCACCACTCATGATTAACATATTCACTGCAGTAAATCAGTAGCTGGAAGATATTAAACATAGATATATTCTCTCTATGAAGACAGATACGAAGTCCTACACCTATACACTAACCTTTGATATTTCAGCTTTATGTGGTTCTCGATTTCCACCAACACAGACAACTTTTGTTTGTCCACCACTCAGCTGAATCTTAAATAGTGGTTTTTTTCGCAGTTCACTTAGAATATCTGGGTCTCGAGGAGGGAGAAGCTCTGTAGCTTCTAATGATCTTCTGCTCTTCTCAAACTAGAAATACAAAATACACAGTTTGTCCCTGAAGAAGAAAAGTTCAACTTTCAAAAGCACTCAAGTTACAGGGTTTCTATTTCATTCCTATCAAAGACTTCTTGAACCTAAGCATTTTTCTAACATCATGTATATACAACAGTACATATGTGGGTAATTATAAGAAAAATATACACTTTTTTTAAATCTTACAAAATAATCTGATATATTTTATTTCTCTCCTCTTAACATCTTCAGTTTGATGTGTTTCCTTCCTCACGGGCAATATAATTGTTTAACTGAAATTAGTGTTTCCAGTTATTCCACCAGTCCAAGCAGTTAAAATATTGTAATTGAGTTTTCTTTATTAAGTATAATGATGTAGCTATATTCTGCCTAATTTTAGCCTTATAAATTGTTTTTTTATTATTTATAGTTTAACTTTGGTAATTCAGGAGGAGATATCGTGATTTGAGGATCTCGTGTTTGATTCCCATGGTAACCAAACTCACTTTGTCTTTGTTATGGCAGAGCTACTAGGGTTACATGACTTTGTAGTGTTTGATTCCCATTGTAACCAAACTCACTTTGTCTTTGTTATGGCAGAACTACTATGGTTACATGACTTTGTAGTGTTTGATTCCCATTGTAACCAAACTCACTTTGTCTTTGCTATGGCAGAACTACTAGGGTAACATGACTTTGTAGTGTTTGATTCCCATTGTAACCAAACTCACTTTGTCTTTGTTATGGCAGAACTACTAGGGTTACATGACTTTGTAGTGTTTGATTCCCATGGTAACCATACTCACTTTGTCTTTGTTATGGCAGAACTACTAGGGTTACATGACTTTGTAGTGTTTGATTCCCATTGTAACCAAACTCACTTTGTCTTTGTTATGGCAGAACTACTAGGGTAACATGACTTTGTAGTGTTTGATTCCCATGGTAACCAAACTCACTTTGTCTTTGTTATGGCAGAGCTACTAGGGTAACATGACTTTGTAGTGTTTGATTCCCATGGTAACCAAACTCACTTTGTCTTTGTTATGGCAGAGCTACTAGGGTAACATGACTTTGTAGTGTTTGATTCCCATGGTAACCAAACTCACTTTGTCTTTGTTATGGCAGAACTACTAGGGTAACATGACTTTGTAGTGTTTGATTCCCATGGTAACCAAACTCACTTTGTCTTTGTTATGGCAGAACTACTAGGGTAACATGACTTTGTAGTGTTTGATTCCCATGGTAACCAAACTCACTTTGTCTTTGTTATGGCAGAACTACTAGGGTAACATGACTTTGTAGTGTTTGATTCCCATGGTAACCAAACTCACTTTGTCTTTGTTATGGCAGAACTACTAGGGTAACATGACTTTGTAGTGTTTGATTCCCATGGTAACCAAACTCACTTTGTCTTTGTTATGGCAGAACTACTAGGGTAACATGACTTTGTAGTGTTTGATTCCCATGGTAACCAAACTCACTTTGTCTTTGTTATGGCAGAACTACTGAGGGTAACATGACTTTGTAGTGTTTGATTCCATGGTAACAAACTGACTTTGTCTTTGTTATGGCAGAACTACTAGGGTAACATGACTTTGTATGTTTGATTCCCATGGTAACCAAACTCACTTTGTCTTTGTTATGGCAGAACTACTAGGGTAACATGACTTTGTAGTGTTTGATTCCCATGGTAACCAAACTCACTTTGTCTTTGTTATGGCAGAACTACTAGGGTAACATGACTTTGTAGTGTTTGATTCCCATGGTAACCAAACTCACTTTGTCTTTGTTATGGCAGAACTACTAGGGTAACATGACTTTGTAGTGTTTGATTCCCATGGTAACCAAACTCACTTTGTCTTTGTTATGGCAGAACTACTAGGGTAACATGACTTTGTAGTGTTTGATTCCCATTGTAACCAAACTCACTTTGTCTTTGTTATGGCAGAACTACTAGGGTAACATGACTTTGTAGTGTTTGATTCCCATGGTAACCAAACTCACTTTGTCTTTGTTATGGCAGAACTACTAGGGTAACATGACTTTGTAGTGTTTGATTCCCATGGTAACCAAACTCACTTTGTCTTTGTTATGGCAGAACTACTAGGGTAACATGACTTTGTAGTGTTTGATTCCCATGGTAACCAAACTCACTTTGTCTTTGTTATGGCAGAACTACTAGGGTAACATGACTTTGTAGTGTTTGATTCCCATGGTAACCAAACTCACTTTGTCTTTGTTATGGCAGAACTACTAGGGTAACAAGAGTACGTGTCTGACAGAACCTGCCAACAACACTTTTCAAACGTTTTCTTTTTTGAACTGCTGACTAGATGGAAGGCATGAGGATAGCAACACCAATCATGTACTTTTTTTTGCTTGACGTATCATAGTTTGAGAATGCTGTCCTAATTAATTAATTCAATATACTAATTTAATGAGGCTATTGATTAATTGGTTAGTAGATACCACTAATTATTCAGTTCTGTTGATTAACAACTTTACATAAATTTGTTACACTCCACATATGCATAAAAATAAAATGTGTTAACAGTTTTGAGTTAACTTACTGATTATAAATATTTTATTACAAGTTGCAGTTTTTACAGTGCAAAAGAATATTTTATAGAATAGATACGATGTTTCAATCACTTTAAAACAGTCGCACTAGTAACTGAAACATTGTACCTGTTCTGAAAAATAAAGCTATAACTTTTGATAAAACAAAAGTATAATAAAATATTATTTTAATATTAATAAGTAAACGTTAAAAGACAACAGATTGTTTGTAAACTTACAACAAAAAGGGCAAAACCACACAAGACTATATGTAAACTCGTGTACCAAAATTTAAAAAAACACTGGTAAGGATACAAACAACCTACTGTAAAAGGAAAAATAAAGAGCTCTCAATAAATGTATTGCTGTGTTTGTCTTTAGTTAAAGATAATTGTTTCACAGTTGTACAAAACAAATCTTAGTTTAGAGCAAAATGATAAACAGAATGGTTCTCCATGGTTTGTTATCCTAAATGTTATACTATTTTACCAATTATTTTTGGTAATGAAAATGTAACATAATACATTAGATAGTTTTTACTATCTAATGTATTTTTATTATTCAAGAACAAATGCTGATACAAAAGTTAGAGAGTTCAGACTTGGATAGCATGTCATCTTTATAAAATACTAGTTACTCAGTAAAGTCTGTCAATCTTTGTTACTTGGTCATTATTCAAATCCATACAGAATATGTGAAAATACTTATTTTCTCAGTTGTATTTATATTTTATTCCCTACAAAAAGACATGATTTTCATAGCTTTCATAAATTACCTTCACCTGAAGCAGTCCTCCATAAGATGCCACCTGTGGCTGCCATAAACCAAGAATGTTTCCATATGGATAGAGTACTGTTAAACATACAGGTTATACATAAACATCAGAATCACAAATGATGCTCTACAAATAAAGTATTAGTAAAAGGGAAATTCATTTCTGACATTACCAACAGTAAATAACAAGAAAATATTATGTTTATGTGCATGAAAAGTCCAATTCTGGAGAAATTCATAAATAGCAATCTTTACTTCAAACAATTCAAAATAATTATTATTTATAAACAAACCCTGTCCTTCTCAACATATCCATGGAATACAATATCTCAATTTCAAATAAAGCAACTATTATTTCAACAAGAAAAAGAGTCTTTGGAATGAACCAACAAACAACTGCACCATGTTTAAAGGGAACAAGCATACGGGGAACAATTGTATTTTATTTAAGGCATTATGGTAAATTCACTGAGATGTTCCCTTGGAATCAGGTGCATCCTTTTAGGATCACTGACTATTTGTAATCAGTTGATGGAGATTGAGGGGCACTGAGAAAATCCTTAAAATGTTCAATCATGTCGGTTAGCCTGTACTGAGATCTTTCAAAAAACAACACATTTCATCTAAATGCAAGCTAAATTTCAGATTTTGTAAACAAACAACTCTTATTCAATTATGCTTAAATACACAAATTGATACTGAATGTGACAGTGTATATGTTAGTCAAATTAGAAGAAACTTAAAATTTAGAGTAAATGATAAAAGAAAAATTTTAAAAACAAAACTGAAACTCTGTACTAGCAGAACTTGTAAATTAAACTGGTCATATTATCCAGTGGGGGGAGTACTATTCTGACTCAACTCAATAATATGAAAATTAGAAAAATATTAAAGACACCATCAAAATAATAAAAGTAATTTCAGATTAAATAAAGATGAAGGGCTGGAAAATCATAAAGTAAGTATATGGTAAAATTGTTTTAAATATTTCAACTGTCACATGACCATGGCTTTTTGTATTTATATGTTGTACAATGTTATTTTTTCACATTCCTGAGTATGATGTAAAATATGCCAATGTGTTTTTTACAACCACCAATTGGTTTTTAAATAAATTTTTAATTATTACACAACATTGTTTGAGTGTTTTAAAACAATTATACATTAAATTGTAATTTTATCCCAGTACAAAGTTTTTTAATTTAGAAAAGAGGCATGTATTTATTGTCACTTCTGAAGGAAGGCCTCACTCCATTCATTTTTCTAGGCCATCATTATTTACACTTCCTCTTAGCTAATACATTTACTACAGATATTTACAAATTAATTTCACGTCAATGACTTATAATTTTCTTGGTAAGAACGTAGCAACTTTTCTAGAAAATACTTTACCTTTTATATACAATTCCCGATGTGACACACCATCTCCATTGAGTGGAAGAATACCATATTCTGAAAAAGAGAATTATAAACTACAATGAATGTTTGTCAACATGAGCCCTATTCTCACTCGTATAATTTAATCTTACTAGAATCACACTTAACAGTTTGTAAACTCGTATACAAACATAAAAAAGACTCGGCTAAACAAGTCATAATTAAAGGTCCAGATATCTAAAAGGAATAGCAGCCAAACTTTGTTTCAATTATTATATTCGAGTAATAAAATGCTTTCTTCACACAAGCAGTAGGGACAGAGTAAAGGGGGGTATACAATAAATCAGGAATAAAAATGTTATTACTGATTGTATACTGAAGATTCTAATCAGCATGGATAGGATATATGATAAATCAGGAATAAAAATGTTATTACTGATTGTATACCACAGGTTGATGAGTAATTAATTTTGTTGGTAGTGTCCAGATGTACTGGAATCAAGTCTTGTTTTTACAACACAGTTATCTTACCAGTTGGGTCCAAAAATTGCTTATTACAACACTTAATTTAAACAACTTAAGAAAAAACAGAATGAAATCTCTAATTTTCTCAATAAAATACCTATACAGAAAAAGCATTAATCAACAGGATCAGTTGTGTAATTCATGGTATTTTTTGCTTAAACTTGTCTGTGACTTCCATACTATTATGGGCCTTGTAATCATCAATAGACACACATGCAATCAATTTGAGGCATATATAGTTCAGAAAATGGTGTCTGAAAAAATATGATGAGGTAAATGGACTCCACTGGAAATTCTAAGCGTAAAGTACTTATTTTAAGACAGTAAAACCTTTGAATGTAATATGTTAACAATGTTGAATAAAGACCTGAGAAATGATTGAACATACGTACCAGAGGTGTACCGGATTGTTGGAAGACTGTTTTTTGTTGTTTTTCTTTAATGCCATGAGAATATCATTTCTTATAAGTCCATGTTTATTAGTTCCACTACAAAAAAGGTTAACTGAAAAAGCAGAATGATTTCTAAAGGTTTCTGTCTGTCCTACTGTTTTACTTTTATGGTATAGGTACCTCTGTGGGTTTTGTCTGAATTATCTTCAGTTCTGTAATAAGGTTGTTCAAAAAATGGTTTGCAGGAAAGTAGAGCTGTAATGAAGGATAGAGTTTGGTCTTTTTAAATTACTGAACAAATGTTTGAACCTTCCATACAACTAACTTGTACAATTTACTGATGACATCACCATAACTACTAGTTTGCATCCAATTGGAAACATCCACAAGTAATTCAAAAATACATTATACAGAACAGTAATGATGTATTTATGAAGCTTAGATAAAAATAAAAATTTAACATTGTTTATGGAGACATATTTGATGTTATGGGCAATAGTTGTATTGCAACATATAATAAGTTTGCATTACAAATGGCGTCCTACTGTAGCCAATTAAAATAACTACAGCTGACTTAGATAAAATAGTTTGTTTTGTTTGTTTTTTGTTTTTGTAATTTCACACAAAGCTACTCGAGGGCTATCTGTGCTAGCCATTCCTAATTTAGCAGTGTAAGACTAGAGGGAAGGCAGCTAGTCATCACCACCCACTGCCAACTCTTGGGCTACTCTTTTACCAACGAATAGTGGGATTGACTATCACATTATAACGCCTCCACGGCTGAAAGGGCGAGCATGTTTGGTACGATATGGATGCAAACTCGCGACCCTCAGGTTACGAGTCGTACGCCTTAACACGCTTGGCCATGCTGGGCCAGATAAAATAGTTCTTTATTTAAAAGTCACCATTCCAAGTAGTTTAATAGTTACAGATTCTGTTACACACTAAACTTTTGATTAATTCAACATACATAATAAATATAAAAATAAACAGAAAACACTAAACAGTTCCATAAGAAAATAAAAATAGACCACTACTGTAACAAACACATACAAAGGGTGCTAACTACCCTCAAATGTACCAGATAAATCCAAACCAGAAGATGGGTATTTGCTTTTGGTAGTAGTTCTAATACTATTTAGTAAAAAATCAGGTCCAGTGTCTTATGATGATCATATCAATCACCTAAGGCTAATCTGACACCAAATGTGATGACAAAACCATAAAACCTCATGAACATTCCATAGTTTTTAAATAAAATGAATTAAACTAGGCAACATATTTGCTTTCCACAATTATTTAATCAGTGAAAGAATTTTTTGTTTCCTACACCTGACTTAACTCATAAATTACTTGTAAAACTAAAGGCTTTCACCAAATATTTCACTTGAAAAAAAACAACTTTCCTTCTCTTTTTTTTTTTTCACTTTTAAGGATTTGCTTTGCCCATAAAACCAAGTGTGACATGCACTTGGATAAGTTTAAAGTTTTTATGCTTTGATCTATACAAGTTCATTGCCTGTTTAGAAATTCAGTAATTTATTCATACTGGTTATATGCATTACTAATATCACTCAAAACTGTCAAAACATAGTCATGATAATATAACGCATACATTTTTATCTAAACAGCTTCAGTAACAATAAGGATGTTTTTTAAAAAACCTGTTATCAAATTACAAATTTAAGTACATTTTTCTTCACACATTTATGTTGCTCACCTAAATAACCTACACGGGTAAAAAAAATTAACATAGATATGTAACCTTATCCATCATTATAACCATACTTTAAAATTTATATACAATATACCTACCGTATTTTCACTTTCGAAATCGCATTAACAGTACCTTGTTAAATAAGCCTTAAATTAAGTTTACTAAGCTTAAAATTTAGTTTGTTTGTTTTTTACTAAAAAAAATTTAAAACATTTTTTGTACGATAAAACTAACCTCTAAGACATCGTGACCGCCATATAGCTTCTATTCTGGTAGAATCATGCAATTTTCGAGAAACTAAAGACACTGAAGCCACATCTTTCGCAGGCAAATGTGAAAATATTTTAGCTAAAATTTCAGGAGATAGTTCGTCCATGACAATACCTCGATTAAAACGCCACCTTTTCCACAAATATTTTTTTATCACTTGAACCTGTCCTGGAATGGCACATAAAATAATTTACTTAAATTCAAGTTCTTAACATATGCCTTTGTTCACGAGATTACAATACCCCAAAGTACTGTAATTCAAACACCAGACATTACTCGCAATGTACGACACTATGTTATCTCTTAACAAACGTGTATGCCAAAATGTATCATATGGATATATTATTATATTTTTTAATTGTCATTTTCAACATATGATTTCAGCCCTCCAGTTTATACAACAAAGTTTGATAATATATGAAAATATTTCAGTTGTAGATGACGGCTAAGAGAAAACATTATACACTAAGATTACAGTTTTATTACTCATTTTTAATTGAGAAATTAAGCTATAACATAAAGAATCATTTTATGTTTAATTAATATAATATTATTTGCAAAATTTAATTTTTAACATTATTACAATAGTTGTATATGTTGTTGTAAAATATCCTGTCTTTGTTCGACTGAAAATACTTAGTGATGACATGGTTTACAGAACCCAGAAGGACAAGCTGTCCAAGCCAAAGATCATCCATCATGACCATCACTGGACGTACTTCTGTGAGAAGATAGTGAGCTATGCAACTTCACAGAGGAATTTGCCAGTAGAAAGTCAATCTGCTGAATAACTCAATGTTCATGTAGAGACCAGTTACAGATGATCACCACGTAGAGAGCCTCCAGTAGATATGGTTGACCATCTACTCAAAGAGAACTCCCTCTGTGGCAGAACAACAAGTGCTGACAAGAGACAAGAGTCCATCCCATATGTATACCACAATACTCAGATAATAAAACCACAAAAAAGACTTGGTAAATGGATAGAATAGTTTTATTTGTGTATTAGGATTGTTCAAAGGACTTCAGGTTCCAGGAAGGGAGTCAGTGTTGTAAGCTGTATTTCTAATATATGAATATATATATTTGCTTTAGGAAGTTAATGATAATGGTACAATATCTAGAAAGTACTCTATTATGTAATTATCAAGAAGGTTAGCAGGATATGTGGAAGTCAGGGGTACATTATGATGTAATAATCGATGAAGCATTAAGCTAACAAGATTTTAGTGAAGTGTTTAGTAAGTCAGTTTAGTGTCACAAAGCTTTCCAACGCTAGCAGTGAAAATTCTTACATATATTCGATTACTTGGTTGGTTAGTCATGAAACTGTGCAAGTACATTTATTTGTAAGTTAGATGTACCATTAGTGAGAAATTTCTATTGAAATGTCAACTTATGTTTACAGACTATGTCGAAATGAACGTAACTTGTAGAAAAGTTATAAAAAATAAAATAATTCGTTATTGTTACGTGCACTGGACTTGATATTAATTTTACTAAAGAACCCTTCGAACAATAGAACAAGATTTAGCTTTTATATCTTCATTGTACAGGAAGCTAGTGTAATGATTAGCTTCCTTCACACCCCACTATGGTACAGCGGTATGTCTGCAGACATACAACGTCAGGAAACAGATTTCGGTACCTGCGATAGGCAGAGCGTAGATAACACATCGTGTAGCTTTGTTTTTAATTACAGTCAACCAACAACCACCTTCTTTAACAAATAATTATATAAATTAAAACATTGAAAATATAGCTTACAGCAATATTCAATATTTTATTTGTTTTGTTGTTAAGCACAAAGCTACACAAATAACTATCTGTGTTATTTATGCCCACTACGGATATCAAAACCAATATTTAGCATTATAAATCCTTAGACTTACAGCTGAGCCAACCGGGAAGATAAAAAAAAAAAAAAGTTAAATCTTAAAGATCTTAAGTATGACCGAAGAAAACATAATACACATCTGAAGACAGTAAAAGAAATTTTAGTATGAGTAAAATTAAAGAGGAAAACGGTGAACATTTGAGGTGACAAACGATGTGATGGAAATCATGTAACTACATACAAACAGGAAAATAAATAGCGTTTAAATAATGGAACATCTTCAATGTTAATGTAAATTTGAACTGCAAACTTGAAGATATCGTATAGTTAAATCAAAAGAAGGTGTGTGACAGTGTTCCAATTGTTTTGATAAATTATGGATCCAGCATATTTTACACTTGTATGTAAGTTATTTATGTTTCCTTACTTTCTATTACTCTGTATTTCAAGTATAGAGAAAAGAATATGTAAACTATTTTGTTGCCAAAACTCTTGTCTAGTTTAATAGTATAAACTCACATTCTAACCCTAACTCACGTTTATGGACTATATAATACTTTTTTAAGATATCTGAGAAATGGATAATAATTTTTGTCAAATTGGTATATATATAATATTGTTGGCCATATTTTTAATGTTGTAACTGAAATGTTAGCTAGAAGGTGCAAGATAGTAAAATATACCAAAAACATCTAGAAAATTTTAAAGATGTGTCAAAGTTTTTAGTTTTAGAGTGTTTGAAAACAGATTATATGTATATATATATAGAGCTGCTAATTATTAAGTGTACAGTGAGTTAGAAGATAGACAACATAGTTGGTAGAGTTGTTTCCAAATAGATTTGAATCAGTCAGTGTGTTTTTGTTAAACATTTGGATAAATGTTAGCTGTAATTCTTATGGAGTTACTTTGTACAACTAAATTCCATGGCCAAGCGCGTAAGGCGTGCGACTCGTAATCCGTGGGTCGCGTCAAACATGCTCGCCCTTTCAGCCGTGGCGGCGTTATAATGTGACAGTCAATCCCACTGTTCGTTGGTAAAAGAGTAGCCCAAGAGTTGGCGGTGGGTGGTGATGACTAGCTGCCTTCCCTCTAGTCTTACACTGCTAAATTAGGGACGGCTAGCACAGATAGCCCTCGAGTAGCTTTGTGCGAAATTCCAAAACAAACAAATAAATTCATTTTGTATAAGTTGTAGTATTGTAAGAGAGGTTTGAATGCTATTTGTAATGTAGGCCTACGACAATTCATCACGATCTACAAGTGTTTGAGCGCATAAAATCGTTAAAGAAAAAATAATGATTAATGTTTGGCTGTTATATATACTGGGTATTAAATTATTTTCACTAGATTCAGAAGACCCCTTCTTGCTTTCAACAAAAGAAAATTGTAAGAATAAAAAGTTATTCTGGAGAATTAAACTATTTTATATAAACCTCAATATTAGATTAATTTATAGGTTGTGTCGTATAAGCTGAATTCAAAGCAGCAGTTTTGTCAAATCACAAATATTAGATTCAGTTGTAATTATCCATCACCTCATATTTTAATCTGTTTAGCTTTACTGTGAAACAAAAACAGTTTGAAAGCATCTCTTACCAACACAGACTGGATTAGTAAAATATGTCATACACTTGGCATTATGTTTATTTCCTCTCTGTTATTAGAGCCACAAGTAACTGCGGTAGTGTAATATTACATAAACTATGGTATTAAGAAAAATTCATTTTGATTGATGGATCCTTACATATTTGAATATGTTTAAAATTAAACATCTGGTTAGTATTATATAATATTCAAGTGAATCTGTTTTTGTGCCTCGTTGATTAAATATTAACGTTTCATAAATACTTGTCCACCAAACTTTTTCCAACAAATTTAGTGACCTACGCTAGTTAGTGTTTGTTTTGTTTTTGAATTTCGCGCAAAGCTACTCGAGGGCTATCTGCGCTAGCCGTCCCTAATTTAGCAGTGTAAGACTAGAGGGAAGGTAGCTAGTCATCACCAACTCTTGAGCTACTTTTTATCAACGAATAGTGGGACTGACCGTCACATTATTACGTCCCCACGGCTGAAAAGGCGAGCATGTTTGGTGCGACGGGGATGCGAACCTGCGACTCTCAGATTACGAGTCTCACGCCTTAACCCACGTGGCCATGCCGGGCCGCTGTTTAGTGAGATGAAATTTAAAATATTCACAAATGTTATCCTTCATGAATATACTCTTTTTCTCAAAATTTTGGTTAGAAGTAGTTCCTCATAGTTTACTTTCGTACACAGTTTATATTTAAGGAATTTATTTCTTAAACTCCGTTACAACTTTTGAAAACAAAGTAATAGTCACGTAAATTTAAGGCTTTATTTTAACGCCGAAACTTAAAAGTTTAAAAGAGTATTACAAGTAATGTTCCTGAGCATGTTCTTATAAAAGGTTGTGGTATTTGCTATATGATAACATCAAAAGTGTCACAATTGATAAAAACTATAGTTGTTTCAATGGATCATACTTAGGTATTTCTTGAGATAATATGTATACGTTCTTAGTTTTTGGCAACCTTGACAGATTTTTAGTCCTACAAAGCTTAGTGATACAGTGGTGTGGAATTATTTGATATTGTAATAGTTTTGAGTTACTTAATGTGATACATAGTAGGTTAACCCTGTAGCTCAGTTTGTAGAGCACTCACCAGGTGTATAAGAGGTCTCTGAGTTGATCTTGATTGTTGTAAACGTAGAAATTGGATTACCAAAATGTGAAAGGACATAAGCTCAAGTAATCGAAACCTAAATATTGTGAGTCTTCTTTAATTTATTTCAGAAAAGTGTTCCTTGTTTTGGTTTTTTTAATTAAGCACAAAGTTACACAATGGGCTATCTGTGCTCTGCCCACCACGGTTATCGAAACCCGGTTTTTAGCGTTGTAAGTCCGCAGACGTACCACTGAGCCACTGGGGGGCGTAACGAGTATGAAAAGCATCTCAACTCTACTGTTTACGTTTACATATTCATTAGGGGTGCGTATCTCATCATTTCCTCTTTAAAATGTAAGTTTTGTGATTTTTAGTCAGTATCCAGTCATTATGTAAAATAACACTGTACAATAGTAGATTCAATACCTTTTAGAGAATAAAAATACAGTTTTTGTGTATGTGTGTGTTTTTATCTAAAGACATCAGAGGTCTTTCATTTTACATAGATCCTCATGACAAGGTAGGGAAACTGGAGAGCTTTTCTTGTAACTATTCTTGTATTTTCTGTCAGTTTGAAACAAAGAACAAACAAAGTTTTACATGCCATTGGATTAAATGCTAGAATCATTTACTTGATAGAGATCAATTAACTGATAACAACACTCCAATTAAATCAACAATGCTAGTAACTGTAAGACATCAAAAGCATACAAAAAGTATATTTCGTTCTGTAGCAAAGGAACAACCCAACTTTCTGGTTGTATTATAAAACCTAAAATTATTCCCAACTTAAAAAAAATTAAGTCACCTTATGATTTTCACACTTCTGACAATGAAAACTACTTGTATCAATAACATAGAAATAACTTACAACCATAGATAAATATATCTTATCAGAAACCGCTTAACACTTGCAGCACTGTAGTATTTTCCTTTGAAAATTCAAGGTCCATTCACTACTACCGCAGATGCCGAAGAGAATGGAACAGGAACATATTTAGAGAATCCACCATCAGGCTGTCTTCTCTTTCCTGCTAATCAAGTATATTAGGTTGTAAGTGGTATGAAAAAAATTGTTCCTATGGTAACAGATAGTAGCTCAAGTAGCTCTAATGCTCCACAGTTCTCATTAATATCAATTTCAAGTGGTGCTGAAATGGTTTTAGATAAGATTGCCACAGCTAATCGTTGGGTAGATTTCAGTACACTGCATCCTTAGGCACTATCCACAGTTCTATTTAAACGAATCCTAAATGGTTTATGTTGCCATCTGCAGAGAAAACACAGCAAGACTTTGGCGGCAAAATAAGGCTGTGCCTATTTTAAGTAATACATTTATAACCTATGAGATTTGTGATGGTTATGTGAAAGAATAAGGACATTTATAGAATCATATTAATTTGTACATAAAGTTAAAACTCATCCAAAAATACTTCATAATCGACCACTACTGAGTTGTCAGAAATGTCAGTGGCGATTATTCACAGAATTTGGGGATCGTTTGATATCTTCTTGGAGCTCATTGGTTGACCACAAAGAACACGCAGAGTCAGGACAATGACATGTGTACTCTTTATGGCCGAATCTGCCTTAGTAACTTTTAGGCGATGTTAGTGAGAGGCACAGTGTTAAACCGAAATCAGCAAGTCTTTCATATAAGTGCACAGTCTATTCAACAACTTTTGATATCTATAGGTTGTTTGAAACTCGTACATATACTGCACACTGTGAGTTCTCAAGAGTCATTAAAGACACGCAGCAACATTCAGATAAATGAGATTCTGGCTACTGGACACAGAAATGTTGTTGAAGAAGCAAGTACTTTGACCATAAAAATATCGTGTAAGAAACGTAATCAGTTTGTTTGTATGCAAAGAAACACGAGGGTTATTTGTGTTACCCATTTCTAATTTAGCAGTGAATGACTAGAGAGCAGGCAGCTAGTCATTACCACCCACCGCCAATTATTGGGCTCTTTTTTTAGTAACGAATAATGGGATTGGTCATAACTTTATAACACTTCCACGTCCTCCTTCATTTTAGATGAGGGGTATGGTGCATACAATCATCCTCTCCTACAATTTGGTCTGTTGAATTGTTTTATTGCATCACAGACCTACATATTGTGTATTTGTTCTTGTGATTCTCGTGTTCTTACCAATCGAATTACATAATTAGGCCTAGATGTAGGCTTTTTCACTAGCCGAAATGTACATTTTTAATATAGGCGTGCTTCTACGCTTTTCGATCTAAGCGATAGTTCGTAAGTATCAGTCAGTAGGCCTAAGTATACGTGCAAGTATCGTGGCAACAAGATTACTCTGTGACTGCATGTTTACAGCTTTCAGGTTCACGTAATCAGAAATTACCAATGTGTAAATTGAACATCCAAATAAGTGGTTGCAAAAATCATCCCCCCCATCGGGTATAAAAAATGTACGCCCCTGCTTCCACGGCTGAAAGGGCAAGCTTAGAGCACAGACATATTTTACAGTGTTGTTGATTAAAAAAAGGTACATGTTTAAAGAAAAACTTGAATGTTTAGACATTTGGGCTTTATACATAGTAAGATACATAAATCGTATTTGATACAATCAACTGATAAGTTTTATTCTCTTGTTCCTATATAAACAGTGAGTGTACAAGCCAAGTTTGATTACTGTTTGTTTTTGAATTTCGCGAAAAGTTACACGAGGGGTATCTGCGCTAGCCGTCCCGAATTTTGCAGTGTAAGACTAGAGGGAAGGCAGCTAGTCATCACCACCCACCGCCAACTCTTTTACCAACGAATAGTGGAATTGACCGTAACATTTTAACGTCCCCACGGCTGAAAGGGCGAGCATGTTTGGTGCGACGGGAATTCGAACCCGCAACTCTCGGATTACCAGTCGAACGCCTTAACCCAAGTTTGATTACTTATTAGTGATTACAGTTTTTCAATCACTACCACATGTAACAACTATATGGTCATTAAACAGTGTCTACAGAAAGTTTTTGAAGTAAAAGTAGTCTTAACGAGAAAAAATCTACCTGCAATTAAACTTTGTATAAAATTGCACAAAATAATAAAAAATAATTGAATATTTAAAAGTATTTTTGTTAAATTTTCAGCAGTCGTCTTATAGAATTTTATATTTTTTGTATATATATTTATATATCAAGCTTTAACTTTAATGTAGTTACTCTTGAAAATGAAAACTATTGTAGCAATTTTTAAATAACTTCGTAATGTTCCTCAAGTAAAGTATGCATTAATAAGTAAGAGACTGAAATAGTTGACAATAACCCAAATTTGCCTTTTGTTAATTTCAAATTTGAATATCTTGTTAATCGAGTGCACGTACATTATAAAAATTTGAGCTTTGAAAAAAATAACGTTAAAAATGGTAGACTCTCAAGATACTCAAAGTGTAGCAAATGTTTTTACTTCTTTTGACCACCATTTTCTTTGAACTGTTCCTTAAAATTCGCATTGAAGGTTACTAGTAACCAGAAGGTGATAAACATTAATCGAATCGTGATATGTTTACTTGAACAAAATATTTTGTGTTTTAGGGTTTTATTTCGTTATTTGATTACAGAATTTTGAAAGTTTACATATATCTGGTATATTGCTTTGTGTTAATTGAAGAGTTACTTCTCTAACAGTAAATTATGTTAATAATTATATGTAATTGTTTGCTTATTGAATATTACAGTCAAAGGTTATATTGGAAAAATCACGTTGGTTAGAAATGGTAGAAAATACTGGGCTAGCATTACTTACTGAAATTTTAATTACTTCATATGTAATTATCTGACGGTTCCAAAATCGACCATTTTTATTATTTTCATGGCTGTTAAAACGAGCTCGTCAGTTAACCCTATATCTTAGCTGGAAGAGCATTTTCTTGACACGTAAGGTGTTCTGGGTTTAAATACCTTTGTTTTACAGGGAAATAATATATAAATACTTAATTTTTACTTGTGTTTGAATTTTTTCAAACATATTGTAATTTAAAACAAGTATTTTGACCTTAGATTTGGACAAATTTATCTGGTATCAGACTCAACTGTGTACAGTATTTAAATTATTTTTACATAAACTGTAGTGCATCACCTATATTTTTAAGGTCAGATAATTTCATTTATACATTACATTAATCAGTTTACTTAAACTCTAGTCTTACGTCATTTGTCGTTGTTCTTGTATTTTAGAATGTTACTACACTTTTACACCCCTAAGACTGAAGAATAAAAATTACTTCGATTTGTTAAGTACACTGGCCTACCTTGAATTGTTCCATAAAACTCGCATTGAAAGTTTCTAGTGACCAGAAAGTGATAAACCGTAATCGAATTGTGATGCGTTTACTTAAACAAAAAATTTTTTTTAAGTCAGTGTAGTATAGCTTCTACTTTCATATCTGGTAGTGTTCCATGTCAAAATAATAATATACAAAAGTTAACGAAGAAAGGAATCTAACAGTTTTGTTTACGCCTACATAAAACTAGTTTGAAGTTAAACGAAAGTACTGGAGAAACATAATAAAGTAATGATAATACATTTCACATTCGTACATCAAATTGTGCCTTTAAAATGTATATACAAGGGATATATTTCTTTTAACCACAAGACTACACAGTGCAACATGCTATAAAACTGTGTCCTGGTTTTCGTAATATTAGTAGTATGTAAAGTTGTACGCACGTAAATGTTGAGGGGCTTGGACAATATTATTCACTAGATTTAACACTTTTACTGCTGCGCATTCTCATTAGATCATAGTTTTCAGGTAGAATATTACAATAATCAAAGTTTATGTTCTGTGCATGTGATTGGAAGATTTATCTTCATAAAGGTAGTGAAATTTATATTATGTATTGTAAAAACTGATTATTACCTGTAAAAAACTTTAGATATAAATGTAGATAGATCAGTTTCTCAGTGATGTCGAGAAACCCACTTGTTGAGAAATTTATATGCAAAAAACGGCTCGTTTGGATTGAGAAAATATTTTTCATAGAAGAGCGAACAACGTTTCGACCTTTATGAAAAATATTTTCTCAACCCAAACGAGCCGTTTTTTGCATATAAAGATCAGTTGCTGTTTTAACTCTAAAAAACTAAAACCTGAAATAGTGCTAGTTTCCAATATTAAGTTCTGAAGTGAAATTATTATAAAACTTTGAAATGTTTATAAGAAAAAGAGAACATTAAATCTTTATCTTCCTGTTATAATAGTTTGTTTAGGTCACACGTGACTTCAAGATGTTTATAATAAATACAAATGTTTGACATGCCACGCATGTGACAGGCGTGAATGGCATATACTAAGTTTAAGGAAAATAGTGTTCTCAAATAATTTACTCTAACTTTAAACTGATGCAAGAAGGTATGAGTTAATTTTAGTAAACCTTAAAGTAAATTAGTGTAACGTTATTACAAATATATTAATTATAAATAGTCATTCATCTGGTGAACTACCAAGTAACTAACACATCGTATATCGGTCAGTTATCACTGTTAACTGAGATTTACTAATTTTGTTGGCGTTTTACCAAAAACACTTACGTTATAAAAAAAACTGTACACTCCTTTGTCCAAAGAATTAGGCTTGTGGCAGAAAGGTTCACACATATGAAGTTTTTTTGAAATGACTTTAATAAACTTTATATTCCTCCTTGGTTATGTTTTCTGCTGCTACTGAATTTCTTGATCAAGACCTGTTTAAAAGTGTTTACAAACTTGCTTTTACCTTTCTAGTGCAGTGGTTCTCAAATGTGTCAGGCTCACATACCACTTTTTGTTTGATTTTTAAAAATTACAAACTTAGGCCTAATTATAAAAAAAAACCTAGTAACAAAAATTTACATTTTTAACACTTACCCAATAATACAAAGGATGTGATTGTTTTTTCTGGCATGATTGAAACATATTTGGTACCATTTTGTTAATTTTAAGGAAACAAAATACTGCCGTGTCTATGCAGGCACAAGGTGAGTCTAAGTGAAAACTGAAGTATGTTTATGTATGGCAGGGCTTATTATAAATTTTATGATTTTTTTATATTAATTGCATGTTGTACCACTAACATTAGTTGCACCTATCACAGTTTGAGAATCCCTGTTCTAGTGAATTTCTTAATAAAGACATTATCAAAACCATGTCCATTAACTAAAATAAGTCAAAAGAATTCTGTTGAAACCTCTGAATAAAAGTATTCTCAGTCCAACTTAAACACAAATTAGTATGTAACATTTATTTCAGTAAACAGTTTTTTATTTTTTACAAAATTGGGGATAAAATTACAAACTGTTAAGGCAAGGTAAATTACATCAAACAATGACACAGCAGTACAGGCTTGGATCATTTATAGCAAGACAGAACTTCCAAATATATATAAAACATACTTTTCTGTATATTTAAATGGAAGAAGATTAGAAAAACTTTAAAAAGTCACTACACCCAATACACAACATGTCATAATATTCAGGCATTTTTGCAGCAATCTATAAAAAGCACCTATTTATTAACTTGGATACTTTGTTAATTAAGTACACACATTATATAACTTTGAGCTTTGAAAAAAAATAACCATACAAATGTTAGTCTCTCAACATACACAAAGTGTAGCAAATGTTTTTAATTCTTTTAATCAACATAGCCAGTAAAATCTGAGTGTATTCCCCCAATATTTCTCTTCAGATAACTGTCTTTTTACTTCTGAAGCTTGCACTGGAGGTCCCACTTGAATAGCCTTGAAAGTTTCAAACGAGTGAAAAATTTCTTTGTAGTTAAATTTCATTTCTGTCACAATAATAATATAGGCAATGCACTTGAAGTTAAAATGTGGAACTACAGCCTAAAGGGAGAGAGAGAGAGACAGGCCTGGTGACTGATTCTTCTAGAAATTCTTCATTTGACATTCGAGTAACAAATACAGGTCTGCATGCTGTAACAACTCACTTTATTGGAATAACTTCAGGTCAAGTAAGAGACAATGATAACTGCATCTATAATTTTGAAGCACAGGTACTCAGTTTTGTTAATACCATGTACATGTAAATAGAAATGTTAGCAACTCCATAATCAATAAAAATAATTTAAAGAATTTCTTAGAGCTTAAGTAAAACAATAAACCATGATCAGCTCTGAATTGTAGCTGAATATATTCTAAGCTAACATTGTAGACACGAGTCCTGATGGTAATTGTATTACTGAAACTAGTCAGCAATAAGTAATAATAAATATTTTATCTTTAACTGTGTACAAAAATGTCATTTTATATTCTTGACATGATCAACTGTTGACAATAATTCTATTTATGATTTTCTTTAATAATTACTAAAATTTGGAATGACAACTTGATACATTACATACAATTTCTAAGTACCAATATGAACAACTGGCAGTAGTTACACCAGAATCAGTTTCTAAGTACCAATATAAACAACTGGTAGTAGTTACACTAATGTGAATTTCAAGTACCAATATAAACAACTGGCAGTAGTTATACTAATGTCAATTTCAACTGGCAGTACACTAATGTCATAAACAACTGGCAGTAGTTACACCAATAATGGTCAGCACAATGTGAATTTCAAGTACCAATATAAACAACTGGCAGTTAGGCAGTAGTACATTAATTTCAAGTACCAATATAAACAACTGGCAGTAGTTACACTAATGTCAGCCACAAGTACCAATATAAACAACTGGCAATAGTTGCATTAGCATCACTTTAAAGAACCATTATAAACAACTGGCAGTAGTTACACTAGTGATAGTTTGTAAGTACCAATATAAATACAGAACAACGTGCTAATTTTTATTTTTATACAATCAGTATCATGCTGTGATTCATTTCACAATGTACATATTTCAAGCAAGATGCATTACCAATTTCTAAAATTACTTTGGATGAATGTTGAACAAAACTGATTAATTAATTTACTGATTAAAAAAACCCAACAAAAACCACCTTATGTTCCACATGAGCAAAATGTCCATCCCAGATATACAACTGCTGTCCAATAGCTATTCTTAACCAGAAAGCAGCATTAAGTGATATAGTTACAATGCAACACAGTTAAAAGTGTGAAGCAAGATATGGCTCAAACCTTGGGCCCTCTGATCTGCACCCCCCTATATACTGATCATTATGAGGCACAACCAGCCTGAAAAATATTTGAAATTAATGTGAAGGAAATTTTCTTTCATTTCCAATAAATGAAAAATAATTTAACCTTTTTCTTTTCAAATCTCCTTTTACATAATAAAAGTTGGATTTAGTTCTGGTGATAGAAATGTTTTATCCCATAACATTAATATTATTTTGTGTAGTTACAAAATTTCGGGTTGCTAAAAAATTCATTTCTTGAAGGAAAAGAAATTCAGAAAAAAAAGATTAGCCCAATCTGACATATCTGTGTATGCTTTTAATTTTATCACCAACATGTATTCTTACAGTGTAAATAGTGGATTTGTTTCTAAACACAAACTGTATTTCAATATTTTTTATTTATTTCATATACTATAGCATCTTTAAAACAAATCACTTTTTCAACATTAGGAAAAAAATGTATGTACACCATGATGAAACATAAAAACTTTTAGATAAAAAATAATATAAAACCAATTCTTTTAAACCCTTCCACAACAGAGCTGGGTTTAGACATCCAACAGTTTGCAATGCTTGAGGTGTTAAAAATGTTAGAGCAGCAAGCAACAGCTGATGTGGATGAAAGCAACATGAAACAGAATTGTTGCTTTGGTTTCACTGGATGAAAGAACATTTTTATGTTGGGTCCCCATAAAAAAGAAAGTTAAAACAGACCTTTCTTTTTTTCTTTTTTCTTCTCTTTGACATCCAACTGCCTGTAATACAAACAAGTTTTATAACGACAGTAGATACCAAATTACGCTACGTAAAGTTTTTTTAATATTTACGCATTCCAGTGTTGAAATGTAATTAGTTATTCAAATACACTTGGATAAATGGTTTTTACTGAAATACACCTTTGTTAAAAAACAACAAACTGCACACCACTGTAAATTTCAGTTTTATATGGGTTAAAAAAAGGTGTAAAATATAAAATAATCTCACCCGGTAAGGAGACAAAAGAATACCACAAAATTATGAGCAGTATTTGTCCAACTCGAAGTTTTAACTGATGAAACAATGGCTTTTATCCACACAAAACATCATTACTAGGTTTCCGGTTGTTTTAATAATTTTAAATTATGGAAAATTCTACAATTTATCAGTAAAAGCTACATCTCAGTACTCAGCTAGCAACTTTATGAACTGCCTGTTTTGTAATGGTAGTCCAAAGTTTCCTTGAGAATAACTTTTACACAAAATACCAAACTTTGTCTAATTTAAAATCCACATTATAAATCTTATTTTAAATGTTTCACTGATACTAAAGTACACTAAGCCAATGACAAATATTAGATTGTAATGAACCAAGAAACATATGTTAAGTTTTTTTTCTTTACGTCTACAAATAATCATTCATAAAAATTAGCCCACTAATTAAGTTTAAACTAGGTTAAATTCTTCAGTCTATAGATTAAAACAATATCTAATTTTGTAATCAAAGCATGTTCTTGATATAAAATGAAATGGCTGAAACATTTGCCAGATATTTATTTTCTTGTAAATGTTTTTTATTCTGGTTGGTTATTATATTTCTCTGTGTAAAATGTTCGTAAAGACAATCTGAAACTGTTACCAAATAATATGACCTGAATATTTCTTTACACTCACCAGCTCTACTGAATTAATTATCATTATACACTAATCATCTATTCCAGTTACATGTCAACTTGTATCTGTCCAACCACAATCCATTCTTTTGTTCATTCATGCTAAAGTGTTTTTCTAACTGGTGATAAAATATTTTCTTGTTAAGTTAAGGAGACACTAAGTTGTCTAAAAATAAGTAACAGAGAACTGTGGATTTTTTATAGTGTTGTACCTCTTCACCCTGATCATTAAACAAATAATATCTTCAAACTTCATCAGATCATTAACAAGTAATAATAACATTTGCAAAAACTGAAAATATATTATTTTACAGAGAATTACAAAATGTATCTTTACAGTATTACCAATGATTAATATTCATGAAGAAGCACTGCCCAATAATTCCAGTGGATGTTGTAGTGTTGGGATCAAAATTTCTTGCCCACATTAACCATTATTTGTCAAAACCAACATCAAGACAACTGAGCAAATTTTGCTACAGTAAAGAGAATCATGGAGTGGGAATTCAGTTGACAAGAGCAAGATGTCAACTTAGTCAAAGTTGAACTAAGTGGATAACACTACAGTAAGTCTCCAACTTTATAACTGGTAAAACCACTTCATGAATCATTTCAGGTGACCAAATATAAAATTTATATAAAAAGCAAAACAATTTCAAAACAGGCAGACTTGCACATAATCTATACTTCTGTAATGTTATGCACAAAAAACAGTTCTTTGCCTTCTAAAACTAAAATGCTCACAGCATTTGCAGCTTAAACCTGTGTTGCAATGATGAGGCTCGTAACTCAATACAGTATCATTTATTTTTGAGAAAAAGGAAATTCTCCTTTAAAAGAATAGAGAAAGAAACCAGAATTGTCTGATCAAATTAAGAACCATGAATGATTAAAACATATACTTATAAAGTTTGAATAGTTAATTACATCTTGGATATAAGCTGCTGCACAAAATCACAGATGTTTTTTGGTAACCTTCAATTTACTTCCTATTTTAATAGTTTTCTAACCTAAGCCTGAACCTTAGAAGTAATACCTGACCTCTGTTCTTGAAAGCATTTATGTTTACCTGGGTAAATTTACGACTTTGAGGGAATGAGGTTTAGAAAAACATTATATACTCGAGACTTTGTGGGAAATGTCTTGAGACAATCCTTTGTGATACAGTCACCATCATTATCTAGTTTTTATCCAAACATTTCATGGGCTGCTTCATACAACATTAACTTTTTAAAGTGCTTTTATATCACATTGTAAAACATGTACTTCAATAGCATTATTTTGTCTGTCTTGAATTTCACACATTGCTGTACAAGAGCTGCACTAGTCATCCCTAATTTATCAGTATTTTTCTTTGGAATTTAAACCAAAGATACACAATGAGCTGTCTACCCTCCACCCTTCATGGGTTTCATAACTCGGTTTCTAGTTTTGTAAGTTTGAAGACATACTGCTGTGCTACTGGGGACAATTTAGCAGTGAAAGACTAGAAGGAAGGCAGCTTGTTGCCACCACTGCCACCTCTTGGATTAATTTTTTACTAATGAATAGTGGGAGTGAGCATTAAATCATAATGCCCCTACAGCTGAAAGGGTGAGCATATTTGGTGCGACAGAGATTTGAACCCGCACCCCTTGGATTGTGAGTGGAGCATCGTAACCACCTGGCCATGCCAGGCCCATATATATTTTCAAATGTCCAGTGGACTGGCAGTCAGGAACCACTGGTCTACATCATTCGTTACAAGTACAAATTAGAAATAGCTACAATACACAAGACAAACGTGAAAAAAAACTTACTCTTTTGAATTAACTTCCATTGTCATCTTATGAATGGCAGTTTCACCATTAGCATTTTCAAATGCTGCTTTCTCCCTTTCAAAAATTTTCCTTTTTTCTTCTAACTCATGCTTTTGTTGTTCCAAACTTTTAGTCATATGCTCATGTCTACGCTGAAGCTACCAATGTATTGAAAAACTGGATATAACTTTTATCAGGTTTTAAGTTACCTCTATTAAAACAGGTTTATCCTGTCAATTAACGTGTCTCACAAACGAATAAGATAACACAGTTATTTGAAAGACTTACAAAATTCTTTAAGGATATAGAAATTTCACCAATTAACATGCGTATGACTTGTGTACAGATGACAGACAAGTTTATTCAATGTTTCCGTACTTACATCTGTTTCTGAATCTTTTAATTTCTTAACTTTTTCTCTAACTTTCATTTCAAAAACCTGTTCCATTTCCTTTTCCATTTTTTTCATCTTAAGGATATGTTCTTTTTTTTCTTCTTCCATCTGTGAAAAAGGGTTCCTAATAGATAAGAACAAAAGGTCAAGTTCACTGTTTAGCCTTATAAAAAATTTAAAGGTAGAAAGAGAGTACTGTCACTGAAGTGCAACTGTTTTTATTACTATTGTTTTACTTCAATGTTAAGGAAGATAAAGCTGTAACAGAAAAAAAAAACCATTAAATTTTTACTTTTCTTTAATAAGTTGTCTTTCTTTCTTTCATTTAATTCCTGGTCATCAACTAATTTCTTCTTATGGTACATTCTAAAATTTTTACACATTTATTTTTAAAAATCAATCCAAATTAAACTGAAGGACGAAGCATATTAAGTTTAATACTGATCAGTTAGCACAGGACCACACACAAGATGTGTAATGAATTCAAGAAAGAAGAACAGTCAGTTAATAAAAAAGTATTTCAATTCTGAGTCTTTTTTTTTTGGTAATTCTTTGCATAATAAGTTCACTAACTAAAAAATATCTTTGAATAAAAACCTGATGACCAACTGCAAGCTGTTTTGTTTTTTTATGAAACAGAAGTCAAAGTTTATTCATAAATCTGAGAAAACTATTAGAGTTCCACATGTTTTTACCTATTATTAATTCTACCTATGTTGCATAATTGGAATTTTCAAACTGAAAAGTACTTTATTTGCACAGAGCTAAATAACCAGCTTAGAAATTCCCAGGATTCTCTTCTATAATTCTGAGCTAATGACCAGAGAGAAGACAACCAGCGAGTCGAAATCATTACCATAATGATTTTTTCCAGTTTTTGTTTTAAATGAAAATGGGGCTCGCTGACATGTGTATAAAGTGCCAACAAGTGAAAAGTGTGATATCATGTCCTGAACCTTTTGTCTGAAGCCTACCAACTGCTGGGTCAAACGATCTTATTAGTCATATTTTAAAAAAGTTTATATTAAGATACTTTGTATTGACTAATATAATTTATCAGTGATTTGTTTATCCCTACATTCACATTAAGGCTTCTTCAAATTATGTTGAAGTTTTTGTTATTATAATTTACAATTAACCACAGGAACTATCCTTATACTTACGTCATTATTTAATTGAAAAACAAAACAAAAACAGTAACAAAATCACAAAACCTCGATTTTAATGGTGATACCATGAAGCTAAAAACAAAAATTTTATACTTCAAATTTAATTTTAAATACAAAAATTGTACAAAATCAGTACAGTGGCACAGGCCCATCGATGTCACATGACAACAGTACGGTGGCACAGGCCCATCGATGTCACATGACAACAGTACGGTGGCACAGGCCCATCGATGTCACATGACAACAGTACGGTGGCACAGGCCCATCGATGTCACATGACAACAGTACGGTGGCACAGGCCATCGATGTCACATGACAACAGTAACGGTGGCACAGGCCCATCGATGTCACATGACAACAGTAATGGTGGCACAGGCCCATCGATGTCACATGACAACAGTACGGTGGCACAGGCCCATCGATGTCACATGACAACAGTACAGTGGCACAGGCCCATCGATGTCACATGACAACAGTACAGTGGCACAGGCCCATCGATGTCACATGACAACAGTACAGTGGCACAGGCCCATCGATGTCACATGACAACAGTACAGTGGCACAGGCCCATCGATGTCACATGACAACAGTACAGTGGCACAGGTCCATCTATGTCACATGACAACAGTATAGTGGCACAGGTCGAGCTATGTTACACGACAATCCTCAACTCCTTAGCTATCTAAATAATAATAATAAACTTAAAACTTAACAAAACATAACAGTAAAGACCTATTCATATAAAAAAAACTGTATTAAAATACTATAGATCACATAAATAAGAGAGACAGCTCAACCCTTTCAACGAGTTGACTAAACAAATCCAAAAAAATAAAATAGAACATGAGAAGAAGTTTAGAAGAGCATGAAGTAATACTATGGTTGTGTCAGTAATCACACAAGTAAAATGTGCCAATCATACCATCAGAATAATAATAATCCATCACTTTTCTTATTAATTTATTTTCTTTGCAACTATCTACTATCTTTCCTTTTAATATTTTTATTTCCTTCCATTGCTCTCTTACACTTCTTATGCCACACAATTTCTCTCTATGGTCATGGGATAAAGTGGTCCTTGTTATTACTGTTAATAATTTCTACTTACCTTTCTCTAAAATCCTTTTTTGTTTAATATTATCTATTATTTTAATAAATTCTCACCATTAAGTTTTCTGTTAATAAGTTTTTTCTACTTTACTTATCATTCCATTAATTATGTAATATAGACACTTTTTATGTCACTCAATTCATGTTTGGAATCACAGGGTAATATGGTCTTTATTATTACAGTTATTATTAATTTCCTCTTACCTGACACAGCCTTTTTAGAAAGATCACAGGTTTACACCTTGATTTATTTTCTCATAATAAAGAAGATCCCATCCTTCAAACTTCAAAGTGCTTATGAACTTTTTTGAACAGAGTTCTATTCATTTAAGTTTACGTATATATATAATAAAAGTTCATAATATTACCGAAATGGTAGAAATCTGGAAAGCTACATTTGGGTTAAAAATGTTTCGTCTTTCAAAAAAAGGTGCAAGTGACAACAAATCATACCAAAAAGGAGGAAAGAATGCCAAAGAACTAACTTATTTGTTATGACATTTGGTGTGCCATCTGCTCCAACACCTGCAAGTTTCTGGCACCTGTAGTTTTCATAATGCACATTGTTGGTGACCTCCATAAGGTCATGCATATGAGTCCTGCAACAAAGAAATAGTTTCACATTCTCACAATTTATTGTATCAACCAAACAAAAATATACAGGGAGAATTTCAAACATATGTTTCTGATAATGAAGAAAATTGCACCTAGAGAGAAGTTTTTTGCTTTTATTTCTTCATAGTTTTCTGTTATTGGACTCTCCAACACATATCAAACAATTTCAAGACATAAAATCCACTTAATTCTCCATTATATTAAATTATAAGCATACTCTTACAGCAAAGCAATTGCTGGTTGATGAATTATGAGAAAAGTATATCTACTCTTTTGATTTGTATTATTACATAATAACAGTAAAAAAATTACATGGAAATTTGACAAAAAATATTAAAGGCAAATAAATTTTGTTTTCAGTCTAGCCAGAGGTATAAAATAAAATTATTCTACTTTTGAAATTAATTAATAAAAATAACTCAGATTAGGCTTAGCATTTACAAACTGAAAGAAATTTAGTGTTTTGCAATTGAATCTTGATATAACACTATGCACATTAGAAAGGTAGGAGGTAACAGAAGTTGGTCCAGATGAAAGAGACCTATTTTAGTGTAAACAAAAAACCAGAGTTGTAGGCTTAATGACTGAGTTTTATATAGTTAACCCTGTTTATTCTGTCTATCATTTTGATCAAAGTTGTTACCACCATGTGACCCTGAAGCTACACAGTTTTCAGTGTAATAAGTATATCTTCACAAATGTGACAAACTGTTAGTAAATATCTTTTGTTCACAAAATAGAAGACCTTTTTAATTAAGTATTTTTCCAAAAAATTTGTCTGCAAATTTATGGAGACAGAGTCTAATTCTGATTAGTCTGAGTGCAAGGTGTTTTTCATATTAAAATTTAATATATGTTTTTCATTTAAAGTTTTAAAATTTCATTAGAACCTCCTAAATAAATAGCAATAGATTTTCTTCAGGAAAATTATATATTTTATCAGTTATTTTTCTCTATCCTAACACTGTAAGAGCTCAGTTCATTTTACCAAAGTTGTATCCACCACAAAGTATCATGAAATAATTTTCAATTATTCTCTGTTTATCTTTAATGGTTGCAGATTGTAACAGTTTAAATCTGTTTTTTCTTTTTAATTTTGTTGCTCTTTCAACTATGTTTAACTAGGGAACCTGTGAAGCAAGCTAGAAATAATTTTTGATAGGTCGTTTAGACAGAGCGTTCATTATGAAACTTTGTAGAATTGACAGTAACTGCCTGTTGTGGAGATACAAGCATAGAGGACAATGTTTCAAAAGACTTCCACCTTTCGTCTTCAGGCCTAAAGATGAAAGGTGGAAGACTTTCAAAATGTCATCCTCTATAATTGTATCTCTGCAACAGACAGTTGCCATCCATTCTACAAAGTTTCATCATAGAAATAACCTGTGAAATTTACAACTCAATCTACAGTACTTAACTATATAACTCATGAGTTTCTCATGTGGATAGCTCATAAAGAAACATCTCTTCTTATCTAAACTAGTAAACTTCTAGTTTATTTTAGAATAAAAAATATACATGAAAAACAAGAAACTTATGAGTAGGTACTGTACCTTATTTTTATTTTTGCAGTCAAACTAATTTTTTCTAAGATTGTGTTAGTAATTTATCAGATCTTGATTTATTTAAAACATTCAACTTAGAAGAAAAATGAAAACACACAAAAAGCTCCGAGTGTATTAGGTACTTCCCTTAACTGTTCAAATGCAACCATGCAGCTTTGAACCCATATGCCTAATAGTACCAGAGAAATAGCTAGCATCAATCAGTAGATTAAAATATTCTCTTTCTACTGTTTATAAATAATGTAATAGTAAACGTCAGAGAGAAGTACTGGTACTTTTTGAAAGACAGTATGTGACTGGAAAAGTGAATTTTTCTTCTGTGGTTTATTTTTCTGTAAATCAAGATGAACAGATGCTATAAAATTAGATTATTTCTCAGCAGTATCTATAATTTTGTGTATTAAAACTCAAAAGCTGAAATAGGGTTATAAAGAATGTTTAATTGTGTTATTTGGAGTGAACAAGCATCCCAACACACAGAACTGAAGGCTGAAACTTTAAGATATCTCAGTTTAAAATTTAATTTATTATTTTCCAACAAAAACTTATTGACTTCAATTCGTAATAAAGTAGTTTAATTACAGTCTGAATGTAACTGTTACAGAACACAACATGCCCACGTTTATCTGCCCATATCCACATGACTGATACATTATAACGATAGATTGAAACAGTTTCTTTTCTTTTTGAGTTCTCATTTGTTACTGGTGCAAAGGTACACAGTGTACCAGATGCACTCTGCTTGTTGCAATAAACTGAGCTTCAGATTATAGCACTGCAAGTGTGCAAACTTATCTCCAGAATGATGTATCTGTTGAGATTTTACAGTGTCTCGGGTGAACAGAATCTTAATATTTCTATTTTCCTCAACACTACACAGACCTTTAGCACCATCTACATTACTCACCGAACCAGTATGTTTCTCAGTGCAATGAAATCACAGTGTTCCAACTTTTCAACTAGAAAATAAAAATTTTTCAGTCAAGAACATATTAGCCAAGACACAGAACAAAATGTGAAAACATATCACGCATGTAGGTTTTATAATGAATAACGTTAAGAAGATTTCTGCCGATTATAACTTTGCACGTTACAAGTATACTGTAAAATTTAGTAGAGGGAGAAGTGATTCTTACATGATTTTTAACAGTTAAACATTCTAAAACCAATAAAAATAACAATGAAGTTACAAAGGAAACTCCAGATAAAATAATGGACTGAAAATATTCTTGCTAAGCAGAAACATGGTTAATATTTCAAGCATAAAACTGTCATGATGACTGAGCTTTTCAACTTATTAAAGTATTTTCAACCTACATTTTCATGCATTAAAAACCTGCTTTAACTGAAGCCACTTCAGTTAAGCCAAACCATAAAGATTAAAATGGTGATCTTATTAAATTGTACAAGATGTACAAAGCTTTTCTTTTTGTTCATTTCACATTTTAAAATCAGGAACAGAGAAGAAGACAGATTAACAAACATAAGAAAAAGCAGATTCTTTCAGTATAACATCAAGTGACTTACTATAACTTGAAATTTTCAGAAATCTTCAAATCAAAATGTCACAAATTAAAACTAATTCTTTTCTATTTTTGCCTAGAATATGGGGGATTGTTTGTGAAGTTCAGAAAGTGATATTCAGTCAGGAAAATAATTTTAAAATCTTTAGGTTGGTGCTTAAAATGCAGTTTCAAAAGAAAAAAAAATTCAAAATTTCAAATGGAAGAGCCAACATTATTTTTATGAAACATGTGTTACAAGTCTTAGTTTTGATGAATAATTAAGTTTAAAAAATATCACTGTTATTTTAACTATGAGAAAATTTACTACACAGAGATAAATATATGAACCTTGATTTTCAGTTTGAGATCACCATTTTATCATTTTTTACTTAACACTCATGAACTGCAGTTACTAATAGTAATGAAAACATCAATTTAAACAACAGTTTCATATAGTTTATACATTGTTAGCTAAACTGAGTTCATAATGCTTTTGATTCTTACACGTTCAGGAAAAAGTTATATAAATAACTGTTTCCATGTGAAGTATGAAAATATAGTTTTATCTTGGACAATAACTTGCCTTCTACAACACCCCAAGGATACCTCCTTCCTTTAACTTTCTTTTCATTTACTTCAACTACAGTGTTACTTCCTACAACTGCAAACGGCACACGTGCCTAGAAAAAAAAAAGTGCCAATTTGGTTACATGAAAACCTATATACCTTTCTTGTTTCACAATAGTTTTCAATTATGCATTAAAAATTAATCTCACAATAACTCGCACAGTATCACCTTTCTCAATCACATTTGTCAAAAAAAAGAGAAAACACTCCATAATCTCTCCAAAAAGACAGTCACACATTGCAGGAACTCCCACCATATCACCTTTCTCAATCATGTTTATCAAAGAAACTCCATAATCTCAACAAAAAGACAGTCACAAGATATCCCACAATATCATCTTTCTCAATCATATCCGTGAAATAAAGTTCATAAACTCTAACCCCCAAAAAGGATACAAGCCAGAAAAACTCCAATTATGTCTTTCTCCCCTCTCAGAAAAAATATCACAGAAAGTCCCATCACAAACGTTCAGTTAGCTTCAGCTTTCAGGATATTTACAATCAATTTATTGAGTTAACTGACATAAAGAAAACAGTGAAATTAATATATTTATACAATCTACAAATGTAAAATAGTTAACTGATCTTACCTTCATAAGGTTCTGTAACTTCTTTTCTTCTTCATCATCACAGTCAGGAAACTTGTAAATTATTATCTTGTTCTGTGCTATCTCATTCATTATCTGAAAATAATATAAACAAATATGAGTTTGCAATTATGGTTAGCGAATATGTTAGGCTTAGCAATAGATTGATGTGAATGGCAGGCAGCTAGTCAGCTAGACCCACACTCTACTCTTGGATTACTTTTTGTCAAAGAACACTGAGATAGACTGTGACATTATAACATTCCTACATCTGAAAGGATGATATCTTTGGTGACAATGCTTCAGTCCTGTGGCCTGCAGATTGCAAGTTGAGTGCCTTAACTGGTGGGCCTTGCCGCACCATTAACATACAAGTGCATAAACTGATAGTTTATTGGTGTCTATTGTAAAATATAGGAGAGAGAACAATTTGAAGGAAGTGAAAGTAGATTCTTTGTTTGTTTGGTTTTTTCGGATATTCACAAAAAGGTATTTCTGCTAGTTGTTTTTAATTTGAAACCAATAAACAATATAGGAAGACAGCTAATCAACAGTATCCATTGCCAACCAACTCTAATCGACTGGCTCTTAGGTTTCACTGTCATTCTTAAGATGTATTCATGGCCCAAAATGTGACAATAGGATGAGAACCTTAGGCTCACATTCTGTCTTCCCAAATACTAGTCAACACCTGGTCAGAGTGAATATAGGAAATAACAATATGATTTCAATGTTTTTGTTCTTAACCATTAAAGATTTTAAATCTTTATGTAAAAAAATGTTTCACCAATCAATAAAGTTTAAAAAATAAACTTCATAAATTGTTCTGATTTGTGCAAAATATTGATTTTAAATACTAAAATCAATATTCTTCATAAGTCAAAACACTTAAAATCAAATTTGCCTTTTCAACAGAGAAAAGAGGTCTCAAATTCACACATAATTGCTTTCTAAACCGTAATTATAAATGAGTCAATTCTTAGTTAATAACCCTTTTTGACTACAAAACTAATTTCAATGACATAGCTGAATCAAGCATGCTTTAATTTCCTATAAAAAACATTCTCTCCATATGGCTTTATGTAGTTACAACCATCCTTCGAAATAACTTTTTAAAAAATAGTTTGAAATTTTTTAAGAAAGGCATTTGTTTTCACATTCTTGTGCAAGTTTATTCTATTTCTGATATTTTTGTGTGGACTTTCTACAAAAATCAACACTCACACATTGAAAACAACATAATAGTACTTTTCTTAAATAAATCTGGTGTTGAAGGATGTGTTTTATCTTTGGTCTTACTTGTTTTAATCCCATTAGATAAGGGTGGTGGTGATTTTTTTTATAGATGCTATTATGACAACACGATAACTGAACCAACAATGAAAATAAAGTCACAAATAAAGCTGTAATAACTTGAAATTCTCTCCAAACCTTTCCAGTAAATATCAGAAACTTGTAATCACTTACTGTTCTTTTAAACAGAGCACACTCATCAGATGTCATAGTGTCAGCTTTGGCAATAACAGGAATAATGTTGACTCTGTCATGTAGCCTCTTCATGAACTCGATATCAAGGTTTTTTAAACTGTTGTGGTGAAACAATTAATAAATTAAGGAATTATCAAGTATCAGCTACAGAGTGAAATTTTGATAACACACACACACACACACCATATTTGCCCAAATAAATGTTTGCTCTTTTCTCCCAAACACCCCCTGGAAAAAATTTACTGTGCATTATATTTGTACACATACAACTTTGGTAGATATTTTAATAGAAGCTATTACCAAAAATTTCTAAAGTATCATTAAAGTTTTCAAAAATTTTATATCCAATGGAATGGATGATGACATGATGTGAGAATCAGAAGAAGACAAAGCAAAGGTTGAAGGAAAAAAATGATGAATATGATGGTAGTGACAATTTTAGCAATGACAAAGGTTTACATGAAGATGAATGATTAGCTTAGTTTATTACCATGCATACTTTTCAATAATTTTTTTTAAATTGTCACATACAAAAATTCAATGAAAGATTTCTAAAAATATTTAATACGTCAATAGTTGTTTAGTGTATTTAAAAACTATTCAATAAATTTTCTACAAATGATGCATTAAGAAAAAACAAACTTTCTTCTGAAAATTAGGTGCATATTATATTCAGACAACTAAGGTATATTAAACATAAATGTGCTAACTATAAATAAAGAAAAGATTTGTTTCTTAATGGACTTCACTTTATCATAAAATCCAGGTTGTCTTGAAAAATGAAAATTAGTTGGAAAATTATGTAGTGACCAAGATATGATATTTTAAGTGTTTTTTTACAATACCTTGTAAATTCATTAACAAACTGAGAAATGTAGCTAATCACTACCACTAGTCCATTTTTTTAAATTTTGGGACATTACTTTTACATTTTAAAACAAGCAAAATATAAAATTTTCTTTGTAATTATCACTAAGCTGGAATATTATGTTCAGCAAAAATTAAACAAAATACTACCATAACATATTTGCTATACTTTACTGCTGATAATACTAACCCATGACCAGAAGGTGCAATGAAATATAGACAGCAATGAACTCTGGAGTCTACTAACGTACTGCGATGAACCCTAGACTCTGCACTCAGATAGTCTTCATATTTACTTTCAATATAGTTTATTACTGGTTGCCAACTGTGAAGACAGACAGACAAATAAATTACGCATTAAAAACAAAACACAGAAGTGATAACAAAATAAATAAATAAAAATAATATAACAAATTTGATTGTTTGTAAATCTAATCTAAAAGTAATAATGAAAACCAATGACTTTCACACAACTTGACAGGATGAAACTTACCAATTACTGTTGTCTACAGCATCACCAAAACCTGGTGTGTCAACAACTGTAAGGGCTAAATTAACACCATTCTCTTTCAGAAGAACCTTTGTTGTTTCAACCTACAGCATTGATAAATAGAATGGTAAACCAATGTTGATGTTGTTAAACAACTAAATTGAACCTGCCCTAAGCACACCATAACATATAATACTTAAAAAGCAAAGTAGTTCACAAAATCTTGGTTATTATTGCATGGACTAACATTGTATCTTCCAGTACATTTAATGTTAATATTAAAATAATAAACCTTTAGTGCTATAATAAGATATTCACTTACAGTATAACACGTATGCTATTTGTAATAAAATAGTCCATGATTTCTGACCACTTACACTGCTTGTTACTTTCTTTTTTAATACATTAAATTACCAAGGTGGATTTTCTTCAGACAATATTTAAACTCTAGAATACTCATGGCATCAGCAGTATTTTATTTATCAAAATAATTTCACTGTCTTTCAAGACAGTTTTCTTCTTACTTGATAACAGTTTTTCAAATGATTAGGAAAAATGTGTTTAATACATTAAAACAAGAAAAACTTTCAGTGATGAAAGTGATAGCACATGATAAAATCATGTTTCAACATCTAGTGCACACATCCATACAAACCCAAGTATTTCAAGTAACATAGAGTATAAATAGTGAGTTCAAAGTCAAAATTTCATATCACACTCAAAACAAAACTGAATGCATACAATATGCATGTATAAATTAAATATTATTAATCTTAAAACACAGGCACTTTTTTGTTTGGTCTCCAATTTTGAAATGAAAATCATATACAGTTTTCTTACTTGTAGCGTTTTCTTTGGTCTATGGGATGGGCCAGGATGTTCATCTGAATAAATATCTGCCAGAAACATGGAATTAACGAGTGTTGACTTCCCAAGACCTGACTCTCCTACAAGAGAATTTAACATAAAACTGGTTAAATATAAAACATTAATGACGGTTGACTTCCCAAAACCCATTTCTTCTTTAAGAGAAATGGGTCTAGAGAAGTCAAGAGAAATTAATATAAACCTGGTTAAATAAAAACATTAACGAGTGTTGACTTCTCAAGACCCATTTCTCATACAAGAGAAATTAATACAAACTTGGATAATTAAAAGCATAAATAAAGGTTGACTTCCGGAGACATGACTCTCCTACAAGAGAAATTAATACAAATCTGGTTAATTAAAAACATTAATGAGGGTCTACTTCCCAAGACCTGACTCTTCTACGAGAGAAATAAATATAAACCTGGTTAAATCAAGGAATAAATCAAAATTACTCAAAACTCAATTTTCCTACAAGAAAAATTAACATAAACAATTATTTATTTAGTGATTAAATCAACATGATGTCTAAAATACTCTGAAAAAGTAAATTCAAAATTATTCCAATTTTCAAATAATGGTAATTCTTCTGATAATTCATATGACTGCAATCGTCACTGGGAGTTCTAGGATCAGGTTTGTCGAGTACCTTAACACTCCTACGAAAAGACGTTTCTGGTCCTAATTTCTCCAAGCCCGTTCCCCTGGCTGTGGTTTCGCTAGATAGTAGATAGGGACAGTGGGAATCTCGTTAATCCATTCATTAATGGATTTAAATGGCAATTTCATTTAAATACAAAATTATTAGCCTAATATTAATAACCTTTCAAGTTGCTCTGGGGCCTCACTTTTCATAGGAGTGTTAACCACTTGCCCATGCCAGGTCCATCATTTTCGGATACAAAGTTCGGCAATAACTGTAAAACAATAAATAATTTCAAGACAGTAAAAACCATCGCAGGTTCGTGTTACTAGAAGCAAAATCAAATGCAACAATTCTCAGCTGACATCATGTCACCAACTCCAATACTCGTTGTTACAACACTACAAGAGACTCGCAAATTATTTGCGGTCAATTTAATCCTTTCACAATAGTGGCCATTTTCTTTTGCCACAGGCAGCAACAAAATCGAATCCGAGATTTAAAACTACTATAAGAAAATTATTTGAAGTTGCATTTCATATTTTAAGTTTTTACACAATAATATAATATTAAATTGTTTTTAATAAAGTTTAAAGAGAAATTAAAAACAAAACAAAACCAAAAAGATCTATAATATTGTTGAGATTGTAAATAAGCGCATCCTACGTCTAAACACATTTTCTTCAACACCTTTTAAAATTTTTCCTTGCACATTAGCGTTCGTTCTGCCATCTATGATAAGGTTTTAATATGCTGTACAAAAATATCTGCTGAAATACATTTACACCCCTTAAAAATTAGCGCACGCACATCCACATTTAGATCGTAAAGTGGCGAGCATTTGCAGGACAGGCAAAAGCTGAGTATCATTACAATACTATAAGTATTATAAGTACTATACAAAAACCAAAACAAAACATTTAGTCAGTATTTCAACAAACAGTTAAAAACACCTAAAGATGTCCATGTGCAAATAATACAAGCCAGAGTTTCGACAATAAATATTCCGAAAATTAGCTTGGTATTGTAATAAAATTAAATCTTCACACTCGAACACGAGAATGAATAAAAAAATAAAATATGTGGTGGCGCCTGTGGTTCATTAGTTTGATTTGTTTTTCCCGGGTTAACTTTGGTTTGTTTTAGAATTTCGCGCAAAGCTACACGAGGGCTATCTGAGCTAGCCGTCCCTAATTCAGCAGTGTCAGACGAGAAGGTAGGCAGCTAATTATCACCACCCATTGCCAACTCTTGGATTACTCTACGGCACTGACCACATGAAGTTATTAAGACAAATTCACATATGGAATAAACATAGAATAGTAAAGTAGTTCCACGATGGGTACTTTGGTTAATCAAATAAGCAGCGCCACTTGTCTTAATGTACAGAACACACCGAATCGCGTTCTCCTAAAGAGAAAACTTGAGTCTTTTCTGTCTGGTAATCAACTTAACAGCTCAATAAAGCTGAACCAAATTTCGTTTTTATAATCTTTCTATACACGTGTTATCTGCCTGCTTCTAATGGCGCAAATATTCCTATGAAAAATATTTTATTTTCAAAATTAAGAATTAATTAATATTGACAAATATATATATATATAAATACATGATTTTTTTAAATTTATTTATTCATGTCAGTTTTTATTTATTTACTGTTTCCTATACTTATCAATTTAGTTCTGCCCTTCGATGCTACAAAAACTGTTGTCAATCCAAGCTAATGGGCGGTAACATTATCTTAAACTACCAGAGACTGTTATTGAATTTAAGAATGGTATTGGTTGGTTGTTAAGCGCAAAGCGCTACACTATTGGTTCTCTGTTCACAAAAGTTTTCAAAAACCAGATTTTTAGCGTCGTAAGTCTGCAGAGCCACTAGAGAGCGAAATGAATTTATCAGTTTTATAATGGAAGCGTGCTTGAATAAATTAATGTTGAAATTAATCGGTTAACATAGCAATACACCTAAATGTTTTGTTTTTTCTTTACTGCTGTCATGTTTATTCACTCACTTATTTTTCGGATAACACATCCATCATACCCCATTGCACTAGCACGTCAAATTTTGTGGCGTAAGAAGTGTGGCCCCACTTTTCAATCAGTTCCAGTTACAATGAATCAAGCTAGAAATATATAACCAAAGAGATTCCAGGATCTTAATTCCAACCCTAGACCTGCCCTAATTGGTGTGCCTGAAGCGCACATTCCCTCACTTTCCAATGTCAATTAAAACTTGTGCCTTCCCTTGCTTTCAATTTTCCTCCTCCATCTTTACAAAACTATTTTGGCAGACATAAAAAAAAACTCCATTCAACATCTTTCTTTCAATTTCATATCTCCCCCTATTCCCATTCACTGAAACAGAAATTCATATAATAATAAATAAAATAAATATTATTTAGAAAAATTACTCGATCTTTAGAACAACTTGTAGACCATTACATTGGGGAAGGAAAACAAGCACATGATACTATGTTCCTGTTTTTTTTTTTATGTAATTAAGAACACGGTAGTGTGTCGTGCGATCAAAACAAACAACACGAAAAAAACAACAAAACATAAAGGTGCGGCACCCGGTGCGTTATTTACAGATTACGAGTCGCACGCCTTAACACGCTTGGCCATGCCGGGCCTCTTCTCGAGGATCAAATTGGTAATGAAGATAGGTCCGCCTGTTGAAATAGTTCAGTTTATAAACTTTCGTAGTTTTAATTTAATTCGTTTCCTGAATAAACGTGTTTTTCTATCATCATGAAAGCATAACATTTGTCTGCGTTGCACTGACACCCACGGCCTGGCATGGCCAGACGGTTAAGACACTCGGCTCGTAATCCGAGGGTCGCGGGTTCGAATCCCCATCACACCAACCATGCTCGCCCTTTCACCCGTGGGGCGTTATAAGTGACAGTCAATCCCACTATTCGTTGGTAAGAGAATAGCCCAAGAGTTGGCGGTGGGTGGTGATGACTAGTTGTCTTCCCTCTAGTTTTACACTGCTAAATTATGGACGGCTAGCGGAGATAGCCCTCGTGTAACTTTGCGCGAAATTAAAAAAAACAAACCTACACCCACTTTCACGATTTAGAGAGTTGATAATAATATTTAAAAAGCAAACTTTACTTTATAATACTCAAAGCTTTGTTTTGTATCAAGAATTCCTGTATTCACCACGTTTGAGGTGTGATAGTGAAAACTATCAGAAGTGCTGAGATTTCTATAATATTTACATTCGTGGCAATATTATAGACTTCAGTCGTTTGTTACAGTTCAGTGTTGATGACTTTCCAGCATTCATTAAAGAACATCACATTATCTCTGTGTTCTTAAGATATTTTTTGTATGGAAGCTAGTGGAAGGTAACCTTCGTGTATGTTGCTGGCCTGACTTTCCAATGAGAATACAGGGTGTGTGTTTTATTACAGCAAAGACACATCGTGCTATCTGCTGTGTCCACCGAGGGAAATCGAACCCCTGGTTTTAGCGTTGCAAATCTGTAGATTTATCGCTGTACTAGCGGGGGACTGAGAATACAGAGTGGTCATTTTGAAATATTGTCCTTTAAGACGAAAGACAAACTCAGGTACATTTTATTTCGCCCTTCCACCAGCGATGACCAACACAGAACTGAACCCACTCAATTGAGATCCTCCAACTACCCTCTTAACCAAGAAAAAAAATTCTTCTCGACAACCAAACAACGATAATGACACCCACGTTTGTCACCCTAACAACTAAGCCTCTAAAACATTGATTTTTAAACCACCGCAGCCCTACTAAAGTTCTGTAACAGCCATTAGTTACATAAAACGTTCCCGTGAGTGATATAAACTCAGAATTGTTCCTCATTTCCATCATGATGAGAAGAAACACCTTTTGAACGGCCCCAATCTAGATGGAATCTTCGCCGGAAGTAATACATTATAGAATACATAAAATCAACAGTACATTGTCCTTAACGGTTTATCATTATTCTGATAATCAAAATCATTGAGTATGAACGAAAACATTTCTTTTCCTTTTACATAATCGAGGTTTATGATCAAAACACCTATATATATATATATATCGCAATGCTAGGGTAGCTGTTAGGATAGCTTAAAGTTAAACAAGCGTCACTTCCATCAGTCCCATATTCCTCGCGCGAAGAAAGGGTAACCTGGTTAGTTGTAAAATGATGTTTTCAGATAATTACATACAATGGTGGTGCCCGTGCAACATTTTAGACTTATGTATACCACTATCCATAACTAAATACATCACAGTTGAAAACAACTAGACAAGTGTAAACATTTAGTGACGCTTGGACGCTTTCAAATAAAACAAGAAACAATACATATAAGCTGATGTTGAGTAAACAACAAGATTTCCGAGAACAATAGTAACCGGAACAAACGGTCAGATGTCTTGACATTGAAGAAACTTTCGTCATCTTGTTTGTCAAAGTGAAACTGATGAAGACGTGTGAATGTGACAAAACGAGTTTCTCCAATATCTGGACTTCCGACAGTTTGTTTCGTTAAATATTTATTTTTGTTGTCTGACCACCATACACACGACACTGTTCCATTTTACGATTAGGGTTCGTGAAAAACCGTTGAAACTGAACTTAAAACATCTATTAATATTACCAGTTTCTTACTTTTGTTTTCATTGTAGCTTTCAAACATTTTTAGCAGCCTTTAACCGGTGTATTACATTTCGTACATGAAGCCTCAGACCAGTAGGTCTTACACACTTAAAATAAATAGGATACTCTAAGCTTGGTTACCAACGTTTTTAATTAAATCGGTCCAAAGCGTTTCGGTGGAATTTATTAAAACTTTTATCTTCTCTTCTTTTTAAACGTTTCACAGCAGCTGACTCAAAAGTGTGCTTTGGTGTTGTTTTTTTAGTCGCCTACGACCACTGGGGCACCTAAGGTGCCGTTGACCAATCCCCTCTATAGGTAGCCACTGTCCCTAATTTAGCAGTGATAGACCTGAGTGAAAGCAGCTCAGTCAACACCAGTAACGGCTTGTAGAATCGATCATAACATTACAACGTCTCCACGGCTGTCAAGGTCAGTGTCTTCGGCGATGGTGATTTGACCCCACGACCTAAAAGTTGCCAATAGAGTGTCCTTTTGATGGTTAGGGTATTACAAAACGGACCACCTTCCATTGGGCCCTATTAGCAGAATGTATAGTGGTACTTATAAAATTTTGCTGGGATATTAGTTTCTGAAAGAAAGCCCACCTCACGTTGTGGATTTCCCTCGTACAGGATCTTACCTTACAACCTCAGCTTTTAATGTTCACCTCTACGTTTTTCTTCCTGTTTCATCGATATTAATTTAGTATGTAACTATTTCCTAAACACGTGGCATAATATCAAAACCTGCAAGTGAACACTGACAACACAATACACTGTTTTATGCTTTCTCGCTGCATGCACCAAAAACCCTGCTTCTCCCAAAATGGATTTATCAAGTCATCCCATAAGTAATGCCCAAAAATTTAATACAGAAAGTGCATCATCATTTCTGTCTTTGTACAAGGTTTTAATGACTAAAATATGTAGTAGGACGTGTATAAAAATGTTTAGACAAATAAAATAAACTAACCCAACTCCACTTTTTCTGATCATTAATCAAATAAACCTTTATAAAGTTGGATGTGTGTGAGGAACACATTAGGCATATAATGTTTTATGAGTTTTAAAAAGGCAATAGTGAAGCAGAAACTACACGAAATATTCAAGGTGTTTATGGTGCGGAATCTCTCAGTGAAAGAAAATGTCGAAGATGGTTTCAGAAGTTCAAATCAGGTGACTACAGCATAACTGATGCGTGACGTTCAGGTCGTCCTGTTGAGTTTAATGATGACTTGCTGGCTGCACTTGATGAAGATTGTCCTGTAACAGTTGAAGAACTACTACATACGCTTAATCTAACCCATTCAATGGTTCACCGTCATCTACCAACAGCTTGAAAAGGTGTCAAAACTTGAAAAATGGGTCCCCCATGATTTGACAAGCCGATCTTGGGGCAAGAATGGACATTTGCACTTCTCTGCATTCTCGTAAACGTAATTCACCTTTTTTGTACAGGTTAGTGACTGGAAATAAAAAACGGATATTTTATAAAAATGTTAAAAATTGCAGACAATGGTTCAGTGCAGGTAAAGTGGCTAAAGTCAGCCCAAAATGGACCTCTACCCTAGGAAAGTATTTGGTGGAATATTGTTGGTGTGATCCACTTTGAGTTGCTGCCACTCAATGTGACGATTACATCAGACGTCTGTTGTCAACAGTTATAGTGCTTGAATGTTGCACTGAAAGAAAAGAGGCCTGTTTTGATCAATCGTAAAAACGTTGTGTGACACCATGATAATGCACGGCCCCATACAGCAAGGATCACATCTGCAAAGATTGAAGAGCTAGACTGTGAAAAACTTCCCCATCCTCCTTATTCTCCAGACCTTGCCCCATCTGATTATCATCTATTCCAAAGTTTGTAGAACTGTCTTGATGGAAAAGAGCTTGGAACACATGAAGATGTCAAAACTACCCTCTCTACATTTTTTTCCTCCAAACCCCAAGCATCTTACAGAAGTGGCATTCAGAAGCTTGTGAATCGTTGACTGGAAGTAATTAAAATTAATGGAACATACATTATTGATTAAATAACATTAAAAAGGTTTGAAATCCTTTTTCTTTTTTCTGAACCTAAAATCGGACATTACTTAAGGGATATCCTGATATATTCTTGTCTGTTGTTAGACTTATAACTTATCCAAAAATTCATCCTAATTTTGGACTGATATGACAAAGGGAAGATAGCTATGGTGAACAGTACCCATTGCCAAACCTTGGACTATTCTTATCCGACCGCATACTGCGCTCACCCCAATGGCACAATGGTATGTATGTGGAATCACACCGCTAAAACCGGGTTTCGATACCTGTAGTAGGCACAGCACAGATAGCCCATTGTGTCGCTTTGTGCTTAATTTCAAACAACCGAATACTGCGATTTAACAGTCACTGTTATAACGTACCCATTGCCACACACACAAACAACCACAGCAACTTTTGATGGTGTTAGAGGAAAACCTCTTCCTAACTCACAATTTTCAATATAGTTGTTTTTATTTTCGATACGGTTACGGTAAAGTAACGTGTCTGCTTGAAAGTGGACAGGAAGGCTGAAGACCTGGGAGGGTCAGGAGCATATGACCTTTTCCTCCCCTCTGTTACCTGCTACTATCGAATACTAATATGAAAACTACATGAGGGTCGGAATACCTCGCACTTACTCCGACTCCTTTCAAGGCAACGTTTGTTTGCTTATTTGTTTTACTTTCGCGCAAAGCTATACGAGGACTATCTGCATCAGCATCCCTAATTTAACAGTGAAAGACAAGAGGGAAAGCAACTAGCCATCACCACCCACCGCCAACTCTTTTACCAACGAATAGTGGGATTGACTGTCACATTATAACGACCCCACGGTTGAAAGGGCGAACATGTTTTGTGTGACGAGGATTCGAACCCACGACACTCCGATTACGAGTCGAGCGTCTTAACCACCTGGCCATGCCGAACAAAGTTAAATGTAAGCACAGAGCAGTATAATACAACAAGGATTAGAACACCTAGCTTAGTTCAGCAGCACCCATCGCCTACACGGATATCTTTAAGGTAATAAATAACACGATCAACAGTCACATTCCTAGGGGGTACGAAGCGCGTCCTTTGGCACGTACTGGATAGAACCTTCAATTTTTGGGAGTCATGCTCTTCGTACGACATTTCTTTTTGCTGATACACATATACAGGAACAATTCTTACCTGCTGAAGTCCACCCCTGAATATACGACCATAATACATGCACATGATCGCAATGACGACTCAGAAAAACTAATTAATATTGTACGGTTTATTTAAACCTTCTCTATGATCGTAAAGGATTTCATAAAGAAACAAACTAAATTTAAACTACACGTGATCCACCTTTGATAACCGTGCTGTTATTTATTTGTGATATTTGGAAGAGAACACGTTTTGTCAATAAAAATACAATTTTCTTCCCCCACTTCCTTCCAATTCAAACTGACAAATCTTATTCTCAATTAGAATGTATTATATATATAAAAAAATATTCCTGGGTGTACGTTATGCGCGTTCGATGATCTTTGCATAAAGCAACCAACTGGACGATCGGTGCTGTGTCCACCGAGGGTATCGAAACTCGGTCTTTAGTTATAAGCCTTCAGACTTTGCAGTGACCCACACGGGAAGGAGGTGGATCGTTAGTAAAGAACTGAATTATATGAACAATTAATTCGTAATTTCGATACACTGTAAAAGTATAATAATACGCTGGCGTGTATTAATACACACAAACTTGGTTTCAATCTAATTTTGGATAAACATAAAGTATCATTATTTCTTCTTTAACCCTAATATCACTGACACTCTTGTGTAATAACGGTGTGGTCCATGTGTTGTATCAAGAACGATTAATTTGTATAATTCAGTCTGTTACAATATTCACTTCACAGAACTGAAAAAAAAAGCATAGAGTGAAATTACCGAGTTTTTAATCCAGGGCCGATAAGGCCTTTAGGCCAATACTAGGACTTGTTGAAATATGACAGTGCTGGGCGAGGTGCTTATTATAGTATCAATTTCACGCACAACGACGGTTACAGTGTGAGCTAAATTGAATCGTAATTACCATCAATTTTATTTACGGTACTTACAACTCACAAGTTGTGTAAAGGTTAATAACACGAAATTATATATTTATTTACGTAATTAGGGACTCTGTGACCAACGAAGTCATAAATCAAATACCAAAGTGATGCATAAATAATTCACGAACAAAAAGTGTATGAGAACTCAATGAGGTCTACATAAGTATTATTATTATGGGGTTAATTCATTTTTTAATTTAAAAATAAAAATAAACAAACTAGAACCATATTATAAACGCAGTCCGCTAGAGCACGGAATTCGTTATAACGCGAGGGTTAGTCTGACCCTAAAACTTTCAATTAAACTTATCAATTTACGAGTTTTTCTCCAATCAGTTTGTCTGTAGTTTTTTTTCTATTTTAAACTGGGTAGGCGTTTAGGTTCTAAAGACCTTTGGGGAGACGCCAAAGGCAAACCTGGGGCGCTCAGAAACTTCTGTTTCTCTTCAGCCCCGCACATAAAAGAAGGTTAAAGTCATCAGGAACAGTAAGATAAACACTTGGTACATTTCTGATGATAGACTTGGGGCAAGTAGGACATAGCTCCAATGCAGGCCAGAAGAGCCGGAGGAGAAAAGGAGGAACGAGCAATAATATGAAAGAGGGTAGTGGCTTCACGAGCTGGAGGGTAGGGATACAGATTAATGTGGGTGTTACATAAGTTACAGAGATGATACAAGATAACGGATCTCTTTTCAGGGCCTGGGTATTGAAATACCCAAAATTTTACTGTGGGAGAAAACGGGAGCACCCTGAGGAAACCCACTTTCACGTTCAGGACGCCGAATTAATCTACCTTGAACGTGTCCTGGATAGCCGGGGAAGTTTGAGTTAGGATATCGCATAATACTGAGGTCTAAGCTCTGTAATAGCTGGGATGTACATATAAACAGAGTTGGGAGAAACAAAGGAGTAAACAGTGGCTCAGTTATCAAGGGGGTAAGGGGCCTTTTTTAATACTGCCCTGGCATGAGGTGAAAATTCCATATCCATGGGCCACCATGGTGGAGATGGAAACAGAGGTGGAGAATATTCAGAAGGCTGACACTGTGGGTTATCGAAGGTAGTTAATCGCGGCAGTGGTGATACAGAGTTGAGTTGTGGAGAAAGAGAGAGAGAGAGTGGGAGCTTGGTTGAAGAGTGGTGTACTCCTCTCAGGAAAACAGTGAAAAGGTTAGTAGGGCTCTTGGTTGGTGAACATTTAATATTGAGTATTCCACGGCTCGCAAAAGTAGCTTAGTCTCTGAGCAAGTAAGACGTGTATTCTCCCACCGCTTTGCCAGCATGACGTTTTCATTAACCGGACCTGCTGTGCCAATCTCGCCACCTGTCCCGCCGGTAATCGTCGACGGTCTGCCACCCCACCTCTCGCCTCTACAAATAACTACGTTTATCGCGCAGGCCAAACCTGGCGCTTCCCTAGACCCCTCCAGAACACAAATACTTCGTTACGGGGAATCTCCAGCCGTCAACGTCTGTAGTTCTTTTATTTTATTTTTATTTTAGACTTGACAGTAATTTTGGTTTTAAAGACCTTAGGGAGACCCCTAAGGCAAACCAGAGACGCTCAGAAACTTTTGTTTCTCTTCAGCCCCGCGCATGGTTGAGGGTTAAAGACCTCTCGATGAGCAAAATGGATATTTGGGTAGTTTCTAAAGCATGATTTGAGGTTGGTTGTATGTGGTCATGTAGGAGACATACGAAGTCGGAGGAGAGAGGGAGGGGCGGTACATGAAGTATAGGAGTGTAGAAAGATACAGGAGTAGTTCGGGAAAGGAAGACCACTTTCCAGGGTCTGGGTATAGACATACCCAAAAATTTTGCTGTGGGGGAAACGGGAGTGCCCCGAGAAAACCCACTTTCACGGTCAGGGCGCCGAATAATCTACTCCAACCGTGCCTTGGATAGCAGGGAAATTTGTAACACGTGGTTAAGGAGGGGATAGGCATGGTAGTACGTCATAGGAAGGAAGCTGTTCTCTTCGACCGAAAGAGTATTGGCTTTCTGTACAACCAAGGACAGGTTTCAGGCAAGGATTGGCGCAATGATTTAGACATTGTGATTAAGTCTGGGTCAGGATTTTGGTCATCGATCCATGATGGGCTTGGTTGCGGTGAACGAGGTGTCTGAACTCTCAAAGATGGGTTATCAGGAAATTCCTCTATTGTTTGGGAAGATTTGTGTTTTCTGGACAATTTGGCTTGGCTGGCTTTCAAGATGGTAGAGGGCTTGTCAGTAGAAGTTAATTTATCCTCACAGGTGACTTGAATAGGTTTAGACTGAGGCATCGTTTTCAGACGAATTGGACTGGACAATGTCTGGGTAAATTTGCTGCTATATTGTGGTTTGATCGATGCTTGGTCATCGGAGATGTCATCAGTTGTCTGGGTGAAGTTGTGGGTCTTATTGGTGGGGATTTGGGTTGAGTGAGAGGGCGGTTGTACAGGTAATGAACTAACAATAGGTTGTGGGGGGTGTATGCGTAGTTTAGTTGAAACAATGGGAGACAAAACAGGTTCTGGTTGTTTGGGTAATCTCGGATAATATGAGCGACGATGGGGACGTTCAGCACTGAAATGAAATATGTGGTAATAGCAACCCATTACGCAGGATGGTATCGGCGTACTGTTTGGTGGTCGTAACAATTTTCATCTAGCTGGTAGTTTGCTTGGTGGTTTTCGTGAATATCCGGTGCACGGCGTGAATCTCGGATTGTGTTTGGCTCTCGATGGCTTGTTTAATTTCACTTGGAAGGATTGAATGGTGAACTCCTCTCAGGCATACTATGAAAAGGTTCGTAGGGCTCTTGGTGGGTGCACGTTTAATATTATATTGTGAATTCCAGGGTTCACAGAAATAGGATAAATCAGCAGGCGTCGATGGTTGGAGGAGAATTCCCCCTCGGCGAAGAATTCTCGTTCTGGTAGGGTCTATGGAGGCGCCAGGCTTAGCCTGCGCGATGAACGTGGCGATTTGGAGAGGTGGGGTGGCAGCCCGTCGACGATCACCGGCGGGACCGCTGGCGAGATCGGCACAGCAGGACCAGGCAATGAGAAAGTCATTCCGGTGTAGCAACAGGAGAAAAAACACGTCTGACTAGCTTGGAGTCAAGGCTGGAAATCTCTGTAGTTCTGCTTTGGCTTGGAGCTTTTAAAAGGCCCAGATAGTCTTACGATAAGGGCTAAGTTATAGCAGAACCGCAGGGATTCCAGCGTGGGTACGTTTTTCTCAAATCAATACAGGAAGCGACTGAACAACAACAAAAAAACGTCACCGCTTCTCCAGCTGAGAGGAATATTCTTTTTATTCAACGTCACACACGGTATTAAAAACATTTTTAAAAAAATGGGCTTAGGTTTAGTTTGTTTTGAATTTCGCGCAAAGCTACTTGAGGGCTATCTGCGCTAGCCGTCCCTAATTTAGCAGTGTAAGACTAGAGGGAAGGCAGCTAGTCATCACCACCCAGCGCCAAGTGTACATTTAGTAACATATACGTTGCCCTAATAAAATAATATAATGGTATAATTGTTGTTTTCCCAGGAATTAATAACAATATACACACAGTGGTAAAGGCACTAATTAAACGTACCTGTAGCCATCTAATGCCCAACCTGCCTGGACATTTCCACTGCTGAGATAAAGTATTCAGTAGCAAACGCAAACTAACGTGGCAGGGGTTTAGTTTAGAGAGAGAGAAATCAGAAGAGTTCTCTCTCCAACTGGGGTGTTCAGGAACTTTGTAGTTCCTCTTCGTCCCCTTACATGAGAAATGTTTTAAAATATCCGTGGAATTTTTACTTTATTTTTAACATTTCAAAAAATGGAGTGGTGTATTTATGAGTGAGAGGAAGGACGGGAGAACTGGACGAAAGCAGCGAAAGTAAAGTGAGCCAGACCTTGGCTCGAGGACGGAATACACTGGCGGCTGGCGAATTGATTTTTAAAATTTACTGTGATTGATTAGATACCCTGTGAATGGGTAAACGGCCCTTTTCAGAATGAGGCTGGGACCTACAGGTCCGATGCCAGAGATTTTGCTGTGGGGGGAAAACGGGAGTACCCCGAGAAAACCCACTTTCACGGCCTGGGCGCCAAGTATTCAGTAGTGAGGAAGGGTATTTAATTAACCCGAATCACGTGATTGTGAAGTAAGTGTGACGTAATACTTACCAACGACCATTAAGGTGAAGTCGAATCTTCGTTTAACGGCTTTTCGATACACTTGATCTGGTAAGTTGGCAAATCCAACGTAACCCTGTGTGTCTTTAGATGAATCTTTTTCGACACTTCTGTCTGTTATTATTTCTTTGTCTCCGCTAGATCCGTCACTTCCAGGAGTACTGCTAGTGGACAACAAACTCGTTGTGACTGTAGGTCCATCTTGTCGGAAAAATAATTCTCGCTTGCTTGAGAGCTAAAAAACATAATAACAGATAGGACGATTGAGATTTAGTAAACTGTTTTTATATCTTAAAAATAATAACAATGAATGACGTGCACTTTTGATACACTTTTTTCGGGGGAGGGAAGATGTAAGAAGACCTTGCGAGGGGAAAACCAAAGAGAGAAGACAGTGGGATTGCCCATCACGTTATAACGCCTCCATGGTTGAAAGGGCGAGCATGTTTGGAGTGACGGGGATTCGAACCTGCAACCCTCCGGTTACGAGTCGAGCGCCTTAACCACCTGGCCATGCCGGGCAGTTTCATAACGTCGCTGTTAAATCGTTTGTTGTTATTTGGTACTAGGCACAAAGCTACGCAAAGGCCTATCTGTGTTCTGTCCATCACGGGTATCGAAACCCGGTTTCTAACAGTGTAAGTCCGCAGACATGCCACCGTGCTACTGGAGAGCTGTTAAATTGGACTGGCAAAAATTCTACGTGACGTCTCTGTTAAACTCGACAATCAGCTGTTGAAGATTCTTCAAAATCTTTCTATAAATTTTCTCCCCGAAGCCAGCAGCTAAAACCCAACAAAACCCGACTTCCCCGAGTTTGTTTTTTGTTGTTAGCCAATACTGCTGTACAGTTTCCAAAACCCTGTTTACTTGCTTTTATTTAACATCCTTCCTAAGGATTCACGAAATAGTTATCAATATTTATAACTGTATATACAGAAAACTCAACGCATTATCTCACTGACCAAAATAGTCAAGCAGGTTGACTTACAAAACGTTGTATGGTAAAAAAAAACTGACTATATTAATCCCCAAATCCGTTTGATGAAGTAATTGTTTCTTTGTTGTCAAGCGCAAAGCTAAACATGCATGACCACTGTGTGTATCTAACCCCAAATTTTAACGTTATAAGCCCTCAGACGTACCACTGAGTCACAGAATGAAAGTGGGTATATTTGACGTAGTTATAAAATTTGGTTTAGTGTATTTTTTCTACAGACGATTGAAAAACAATAAAATATAAATATTTGTTGAATCAAGTTGGCTCACATGTATATCGTGAAATGATGGTTTCATATTAACGGTAAAGTTTGGGTTGGTTATTGAGAATTTCGCTTAAAACTATACAATGGATCTGCGCCAGCCTTCCCTAATTGAGCAATGTAAGACTAGAAGGAAGGCAGCTAGTCATCACTACCAACCTCCAACTCTTGGGCTACTCTTTTACCAACTAATAGAGAGATTAATCGTCACATTATAACGCCTCCACGGCTGAAAGGGCGAGCATACTTGGTGTGACGCGACCATCAGATTACGAATCGAACGCCCTAACCACATTGCCTTGCCGGGCCTATTTAAAATACAATTAACGACGCACAGAAACGTCGAGGGCCAGTATGGATCCCCTTTCTCTTTTAAAATATTTAAAATTTATTTAAACAGATCCTAAATTAAAATAGCAACGAGCTCATAAACAAGCCCAAAGTCCAGCAATAGGTGTTTACGGTTTAAAGTATAAAAACGTTAACAGTATAACAAGAAGTGTCTATCAAATATATGCTAATTATTTTTCAGGTTATTATTTCAATCATCCTTAACATACTAAGTGCCTGTATACAAAGAAAAGCCAAAACTACGAAGATACAGCCTAAATATGGTTTACAAGCTTTAGAGCATAAATATTCATTCAACCAGGTCCCTTAGCACAGTTGCCTTCCTTTCCCAGCCACCCCCCCCCCCGTGGACGGACGGCGACAAAATTGCTATACTTTTGGAAATAAAAGTTTAAAAAAAGAATAATAATTGAGACCAGAAAATGGCAGACAATATGTATATATATTGTACTTGGTCTATGTCAATCTTGGACAATATATATATATATATATATTGTATTTGGTCTGTGTCAGTCTTGGACAATATATATATATATTGTACTTGGTCTGTGTCAGTCTTGGACAATATATATATATATATTGTACTTGGTCTGTGTCAGTCTAGGACAATATATATATATAATGTACTTGGTCTGTGTCAGTCTTGGACAATATATATATGTAATGTACTTGGTCTGTGTCAGTCTTGGACAATATATATATATATATTGTACTTGGTCTGTGTCAGTCTTGGACAATATATATATATATATTGTACTTGGTCTGTGTCAATCTTGGACAATATATATATTAGGTTGAGGAATAATTCGTGAGCGTTTTTAAATAATTTCATTCAAGCATTACATGCAAGACTTTAAAATACTTCAATGCATGAACACATTACACCCAAAACATTTATTATGATACTTTATTTCATGTAATACCTAGGTATATAGTATGCATTGTTTTAAACGAAATTGCAAGAAATTAAATGAGAAAAGCAGATGGTGTCGAAAATGCTCGATTTTGTCCACTTGACATTCCATTTAATGAGCTGAAAATGAAAGCAAAAATTAAAGACATATGAAAATCAAACACACCATCTATTAGAGCAAAAAATTATCCACCAAATGACATGAAATATTTTGCGAAAGCGTTTCATTTATGAATATATTTTGTTAACTTGAAAAAACGCTCACGAATTATTCCTCAACCCAATATATATATAGTACTTGGTCTGTGTCAATCTTGGCATGCTGAACAGATACATGAGAAATCTTATAAGCATAGCCGCACTTTATTATTCAAAGTAGCTATACACTTGGTTACCCCCTCCCTCCTTCCAATAATTTAATTAACGTTATTGGAAAAATCCCGTCTCCCGGCTGCTTCTGGCATGTATCAACACCTAACCATCATTAGAAATATCAGTTACCCGCTTCAATTAACCAGCCAGTCTAACAACTGCCCAAGGTTTCTGTCAAAATATCCTCCCCATGTGACAGAGAACATTATTTTGTCATATATTTAACTGTCTTTACCCTCACAGAAAAAAAAAAGAATAGAAAGCTTTATATATATATATATATATATATATATAGAGAGAGAGAGAGAGAGAGAGAGAGATAAAAGCATCGTTTTCTCGGTCGCAACGTAAGCCTGAATACTAGCGATTAAAGTATACAAGTTTTATGTCTTCATCGTAAGTTTCTATCCTGCAGTTTTCTTCGAGTGTAGCTGAAACATTGCACGTGCACCTGTCAATAACAGCACTGCCTTGTTCTTTATATAGGAAGAACTCCACGCGAAAACCAGTTGTACAAATTGAAAGCGTCTTGAAGGCATAAACAAGTTACTGTAATCTACAGTAAAACATGTAATAATTAGTTTAAAATCATAAACTGTATTTTTTTTAGGGGAGTAGATATAATAGGAAAAACTTATCGAGTACACAGCACACACTAACAGTCTCTAATTTTAGCTGAATAAACTTAAGAAAAGGTACTTATAGTCAACAACAACCACTCCAAAATCTGAGCTCCACAAATTAATCACATAGTGGGATTTGATCATCACTGTTAATAAAGCACCAGTGACTCCAAAATGTGTAGCGTACTTTTGTGGAAACGAACCAAGGATATCAGGTCCATCGTTCGAAACTGGTTCGTTTAAGATTCACTTCTTATCAAATTCATTCAAAGACTTGGTATTAGTGGTTTGTTTATATTTTCTTCTTGTCAATGTCGTTCACAGAACTTAAGAGAGACAATAAAGAAAAACGTAACGATTTAACCACACAATATCTAGTTTATCCAGAACCAGCAACACCTTTCGCTCAATATCGGCTCATCAACAGTGATAAACCGAACATTACTGGTCTGTTTTATATATCATATTGTTCACGTCATTCACAAACCGAACATTACTGTTCTGTTTTAAATATCGTCTTATCCGCGTCGTTCACAAACCAAACATTAGAGGTCTGTTTTATATATCGTCTGGTCGTTCACAGACCGAACAATACTGGTCTGTTTTATATGTCGTCTTATTCACGTCGTTCACAGACCGAGCATAACTGGTCTGTTTTATATATCGTCTTCTCGTTTACAGACCGAACATAACTGGTCTGTTTTATATATCGTTTTCTCGTTCACAGACCGAACATAACTGGTCTGTTTCATATATCGTCTTCTCGTTCACAGACCGAACATTACTGGTCTGCTTCATTTATCGTCTTATCCACGTCGTTCACAAACCGAACATTACTGTTCTGTTTTAAATATCGTCTTATCCGCGTCGTTCACAAACCAAACATTAGTGGTCTGTTTTATATATCGTCTGGTCGTTCACAGACCGAACGCTACTTGTCTGTTTTATATACTGTTTTATCCACGTCGTTCACAGATCGAACGTTACGGGTTATTTTGTATATCATCTTATCCACGTCGTTCACAGACCGAACATTACTGGTCTGTTTTATATGTCGTCTTATTCACGTCGTTCACAGACCGAACACTACTGGTCTGTTTTATATGTCGTCTTATTCACGTCGTTCACAGACCAAACATAACTGGTCTGTTTTATATATCGTCTTCTCGTTTACAGACCGAACATAACTGGCCTGTTTTATATATCGTTTTCTCGTTCACAGACCGAACATAACTGGTCTGTTTTATATATCGTCTTCTCGTTCACAGACCGAACATAACTGGTCTGTTTCAGATATCGTTTTGTTCATAAATCAGATTATCTCTTCAATGCAATTCCTGCTGCACCTCCAGTTAACTTCTTAGTTGCAAATATCCCAGGTTTTACATACAGGGTGTCCCAAAACTATGTATACACACTTTGAATGATTATAACTCACTCAAACTTTCTTTTTTTACAGGTACAACTGATCTGAAGTAATGGTAGAAGCAAGACTAACCTTTGAGAAAAGGAAATTTATCTTAAAGTGCTACTGGAAGTGTGAGAACATAGCTGAAGTGTAAAGACGGTTTAGAAGAGAGTTTCAAACAATGCGACTTACCATTACTCGCATCAGGGATAAGTTTGAAACAAATGGAACTGTTCAAGACGTCCATAAAGGACGTTCTGGAAGACCGCGGTCGTTCACCAGTCCCACACGAGAAGCAGAGCTGTTGGAAAGTCTCCACCGATCTCCAAGAAAATCTGTTCAGCAAACAGCCCGTGAGACAGGAATCCTAAAATCGAACGTCCATCGCATGTTGAAGCGCGTTCATTGGAAAAGTTTTATTCCGTCATTAATCCACGCCCTCAATGAAGATGATCCTGACTGGAGAGTTGAATTTTGTAAGCGGTATTTAGCAAAATCTTCAGAGGATGCACAGTTTCCAAACAAAATTGTCTGGAGCGATGAAGCTACATTTAAGTTAAATGGCTCAGTTAATCGACACAATTGCACCTACTGAGCACCTCAGAACCCGCATGCAAACTTACCAGGGGTTACAGTGTGGTGTGGATTATCAGCGTTGGGCGTATTTGGACCATTCTTTTTCGAAAACACAGTCACTGGTCTCGTTTATCTGAACATGATGCAAGAATGTGTCGTACCACACATTCGAGAGCAATTTGGAGATGAGGAGCTTTATTTCCAGCAAGATGGAGCGCCTCCCCACAATCATCGTAATGTGAGGGCCTATCTTGACGAAATGCTGAACAGATGGATTGGGTGAAGAGATAGCACTGAATTTCCCCCACGTTCACCAGACCTCACACCTCTGGACTTTTTTTTTTTATGGGGATACGTCAAAGATAAGGTACGTAGCAAAAAACCTACAACAATCAATGAGCTGATACCAGCAATTGAAAGAGAATGCACCCAAATATCAAATACCAAATGAAATGATTCGTGAAGTTTGCAATTCCATCTATCCGCGTTATCAGCAGTGTCTGGATCAGAACGGTCATCAGTTCGAACACCTGCGATAACACAAAAAATTCTACACTTGTTTTCTTAAACTTGGATTATAAAACCTAGATATATCTTAATAAACATTGTATTTATAATCATTCAAAGTGTGTATATAATTTTTAAGACACCCTGTATATACAAACGACAAGATTAAGCTGTACGAATCTCCAATAACATTTCTAATGTTGTTGTCTAGCAACTCGTAACAAAAACTGATTCACGATAAAGAATGAAGCAGGCTTGAATCTTCAATATTCTTTAAAAGGTCAAGCATTTAATATATTGTAATAAAACAGCATGTCTTGTTTCTGACGTGAGAATTGAACATTTTGTGGTACAGGAGGATGCATTTGTTGCACATCGTTAATTTTACTAATTATATTATTTCCCAGGGGAATAGATATGTATATACAATTGGCTTGGATGCAAATACAATTTGTATATTTAGATATATTTATTTCCTTCAACAAGTTTCCCCAGTTACAAGATATTATATAAAATTTTGTTTGTTGACTTTCTTGCGAATTACCTGATGGCTATCTATCCTAACCATCCAAAATTTGTAAGTGACAGGCTAGAACGTAAGCAGCGACTCAACACCACAAACACAGTGAAGGCTGAAATGCTTACAGAGTCAGTCTGTATTTTTGGCATTTTTCAAATCACTGCGGTTTCTTTAAAATAAAGAAATTAATTAAGCGTTTCCATGACAGATTTATCTTTAAATTTGCCTTAGTCCTGATTAAGACTCTTACTAGTCTGAATGCGAGGTGATTGCTTTTCAAGTTAATATTAAAAATACACTTTTCATCTCACACTTTGTAAATTTCATTTGTATAACCTTTAGAACATCCTTAATGAAAATGAAAGTTGTTGTTTTCTAGTAAAATATATTTTGTTAATTTCAGTATCCTAACACTATAATTCTCGGTCCATTAGACCGATCATGTAATCATCACATAACATTGTGAAATAAATCTGCATTACCGTTTTTCTTTCTAGAATTATTGTAGAATGTAAAAAAAACTTAAAATTATTTATGCTAAATAGCATAAGATTCGTAAAAGTTCACATTCGAACACCATAAAAACGATCAAGAAGTATACCTCATCAGGTAAATGAAAAAAATTGTCCTTCTATTAGTTATAAATGATGTAATAAAACTTTTATTTCAGGACGCTATAATCTTTAGGCCCTGAACCTCACGAAAGAGGACCATAAGTGATAGGACTCGAGAGGTCCTAGCATCCACTGCCAATTCTTGGGCAACTCTGGCAAAAATGAAGAGTGAGATTAGCCGTAAGTTTATAATGCCCCCACTGCTAAAAGAAGGATATGTTCGCCCTAACCCCCAAACTATTGTAGGCTCCCATCCATAAAAATGTTGTTTTAGGACAAAGCTACACATTGGCCAGATGCACCCTGTACATTGCGGGAAGCCGAGTCCTGGATTTTAACAATGTAAATATGTGAGTTTATTGCTAACCCACAGGACGACCCACTACACGAAAAATATAATGTAAAGTAGTAAAAGTGAAATAAATAATCAAAAATAAAGCATTTGTTAAGCCTCAGCTTCCATCGGAATTCATCATTATTATTAAGCCTGCAGGAGGTGATTATTAACACTGTCAGTCCCTTTCACACTTTACTTGTACGACTGAGATCAGCACAAACTACATATAACCTTATGAGTGGACGATAACATCAGTTAAAAATTATAAAACACCAACATCAGTATTCCTTATTTCCAAGTTGTCCAGTTGGTAAGTCTAAGCATACATTCAAAATACCTTTGTCAGAAGACAGTTGGAAACAAGAAAGAACTTAATGCTGTAACCCTATCGGTTTACACTCGCATAAGTATTTAAGTTTTATAATGTTATTAGTTGAAGTTTGTCAGAAAATTCGCGTAAAGCTAGACGACAGCTACCTGCGCTAGCCGTCTCTAAATTAGTAAAACAAAACAATACCCGAACACATACATACGCATGTTACTTAATGTTTAATGTACACTTGTCAACTACTTCTATTTATCTAATATTACTTGATGAATAATATTAGTCATAGTAGTTAATATATCAATTATAATTACTTTTTATTTTCATTGTTACTTTGATTATGAAGATTATTTTGTGTCGTTGGTTAATCACTGAACAACAACTAATTTACAACATAAAAAAATTAGATACAATGGTGACCAGAATAATGTTTAGTTTCCTTGATTATTTGACTTGAAATACACTGAAAACAACTAATTTACAACATAAAAAAACCTTGATTATTTGACTCTGAAATACCAAAAAAGTTCAATTTTAAACTTTATGTGTCGGCAATTGTTTGTTAGTCTTACTTCTGTGCCCAAAACGGTTACTTAAGTAAAACCCGCAACCAAAAAATTCATTGACTCAGTAGAACACATCTAAGCATTGTACATATTTTAACCACAGTACAAATAATACGAAACACGGTGTCTGCCCAACCACTACAAAAAAAGAGAAATGATTATTCAATCTCAGCCAATAGAGAGTCCATGAAAATCGGAAGGGAACCTTCTTTTTCTTCTTTTGAAGTTTCTAGTCATACATATAAATACTCAGTTTGGGGACAAAACGAGTATTCAAACAGAACAATCGAGTCTAGAGGACAATAAACGAGTATTCAAACAGAACAATCGAGTCTAGAGGACAATATAAACGGTGTTCCACATCAAAGCTCTAAGCAACAAAACTTGACACCAGAGCTTAATGTTCACGAATCGGGAGTTCAAAAGAAAATCTTCATAGGTAGATACTGTCAAGTCTATGCCTTTTCAAACGAGATTACATACTTTCAGTCTTGTAGAGGCATTGTACTTAACGTCTCCCCAGATGGTCCTTTATACGTTCTCCAGTTTCCATATTTCTGAAGACGGTTTTTAATGACTACAGTATCCACAATTACACAATTAATGGATCATATAAGAAATCTTTAAAATACGTCAGTTTGGTTTGATTTGCTTTGAATTTGCGTGCAAATATACACGAGAGCTATCTGCTCTAGCCGTTTCTAATTTAGCAGTGAAAGACTAGAGGGAAGGCAGCTAGTCATCAACACCCACCGCCAACTCTTGGGCTACTCTTTTACCAAAGAATAGTGGGATTGACCGTTACATTATAACGCCACCACGAATGCAAGGGCAAGCATGTTTGATGGGACGGAGATTCGAATCCAAGACCCTCAAATTGGAAGTCAAGCGCCCCCTAAACACCTGCAAATGCATCAGATTTTGAGAGCTTATTTGTTTTACAATTTTTCACAAACCTACACTGTGGCTACCTGCGTATAGTCTCCCTCAACTTTGAACCGACAGACAACAGGAAAGACAGCTCGTCAGCAGCAACGACCGTCAAATTGTAGCCTACTCGAAGCGAAATTCGACCTTCACTCTTATAAAGCATCCAAGGCCCCAAAGTGCAGAATCGACAACAGGTCTCAAACGTAGGGAAATATCAATCTGAAAACAGTAATAAGTGAGCCACGATCAGTCCAATCACGAGAGTTTACTGCCCACTATGGAGGAGCTACAATCTTGTTTTGTAACCTCGACTCTTACGTTTCTACCACTAGTAGATTTACGTTTATACCACGAGTAACTTTATGTTGACCAGAAGGAAGATAAAGTAGGCTCCTTCAATGTTTAACAACATCATTTGGAAACAATGTGGACTGGAATTCTGACAGATCACAGGAAGTGGATAATTAAGACCTAACATGTTTTGGAATCTTCAACGACATTTACACGTGGATATACAGACCACCGATACAGAAATGAATAACCAATTCATTTACACGTGGATATACAGACCACCGATACAGAAATGAATAACCAATTCATTTACACGTGGATATACAGACCACCGATACAAAAATGAATAACCAATTCATTTATACGTGGATATACAGACCACCGATACAGAAATGAATAACCAATTCATTTATACGTGGATATACAGACCACCGATACAGAAATGAATAACCAATTCATTTACACGTGGATATACAGACCACCGATACAGAAATGAATAACCAATTCATTTACACGTGGATATACAGACCACCGATACAGAAATGAATAACCAATTCATTTATACGTGAATATACAGACCACCTATACAGAAATGAATAACCAATTCATTAACACGTGGATATACAGACCACCGATACAGAAATGAATAACCAATTCATTTGTACGAGCTGGTTGAAGTCAAACACACAATCTCACATTCTTCTGAGATTTCCGACGACATATAAATAGCCTTTAACTAAACATACATCTTCCACACTTTGAAGTAGCGATATTTACCTAAATATATTGAGGTGTTTTCCTATTTATATTCAGTACGACACTAACGTTCATTATGTAGCTATATTAAATGTAAACAACCAATCTACACCCTCAACTGACATCTTAAATGACGTAGTGTACTGTTTCGTCTTTGGATTCGTCCAACAACGTTCTTAACGTGTTGGTAAAATAATTAGTTTCTAATCATCAATAGACGAAACTACGCTGCACGTAAAATACACAAAAAAACCTTGTTATTTAAGGTAGAACAGTGATCATTTGTAACAAAGATACCGATCATTCTCGCTGATATTAATCCTTAATGATGATTCTCGTTGTTAATCCTTACCGATCAATGTCGTTGATGTTAATCATTAATGATCATTCTCGTTTTTAATCCTTAATTATCATTGTTGTTGAAGTTAATCTTTATCGATCATTGTCGTAGTTGTTAATCCTTATTGATCATTCTCGTTACTCCTTACCGATCACTGTCGTTGATGTTAATACTTACCGAAGATTGTCGTAGTTTTTAATCCTTAATGATCATTCTCGTTGTTAAACCCTACCGACCATTGTTGTAGTTGTTAATGCTTACATATCATTGACGTTGATTTTAATACTTACTAATCATTCTCGTTTTTAATCCTTAATGATCATTCTCGTTACTCCTTACCGATCATTGTCGTTGTCAATCCTTACCAATCATTGACGTTGATGTTAATACTTAACGAACATTGTCGTAGTTTTTAATCTTTATCGATCATTATCGTTGTTAAACCTTACCGACCATTGTTGTAGTTGTTAATCCTTACCTATCATTGACGTTGATTTTAATACTTACTCATCATTGTCGTTGATGTTAATCCTTAATGATAATTCTCGTTGATGTTAATCCTTACCGATCATTGACGTTGATGTTAATCCCTACCGAACATTATCATTGATGTTAATCCTTACCGATCACTGTCGTTGTTAATCATTGACGTTGATGTTAATCCTCACCGACCATTGTTGTAGTTGTTAATCCTTAATAATCATTCTCGTTGTTAATCCTTACCTAACATTGTTGTAGTTGTTAATCCTTACCTAACATTGTTGTAGTTGTTAATCCTTACCTAACATTGTTGTAGTTGTTAATCCTTAATAATCATTCTCGTTGTTATTCCTTACCGACCATTGACGTTGATGTTAATCCTTACTGATCACTGTATTTGTTAATCTTTACCGATCATTGACGTTGATGTTAATCCTTCCCGAACATTATGCTTGATGTTAATCCTTATCGATCATTCTCGTTGTTAATCCTTCCCGAACATTATCATTGATGTTTATCCTTCCCAAACATTATCGTTGTTAATCCTTACTGATCACTGTCGTTGTTAATCATTGACGTTGATGTTAATCCTTACCGACCATTGTTGTAATTAATCCTTACCGATCATTCTCGTTGTTAATCCTTCCCGATCACTGTCGTTTGTAATCCTTACCGACCATTGGTGTAGTTGTTAATCATTCCTGAACATTATCGTTGTTAATCCTTACCGATCACTGTTTTTGTTAATTCTTACAAATTATTGACGTTGATGTTAATCCTTACCGATAATTTTCGTTGTTAATCCTCACCGACCATTGTTGTAATTGTTAATCCTTACCTATCATTCTCGTTGTTAATCCTTACCTAACATTGTTGTAGTTGTTAATCCTTAATAATCATTCTCGTTGTTAATCCTTACCTAACATTGTTGTAGTTGTTAATCCTTAATAATCATTCTCGTTGTTAATCCTTACCTAACATTGTTGTTGTTAATCCTTAATAATCATTCTCGTTGTTAATCCTTACCTAACATTGTTGTAGTTGTTAATCCTTAATAATCATTCTCGTTGTTAATCCTTACCTAACATTGTTGTAGTTGTTAATCCTTAATAATCATTCTCGTTGTTAATCCTTACCGACCATTGACGTTGATGTTAATCCTTATCGATCACTGTCGTTTGTAATCCTTACCGATCATTCTCGTTGTTAATCCTTCCCGAACATTATCCTTGATGTTAATCCTTACCGATCACTGTCGTTTGTAATCCTTACCGACCATTGGTGTAGTTGTTAATCATTCCTGAACATTATCGTTGTTAATCCTTACCGATCACTGTTTTTGTTAATCCTTACCGATCACTGTTTTTGTTAATCCTTACCGATCACTGTTTTTGTTAATCCTTACCGATCACTGTTTTTGTTAATTCTTACAAATTATTGACGTTGATGTTAATCCTTACCGATAATTTTCGTTGTTAATCCTCACCGACCATTGTTGTAATTGTTAATCCTTACCTATCATTCTCATTGTTAATCCTTACCTATCATTCTCATTGTTAATCCTTACCTATCATTCTCATTGTTAATCCTTACCTAACATTGTTGTAGTTGTTAATCCTTAATAATCATTCTCGTTGTTAATCCTTACCTAACATTGTTGTAGTTGTTAATCCTTACCTAACATTGTTGTAGTTGTTAATCCTTAATAATCATTCTCATTGTTAATCCTTACCTAACATTGTTGTAGTTGTTAATCCTTAATAATCATTCTCGTTGTTATTCCTTACCGACCATTGACGTTGATGTTAATCCTTCCCGAACATTATGCTTGATGTTAATCCTTATCGATCATTCTCGTTGTTAATCCTTCCCAAACATTATCATTGATGTTTATCCTTCCCAAACATTATCGTTGTTAATCCTTACTGATCACTGTCGTTGTTAATTCTTACTGATCACTGTCGTTGTTAATTCTTACTGATCACTGTCGTTGTTAATCCTTACCGATCACTGTCGTTGTTAATCCTTACCGACCATTGGTGTAGTTGTTAATCCTTCCCGAACATTGGTGTAGTTGTTAATCCTTCCCGAACATTATCGTTGTTAATCCTTCCCGAACATTATCTTGTTGTTAATCCTTCCCGATCACTGTCATTGTTAATCCTTACCGATCACTGTCATTGTTAATCCTTACACATTATTGACGTTGATGTTAATCCTTACCAACCACTGTTGTAGTTATTAATCCTTCCCGACCACTGTTGTAGTTATTAATCCTTCCCGACCATTGTTGTAGTTGTTAATCCTTCCCGACCATTGTTGTAGTTGTTAATCCTTCCCAATCATTGACGTTGATTTTAATCCTTCCCAAACATTATCGTTGATGTTAATCCTTCCCAAACATTATCGTTGATGTTAATCCTTCCCAAACATTATCGTTGATGTTAATCCTTCCCAAACATTATCGTTGATGTTAATCCTTCCCAAACATTATCGTTGATGTTAATCTTTACCGATCATTCTCGTTGTCAATCCTTCCCGAACATTATCGTTGTCAATCCTTCCCGAACATTATCGTTGATGTTAATCCTTCCCAAACATTCTCGTTGTTAATCGTTACTGATCATTGACGTTGATGTTAATTCTTCCCGAACATTCTCGTTGTTAATCCTTACCGACAATTGGTGTAGTTTTAATCCTTATCAATCACTGATATTGATGTTAATACTTACCGAACATTGCCGTAGTTTTTAATCCTTAATGATCATTCTCGTGGTTAATACTTACCGACTATTGTTGTTGTTAATTTTTACCGATCATTGACGTTATTAATCCTTACTGATCACTGTCGTTGTTAATCCTTACTGATCATTGTCGTTGATGTTAATCCTTATCAATCATTGACATTGAGGTTAATACTTACCGAATATTGTCGTAGTTTTTAATCCTTAATGATCATTCTAGTGATTAATACTTACCGACTATTGTTGTTGCTAATTTTTACCAATCATTGACGTTGTTAATCCTTACTGATCACTGTCGTTGATGTTAATCCTTACTGATCATTGACGTTTATATTAATCCTTCCCGAACATTCTCGTTGTTAATCTTTACCGACCATTGGTGTAGTTGTTAATCCATACCAATCACTAACATTGATGTTAATACTTACCGTGTATTGTCGTAGTTTTTAATCCTTAATGATCATTCTCGTGGCTAGTACGTACCAACTATTGTTGTAGTTGTTAATTTTGCTGATCATTGACGTTGAGGTTAATCCTTACCGATCACTGTCGTTGTTTATCCTTAATTATCACTGTAGTAGTTGTTAATTCTCACTGATCATTGTTGTTGACGTTAATCCTTACCGATCATTCTCGTTGATGTTAATCCTCATTGATCATTGTTGTTGATGTTAATCCTTAACGATCATTATTTTCTGGAATATAATAATGCGTACTGTTTTTACCCCATATTCCTTCCGGAAAATTTACTGCGCATTGTATTCACGCACATTTAATTTTTTAGGTATTTTACAAGAAGCTACCAGGGAAAACCGTTAAAACATGCTTAAAGGTTTCAAAATATGTTGCATATCCAGTGTGATGGATGTGACGGATGATGACATGATGCGGGAATCAGAAATACGTTGTTTACTGTACTTGGGAAATATTCAATACGTTGTTTACTGTACTTGGGAAATATTCAATACGTTGTTTACTGTACTTGGGAAATATTCAATACGTTGTTTACTGTACTTGGGAAATATTCAATACGTTGTTTACTGTACTTTGTTTACTGTACTTGGAAATATTCAATACGTTGTTTACTGTACTTTGGGAAATATTCAATACGTTGTTTACTGTACTTGGGAAATATTCAATACGTTGTTTACTGTACTTTGGGAAATATTCAATACGTTGTTTACTGTACTTAGGAAATATTCAATACGTTGTTTACTGTACTTGGGAAATATTCAATACGTTGTTTACTGTACTTGGGAAATATTCAATACGTTGTTTACTGTACTTGGGAAATATTCAATACGTTGTTTACTGTACTTGGGAAATATTCAATACGTTGTTTACTGTACTTGGGAAATATTTAATGCGTTGTTTACTGTACTTGAGAAATATTTAATGCGTTGTTTACTGTACTTGAGAAATATTTAATGCGTTGTTTACTGTACTTGGGAAATATTCAATACGTTGTTTACTGTACTTGGGAAATATTCAATACGTTGTTTACTGTACTTGGGAAATATTCAATACGTTGTGTACTGTACTTGGGAAATATTCAATACGTTGTTTACTGTACTTAGGAAATATTTAATACATTTCATAAAACTGGTTTATAAAAAAACATTTTTTCCAATTTAACTTTTCGAAATTGGATGCGCATGATATTCGGGCAAATACGGTAATATTGTTGTTAATCCTTAGAAACCATTAATATTGTTGCTGTTAATCCTTATTGTTTATTATTACCAATGTTAATATTTTCTGATCAGTGTTATGGTTGTTATTAATTATTATCAATAATTATTACTGCTCTTGCTTTATTTCAGTCCAACAACGAAACAGAACCAAAATAAATGATTAGTTTGAACTTATAATAAGATTACATAAAAAATTATTATAATCAATTATGTTCCGTTAGATTGCCTAAATTAAACTGAATTCAGTATCGCAAAAACATTGCAATGCGGAGTTATTATTTTATAATCATAACCTCTCCCGTCTACAAATGTCTTTCTTCAATCTAACATAAATCTTTATTTACCCAAGTACATGACTGCTGACACTACGTACTTACGCCTACTTGTGTTATTGATTTTTAAAATGTCTTCCCTCTAACTATTACGAACAAAATAACAGATTTAGTAGATATCAAACAAGTCATTATTTTACTTCTTCTCAGAAGTACACCAAGGCTACATTTATGCATTTAATTCAACCAGTACCACAAGAACGTGAGTTTTAAAGTCGTCGAAAATGTTGTTAAAAAAAATTATAAATGATTTACTAACGAGGGAAAGCTGATTCCCAGTTCTAGAACCACCAACGGAGTATTATGTTAAATACATTTTTATTAAATATTTTTAAACTGCTTGTAGGTCCACGATTATTGTTTACGTTTCACAATGGTTTTAGCGGTAAGTTTACAAACTTATGACTCTAAAATACGGGGTTCTATCCCCGCGATGGACACAGCAATGGCCCAAAACAAAGTATTGGTTAAAAACTCTCGACTAATACGAAAGAGCATGTACCCGCAAAAAAACAACATAAATTCCACAATTAATTCCACTAATTATATTTCATTAATCACTGCTGAAATTCCTTACGCATTCTACAAAAATGAGTGGTTCTCTTTACAAATTCTTGTGGTCAGCTCTTTCCATTGGGCTTTTCAACAGGCAGATAATAAATTTACTCAATATGATATAACCTGTGAACTCCACATGTATTAAACAGCATACTTGTAAAATTATGGACGAAATATTAGGTTATACTTTGATATTACTCTTAAAGGTATCAAATGTCAATATTTCCTAAGTTAAAAGTTTGAGAGATGTTTAGATCCGAGCTTCAAAACTGCTTGAATAACTCTCAAAGCGCGTGGGCAATAGGTGAATATACACTTCTATGGTTAACTATATCTTCCTCAAACGTGATTTTAATATTAAAACCTGAAAGTGTAAAACTTTGACTGCACATATGCTTACTTATAAACCACGTACATCTACAGCTATTCTTGAACGAATAACATGTAAATCCTTGTTCCACAACCATTCCTCTCTGTGATTTGAAATGTTCAATCTGAACGTCACCTATGTTATATACAAATGCTTAAGGACCAGAAAAATAGACCCCTTAGCTTCCGATATGGCAGTCCCAAATTTGGTGCCACTGACAAAAGACGGGACAGACAGTCATCAATATCAATTGTCAGAAGGGATTTGGTCGGTTCTTGACACAGAATAACGGAACGAATTGTCACTTTTAAAATTCGCCCACGGCTAGTTCAGTGACATCACGGTTCAAACCTGCACACCGCTGGTACAGCGGTAAGTCTACAGATTTACAATGCTAAAATCAGGAGTTCGATTCCTCTAGGTGGGCTCAGCAGATAGCCTGATGTGGCTTTGCTATAAGAAAAAACACACGATTCGAGCCTTGGACAGCCCAATATGCCAGCCACTATAGTCACACTCAACCCTACTACTCTGGAAAAACATGTTTCGAATATTAATGGCTTAATACCAGTAACTTTGATCACTGAATAGACGAATATAGAATCGATGGAATATGTTAATCTGATAAATAAGATGAGATAAAATACGGCAAAGAATTATGGTCATTGGATAAACAAAAAATTCGTTTAACATTGCCCTTTAACATATGCTTAGCCAAAGGAATAAACAGTGGCACAACACTTATAGTTTCTTAGAGAATTGACTTACCATCTACCAAATACTAAATCAAAGAAATAACAATACACGTATGTGTATACTTCATAAATATTAATCTGTCACTAACGAAAGCCTTTCTTAAGTAAAGCAGAACGTGTTAATATTCCTATCATTTCTAATTGTATCACAAAATCTATGCGCTTAGCACCTTGGGTAAGCCATACGCTAATGAATTACGCCATCTGTATCGACATGCGTAAAACTCCGAGTCAAATACGTCGTGTTACTTTCGAAATTCTTAAACCGTTCACGTAAACTTATCAAATAATTATTACTCTCCACAGAAATCCACCGAAAAATCACTCATACTGGACTATACATTCCTTGGGACTCAGCACATGAAACAAAACAATAACTCAACATACTAAGAAACCAAATAAACACAGCCATAAAACTATGCTCACCAGATAAAATTAACGATGAATTAGACAAAATAAAACAATACTTCATCAACATCAATAAGTTTCCTCCACAAACCGTAAAAAAACATTATACGCACACACCTAGACAGAAAGCAAAATCAACCAACTAAAGTAAATACAGCTCACGAATCAAAAAATCATGAAACCATATACTGCTGTATACCATATATTCCTGACATCAGCAAACAAATAACCAACATTTGGCAAAAACTAAAAACAAAATATGACATTCCAGTTAATACCAAATTTATTCAAAAACCAGGCACAAAACTGAGGTCTATACTATGTAAAAACTACACTGACAAACACCACACCAACATTATTTAAAAAATACAATGTGATAACTGTCACGACTTCCATATTGGAGAAACAAGTAGAAAAATGGAAACGAGATTCAAAGAACATAAAAAGTCACCTTCACACGTTTTCGAACACTGCAAGTCAAATAAACACAACATAACCATAGAAAACACTCAAATACTAAATAAAGAAACAAACATAAACAAACGCAAAATTAAAGAAGCCTTACTTATACTTATAGTTGAGGTTTTATATCTATATAGATTATCAACTTTCACGAACAATTAATATGACGCTACGTATCAGATTATGAACGAGAACTGTAATTATTTTAAGCGTTATCTAAGTCATTCACAAGTAAGGTCTTTATCTATGGATAATGTCACAGCATTATTTAATGTTAACACTTTATTTGTAAGTGTCATCAATGGGTGTGTGAAGAAAATAGGAGTTAAAGTAACTGTTCGCGCTTCGTTAGTAGATACAAATACACAGAAACTTCCCACGCGCAAATTACGTCATAACTGGTCAATAAATTAATCTAGAATAATTCGTATCGGAAATAAATATGAAGTCCTGTCGACCGCCCGATTTATGACGTCACTGAGTTATTCTGGTTACGAAAAGATTTCACCACACATCATCCACCCTGGAGAAGGACAAATGGGAAAAACAAAATAAGCTTCTTATAGTGATTAAATATGTATGTATGTTGTGTTGTCTTTTACACACCACAATAAACCTAAACTTATATACAGTTTAATGAACACGTAGCTTTCGTATTTACAGTAAATCTACTATAGCTGCCTACCGTAATCCCTAATTATGAACTAATAACCAGAGGAAAGGCAGTCAATCAGCAGAGCTCACCACCCACCCAACACCCATGGTAAGAGAATGTTTGACTCTTATAATACACCCCTAACTTAAAGTGCGGGGGAGGGGAACTTTGTGGTATAGCACAGATTGACCAACTCTGACATCCAATCAAAACCCCGTACATTACTGGAAATAATAAACTTTTTACTCGAACGAGAACTTTTTTTTTTTCGTTTTTATAAAAATTTAGTTTGGGTTATTTGCTTCAGATCAATATCACAATTCGCTATCTACTATATTCACAGCGGAGAATCAAGATGGCAACAACGGCCCAGCAAGGCCAGGTGGTTAAGACGCTCGACTCGTAGTCTGAAGGTTGCAGATTCTACCTCCCGTCCCACCAGATATGCTTATCCTTTCAGCCGTTACAATGAGCAGTCGACTAATCCCACTATTCGTTGTTAAACGAATAGCAAAAGAATAGGCGGTGGGAGAAGATGACTAGCTGCTTCCCCTCTAGTATTACACTGCTAAATTAGGGACGACTAGCACAGATAGCTCTCGTGTAGCTTTGCATGAAATTCAACAGAAACAGACGAAATAGCAATGGAGTTTTTTTTTAGTTTTTTTTTACCTAATATGAATTGTTATTGATCTCTCTAACGATGTAACAAAACTAGCGAATAGAGATAAAGCATTCGTATATTAAAAAAACAAAGAAGTTTAACCGCCTCCATCTTGCTTATACGCCATACGACACGTACTACACATAAATTGGAAACAGCGAAAACCACCAGTGGAAATGCTCTCCCCCACACACACTCTAGAAAAACAAACTAACAAACACGAGTCTTCACTCCTGAGAGGACAGGGTGCATTCTTCTTCCATACTTGTCAAAGAAAAATATTCTACTTAGCAGATGTCTTGACGAAAAAATTAAAAACAGAATGATTGATACGTAAAATGTGTTATTTGAATGTGACACAAAGTTATCGACAATGTTTATATTTTACTCACGTGTTTGGTGGTTGTCAGGATACATGAAGGTCAACGGATATTCAGGTTTTGCTTCGCAACTTCTCACGCGACAATAGATTAGCAAATATTAGAAGGGCTATCTGTTTACAATTTTCACACAAAGGTACTCTTATCTAAACTAAAAGTCGAGTTCGACTGCTACTCTTATAACCCATCCGCACCAGCGAAGCAGTAATTTACCAATGAAAGACTAGATAGAAGGTAGCTAGTCATTACCACTACCCACCGCCAACTCTTGGACTATTACTTTACCGAGGAATAGTTTGATTGACTGCACATTGTAACAGTTGAAAGGATGGGCAAGTCTGGTGGAACGGGGAGTCAAACACGCAACTAGATTGCGAGTCCAGCGCCCATACCCGGGCCCTGTATGCGTTGTGTTTATTGCCAGAAATAAGACCCCGAATTCTAGCTGTATAAGCCTACAAGCCCGCCACTGAGGAACTAAGTTTGTTCTGTTTTGAATTTCGCACAAAGAGCCACGAGGGATATCTGCGCTTGTCGTCCTCAATTTAGTAGTGATGGACTAGAGGACAAGCAGCAAGTCAACACAACTCCTGGGTTATTATTTTACCGACGAACAGTGAGATTATTCGTTACATTATAACAACTCCCACGACTTTAAGGGCGAGCGTGCTCAATAACGGGAATTCGAATCCTCAACCCACAGATTGTAAGTCGAGCACCCTAACCACCAAGCCATGCCAGGTCCCGGGAGACTACATCGCTACAAATTCTAGAACCTTCCGAGAATGCATCTCGTTAATTCAATAAAAAATATTTGTAATTATACAGTACACCGATCAATTTTTAATCAGGTATCTGGTTGCAATAAAGTACACGTATGTATTGCAACAGGAAGTTGTTACGTCACCAATATAAACGCATTACACAAAAATAGGTCGGGCTAGTTAATATAACAAAATACGCTCTGGACAGAAGTTGAAAAGACAAATAGCTGTTTATTTTACAAACAGACATTCACACAAGGACACTGCAGTCTACTGAAAACATGTCTTGGAGGAGTATATGACGCCAATCAAATTAATCACCTTAAATTGTCTGAAGTCTGTTTATAAATGCGACCAGTTCACATGGTAACGAGAAAAACGAGAATCAGAAATTATTACACGATGTCTAAAACGTTAGAGAAATTAATGTATTAATAAAAATGTAATTTCTCATAACCCATCAACACAATTCACAAAATGTTCTCAAATGAAACGGATCTTCAAACTCGATTCATTACTTCTTCTGTTGTCTTTTTGTTGTAAGTAACAGTACAAAAAAATCAGAATTTAAGAGGTCGCTTTTTTGATACTGTTTGTATTTTTATGAATTATACCAACATAATAATAATAATAAAGATATTTATAATTAATGATGCTAAAAAACACGTAGGTTCAAGAAGTCTTGATAGAAGTGAATAAAAACTTTGTTACCCGGACGCTTTCGAAAGGTAGACCTTTGTTTTTCAGGAGCAAATTGGGAACCATTTCCCCTAAAGAGGAAATATCCACCTTTCGAAAGTGCTCGGGCTATAGGGATTTTGTTCACTGATATTTATAACACGTGCTATCGATGGTGCGGACGACATAGTGTAAGAATTGAGGTTTCACTATTGTAATAGTACTTTTTCCTTATAACGCCTTCATTGTCTTGAACAGCTTCTCATTGGAAGTTTCAATCTTCACAGAATCTTATTCACGTGTGGGTTAAATGTTCATCAGGGACTCTTATGGTTCACACATAGCCGTCTCTACTTTTCATCTGCTCTAACCAAAGACAAGACATTCACCTAGCAGCACCTGCTGCCAAATGAGTTTTGTCTGGTTTCTTGGGCAAAATAATGGGGTTTGCTATCAATTTTATAACGCGCACCGAGTCAGTGGTATCCGTTTTGAACCATGGACCAGTCGATACGCAGCCCGACACTCTACCACTAGGCCAGCTTGGCACCGTTCTACTTTTAAAGTATTTATAACATGTGCTAACGGCAGATCATTCTATTCAAATACGGAATAAAGACATCGTTTATATTAAATCGAAATTCATGTATATACAGTTTTCTATACATAACAACTGTGTGGGACATCCTCGTTACATTAAATATATTAACCCCCTAAGTAAAATAAGCCGATTGGATAATAGAATAATATAAATCACCATAATAAAGAGTAACGAAATTTTAATACGAATTTTAAGTGTTGAAATAGGCACTTGATAATGATGTCATAAAATGTGGAGGAAACGTAAAAGGTGAGAACCAATAAATTAAAAGTTTTTTTAAACTCACTGTGACGTCTACACACTCGTGTTTCAGTTTGTATCGATATTTGAAAGATACTAACTAATGTGCTATATTCATAACAAATTTTTTCCTGTTCCCCGAATTGTCATTACAATGAAACTTTCTAGGTTCTTGGGCAGCCCCATAGAAATTCTAAAACGATTTCTTTTTCTTTTTTTTTTAGTTTGACTGCTCTTTCACCCCTCCCCCTTGCTACTGCCTTTGTGTCTATTTCCCTAAATCTGACTGCCATGGAACTGTCAGGGAAATCTTGAAGGCGCCCCAGATATCCAAGATAAAATAGATAATATACCGACAACAATTGCAGCAATATGAAAGAGCTAGTCTGTATGGGTGAATTTCTATAAGTTTTTAGGCAGTATCCAGTAGATCTAAAGGTCTAAACGATGAACGACTTTTGTTTCGAATTTCGCTCAACACTACTTCAAGGTTATCTGTGCAGTCGTCCGTAATTTAGCAGTGATGGACTAGATGGATGGCAGCTAGTCAAAACCACTCACCGCCAAATCTTGGGCTACTCTTTTTAACAAAGAATAGTGGAATTGATCGTAACGTTACGACACTTCTACGACTGAAATGATAGCATGTTCAGTGATGGGGAAACGACGAATAATGCACGTGCACACAGTGCGATCCTCCAAACACGAGAACTTTGGCTATAGTACAAAAGATATTATTAAACCCCAAATGTACAGATTTGTCTTACAGCGTTCGCTACACTGGTGGGATCAACACGTGGCATGATTCTGTGTTTAGCCGTTACAGCACTTAGTGTAAAGAACCTACCAAAAACTGAATGACATCACTCATTTTATAAGTCATATGTATAAAGGACCGATCAAAATTTATTGAAATTAATTCAAATATTGGGAATACTTTTCTTTACACTTTGTGACTCAGTTGTCATTTAGGACCTTGCAACCACAAGCCAGGATACTATAACAATATGTTAGAGAAATATTTTTATACGTAGTTAAGCAAAAAGTCACACAATGCATACTAGGGTATGGATTTGTTTGTTTTGAATTTCACGCAAAGCTACACGATGGCTTTCTGCGCTAGCCGTCCCTAATTTTGCAGTGTAAGACAGAGAGAAGGCAGCTAGTCATCACCACCCACCGCCAACTCTTGGGGGTTACTCTTTTGCCAACGAATAGTGAGATTGACTGTAACATTATAACGCCCCCACAGCTGAAAGGACGAGCATGTTTGGTGTGACGGGGATACGAACCCGCGACCCTCGGATTACGAGTCGAGTGCCTTAACCACAAGGCCGTACCGAACCCCAAGGGTATGGAAAAACCTGATATATATAGTTGTAAGTCCACAGACATGTCGCTGTGCCACTGGCTTAAATAATTATTTTCAAAATATGCTGAGTTCCATCAATAACTCTAGGATCAAGCTTTCACCGTCACATTTTATAAGTTAATAAAAATAATAAAAACGTTTTAATCGTCTTTAAACCATCATGCGAGAATTTTTTTAAAAATCTGTTCATAACGTACAATTTAATAGCAAACTATTTAACAGTGTCAGCAAATAATTACAAAATAGTGAACTGAAAAGAAATAACAAAAAAAACTGAAATGTCAGCGTTAAATTTTAAACAATTAACACTAGGTTATCCCACAGACAAAACATAACATATGTTCATAATGTTAAGTAATACAAATAAATTTAAACTGTAGACTTCAGTGAATGTGTTTATTTACGCACTGACATTAATTTATTTGTGAGATTTCTGGCGTCTTAGGGTTAAAAAGAGACTTCAATAGAAGTTCTATTATTCCTTACATACTGCTACTTATAAGTAACAAAACAGAGAACTTTTACTTACTATTTGGTGAAAAACAATGTCCACAGCGGGTGAAGACATGGGGAAGATAAAAGATAAAAATACACTTTAACAATACAGTCGCTAGACGAAAGCTATATTAAATGTATAATCACAAAGGTTCACATGTGCAGGAGCCTATATTAAAACAAATAATGTTACAGCATCATTGATACCATAATTTTTAAAGCATTTCAACCACTCACTACCCCTTGAACAAGAGGTATCTAGACATCTGACACTTCAGCGTTCCGTGAAATTCCATCCTATTCCTAGGCCTCTCCCCCTACAGATGTTAACTCAACACTAAATGAATAACTTTTGGCCAATCACAAAAGCAGTGCTATTTTTCTTTTAGAACTGGATGCAAAGAAACAGGGTGTCATACATATATACAAAGACCGGTTCTTATACGTGATTGGTTGTTGATAAACAGTAAAACAAAAATTAAATATAAAAAACGCATTTCTTAGCAGTATCTGACACGTAATATTTACATCAATTAAATTTAAGCTTAAATTAAAACTGTACAAAGTAGTTGTTACGAAAGTAAAAAACAAAACTACATAGCCATGTTTAAATATTACGCTGGGAGTTAACTCGAAATAATGAAATTAAAGAAAAAACAACTTAAGACACCTGATTGAAATTGTTACAAACCTTATCTTAAAATATACTTGTAAAATTATTGTGTTAACTTTCTAGCATCCACGTTTTTCTTTTAAAAATTAGACAACTCTCCAACCACTGTTTTATGAAGGTTATACCACAAATAATCGACTTAAGAAGTTGATGTATTCTACTGCCGGGAGACGAGTCTGAAAAGGAAGTACGCGTTTAAAAATACAGATCTGTCTTTGGTTATTTTCCTTCTTTGTCACATGAACTTTATCTCAGGAAAGATAGCTGCAGTATATATATTGTTGGAATGCGTTGGGTAGATATTGGCAGCGATCTTAATTATTGGCAAGTCCTGTGACACCTCGAAGTTATGTTCTCTCCGTCTTACATTGACGCTGATAAAACGCACGCTTGGAGAAATGACGCTATTGTATTTCACATCCAGTCGCTCTGTTCTTGCTCAGCCTGACGTTTGTGCTTCTGTACCACCCGAGTTTTTTGTTGTTGTTTTCCTTTCTTGGCGAGCCACAAAGGGATCAATACATTATATTGGCGCTTCCTTTCCATAATTATACAAACTTACCATGTATTATCTATCTAAGGCCGTTAGGCCATCAGTGGCTGGCGAACCACAGGTTGAGGATCTGGTGCTGTAGTTACGTGACCAAAGGACGCCGTCAGTCGCATAATTTACCTTTGTTTTTGTTTACTGAATACAAATTACTACAATACGTGTACACTACTTCTAATATATTTCTTCTTCCAATTCAGTTAAAGTGGAAGTTTCAGAATTATTCCTAATACACTTTACGTCAATCCTCCTGTTATTTGCAGTCGCTGCTCTTATTTGGAAAGAATGTGTGTGCGTGTTCTTATAGCAAAGCCACATCGGGCTATCTGCTGTTTCCACCGAGGGGAATCGAACTCCTGATCTTAGCGTTGTAAATCATCTGGAAAGATGCTTCTCTCAGTAGAGTGTGACAAAACTAGAAGTAATATAACTGGATACGTCTGTGAATAACGCCCCCCCCTCGCTGGTACACCGGTAAGTCTACGGATTTACAACGCTAAAATCAGGGGTTCGATTCCCCTCGGTGAACTCAGCAGATAGCCTGATGTGTCTTTGCTATAAGTAAACACGCACACACTCTATGAATAACAGTTCTCAGCACAACGTTTGAAATGGATAGTTCACACAGTCACGTTTATATTGTTATATCTTGTTTCGTTTATTCGTTTCCTAACAAAGAGGTGCTAATATTACTTTTATACAAGCATTACACTATGTAACAAAAGTTTAACTTTTTCTTGTTCCTGGGCAGAAAGTGTTATTTCCCAGTTGCTTATGCCTAAAGTAAATAGAAAAGACCTATTTTTCTCTTCAATCTTTACTTTTGTGACCTGGGAGCGTATAACGAAAACATGATGGGAGAGTATATTTGGGGGCTGATACGTGAAAGTGATTTACATTACAGTTGCAAATTTCGAAAAACTACTCTACTAAACATTTTTGTATAACTTTAGTATAAATACGTGTAAATCTTGATTCATATGTTGTTTTATTCAGACCTTATGTAAATGAAAATGTGCAAATTTGCCCATTTTTACATAGAAAATAAGTTAATTTATAAATTTCATTATCCAGGTCACAAAAGCAAAGTTTGAAGGGAATAATGGTCATTTTCTGCACTTTTACTACATAAGTAATTAAAAAATAACACCTACTATCCAGGAACAAAATTTGTGTTACACAGTGTTTTTTTTACTGTTTCGATTACGATAAGACTCTAACACAGAATATTCAAATACAGGAAATCTAATCCAAAAACATGTCATAACTTTGAGTACGATGGATATAAATTAACACGTAAACACTACTTTCTATTATAGTGAATTAACCACAAGTAATCAAACCTACGTTCTTAACCGAAATAAACAGAAGCGCGAAGCCAAGAATTGTAACTATGTCTTTAACGAAATATACATATCTATCTATCTATATATGGTTATTACGGGGTTGGTATTAAAGAAAATATTACGAAAAGAACTTAAATTGTTTCATAGTAATATTCAGAAATAAAATTATGTTTTAGATGTTTGTTTCTTTGAAAGCAAAGCTTTACGATGGACTATCTGTGCTGTCCCCATCAGACCAGTTATAAGCCTTCAGATTTACAACTGACCCACTAGGAAGTAGGTTATAAATAACACGACTATACAGTGATATTCCCACCGCCTCTTCACTTCATTTTTATTTTTCAATTAACTTTTCTTCTTCTTTACTTTGGAAAGTAGTCACCTTCCCACAACTGTCTTCAGGCATTGAACAGTGATACAGACGTGGGACGTTGTGGGACATCTCACTCTCATAATTTCTGTATCTATTATTTTTATTTTTACTTCTACTGCTATTCATTTACTTTATATTTTCCTTATGTGAGACAAGCGAATTGAGGTTAGGACTGATTGACGATGTATCCCCACCGCAATGTGGATCCTACTTTTTCTGTCACCTCCAAAACCTAGGGTACATTTTATATCCCACATTAGAGCTTGTACCCTGGGATCTTTACAATTAGTGGAGCGTCTTTTATTTTTATTTTGTTTGGCTTGTTTCTTGGTTATAAAACACTAATATATATACACGTTTACAAGCACAAACACTATGTAGTGTGTGTGTGTGTGTGCTTCCATACGTATGTTTTCTTATAGCAAAGCCACATCGGGCTATCTGCTTTGCCTACTGAGGGGAATCGAACCCCTGATTTTAGCGTTGTAAGTTCATAGACTTGCCGTTATCTCAGTGAGGGACTACGTGTATAGTACTAGGGTACCTTTTGTTCAATAAAATGTGTGTATGTCTACACATATGCATACATATATAAAATAGACTCATTCATTTGGTATCAAGTTTTCGTAAGAAACTGGCTGTGCCAATTTCGATAAGATATGGTAGAAGTGAACTTCTCAAAATATCTAACTTATATTTATAATAATTCGGATAAACGATTCGACTTCGGCCGCCACTTCAATTTAACCACCTTAAATACCCGCACGAGGGCTTACCTGAACGGGAGATTGGTGGTAAAGTACGTGAAGCTGACAGACAACAAGCGGTGGTGGTGTTTAATGCTTCATATCGAACAAACTATGACTCAAAAAAATGAAAACCCATGACATCATTTGTTTTATTTTGGGTACGGACATCGCCGGGTATCTTTATTAATCGTAAGTTTTCGTGAGTTTATTATCTTTGAAATTAAGATAGCGTAATACACACTAGAGTGTAAACACATTCAGTATAGGGTAAGTCAGTAATAAGTGTTTTTGGCTCTCATTAACACTCAAGGGCATCGACGGTTATTCAATGCTAAAACTACACCAGAGGAAACCCTAAAGCAAAACGTCAAGGGGAATTTAAAAAAAAAAACATTGCTGATAAGATATCCTCGACCGTATTCTTAACCCTACTATTTCATGACAGATAGTGCCCTGACGTACCTTACCTGACACTGTAATTTAATAACGTTTTTCTGAGTATCCTAATAATGTCCTATAAGGCGCGTGTACCAAAGTGATTACACACGTGACACAATTTTCAATATTGTTCATTTTGAGTTGCGTTTAATCACAGCCAAGAATCATAGTGAAATTCCGTTCTCCTTTAACTTTGTTTTCTACCACCAGGCGTATACGGTAACCTGAATAATACTAATTTTCTAATTAATTACTGATTAACACCTCTTAAACTATTTATCAGGCTTCATTACAATACACGTCAATTATAACATAAAACGTACTTTTTTTTCCCGTGGCATATCTCAATACATAGCACAGAAATACGTAAAACATCTTTCTGAACTACAACATCACTTTAATTCGTATTTAAGTTTGACTTTAAATAACGCAACAGTACAACCTATACATTAGAGGGTGTTTGACATCTCAATCGATCATTTCTCACCATAGGACGGCAAACACCTGCTCACCATAATTTCTCAAGGCGCTGTCGGTAATCCTGGATTCGTTATCACCGTTCCTTATCTATTCGTGCTGCAATATAATATTAGACACTATAAAAAATAAAATAAACAACAAGCAAACATCGAACGTTGTTTCTACAAAATTATTATAAACTTCTATCACCCTATGACAGACCCAGTATGTCCTGGTGGTTAGGGTGCTCAACTCGCAATCTGCGGGTGGCAAGTTCGAAACATGCTCGCCCTTTCAGCCGTAGTAGCGTTGTAATGTTACAGTCAATCCCACTATTCGTTGGTAAAAAAGTATCCCAATAGTTGGCGGTGGATGGTGTTAACTAGTTACATTCCTTCTAATCAACCACAGCTAACAATAAGCGCATGCAGCTCTCGTGTAATTTTGTGCGAAACAGATCAATCAATTTACAAAGTTAACTAAGAAATCTCAAACGTAGACATGGCGCTGGGTAAGGTGAGAAACTTACAAATGTCTACGATGCCACACAGTTGACACGTGCGTGTCCTTATTCTACATTATTCAGACTGGTTATCTCCCGGATTTTAGCGTTGTAAACCAATAAAGTTCCCACTGCCTCACTAGGGGATATATTAATAATACACACATACACATAATTATTGTCAGATTATATATAATATATATAATATTTTCACTGTTTTTTGTTACTACTGTCATCACGTAAAAACCGATGACTATGTATCCGTCATTACGAAATATTCCGGCCAATATTTCATTTTTGAGTTGCAATAAAATGTAATAAATATTCATTAAAACAATAAACTTCAGACAATCATATACCATCAGCCACCAGCATTTTTCTAAAGCCAGACTACTGAATCGTGTCGACCAAACACTTGTCAAGTAATCGACGTGAGAGACAGAGGTAGTCACAACTTTACCAAAATGGATGCCATCACTGATATCGACAGGTTACACATGCTATAATGTTTTACCTCACAAACTTGAAGATGACGACAATGTGGTTAGTAAACCTAACGAAACGCTTGCTGTCGAGTTTTAAAACTGTATTCATATCTCCTAAAATTTAAGCCTAATCGAATCTCATTATTTAGCCACGAAAAAGGGGAATATATTATGGTGCTTTTTATACTTATAACAAACTCACTTTACGATGTACTGGTAGAAATATTTAATTACAGTGAAATCTTAAGTTCCCAGAATATTCTGGACAGGCGAAAATTCCGGTTACAAAAACATTTCCCTTACGATACTGTACTGGAGAAAATCTAACCCTTTATTATGTTCTAAAGTAGAGCATCTTTACATTGTCTACTACAATAACAGCTTTAAACAATAATTAATGTTGTAAAAGCCATAACTTCGGAATGTAGATATTTTTACCAAAAACATTAAGCACGATGTGAATCACATGTGGGAGTAAACGTAATTACATTTCCGGTTACAACAGCTTTCGGGATGCGAAGACATCGGATAGCAAATCTCTTACTACACTTGTAGAAGTAAAAACGGTCAAAGTTATATCACTCCCCATTCAGTATAGCTTACTGTCAATAATCTTGGTTTGATCACATTCCAGAAGAACCACAACACTGACCTCAAGTGAAGTTCACTCGTTGATCATGTGACCAGAGCACAGTTGAACTAGCTATTTAGTGACCCCCAGAAGTCCAAGGGCTGGACACGAGGAGCCAATGACAGATATTAACAACACGGAAAAAAATACCACTTCACCAACAGATAGCATGTTACTTATCTAATTACTTAATACAAGTAAACTATCTGTTTAAAATGTTATCAAATAAAGTTTTATAAGTGGGTGCTGTGGAACATATTTCAGTGTTTCTGGATGCTAGTTGAGAAATACATAGCAATGGTTGACATGATTCGACACTACAGTTTGGGACCAGATATAGTTTTCGTGGCTCGATACTATACTTTGGGAACAGGTAGCAATGGCTGTTACGGCTCGATACTATAGTTTGGGATCAGATAGCATTGGTTTTAATGGCTCAGCACTAATGCATGGTAATCCGACAATCCAGAATAAGTAAACACTGACTTAAATCAAAAGGCGGAAGACTTTCAAAACGTCGTCCTCTAAATTTGTGTCTCCACAACAGGCAGTTGCCGTCCATTCTACAAAGTTTCATCAGTAAAAACCTGGTTCATATAAAGAACTTCAAATAACCACCTGACCAACGGTAAAGAGGGGAATGTTTCTAGCATCAGTTTTGTCTACTCATTACTATCAGATACAAATTTCTGATACTGTCTACATGTTTGTACGTTGCTCTGCGCGTCACTCGATAAACTATTCGATTTTCCAACGATACCAGTTCATTTATCGGCATGCTGTATGGATTGGAATTGAACAATTTTTACTTAACTCTAACTATCGAATACCATTCCATTACTAAAACATTTGTTATAAATAAATGCGTCAGAGCGATCTGTCACCTGCGTAAAACAACAAAATCTTCAGTTAAATTTCTTTATTTTCGACAAAGCAGAAGTGATGCTTTCACAACTTTTATAAATTACTATGATACGAGGTCTGTTCAAAAAATACGCGGACTGACGTCATAAAACAAAATGTACTTTATTTAGAAGTTACAGGTCTGGGACCCCTTCAAAGCACTCTCCTCCCCAACGCACACACTTATCCCAACGGTGTTTCCACTTGTTGAAATAGTCCTGGTACGCTACTTTTGTAATGTCCTCCAGCTCCTTCGTCGCATTTGCCTTAATCTCGGGAATCGTCTCAAATCTTCTTCCTTTCAAGGGTCTTTTGAGTTTGGGGAACAAGAAAAAATCGCAAGAAGCAAGGTCAGGTGAGTAGGGAGGGGGGGGGAAGAACAGTGATCGAGTGTTTGGCCAAAAACTCACGAGTTCTGAGGGCTGAATTTCGCAGCAACGTGGTGCATCTTCAATTTTTCGGTCAAAATCTCGTAACAAGATCCAACTGATATCCCACACTCTTCAGCAAGCTCCCTGACAGTCAGACGTCGATTTTCTCGCACCAGGATGTTGATTTTGTCGACGTGTGGGTCGTCAGTTGATGTGGAAGGACGTCCAGGACGCTCATCATCTTCAATGGACTGTCGACCATCCTTAAAACGTTCATGCCACTTGAAACATGCCGTACGCTTCATAGCAACATCACCGTAAGCCGTGTTAAGCATAGCAAAAGTTTCAGTCGCAGAGTTTCCAAGTTTAACACAAAATTTCACAGCAAGTCGTTGCTCCTTCAGGTCATTCATTCTGAAATCCGCCAAACGAAAAAATCGCACTTCACTTAAAACCGCGTAGCTAATACACAAATGAAGATATCTGCAATCGGGAAATGGCGTCGTAATTTGCTGATCTGTGCGAACCTAGCGACACCAAGCGGACTCCCCTGGAACCAACTGGAGCCGAGCAATTCAAACAGTCCGTGTATTTTTTGAACAGCCCTCGTATATGTTTTTAATTAATAAATATATTTAAATAATGATGTATAGCGCGAGTACACATAAAAATAGGGCTGGTGAAAACGTTTAATTGCATGGGTTACAAAACCTTTTTTGGTCTGGATATAACCAGATTAATTTTTCTTGTAATTATTAGAATCCCAACAATAATCTGGGGAAATTACTACATTCCAAACATAGCCTTTAACTCCAAAATAGTGATTGTCCGTAATCTAGCAAAAAAGAGGTTCAAATACAATCGTAGAGTAGAGCAGTCAAAGACCAGTTCAAGCAATCCAAATCTGTCTCTCTATATATATGTGTCTCTGCGTGTGTGTTATCACGCGACGCTTAAAGAAATGAAACGTCAGTCCAAGTTAATCACTGATTATACTAAAGTATCAGGTTTGTTTAAATACATTGTCTAATTACACAATTTTGATATAAAAGTTACATTACGTCCTTCTGTTGCAAACGAGGAATGGAGAGGTTTATGATGTACAACTCCGAGTTGTTTAACACAGCAGACAATGAGAAACACTCTAAAAGACCACATTAGCTATTAAACCTGTAGGAGCAGAGAGCCTCAATAAAATATATTTATTCAACTGAAACTCGGAACGTGTAGAACAAAGAAACATTTTGGCAAACAACTACAGTAAACATAATCAATATATATCTACTGTGATAAGAAACCAACGATAAATACATTCTTGTGAAACAAATGTGCTCTTCAAGGAAGCTACTCTATTATGTGCATTTGTTTTAAAGGAAGAGACAAGAATTCACATGATATGGATATTATAGATGTAGTGTTAAAATACCCATAAAAAATAAATTTTTATGTATGTAGTTGTCTATAGTAAGCATTGAGGCAGCATATAAATAGCTCCTATCAAACATCTACATCTGTTACTCTGTTACAAATATATTAAATACACAAGCCATAGAATTAAAGAAAACATAAAAACAAATATTCTTAAAAGTAAGAGTTTGTACTCTGATGTTTGTAAAAGGTGAACACAGCATATAACTACAAAAATTAACATATATTACAATCCCCTTTCCCAAGGAAACGTTCAAGAAATATATCAACAACCATTGCAAAACTAAGTATAAACAGATCAGTTCTTTCTGATTTAATATTTTTTCATTATAGTTTCATCTGGGGCAGTTTTGTTTTTGAATGGTATTGTTTATCAATGTGACATGATTTGTTTTTTAATTACTTGCTAGAGTTTGATTCAGTAATTTAAAAAAATATCTTAAAAACTCAGAGAAATGTAATACCTCCTTTATCATAAGATGAAAGTTAAAACTAAAACATTATACAAATGTCTTGATCCTGTAAAACAGAGTATCCTGTATAATGCTGTGGAGATTTATCTATATGTAAATTATGAAACATACATATCCAGAAAAATACTCCATTCACTATGCATAAAATGACAGACTACGGAGACAGCTGAATAACTAGACAGTGTTCTTGTTAATTATGTACTACATCATAAACATAATACTGAAAGAACACGCAGGTAACTAAAACACTGTCTTTCTCGTTTGATTACACAAAATGTATGAAACAATGTTTATGAAGAAAACCGTTTAAAGATATTTTATAATACTCACCAAAACGCCTGCTTGAGGAGTAACTGGGATAATCTGGAATTAGAATAGAGTAGGAAGGAAAAGCAGTTAGAAAAATAGCAGGCTGGGAAAGATAAATTAGTAACAAAAGTAGAATAAACTAGAGAGATAAGCAGAAGTTAAGTTAGCACTTAGAAGCATGACAGAATCCAACATTTCATATGTATTGGATAAGATTGTTGTAGAAGATTATTTCAGATATAAAAACATAATACTTAATAAGTCATTCAGTTACTCCTAATAGGAACATAACTTTTAAATTAAATATAACAGTTTAATGAAATGAATAAAGTCAACTGAAAGTACAAGTGTTATTTATAAAAATATTCTGACTAGAAATATAATAATTTTGGACACTACATTATATGCTTGAATGTGTGTGCAAACATAAATTAAAAATACAACACATGTTACAAGATCATATCACTTATAACAGCAAACACTTTAGGTTTAAGAAAGCAGTTTAGTTCAGGTACCAGTCTCTATCACATTTAAATCTCTGGCTGTTTGTAAAGATAAATGAAACAGTCAAGAAAGTTACAGTGAGGAACTGTATCATTAAGTGTACTGATAAAGTTATTTGAAGTGTGGAACACAAAAAAAAAGGACTAGAAGGGTTTGCTTTGCAATGGTAAAGTACATAACATGATTCAGGTTTACAATCTGAAATTTTACTTACTGGCAGAGATGGACTGGTGGAGGAAGAAACATTGGAATAGCTCATTAATTTGGCTAATGGACTGGTCCTAGCTAATTGAGGATGGGGGATTTGAGACTTAACTAAAATTAAGTAACATTTACATCCAAAGCTTAAAAATCAGAATATTATAATGAAGTAGCTAACAATTTGATTTATGCTATATACATTCATTCAGTAGTTCAGCAGGTCAAACCCTAGTTAAAACTGTCAGAGTGACATGGTGATTGCACCAACCACTATTGTGTCCAGTCTGCCCCCCACTTATTGGTATCAAGGAGCATTCTTTTCTTTGGTTGTAGATGTTGGACTCCTTCAGAGGCTTAAAAATATAAAAATACATGAGGACATTTCAGAGTACATGTTGGAGTGACTTACGTGATAGAAGCAAAAAAACAAAAGCTCAAATGAGAGGTAGCAGGGATAAGCTTAGAGCAACAGGTGGGCTGGTAAGACCCATTGGATAGTATTTTTTGGGTAAGGATGAATTATATGCAAGAGATTGGTTCTATTATGAAAAGCTCTACAGGAAAGAAAATGCTATGGAAAGTTCTATAGGTAATAAAATGTCATAGAAAGCTCTAAATATATTCACTAAAGATAGTTTGAAGTGAAATTGTAGTGGTGAAAAAGCATGGGAAGTAAATCAAACTCTTTGGAACCATTCTAGAAGCTCTTCTCTAAATCCTGTCCAGGTGCTAAAGTACAGGACACTATAGAACATGTTAATAGTTCATTTGCTGTTACCAAAGTGAATTCTCTTTTGGTAGTATTTTGTAGCATTGGATACTTTCAACAAATGCAACCTACATACTAAGTGATTTAATACTAAAGGATAGAAAACAATATGTTCAGTAACTCGTGATGATGAGCAAACCAACTTGTAGAGAAAAATATATATGTAAAAATGGCTGGTATGGGTTGAGAAAGCACTAAATATAAAGTTATATTAACGAGTAAATCAATCATTTCAGTTGTTAAAATTTTATGTTGTTCACAAAAAATTCATTAGTTTTACGTATTTAAATTTTACTGATATTACATACACAAAGATGTAGAATTCTGATATTATACAGTAATAATATAGTTTTCCAAACATACTCTTATATGCATACAAAGCTGTGGCTTTGAAGTCCATTTCAGAAAACCAAAATCAAAAATAAAAATTATAAATTCATGCAAACATATTGGGTATAACTACAATATTGTTGTTTATATATCCAGAATTAGGAAAACTAAGATCAACCCTAAACCTGGAAACTATTTATTCAATGATATGATACTATATTGTCAAAAGTATTTTCAAGTTATAATTCTGCATTTATCTTGCTTTTTGTGGTTTAAGGGAGTCAAATATTCAAGGTTCCAAAAGTTAGTTTTAAGTATCTATGGCCATTAAATATAATTTTTTAGCATGAATCATTACTTTTAATACAACAACATATGTGGTGAATTTGTTGGTAATTTTGTTTCTATGCTTAAATTTCAAGAGAGGAAACTGAAAGAAACAAGTTAGCCTATTGCATACAGCCTTATAAAGTTATATCAACTGAAATACTTAAAAACTTTCAACTATTTCAAAAATTGAACTCTATGTTAGCAGAAATTAAGCATTAAAATATTTAATAAACTTTGTATGCAAACTCATCTTAAATAGAAAAAGCCTTCAACACATTCTTTGACTAAAATAACAATAATTCATAAATACATAAGAGAATGCATTCAATTTAAATCTGAGATCCTGAAGTTACACTTACAGACTTTCACCTGGGCAGAAGAACAAACGAACTGGCCTTTAATCCATGATGACAATAAAACCCACTTGTAGAGAAAAATATATATGTAAAAACGGGGGGTATGAGTTGAGAAAATTTTCTCAACCCATACCCCCCGTTTTTAAATATATATTTAACTGGCCTTTGCATGAATTTAAACTATCCAAAAATTGAATTTAGATAATGGATAAACAGTTTTAATAAGTCAGTGTGTGTATTTCTTATTATGTTTTAAAGTGATTAAAACTACTACTTTTAGATAGGGTAAAAATTAGTTTAACTGTTACCAAAAGTTAAAAACTGTGCGTTGTAAATAACTAGAAAGTATATTAAGGAAACGCAATGTCAATGTAAATTACCCTATTTAGATCACTTTCCACGTAAACAATTTATGTTGTTATAGTAAATCAGTTACAAAATATATTTTCTACTATGTACATTAATAAATTATAGCATATTATTATCATTATACATCTACTTTATACTAAATGTTATACTAAACGTGTACTAGTACTAGTGCTGCTGCTAGTCTACAGACTAGTCATTCCTTTCCTGCATGTTAATTATTGATAATATTAATAAGAAAAGTTTCTTTGCAATGCTAAAATGCTACACAAATTTATTTTCAAAAACAACTTACCACTTTTTTGCATGATCCCAAACTGTGTCGTACTGCCTAACAAATGTAAACTAGTACGTATGTATGACTTGATCCTATGGTCTATGAGTATGGCATGCTCAAAATATATCTAAGCCTAAACCTTATGTTCCGTACACACTTTGATGTAAGAATCTCCCCAGAACGAGATAAGATCAATATGCATTTTGCAGTTGCCTAGGGATACGGTAGGAGGCGATGCACGTGTTTACAGAATAGAATAAGCGGAGTACGTTCAAATTAATCGAAATGTTTATACGACAATTTAATTTTCTACCACTAATTATTATTATTAATTTTCTGTTACGTTGGAACAGTTCTATTTGTTGTCAAATAATTGATTAAGTAATCGGCAAAATTTGAAACTACATAAATTATAAATTAGAAATGCACAGATGTGAAAGTTAATTTTATAAGAATAAAATACTGTATGAAAAACAAAACAAATTATTTTGGCCACAGATAACACACTTAAAGCAACATGAATATAAATTGTGGTTTTCTTTACGTGATACTATTATAAACAATATTTTCCATAATTTAATTCAAATGCTCACTAGATGGAGAAGCTAAACATGATGATGAAATAACTAGAAAGTTCATGAAAATTAAAAATTTAGAAGGTTTTTGTAATATATACAAACAAGAATACATAATAAATAGGAGTGAGTGTTGGTCTGTTTTTAGCGCAAGTCTACACAATAGGCTATCTACACTCTGTCCACTGCAAGAAATCGAGCTCCGGATGTTAACATTGCATGTTTGTTAATTTACCACAAATCCACCAGAAGACAAAAAAATAGTGAAGTATTCAATGGATAATGAATTGATCATTAATAAATGAATGTAACGTTACTGAGTAAAAAGTGAGTGATTCACAATAGTGTGAGAAGTAAGAATTATCGTGTCTATTCATATTCTATATGCAAAACACAATTAGGTTAGAGATGTGTAATATTAAGCTCAGAATTCATCTGGCAATGTTGTTTGTAAACTTAGACCTACAGCTTTTGTTAGAATTAACACAGCCCGTAAAATCGCTACAGAAGAAATAATCTAAATCGTTAATGTAACATGAGCTAGATGTTGCATAATTTATTTCACAAAGAATCCGAAATAACACACTCAATACGAGAAAACGTGACAACACTTGAGTTAGAAGTAGAATTATTTTGATGAAAATAAAGTAGCATCGTAAAACAAAAATTTCAAGATGACAACTCAGGCAAGAAGTGAAATCAGACCTCATTAGAGATGATAAAACAAGAAGGTCAAGAGGAAAAAAGACAGAAAATTAAAGGGAAATTAAGAAAAATGAGACGGGAAAAGACTGTAAATGAAGACTTAGGAAATTAAAATACGACGAAAAATTTACAGAAAATTAAAAGAAAATCAAGAAAAAAGATAAAAATTTTTAAAGACCAGGAAGAAATTTATACAAAAAATAACAGAAGATCAATAAGTAATAGGCGGAAATTTAAGAGAACAAACATAAAAATGATACATAACACGAGGTTATATTTAAATAAGAATTAGATAGAAAGATATGTGTGATTGACGATAAGAATGGTGAAATTTTGAAGATTGACAAGAGTATTGAAAAAGTATGAAAATAAATCTATTAAGTTAAAACTGAAATACAAAATGAAAAATATACTATGCAGAACGAATGTAATAATAAAACTAAAGAATTAAAAGAGGACTTCTATAATATAAAAATAAATTATAACATAACAGAAAGATCAAGGAAGAACAAAATAATTTCAATATCAGAATAAAAATTGAGGAAAATTAGTAAATGTGAAGATCAAACTAGTCTCTTTTCTTTCTGCATCATCTCAAGAATTCGAACCCAAACCACTATTTATTATTAAATATGGAATAAGAGAATATATTTGGTTTATACCTGTTACACTACTGTTGTACCGACTGTAAGTGCAGGCTGTTCTTCACTACTCAAGCCATGACCTTTTTAAAACAAGTTATAGGCCTTGGGTAGCCAGTTCAACAACACTATAGAATTGAGACAAATGGGCTACGATGAAAAGGTACTATAAGATGTATATTCGACATCATTTTTAGAGTGAATGGTTGGAGTAGTGAAAAAAACAAATTATTCATCTTGTTATCAATTTAAAGAGCCAGCTTTGATGACATTAATCTACTTCCCAGTTGAAAGACATAATAATTATCACACGCATTTGTAATCGCAGGTTCAGAACAACGTGGCAAATAAAACCATCCAGACAAACATTATGGAACAAGATATAGAGGACAGATAAGGCTTTCACTGAACTTGCAGAAGATTTGAAAAGGTTTGCCCAATTAGTTTACTTGGGTGCTCCAAGTAAAATGATGGATTAATTGGCATGTAACCACCTTATAGATATTATAACAGAGACATAATTAGGCTGAAACAGAGTAAGAATGCATCTTTAAAGGGAGCTCCTCACTTGACAAGGGACTTGAATCCATTAAAGCCACAAATGTACAACTGAAGCACCATCTAGAAGTTACGGGATTGTCATATAAGGTATTATTAAAACATTAACTTCTTCCGTTGGTAATCTATAAGAAGTAAAAGCGTTAGTTAGAAACTAATTACACAGAATGGAGGAAATAAATTAAGAGAAAAATATGTTTCAAAAGTATAAATTATGATGGACTGTAGACTAAAGCCTGTATAGAATGAAATCTCCCTCCAAAGGATGTTAAAAAGGAACCTGTTGTAACTGTTGGAAAATTACCATTACACCCAAGAATGTAACCAATGGTGAGTTGGTCGGTCTGTTTGGCGTTTCATGGCGCAAAGCAACTAGGCTATACGCGCCAAACATTCGGTAAAAAGTCAAAATAAAATTATTAAAATTCGTAAAAAGGAATCAAGATAAAACAAAACAAAGTTTGAATTTTGAATAAAAACATAAATAGGTTAAACCCAGTTTTTATATCTAGTTTACAATAGTAAGAGAGAAACTACAGTAATACAAGTTGTAAAGGACCTTCTGTAGCATAGTTTTAAAGATCAGAACTCGCCAGGATGACTAACTGGTAAGTTCAAACATCAGCGTTAGTCACTTGAAGTTGACCTTTCCAGTCCTGGTTTCGAGTTATTTGACGTTACGGCCATTTTCTAATTTAATATCGAACTAGTTGTACTTTAATTCTTAAAAGGGAATCATATTAAAAAAGTCTAGTTTATAAATTAAACATTTAAATAACGTTAAAAAGGTTAATGGCTTTTATTATAACCAAAAAAAACATTTTAAGGTGGGCAGTGTTACCATCGCCAGTGACACTGTCCAACGTTATAGATAAATCTTGGGACAGAACATGTTTAAAATGGTGCCATCGTTGAGAGTCATAACGACAGCAAGACAGTAAAATGTGGCTTATTGTGACCTAAGTGTCACACAAACAACACATTAGTGCATTGGTTCCAGATAAGATAAAACGATGAGTTAAAAAACTGTGATTAATGTGTAATCTAGTTAGGACAACTTCCTCTTTCCGATCCTTGTGTAAGCAAGACGGCCAAAGTTCAATAAAGGGTTTTATTTGGAAAAGCTTATTTTCACGTTGCAATGCTCACTCCAAGTCGACTACCGACTGGCACAGAGCCGAGCCTTGAATACAGGACCATACTCCATGTATGGAACAAGAACAGCAGTGACATGGCCTAGCGCGTTAAGGCGTGCGCTTTGTAATCTGAGGGTCGCGGGTTCGCGCCCGAGTCGCGCCAAACATGCTCGCCCTCCCAGCCGTGGGGGCGTTATAATGTGACGGTCAATCCCACTATTCGTTAATAAAAGAGTAGCTTAAGAGTTTGCAATGGGTGATGATAACTAGCTGCCTTCCCTCTAGTCTTACACTGCTAAATTAGGGACGGCTAGCACAGATAGCCCTCGAGTAGCTTTGTGCGAAATTCCAAAACAAACAAACAGACAGGGCCAGAACAGAAAGATTTAGCTGCGGTGTCAGCCAGCTCGTTCCCGTGAATACCAACGTGACCTGGTATCTAGAAAAACTGGATAAAAGTAGATGTTAAAGAGAAATGGGCTAGTTGGTTTTTAATATCGGTGAGAACAGGGTGATAACGAACTTGAAGCAATTCCAGGGCCAGTAGAGAACTAATTGAGTCAGTATAAATAGTAAAATTCGAGTACTGCTTAGCTTCTATGTGATCCAGGACAAGAGAAATGACATACAGTTCAGCATTAAACACAGAAACTGTAGAGGAGATTCTGTGCGCAACTACCGAATTACAGCAAACCATTTATACGGATGGTTCGAAAGATGTTCAGCAAATAAAAGACGGTACTCGCAATCAGAAGTATCTGCTTTTCTCAGATGACTTAAAGAAAGGTCACATTTGGGGATTTTAATAAACTATGGTGAGGATGAGCTGACCAGTAAATACAGCAATATTATCCAAGGACAGACCCAATTCACCCATCTCCACCTGGATACAAAAGCCAAAAGGAACAATGGCAGATCATCTGTTCTGAAAAAGTATGGTCCACTGAGGAACGAAAACACAACCCCTGGTTGGATGCTGTGGTAAGGATCGAAGATTTGAAGCATACAGTAAAGACAGATGCAAACGGGGAAGGTGTAGAAGAGGTTCATGAGATTCTGTGTACAAGCTTTGGACTGGGGAAGTGAGGAAAGCACAGATGCAGAGCCAAAGTCCATGGTGATGAATGGGGTCCAGCATCTTTAAGGCTGAGGTCCCGATAGAGCCATAGACCAATGACACTGCACAACAACTTTTTTGAAAAATTTTGGTTCCTGAAAAGTTGTTGCTGATTATGACAGGTACCTGGTGGGTATGCACAAATATAGTTTTGGTTTTGCTTCATCATGCAGGAACTCTGAGAAATAGATAGTTAACTGTTTATCGGCAATAACGTATTTAATTGCGTTTATGTTTCTAATACGCTATTAAGTTCAACATAATTAAAAGTGTATTGCTCCTGATTTTCGCTTGTATTCAATGTCCGGTGCACCACGTTGCAGTGTCTAACAGTAGTCAGCAAGCATTGACGGATTCCTGTTGCCCTGATATCGTTTTTCTTTTGTAGCAATGTCCTGGTGAAGCCTTTCACCATGTTCGTCACTGACAGCAACGACATTTGCGGGGAAGAAGTCCAAGTGTGAGTGGAGGGCATGAATCTTGAGTGACATGTTGCACTTCATTGTTTTGTATGCTTTGAGAAGTTTGTCTACCAGCTGAATGTAATGTGGGGCTCTGTAATTGCAAAGAAAATTGTCAACAACGTCTTTGAAGGTTTTCCAGGCAATCTTTTGCGGCCCAACTAATAGATCTTCTAACCGCTTGTCACTCATAACATGTTTGATCTAAAGGCCAACAAAAATTCCCTCTTTGATCTTGGCCTCAGTTATTCTTGGGAACATCTGTCTTAAATAATGAAAATCTTTGTCTTCTTTGTTCATTGCTTTTACGAAATTCTTCATAAGTCCCAATCTTATGTGAAGAGGAGGCAAAAAATCTTTGCCAGGTCAACAAACAGTTCATGTGCCACACTTTTCTATCCTGGAATTAACGTTTTACGGAGTGGCCAGCTCTGTCTAGAATAATGTGACTCTTTGGCACGATTATCCCATTCACAGATGAAACAAGAGTACTTTGTATAGCCGAGCTGCAGTCCCAGTAACAGAGCAACAACTTTCAGATCTCCACAGATATTCCAGTTGTACTTGCTGTACTGGATGTGCTTCAGCAACATTTCCATGTTCTCGTAGGTTTATTTCATGTGTGCTGCATAGCCAAGAGGTATTGAAGGGTGAACGTTGTCACTGTGTAACAGAACAGCTTTGAGGCTTAACATTGATGAATCAATAAAGCGACGCCACTCTTGCGGGTCATGGTCACAACCCAAAACAAGGAACAATCCTTCGATGTCAACACAAACAGAGACTGTCAACTTGTGCAAAGAATTTGGTTATATCATTTTGGCGGTTTCAAAAAAGAGAAATTTTCGTACCTGGTGACAGTAAACACCATTCCTGCAGTCTCGAACCCAGCAATTAGACTTTTACTTTTGACAGACCCAAATCTCTGACCAGATCGTTTAATTCTGACTGTGTTATAAGATGTAGATCGCCTGAGGAGCACGGTTCAAAATCCGGATCAATGTCGCTGCCAGTTCTTTGCATTGCAGTTTTTTCATTTGGTTCGTCTAAGGTCCATTTCTCTGGTGTTTTTTGAATTGGAAGACTGTCGTCATGTGGCACGGGTCTCATTGTTGAAGGCAGATTAGGGTATTTATTTGACTTATTGTTTTTAGCAGAGAAACCAGGCACATTAGTCAAACAGAAGTAACAGTCCGTCAGATGGTCTTTCTGTTCTCGCCATATCATCGGGCCAGCAAACGGCATTGTCTTTCGAGTGCCTCTGAGCCAAGCTCTCAGACAAGGGTATACTCGCCACAAATATAGCAGAATGTATCGCGGCTGTTACGACATTGATGAGAAATATTGACCGACACTAATCGTCCTGTAAAACGTCTATAACATCTACCTTACTTGTTACAGTGCTACTGAAGCAATGCTATATTCTGAAACATGTATATTAATCCAGTGAGCAGCATCTGTGTATGCAAGCCACTTTTATAGCCTGCTGAGACAATGTCAAGCTGGCTCCGGCCTGTCCAGACATGGCCAGACTGCATAAAACATTGTTCATAGGTCTTTTACAGAAACGAAAATTTTTGGACACAAATATAAGAAAAAACATGACAAAACTGAAGATTTCGATGAAACGGTACGTGGTGGACAAATTTGGATGTGATTTTCGTGATCAGCAGCCAAAAATCTATTAGGAGCACCAGGGGCATAGATCCTAGGGGGATGGGTTGGATACATCCCTCCTTCATTTCAGGTGGGGGTATGGTGCATACAATTATCCCCCCCTACAGTTTGGTCTGTTGAATTGTTTTATTACATCACAGGCCTACAAATCGTGTGTTTGTTCTTGTGATTCTCGTGTTCTTACCAATCGAATTACATAATTAGGCCTAGATGTAGGCTTTTTCAGTAGCCGAAATGTACATCTTTAATATAGGCGTGCTTCTAAGCTTTTCGATCTAAGCGATAGTTCGTATCAGTCAATAGGCTTAAGTATACAGGCAAGGCTGGCAAGCACTATCACAGAATCTACATACGTTTTGTACGTAGTGTAAGATTAAGTAAAATTTTCATCATAACAGATTAAACATAGCATGAAATTCGAAAATATGACTCCCAAGCGTAAACTCTTGTGATCTAGATCTGGCAGGCCATTTGTAGCTTGTAGCTGCATCAATTTTATGTGTATATTGTGCGGTTTTCCTACACCATTTGTTCTTATGCATGTCTAGCCGGTTTTATTGTCGAACGCCTTACTCTCCTTAGCTGCCGAAGTCGCTGACCATAGTGTACGTTTAGTGTACAGTTAACTACAGGTTCGGGCCACTAGGATCCAGACGCGCCCTACATCACCCCCCCCTCCGCTCCCTTCAGTCTGAGCCACGATTTTACAACAGGGCTCATTAGACCTGTGTTTGTGGCCCTCATTAATCCATGAAATTTCAGATTATCACCACCCTCTAATAGAGTGCTGGTGCTTTATGGTAAAAGGACAATATATTCTCTTATCATAGATAGTAAAAATATTGTATTTTCTTGTATAATTAGAACACAAAAGGAGCGACTTCAACGGCCTGAAGCCTCTACTCGAATTGTATTGCTAGTTTTTGTTTAGGTGTTTTTATTTAATAGACATGCTTATACACATTATATCACAACGTGTTTGCCTTTGATGAGCTTTAACAGGAATATAATATATTTGTGATTGTTTAAGTATTTTTCGAGAAACTTGCAATTACTTGTGTTGTAACTAGCACACATTATTGTCCCAGCGATGCCCAGGCGGTCAGTCGGCTCGGTAGTCACTGTGAGGTTCGCGCGTTCGACTTAAATGCATTGTACAGTTCAGTCCTACTTCCATTTTGTTCTGTCTTCGTTCCTTGTACGTTAGAGTTTTCAATAAAGACTGTAGTTTAGCTTGTTGAGTCACCTGGGAAACAGATTCCAACTATGACAAACAAGCGTCTGAAACTTTCCGATATTAGACAGTTCTGCAAGCCAGTTACTAGTACTACAAGTGACAATGCATATGCAAATAATCCAACAACCTCAAGCAAAGGAATAGAAACTTGCCATACAGAGGAAATACCATGTTCATAAGAGGACGAGTCTAAAAAATGCTTGTGCAACTATTGCACATCATGAACCACCAGATAGTTGTGAAACAAGTTTGTGCAGTAATGAAAAATCTGACACTCCTTAAATACAGTGTGGAAAGCCATATCATCCAGACGCACAACTAATACCACGACAGAAAGCAAAATCTCAAAATATCAACTTCTAGGGCAAGTTGTTTGATGAATTCCCATGGCTGCACTTCAACAATCAGACTCAAAAATCATATGCTTTCATTGTGCCAAAGCGGAAAATAGAGGCCTTTTTACAGGGAAATTGGAGAGGCCAGTGGAGTATACCTTCATATCCACCGGTTTTTGCAACTGGAAAAAGGCAAAACAGAATTCAACGAACACCAATCCTCCTCTCAGCACAGATTCGCCATATCTCCAGAAGGTTCACTTGATGCAACTCCAGTGACTGTCCAGCTACATGATGGAAAAAGAAGCAGCTGGAAGAATGCAAAAGAAGTCTAGCCAAAATATTCAGAAGTTTAGGTTTCTTACTGCGCCAAGGTTTAGCATTATGTGGACATACTGATACGGAGGGGAACTTCCTGCAGTTAATGAAGCTCTTGGAAGAGGAAGATCCTGAGTTGACGGCCTACTTGTCAAAGAAAACCACATTCACATCACCTCAGGCTCAGAATGAAATAATGGAGATGTTCAGCCATCAAATACTAAGGAACATAGCACACGAAGTGCAGCAAAGTAAAATCTTTGCATTAATGGTTGATGGCACTCAAGATGTTACAGGTGCTAAACAGGAAGCGATATGTGTACGATACGTAGATGAGAACCAAGACGTCCATGAGACATTTCTTGGTTTGTACAGTGTTTCCAGTACAAACAGTATTTCCACTGTCAGGATTAAGAGCACAAACTTATGATGGAGCCGCTAACATGAGTAGTGCGTACAGTGGATGTCAGGCAAAAATAAAAGAAAAGCAACCGTCAGCTTTGTTTTTTCACTGCGGAGCACACAAAGCTAATTTATTAATGCAACATGCAGTTGAAGCTTGTGAATGTGTTCGAGATTCTATCCAGCTAGTATATGAACGTGGTGTCTTGTTTCAGAGGTCAGGCAAATACAAGACAATCTTTGAAAATATTGTATTGTCAGACAGCCACAATGGTCCAGTTAAATACATCCACCCACTGTGTCCAACACGCTGGTTGTGCCGCCTATCTGCAATTACATGTGCTAATGATCACTACAGTGACATTGTTGATTCTTTGTCTGAATTAGCAAATGAAAAATCAGATGTAGCAGTGAAAGCACAAAATCTGCTGGACAGATTTGACAAAGAAAAGACAGTTTTAGGATTGTTGATGGCTCAGCATCCATTGGCTGCATTAGAGGAACTAAACCGTGCATTCCAAGCAAAATCAACAACAGTATCTGGCATGATTGAAGCATCTGCAATGAAAGTTGAGCAATTGCAGGTATTGCGAACAGAGGAAAATTACAACAAGATATTTGATGAAGCTGAGAAAAAGGTAACTTCCCTAGATCTGGTGCCTATTGAACTACCACGCATTCGCAGACCCCCCCAGAAGGATCACAGGTGATGGCTCAGCACACCATTCTGCAACAGCTAGAGATTACTACAGAAGCCAATATTTTGAATTTGTGGACACAGTCATAGAACATCTGACCACTAGATTCAATGCAGACAACACTGACTTGAGGCAATATCTGGCACTTGAGAACATGATCACATCTGGCAAGATTGACAACTCGATTATAAACTTTTCTCCAGAAATCTCTGCACAACGGCTCGAGTTTCAGTTGCCCATGTTCAAAGGAATAAGAGAAGCAGTATCTCTGAAAGGTGCGAAGGATGTTTACTGTAAAATGCATGAAACAACCCAGCAGATGTTTGGTGAAGTGTTTCTTCTCATGAAAATTTTGCTTGTATGTCCAGTATCCAGCTGCGAATGTGAACGGTTGAAGATGTGGTTAAAGTTAACTATGTCTCAGTGCCGTCTCAACCATGTGGCAGTTTGTCACACTCACAAAGATGAGGCCGACAAGATAAATATAGAAGAGCTTATGAAATAATTCGTAAACAGATCATCACAAAGGAGGTCTACGTTTGGTAACATGTAGACTAGAGGACTAAATAAATCTTACTTCAATGAAAAGTATGAATAATTATGTGCTACATTGTATTGATGTGTAATTTTCAAGAGTTCGCAAAGACATTTTAATTATTTTTATCAAACAACATGAACAGTTTTTTCAGTATATATAAACTTATTAAGGGTAATTACTAATTTTATTAATATTTGAAAACGTAATTTATGCAATGAATGTTATTATTAACCTTGTCAAGTATAATGGCCATCTTTTATACTGTGCAGTGTGCAGGAATAAGTTCATGTGGCAGTTAATTTGTGACACATTTGTCTTTATTCTATTAATATTTTGAAAACTGTTCACAACATCTCACTTATACAAATCTACATGTAAACCTTGAAGTATCGTGGCAACAAGATTACTCTGTGACTGTATGTTTACAGCTTTCAGGTTCACGTAATAAGAGATTACCAATTTGCAAATTGAACAGTCCACATAAGTGGCTGCAAAAATTATCCCTCCATCGGGTGTAAAAAATCTACGCCCTTGAGAAGCATCCAACAGTGTTTAAGAAGCAAAAACTTTGTTATGCAGTGTGATTTATAGCCTAGTTTTGATCAAATAAGAGCATGATATATCTTTTGCATAGAACATTGCTCCATTCCCCAAGTGGTGAAAGAGAGGACACGAAGAATGTTCAGTGCTCTTGTACCTTTGTACCACACAACAAGCAGCTACGAGTGAAAGGTAGTGAAAGTTCTTGGGGCCATGGATAGCACAACTTCACTGAGTTCAGGATTGGGGTGAATACCCCATTTGGCAGCAAAAGTGCATGTAAACGGTTTTAGAGAAACAGAAATTAAAACTGTTTCCTGTGGACTGCTTTAGTAAACGATTGAGAGTATGTTTATAGCTGCCGCTCAATACATATCTTGTTCGACGACTGACATGAGATGTGAAAGTCGTCAACATAGAGCCCGTTTGCAACAGTAACAGCAAGTTGTTCAATGATGGCATTAATCTTTATACTGAAAAGTGTGACACTCAAAACACAACTCTGAGAGACTCCAAGTTCCTGCAGAAAAGAACGGGAAAATGTCGAACCTACACGAACTTGAAATTGCCTATCAAAAAAATTTTAGTAAAAAATGGGCAAGCAACCACATAACCAATTTCGGTGGAGGTTTCGTAAAATGTCATATCTCCATGTCGTATCATCAGCTTTCTCAAGATCAAAGAATATTGATACAAAATTTTGTTTGAGAAAGGCTTCTCTCACTGACATATCCCAAGTCAAATCAGGTGGTCCATGGTGGAGCACTGTCATCGGAACCCACACTGGGTGGGCGAGAGGAGAATATTTGACTTGAAGAACCAAACAAGACGAGCATTAACCATCCTCTCTAAGGCCTCACAGAGACAGCTCGTCAAAGCAATTGGACAGTAGTTTGAAGGAATCTTGGGATCCTTTCCAGACTTAGAGAAAGGTAAGACAGTATCCTGGTGCCAGGCATCAGAAAAACATTCTCCTGCCAGATCCAGTTAAAAACAATCAGAAAAATAGCAAAAGAAGCAGGAGATTGACGATGAAGCATCTTGTAGTGTATATCATCAGGTCCAACCAATGTACTGCCAAATCAATGAAGAGTCAGTTTGAGTTCCACCAGTGGAAGGGGCTATTATAGTCGTAGAGACAATCAGCTCAAAAGAAAGAGGTGATTGCTCTACTCGAGTCTTGACAGCTAAGAAGGTGGAGGATGATGCTGAAGTACTAGATACCCGGCAAACGATTTCACCCAAAGTATCAGTGGTGCTCTAGGTATCAGCTACTTCCTGGCCATCAAAGAGCAAGATCGAGAGGAGGACAGAATTATATTGCCCACTGACCTTTTGAACTTTGTCCTATACGAATTTGGAACTGGTGATAGGAGAAATGCTAGTTGTGAACTTAATACAATATTCCTTCTGGCTTTGACTTCTTACCCACCCAGCATGTGCATGAGCCTGCTGTAAAGCAATGCAATTCGAGAGTGTGGGATACCTTCGAAAAGTATCCCAGCCCATTTTTCAGCCTTCCATGCCATGTGGCATGCAGAATTCCATCACGAACGAGAATATCGTGGAACACGTTTAAGAAATAAATTGAACAGCTGCCTGTATAATGCAGTTAGTTACTGTTGCCATGCAGTCATCTATTGATGGCTTACAGACGATGGCAAGATCAAGTTTTGCAAGAGCAGTGAAAGAGGGCCAGTTGGCTTGATCCAGCTTCAACAGGGTCAAGCGGCTCGGGTGGCATCGACCATGGCCAGTCTCCCTCAAAATTACAGAAAAATGATCACTGTGTCTCGTGAATGATTGTCAATCCTCTATGAAAAGTGTGAGAATAGTGAAGGGGAGCTAAGATATCAACAGCAGTAAAGGACTGACTAGGTGCATGCAAATAAGTAGAAGAACCAGTATTGAAAAGAGAAAGGTTCTGATCTGAGAGCATACGCTTTATGGAGCGATTCCTCCAATCAATATCAGTACCTCCCCAGAAGGGATTATGTCCATTAAAGTCCCTCAGGATTGAAAAGAGATATGGCAGCTATTCAACAAGAGCATCAAGGTCTGATTGATCATCAGTCTTTTCAGAAGACTGGTAGAGAAAACAAACAGTTATGGTACGACCTAAGGAAGCACGGATGGTTACGGCCTCCAGGAGTGTGTCGAGTGGCAAAGACAGGGTGGGAACATGTTGATCAACCAACAGTGCCACCCCTCCATCACAAAACCTGTCATTTCTGTACAAAGAAAACTGTCCCCGCTAGCACACAGCAGTAAGTCTACAGATTTAGTGCTAAAATCAGAGGTTCGATTCCCCTCAAAAATAGTCTAATGTAGCTTTGCTATAAGAAAACACACACACATATAAAGAAAAATGCCGAAAGGTGACTGTATCGGCAGGTTTTAAAAATGTTTCCTGTAAGGAAAGACATACAAGATGGTAGGAAGCAATCAGTGCTTTAATGTCATCCAGATTAGAACGTAAACCCCGATAGTTCCATTGTATCAAAGTGGCCATTTTTATTTGTGTGTAGGCGAATTGGGTGGAGAGCCTTTATGTTTCTGACCACTTCTTTTTTTCTTTATTTGAGGGAGGTCTGTTGACTGAGCAGGTCTCTGTCGTTGGAACTAAAGGAAGTGGATTTTGGGGTTTGCTGGAATGAATGTTAGAAACAGAAATGGTTGTTGACATTGATGTATCAACTGCTTTAACCATGGAGGTCAAAAGATTTTTATATGGTTTGAGAATGATTTTTTTGGAGTCACAGAGAGATACATCTGCACTCCCACTATAGTAGTGGAACAAAGTGCAGCAGCATACGTTTGAGGTGAAGTGGTGGACAGCAACTTTCGAGCATCAGGGTTAGTAAGGTTTTGAATCTCTTCAAACATTGCACCTCTTTTTATTTCAATCACTTTAAGCAAGAACAAAAGTTGGATGGATGAGAGCCATTGCACTTTATGCAATAAGGGTCTGTTTCACACTCATAGGCATCGTGCCTTGCTACCGCAATGAGCATAATGTCAAGGAATCACAACATGATGCTTTCGAGTGACCAAACTGCTGACACTGGAAACATCCGAGAGGGTTTGGGATATATGGCTGTACCTTGCAATTAAGATAACCTTCCTTGATGGTGGCAGGTGGACACAGTGATGTAAATGTTAAAATGAGGACAGTGTTCAGCACCATAATTCCATCTTTCCAAATGGAGATACACCTCACTGCAGAAGCTCCTTGGGTGGAGAAACCAGTGAGAATCTCCGATTCAGGGATGTTCTTCAAATCCCTCTCAACAATAACTCCTCTTAATGCTTCCACCAATATTGCACCACAGCCAACATTTTTGACTAACTTTGGAGAGCTAGCAAGTCCCTCTAGGCCCTTCTGAATATAAAAGGGAGATACCCTGAAGGTTTGTCTGAAAGAGAATGTAATATTAAAAAATGAGATACAGGTGTTACAAATAAAGATTACTGCTCAGTCTTCAAGACATGGTCGTTTACCTATGGACTGTTTCTTTCCACTATTTTATTCAAGCTTTTATTTGGGGAATCCATACTAAAAGAGAATGTTTTGGCACCCACTGACCCCATACACCATGGAGCTCTACGAAATGACGTACTACAATGACAAACAAGGACACTGCAGCATTGCCAGGGTTTTGTGAGTAGTATACCCAAATACCAGCATCATATACAATGTTGACAACACCTGCTGAGAACATCCACAACTGGTACTTGGTTGACCATAGTACAAGTGGGCCAGCCAACTGACCCTAGGGGGCCACCCCAAGTCCTCCCATCTGCAGGAATTCAAGGCCAAAGTGGTATGTTAGGGTTAGACCAGGGTCATCTCCTCCTCTTCACAGGTCACCACACATGGCAAACATGTGGGTGGATGTTTGGATTCCAGAGGAGGTAAACTGAAAGAGCAAAATCTTCCCTGAATCTTCCACGTATAGGAATCCACAGTGAGGGGAGACTTTATGAGTGGACAATTTAATATACATTTAGGTGTAGATATGTAATTTAACAAGCTATTTATCAGAGCTTGAACTTACACTATTTCGTGATCTTTAAAGCATGCATCTAGAGTTGGTTCCACAATCCTAGATGCTAATGAATCCATAATTCATTATTTTAAAAGACTGGTATAGGTTCACTTAAATATGAACAACAAATACACGTTTACTACCATTCATTGCTGCCATAAACATATGTTTACCAGATAGACATCACTTATTTGTGAAACTGTTTATCAATAAAATTTCAATCATGTTTTATTTAGAGTTGTTAATAGAAAAAAAATGCACAAGTCTGAAGCCTATGCACTTAATAGACATGAGTGGCAAACCTATCACATGTTAAACCACTTACTTTACTAATTAGTCAATAACAATGTTGTGTCAGTGAAACAACAAGTGGCAATTACAAACAACACAGACTTCTGTTTGAAATTAGTGCCTTACCATTACTTCTTTGTATCTCAATTTCTTTATATGAAATATTTTTAACCATTTCTTTTAAGCTATATTATTTACAAAGACAAAATTACCAAGCAGTAGTTTGTTTCTCTACAATCAGAAAATTCCTATGCACTACATGGCAATTACTAAAACAAAGTTTGAACTTCCAGTGCCAGTAAATATGGGGATCATTGTACTACCATAACCAGAACAGGTGTTGCCTGTGTGAGTACATCCTTATAATCTAAGCAGCATAGGAACAACAAACTACTTGCATGACCAATAATCTACTTAACAGTACTCAAAAACAGCCTACTGGTAGCCAACTAAGTCTGTTTGTATTTGTTATTTCAACATCATAACATAGAAAGCTTAATTAAACATGAAGCAATGTAATAAGAAAGATGTTCTCTACATCTACAAAATAAATATAGAAACCTTACAGTCAAGTACACTAAAAATATAACAGTCAACTGATTTTATGTTTAATGAAGGGTTATAGATTTGGTTTGGTTTTTGAATTTCGTGCAAAGCTACATGAAAGCCATCTGCATTAGCCATCCTAATTTAGCAGTGTAAGACTAGAGGGAAGGCAACTAGCCACCACCACCCACTGCAAACTCCTGAGCTACTCTTTTACCAATGAATAGTGGTGTTGGCCATAACATTACAATGACCCCCAAGTGTGAAAAGACAAGCAGGTTTGATGTGATGAGAATTCGACCCCACAACCCTCAGATTACGAGCAGAGTGTCTTAATTGTCTGGCCTGAAGGGTTATAGGAGAACAAAACACATTTCAAACAATCTGCAAAACAAAACGTATATGGATTACAATCTAATAGTTATAAAACAATTAAACATTTTGCGTAAGATTCACAACAGCATTCAAAACCAATTTTTATTACAATCTTGCATGCAGTTGTAGAGAGATATCTGTCTGCACTTCTCACGTTACTAAATCAAACCAATATAATAGTAAGCATAAAGTTCCTATTATAAGACAATAAACCATTGTTCAGTATCCTTCTTTTATTCAGGTACCAAGTCATTAAAACATGCTGAAATGTAATCTGTAAAAAACATGACATTACTGTGTTCCCTGTATTTAATTTTAAAGGTATTTAAAAAAGTTACAACATCTGTACACACAATGAAAGATTTTTCAAGGAGTGAAATAATTTTATTAGCATTTGACTGCCATCTCATATACATGTGTTAAAAGCTCTTAACTGAAGTCAACTGTCTAATACTCACAACTGAAACAGATTCTTAAAATGACAGAAAAAGGTTCAAACTACAAATAAATACATAACTAAATTTTTATCAAAAGATAATACTCAGTGTACAGCATGCCTTATTTATTTTCACTCAAAACAGGCAAAAAAATTAAAGTCAGAGAAACAACCAATATTAAAACATTAATTTTCACCAGAAAAGGAAAACAGATGTTTACAATGACAGTTTTTAGGAAATAATGGTTAAACCAAGTTGAATTTTTTTCATTATTGATTAGGAACAAAAAAAAACAAATCTCGAATTTCAATATTAACAATTATACATAGATTCTACGCAGCTGTAACAACAAAATGGACACACTAATCAAATAATAGTCTGAATACTTTTAAGTATAATTTTCTCAAACAAAATTATAAAAATAAAGTCAGAAATTCTGTTTTTATTTAATCAAGAAATAACTGAATATTATAAAACACCACCATTTCTTTCTTCTTGTTAATGACATTTCGAGATTCAACTGATAACCAGAAAATCATTTTAGTATTCTAATCAAGAAAACAAAATAAAAAAAATAAGTGTTAACTTCTTACTTCACAAAACTTTGTCCAAAAGGATGCTTTAACCTATTTATTTCCATGCCCCACTTACTGACATCAAACCCAAGGGTAAAATTATAGTTTGAAGACAAAATAAGGGTTATTTTAATGTGTAACTCAGAATATAACAAATCCACCAATTAATGGAGAAGCAAGCTGGTCCACAATTCAGGCAGACAGAAAATGGGGACTTTATAATCAGCTGTTGCCCGTGATCGTACATCCCTTTGTCCAAAGTAGCACAGGAACTATGAAGTGCTTGCATGTATCAACGATCTCCTAATCATAACTGCATATCCTCTTATTTGTTTTGCTAAAATGTAGAGCCTTCTGGTGGCTGACTAAGTCTCTGATTTTCTTTCAGTGTCATAGCTCTACGAAGCTCTTGAAGGACCGTCTTAATTGAATATGTTCTTTGCCAACGACTGAGGACTGTAATAGATTTTTTCTCGACCTGTCAGAAAAGAATAAAAAAATATATAAATATGTGTAGCTTCAACTAAAATAATTTGAGTTTCTATCAAATGTATGATACATATATACGCACATATACAAGTTGAGGAAAAGCTAACATCACACAGAGCCTATTATTTGAAAATAATCCTACATAACAATATGGAAATTTTCATGCATATTAGGAAAGAAAGAAAGAATGACACATTTGAGGTTTGAGTAAATAGTCCTGTATTCCAATACAATTTAGTATTACAACCAATAACAAATATTTTAGCACCCTTAAGTAAAACTTTCTTGAAAAACATTAGTAACTTTAAAAAAAACACTTTTTCCATTAACATATTTAAAATCTTTTTGATCAAACACCTGAAAAGATATTCTTGAAGTGTCTAGAATAGTCAGAGAAATTCAGAATTATTTTAAGAATGATGGTGATAATATTATAAAAAATGTTTAAATAATTGTTATAACAAAAAATATCAATAATATTACAGTACAACAGAATTCTCCAAACCAATCCTACACATGGAAATAAAATATTTAGTCAAATTTTTTTAACTACAACATCTAAAAGACTTGCTGAATCTCACTGGATATTTGACATTGAAAATTTGTGTGAACTGCATAATCATTATTGTCATAATAAGTACAAATACAAACAATTGGGTAGGCATATCCATTTACTAATACAGCATTTGAAAAATTAGGTTTATGACAGAAAAACAAAAACTTGTACACAACTTCTTCATTCAAGTGCTTTAAATTATGTATTAGAAAAATTTTAATACGCTTACCAAACCAGTACTCTCACTAATTCCATTCATTTTTAATTTTGTAAGAAACCTACAAGATGGAGGTTCTTCAGGATACTGTTGGCCACATTCTATTCTTAAACTGTAAATTCTATTTTCATATGGTGTCTGAAAAACAATATTTAAACTTTCAGTTTGAGCATAGTTCTATTAACCATTTGCTCTAACTAAAACTGCTGGTTTATTCATTTCTAAGTAAATAAATTTTACTAACTACAATTAATAAGGTACAGTCATGTGAAAAAATTAGGACACCTTATGAAAGTGTGTATTTTTGTAATAATTTTGGATAAATGGATATTTAATCTCAATTGTAACAATACTGAGAGATTAAAGTAATATAACTAAACAATTAAAACTGAAGAAAAGACTTTTCAAAATCTTCTGTAAAATCTAATTCTACAAAAATGCATATTCTAACTGAGGAAAAGTTAGGACACCCCCACATTCATATCCACTTAAAATGGCCAGACTCACACATAGGTTTATCACACCAGGTACACATGATTAGAAGATTGTTACTCAGCATTGTGAATGAGGCTTGCTCTATTTAAACCACAGACATTTAGTTTGGTGTGCTCTTGGTTGTTGAAGTGAGAGTGAGCACCATGGTGAAAGCAAAAGAGCTGTCTGAGGCCTTCAGAAAGAAAATTGTAGCAGCTTATGAGTCTGGTAAGAGATTTAAAAAGATCGCAAAAGAATTTGAAATCAGCCATTCCACTGTCCAGAAAATAGTCAACAAGTGGAGGGCTTTCAAAACAACTGCCAACATGCCCAGGTCTGGTTGCCCAAGCAAGTTCATTCGGAGAGCAGACTGCAAGATGCTAAAAGAGGTCTCCAAAAACCCTAAAATGTCATCACGGGACCTACAGCAGGCTCTGGCTACTGTTGATGCGAAAGTGCATGCCTCTACAATCAGAAAGAGACTGCACAAGTGTAACTTGCATGGGAGGTGTGCAAGGAGGAAACCTTTGCTCCCTAAGAGAAACATCAAGGCCAGACTGAAGTTTGCCAGAGGGAATGTAGACAAAGACCAGGACTTCTGGAATAATGTTCTTTGGACAGATGGGTCCAAAATTGAATTATCTAAACACCACAAACCAAGTACAGCATTCCAGGAAAAGAACCTCATACCAACTGTGAAGCATGGAGGTGGAAGTGTCATGGTTTGGGGCTGCTTTGCTGCAGCAGGACCTGGACAGCTTACAATCATAGAATCCACCATGAATTCTACTGTGTATCAGAGGGTGCTTGAGGAATATGCAAGTCCATCTGTAAGAAAATTAAAGCTGAAGCGGAACTGGACCCTGCAACACGACAATGACCCAAAACATACCAGTAAATCCACCAAGGACTGGCTGAAAACTAAGAAATGGAGAGTCCTGGAATGCCTGAGTCAAAGCCCAGATCTTAATCCCATTGAGATGCTGTGGGGTGACTTGAAACAGGCTGTACATCCAAGAAACCCCTCAAACATCTCACAGCTGACAGAATTCTGCATTGAGGAGCAGAGCAAACTTTCTTCAGACCAATGTCAGAGACTGGTAGATGGCTACAAGAAGCATCTCACTGCAGTTATTTCAGCCAAAGGGGGTAACACTAGCTGTTAGGGGGTAGGGTGTCCTAACTTTTTCCTGAGTTAGAATATGCATTTTTGTAGCTTTACATTTACAGAAGATCTTGAAAAGTCTTTTCTTCAGTTTTAATTGTTTAGTTATATTCCTATAATCTCTAAGTATTGTTAAAATTGAGATTAAATATCTATATATCCAAAAATGTTACAAAAATACTCAGACTTTCACATGACTATGTTCAAGCCTTAATATTATGTTGACTTCATGCATTGAAACATGATATTGTGAAGACTTCACATTAACATGAAATGGTTGCATTAAATAAACAAAACAGAAGTGTGAAGGATAAACAATTTTTAAATTAGCTTCTATGATGCTGCAACAACAACACAAAATCATTATAAAAACAGCCAACCCAATATTATTAGAATATAACAATTTCCAAATCCAGACTTACAAATTCTTTCAATACCATAAATGTTAACAAGTTCAAACTTGCAACTAACTGTTCAGAAACAGGGAGTTAAGAAATATAAACAGTTAACAAATTATATTATACCTGTCTAGATACATGCATTTTCAAGTTCCACAAAATAAACAAACTCAAAAAGTGAATCATTCCCTGCATGGTTTAGTAGTTGCAATGTTTGTAAAAGTTATTCAAATTCCAAGTAAAATAATTAATTAAATATTGAAAATTAAATTATGAAGTATAATAAAATTATGAGCAATGGAAAATTTTCATTATTTTAATGCCCAAATTAGGTTCAACCAAGCTAACACACAATGAAGTACCAATTAAAATTGTAAAAATAGATTTTTTGTACAGTACACTTACTCTAAGAGGACCTACAGCCATCATACCAAAGTAAACCACTTACTCCAGGAGGACCTACAGCCATCATACCAAAGTAAACCACTTACTCCAGGAGGACCTACAGCCATCATACCAAAGTAAACCACTTACTCCAGGAGGACCTACAGCCATCATACCAAAGTAAACCACTTACTCCAGGAGGACCTACAGCCATCATACCAAAGTAAACCACTTACTCCAGGAGGACCTACAGCCATCATAAAGTAAACCACTTACTCTAGGAGGACCTACAGCCATCATACCAAAGTAAACCACTTACTCTAGGAGGACCTACAGCCATCATACCAAAGTAAACCACTTACTCCAGGAGGACCTACAGCCATCATACCAAAGTAAACCACTTACTCCAGGAGGACCTACAGCCATCATACCAAAGTAAACCACTTACTCTAGGAGGACCTACAGCCATCATACCAAAGTAAACCACTTACTCTAGGAGGACCTACAGCCATCAAACAAAAGTAAACCACTTACTCTCGGAGGACCTACAGCCATCAAACAAAAGTAAACCACTTACTCTAGGAGGACCTACAGCCATCAAACAAAAGTAAACCACTTACTCTAGGAGGACCTATAATCATGCCTGTCCAACGTGTAAGAGTCATATCGCTATCATCTTCTAATCCCCAGCTAATAGTACCATCACCAACACCCTTCTGACCTTGTTCCAATTCTTCAAGTAAACGGAAGTTACGGGGAACTATAATTCCTATGATAGAAAAATGTGGAAAATTTAATTTTACAAAATATCTTACGTAAATTTCTTAAATTATCTCTTCTAATGTACTAAAGAATAAAACAAATTTCACACATAAAACAGGACTAAAGTTAAACACATGTATAAATCTTGAAAAATTTGGCAGATTTGTTAGTGTTTCACATTTCTAAAACATGAAGTCTATTAAGTTTCATTACTCCAATTTGAAATGTAAAATCATTGCATTCACCAATAAATTTCCAATACATCTCTGCATGTGCACATAAGTCAGTAATAATAATTCATGGTTGTTCTTGTGGTTTCATTTCTATGTTATGAACTTGATATTTCCTTTGCATTAATTCTTTATTTATTATTATTAAATTACAGTTTGTCTTTGTTTTTACAAATTTGTGATACATTTTATTTTTAATTTATGTTTACCATCGAATGGATCTTATACGATTGAGTTGTCACTTTCATAACTGTACAGTTACTAATTTTCATTTTCTGTATTTCACAAAGAGTTTTGTTTTCTCTTATTTTAAGCTTGTGTACTGTCAGACTGTCCTTTTCTAAATTAGGAAAAAAACTTGTCTGACAAGTCTCTTGACATTCTTTGAAGAGGTTACTACTTACAGAGATGAGGGTAAGGGAACAGATGTGGTATATCTGGATTTTCAGGAAGCATTTAACAACATCCCACATAAAAGGCTTATTTAAACTATCATCTCTGAAGATGTGGAAAGTAGTTAGGTTCATTGAGAAGAAGACTGGCTATAATGAAGAAAGCAGAAAGTTGTTATAAACTGAGTTCAGTCAAACTGGAATAACGTTACAAGTGGTGTACATCAGGAGTCAGTGTAAGGACCTTTGATCTTTTTTAATATATATCAATGACATCGATGAAGAAAAAAATTTACTGATGAGATTAAAGTTTTGGATGTTACTGGCAGTAAGGAGAATGCTATTATTGCAAAAGGATTTTGATTATTTGGTGATGGCTTTTAATTACAATAAATACAAGGCAATGCATGTGGGTTGTAAAAATCTGAATTATAAGTATAATTTGAATGGGAATAACCTTAAAAGTAGCTTGAAAGAAAGGGATTCTGATTTAATGGTTGATCAGTTTCTTAAACCATCCAAGCAGTGTACTGTTACTTGTGGTGTAATAAATAGGATTTTAGGTTATACCTTCAGAAATATTAAAAATTAGTCTAAAGATGCAAAACATTATAATGTTATTAATTAGACCACATTTGGGGTATTGTATTTAGTCTTTGGCTCATTAACTTAGAAATTGTTGCAAAAGGTTCAGGAGAGACCTACAAAGATAATACCTGGGATAAAAATGTTATCAAACGAAGTTACAATCTCTGAACTTTTCTCATACAATAAGTTAGAATAAAAGTATATTTTACACTTAACATCACATATTCCAATCAAGTTATTTCTCACTGTTTAAAACTTCACAATTTTCAGTCACAAATTGCCCATAAATTTCCTGTTTGATCCTTCTAATTATGCAGAAATCAGTAATCTGAAAATACCATGCCAGTATGAAACCACTACTACATAATTTTAAAAACAACAAACAGAAAATTTCACCATTTTCAATCTTCAGAGAAAGAAAATTTAATGAATAGTTGTTAAATTACTTGCTTTTGACTTTTTAAGCTTGAGAAAAGAATATCATTGTTTTGCTGTGAAAAAGCTACAAATGAACTGCGGAAGTACTTTACAAAATCAAAGTCAGACAAATAATTTTAAATAACAAACCTCAATGGATTTTGGTATGTATCACGACTGCAACCAATCCAAATAAATATGTAATGCTAAAAAGTATTACAAGTTAAACGTTGCACTTATATCGTGATGCACATGGAACTTGAAGAATAACCTCACGAGTATTACCGCTATACTAATCGCAGTATAAGTAATAATTACAACGAACTACAATTAAATATATTATAATCCAGTAATTCATCTTAGTCTATAACGCTATGTTATTTTTAAACCTTATAAACTTGTTATACATATCAATTACGAAACATAATCATTTTATTAAAATACCTGATCCACCGGTGGAGCTCGCCATCTTGTATAGTCGTGGTAGGCCCTATGCGGATGGAATGTTGCGCCTAATTGGTCTATGGTATTTTTTATGAATTTGTAATTATACAATAAAAATTGAAGCTCATAACAGTTACACGGTCAATACCAACTATGATGTTGCGTACTAATGTAAAAATTTATGCACAAAGAGAACTGAATAAAGCTAAAATAATGAGATCAGCCCGCTACCTAGTGGAATGAAACATCTCTATCAATTTTAAGAAGAACAAATAATTAATTGAAATACGAATCAAAATACCAGTCTATGAAAAAGTAAAGTTTATGTTATCAACAGTTTTTCAAAAAATCTCGTTTAATTTATTAAGCACGTGTCAATTCATAAATATTCGTGCTTTACGACATTATAAATACTATATGAATTATTACAGGATTGGTAGATGATTCATACTTTAGGGTGCGGTCTTGTCACCGAATTATACCGGTTTGGAAAAGTTTTTCCCTCATCTGTAACTCAGGATATAACTCAGTGATTGGTTAACTGTATTCGCTTCATATCTGTTAAACAGTTTGTTTGCTGAATACTTCAGAGTAGCATTTCTCAAAGTGGGAACTCGACCTAAAGAAGGGATTGTGAGGCTATAAAAAATATTTCGATAACGGATATGTTAGAATATGCAAGAATTTGCTATGATTTCGTGTGTGAGTTGGGCGTGGGGGTCACAGCCTGAAATAATTTCAAAGAGAAGCCGAGAAAAAAACGTTTGTTAACCTCTTGCTATAGATTAATGACTTAATAGCTTCTCTGCTGCACATTCTTTAAAACCTATATTAATATTGGTTCAACGTGGTAACTAGAAGTCAACAACAATAAAACAAAAACGTATCTAATATATAGTCCATCAATACAAATAGACCTAACCTTGTTCTTTTTCGATTTGCCCACGTATAAGGCTACTAATGAGGGGTGGTATTCTCTGAAGCCGATACAATTCAGTGACTGGTCACAACACACATGACTTTCAGTATTGCCGGTAAATGTTACAAGGGTAGCACAAGTTCATTTTAAATGGATGACAATCTAAAATCTTGTATATAATTTTATGCTTTGTCATTCTAACATCAGCTTTAAAAAATAAAAAATAACTTAATAGGATCAATAGAGACTCTGATGAGAGTTATTCCATCACAGGTAAAAGCTCTTGTCTTCCGCTCACTACAACGTCATCTCTTTAGCTTATTTTATAAATAAAGACTACTTTTCACTTTCTTAATATTATATCCAGTGTACCCTCTAAACTGTGTTGCCACACAACAGCCAATCAAGTGTCGTGCACACCCTCAGTAACAGTGAGGAATCTCAAAATGTTGACGGCCTTAATAACCCTGGCAGTATACAGGTCAAAAACCCAGATAACTAACTCGTAGCAATGAAAAGCGGCCTAATGATCTAACAGGGTCGATTGTCTAAATATATCACTCCTCCCCAAAAAAAAACAAAGAGAGAGGACATTGATTATGTCAATTTCTCTCTTGATCAAAATTCCTTTACATTAAAGTCATAATAGATTTTCTAATTGTACCGCTAGTTATTTATGGATACTATTTCAAAGGTAAATAAATGAGAATATCACATCAATATCTGAAAGCTTGGGCATTCCCTTACTAAATATTTGTTGGTATGTTTAATTATTCACATATCTTACAAATGTTCTAATAAATACACGCTTATATAAGATTTTTTTTTTCTCTGTTTGAAACTTATACAGCACGATTCTAGATTTATCTTGGGATGATTTTGGCTTCAAAAGAAACATGATAATTTGATCATTTCGTGGTGACGAGAAAACCCACTTGTAGAGAAAAATATATTTGATTTGCAGTGTTGGAAAGCCATACTGGACTATACATTCCTTGAGACTCAGCACGTGAAACAAAACAAAAATTCAACTTACTAAGAAATCAAATAAACACAGCCATAAAACTATGCTCACCAGATAAAATTAACGACGAATTAGACAAAATAAAACAATACTTCATCAACAAAATAACTTTCCTTCACAAATCGCAAAAAAAACATTATACGCACACACCTAGACAAAAAGTAAAATCAACTAACAAAAGTAAATATATCCCACGATTTAAAAAAATCACGAAACCATATACGGCTGCATGCCATATATTCTCGACATCAGCATAAAAATATCCAACATTTTGCAAAAAGTAGCAACAAAATATGACATTCCAGTTAACACCAAATTTATTCAAAAACCAGTAGAAACAAGTAGAAAAATGGAAACCAGATTCACAGAACACAAAATGTCACCTTCACACGTTTTTCGAACACTGCAGATCAAACAAACATAACATAACCATAGAAAACACCCAAATACTAAACAAAGAAATAAACATAAACAAACGCAAAATTAAAGAAGCCTTACTTATACAATAACTCAAGCCCAAAATAAACCAATACAAAGGAACACATTTATGCCAATATTAACAAATATATCCAACATCTAAGCACGCTCTCTACATTCCTACACTCAATTACACAACAACCTTAAAACATGTGGTCAGCTATCGATCAGTTACCTCTTTCTTTCTTTGTGAACCAGACAATTTGTTCGCTCCTCTATATAGAGCTTTCTCTGTTTGTTTGTTTGTTTTGAATTTCGCACAAAGCTACTCGAGGGCTATCTGTGCTAGCCGTCCATAATTTAGTAGTGTAAGATTAGAGGGAAGGCAACTAGTCATCACCACCCACTGCCAACTCTTGGGCTACTCTTTTACCAACGAATAGTGGGATTGACCGTAACATTATAACGCCCTCACGGCTGAAAGGGTGAGCATGTTTGGTGCACCGGGATTCGAACTCGGAAATATCAGTAATATAATTCCAAATATGAATGATATGAAGAATTAACGATCATCGTACGTAAACGCTAGTCTTAAAAAATTCGGGAAAACGTTTCGAAAATGTCTAATAACTTCTTTAAAGTTATTTATTTTAACATAATTTTTATTATTCATCCATCAAAGAATAATGAAAGTACTCCAGTATAGGTTAAGTGCTGACAGTGCTCTGTACACTGTTGGAACTATAATCCCCAAGGCCCGACATGGCCAAGTGATTAAGGCACTCGACTTGTAATCCGAGGGACGCGAGTTAAAATCCCTGTTACACCAAACATGCTCGCCCTTTCAGCTGTGAGGGCGTTATAATGTCACGGTCAATCTCACTATTTGTTGGTAAAAGAGTGGCGGTGGATGGTGATGACTAGCTGCCTTCCCTCTAGTCTTACACTGCTAAATTAGGGACAGCTAGCGCAGATAGCTCTCGTGTAGTTTTGCAATGGCAAATGCAGTTTTTAAAACTGTTTTTCTTGCTCTCTCTCTCTCGCGAAAAAAAAAGTTAGAAAATGTTTGGTTTATATATAACCTTAATTACCTTACTAATAATATTAGTATTTTAATTGGTAGTAATGCTAATAATATGCCGTTTTTACACATATAAATTTGATCATTTCTTTATGGCATCGAATAAAAAACAAACAAAATAATACATAGTTTAAAATGTAATACATAACCACAAATAACAATCAATAAATATTTCTCTATCGTACCAACGTAATACCTTGCTGCGTTATTGAGCAAGGTTTGGTTTGTTTTAAAATTTGCGCAGAACTACATGAGGTCTATCTGCACTAGCGGTCCCTAATTTGGCAGTGTAAGGCTAGAGAGAAGGCATTTAATCACCACCATCCACCGCCAACTCTTGGGATACTCTTTTATCAACAAATAGTGAGATTGACCGTAACATTATAAGCTCCCACGGCTAAAAGGGCGAGTATCTTTAGTGTGACGAGGATTCGAACTCAGGACCCTCGGAGTACGAATCGAGCGCCTTAACAACCTGGCTATGCTGGACCGTTAAGCAAGGTAATGTTGGATGACAAAAGAACCATCAAAAATCCTAAAGTAACCGTTGGTAACTACACACCATTTATATAAGCGCCCCAGTAGCACAGCGGTATGTCTGCGGACTCACACCGCTAAAAACCGGGTTTCGATACCCATGGTGAGAAAAGCACACCCGTTGTGTTGCTTTGTGTTTAATTCTAAACAAAAAAACAAAAACATCTTTGTAAGTAATACGTTTGCGTTTGTCTGTCCTGAACTTTCTTCGCAAATTTCTCAATTAAACGCTACAAATCTCATATCACAGTTAAAAAGGCCTTTGTCGAGCAGTTCAGATTGCATATTGGTTTTACCATTCAGAAATCATCTCACTTGTTTTTTCGTTAAGTCAAACATTTTAATGCAACCGGTACATAATTTCATACAAAGAATACTCAACCTGCACGTAGCTTCCTCAAAAAATTAATATTACATTAAATACAATTTCTATTGGCTTCATCGTCTTACTTAGGTTTAAAACAAGAATGAACAGTAAGTTCAAAACAAACATGCTCATAACTTTGTGAACATGCATTTAAACCAGTGTGTATTAACCTGTGATGTACAAATACCGCTTAGGGGTGCGAAATGTTATTTCTGGAAATGCTAAACATGTCAACATTTTCGTTGCAAATAAGGTTTCTCCCTCGAACTCCTGAGATCACTTGATAACAAATTAACAGTAAACTTTCTATACTTTTCAACCGTAACTATGCGATAGTAGCCACCGCAAATTCTCCCAAGCTAGTCGTTAAAGTTCCCGTACTAAGAAAGCTTCTTTTGTAACAAAAATTGGCAGCTATCTGTTCAGAACATAATGTTATATAATACATCATTTGATAAATGAAAACGTTGCCTTTCTATTGGTTGTAGACCAGTGGTGCACAACTTTTTGAGTCAGAAGCCACAAACAGACTTTTCGTAACCGTTGGAGGCCACAAAAAATTGAAGATTAAAATCGTCCCACAGTTGTTTCACATAAGATGGACATCACGTTTAAGAACACACAAATAACAATTACATCAAAGAGTTTACACATTATTCTAAGAAATGTTATGATACGTCAACTGTCACAAAGTCAGTGCGATGGATGATGCTGCATGTCATCTACAAGCTTAAAAATGTCCAGCTTGATGTTTGACTTGAAAGACGCAAGACTGCTTCCAGATGATCATCAGTCAGCTGATTGCGAGTGTTGTTTTTGTTTAGGTTCATATGCGAGAAAGCCTGCTAGCAGCGGTACGTGCTGCCAAACACGTTGATGTGGACAAGAGCATTCTCTTTCAGATTAGCAAATGTATCAGGCAACGTTTTGTAGAAGTCAAGCAAACTGTTCTCTCTGTAAATAGCATGCAGTTCATCAGATGCCTGGAGATCAGTAAGTTCGAGCTGATATTCTGCTGAAAAGTCATTCACTGACACACTAAACGGATCAGCAAAATGTTTCATCAACAATCTGCATTGGTCAAAGTCATGAAACCGTGAGTTGAAGGATTGAATCAAGGTATCTAGCTTCCCAACATAAACTTGTGTGTCAATGTCCTGATTCTTCTGAAGCTGTGACTCAAAAGTGGGAAGTGCACGAAGTTGCCTGATGCTGCTTGCTGCCAGAACAACTGCAACTTTGTCCTGAAAGCTGAGACGTGATTTGCAAGCTAACAGACAAGCTGATTTTTGCCTTGCAACTTCAAATTCAGATCATTCAAGTGTTGTGTCATGTCGATTAGAAAGGTCAAATCAGCTTGTCTTGCTGGATCAGTCATGGAAATCACTTCTGTGTCTTTGTTCTTGCCTTTGAGGAATTCTATCACCTCGTCAATCAACTCCCAGAATCTTCTGAGCATCTTCCCTCGACTCAGCCAGCGTACTTCACAGTGATACACAAGGTCACCAGAGTCTGAATCAATTTCTTCAAGAAGACTTCGAAACTGACGGTGATTTAGCCCTCGTGATTTGATGAAATTAATGGTTTTCATCACTAATGCCATCAGTGCCTGAAAACCAAGTTCTTTACTGCACAGGTTCTGTTGGTGAATAATACAATGCAACTTCACCAAGTGTCTGTTCTGCTTTCCTCGATGCTTCATCAACAGTGCTACCAGCCCGCTACTTTCTCCGGTCAAGATAAGGGATGTACGCACATATTCTGTAAACTGAATGGGTGCATTTTCCCAAAAAGGTTAAAAACACTGATTTGTTTCGTGAAATCCAATGAAACACTACTACACAGTCGTACTGTCTCCGCGAATAGAGCAGACCCAGTTGTCTGACTGACCCTTCATGGAACCCATGCCGATTAGTTCCTCTGTGATATCAAACGATGACGACATACCACGAACAAAAACTACTAGCTGTGCTGTTGAATTGATATCAGTCGACTCGTCTGCTGCCAAAGAGAAGTAGACAAAGTTGGCTGCTTTATTTGTAAGCTGCCTTGTCACGTCTGCTTACAGGTGTGAAATTCTTCGTTGAACTGTTATACGATTCAAAGCCACCGTCTGCAGCTTGCGAACTGCTTCCGGACACAACTTTTCCGATGCAGTAATCAAACATTACTTGACAAAATCACCATCAGTGAACTGTCGGCCAGATTTCGATATCATCAACGAAATATCGTAACTGACCTCACATGCTGCACCTAAATCAACTGACTGCTTTGAAAAAACGTTCTGCTGATGATTCAGCGACCGCTGCTGAGATTCAATTCGAGCTGTTTGTTCATCACCGACAACGTTGTGGAAATCTTTATGCTTCGACTCATAATGACACTTCATATTGGATACCTTCGCCACTGCTACTGTCGAATGACACAGCAGACCAATCACGTTCTTATGTTGTTGAACAAAACAATATTTTGCAGTCCAATCATCATGAAACTGCCGGTTTTCGTCGTCAACTTTTCTTTAGCTGCCATTTTGTGGCCTGGCATGGCCAAGCGCGTAAGGCGTGCAACTCGTAATCTGAGGGTCGCGGGTTCGCGCCCGCGTCGCGCTAAACATGCTCGCCCTCCCAGCCGTGGGGGTGTATACTGTTACGGTCAATCCCACTATTCGTTGGTAAAAGAGTAGCCCAAGAGTTGGCGGTGGGTGGTGATGACTAGCTGCCTTCCCTCTAGTCTTACACTGCTAAATTAGGGACGGCTAGCACAGATAGCCCTCGAGTAGCTTTGTGCGAAATTCCAAAAAACAAACAAACAAACAAACAAGCTGCCATTTTTGTTACGAAATAATATCAAAATAGGGTTCGTAAGTAAATCTCGAAGAACAATTGGAACGCGTGAGATTTCCTAATTACGGAAATTTTGTGCCAATGTTTAAATGCCTATGCATTAACAAGATTTGGTTATTAAATTTTCTTTATTTTACAATATGGAACCATCAAGTATCTAATCTAATGCATATTCTTCTATAGCGCTTAATCTTTGCGCAGGCGCGAACTCTCTATGTTTGACTTTCCCGTTCGATATCGCGGGCCACTCGGCGACTCGTCGCGGGCCGGACTTTGTACACCACTGTTGTAGATGATATAAAATTCAACGTAAGAATTGTTTGTTTGTTTGTTTTTGAATTTCGCACAAAGCTACTCGAGGGCTATCTGTGCTAGCCGTCCCTAATTTAGCAGTGTAAGACTAGAGGGAAGGCAGCTAGTCATCACCACCCACCGCCAACTCTTGGGCTACTCTTTTATCAACGAATAATGGGATTGACCGTCACATTATAATGTCCCCACGGTTGAAAGGGCGAGCATGTTTGGCGGGACGGTGATGCGAACCCGCGACTCTCCGATTACGAGTCGCACGCCTTAACCCACCTGGCCATGCCGGGCCCATACCTGTGTGAGACAATATGGTGTTGTAAGGTGAAAATTCAAAACGAGCGCGCAAACTCATAAATTAGCAATAATAATTACATTTAATTGTTCATTTTAATTTCGAAAACGTATGATGTAATGTATAAAATTACACTAGTTGTCGCGTTAAGACAGATCTAACACATGATTCCGGTTAAATATAGCTTTTCAGTTTTTTGCTGACCACACATTAGCTTATTTACTTGTAAGTACTCTCAATAGTTATGTGTTTTTAATATCTCATAAAGAACAGATATCGTATAGTTTTCATTATCTAACGCGTTGACTCCCAAGTCTTTTATGCTCATACTTTCCAGAGTCCAGAAAACAAATGTTGTCCTGATGTCTTAGTCTCGTCTGTATATGTAGCCGTTGTGTCCTAGGCAATAAGTGGACATTTAAAAAGAAAACAGAGCACGACTCACCGGTGGGTCGTGTGGGAAACAATGTGTTAAATCGTTTGTTGTTGATATGCCACATTACGTCGGCACTCTGTTACTGAACAGTTGTGTCTAGTTTTAAGGTGTTTTTAAAGCGATTGACTTGTCAAAATCAGTGAAGATTGCTTTACCTGCGACTTTAATGGAAACTTCGAAATAAATAGTAGCTACAGACTGAAGCGTTTTGTTTTAGAAAAGAACGATAGAAATTTGCTGTGTTTTATTAAGTATCTGAGGTCAGATGAAGGAGTAAGTTATTGAAATCTTGCCTATAATATGTATATATAGGTATATATAGGAAGTTTTTCTGTGTATCTCAACAATGAAAGGCTAGAATATAGACTTGCACTTAACCCTTAAATTACATGAAGTGAAGTATCACTAAAGTCGATAAAATAATTTTACAAGTTTAAGCTTCAAAAAGGTGAGAAGAAACAAAGCAAAGGATAGAAGAAGATTTACAAGAGGTCATTCCAAGTAAGGTTACCAAGAGGTCATTCCAAGTAAAGTTACCAGGAGGTCATTTCAAATAAGATTACCAAGAGGTCATTCCAAGTAAGGTTATCAGGCATGCCGCTGGTGAAAGTTATGTTCCCGGCAAGATCATTTTTGTGTATGATGATTTACCAGGTATTTTCATGAAATTTACCTATAAGATTGATGATCGTGTGAGAAACTATTCGCGTCTTTTATAAGTTACAGTTTTTGGCAAAAACTCAAAGTATGTGATATTATTTTGATCATTTCGTGTGTGTCAGTTTACCTTATTAGTGGGCACGTAAGACCCTATTCCTTTTGCATATGTGCGTGGTAAATATAAGCGTAAATGTGTTAATGCTGAAACATAGTGTATCACAGTAAGTAAATGAGGTTAGGACTTCGACCAGAAAAATAAAAAAGTAACATTTTCTGATATCATTTTATATTAGGATAGGTTTTTTGATGTTGTTATAGAATGGCAGTTATTTTATGAATTGTATTTTGGTGGTATTTCAATTGAAAATTATCGGTATCTATACTATCATACATAATTCAAAGTGCTAATTGCTATCAACATATATAACTCCATTTTAGAAACTTTCTTGGCATCCATTTCAGATGTGTTGGTCATTTGACAATGCATTCAGTTGATTTATACATTTTAAGATGTTTGTTTTCCATTATACATAGGTTCAAACATTTAACCGAAATACACAGTTAACACATATATTTGAAATTTCTTAGTGATCACTTAAGGCCTGGTATGGACAGGTGGTTAGGGCGTTAGTCTAGTAACCTGAGAGCAGCGGGTTCGTATCCCCATCACATCAAACATGCGCGCCCTTTTAGCCGTCGGGGTGTTATAATGTACAGCCAATCCAACTTTTCGTTGCTAAGAGAGTAGCCCAAGATTTGGCGGTAGGTGGTGATGACTAATTACTTTTCCTCATGCTTTACAATGCTAAATTAGAGACGGCTAGTGCAGATACCCCTCGTGTAGTTTTGCGCGAAATTCAAAAACAAACAAACAAATACAATAGTACCACATGTTTGGTTCTCATAGTTAATTTGTAAAATTTTCTAAAAATTATGTTTTATTTAAATTCAATTTGAACGCAGAGAATCTCACAAGTACAGATTTAACTTATCTTTGCTTTATCTGTAGATGGGACTAAGATACATTAAATGGTTACTAAGTGTCTTCATTGGCAGAAAAAAAATGACTGTGACTTCACTTCCTGAAATACACACTTTTTTATCTATGAGCGAATTGTATAACAGTTAGGGATCTCGGTCCTTGCATTCAAACGTGAGGAGTTCCAGGGTTTATATACAAGGTGCATGCATGAGCAGCCTCTTTTTTATTTTTGAAAACTAGGCGTCCTATTTTAGGCTGATTTTGTAGATAATTTTTTTATAATTTTTCCACCTGTTAATTTTTACTTCAGATTGGGCGGCTTAAAGCTTGTTTTGTATGATGTTCTTTAATTCAGGTTTACTTTAATAGTTTGTTTGTTTTTGAATTTCACGCAAAGTTATTCAAGGGTTATCTGCGCTAGCCGTCCCTAATTTAGCAGTGTGAGACTAGAGGGAAGGCTACTTTTTATCAACGAATAGTGGGATCGATCGTACATTATAACGCACCTACGGCTGAAAGGGCGAACATATTTGATGCGACAGGCATTCCAACTCGCGACCCTCAGATTACGAGTTGAACGCCTTAACCCACCTGACTATACCGTGCCTGCTTTAATAGTGTTAATTTAACATTGTAAATTTATTTTTAATTTATATTTTAATTATATTTTCTTTCATTCTACAGAGAGGCTTACACTAAAAGTGTGAGAGAGAATAAATAAATGTATATTTTCATACTTTATCCTCCTTGCTATTTCCACACCTCCAGTGTAAACACTTGTCGATTTTAGTTATTGTATTGTATTTGAACTTCAATTATGTTTCTATCGGTAAACGTTTTATTGTTTTGTTTGTTTGTTTTTGGAAATTGTATGTGGATACCTTGTTGGTTAAGTTATTGTGCTTTGCTAGTTTAGAAAAAGCGTTCACATCATAACACAAGAGTTTTTTTACATTTTTTAACTGAAAATAGAAGACTCAATCCGTTTCAGCCAAAGGAAGCTGAAATTTATAAAACAACAATATATAATTACCTTAAAAAGTGACGATAAGTTCCTATATAATTTCATTTCCAAAAAGTAAGTTGAAGTGATTTAGTTAAAGGGCAGCATGATATTTCAACACATAATTTTGCAAATGGTCCATGTATACGGGAAACACCCTTTTCAATGTAGCCTAGAGCTTTTCATGTTATTTTAGGTGGCAGCACAATAAGAGAGGCAAAATGGCTTCCACTCCTGAACAGGTTGTGTGTACGCCGACATTCGTTTTTCCAGCGGCTTTTCCGGGTAGGAATGTTACCTTGAAAAATTTAAAGCTCCTTTTTCATTTACTTTCATCACTGTTAAATTTAACTAATGTTTAAACATCTTAAGTATTACAATTTAAGTTAGAATTGTTTTGAAAAAAATGTTATGTCGTGACAAGCCTACTTTTAAGTTTTCAGCCTAAAAAAAAAGTCAAAGTTGTGAAAGTTTCTTTAAATTTTACAATTGTGTATGGAAACTACTATTTACACCATGTGCTGGACTATGTACAAGTTAAGTGTATTTGTAAAATACAACAGCAAAAACTTGTAAAACTACAGTACACTTGTAATTTGATACGTTTAGTTTTATACTAGTATATATAGAATCTACTACTATCTGCCTTTTAACTCGAGTGCGGAACATACAAACCTATTTATTAATCACAGTTCGAGTATAAAAAAAACGTCATGTTTAAGTGTAATGTAAAAGTAAAGAGTGTTTGGTGTTGGATTTTGGAAAATATAATGATAAAAGATGAAATGCATCAAAGGTACTTTGTTAATTAAGTGGTCAAAACAAAATGAAGTAGTAGTATCCATGAATTATTTTTATATATTTGATCATATATATAAATATTTGTAAACTTACCTTGTAACTTAAATATGGACAACAACATACCATTCTTCCTTTAACACTTCAAGGCTGGACCTTAAAAAAAAAGTTAAAATTTAAATTTGTCATTTATTTTTTTATGAAAATAATATTGATTTCCTCTGTAAGTTAAAACTTTCATAAAATGTTGACTTTTAGCACTGCCAGAGGAGTTTGTTTCATTAATCTAATCACCATTTTTTAAAGTTATAAATTCTTAAGTGTGTTCTAGCATATGCTTTACAAAGTGTAAACATGTACTCTATTGTTCTGTAATCTTCAGAAGTTCAGAACACAGTGTAAAGAAATCGGAGACCATTATACTATCCACCCACAGATAATCTCAAATTTCAATAATATTGCATCTTACCATTCTTTTCTCCAGAGAAAATAAATTTTATTCTGTCCCAATGCTTGACATGTGGACAACAAGGGACCAATTAACTCTTCAAGATTGTACAGGTTTACCCACCTTTGGAAAAATTATAAAGTTTAACTCATCAAAACTGTCTATAAAAAAAATCGTGATTCCCTTCTTAACACAAGTAAATGCTTGACTCTACATTACTATTGATGGCAATTAATTCCATTAGTTGCTCTGTTAGAAAAAACTATCTGAACTGAGGCCTAATATTTTTTTCTCTAAAGCTTAAATTCATGACCTATGAGCATTCTTATGAACCATTTCTAATTAATCAGCATAGGAACCTGCAGGAAAGGGTAAGAGAGAGCATTTGCCCCCCTCCCCAACATTTTACAGAAATTACATGTATTATGATGTAAGCTTAACCTCTTAGTTAAATATTTTCAATAATTTTGATTAAAACTGTAAATTTTTGTTTGCATTTATTCACACTTAATATGCATTCTTGTTGACTTGTGCTGTAAAGCTACATACAAAGTGATATGTATAAAGAGAAAATTGTCTTGTTTCACTACTAATCAACATTTCTATAAATATATCTACATAATTTATCACCTGTAATATTAGTAATAGGGAACTTGTATCTCAGGATGGTTTGTTCAGGTACTAACACTTTTACTAATAAAGCAGAGAACAAACTCTGTTAACCTGATGATAACCTAAGTTGAAACATTGTTCTCTGCTTTATTTGTAAAAGCATTAATATGCATACCAATTGTCCTGAGATACATTTTTATTTAAAGTGGGTTTCTCATCATCACAAAGAGAACTGCCTTAATCAAAGGTTAAGTGACTTTTATACAGTTTTGCAGAGATCCTTGTTTTCAGTTGTTATTGAGTGTTTCTTAACTGTGTTAAATTTGTGATCCAAGTTAAGGTAATACAAATGCATTATCTTGCATTTAATATAAAGATAATTTGCTAAATATTTGTCAACTTTCCAATATTGATTCCCATTGCATATTATGAGAAAGAAATTTTCATTATAATTGGGTTTCATTAATAAGTCCTTTTTGCTTTAGCCAAGCTAGTGTACAGTCTGATAGTACAATTATTTTGTGGTATCTAATGAAGTTTAAAACTCTTAAGTATACCAGTTCAACACACCTGACACTCAGATGAGTAACATTATGAAAAATAGCTAAGTTACTAAGACATGATTTCTCTTTTTTAAAACCATGTTGGCTTTCCATGTAACAGACATAATTTAAATAGCAATTAACATAATATTAATAAAGAATAAGTACTTCCTTAGAAATTGCTAAATAAATAAAAACTAAGTATTTTATGTGGAAGACAAGAGTAAAATGTCATATACCAGGAGAAAAGAAAAACTACAAGATCTAAAAAGTGAAAGATAATATCATAATAATTTTTTATAGTTTTCTTAAAAAAAAAGTGTAGTGAAGCTAGGGTTAAATTCTGATGCTGAGACTTCAAAATTCATTTCAGTATATTTTTAGTAGTTAGAAAGTATGCTGTATCTTGTTTTCCATAAGATAAAAATATTTGTGATTATATGGATGATTCTTAAAAACCTACAAGCGGTTCGAAGTGTACAGAATCGGATGCTAATTTTACGTTAATTAAAAATATATAGATAATCACGTACCAAAATTAAACTTCTGTTATCATTGGGTGCTTATTATACTTTACTCGAGAAAAGTGAACTTTAAGGTGGTAATACAATTTCCCTAAATATTAAGTTTATTATTTTTAGCAGTATCATTCTGTGCAATACAGTTAATTATGGACAATTACAGTGAAACTTTACTATTTATTCTGAATATATCTTCACTGATATTGCAATTTGAACATATATATGCCATTCCACCAAAGTTGTAAGTTAGTTCACAGACAGTTTTCACCACATAAAACCTTATTGGGGTATGGGGGCTCTTAAAGAATGCTGATGGCAGAAGTTTAGTTTAAGATTGAAATAGCAGAGTTTTAAATTAAAAAAAAAAAAAATTCTCCCTCTCTCTGTCCTGTTTTAAAAATTACTCCTCACTCTGAGAATTCAATGGCAAATATTTGGATTGATGTAAACCATGTAGATATTAAATTTGTGGTTATAGCAAAAAAAAAAATGATTAAAACTAGTTAAAATTTCAGGAAAAGACAATGGTATTAAGTATTTACAGCACTGTAAAGGAGGTAAAAAATCACATATTGAACTGTCTCTTTTAGACAGTGGGTAGGTTTGTGAGAATTGGAGAATTATGTTACTTCTGCCTTTAAAATATAAAAATTGCATTAGAAATTACAGACCAGTTTGTCTTATTTCTGTAATTGAAGAAAATTCTAAATAGTCTCAAAATATTTACAAATTAGTCTAGTGAAATGCTAGAAGAAAATTGGTATGAATTCACTACAAGAAAATATCCTCTTCTAACTTTTTTTTTCTCTACTAAAGGACGTTGCGTTAGCTGGATGATGGCATTGAATCTGATGCACTGAGATTTTTGAAATTATTTTGATAAGGTGCTGCATAAAAGATTAGCAAAAAGTTATTATTAATGAAGTTTAGTCAAATGGAATTCTTGTTTGTAATAGTGCCTCAGGGCTATATTAATGAAGTTTAGTCAAATGGAATTCTTGTTTGTAATAGTGCCTCAGGGCTATATTAATGAAGTTTAGTCAAATGGAATTCTTGTTTGTAATAGTGCCTCAGGGCTATATTAATGAAGTTTAGTCAAATGGAATTCTTGTTTGTAATAGTGCCTCAGGGCTATATTAATGAAGTTTAGTCAAATGGAATTCTTGTTTGTAATAGTGCCTCAGGGCTATATTAATGAAGTTTAGTCAAATGGAATTCTTGTTTGTAATAGTGCCTCAGGGCTATATTAATGAAGTTTAGTCAAATGGAATTCTTGTTTGTAATAGTGCCTCAGGGCTATATTAATGAAGTTTAGTCAAATGGAATTCTTGTTTGTAATAGTGCCTCAGGGCTATATTAATGAAGTTTAGTCAAATGGAATTCTTGTTTGTAATAGTGCCTCAGGGCTATATTAATGAAGTTTAGTCAAATGGAATTCTTGTTTGTAATAGTGCCTCAGGGCTATATTAATGAAGTTTAGTCAAATGGAATTCTTGTTTGTAATAGTGCCTCAGGGCTATATTAATGAAGTTTAGTCAAATGGAATTCTTGTTTGTAATAGTGCCTCAGGGCTATATTAATGAAGTTTAGTCAAATGGAATTCTTGTTTGTAATAGTGCCTCAGGGCTATATTAATGAAGTTTAGTCAAATGGAATTCTTGTTTGTAATAGTGCCTCAGGGCTATATTAATGAAGTTTAGTCAAATGGAATTCTTGTTTGTAATAGTGCCTCAGGGCTATATTAATGAAGTTTAGTCAAATGGAATTCTTGTTTGTAATAGTGCCTCAGGGCTATATTAATGAAGTTTAGTCAAATGGAATTCTTGTTTGTAATAGTGCCTCAGGGCTATATTAATGAAGTTTAGTCAAATGGAATTCTTGTTTGTAATAGTGCCTCAGGGCTATATTAATGAAGTTTAGTCAAATGGAATTCTTGTTTGTAATAGTGCCTCAGGGCTATATTAATGAAGTTTAGTCAAATGGAATTCTTGTTTGTAATAGTGCCTCAGGGCTATATTAATGAAGTTTAGTCAAATGGAATTCTTGTTTGTAATAGTGCCTCAGGGCTATATTAATGAAGTTTAGTCAAATGGAATTCTTGTTTGTAATAGTGCCTCAGGGCTATATTAATGAAGTTTAGTCAAATGGAATTCTTGTTTGTAATAGTGCCTCAGGGCTATATTAATGAAGTTTAGTCAAATGGAATTCTTGTTTGTAATAGTGCCTCAGGGCTATATTAATGAAGTTTAGTCAAATGGAATTCTTGTTTGTAATAGTGCCTCAGGGCTATATTAATGAAGTTTAGTCAAATGGAATCCTTGTTTGTAATAGTGCCTCAGGGCTATATTAATGAAGTTTAGTCAAATGGAATCCTTGTTTGTAATAGTGCCTCAGGGCTATATTAATGAAGTTTAGTCAAATGGAATCTTGTTTGTAATAGTGCTTGTTTGTAATAGTGCCTCAGGGCTATATTAATGAAGTTTAGTCAAATGGAATCCTTGTTTGTAATAGTGCCTCAGGGCTATATTAATGAAGTTTAGTCAAATGGAATTCTTGTTTGTAATAGTGCCTCAGGGCTATATTAATGAAGTTTAGTCAAATGGAATCCTTGTTTGTAATAGTGCCTCAGGGCAAATGGAATAATAGTGCCTCAGGGCTATATTAATGAAGTTTAGTCAAATGGAATCCTTGTTTGTAATAGTGCCTCAGGGCTCAAATGGAATCTGTTTGTAATAGTGCCTCATTAATGAAGTTTAGTCAAATGGAATCCTTGTTTGTAATAGTGCCTCAGGGCTATATTAATGAAGTTTAGTCAAATGGAATCCTTGTTTGTAATAGTGCCTCAGGGCTATATTAATGAAGTTTAGTCAAATGGAATCCTTGTTTGTAATAGTGCCTCAGGGCTATATTAATGAAGTTTAGTCAAATGGAATCCTTGTTTGTAATAGTGCCTCAGGGCTATATTAATGAAGTTTAGTCAAATGGAATCCTTGTTTGTAATAGTGCCTCAGGGCTCACTGTAAGTTATTATTAATGAAGTTTAGTCAAATGGAATCCTTGTTTGTAATAGTGCCTCAGGGCTATATTAATGAAGTTTAGTCAAATGGAATCCTTGTTTGTAATAGTGCCTCAGGGCTCACTGTAAGTTATTATTAATGAAGTTTAGTCAAATGGAATCCTTGTTTGTAATAGTGCCTCAGGGCTATATTAATGAAGTTTAGTCAAATGGAATCCTTGTTTGTAATAGTGCCTCAGGGCTCACTGTTTGTAATAGTTATTATTAATGAAGTTTAGTCAAATGGAATCCTTGTTTGTAATAGTGCCTCAGGGCTATATTAATGAAGTTTAGTCAAATGGAATCCTTGTTTGTAATAGTGCCTCAGGGCTCATTAATGAAGTTTAGTCTGTTTGTAATAGTGCCTCAGGGCTTATTAATGAAGTTTAGTCAAATGGAATCCTTGTTTGTAATAGTGCCTCAGGGCTATATTAATGAAGTTTAGTCAAATGGAATCCTTGTTTGTAATAGTGCCTCAGGGCTATATTAATGAAGTTTAGTCAAATGGAATTCTTGTTTGTAATAGTGCCTCAGGGCTATATTAATGAAGTTTAGTCAAATGGAATTCTTGTTTGTAATAGTGCCTCAGGGCTATATTAATGAAGTTTAGTCAAATGGAATTCTTGTTTGTAATAGTGCCTCAGGGCTATATTAATGAAGTTTAGTCAAATGGAATCCTTGTTTGTAATAGTGCCTCAGGGCTCACTGTATTTGGCATAGCTTTTTATTTACATTAATGATGTACTAATAACAGCTAATTACAGCTAATAACAGCTAATTATGAGTACTTATGGCTTTAAACTCCTCAGTATTTCTAGTTGTATCAGTGATGCTGACTAAATACAGAATGACTTAGATCAGTTGGTTAATTGTTCAAATAATTTTTGGCAAATTATCTTTAACTATTCTAAATGCAGGGTAATGCATTTAGGTTACCATTCATATGAATCAATCATACAATACCAGTTGACACTTGCATGGTACAGTGAATGAAGAAAGGGGATCTTGTAATAATGTATAAGGCACTCAAGGTAGTGCTATGTTGCTAGTATTAAAGGTAATAGCATTTTAGCATGTTTAAACACATTGATTACGGTTCAAGAGAGTCTATTATCTCTCTACAGATCACTAGTTGGGACTTGCTTGGAATACTGTGTACAGTTTAGAGCCCCTTGTCTAAAATTGAATTAATGGAAAGAATTCAGAGGTGGACCACTAGAATGTTTCTGGGAATGAAAGGTCTTATGGGGATAGCTTAAGAACTTATTTTCTGTTGAGAAGAGAAATATAAAACATGATTTTACTGGACTTTGCATTATTATACATATGATAAATGTGATAAAAGACCTATGATTGTTTTGTGCTTATTCTAAAAACAATAGTACCAGAAGAATCACACTTAAGATATGGAAAAGATAGATGATTGGCTTATGGCATGAGGTGCTGTTAGTAACATCAAAGGCCAGCACTCAACAAGAGTTGTAATAGGAGGAACCAATAATTTCTTGAAAAATAAAGAGTGGGTTTGTTTTTTTTCTCTTAGGGATGAGGCATGCAAAACAGCATTGTTGGAGCAAATGTTCCCTTGTTGTCCATATTCATATTAAATTATTTGACTGAATTTAGTTTGACACATCAGTTAAAATTCTTGATGTGTGAAGTTTTTGTATTAAGCTTAAATGAAGTACTCTCATCATTAAACAACTTTTATTTAAATGAATTGTTTGGAAAATAATGTACATGTATTTAATCACCCATGGACATGTATAATGCTAAACCTTGAACTTGATAGTGGAGGTACTTCAAAGAGAAGCTTTCATTTGTTTGATTTTTGTTATATTTGATGTTAGGTGTTGTTGCCAATGCGATGAGAGCAAGAGGAACACAGAACACAGGAATTGAAATATGTGGTAATTCAAATTACATTTCATTTTGAACTAAGTATTTTGATAATAAACAATACTCTTTAAAACTTTTTTTGTTTGCAAATAAATTTCTACAGGTATTTGTTCCATTTTGATTTATCAGTATCTTTCAAAATACAATATATTATCATATTCATATTGTAATTCTGGTGTAAGACTAGAAAAATTATCATTATAATAATGTGAAAGTTTAATTTTTTTTTTAAGGCACTAAAACTAAAAATGTTGAATTAGTTTGTGTCCCAGCTATGAGAGAATTTGACATTTTAAGAAACAACTTTGTAATGTATATTGTAAACATTTAATGGGTTATAAACATGTGCTTGTATGGTCAGATTTGATTCTACTCAAAAATAGAGTGATGTGACTGTCTTAAAGCTGAAATTAGGGCTCTTCATTTAAATCTCAGTCCATAAAAATGCAAAAACATGGAAGTCACTCAAATTTACTCAAACTTTTATGTATGTGGGAAAATATAGTTCAATGGATGATAATTTAAATTGTACCCTATTTTTCTCATGGGAAGTTTCCAGAAAGAATATTTGTAACAGCATTTTACCTAATATGGTGTTTGATTCTGTGATGAAACATTTCCTTGAGTACCAGAGCTCAACCTTGAGTGGTTTATAATGTTGAAGCCTAAATTGAAAAGCTACTCATATCGGTCAATTTTGAAACAGTAGGTCTAAGGATATTGAATATCTCGGATGGTAGAACACGATATTTAATAGTAATGTGTGTGGATGATATTACAATAAAACCAACAGTAAATTATATCACATCATTTTTTACTGGCAAGGCTTTTGACACAACACTAGATCTTTCTGAGTCTGATAGTTCATGACATTCACTTGTAATGCTTTATATACAAGTATTATTTGAGGAACAATAAATCTAAGTTTAGAAGTTTTTAGTATTGTACTACTGATTGTCATATTTTATCTAGTAAAACATTTTACACCCTGAAACGTGTATTCCCAGTTTGAAAGGTTTAAGTGCATACACTTTCAAAATATCGTTTATTCATTGTTTATATGTATGACTGTAATATGTTGTAGCACATTTCTGCTGATAACATCTGCCACTATATCTTCAAAGAAACAACAAAAGAAACTTTGAGTGTAAGGTTACAATAATTTTACAGTGAACTTGGAGGTTACTGATGCAAATATTAACTAGATAGTGAAAGCTATATGCAACATATTATGGGGAATTATTTTACTGACCTGATGTTTTTGATGAAGATATAAATTGAGAACTAGTTTGAAGTAGTGGTATACTCTGTATTATGTTTTTTCAAGCACGCACAGAACAATTACTGATGAGTAGTGTAATTCCCTCGACCCTCACAGAATACAAAGATAGTCACCCCTACATCAGACAAGGTCAGTACCTTTTAGTTGCATAGACACTTTATATATGTGATTTAAACAGCATTGTCTGAAGTGTTCTGCATCTTGTGTTTGTTTTATTTTAGGGAATGTAAAAATGATTTTTGCATATTTAAAAAAGCTCTACTTTGAGATCTTGTGTAACTTTTATTAATTTTTAGGCAGTTTGTAACACAATATTGTACACAATTTGAGTCAGTTTAAGTCCAGGTGTGTGTTTCTTTGTAATTGTAGCTTTATTTCATTTATTGATTGAAAACTTGTAAATGTTCATTGTAATCCTTGAATTATCTTTAACTGCTTTAAATAAATAGAATTGGCTTCCAGTAAAAAAAAAATTTAATAAACTTGTAAAAATTAAAAAATAATCTAGTTTTAGTAAAAATGTTTAATTGTTTAATAATGTATATGCAGAAATTAATGAGTGTAAATTATAAGTTGAGAATTTTTGTCAATAAAATAAGACTTATAAACAAATTAATGTGAAAGTGTTTTATTATCTTCTACATTAACGTGGGTGTTTTATCTTCTGCATTAACATGTAAGTGTTCTGCTATTTTCTTCATTAAAGTGACTGTTCTATTTCCCACCAATTCTTGTATGCATTAATATTTATTATAATTTATTGTACATTATGCTTATCGGTGCTACTTTCATTCAATTTTGTGTATTACCTTGATTAAATTTAGTTACATCTAAAACTATAGATGTCCCTAACCAATTTTTTTTTAAAACTAGTACAGGTATTTTTAATCCAGCCTAGATATTTGTTTATAATCAAAACAGGCAAGTTTTGTTGCAACTTTGATAAGTTGTTTTGTTAACGTAATTATATGAACAATATTTAAGAGAATTATAGTATAAATATTAGCACAAATAATGGTGGAACTTGTTATTGGATTATCATATTCACAGCTACTTAAAATATTGCCTATGGTGCCACATTTCTGTACTTAACCTTCCATTTTGTGCATGTTTATGAAAGTTGAAGGTTATAATGATCTTTGAAGAAAATTTCCCAATTAACATATTTTAAGACTGCTTTTCTGTGTCTATTATTCTATTTTGTGAACAACACTAACATGAAGTAATATTTTTGCTTCACTCAGCATTAAATGCAGTAGTAGCATTGATTTATCTTTCACACAGTAGTGTCACATGCAGTGATAATAACTGATTTATGAAACAGTTAATTAACACATTGGAGAGAAGTTCATTATTTAGTTAAATACCTCTTAAAAATGTACTTAGTGTAACTGCAATTCATGACTGAGACATTTGTCATTTTGAAGGTAGTGGGCAGAATGTTCTAATTTATAAATGCACCAAATGAATTTAACACTAACTAATCTGTATTTGTAACATATCTTCATATTTTAAGAGATAGATCATATCTAATTTTTCTTATCAGTTTATGTTGCAAAAAATAATCACCGTTGATACAAAAATGAGCAGTTTTGTTAAAACAGCACAATAAGTATTGGCCACAATTATATCTAACTTTCTTCACTCAAAAACCAGTGAGAGTAAAGGAAAAACATTTGAAAACAGTCAGTAAAATTGTATACAGTAATTAAATGTGGAAGAAATGTCTTCAGTGTAGTTATCAATGCAGTGTGTATTTGGATTTTTTTTAGTGTTGCTGATTGTTTATGTGCACAATTGTATGTAAAGAAACGATCGTAAAAATAATGATGCAAATAAAACCACCCATATGGTGTTTAACACGATTTTGGGGGGAACCTAAAAACAATATGAATTGAAGGTAATTCATCGTGTGTCAAACTGTGGTAGATGTTTGTAACTATTGTATGTTTTGCACTTTTATGCTGCATAGGTTCTTATTGTTTAGATTTTGATCCTCGTTCCCATCTGGCAAAATTTTATCCAAACACTGGGACAACAGCAACCCCTCCACCTCCACAACTACAACCTCAAGAAGAAGCCCAGAAGCCGAAAATTTCTATTGCCGGGAACCGTAGTTTAGGTGTTAAAACGCACACCCTTTTGGCTAATAACGACTATGCCACAAGTAGTCGAAACATGCTGCTTTCTTCTACTGGAGTTGCTACAACTGCTGCTTTCCCAGGAGTTGATCCAACTAAAATAGTTTCTGCAGCTGCAGCCCAGGCAGCTGCAATAGTAGCTGCTGCAGAGAAGCAAGAAGATACGAAGGAGAAGCCTTGGCCCTGCCCGGCATGTAAGGTACCGTTCAAGACGGCTTCAGAGCTGCAAGCCCACTTGTCCCACCACACAAAGGGTGAAAGAACGGTTCCATGTGAAGTCTGCGGTAAGTTATTTGTGTCAGCAGAGAGGGTTCGAGTTCACGTCCGTGCAGCTCATGGAGAAAAGTCTTGTTCTTGTGACATTTGTGGGAGTGGCTTCAGCTATCGCTGCAAGTTGTTGGACCACATGAGGACCCACACTGGTGATAAGCCATTCCACTGTGATGTCTGTGGAAAGAGCTTCTCCCAGAAGAACCACTTGACCCGTCACTCCATGATCCACACAGGAGAACGTCCTTATCCATGTGACTTTTGTGGGCGAGGTTTCTACCGAAAAGACAAGTTGTCTCGGCACAGACGTATTCACACAGGTGAGAAGTTTTACAGTTGTTTGACTTGTAGAAAGGCATTATTATACCTATGTAAGTTAACTCGTAAGAATGTCTAATGGTGCAAAGCTATTTTTATGTGACAACTTTGCAAAAGTGTCAATATACTAAAAGCTTTTCAAAAAATGTGAATGTTTTAAATGTTATTTCTTCATAAATGGATGACAATAATCCTCATCAGAAATTCATTAAAAAAAACAACTCTGCAGGCAGTTACAATAAATGTTAAGTTTCAGCATATTGCTGTGCTTATTAGTTATAAAGTTATATAAGGCATGTAAGAATATAAAATGGGCAAGCTTGGAACACCAGTTGTTGTAATATCCAGTTATCACTGCTACTCCATTGTGATACAGACTTGTTTTGTTTGATGAACTTTGGTCATCTATTGTTTGATTTAATTGGAAGGTGTAGAATTTACCTGTTGAGGGATTTCTTTTTGGTCATCATAATTATTATATTCTTCCAAGTGTAGTGGTGTAAAAATTACATATTTCCTGAAGGCAAAATATTTTAAGACTTATAATAACCAGAAACCTTAAACTTCTAGAGCATATTGTATTAGTATAGTTGGCTATTGTTAATCATTATAGATAACAAGAACATAGAGTTTTATACTTTGACTTGTTCTTTGTACACTGCATTATAACATACACATATTTTCAGTTTCTAAATCATAACATTATGTGCTGATAGTCTTGCTACAGAAGTTATTTATATATCTGTTAGTTTTTTTTTTCAGATAAAAACCATTTTGCTATCTTTTCAGAAAAATTGTTTTTAACTTAATAAAATAAGCAATTAACTTGGCTTAGAGATTGAATATATAATGGTGCAATGTAAAAGGAGTGACAAACCTCTGTGTTCAGATCATCTGTAATGTTAGTGCCAGCTTGTACTGGTATGCTCATACACTTTGTGATTAAATATCACTGCAAAAATAAACAAACAGCAGTTTGACTTGGGCAGTCACAAGCTACTTTGAAATGAATAAAACTGACTTGTAATTTATTAAAGAAAGCAATAATAACAGAACCAGATGATTAGTAGTTTGATTAATGTTTTTAAATGTCAGATTTGTTATTCAATGTTAATCAATTCCAATTACATTCAACTAATTGATTAATCTCGCATGAGATTTAGATTGATGTAATAATCATAAACACCAGATTCAATTAGTTAATCTTCATGAATCATGACACTAATCAGTTACACATAACAACCTTAAAATAATTGAAAATAAGGAGAAATCATAATACTATCATTTTACGTCCTTGATTATTTTACTTGATGTCAGTTGAAGTAATCAATGCTCAAAGGAAAGTGATTAATTAATTGCTTAACTTTAAATCTGAATGCAAGAGAAATTTTAGTAATAATTATGTCATGCATTAACTTGTTCATATACTTAAGTGTAAAACAGCAGTTGCTCCTTTCAGAACTACAATTAAACATAAAATGTAAGGAAATAACTTTTTTTTCATAACTAACATTTCTTTTAGATGGTTAATAATGTGAGATAGCTTGTTGCAAAATAATGAGAGTAAACTAAAGTTGTGTAATCTGGTATTACGTGGTGAGTAAATACTGTTAAGAGGCTTTTAGAATCAAAACCTACAGTTCCCATATTAATATACATTCTGTATAAAATAAAAAAAATTTTTTTCCTTTGTCATGTACGGATGTGTTTTTTTTTTATTTTGACAGAGAGTCTCGGAATTCATGCCCCTTCCGCACAGGCAGAAAAAAACTGTTCTTGTGAGATCTGTGGGAGTGGCTTCAGCTATCGATGCAAGTTGTTGGACCACATGAGGACCCATACTGGTGATAAGCCTTTTCACTGTGATGTCTGTGGAAAGAGCTTCTCCCAGAAGAATCACTTGACCCGCCACTCCATGATCCACACAGGAGAACGCCCCTATCCCTGTGACTTTTGTGGGCGAGGTTTCTACAGAAAAGACAAGCTGTCTCGGCACAGGCGTATTCACACAGGTGAGAATCATTGTTGATCCATTATCAATCATAGAAGGATTTTTTTTTTTCCATTGCTATAACTGTCGTAAATGTATGGGTGAAGATGATAACATGATTAACTTGCAGGTTGGAAAACTTATCACTAATATATACATGCACACACATGCACGTGAACACATCACTATAGTAACAGAGCTCCACATATTGTAATTTTGATTTTCATTACATATGACATAAGATGTTGTCTGGAGACCATGTAATCTACATGTTTTTGAATTGAAAAAATTTTCTATGACTCTCAGCATGTTTGTTATTGGGTCCTATTAATTTATAATGACCTCAGTGTGACATTCAGTGGATCAAGACATGGAAGTGTAAGGGCCTTAATGAAGTGAACACAAGCCTGGCATGGTCAGGTGGTTAGGACTTTCAACTCATAATCTGAGAGTTGTGGGTTTGGTTCCCCATCATACTAAACATATTCATCCTTTCAGCCATGGAGGCATTTTAATCTGACAGCCAATCCCACTATCCGTTTGTAAAATAATAGCCCAAGATGTGGTAGTGGGTGGTGATGACTAGCTTTCTTCTCTCTAGTCTTACACTGCCAGATTAGGGATGGCCAGCAAAGATAGCCATTGTGTAGTTTTGTGCAATGTTCAAAACAAATGAAGTGAATGTGTAGTTTATATTAATTTATGATAGTTATCAAATAGACAAAGAATATGACCGTGGGATATCAGGTTTTATTAAGTAAGTACTTATTTATAGTGTTTATTGTTTAATTCTTGCTTATTTTACTGAAAATTAAAATTGTTTGGGTCTACATTTTATTTTATATGCTGTAAAAAAAAAAATTTGTATACGTAATTTAATTCACTTAAATATTTTTGGTTATTGTAAAGCATTTGCTGTGACCTGTAATTGATGGTAAACATTCTTTTGTTGTTGATAGATTAAGTTCAGATGTGAGTTATAAAATCTGTTTTGCATTTGAGTAATACATGACTAGTAACAGCTCGAGTTCTAGGGTTTTATACAACATACAGGTGTAAATATACTTTCAAGTTGTTTCAGAAGAATTTTGGGTCACAGAAAGTGATAAAAAGGGGCAGATATTAAGATAAATTAGAAGAAAAGTATAGAAATGGGAAAAGAAACAATATATTGGATTTTGTTTATAAAACTGTGCCACTACAATACTGTTCTCAAGCAGTTCATACATAATAAAAAATTAGAAAATTTTTTTTAGAATTCTTAATTGCAGGGACAACAAAAATTGAAGATTAATTTTTTCATTAGAAAGATGGAGTCTTAAAGTTTTGCTTGCTGAAGTGTTTGCTTCTTTCAGCTCCAACAAGCACTGGAAGACAGCAACGAGCCATGGGACCAACCAACAATTTGATTGTTCCCATCAGTACCAGTATCACTATGCCTACAAGCACCCCAAGTACAAGCAGCACTGAAACTAAGCTTTCTCAACCTAATGCTAGCACTAGTAACAACCCTGTGGAGCTTAGCCTCCAACCCACCCCCAACCCTTTTAGAGCTTCTCCCTTCAAGCCAGAATGGCAAGGTCCTCCACCAGGAGTTCACTGAGCAACTCTAGCCTCCACTTGCACTGATGACTCAAGTTCAGGCAGGCTTGCAGCCCTTTTCTCTATCTTTTCTCTGTTGTTCAGTCCAGTAGATCTGGGACTTTATGCTGTTTTTAGAAACTACAAATAACAGTATGATATTAATACCTGTATTGTTAGAATTAAAAGATTTTCCTCAGTGATGTTATATATTGTTTTAGTGGAGTATCAGCAAGAATATATAGGTTTGAAAAGGAAATATAGAAGCAACAATGTAAGTAACAAAAGTCTGGAAATGGTCAAGAGATCTACAGCTCAGACTGTAATGTGTATATACAGTCGATGTTTTCTTTTATGACGGTTTTAAATTGTTTTATATTTACTTGTTATATCAGAGCTAATTGTTTTTCTTTTATGATTGTTGCTGTTTTAATGTAGATTTTTATTGTGGCTTTTCCCATTGTGTAATACATATTTTAGTGGTAATAGTTTCATTTTAATTACAAGCACATAGCTGTAGTTGTGAAATGGTGATTATTTGGGTATAGCCAATAGATATTCAAGTGTTTTAAAGACACATGTTTTGATTCATTAGATTCACATCAAAATGATCGGAATTCTTTTTCTTGTCTTTTAGTCATCATTGAGTTTATGGTGTTATGAATTTAAATACTGGTTACACTTATTTTCATTAAGAAAGATTATACTTTTTAATATTTCAGTGTAATTCAGAGTTTATATTACAAAATAAGACATGTGCTTGTGTATAAAGATGTGCTGAGGGAGCTCCAATATTATAGTAGTTCACATTTCTAGGAATGTTCACAGCAATGTATACTGGTAGCTTTCTCTAACATACAGTTTTTCTATAAGCTACTTATTTCATAAGTATCAACCTAGTAAACTTAAAAATGTGTTCTTATAACTGATTCCTTGTGTTTTGTTTCTCACTCTTATCTGACCTGTACATACCATTTATCTTAAAATGCAAATGTTGTTATTCAGTTAAACTCCTGATGTCCATTTTGGATATTGAGTTGTTGCAAGCTTATGAGGAGATATAAACATCATACTAGAAAGTTCCAAAATTAAGCACCAGTTATCTCAAAAATGCTGACTTTACTTTAGTTTTAAGATCAATATTCTGGCCAAAGTCATCTGTACTAATAGCTTTTTAGTGACAACTTGCAATCAGTACATGCAAGCAGGGCTTACCATGAACTAAATTTTTCTGTAGCCAGGCTATTAGCCAAATGATTTTTTTGGTAGCCAATTTTAGCCAGTGTTTTAGCCAGATAGGTTTGATCTGTATCCAACCCGTATCTGTAATTTTATAAGTTTAACTATCCAAATAAGTCTCAATGTTTACTCAGTCAATAAATACCTTTTGTTTTCTGATGCTTGGTTAGGTTGTCTTTTTTCATCACTGCACAACCAGTTATGAAAGTGTTTGAGTTCTGTACTTTAATGCACAATGTGCAAAACATTTGCTTTGTAGAGGCTTCATATTTGAGCCAGTTAAATTCATTCAACCATTTTTCTTGGAATGATCGTGAACTGTCAGTTTCAGATTTGGATTTTTTTGATGGAGGCATTAGACAACTATCACTGTCTAAGGGGTATTTGGCCTGCGAAGAAGCCATTCTGAAATCTGATGAATTTGCTGCATATTGGCTCAATTTATAGATAATCTTTCTACTAATTAACATTTAGTTTTTTACAAGTACGTGTTTATTATGGTATTAATCCAGTAACCGCTTTTAATTAAACTTACCGGCCAAGCCATGCGCCATTAGATAATGTAATTACACGTGAAAGCCATCACAATCTTCATGGTCGTCCTTTAATTATAGCGCTGCTAATCAACCACATATAAATGAGTTATTCGTGTCAAGCCGTTAGGTCGCTGTTGATTGGACAATTTTTCACGCTTGTTGATCCTGACCATGACCTTGTATGAATGCAGATGGGTTATTGATTTTTATCTGCTTACTGCATACTTGCATTAAAAAAACGTTGATGTAGTGAACCAGTCTAGCATTTTGTAAACAAACAGTGTTTCACCGGTATATTTGCCAATTACAATTTTTCTTTGCCAAAAAAAAAAAAAAAAAAAAAAAATAGCCATTGGCGAATATGGCGAGTGACAGCGTGAGCCCTGTGCAAGATATGTTCGTGTTTCAAAATTTTGCTGCCACTGAATGTTTCTTTTTATTTGTTAGATGTCTTTTTTAAATCAAAATGGGCACATGATATCCCATATTTTAAAGTTTTTTAAACAAGATGGAGAGAAACATGTTTTGTAAAAAGAAACAAAGTTCAAATAAGTTCTAGTTCTTTTTTAAAAATAAGAAAGTATTATGTTGTTTATAAATATATGTACACATGTATCCATTGGACATGTTTTATGGGGTAGGAAAAAATTTTAAATGTTTCAACAGTGTTTTCAGAAAATTAACCAATTAGTTTTTATAAAATTTACATTCTTTACTTGAGTATTGTGTATTATTCATCTTACTTACTAATTTTCCAAGACTTTATCACTACAGAGATGCCAACTATTTCAAATGACTGAGCGTAATAATTGTAGATAGAGCCCTTTCACAGTTTGTCTTTTCAGATTTGCCAGAAACAAGACAATGTGGTGAACGAGGCCTCTTTTTTTCCATCTTGTGAACGATCGCATTGGTGTTTCTATGCCACTAAGAAAACGAGAAATACCCATCTACGCGAGCACTAATTGGCTGACAAGCACTGATGATGTAACTATGGATTCCCCCACATACCCAATTTGGAGAAGCACTGCACTCAACTATTAGTAGACGTCGGAGATACAAATAGTTTTTATTATTTCAAGCATAAACATGATTATCGCAAGTAGATATTTGGACTGTCTTTTATTTATTATCAAAATTTATTTGTATCTCATTAGAAATTTTCTTTTCACCCCTTTCAAGCCCTGGGGGAACAATTTATCACTTTATTGTATAGGCCTATATAATATATAATAATTTAGGAGTTGTAACAAGTCGCAATATTTGTCTGTATGAGCGTATAGTTGTAATGTATACACGAAAATCATAATGATTACGTTCAAATTATAATGGTTGGTATCTCTGTCACTATTCAGACTTACAATATTTTAAAATTCATATGCAGGGGGTTGCCAAATAGGAGCCATGAGAGAAACTTAACTCGGGGAGGAACATAGAGTCATCTCCACATTGCCCCAAGAAAACCTGTGTCCCAGTTTTCAGTTTTGTTCAAGTAATTGCTGTTGATATCAGCCAATAATTATTTTTAAGGTAAACCAATCATGCAGTCTTTTCTGTGTGATATCAAAATTATTCAAGACCCATTGCTGAATTTCAGTGCTGTATCATCTGTGTCTAAGAGCCTGATTGCTAATATATATATTTATTGTTTGGTAGTCAAACATTAAAAAGTCTAAAGGTCTGTTACATTATCTCTTCTTGTTCAGTGCTATACTCCAATGTTTTCTTTTTTTTGCATGCCACAAGCCTTGTCCCCAGTGTGCCAGTGGTAAGTCTTCAGATTTACAATGCTAAAATGTGGTATTTCATTTCCCTCAGTAATCACAGCAGATAGTTCCACGTGGCTTTGCTATAAGAAAACGCACACCCATTTAACCTACAAGACTTGAGCTCCCACATACCCCACAGTCACTGTGGTTCAACTGTGTCTTACATGTACATCATCATATGATAACCATCCACCAACACACCCTCATTTATTGGGCTTAGAATTCAGGGGCTTTTATACTGTTATAACTTTTTTGAATATTGTGTGGATTAATATTATTTGCAATTACTTGGTTTCAATAACGTATGTTTAATTACATTTTCACTACTTTTTGTAAGGTTAGTGTGTTTTTTTTTAAATTAAAATTTAGTGATATTGTCTTTACTTCATTGTTAGATCGGGCTGAACATGTCTTTGTAATTTTATGCTTACCTGTCAATTGATTTTGCTTGTGAATTATAAATTAGGTTAAATATATTGTTTCTTCAACATTTACCACTAAGGTTTTATTATCAATTCCCCTTCCCCCTTGTTTTAAGTATAATGACTTTTTCATTTTTGTAATTAATTATATTTTATACTTTGTAAACGTTTGTTTGTAAGGACCAGTGAGTTTGGAGTCCACCTAATCTTCTGTCATTATGGCTTGCTTTCCTCCTTAAACTGCCAAATTTGTTAAGGGTGACTTCTATTTTGACAATATTCCTTCACCTTATTATGAAGGCCTCTACTGTGGAGACTGCTAAGCCTACCTCTGTTATTTTTATACACTCTTTACAGCTGTTGTTTTTCCCCTCCTTTTCCAGACATAATGATTCATAGTAGGCCTTCGTCTTTCTTTGGAGAAAACATTGGTTCATTTTGCCTTAGTTAACCATCAGGCAGATTGTTTTCTTGTTTTTCTGTTGCCTTTATGGGGGGCAGAATCTGTTAATCATATCCTTTTCTTCCTTGCCAAATTTTCCAGCCTTTGTCTTCCTCTACCAGTTTTGGCCACCATGTACCCCCTTTCAGAGGCATTCCACCTATTTCTTGGGACTTTTCATTGGATATCTTCTTCCTCCTTACCTCCATGTTGGATTGATTTCCATCTTTGTCTCTTTCACTACATGTGTGGCTTCTTTGCTTTCAAGATTTTCTGGGACTTGATACTGTCTTATACCAAGTTTTTGCCCCTTTCATTTACAATCAAGACTTGCAGACAATCCTTTTCTTCTATGAATCCATTTTTTGAGGGGGTTGGGTAATTCCTGTAACTTTGACATTACAAGGGGTATCTGTGTAGCTACATTTGATTTTATTTTCATTTTTTGGTTGCTCATTTGTTTCTCTAGCCATTATGTTCTTTATTCATGTTCCACGTTTGACACCTTCCCATATTTTACCTGACCTGACCTACACCTAAGAATTCCTCCACTAGTCATGTATTTTTGATACATATTGGAATTCTGTGATGGATCTGTCCTGCTTCAATCACTTGGTTTTTACCGTATTGTCTTTTATCACATACTGGGCTATTTCTCTAGAACTTAGGATGCCTGATGATGTTTTGTATTCTTAAGCCCACATTACTGTTTTTTATCCCTCATGACACTGTCTTAGGGTTGGATAACAATATAATGCCTTGCCCATCAACCTTGTTTTGGATCTATATGTCTTTGTCTCCAGTTCTTCATCCACATGTCTTTGATGTTGATGCATTCAAACAGGAAAGGGACCTGTTTATACCCTTTTTATTCCTTCCATTTGTCACCTTCCCCAGGTGAATTTGTTCATCCTTGCCACTCTGTGTTGGGCCTTTTTAATAGCTCCTTCCTGTCCTGACACAGACCTGGTTATCATAGCTGCTTTAGCTTGATCTTTTTTTTTGTTGTTTTGGATTTATTTTTCCATACCTCTACTTTGAAAGCTTGCGTGGCAATTTCTTAGTTTTTCTTTATTTCCATTTCCTATCTTTATTCCTGGTGATGTCTGGATGGCCTTCTACGTCTTGTACCTGCTCTGGGTTCTGGGTTATTTCACTGTTTTCAAGGCTTCTTTCCATTGATTCTTTTTCCTGCTGTTTTATTCCCTGGCACCACTCCTCTGTTTGTGACTTCTTCCTTCTTTACCATCTTTTTTCTTACTGTAATCAATTGTTGGTATCTTTTCTCCAATCAGGCACCTTCCCTTTTACCTGCATCTCACCCTCATTGTATGTTAGAAGTACTTCTTCCATTGAGCATGGACTGTACCTCGTATGTTTATCTTTCATTATCTGCTTCAGGTAGCTGTTTCTTCCATGTCAGGGTACTGTCTTCTATCTGTAACCACCCATCATTCTTCAGTGAGACTGTGACTGGGTTAGTTACCTTTCTATACATATATATATATATGTAATTTTTCAGGAGCATGTCTCTTTCCTTTCTTTACAGATCCCACTCTGTGGTCAGTAGTGTTTATCCAGATATATGTCAACAAGTCAAATCTGCACTTTAAGGCAATGATCACTTAACTATTATAATTTACATGGCCACTAAACATACACTTTTGAGACAAAGTGTTCCACAAGATTGCTTGTAGGTTTTTCTCATGATATATTTGCTTCATTCCTGTGTCCTTTCTGGACCATGCTAACCAAAGGACTACATGAGCAAAGCAGAAAGGGATAGCTGGCCATCTCTGCCATTCCTTAGATTGAACGAATAAGAAATGGTCTGCTTTTCAAAATAAGTCTTTTTATTTGTTTGTGGTTTCCTGTTGCACTGTCTACAGTGTTGATGTTACTCTGGACTCTACACTTTTTTTTCTTCTTCTTTTTCTTGTAGTGGAGAGTAGAACTCCTTACCACTTTCCAGATCCAAGCTGCTGGGGTAGTGGACCATGGAGGCATCCTTATGAGTTTGATAGTGATATCTGATACAAACAATACAGGAACATCTTTAGTATTCCAGTCATCCAGATATTGGGTTCCCAGTTGAGAGTAGGGCAGTTATGATCTGCTGGTGTAAATGAAGAGATATCCTCTAACCTGATGCTTCATCTCTGAACATGTCTATCTGAGAAGATGTGGCTTTGGAGTGAGTTGTCAAAATTGCAGTTCAACTCTTTGATTGGGATCTGTTTCCTACCCTCACATGCATGTTGGTTCCCATTGGCTGGTTTTTAGATTAAGAGCTTGATCAATCAACATGAGTCTTCACAAATGAATTTAATGTATTAAAAGGTGTGTGTTCCCATGTATGGTTGGATTAATTCATCCTAATATGTGATTATGCAGGTTGTTAAAGTTTTTTTTCTCTTGTTCTATTACTTAAACTTTTCCCATGCTCAGGAGTGGTTCCTGCCTGATTGGTTTTGAGTGAGATATGTTACAATACAGGAACATCTTTAGTATTCCAGTTATCCAGATAGCAGGTTCCCAAATCAGTCATACATTTTATCACTTTGCTGTAATGTGTCCTGTTCATAGATTGGTGAGTACAGTATTTACCTCCAGTCTGCAGAACATGAGGTGAAGGAGGGTATGATCTTTCCTACCCTCACGTGGATGTCGGTTCCCAGTGGCTGGCTTTTGGATTATTGGTGACTTGTTGGCAGTGTGATCCTCATCCTACCACCATAGGAAATATAGGTTTCCAGTGGTTGGGTTTGGGGTGCAGTTGACATGCCCTAGCCACTTGGCATCAAAATTCAGATATCAGGTGGTTCGGATCCCTATCTAACCATTGTTCTGTCTCACTTTTGTATGTGTTTCTTCCTTTTTCTGCCCATATCTGTGTTACATCTTTTTACACACTGGGCATAGAGTACACCTGGTACAGAAGTGATGTGGTCTCCTATGTATGATCCTCTACAGGATTTCCCCTTTTAAGGTGTCCTCCTTTCTTTCCCTTGCACCAGTCCCTTCACAAGTTCAGTGTTGAACTCTACCTATTTATGTGAGAGGAGGTAATGTACCATGTTGGAAGTAAAATGTTTCTTATTCTAAAAATGTATTTCCAGCAGGTATTTGCCTCCTCTCACACTTCCCCTCCAGTTAAACTCAGTGCTTCCATTTCCTGCAGAAACTTAAGTAATAGTTCAGTAGAATTAAATAGAGGGAGTTGTGTATGTAAGAAGGGTGTGTCCAATTCGTACTGATAAAGGGTCATCGTAAGGTGATTTATATGCGAGATACAGTTGAACCACGTTTATCAAGGGTACTAGGAGCTCAAGACTTGTGGCATGTGAAAAAAAAAGGTATATAAAAGACAGCACCAAACAACAATAGCTAGACATTCTCAGTATAAGTAAATTATAACCTGAGGTTCAAATGCAACACTAATTGTTTTCAATATATATCAAAAAGTGCACCCTTATTTTTCATGACAAATTTACTCAAAATTACCAGGCACCAGATTTAGCAAGCCCTGTGTGGTTTTGTTTTAAGTACTTGTACATTTAATGCATTATAATTGTTTCTTTGAATGCTTGAGGATTGACTGTGATAACTTGGACATTAATATGTGCCCATTGTTGTGAACAAGTAATCAGTTTACAGTCAGATTCTTACTCTGTGTGCATGGGTGTACAACTTGTTCATCTTGTATATTAATGGATGTAATAATTTCTCTGCCTCAGTGGTATTTCAAAGAAAACCTATGTAGGAGCATTGTAGTCGAGTAGCCATAATGTTCAACATATGTAAACAAAAAAAGAAACAGAATTTCTAGCTGGAAGGTTTTTTTGTGTTCACACGCATTAATGGTGACTATTGGCCAGAGAAATAATGTTTTCATGTATCATAGACCAGGTAAAATAAATCTCAAAGCATAAATGATGTTTATTTTGCAATTACAAACTCCTCAAGCATGCATTAAGGCTACTATAACCTCTTCCAAGATGTTTACTTGAGGTTATAATGGATGTGTAATTTCAAACCAACTAAGTGTGTGAATTATTTAACAGCTTTATTCATTGACAGCTGTTCTTTCTGAGAAATATTGTTTTCGTGTTTTAAACTTTGACGTGTACATATTTGACTTTTGTTTGTTTTCAAATTACTTGAGCTAATATATATAGGTTCATGCATATATATGTATATAGTTCTGATTTCAAAAACTGATATGCATTAAATTCTGGGATTTTGTTTTTTTTTTAGTTTATTTCTTACATATACAACCCATGAGGAATTTGTATAAATCTTATTAACATACATCAGTTTATTGAGCTTGGACAGCAGGGCCAGGATTGACAAATACATATTACTGTGTTAATATAACTACATGTAGAAGTTAAATTCTTAACTGAACAACATTTGGTAAACTTTTATCTTTTATATATATATATATATATATATGTATTTAAACATAGCTGGTACAATTACAAATATAAACCTTCAAAACACAATTATTGTTTATAGTGTTAATTCATACTCTGTTTGGCTAATGTGATCCCCCTTTTACTAAAACCATTTCTCTGCTTTTTTGTTACATAAACATTTAATATATATTTTGTTACACCAAAGCTTTTTAGTGATAAAGGTAACACGATTCTTACAGCTAGCTACACATCAACCTTTTTTAGTGATAAAGATAAACATGATTTTACAGCCAACCAAACATCAACCTTTTCAGCCCCCCTCCCAAAAAAGGTTTGTCTTTTATTTTGATATATTTATTAATTTAATAATAATTTTTGAGTACCTCATGGTGGTTAATCTGGATGACCTGTTGATGTGTTTTGTATGTCCCAGTGATAGCAAATAGGTCACAGTTAGCTGTGCCATCTATAAAGTTTTTGTCCTAATATTAAAATATTACTTGTGCAAATTTGACTCTTTTATTTTCTTTAAATTTAAATATATGGTTTACAGTTGTTGTTTTTTATCATAGTTGTACAAAATAATCTTACGGACACATTTATTTAAAAAATATTAATTACAGCTTTATGCACTTCAACGTTGTACTTTACGCCAATATCTTGATGTGTTCATGTTATTTCCAGTCTGTTTTGTATGGAAATTATTAATATTATTTGCATTTCTTGCATTTTATCTTTATCATTGGTATTAAGAAGGAAGGGAAAAATTATACTTGACTAATTGATTTATTTTCAGACAAGGTTCAACTTTAGTTGTTTAAAGAACCAATACTTTTTGTCTTCACTCTTTTGCTAGTTATAAGTTTTGTTAGTTTGAGACAGTCCATTACTTTAAAAAAAATCAAATTTAGATTTCCCATAAAAATGATAAAAGAATGTCTTTGTAATTTTCTTACAATTCTAGTTGTAACCTTGACTGTGTTTAAAACCTGAAAAAGTAATTTAACTGAATGAGACTTAACTTGAAGCATACAGAGTTGTGTTAAGATTATTATTATCACAAAACCTGGCTGTGAAAACTAACTCTCCTAGTAATTAAATGTGTAGAAGTTTAACTTAAAGGTTATGTTGACAAATATTTTGTTACCATTGTTGAAACCTGGATGTATGTCTGTACTATCAGTCCTTAAACAGTATAATATTATAAGTACATTACTAAGTGAAAAATGTTAATATATGCTTCTGGAACCTATGAGCAAATAGTGTACAAGAAAACATTTTTATATGCTGCTCTGAGTGTTGTAATTTAATGTTTTTTGTAGTTTACTGTAATATTGATTCTAAAATGAAACATGAGTAAAGTTTTGCATATGAAGAAAAATGAAAACTTACTAACATTTAAATTGATTACTTTATAAGATCATTGATCAACCTTTTCCAGTCTTAATACAAATAGTGAAAGTTCTGCTTTCTTTTTTGTACTTGCAACAAAAATAGTATTACAAAGCAGTAACAAAACACACAAGATACAAGAGAATCTGTTCTGTTTGTGTCTTTACATTTATAACTATATGTATAAAACATGTTTACTAACTTGTATTATACACATGAAAGTTTGTTAATTTCATTAATCATTTTACACTGATCAAAATAACCTTGGGAGCATTGTGCCCTTTTTTATGTATTAAAATATGGGCAAAATTATAAAATGTGTGATGTGTCTTGCCTAAAGTAATAACTGTTTGCTACATGTAAGTCAGTGATTTTCTTTGTATACTTTTGGGCTTTAAATAATAATTAAGTAGTCAAGTATACTTAGAGGAAAGAAATAACCTGAAATAAGGAATGACCAGCATTGTTTAAAAATTAAAATGAAATAGAACATTTATTGGTAGAGAAATGAAACATTGTTTGGGTTATTGATGCCTTTATTTAAAAAAAAAAAACAACCTACATTTCATCATCAGGAATGTATATGTATTTTTTAAATGGAGCCACTGATGACCTCAGTAAGAATGTTTTGTGTGTAACAATAAATGTTGCATTTGATTTTGACTTCTTTTATCCTCTTACATAAATATCGTGATTATAAAACATTTAAAGTACATACCAAACATTAGGTATATACTAATACTGGGATTTTTTATACTCTGAGGAAACCTGTAGAGTTTTAAATAGCATAACCTTAGCTGTTCAACATGAAACTCCTTAGAAATATATGCATTATTTATGTATAAATATATATATATGTGTGTGTGTGTGTGTGGTTAGCCTATGCTTACAAAACAATATGGTAGGATACTTGAATAGCCACCAGTTTTATAGTAATTGTGGCCATAGATCTGGTTTCCTACCACCATTTTTAATAGAATAATTGTAGAAAAGTTTAAGGTTTACACATGCTTGTTATATTTGCATATTAGAGCATCCATGTATTAGGCATTTGAGAAGTTACTTTATTAAAAATTAATCCAGATATATATAATTGAATGAAATATCCTTATAACTCTAAGGTTAGACCTCTGATACATTTTGAACTTTTGTAAACAGGTTACTAAGAATAAATGTTCCCTGGAGGTGTCTAAAGTTATTTCTTTTAATTACATCTTCTAAACTCCAGTCAACAGTACATCAGAGAAATAAGGGAAAAAAAACTGTTAATATTACATGGAATTAAAATTTATAATCCATGGTTTGATTTTCTAGATATGCACTGTGAGTGTTTATTTAACATGAAGTTTTAGGTTGTCTGAAAACATAAAGGTTAAACACTGAGTAGAATTTTCTGTTTTTAATTTATAAAAGGTAATTATGTTTAAAGGAATAACCTCTCCTCTCCATTTAAACTAATAATGTGTATATTATGTTTTGTGAAGTACATGATGTACTTACGTTTTAGAAATATAAATAATCAGATTAAGCATACTTATTATGGAGAACACTATTTGTACTTTGTGTTTATCTGCAAAAAAATATTCATTAAAGTAAATCACTTTAAATAGAAATTAAATAAATGAAAAAGAGTACTGCTTACTTCTGCTGTTATTTACTGAAAATCTTCCACCCCCAAGGGCAAAGATAACATAAGATAATTCTTTTATTATTGTTATGAAGCTAACATAAACCCTGTGGTAGCTGAACAGAATCCAGCTGTGCTAAAGGCATTCTAGTGTTTTATACAATGATTCATAAAAGGCTTAATTATCAACAAAAGTTTTATTCTGGTTTCTCTGTTTTATAAATTCAGCTAAGACTAAAATAACTTAAAACTTTTTTTAACAACATGATATGGATAAATATTTCTGGAGGAATGTTAAATTTCTGTCCCATATTGACCACAGAATTTTCAACATCAGCCCAGCAGTGATATTTGAACACGTATTTGAGTGTGTCTAATTTTAACTGGTGCTCCTTTATCAATCCAAAACGTTAGTCAAAGTCTAGGGTATTTGAAAATAATAACCTGACTTATACTTGAAATAAGTTAGCCATTTTTTTATTCCAGTTACAAAGTATGAAGTATTTAGTTTCCATTAATCTACTTTCATGACCTAAAGTGTTACTACGCAAAAAGCCCTAACTCGGACAGTCTGGTCAGTCAGATAAATGCCAACTATTTTAAAATACTTATTTTGGAAGAATGACAAAAATTCCAAACTTCTTTGAAGCTGCCATTTAAGAATACAAAACGTGTGTGTCTGGGAAGTGGCTACTGAGCAGTGAGAAGAGTAAAGTAGGGGTGGATGGATACATGAAGACTGAAAGTTTGTAAGGAAAAAGCACATACAACCCACCCTGTTTTGTGTAATTTGGCTGTATAAACTACTGAAACGGCTGTACAGGGTAGTATAATTTTTCTCATTTCAAAACTTCTTATTTAAGAAAATGTTAAAGTACTACAAATTTGATTTTTTTTTTCTTTTCGTCATCAGCAATGATCATCATGGTGGTCCATGTGATATCATCTTTTCACATGCATCAATTAAGTAATGTCCTTGAATTAGCTTTTGCCTTTATTTTTCTTTTTTTTTTTTTTGCCATATGTTCAAATGTACCTGCAACAAAGTTGAAAGATTAGATGGCATGATACTTTTCACATAATGTTTTATAAATCAGCCACTAGGTGGAGTGTTAAATATTGTACATGGAGTGTGATACTACTTTTGAGATATCCTGAATGCATCTATGTATAGATATATTTGTATAATAAAGAAATGGGAGCAAATTTTTTTATTCTGAAGGTGGAATTAGGCCTAATATAAATGTTGCATTTTTTGTTTCTCATTATGCAATTGTGGTTGTTTTTGAAGGACTTTAAGAAAATACAAAATTATTCAACAGCCCACAAACAAATTTTCTTTCTAATGTTTTTTATAGTTGTTATTGACAATGACTATGTAAGGTTTTGTTTAGTTAATTAAGTGTGCATTTTATGTAGCACATTTTTGTAAAGTCTGTCGTCACAAAGAATTATGTAACCTTGACGACAGCATGGTGTTTTGTATTGGAAATAAAAAGGAAAGATTGGTATTTTGTGTTTCTTTATTAATGAGAAAATACATGCACCACAACTTGAATGATTCAAGATACTTCCAACTCTTAATAATATAGATTTTGCTACTTATTTTAATTAACTTTTAAAGTATACAAACAAGCTACTTGGTTAGTGAATAATACTTGCCCACAATAACAAGCTAATTGATATAAATGAGTTATGGATTCAAATCCTGCTTACTCTTATTTCTTATGAGTTATTTTTAACATAACAGATGTATGCCATCCAGGAAACATTATTGCATAAGCCTAACAATGCAGAAACACATCAGGGCCTAAAAACTAGTTTTTACTCTAAATTAGAAGATGCATATTTGTCATGTTTAATAACTTATAATTTCAAACAGAGTGCCATTAGTTTTAATGTGAATATGTATCTCTGCATCTTTAAACTAGTTATTATAGCAGTGACATAATTTTGATCAGTGTACTAAAACCATTCTTCAAAGTTTGTAGCCTTCTACCTGTGGTTGTTTAGGGTTACATATTACAAATAAAACTTGTGCTTGGGTTCCATAATTAAAGATATGGCCACTACCTATAAAAACAAATCATAATGCACACAATTCCTTTACTTATGTGAAGAGCAAAGTTCATGAACAGTGAATAATGTATAATTACATAATATTCATAAATCACAGCTTTAAGCTGGTTTACAATGTCTAAAGAATGTCATAATTATTAACCCTTAAACATCAGGAACGTTGTAAGTAACTATCAGTTGATGATGGCTGCCTTTTAAGGGTTAGCACATTTAATATGCTTGTTTTTAACAAGGTAAATATAATTCAGTGTGTTCTATACCTTAAGGTGTACTAGATGTTTAAAATATTGCAGGCAATAACATAGACATTTACATGTGTTTTATAACATTTTAATATGCAGGATGAAATCTTAAGATATATGGAGAGTTACTAAAGTTTACCACTATCACTAACAATTTAGGTAAAAAACATTTAACCCATGTTTTGGTAATTATATAGTTTGTCGTCAAATACGGTGAAAAAGAAAAAAACGTAAGATTTGTGTTTGTATAACAACTAATGGCCCCTGCTGTGATTTATTGCTTTTGATAAGAAGATTACTACTCCAGTGAATACAGGGTACAGTAGTAAATCCATAAAAGAAAGCATAATAGTTGAAAGATTACAATGAGTAATTTGAAACTTTGTCCTTATTACTGTGGTCAGTGCAGGTGTAAAAATGGTATTACTTCAAATTTTACTACTTTAAATTAAGTTTCTTGTTATCATATTTTATTATATGCAGCACAAAACTCACTTTACACTCAGACTAGCAGTAAAGTTACAGAAATTCACATACAAATCTTTAATATAAATATTTATTTAAATCTGTGTTTTGTAAATGACAAACTAACGTTTACTAAACACTTGTCCAAATTCTTGAAGATACACTAGAAATTTAGAGATGTATACATATTTACCTGAATACAGACTTGCTCAAACTTGACTGATTTCATACTTACAGAGTTATGCCAGTGTTATACAAATGTTTTGTTAGAAAATTGTCTCATCTAATGATTGACCAACAAACAGAACTATTTATTCAATATTGTACTTTTCTTTAAAGCTGATACACAGATAACATATACAGTGCTTCAACAGAATAAAAGTGAAAATAAATTATGCTGTTATATATTGTCATCCCAAATATACAGATGTTACCTTTATAACTGATAAAGTCATAATTTTAATTATTAAATGTTGAACATTTTTGCTCTCCATAAAATGACTTAGTAGAGAAAGCAGTATGCCATATTTAGGAATTACTTAATATAATATAATAAACACTTCAAACAAAGTAACAATATCAAAATATTGGTTATCTAAGATGGAAGATAGAAAAGCAAGTGTATTAATTTTGTTAAAACGAGATTACACGCACATAGTTTTTAATGACTAGAAAATGATTTTTTGCCTTCAATTCTTTGAAATTAATTACCAATATTAATTATTTTATGCAATGTTACTTGTAAGCCTAAAAACTTTAATTATCTTTTACATATTTGTTTAAACTGGTATTCTTACTATAATCTTATTAATAAAGTTTGGGTAAGGTCAATAAGCACTTCCATGTAGTATTTCATCTAGTTACTTATTACACTAATTAAACACCAAAAATATCCCTATCTTAACAAATTTTGAAGATAATTAAGAATTTGCTAATCATATATGGTAATAAGGTTGATCTTGTATTCTTTAACTAAGCAATTTCAATCACTTTTATTATTTTACAAAAATCGGGTATGTTAGTGCATTTTTCTGTTAAATTGTTGGTAAAGAAAATAATTTGTTATGCACTGAAATTGCCTTTTTTCTTATGTCCAATACCACCTCAAATTAGTGCTTTTGTGTATTAATACATAAACATTTATAGACACCAAACTCTAAATAAAAATTAAAACATAGTATCTTTTAATCATTATGAGTAATGAGGTCAACATAAAAATAATTTTGTCAGTTAGTTCTAAATAACTTTTTTTACGGTTAAAAAAAGCTTAAAATGCATTTTTAAATAAACATTTCCTAATAATAAAATGCTTATAATTACTTTCAGAAAACACTGCAAAAGAAAAATTAACACTAAATTATGTTTCCTGAAATTGGTACTTTAAATTATTTACAATATTTGTGGAAGAAATATGATTACTTAAGTTGCAAAATATGTTGACTTATTTCTCATAAATTCCTAAAATTTTATTTCTTGAGAACTATATGATTTGAATGTCTGTATTTTAAAATATGTCAAATTTGAGATTAAGCTCTTATGTGGAGATTGTCACCTATAACGAAAAGTTTTACTACTGGTATCTTTTATCTGTTCCTTAAAATAATAACAATTCATTGTAGACCTTTACTTTCGTCTCGCACATACCTTTATCATCAAATCAAACCCTGCACCTGGTGTCTAATTTTTTCTGTGTCTAAACGAAGTTCCTCGTTAGTTGGGCTAATTCTATTAGCTGCTTCATAATCTTGAAGTGCTAAGTTATAACATATAAAACACACCTCTTTTTATAATTGGGCAATATGTACAGCTTAAATTTATGTTATTAGCAGTGTATTTTCTATAACAACAACAAAAAAAAAACACGTTATTCACAATCTAATATTGTTGTGATTAGTCTTAAAATACTGTCACATTTGTTGAAACATAATGATAGGTCACAGAAATTTTTATGAGGTTTTAAAATAGTACATTCTCTTGAAAAAATCATAATGTTTATGGTACCTTCAACGTATAATTCCAAGTTACAGAAGGCAGTCCCCGTCGGACATGGCAGTGGAGCCGAGCTAATGCATTATCTTCTACAGGAGGGGTCAACAGATCTAAAGCCTGCAAAAATAACTGATTAATGACTAACTGCAATAACCTAGTTGTTATGTGATAGACAGTGCACACAAATGACACAAGTATGAAATTGTAAATGTGTATATCAGATACATACTAGGTAACAGTTAAATACAGATATAAATATTCCAGTTAAGGTGACATATGTGAATTAAAGAAACATCTCATTGAAAATTTACAATTATTTCTAAAATTATTAGCTACCATAAATTAATGCAATTTTGCTTCATAATTAGGAATTTAACTACTCCTTTAGATGCAATAGGAACCTATAGGTTTTAATTTGTGTTTTATTTATTGTTTTGTGATTTTGCAGGTAATTGTTATACAACTTCTCATTAAAATGAAATTACTCATATAGTTTTTCAGGGTTAAAAAATACTCTCATTACAGTTTCAGCTGCTGATTCTTTAAAATTAAAATTAATTACCAATATTTTTTATTTTATGCAATAATTTACTTGTGTGGATAAAAACTTCCATTATTTTTACATACACGTTTCAACTAATGTTTATAGTATAACTTTATTGTTTCAACTAATGTTTATAGTATAACTTTATTGGAAGAGACTGATGTTTATAGTATAACTTTATTGTTTCAACTGATGTTTATAGTATAACTATTGTTTCAACTAATGTTTATAGTATAACTTTATTGTTTCAACTGATGTTTATAGTATAACTTTATTGTTTCAACTAATGTTTATAGTATAACTTTATTGTTTCAACTAATGTTTATAGTATAACTTTATTGTTTCAACTGATGTTTATAGCATAACTTTATTGTTTCAACTAATGTTTATAGTATAACTTTATTGTTTCAACTAATGTTTATAGTATAACTTTATTGTTTCAACTAATGTTTATAGTATAACTTTATTGTTTCAACTGATGTTTATAGTATAACTTTATTGTTTCAACTGATGTTTATAGTATAACTTTATTGTTTCAACTGATGTTTATAGTATAACTTTATTGTTTCAACTGATGTTTATAGTATAACTTTATTGTTTCAACTGATGTTTATAGTATAACTTTATTGTTTCAACTGATGTTTATAGTATAACTTTATTGTTTCAACTGATGTTTATAGTATAACTTTATTGAAAGAGACTGAATGAAATGTGATTGTCCAAATTATGAAATATGTTAATTTATTTCTCATAAATTACATTTTGATAATTTATGGTTAGCCAAGAAACTAGAATAAAGTGACAAGCAAACAGAAAGAAACTGCAATTATCTTAATATAGTAGATATTAATCTTTGGAGTTATTTTTTCTGACTAGTTTTAGTAATTAAAATTTTATTCATGCTCAAATCTGATGTGTAGCGACCATTAGACCAAAAAAAAGAAATCTTACCTTTGAACTATCTTCTATAGCTTTATGAAGATTTCTTAGCTGAAGGTGACAAGCTGCCCGATTTGAATACAAACTGGTAAATGATAGTGACAAACGTGTTAAAAAGAAAAATGTGTGTGTGTGTGTATAGATATACACATGTATGAAATGTAACTGTAGCTTAGAGAAATAGTCTGAAGTTAATAAACGATTTGTTTGCTTCTATGAATGAAGAAATATTTTATTATTTGGAAAGTAATATTAAAAATATATAAATGTTTCACATTTCTCTAGTAAATTATTTTTACATATATTTAGTTAGTATCTCATAAATATACCTCTCTATGCCTGAAACTTCCTTTAATGAAGTTGATTGGAACTTAGAGAATTAATTCCATTACAGACATAGATAACATTTTAATATAATACAGTTACTTAAAAATATTACTTCTTATTATCCCTTGCATAACAGATACCCTCTTTAAATCCCTTTCTATGCACGTCAGTAAGTTACATTCAAATATAACTAAACAACTTCATTCCCACTGTATTTCAATGGAATGAACATTATAATGTACCTTATAATTCAGTTTTATGTTATCTAAGTTTCAGTTCCATTAGTTTAAGAGAAACCTTTAAACAAATAATTAATCTTCAGTTTTATTGTCATGGGACCTATAAGTTATAAAAAATATCAACTTTCACACTTGCAATCTTGAATTAGATAACCCCAGTCCTGGAGAATTATGTCTAGACAATAAGTACATTTATTTGCTCAATTAACACATATGTTTCAAAGTTTTTGGCTGAGTTCTGTTGAAACGAGATATACGTTTTTTCAACCCATGATAGGTACCACACCCACCTTCTGTACTATATCTTGAGCTTAATGAGTTATATGTAGTTACATAATATCTGCATATAGTTGTTAGAAAGAATCCATTTTACACAATAATCCGACAACAGTTATTTTGAAATTGGTGCTCGGTTTTCCTCACTGAGTAGATGTACCTGCCAGTATTGTTGACTGTTTTATCCATGTTAGCATTATAGTTTTTATTTGTAGCTAAGTACTTTATAGTTAGACAGAACAGTTAAACTGTTTTAGATTTTACTTATATATCTTAGTTAAATATATATTATTTATGGTTTAAAATGCAAAAACGAAAAGTTTAAATAGTTTTTTAATTTATCTCAAAGAATTTCCAAGTTCTCAAAGCTTAAGATTTCATGTGAGTGTAAGATAACCTTGCCAAAGGCTTGCACATTTCTGCTAAAGATACTGTAATGTATCCAAAGGGCACCATTTACTTATGTCAAGAAAAATAGTGAATAGTAAAGGACAGGAAGGAAAAATAAAACATTAAAAAATAAGTCTATGTGAAAAGGAAAAGTCCTGAAATTATGAATATAACCAAAAGAGAATCTCTAAAGATATGTAAACAAAAATTAAAAGCTACGTACATTTTTCTATTTCTTAATTTTAAACTTTCCATTGCACCTTATATGTTGGTATTTCCCCTGGTTAAGTTTCTGTAAACTTCAGGAGACTTTTGCAAAATAGTGTAATACAACCACAAACATTTATATGTTAAGAACATAGGTATTATAATATCCTACATTTTAATAGCCTAAAACTGGCCATGATAAGGTTTGGATGACAATAAATCCCAAATTTTAGGGACAGCTTCAAGATGAGAAATCTTGTCTCTGGGAAAAAAATATCACTGATAAGTGTCTCTAGTTTAAAAAAAAATCACCCCAAAATACATTTACATTTCATTTCTTGTATCATGAAATCTGCATCAAATTTACATTAAGAATAAAAATTCAGCCACTTTTTGTTATTATTATTAGATTAGGTATAAAATTTTTTCATGACAAAATTAGCTCAGTTGTCACAACTATAACCTCAAACGTGTTATACGACCCTGCACCATCCTCTAATTTTTTGTAACATGATGTAGTGCTACTAAATATGAGATTCACTGTGTAACTGAGTTAACTGTTACTAAAATGTCACTATCAATATGGTTTACATCTGGATATATGGTAAGTAAAATTATGAATATCCCTGCAGTGTAGTGACATTAGATAAAGTATGATATAAAAACATGTGCTATCAAACAAGTGAGTCAAAATTTTTAGTGTCAGCATCACAGATTTTTGGTAAATGTTTCTTCAGAGGTAATAAGGATTTTGAGAAACTTCAGACAAACAAAAATTCACACTTTTTTTTCAATGTTAATGAATGAGAAATAAACTTTTGAGAAATAGATCAGATTTGTTATCTTCAAATACAAACTTTAAACAATATACTGCATTTAGAAAAACACAATGCCTAACATTACTATGGTAATACTTTATCTAGTCTACAGATAACGGTGAAACTATACCTGAGAATTGTACCTCTTTCTTCAAGTTCTTTGTTAATAGAATTAATAACAGAATTTAATATAAAATAGCACTTACCTTGGTAAGTTTGGACACATCTTTAGAGCTAAACTGTAAGCATTAATTGCTCCATGGAAATCACCATTGGAATAAAAGTTGCTACAAAAACAAAGATATGAACAGTCTGTATGAATTTTTATAAATAATTTAAGAAAAACTAAGTAAATATTATGGAGTTCCATATAATAGTAGGGTCCTGAATAATAATAATAACACATGGTATAATAAATGATTTGTTTGCTTGTACGAACAAAGAAGATACAGTTGATTATTTGGAAAGTAATATTAAAAATATATCAATGTTTCACATTTTTCTAGTAAATTATTTTTAAACATATTTAGTTAGTATCTCATAAACATACCTGTCTATATATACCTCTCTATACCTGAAATCCTCTTAAATGAAACTTATTGGCACTTAGGGAATTAATTCCATTATAGAGTAAGATAACATTTTAATGTAATGCAGTTACTTAAAAATATTACTTCTCATTAACCCTTGCTTTATTTTATATTCTTCTGTTTGTGGTACTGGTTGTGGCAGTAATGATACGATCACATTTATTTGTATAAAGTAAAGGAAACGGAAGTGACACTTATCCTTAAATAACTTTATTTGGAGCATTTCTGACTAAAGTTGAATCTTCACTAATAATAATTATAAACATGTTATAACATTAATTTTATCAACTATCTGAGAAAACTAGCTAGTTACAGATTGATAACCTGCCAATTTCCCTTACATTCAATGGAAATGCTTCTACTTTGAGTTTGAAACAGGCCAAAGCCAATACACTGCTTTAAAAGGCTCTTCACAAGTCACAGAGTGCCATAATTAGACGGCCTAGCCTGCACTTTCTTTGCTTGCAGTGACTAATGTGAGCAATAGTCACTTGCAGATTTGCCAGGGAGGCAAAGTGGCCAAGATTTCTCTCAAGTAAGATTTCCCTGCTTTGTTAGCCAAAATTTAAAAACTATACAGTCCTGAAAAAGTATTATATCTAACAAAAGCCTGTATAATTATTCAGAACTCTACAGTAATACAATACACAGTTTACAAGGTTTTTATTTCATCATTAATTTTCTAACAGACCGTGTTTGTAATTAAATAATTGTGTTTTAAACAGTAGACATATTATTTAGGGACTATTAGTAACATTTTCAAAGGTAAAACAAGTTTGGTCATTCTCTGAATAATGCATGTAAATAACAGTAGACCCAGAAATTTAAATCAATAATTATGTAGAAAAAAAAGTTTCTGAAGCTTTCAGTTTGAGGTCTCAAAAAACAGATATGGATTATACATTATAATTTTAGTTAAATACAAATACAATTTACAGTTTCATAACACCTAACTTAAAAAAACCTAGGCAGATTTCCCAGTAGTTGCTAAACAGGAACATAATGTACTAAATTTGCATCTTTCTACACTCACTCTCCTTTCTCCTTAAGCCACTGTGGGTTTCTCTCCTCTGGTGACAAGTCTGCACATTCAATCTCTATCGCCTGACGAGCAGCAGCCTGTTTCTGTAACCACTATTTTAATTAATTAAAAAAAAAACAATAAGTGAAATGTCCCACTCATATAAATAACAACAAAGTTTTTATATTTACTGCTCACAATAAGTTGTCGTATAACTTGAACTAACTGGTTTCAATTCTCATTAAAATGTCCCCAGTTGATGACATCTAAAAATGTCAATTAGTATTCTTTAAGGTTTTTGTCACTTTAGAGAAATAAATCCCAGGTGCAAGTGGAACCTCATCATAATGAAGTGTTAATTGTCATAAAAGAATTATTTTTATATCTTCATTTTTCGATAAACATTGTAACCTATACTGGTCTCAAACATGAAAACAGGATTTAACCTGTGACACTTGATACTCTTATCATGGTATCAAAATCTTAAATGAAATGCATGCATGCAAACATACACAAGTCCTTATTCTGTATTTTACTATACAGTCTAACAAGATGTGAACTCAACACCTTTGTTGCTTTTTTCAGAACTTAACTTCTACAATAAAATGTTGTCAGCAAATCTGAAGAGACTTTCATCAAAGGAAAACAAAGAAAACATTACATTCAACAGTGAGTATGAACTAAGCTTATCACATGCCTGGATCATTTACTTCTACACCATTTCCACCCATACTTTTATACTAATTATGGTAATAAAAATATTCTTCCATAGATGATAAAGTAATACATCAACATCTGTACTGAGGCTTTCCAATATGTCCACACATGCAAAGACTCAGCCATATTACTATTTAAATGATATCTCAATTGATTCATTAAAAGTAATACCAAAAGTACTTTTCAGGTTTTATTGACTCTGTTTGTCTTTTTGATTATAACTTTATTTGTTGCTTTCCTACTCTGTCATTGACCATGTGTGTGGAGGATAATTAAAGCAAAATGAGTTATATTAGACTCAGCTCGGAGTACATTTAGTAAGTTATTTTTTTCATTTTATTACACTTAACTCAGTTAAATTGGTTAAAGTGTTAGTATTTTGACTCTCTATTGCAAAACTTTGTTATTCATCTAATTCATTTTTTATCTTCTTGAAAAACACTGTTTTCGTTTTAGTTGTACCACATGCACCATCCTGCTACACGACTCTAATGTTACTCAGTAAAATAAGTTTTAGAAAATTATCTTGAGTCGTTTCAGTTACAAAACTCATGACTTACTTCTTGTTCTTCAGCATGCTTAGACTCTCGAGCTGCAGATGGAAATTCTCGTTGTGTAAACGTCACCTTAATGTGGCCAGCATTACGAGGAGGAGGAAGTTTGGAACTCTCGGTCTTATTTTGGTTTGTGCTTTAAAGAGAGGACCAAATTATTTCGTAACAACCATCATTCAACTTTACACTGACATCCACAAGTTTTTTAGGTGAAATGCTACTCAGATTAATGTAAACACAGTTTGGTTATAACTGTACAACAAACTATTATTCCATTTGTCAATTAATTTGTGGCTATCACTGCTCTATCAATTTTACAGAGAAACTGGCAAAATTTAAGGCAGACACATGTAAAAACAAGTTTTAAAATACCAAAATATAAAGAATAAATTATGGCATCATTGTTCTGAAGAGCCAGAAATGACATCATCATTACTTTAACTTATAGCTATAACCAATTTCCAAAGCTCATAATGACAATATAGTACTTATGGATCACATTTCTTGGTGCGCTCAAGATCTAGGCACAGAGTACAGTCATATATGTACTCATAATATATCATAATTGACAGTGCTTCCAGAATTTATGATGAGATGTATAAGTAAATCATCATAGCAGTGGTATACAAGCACAATGTGTTTTCTCCCAACCACCCACCCACCCTCTTATTTAACATAGTTTTAGATACCTTCTGCAGATATTATCCATATAGCCTTAATACATGATGTTAGTTATTGGAAACCACTTTGTTGCTTTCACCCTAGTTACCTACTGATCTGGATTATTCAACTACTGTTGCATGCACTTTCTTATGGAAAATATTCCTGTACAGAGGAGCATACTATGTAGAAATAGACAGTGACCTTTCACACTGGCATATTAACTGTTACTTGGAGGATACAACCTTCATTAATTTGTGATGGGAATGACTAAAAGCACTTTCACCCTGAAAAGGATAACATTAATGCTTCATATATAATGCTATGACCATTCAGTTTGGAACAGATTTACAGCTGGTTTTATTCAGATCTAGACCCATAAAAAGCTCTCCAGTAAAGTTACCACAAAACACCCTTGTTTACCTTTGACAGTCTTTGAGTATTAAGTAATGACTGACCCACTTTGTTATAAAATAAGTCTAGTTTCTCAATCATGGGGTCAGAGAAATCATATTAAAGTCATCATGCATTTTATACTGAAACCTCCTGTTATTTTAAAGTTTCAACAAACAGATTTATTTTAAGGAAAACTCAATGCACCTGAGAATACCACACCATACTGCTATAAAATACCTGAGTTGAGCATTTGCACAAATCACTGCTTGTAAATGTTCTCATGACAATGTTTCAATCTTAATTTACTCTACCTTTTACTTTTGTTGAACTTCTGAATCACAGAGGAGGAAGAATAATTTTGAACTTCACTTTTCATTAGCTCGACAGTTTTTGTCATGTGAAGACGTTCCTTTTCTTTAAGCTCTTCTACACGTTTCCTCTCCAGTTCATCTAACTAGTTATAAGAAATCATTCTTCAAATTTTATGAATGACTAGAAGTAATAAAGTACTTAAATCAATCTCTTGTATCAAATTTTTAATTCTGTTGTTCAGTAACATTACAAAACGAGTAAATGCAAGTTTATGAAATAAATCCAAATTTTAATTACTAGATTTTTAATTAATAGAACCAGGAAACACAAATTTAGACTTAGGCAAAGTAGAAGCCATCTTCAGCTAAAACAATACAATTTTTTTAAAATTAAGTTATGAGCTTATGGAATGTGTTGCCTTTGAATGTTGTGGAGGCAGTAAATTTGAATGAGTTTAAAAGAAAGCTTGATAGATGTATGAATGGTAAGGGCTGGTTTTAGTTGTTTTTTTACTTAATAGTTTTGGTTTGGCTTAGAGGATTGAACAGCCAAGATGGACCAACAGGTCCCTTGTTGTCCCTAAACATTATGTGATATCTCACTAAATGTGACAGCCTGTAACGTACTTTGTAACATACATGTAACTAAATGTCAGGGTTGGAATTACAACTTCACTTATTTTCTACAATTCTTACATAAACCCATCAAAGTGAAAACCAACAATCTTAACTTACAAACAAAAAATAAATATATTTGATTTTAAAAGACTTAATTTGCCTGTTTTTAGAGAACTTAAAAAAATAAAAAAGGTTAACTTATTTAGATGTAGAACAAATGTAATTAAAGTAAAAAAATAAATTATCTTTAAAGTTCAAGTACACTTTTTTGTAATACTTGAACATATTCAAGAGAAAGTTTTAGATGATGTCTTATCAAGTTTAATCACACATAAAATATGACCGACCACCATTTGCTGTTGCAGAGAAAAATTTTCTCTCTCTCTTTTCTCAATGCACTTCTGTTTAGCATCTTCTAACGATTGTTGCTGATGTTCTTGTACAGCTTCTTGTCTTTCCTGCTGTCTAAATTCTTCATTCTCTATGGGAAATTCATTACATTTTTGAGTTTCCTGATGTAGGTAAACTAAAACACATTACACTCTGATTTTATTGTAATACATATAAAAAAATAACAAAGTTAATGTTCATTGGAGAAGTTATGTTGCCTTTCATGGAAATCTTTCAAGGCATTGGGGAATGTTCAAGAGCTATATTTAAGAAGGATAGGGAATTACTAACATGATAATTATTTGATAAACTTACATAGTTTGGGAATACTCAAAATTACCAAATGAACATTATAAATTAATTGCAGTTTTGTTTTGTAAAATAAATGTATATGATGTAAATTTTCAGTAGAAATACTCTTTAAAAAAAGTTTATAACCCATTATGACAAGCTTGTAAATTTTCATATATATAGATAAGAATGTATTTGAATCTGGTGAATTAAAAGAATTCAATTTTTTAAAGTTATTTCTAAAAATTCACTCAAAGTTGCAAGTGGTAATTCTTATACAAAATACTAAATCAAGCAACATTAGTTTCAATTATATACCATGCTTACCTGCCTCTGGATGTGACAGCTCTTCCCATATTGCATGGTCTTTCTTTTCAAGCCTAAACGTCACTCGTCCATCTCCAATTTGAGCTGAACTGTTTCCTGGATCCACTGAAGCTTTCAGAAATAATTCATACAGAAAAGGTGGATAGTTCACCTACGATTAATGCAATCAGAGTTAGATTACTATTATCCTAGTGGAAAATAGTGCAATAAGACAAATTTTTCTTGACTCCTAAATATTAAAGAAAAGCCTTTTCAACATTCCTTGCAAGCCTCTTATGGCTTATATACTAACAACAAACCACATTAGTAATTTATATTAAAAAACAGTTCTAAATATTTATTGCATACTGCAACAGCAATAGATCTTACTGAAAACTGATCAGATACATTAAAAGTTTACAGTGGTAAACATTTCCTTTGGTTAACTCAAAACAATCTGTTAAGAGTAGGAGGTGGTGTAAGTAATAGATACATGACTATATTATTGAAAATATTGTTGTTCTTTTTTTTACAGAAACGGTGAAGAAAATAGGGTATACTAGACAAATAGTGTAGGAATTACAACATTATAATGTGTAAAATGAGCTGCATCATAATGTGGAGTCATGTGCTAAGAATTTACACTATCATTGGTTATTGTCCAATGAATCAGAAAGTGTTATTTTAGTATGAAGCCTATAAATGTGCAAGTAATCTTACTATGTCCATTAGTAGTAGTGTAGTAGCAATGTAAGTCCAATCATGACTCTCAGGAGTGAAGTACCACATGACAAAATTGTAGAAAAAAAGTTTTAGCTGGTCAAGGATACTCCATCAGAAACATTTTATTCCATTTTACAGTAAGAGCTATATGCAAGGCTGAAGAAGGTGTATAAAAGTGGTCAATGTTGGAAACCAAAACTCTTCAAAAGTGATGTTAAATATCCCAGAGGTTTTGTACAAAACAGATAATGGTTGAGTGCAGATGTTGTCAATATCCTTGTTGTAAAAAGAGTTGAATGGTACCTAAAAAACAAGATACACATTAGTACAAAGTGGTCTCACTATACGAAGCTGCTTAAAACCAACCACTGAAAAAAGAGTTATATCAAAATGTTGAAATGTGCGTCAGACCACAAACGGTAGAATGACCAAAGCTGGAGACATGCTCTTTACAGATAATCCAAATCCAAACTGTTTGTCAACAAATAACAACAGTTTGTTTGACAGCAGAGAGAAAAGAACAACTCAAATGAAGCACTTTGGTGGTTTGATACAAGTCTGGAACTGCATATTAGCTAACAGAATTAGCAATCTTGACAAAATTAATGGCACCCTGACTGTTGACTGGTACATGCTAATTCTAATCCATCAAGCCATTCTATATCAGGTAGAGATACATTTTACAATAAGTGAAAGATCCTAAGCATATATGGGCATTTCCCACCCCACTCCCAGCACTCAGGCAATTTAAAAAGAAAACTGAATAAAGTATTAAAAATGCATTAGAAAATAATACTAGTTAAATATATATGACAAAATTAGGTGTACATAAATAAGCCCTAATCAGCCACCAGGTCACATTCAAACTTCAAGGAAATTGCCTGAATTGTTCAATGGCTTGTCTCCACCTGGAATAAATTCTGTGAATGGCCATGCAAACACACAATAAATGTAGTTAAATTATTTCTTGACATTACAAAATTCAACAAAACATTCAAAATAATGGCTTGATCTGCAAATTAAATTTGAACATGAACCTTCTTGATGATTATAAAGTCTTACAAAATTTGAGGACATTTGGAATAATATTTTATAGTCATACACTGATCAACTGAAAGCTTCTAGAAAACAAGATATAATGCTTTGTATAAAGCAAAGTGCTCCCACACAAGTGCACTACAGAACCTGTTTGATGTAATTTTGTATTATTTGTGATAATGTTGTGTATTATTAATATATTCACCATCTATACTCTATTTACTTCAACTTATTGTTTGTGATTCCTGTATAACTTATGTTTCTGTAGTTATTTACAATACTTTATATACAGTGGTTTTGTATAAAACACCTGTAAGCCCCTTTTGTGACAGAATATATTCAGTTTTGTTTCATTTCACTGTTATAAAACACATTTTTTGGAAACACAATGATACTAAAAAGCAAAAATTAACATACAAACACACAATTATTTGATCCTTACACACACACACTCATTCTTCAGAAATGTAAAAATTTAAAACCATCCTTTAATTTATAGCAAATTATCAGATTCCCTCTTAAATTACCATAAGTTACTGGCCTCCATTACTGTCAATATAGCAACTCATTCCATAAGTTAATCAATGTTAAAAAAAATAACACTTTCATAACTAAAACCTTGCTGTCTTATCCAAATCTGAAACTTCTGTGCTTTTGTTCTGTTATCTTCAGAATACAGCACAAAGAAATCAGAGGCCTTTATCTTATCATTCCTCCAGACAATCTTACCACTTTTTTTCTCAGAAGTACATTAGTTGAGAGATCTTAACCTGTCCCTGTAAGATAACCTTCCTTCCCAAGATAATTCCAGCAGGTCTTCTCTAAAATCTGTCCAATTTATCAATTACTAAATCTCCTTTTATGAAATGCCTTGTTGAATTAGCTATCCTATCAACTTATTAAATTCCAATCTTCCAAACTCTCTCACTACTAGGTAAGCTTAACTGATTCTATATTTAAAGAATATCCTTTGGGTTGCCCTAAATATCTAACTATTTAACTTACTTAAGTGGAATGCACCTTCTGCAAATAATGAACCCTTTCTTTGAAAACTGTACCACAGGTGTTGCCAGTTCTAAGCATATCCTTCATGTTGCATTTGAGTTAGATCCTTTTAAGTAATTCATTCCTGCTTCTGATTTGATGGAGCACTCTTCCATAGGGCTGGTACCATGTTGATTTCTAGCCCTAAACCTTTAAAGGGTCCACACAAATCCTCCTGTTGAATCACAAATGCTAATTCCTTATATATATTTGCAGGTTAACATTGAAACTAGTATCACAATTGTAGCCAGTTTGAGGTTGAACACATCATGGTTGAAATTATTTTGAAGCCTCACCATGTTATTATGGTCCATATTATCTTACTTTATCTTAAAAACAGCTCTACAACACAGTTTACATTGCAAAATGCTTTATCATAAGGCTTTCATGTTCAAGGCACACCCTGTTTCCCTGTAATCTTTTCATGAACCACCTAGTGTAAGGCTACAACACTGTTTCAGTATGTGTTTCAAAAGTCAAATCCCACAGAAATCCATAAATGCTGCATTCAGCACCTTCACAGGGATGTCTTTATATGTAATAACATGGATACCCATTTCATTCTCCAGCTGCTTGAGGTACGTGATGGCTTAACCAATATGCTGTGAAAGCAACTTTTGTATGTGTTTCTTTTCCAGATGAAGATTTTTTTCTGAGGTCAATGGCTTTTTACTACTGACCTTTATATTTGTATATTTTCACCTGATATAAAACACTGACTTTCTTACATTTTTAATATGATTTGTCATAAGTGCCTACATAGATGATCCTGGGTTCCCAAGTTCAGACATATTTCTTGGATTTTCAATGTTATAACATACAATGGATATTTCCATCTTGGAATTTCTAATTCCCCAACTGAGCATATCTCTATAGTTTGAGTGTATGACTATTTTGCATTGGAAAAAGCTGTTATGTACCTTTCCCAAACACAATCAATTTTCAGTGACATAACACTAATTATTAGTACCAAAGAATGTGAAAATATAATTCTGATACATTCCATTCCACCATGACTGTCAACTCTGAATGCCTGTAGAGCTGACTGGTTTGCTATTCAAAATTATTTTAATATTATGCATTCAACCCTTTATGACTACCTTATGTTACATAATAATGTGCAAAATTATTAAGAAGGGAAATTGTGATGTGCACATGCATTTTGACAAAGTAACAAGTTGATACAAACCAATTCATTTTTAAAACTTGCATGAATATTTAAACATAGCTTGTTCATCAATTTCCTATCATAACATGCAAACTTACTTATACCTATGTATACATATATATTTTTACATATACATATCTGTAAACATATCCAAGAAAGGTGCTTTGTGAATGGAAACAAACTGATGCCCAAAATCACAATAATGAAAAATGGTTAATGTTCTACTTACAATACTTTGGCCAGATACGTTTAACTATTGCAACATAATGAAGTCCCACAAAACAAAATGTTTTTTAAAAGTTTTGTTGTTGCTTACATATACTGACAAAACATTCATATTAAGTTACTAATAACCTCACTTTAGTACTAATGTGTTCCACTAAATTACGTTCATTTCTTTTTGTTGCATGAAACATTCTCACCCCTTTCAACCATGTGGGTGTTTCAATGTGACTGTCAATCCCACTGTTTGTTGGTAAGAGTGTAGCCCAAAAGTTACCACTAATGATTAGCTCTCTTCCTTCTAGTCTTTTACTACTAAATTAAGGACAGCTAGTCCAGATAGCCCTTGTGTAGCTTTGCACAAAATTCAAAACAAACCACTCTTCTGCCATAGCAAAAATGCCTGCTTTTTCATGGTGTATCAACACTGTATGGTAGCATAGAGATAAATATATTAGCAACACTCAAAATAGTTCTATAAAACAATTCTATGATGTTGGGAACTTAATGGATATAATGAATTTATACTTCAAATATCAAATTAATTCATGAACATTTAAGTTTGTTTTTTTTCAAATACTTGTTATTGCATAATTTTCTAATACTATTAAATTTTAATTTACACAAAGTTCTTCTTCCAAGTGATAATTCCCCTAACGCTAACAGACTCTATGTCAATAAATAATTATGCTCAGGTAAAGAATTTAAACATCATGTCAGGCCGTGTTGAGAAAGCGAAGTGTATGTTCCTGGTATATACTGATAACCCAAAAAACCTCGTTCGTGCCATGCTTGGAACTTTGTTTTACTGGAACCACAACACTGCACGTAGCAACATTAAAGTTATGGTATACCACAATAATATGTTGTTCTTAATCATGTATTTACGCATAAAATGATCCTTACTTTCAAATATCTGCTAGATGAAAACACATGTACGTTTTTTTTATTCACTCCCCTAAGTGGAACTAAAATTGCAACCGATGAAGTTGTTTCTGTCCACTGAATCTCTTTATCTGTAATTATTATCGGCATGTTTACCACGAAAATGTACATGTAATTAGTGCCCTCTAGTGATATTTGGAATACTAAAAGGAATAAATGTATTATTACTAACCAAACTATTAAATGAATGTATTAGTAAATATTACTCTTAAGAGCTCTCAATGTTACAGGTACATAAATAACCCAAAATTCACGGAATTCTAAGTTATTACACAATAAAAACTTTTTTAAATCAGTGCTTTATAAAATATTCTGGTGATCACTACAAAAGGTTAAGAATAACAAAAATAATAATAATAATAAATCTCCCCCCAGTGGCATAACGGCATATTTGTGAACTCATGCTGCTAGAAACAGGGATCCCTGAGCAGAGCATAAATAGCCCACTGTGTAGCTTTGTGTTTAATTCTAAACAAACAAAGAAACAAGAATTAATAAGTGTTTTTAGTCAAATTAGTCGCTAGGTGCTTACAGGATTCGAAGATCGGGCCGTTGGCGCATACATTTTGGGCATTTCAGTGTCATATGAATCATAGATTTATATTCTGATTTTTCAAGACATCGACTGGAGATTCAGGACACAAATTCCGTGTACCATTGCCTAATGAAGCCGCTGAGAGAAATTTTTAAAGCCTTATGCACCCGTATATAGATTTCTGTTTAGTTTTACATGTTAATTGGTTAACAGATAATGTGGAAAAAAGAAAAGAAGTAAGAGACGATCGTACAATAAAATCATAAACATAAAATTGAACGGTGGAAGCTGTCGAGACACTTTTAGCAAAATTGGGAAATGTGCCTGTCGAGAATATATAGGCAGTGCTACGTTTTTTATTGTAATTTTTGAAATTATTTAGATTACTTATTAGAAAGTCACAAGCTTTCAGACAGATTGAAATAAAACCTAATTTCAATGTCAGAGAACGTTAATAGTCTCCATTTTAATTTGTATTAGCCATCAAAAATCTACTGTTAAAGATATTTCAAGGTAACTTAATTTGGAATTTTCAACTCTTAGGTTGAAATTCATTAGCATAGTATTGGAGTTAGTTCATAAACTGTCAAATAAAAAATAAAATCCTCCTCCTGTCAGTGACTTAGCGGTGCTAAAAAAACAGAATTTGAACCCATGGTGGAAATTGCACAGGTTATGTTATATTTTTGAATTTCGCACAAAGCTACTCGAGGGCTATCTGCGCTAGTCGTTCCTAATTTAGCAGTGTAAGACTAGAGGGAAGGCAGCTAGTCATCACCACCCACCGCCAACTCTTGGGCTACTCTTTTACCAACGAATAGTGGAATTGACCGTCACATTATAACGCCACCATGGCTGTAAAGGCGAGCATGTTTGGCGCGACTCGGGCGCGAACCCGCGACCCTCAGATTACGAAGCGCACGCCTTAACGCGCTAGGCCATGCCAGGACCAATAGCACAGGTATCTCATTGTGTAGTTTTGCACTTAATAAAAATCCATCAAAACAAGGAAATAGTTTTGACAGTAAAAAATACAACATAATCTGAATATAGCTTCTACTAGACATAAGTGTAACTAGTACTTGAAACTGAGCTTTACTAATAATCTAATACTACCCTTCTGAAATATCAGTAATATAATTCTCAATATGAATGATATAAAGAATTAACGATCATTGTACGTAGACTTTAGTCTTAGAAAATTAGAGAAAACGTTTTGATTATGTCTAATAACTTCTTTAAAGTTATTTATTTTAACATATTGTATTATTCATCGATCAAACAATCCTGAAAGTACTCCAGTATAGGTTAAATGCTAACACTGCTCTGTACACTGTCGGAAATACAATTCCCAAAGCCTGGCATGGCCAGGTGGTTAAGGCACTCGACTTGTGATTCGAGGGTCGCGAGTTCGAATCCCCGTTACACCAAACATGCTCGCCCTTTCAGTTATGAGGGTGTTATAATTTGACGGTCAATCCTACTATTTGTTGGTAAAAGAGTAGCCCAACAATTGGCGGTGGGTGGTGATGACTAACTGCCTTCCCTCCAGTCATACACTGCTAAATTAGGGACAGCTAGCGCAAATAGCCCTCGTGTAGCTTTGCAGTGGCAAATACAGTTTTTAAAACTGTTTTTCTTGCTCTCTTTCTCTCTCGAAAAAAAAATTAGTTAGAAAATGTTTGGTTTATATATAACCTTAAACACCTTACTAATAATATTAGTATTTTAATTGGTAGTAATACTAATAATACACTGAGCGGAGACTTACAACCATTAGTGTTAGGTTCCATTGCCAGTACTGTATAGCATTTTACTAAAAGTAACACAAATGAAACCTTACAGGAACAAACTTCACAGTTTTTACTACTTCTTTTTTGTCATGATTTCTGATTCCTCGGTTTTTGTTGTTCTTGATGACGAGAAACCCACTTTGAAATAAAAACGTATCTCACAACGGCTGGTATGTGTATTAACACTTTTATTGATGAGGAGAGAACAACGTTTCGACCTTCCTAGATCATCTTCAGGTTAAGAAAGAGAGAGTTTGAAAGTGACCGTTGTCGGACACGTCTTAGGGACGAGAATATAAATGGGTACGGAATTGTAAGGGACTTTGCAGGTGGAGATAACTAACACTGACGTCAGTTTGAAACACCGGAATTTTTCGTGAATGCTGCAGTTAAAGCAATGTCACCTTTTGTTGTCATGGTAAAAACTCACTATACGATAACAGATAAGTAATATATATTGATACAACAGACAGAATTTTTCTGAAATTGATTACAAGAATGCTTGGGCAGAACCCATCCAGGTGAGACAATGTATCGGTTGTTTTCTGATGTTGTGTTTGTATATAACTTTAATTACCTTACTAATCCTAGTAATAGTACGCCGAATGAGGACCTATCAGTGTAACCATTAGTATCACTTTTCCAGTGCTTTGCCACTACTACTACAAACTACAGTGTAAATTGTTATAGGCCTTCATTATGAGTGCCGTTAACTTATAAATTTATATATAGATATCGTTATATAAGACTAAGAGAAATAAAATCGCACAAAACTGTGCGACAGATGAGATGGCAAACACTTCATGAAACACATGGACCTATCTCACTCCATCTTAACAAAACATAGCAACAACTGAACTTCATAACAAACTCAAATTTATATATCTATCTTTGAATGTCTAAGAAACACTTGATGTGAACTTACGATTTTCAAGGCATTTTATCTTCCAGTTAAACAAATTACAACTTTAAAAATATAGTTTAAAACACTATTAGTAACACATAGAGAGAATTTTATAAAATTTCAAGTAAAATTCACTTGGTATTGTGAGACAGATCAGTTTCACATTTGAATTAGGATTACTAGTATTTAATGTTAGAATTATATATTCATGTGTTAATGAAAAATTCTGGACAAAACCTCTGTTATAAAACAGTTCTGAAGTTACAACATATTCAAATGGGTGATTATTTCATCCATTCACAAATTAAACATACTAAGTGTAGATTGTTGTAAACGACTATTATTTTCTTTTTATCTAAATACTGAAAAATGTTGGTTGAGTGGCTTGTAGATTATCACTAAGTTATTCATATTTGAATAGTTAGTTTGTAAAGGAAAATTATAAGAATAAATAATCAACTATTAAGTTTGTAGAAAAAAGTTTATAAAAATAGAATGGGTACTTTTTACACTGTAGCATGTAAATAGGTTAATTTAAGGAAATAGCTAGTTTGGTGGCAGAAGGTAAAATAATAAAAGAATGTTTGTTTTAAATTATCACAGCTGTATCAGAGTGACTAAGGAAAGTGAAGACTATATTAATGCCAGACTCAAGGACGTACCTGCTGCCAGACATGCCTATATTTTAACACAGGTGGGTTGTATAACAACAGTTGTATCTTGTAATTAACTGTCAGTTATGAAAATGTTTTAAATCTGTGTGCAGAGAAATAGTTTAAACTAAGATGTTACAATTTGTTGAAAAAATATACAAATGGCAGCTAGTTAATGAATGGGAGCCAGTGTGATCCAAGAGGATATTGCTTACTCACTGAAGTTAAAATTATTATTATTTCATTAGTTTACAGAAGTGGAAGATTTTAGCCACCTTCACACACGCTTGGCAACTGGTTTTGAAAAATTAACCAACTTATTTGATGAACGAAGTTTTCTGCCATCATTATAAACATTTCTTACTTCTCTTGTTCAAGTACATCCATGGTTAATTGTGTTTTCCCTTTTATTCTGTTCTACCTATAGTTTACTGTAACTGTAAAATAAATTGTTAAACATTAAATAATAATTTGTTATTTATTAAAGAGATATAATGCTCTAACAATAATCTTAGTAAAATAAACTATTAGTTATTTATAACTTATGATTTTCAATGCATTACTCGAATACTACCTGAGGTTTAGTGACATGAGGAGGGGGAACAGACTTCACTAAAGAGATGGGTTTGGTCTTTCTAATCTATTTAAACTCTCCCTGCACTATGACTTCCACTGATTTGAAAGTTTTAATATTTATTTGGGAGTAAGGTAAGGTAATCAGACTGTATAATTTGAATCTAAAGAATACCTCTAGTTGTTGGCTCAGTGGTACTTTGATACAGCAGTAGACCCCTGTGAAATTGTGCATGGTTTCAGATTGTGGTTCTAGCCAACTATAAATGATAATTGTCATACAGTTTCTTGCAGTTTTACTGTCTACAAGAACAAAGTCAGTATTTAAGTTTCTTATACGTTGTAGTTTCAGTTGGCTATTGTTTTTGAGTCCATTGCTAATTGATATAAAGTTCTTTTGTTTTTTTTTTTTTTTGGTAATAAACTACATATAATTTTTAAAACATTTTTTTAACATCATCCTACAATGACTGGATGAATATTGATTTTTTAAAAATCTATTTGAATTTATTATTTGTTCTCAGTTATCACAGTTTACTTTAACCCTTTCCAGATGTGTCATGGATCAAAGACCATGTCGTTACGTTTGTTGACTTGCATTCAAAATTATATTGAATAATCAAATTTATGTTCATAAGTTTGGTATCAAATGTAGAATATAAATCAAAATTTTGTATTATACATTATTTAATTTTTGAATGTAAGAGTAGATATTTAAAACAAAATGCATGTTGTATAACTTGGTTTGTTGAATGCAGCACTGGTTCAAATTAGATGTTTCTGATGTCAAAACACAAAGTTGATACTTTTGTATGGATTAGAAACTCAAAGTACCAATATGGACAAACTAGAACATTAAAAAATATATGTTCTATTTGCTGAGCTATCACTAAATTTAGTGAATCAAACATAATGATCTTGGTCACCTCTTTCCATTTTTGAAAATTATCAGTTCTGTACACTCACTTCTACATGTAACATGTAAATAAACAGTCAAATGCTCAGAATGTCTCATTGGTGATTCTTCTCAGCCATTTGCAAATATAACAGTATTTTACCCTTCTTTTGAGACAAATTTTTGTGATGTCTGAAATTTCATATTTTTTTTAGACACAAATATAGCTTAGTTACCAAATTTGATAAATTATAATGGAATTCTGTGTTATCAATAAAATAATGTATGATTTTTTTTGGTTATTCAACTGTACATATAATACCTCAAAACATTATTTCACATCCTCCATATGCACAATTACTTTAGGCTTAGCAAACTTCGACAAGCAATCAATCAAGGACAAAGGTCGTACCTAGAAGAGACAGTTGTTTCCTTTACTTCTATAATGCTGTTCTGTGCTTTTAAGAAAAATATGTTTAAGAAATTGTTTGTAAACAGTAATAATGTATATCTATATAAAATGAATAATAACTGAAATGTAACTGCATTTTACAAAATAAAAGTCCAATAACACAGCCAATATAGGTCACTTTGTAAAGACTAAATTCAGTTTTATATTATTGGATATAGTAACATGTGCCACCTAATTATAAGTTTTGTATTGTCAGCCAGGTATGGCTGAAAAGTCAATATTATAAAAGTGTTTATATATATATGTGTGTGTGTGTGTGTGTAATATTATAAGATTTAAGTTATCTAGTCTAAACATTTATGTTTTTGTTATAATCTGTAGTCATTACACAACAAAAAAGGCATAATTTATATTTCCTAATTTTTCATCATGGTTACAAGATTGGTCAAATTGACTGAATCTTTACAAAGATTTTTTAGTGAAAATAACAGATAAGATATATATTTTTTCTTAGAAACATTTGATAACTATGTGGACATTATAATGGTTTTACATGTGAGATTTGAAAATTTTATAATGCATAAAAAGTATTTTTAATCTTCAAGTGAAACTTACTTTGCACATTGGATAGGCAACGTGATACTTTGCACATTGGATAGGCAACATGCAAAAAGAAAAAGTATGAGAAAAAAATTGCTTAACAAACATTAAAAGGTAATAAAAAATCTTACATTTTGTATGTGACAGTAATATAATGTTTACTCATAATTGGCCAAATTTCATGAATATGCACTAACTAATTTAAAAGTAACAGCATGAAAACTATATCAAGCACAGAATGGTTAGAAGGTCAGTCCCAAGGACCAATACCATTCTGAAAGGGTTAATCTTGCCTTATCTCGGTCTTTTTCAAATTCTAGTTTTTTGTAGCTAATAAGCTTTTGTGGTTAATGCTAATTTTTTCTTGTCATTGTAACATAACAATTAAGGAGAACAAGAGCCCTGTTGGTCCATGAAAACTGTCCCACCCAGTTAATAAAAACAGAACTCAAATCCAGGTTTGATTGTTCAAATATTTATTATGCCTTCCCTTAAGGTTACTGCACCCACCTCATCTAAAAAGGAACTGACTCAAAAGGTCAGCTAGCCTGATAGAAGAAAAAAACTTTAAACTAAAGATGACTCTTAATACTACAGTATACATCTGTGTTCCTAGTCCTACCATTTTCACCATTAAGTAAGAAGAAAGATGATGCAATGACACTGTCATCTTTCATAATAATCTTTAACACATGAATCAGGCCCCCTGTAACAGTTCTTTTTTCAAGAGAGAAAAATATTAACTGTCTTAACATATTCTTGTTGGACAACCTTTCAGTTCTGAGTTTCTTTCTGGTAACCCTTTCAATACATCAGTGTCCTTCTTAAGATAAGGAGCTCAAGACTTATCACATCACTCCAAATGAGGCCTAACCAGTAAACTAAAATAAACTGATAATGTCTTTAAACTTGTGTGTAATATTTCTTTCAATACAACCCAAAATCCTATTTACACTGTGTTTTCATAGCTCAAGAGACTATATAAGATATTCTTTTTAAAATATTTTTTTGCGGTAACTGATAAACACGTAATATTAAGTTTCTTCTGTGTATTTTCATCAACCATTGAGAACCAGAAATTAAAAATGGATCTAATCTTACCATGTAAGTAGTTGATGACCCCTGTTAAAGGTGAATGTGATCAGATGGATTATTTTAAAAATCATTAAAGAAAGTCTTTCTATCTTGATACAATTTAGCACACATGACCAAGTAATTTTAAACAGTATTTCTACTGAACTAATGTATTTGTTGTTATGAGTGGTATTCTTTGTCATTAAAATATTAAGAACATAAGGCTACAATAATTATCTGGTTATGGATTTCATTTGTTTTATTCTTAGGGTCAACTTCCAACAACCACTATCACTTCTGATTGATAATATAGACAACACATTAGTTGAGTTTTTATTTCTCTCTTTCAGTAACAGTCCACTTACTCTTATTACAGGACATTTGTGAATGATGATTTCATCTTATTTGTTTATTAGAGTCCACTGACAATGACCACAGGACACTTCTAGTTGTTAATATGGACAACATAGGATATCACTGTGATAAATGAAACAACTATATTTGCTGATGTATAAGACAAACCTGATTATATGAACAAATTATGTGTATTTCTTTGAGGCTCAGTGTATGGGGAACTCTTTTGTTAAGCAAGTTTAGGATATTACTTTTATAAAGAAATTCTTAGAATTTATTTTTAAACTGTGGTAACTTGCACTCTGAGGTAATCAATACAACCACAGTCTTTTTTTGTAAGAACTTGGTTAACTTTTAAAGGCATTGAGACAAAACAAGACATAAGGTTTGTTTTTTTCACTGAAAATGTGCATAAAAAGTGAAAACATGATTATAAGAAATATGGAGTTTTTATTGAGTTTCGCCTCTAATAGACTATGAAGTCTGTTTTAAGCCTAAACTGACACTAGAAATAAGGAACATTTATTTAACATAAATATTTAATGTATATCAAAATTTATTTACAAAAAAAAAGTTACATTTAAACAGAAAAAATTTATAAAATTACCAAAACAGTAATTTAATACACCTTGAGGAGTTATTGATATTTCAAGTTACATTTGAACAAATTTGTTCTTTAATAGTGCTTCTAAAGTACTTATTGGTGAATTATTTAGTCAATTAGGAATACTATTTCCTGAGTATTTTCACTGAAACAATTCTATTTCTTTGTTTATGTCAAACTTGGAGGTGCAATCCTATGTTTATTTTCACTTTGTTTACTATAAACTGAGATTTGTGGTATTTTGACGGGACATTTCTTCTGCTAAAGGCTACATTTCTTTCATTCACCTATTTACTAAAAACCTGAACAACATTCCACAGCTTAGTACCCTTTGATTAGTAAAAGTTAAATAAAAAACTTAGAAATAACATTTTTTATATTTTTTTTCCAAGTTTCTCAGCTATCAATTATTTTTGGGAAGACAAAAATAATACACAAATAGTTTACAATATTATATGTATATTTCAATCTGCAACAAATGCTTCATTCAAATTAAAGAAATGGTTTTAGATTTGATATTTGAATGAATGCACATTTTCCCAGGATTTAAAATACTTGCATATATCTAAACAGTTACATTTCTTGAAATTTGAATTTTTTAAACATTATTAACAATAACATGAATCTTTTTGTACCATATAACCATGTAGAGAAATGTCAAATAGCTGCAACTACAGTCTAATAAAGTCTGAAAATAAAATTAGAAAACCTCGTTAAAATTACTGTAGGGAAAAATAATTAAGTGGTCAATAATTAAGACAGTCATTGGAACTGGAACTTAACCCTTTTGTTTTACATTCAGTTGTTATCAAAGAAATGTCTTCCATAACCTTTCAGTATCATTTTCATCAGGATAAAGAGCAGGAAGATGAGCAGATTGATGTCATTAATAGTAACAAGCCAGAAGGAGTAAGAAGAAAAACTGAATTTCTTGAAAAGAAAGTTGTGGAAGAGATTTCAAAAAGTAAAATAAACCAAGGGTTTCCTCAGAATGATTGTGATGAGCCAGAATCCCCATTACTGTTTCCGCAAAATAAGCCATCATCTAACACATTGGAAGAAAGGAAGTTATCGTACGTATCTGAGAAAGCAGGCGGTAGCGTAACATCTTTGGACACGGCTAATAAAGAACCAAAAGTAATTGAGCTTGTTGGAGACGATCAAGCTATAACAAACAATACTGTGTTTATTGAAAACCTGTCATCAGCTACTGAGAAGAACATGACGTTAGTAACTTTCCAAATCTTGCATTTTTCTATTTTTCAATTCCATGAAAATTTATTTTTTTATATAATTGCAATGATCTTATGGTTAAATATTATAAACTTGTCGAACAAAGTGTATATGTGTAATTATACAGTTACATAAACTAATTTGTGTATAATGAGACACTGTTACTTAAATTTTAATTTTTAGATACTTCTTTTTGGGATTGAAATGTACCTTCAAAATTTTTCCTGTTGCTTCTTGTGTTTTAATTATGTATGTAGTTTAAAGTGTGTTGGTTCTCTAAGGAGTTACCCCTAAAAGTAAGTACATGTATTAATCTATTTTAACCTGGTATACCTATCTAGTTATGCAGAAATAAGAGAAAGAAAACGCAAGGAACGCATAAAGAAAACAACAGAAACTGTCAAAAAAATGCGTCAGAAACTACGAGATTCAGAGGCGTGGGAAAGCCAAAAATTGTTATTAAAGAAATTTTCTATAGGCGCAGTTCTACTCTTGGGATTGGGATATTTGGTGTATCAATGCTATGTACAAGGTTGAACATTTAGCAATTACAGTTTTACCAGTTTAATATAACTTTCTATACTTGTTTGTACAAGGTACGTTTTTATCTTCAGTTTATAGTTTTATTTTATTTGGAAAGACACATCTGCTATGTCTTCAATACAATCAAATGAAATATGTTTTGCAGTGAGGAGATTTCTTGTTAACCCTACCACTTCTGCCAGCCTTGTGTTAAAAGTGCCTAAATCTTAAATCTAATTCTATAAATAATGTACATTAGAATAACAAAAGTGAACTGAACTGGTTTTCAGGTTTTTATTATCTTTTGTTAATATTGTAAGCAATAAAATGTTTTGCTAAATAATGCTCATTAGAATAATAAAAAATTAGACTAAGTGGTTCTTCAGATTGTTATTATGGGGTCATTCCATGTCAAATCATCCAGGGGGCTGCAGGTGACCCCCACAGAATGCCTTAAAAATTCACATGTGCTCATCTACCCATGTAATGAAAAATTGCCAAAGATTAGATCAATATTTCTAATAGTTTGTGATTTACAGCCCTAGAAAACTTAGTTTTTTTTTTGGCAAATTCATTTTCGGGCAACTTTGGCTGCTGAAAGCTGCAAGAGTAATGGTGGTAGAAGGCTAAAATTTGCTACACTAACTGAATTAATCTCACAGAATTCAAAAATCTTAAACCAAGTTTATCTCTCTTAGGATTTGCATAGTGAGGCAGTAAAATCACCTGAAAACCCAAAATTGTAAAAAACATTGGCTTATGTAATATGCCATACCTCTAAGACTTAATATGATACAAAGCTGAATTTTGTTTTCTAAATTCCTATAACATATCAGTTGATAAATCAGCAATTGTTGTAATTAAACGTCTGTTAGATCTCCTGTAAAAAAAAAGTAGTTGCATGCAACTTTTTATGATTTAGCTAAAAATAGCCCTACTTCAGGCCACAGTTTGACCATGTCACCAGTTATTCATTCAGCCTTTTCAGCGTTTTGCCATATATTCTTACATCTCTTAATATGATCTACAAAAAAATCAGGATGGTATTCAACCTACTTTTTGAGTTATAATTTTTTAAAGTATTTTCTGACCATACGTTTTTTTTTTTTTTTAAATAAAATAAAATATTTTTAAAATTTATTTTTTAAATAAAATAAAATATTTTTAAAATTTATTTTTAAATAAAATAAAATATTTTTAAAATTTATTTTTTTAAATAAAATAAAATAAAAAACATATGGTCAGAGAATACTTTAAAAATTATAACTCAAAAAGTAGGTTGAACACCATCCTGATTTTTTTTGTAGATCATATTAAGAGATGTAAGAATATATGGCAAAAAGCTGAAAAGGCTGAATAACTGGTGACATGGTCAAACTGTGGCCTGAAGTAGGCTATTTTAGCTAAATCATAAAAAGTTGCATGCAACTACTTTTTTTTACAGGAGATCTAATAGACTTTTAATTACAACAATTGCTGATTTATCAACTGATATGTTAAAAGAAATTTGAAAACAAAATTCAGCTTTGTATCATATTAAGTCTTAGAGCTATGGCGTATTACATAAACCAATGTTTTTTACGATTTTGGGTTTTCAGGTGATTTTACAGCCTCACTATGCAAATCCTAAGAAAGTTAAACTTGGTTTGAGACCATTTTTGAATTCTGTGAGATTAATTCAGTCAGTGTAGCAAATTTCAGCCTTCTACTACCATTAATCTTGCAGCTTCAAGCAGCCAAAGTTGCCCAAAAATGAATTTGCCAAATTAAAAAAAAAAAAATTACAGGGCTGTAAATCAGAAACTATTAGAGATATTGATCTAATCTTTGGCAATTTTTCATTATATGGGTAGATGAGCACATGTGAATGTTTTCAAGGTATTCTGAGGGGGTCACCTGGAAAATTTTCCAAAATCTGGATGATTTGACATGGAATGACCCTGTGTTGTTTTTTTAATATACTTTAAGAAATTTAAAAAAAAAATGTTATCTTTGACAAAACAAAGGTAAACCAGTGATGAATTATCACTTTCAGTGAACAGTACATTAAAACCAATGCTTTAAGACCACCTTTGGGTAAATGCAAAAGGGTCTAAATGTTCTTTTTAGAGATTTATTTATCTTAAAGGTTTGAAACCCAAACGTGAAATATTTATTAACTTTACTGTTTTTATATGCATCTAAGAAAGTTACATGTAAAATTTCTTTAAATATTTCAACTACTGTGAACTTATAAATAAAATATCTTAATGTGTAGTATAATATTTTAATTTTGTGGGATGTTAATAGACCTGAGACTTAATTAACTCTGAATTTTCTAAGTTTTTGTTTAAGTTATTAAAATTTCAACAGAAATTAGTGTCAATGATTTTGTAATTGGGTCAAATCAGTGAAATGTTGTTCATAAGGAGCCACTTAATTCTGATAAATTCAAAAGCATAAAAAATATTAACTTTATAGAAGAAAGTTTTAGACAGTTGTTTTAATTGGAAAGAATCACACCTATATTAAAGAAATATATATCTATTGATTGCAGAAATATCTAAGTATCTTCAATTCAGCAGTAAAAAAAAACGAGATTTGTTTTTTTCAAAAATAGGCTTAATTACCACCTTATGAGATTCTATACTTCAAAAGAAACATTTTTTTAGTGTAAGAAGGAAGTTTCTTCTACAAGTTTAAGCCTGTAGGACAAGTATGAATATCCATCATCTTATTTCAATAACAGTGAAACCTGGATTATTTTAAAAACACAAAGTCAGTTAGTATACCATAAAACAAATAGGGAAGTTTATACTTAAGTTTTATGTCTATGCCATATTTGTAACTTGTCTATTGCATTTTTATTACTATCTCAAAAAAAAAATTATAGAAGTTAGGCATAACTTTTAATCATTTTGTCCTTAACCAATTTTGTATAGCTTATTTTGACTAAGTATTATGTTTTTCTTTGTGTTTCTCTAAAGTATGTCGACTGAAATTCTCAAATAAGTGCAAGACGTGAGAAGAAAAATTTAAGTAAAAGATGATAAAGAATAAACTGACATGTCTAAATGAAAAGTTTTCATTTAGATTTTATTTCTTCGTTATTGTCTTATATCATCTTCAGTTGTTAGTGAAATTTTATTGATCAGACACTTTGTATCCTGTGAATTTTTTCAATGTTACCATTTAGGTAACATTTTATTTGCTTATATTTCATGAAAATATTAATTTCTGCACCTGATGTAAACACAAAGTTGATTGTATAAGTTGTTGTATTCATTTCAGATGCTAATAAAAAGTAAAACTTGTATCATTTGATAGTGATATAGATTAGGGAAAACCTTTTTTCTGAATCACCAAGCAAGTTCATTTATGTTGTATCTATGTTTTTTAGGAAATACTGTATGCAGGAATTTGCTGGTATAAAGGCTTGGATAGAAATATATATTATTAATAGAATCATAAATGGGCATCAAGAAAGACTAGTTTTTGTATAAAATAAATATAATACAGAATAACTAGCTTTGAAATGTTTATTTTATTTTCATTGTGATTTCTGTACAGTGTATGCTTCATTAAAAAACTGGTAGTATTTAATTATTAATGGTCAAAGTTCTGTTTTTATTACTGTAGTATTTTCATAACAACCAGTATCGAACATTTTGGTTTATATATAGTTTAATATTTTCAGGTAAAACCAGTTTCCCTACAAGTATTAAATAGTTGAATATAAAATAATGTCTTGTAGATGTTAATAAATGAACAAAGCCTTTATGGTTACAAACAAGTAGTGGTACTGATGATCTCCTAGTAGAACTAGCTATAGAAACCACACCTGAATTCAACAAATAAACTTCCTCTCTTTTACAGTTGGCAAAGTCACCTTTGCCCTTTCTCACAGCATTGATTGGCTGTTATATTTGATCAACGTCAACCTAGCAAGCAAAGGATATTTTAACCCAGATGCTATAATATTAAAACAATATTCTTTATCAGGTAGAATATACATTACCTGCTATAGAGAAAAGAGAAATAACATAATCCCAGGTAATTTCTGGTTCATATATTGCCTCCACTACAGCATGAAAACTAAATAATTAAAATATTTAAAAAATTTCTGTATAACTAAAGCAGAAGGAAAATGTATAAGCCCATATGTCACAGAGATTAGGTTTCAGCATCTTTTGAATATGCTCCCTAATAGAACAGTGATATGTCTACGGATTTACAATGCTAAAATAAGGGGTTTGATTCTCCTTGGTGGACACAGCAGATAACCCAGTGTAACTTTGCTATAAGAAAACATACACTTTTTTTTAACATAGTTAAGTAGCTTGAAATATATTCACTGCTTCTGATCAAGTAAATAGAGATGTAAATCTCGTACAGAAGTCATTTACCAATCATATTTAACAGTCAACTTGCCAAATAAATTAGTTATTTTGCAATCTTTTCAATGGCAATGTACAGTGGTTCGTTTCTAATAAACTGACCGAATCCACCAACAGCAGCCTTAACTGGGTGGTTGGGGGTAAAGAAGTTGGCAAAAAAACGCGTAGAAATTGGTTACACTTTTTCACTCCATGAGCCGAGTATAACCTCGGTTCAGCATGTTAACAAGTTTACAGCCATACTTAAGGGTTGTGTGAGCAATTTAAGAGTGATGGCCAAATCCCTCTATTCAATTAGAATATGGTAAGAGTTGATGGTGAGCATTTTAACTGTGTCTTCCTATTAGGAATGACTAGAGCAGATAGCCTATTTGTAGCTTTACATAAGTATTTGAAACGTACATCCTTTAAAAAAAACTTATTCAAAATCCTTATTAAAATTTTTTACTTAGCACTTGCTTACCTGCCGTAAACAAACGACTGTCTTCAACATTAATTAAATACTGGAAATATAGAGGGGCCTCAGTAGTAGAAAGTGATTTAGTCTACTATAATTTTAGATGTCTTAAATGTCTTAGTATCCTTTATGAGCAGCTTTGAAGTTCTTTTATTTATTAGAACATATTAAACTGATATAATGATGATACTTTTCAGTATGTGAAGTATAGAAACCGAAGAATCGTATGCTACAATGTTCCTTATATGATATTTCTATTACTGAAATACCATTTCAAAAATGATAACGTAGTATATCTCCCGAAACGGAGTGTGTCAACAGTATGTGAAATGTTTTAATTTGTTTACAAGAAAGATCTGCTAACACGATAAGGGCGCTATATTTCGAAAGTTTATAAAGTTACTCGATCGATTACTACGATTAACCGTGAAATTGTACAACTAACTTTATTCGTAGTGCTATTAGCAAGTAAATGAATTGAAAGTGAGAACGTTATTTGTGCGCTTAGTTCTACAATTATATACAAGTGATAGTCGTCTCGATCAAATGTTAAGGAAAAAATTGGTTGTCATTACGCCAATAGACGAGTGGATTTCTTATTATTTTCATCAAGTAATCTCAAAGAACTAGCCAAACGACAGAAATGATAGATCACGTTACAATGCTAATTTCATAAGTTGTCTTTCTACTTATCTAAGAAAAATTAAACGTTCAAAAAAGAAAGTGAGCATGCCCTTTCTAATTCTCCAATTACTTTGAATTAAGGCCCGGTATGGCCAAGCGTGTTGAGGCGTTCGACTCGTAATCTGAGTGTCACGGGTTCGAATCCCCGTCGCACCAAACATGCTCGCCCTTTCAGCCGTGGGGGCGTTATAATGTGACAGTCAATGCCACTATTCGTTGGTAAAAGAGTTGGCGGTGGGTGGTGATGACTAGCTGCCTTCCCTCTAATCTTACACTGCTAAATTAGGGACGGCTAACGCAGATAGCCCTCGAGTAGCTTTGCGCGAAATTCAAAACAAACAAACCAATCACGGATACATATACTGTCATTTAGTAACAGCATGAAAAGTGATCGTAAATAAATAAAGTTGACAAGCTAGCTGATCGATGTCTATTGCAAACACAAAACAAATTAAGGTAAAATAATTATAGTAGTATTACCAATGGAAATATACACATAGTAACCTTAACTAGATTAAATTATTCAGAAATTACACTTATAAATACGAGGTCTGTTCAAAAAATACGCGTACTGTTTGAATTGCGCAGCTCCAGTTGGTTCCAGGGGAATCCGCTAGGTTCGCACAGATCAGCTGATTACGACGCCATTTCCCGATTGCAGATATCTTCATTTGTGTATTAGCTACGTGGTTTTAAGTGAAGTGCGATTTTTTTCGTTTGGCGGATTTCACGATGAATGACCTGAAGGAGCAACGACTTGCTGTGAAATTTTGTGTTAAACTAGGAAAATCTGCGACTGAAACTTTTGCTATGCTTAACACGGCTTACAGTGATGTTGCTAAAATTGTTTGTTTGTTTTGGAATTTCGCACAAAGCTACTCGAGGGCTATCTGTGCTAGCCGTCCCTAATTTAGCAGTGTAAGACTAGAGGGAAGGCAGCTAGTCATCACCGCCAACTTTTGGGCTACTCTTTTACCAACGAAAAGTGGGATTGACCGTCACATTATAACGCCCCCACGGCTGGGAGGGCGAGCATGTTTGGCGCGACTCGGGCGCAAACCCGCGACCCTCAGATTACGAAGCGCACGCCTTAACGCGCTAGGCCATGCCAGGCCATTTTTGAACAGACCTCATAGTTTCTTTAATAATTCTGAGCATTCTTACTAATATATCTAGAAAAATTAAAGAACCTCTTCCATTTTTAGAAAGTAAATATACAAATAATATTTCACTGAATAGTGTAAATCATTACTGAGCCTAGAATTATGTAATAATTTTTCTAATTAGATATTTTATCAGCTGAACAGCCTCTAATGCAGTAAGTTTGAGAGCTTACAATGTTAAAGTTATGATTCTGATACCTACGGTGGGAGAGTGCAGATAGTCCATTGTATATTTTTGTGCGTAGCAACAAAAAACACACGAAAGAATGAAAATTTTAATTTCGCGAAAGCGTTAACATTCATTAGATGAAAATTAATATCTTTACGTTAACCCTCTTTATTTTGCTCTATACTAACATTCTTAAATGCACTTAAAACAAATTTAAACACATTCATATCATGTGCGTTCCTAGAGGGAGGCCTCCCAAACCACCTATTTTTGTGGTGTAAAATAAAAATAAATGTCCTTATATTATTATAGCGCAGCTGTGTATGGTATTTAACGTTTTCTAGATAACGCTATTATTCTGATTAAGCATTTGACTTTCTTTTACTTGAAATAATCGAATAACTTCAGACCCCTCCTGTATTAACATATTGGCTTTTGTTCTTACCAATTAAAATCCCCCTTCAAACATATATATAGTACTGTGCAGAAGGGTTAAAACAAAGTCAGCAATTAGATTTCAGGCTACTTCGAAAGAACAATGGGAGGAAATATCAGATTTTCATAATATTCACATTTAGTACAATAGAAATTTAGTGGAACTGCTTGAGTTTAGAAAACAGTTAAATTTGTTTTTGCGTCTCCCTTTTGTTTTAATAATTGCAGACAGTCTTTCAGACATTGTTGTAACATATTTAATCAAAGTATTCTTTGGGATTTTACTACATAAGTCTCTGATACATTCTCACAAAGTTTGTTTGGAAGTAACTTTTGATTTATCAAGAATTCAACATCTGATCAACCACGTTAAGATTGGGGCTCTGTGTGTGTGGGAATGGGGGTAGCATTGCATTATTCGAATGACTCCAGCAGATTTTTTATTGGCTAAGTAATTTCTGCATAGGTTGGATGAGTGTTTGGGATCATGGATTTCATGGTAGTAGAACCCTTTACTACTAATACCAAACCACTTCAGTGTTTGATCAGTGTCTGATGGTACTTGTGTTGACCCATTATTCCATTTGTTTTGCAAACATCTCATGTCGCCTCAACAGAAAAACACCCCCAAACCACTACACTGCCTCCTCATGCTTCGTGGGAGATGCCATGCATTGTGCTAAGCATCTTCCACTTTCTTTCTGCCGAACATACAACCTACGCTTTGAACCAACTATTTCAAATTTGAACTCTACCGATCATAACACCATTTTAATTTCTTCAAAAGTCCAGTTTTTGTACTTTTTTTAGCAAATTTCAGTTTCTTAAAAGTACTTACAGATCGAAGTTGTAGCTTTTGACTGTTATACGACCAAAAATTCCATTTTCGTTTTGTCTTTTTGATACTGTATATCTGGAAACGTTTTTGTCATTTGGTACGTATTTGTCTATCTTATGCTTATCATTGAGTTTAGATGTTTTACCTCTCCCTTTCTTATTTTCAAATTTATCTGTCTCGGTATCACGATCTTGACAGTGTTTGGGGGACATTTAAAGTCTTCAGCAATGTGTCGGAGAGTCCAACCAACATCACGTAAAGTTTTTATGCAAACTCTCAGCTCTGTTGATAATTTTCTATGTGTTTTGGGCCGTGGCATGACAACAAAACTTAATATATAACGTTAAAAACTGTTTTTATCAAGGTTTATTTGTGGAGTGTTATTAAGTTGATTTCTTCTGTGGTTTGTTTTGAATTTTGCACAAAGCTACACGAGGACTATCTGCGCTAGCCGTCCCTACTTTAGCAGTGTAAGATTAGAGGGAAGGCAACTAGTCATCACCACCCACTGCCAACTCTTGGGCTACTCTTTTTGCCACCGAATAGTGGGATTGACCGAACATTATAACGCATCCACGGCTGAAAGGGCGAGCATTTTGGCGCGACCGGAATGCGAAATAGCCATAGAGTATTAACATTTAATACTACTTACGTTATATTTTTCCTGAATATATACATATATATCAGCCATGCATCTCTGATACGTCCTTTAATACTAAAGTAATACAGTATTGATTATTGTTAGTTTTCAAAGTTTGTAGCAGCTAAGTTGATTTTGAGTCATTGTTTGTTTTGTTTTTTAAATTTTGCACAAAGCTATTCGAGGGCTATCTGTGCTAGCCGTCCCTAATTTAGCAGTGTAAGACTAGAGGGAAGGCAGCTAGTCATCACCACCCACTGCCAACTCTTGGGCTACTTTTTTTACCAACGAATAGTGAGATTGACCGTCACATTATAACGCCCGCACGACTGAAAGGGAGAGCATGTTAGGCGCGACGGGGATGCGAACCCGCGACCCTCAGATTACGAGTCGCACGCCTTAACACGCTTAGCCATGCCGGGTACTTGAGTCATTACAAAGTTAACCATTGTAGTTTCAAAAGATATGTAATATTTAAATGTTTGGAGCATGCTAGAGTCATGAAGATTATTCAGAAAAAATTGTATTGAATGTTTCAATTTTTTTCACTAAATTAATTTATTATGAGGTTTATACAATAAAGTAAATGCTTATTTGTAACCAAACAGTAACAAAATTCAGGTTAAATGTATGAAAAGAATTATGAGGTTGTGTTCGGTTATTTAACATTTGTCGCCACTCGTAATAATTTGATTAGTGTGTTAGGCTTAGGTGTGAATTTAGTCGTGTGATGAAAGGGAAGCGACACCAACAGTAGTGTGTACGTACACGGCAGTGATAATACCGAAAATGTCCGAAGAAGATAACGTTATAACGGCGAAAGATCGATTGTTACAGGTACATAAACAAGAGAAAAAAGTTCTCCAAGGTATATAATTTTATACTTTAGTTTCATTTGAATGAATTCATTTTGAAATTTAAAATAAATAAACTGCTTTCAGTAATGTCATAGTATTAATATATAATTCAAGGCGTTATCACAGTTACCGTTACTGTTAATAATGTTCTTGTTGAAACTGTAACATTAACAGTGCAAGAGGGTTTGTTATTGTTTAGTGATTTATTTATATATAATTCCAGGTACATACTTCCAACTTGTCTGCACAAGAAATATGACTAATGGCTTGGTAGTACATTCATATTGAAATGATTGAATACGCTTTATTATTGCTTACCTAAAATGTTATTTTCACAAAGAAAACCGATAATAGTTCTTAAGTTGATAAATATTCTAATTCACTGCTAACTGTACTTCCGAAAAATATCCATACAGCTGTGTTGAAATTGTAGATTGTCATAATAATAAGATAGCAAACCCTATTGGTGAATTATTGCGATTAGAAGGCTCAGGTATTCTGAGGTGTTGCTATTTGAACCTTAATTATAAACTTAAAATGACTGAAATGAACAAAATCTGTGAAATTACGTTTTTGAGCTAAGAATTTTACCACCTTCTGCTAGTAAGATTTTAAAATTCTGCCCATGATGAAACTTCTGCACCACTGTCGTTGATAAAGAAGTAAATATATATTTGTATACACATGGAAAAGGAAGTCAGTTTGTAGAAAACCTTTACAATAAACCTATCTACATATTACTTTTAACTGTTTAGGCTTAGAAAAACATTATTTTCCCCAACTTGTTTCTTACCTGCAGAGTTGTTGAGAGTACTTCTTTAAGATTAAGGTCTAGTTTCTTCAGTTTATTAAAAACTTATTTTATATTTTAAGTTTATTAGTTTCCTGGTCAGTAAGTCACACTACAAGATAGTTGTTTCTGCCAAAATTAAATTTAATGTAACAGTTTTTTTATTTAGTTTTACAACCTATTCAGTTGCTTGTTTTGCCTAACTACTGATGTTGGGCCCATATGTGTGTGTAGTTTTGTATACAAATAAATAATAAATAAATAAATTTAAAATAGGTAAGGATCATATATAAGTAATCTGTTTAACTTTTTGTTTTTCTAAATTTTGAAAAGGTTGACTCATCTGATATGTCACATTGAATTTTTTCATTTTTTTTCCAAACAGGGTTATTTGTTTTGTAATTCTGAGAAGAGTTCCCAATTATGATTTTGGCTAGATAAATTAAGTGACCTTTCATACAGTTGGGATTCTTTTTCTGAGGTGTAGTGTAATTAAAAATACTACTGTAATGATGGTTTAAATTAAGTGGTATATCATTTATTTTTTACCTCTTTAATTCTTGACAGTAAACAAAAATAGATTATGGAATGAAGAACAAAATAGTAAACTAACTTCATTTAAGTCTTAGTTCATTATTATATAGTTTGTTTTTTTTTAATTAGCTCGTATACAAGATTTGAAGCATTCTGTGCCTAAAGGTGACAAAAAGAAAAAGAAAGAGATAGCAACACAGATAGCTGCTCTTGAAGAAGAAATAGCAAAAAAACATGAAAGTGAATTAAAAGGATTAGAATCATCAGTGTGTGAAGAAAAGGTAAATTTATGTAGTTTGAAGAAATAGCTGATAAGAATTATACTGTTATCAATCATAACCATTGGTGGTTATAAAATAATTACATAAGTCACTATTTAGGCCATATTTGAAGCATTTTTAATTTACCCCTGCCCTAGAATAAACATTAAATTGTTCAAAAGGGTTCAAAGGAGAGTTAGTAGGATGATAACTTGAAGAGTTGTCATACAAGGATAGTTTAAGGTATTTGAAATTTTCTCTCTCTTGAAAAGAGATATTAGAAAAGATCTGATTTTAAGATTTTTCACAGAATTTATGATGCTAACTTTTAAAGTTTTTTTTAATAATTAACAGTGGTTCTAGGATACATAAATATAAATTTTAGTGGGGCAGGAGTCATCTTTAGCTAACATAGTTTTATTTTTGTAACTCAGCCTGTGTTTGACCAAAGGGTTCATTGTTCTTATATTATATATTATTTGTGCAAAACTGTTGTTATGTTTAGAATGTTACCTAATGTTTAGGACCAATAAAAAAATAACTTTGTTGTTGTTATTGTTTTTACATCTTTGAAGTGTTCTAATGATTTGGATTTTAATTATTTTTTTATATTACTTGGCATCATTTTATTTCTGCATGTAGTGCCTCAATATTTTATATAGTTTATCTAACGTCTGATTATTATTGTTGTTTTTCTCAGGTTGATAAAATGACTAAGCACATGGGTGACTTAACTGTTTCCAGCAATTCACAAGTAAACCATCTTACCTCAGAGAAGCAACAGAAGACAACGAAAAGCCAAAAACGAAGGGTTAGTTTGCAAACAAAGAATTGGGTCAAAGGGTCTTACTGTTGTCTTTGCTGAAACTAAATTATTTTAGTAAGAAAAAAAACAACAAAAAAACTATATCATGTTCCACTGGAAGAAAAACATTCAAGTGATATGATTTCCTATTGTTGTTAAGTATTTTATGTTGTTAATACAGCAGATGTTCCCAGCAATAAGTCTAAACATCTGTTTACTTTTTTTCAAAATGCATTTATAATACCATCTGAAGAGATTTCAGTATTATCAGTATAGAATTCTACAATCCAACAGTGTAGTTGTGTTGTTATTATGATAAAAAGTATATTTCTACAGCCTTTGAAGATTATAATTTTCAATCAATATTTAGTTTGGGTTATGATCATTAAAGATAAAAATTCAAATCAGATTTGTCGATTTGATAGACTGATGGATATTTATTCATTTGATATTTTAGGGTACTTTATGGGATATAATTTTAATTTTTTGTGCTTTTGTTATTAACCTTTAATATATTTCATCTTACGCTGCAATTTAAAAGCAAGAAGTATGCAGAATTGTAAGGAGTTGTTGCATTATTTTTTAAAATGGTTAATTTTTTATGCACTTAAAACATTATGAAGGAAGTATATATATTATGATACATTTCCATTTAAGCAATTTTTGTTTCTAAGTTGTGCCTGTTGATAAGTTATGGCTTTGTAATCGTATATCACTATTTAGTCTGTAATATAATTTCATTCTAATGTTTTTCAGGAGAAAAAAGCTAATGAAGAAAGATTAAGAAAGCAGAGAATTGAAGAACAAGAAATAGAAAACTTGACTGGAATTCGAAACGTGGAGGCGGAGAAGTTGAAGGAGATGTTATCTCATCGAAAACTGGCTATATATGAGGTGTGAATAATTTCTTTTCAAAGTTACTTTTAAAGCTAATTAAATGGTAAGAGAATCCCAGAAATGCATAAATAATGACTAATGGCATGTTAAATAGTTTATAATATTTATGGGTATTATTAAAGCTGTCCAATACACACACACACACACACACACACACACACTACCATCCATGTCACAAATACATATATTTAATATATAATTTGTTGTATGTTTTTCTGATATATTATTTACATTCTCAGCAATGAGATATACTAAAAATGTATTTTACTTACTTTCAGAATAAAAGATGTTAATTTAAAGGTAATGACACGTAAAAATATTTTTCAAAGAATACTTGTTGTATTAAAGGCTCTCAAGTAATTGCACATATATTTACTGAGCTCTCTATAATTCTATATTTTCAGATTCCTTCTGATGGTAATTGGTAAGTTATGTTTACTGGTTTGTTTAAGAAATAGTTGTGTTTCTTGTTTTTACATGTGCAATTCCTTTATTTAGGCTATGAACTTAATTGTGGGAACTGCTCGTTATAAAAACTTTTCATCAGACTTTCAAAGTAGCACTAAAGTACATTTAATAAATTCTTCTTACAAGTTTAATATTTCTTTACTTTCAGTCTCTATAAAGCCATAGAACATCAGTTAGAGTTGAACAATATTGAGGTGAGAAATTATAGTAAAATGATGTCTTTTTGATTTGTTATTTGTCAATTTAAAATTCAAGCACGTTAACTATTGAGAGTTTCTGAGAAACATTTAACTAGAATTTAAATCTTAAAACCTCCATGGAATATGGGTGACTAAAATTATAATTAATATTAACCCATCTCTTGGTCGTTAAGCCTTCGTGATCAGTTTGCTAAGATCAACCTAAGAAACAAGATAATTGTTAAATGTCTATTTCTATTTTTTAATACTTCAAGTAACTGAACTAACAAGGCAAGTCAGATAACGGATGCTAAAAAAAAACGATATTCTTTTTCGATACATACACACATATTAGGTCATTCCATAAGTAATGTCTGAAAATTTAATACAGAATGTGCATCATCATTTCTGTCTTTGAAGAAGGTTTTAATGACTAAAATATGTAGTAGGACATGTATAAAAATGTTCAGACAAAATAAACTAACCCAACTCCACTTTTTTAGATCATTAGTCAAATAAACCCTTATGAAGATGGATGTGTCTGAGAAACACATTAGGCATACAATGCTTTATGAGTTTAAAAAAGGCAATAGTGCAGCACAAACTACACAAAACATTTAGGTGTTTATAGTGCAGAGTCTTTCAAGAAAGAAAATGTTGACGGTGGTTTCAGAAGTTCAGATCAGGTGACTACACTTCAAGTGATGCACCACGTTCAGGTCGTCCTGTTAAGTTCAATGATGACTTGCTGCTGGCAGCACTTGATGAAGTTTGTGCTGTAACAGTTGAAGAACTAACACAGAATCTTAATTCAACCCATTTAACAGTTCACTGTCATTTACAACTTGGAGAATGGATCCCCCATGATTTGACAAAAGCCAGCCTTAGACCAAGAGTGGACATTTGCACTCTTGTGAATGTAACTCACCTTTTTTGGACAGGCTAGCAACTGGAGATGAAAAGTGGATATTTTATAAAAATGTTAAGTACTGTGGATAATGATTCAATGCAGATAAACTGGCTAAAGCACAACCCAAAATAATCTCCACCCTAGGAAAGTCTTGTTAAGCATTTGGTGGGATCCAGTTTGAATTGCTGCCACTCAGTGTAACAATTACATCAGACTTCTATTGTCAACAGTTGGAGTGCTTGAATGTTGCACTGAAAGAAAAGAGGCCTGCTTTGATCAGTCATAAAGGTGTTGTGTTACATCACCATAATGCATGGCCCCATACAGCAAGGATCACATCTGCAAAGATTGTGAAGAGTTAGACTGGGAAAACTTCCACATCCTCCTTATTCTCCAGACCTTGCCCCATCTGATTGTCATCTATTTCAAAGTTTGTAGAACTGTCTTGATGGAAAAGAGCTTGGAACACATGAAGATGTCAAAACTACCCTCTCTACCTTCTTTTCGTTCAAACCCCAAGAATTTTATAGAAGTGGCATTCAGAAGCTTTTGAATTGGCAGGAAGTAATTAATAGTAATGGAGCTTACATTGTTGATTAAATAACAGTAAAAGGGTTTGAAATCCTTTCTCTTTTTCTGAACCTAAAATCGGACATTACTTAAGGGATGACCATATATATTATAAATTTACCAATTTCTGTTGAAAATAGTGACCATGAAAATCGAAAATATTTGTAAGAAAAACAATAAACTATAGGATAAATTGAAGTGATCTCACATGGGAAAGTAAGCTGTATTTTAAAAATATTCACTCTCTCTAATATTTGCTTGTTTGTGTTGTAAAGCTGCCATATCATTAGTTAATCATACATAAAATAAAAAAGAATTGAAATAATCAAACAGTTTGTCTACATTTAAATTATGGACACACACAGTTGGTTCTCTGCAGTTTTGTATTTGTTTAAAATGCATATCCAACTGAAACCTCTGACAGGAACTTGTAAAAGTCTAAAGTCTTTATTTTCTTATCTGATATCTTAGACATCTGTACCGATCTTAAGAGAACAAACAGCAAGCTACCTTAGAGAACATAGTACAGATTTTTTACCTTTTTTAACAAGTTCAAGAACAGGAGATATTATGACAGAAGGTAATGTATAGCAGGAGGACATCACAGTAAGTTAAGTTATTTGTTACAATATAGCTGTCTCCTTGTTTCGACAGTGAATTTTCTTGGTGTTTACACGTGTGTGAGGGGGTGGTGGTGTTGTCTTAATTTTACTCTTTAAACTGATTGAAATAATGTTTTTTTTTTAATTGTTTAGAAAGAAATTATTCAATATTGCATTTTTTCTTTTAGGCTATACATGCATATATGAAGTTTTTCAGTCATATCTGAGGGATTTTTCACTCTCCTGTAACAATAAGTAATGATGTATATTGAGTGTTGTCATGTGCTAATTGTAGTTTACAAAAGTATTGTCTCCACTGTGTTTGGTATGTATTAAATATTTGTTTCAGCACACATAATTTCAACAGATTCAATGTGATTTTAATGAGGAAAGCTAATAACTTTCCTTCTTCCTAAACAGATGAACTTGAAGAATATTGCAGTGAAATAGCTACCACTTCTGCATGGGGTGGACAGGTTGAGGTCGGTCTGATTCCAAAGTTACATTGTGTTGTTGTTAAAATGTGTGAACATGAATGTATATTGTTAACAGAACTTTCATTTATTTTTATTATAGTTAAGTGACACAAATGCAATTACAAAATGTTTTAAAACACGTAAATAATAACTACTGTATTCAGAACAAACGAACAATTTTTCTTTGTCCCTGTTCATTTGTAGTTGGTTGTTCATATTTTTAGTGACGTTGAGAAAACCCACTTGTAGAGAAAAATATGTATGTAAAAACGGCTCGTTTGGGTTGAGAAAATATTTTACAATGAGGAGCGAAGAAAGTTTCGACCTTCTTCAGTCATCGTCAGGTTCGCAAAGAAAGGAAGATGTATCTGACCGGAAGCTGATCACGTGTTTGAAAGGGGTTGTGTAATTGAGTGCTGGAATGTAGAGGGCGTGCTTAAATGTTTTAATATATAATTTTATATCATTTATTTTATTATTATTAATTATGTTCAACAACCACAACTATATACAAACAAATGCCCTAAGCATGGGCAATCCAGTATCACCAGTTCCAGGCAATATTTTTATGACACAAGTTGAAACACAAGCAATTAACACAGCGTTACATCCACCACTATACTGGTACAGATATGTAGATGACACGGTTGCGGGATTCAAATCTACAGAACACATACTTAATTTTTTTAATCACATTAACTCTATACATCCCAACATTAACTTCACATGTGAACAGGAAGAAAGCAATCAAAAATCATTTCTTAACCTCAAAATTACAAGAACCGACACACAATTTAAAACAGAAATCCACCGAATAATCACCCATACTGGACTTTACATTCCTTGAGACTCAGCACGTGAAACAAAACAAAAATTCAACTTACTAAGAAACCAAATAAACACAGCCATAAAACTGTGCTCACCAGATAAAATTAACGATGAATTAGACAAAATAAAACAATACTTCATCAACATCAATAAGTTTCCTCCACAAACTGTAGAAAACATTATACGCACACACCTAGACAAACAGCAAAATCAACTAACAAAAGTAAATATATTCCACGAATTAAAATATCACGAAACCATATACTGCTGCATACCATATACTCCCGACATCAACAGAAAAATAACCAACATTTGGCAAAAACTAGTAACAAAATATGACATTCCAGTTAATACCAAATTTATTCAAAAACCAGATACAAAACTGAGGTCTATACTATGTAAAAACTACACTGACAAACACCACACCAACATTATTTATAAAATACAATGTGATAACTGCTACGACTTCTATATTGGAGAAACAAGTAGAAAAATGGAAACCAGATTCAAAGAACATAAAAAGTCACCTTCACACGTTTTCGAACACTGCAAGTCAAATAAACACAACATAACCATAGAAAACACTCAAATACTAAATAAAGAAACAAACATAAACAAACGCAAAATTAAAGAAGCCTTACTTATACAACAACTTAAACCCAAAATAAACCAATACAAAAGAAAACCTTTATACCTATATTAATAAATATAATAATAATATAAAATTATATATTCAAACATCTAAGCACGCCCTTTACATTCTGACACTCAGTTACACAACCCCTTTCAAACATGTGGTCAGCTTCCAGTCAGTAACTTCTTCCTTTCTTTGTGAACCTGATGGTGACCAAAGAAGGTCGAAACGTTGTTTATTCCTCTATGTAAAAACATTTTCTCAAACCAAATGAGCCGTTTTTACATATATATTGTTCATATTTTATTTTTCCTCTGATTTAAAGTTAGCACACGTGCTCTCGCACTCACTGCCCAACTCATTTATCAGTCTTCATCAGCACTGAGTACTTATGAGCCAGAGACTCGTGTGTGTGGCTTGTGCCCACCTGCAGAGAACATATTGAAGAATAAACAGATTTATGAAGGAAATTGGTTCCTGTTTCCCTGTGAGTCAGACTGATCTCAAGGAAATGTGTGTTAAAACAACTTTGATTTCTAATATTAGAATATAGATTTACTATAAACACTTCTTAGAGTACTCAAGAAGATGACATTGACGAGGACACTTTTAGCAGAACTTTTATTCTGTTATGTTTAATAAAAATTTTAGTCTCAACCAAACCACAAATGAGGTTCATATTAGAATTTATAATTTTTGTTACTTTCAGCTTCGGATTATCTCGCACGTTTTTCAAACGCCGATTGAGGTGATTCAAGCTGACGGACCCAGTATTATTATTGGAGAAGAGTACATTAGACCTCCATTAATACTTAGGTATGTAGAATGTTCAATACTGGTGAAGTTTATAGTCTTTCTTTTAAAAAGAAGTTATTTAATGATGAAAAATTACAAAATTAATGAATGTTTATTTTAGTATAGCATTCTTTAGTGGCTCAGCAGTAAATCAATGGGCTTATAATGCTAAACTTCTAGTTTCAATACCTGTGATGGGCACAGCACAGAAAGCCAATTGTGAAAATTATGGTGATGTTAAAACATTATGAATACAGATAACTGACATTAAATATACAAGTAGGAAGTTTTTTGTATTGCATTATCATATTGTAGAGTTGTGGGAGTGAAACGTTTATTAACCCTAATATATTTGCTTTGATAATGATAAAATATGTAGTTTCACATGAAAAATATATATTTTAAAATGTAAAATCAATTTATTAGTTTTATGGTTTCTTTCTTTTTATTTGCTGTCAACAGTTACCACCGTTATGTTTATCAGCTTGGAGAACACTACAATTCTGTCATTCCTGCAACTATGGTGGAAGAAGAGAATGATGAATAATTGCTAACCCTATTAAGAAAACAAGTAATTATAAAGCTGATCTGATCCTGTCAGGAAATGCGTGTTTGTTCATAACGACAATTTAAAATATTTGTTCATTGTATTGTACAGCTGCAACAGAACCTGTGATTTAAAGTTGTCAGTAATGTCACGTTTTGACTTCCTAGTGTTTTCATTTGAAACAGTTGAGTGAACTGGTAACAGTGTAGTTTCTGCTTTCTCTCTTATTTTAACACTAGTATTATAACCATTTCATTTTTTTAATTCTACAAAAGTACCATTTAATTTTTTTTAAATTAATTACAGGAGCCGAAGAATATACAGACAGTTGTACGTTTCATAAAAACCTTCACTACCAGGGTTTCGCAAGTAAAACCCTTTAAGTTCGAATTCCCATCACACCAAACATGCTCGCCCTTTCAGTCATGGGGCGTTATAGTGTTTCGGTCAATCCCACTATTCGTTTGTAAAAGAGTAGCCCAAGAGTTGGCGGTTGGTGATGATGACTAGCTGCCTTTCCTCTAGTCTTACACTGCTAAATTAGGGACGGCTAGCGCAGTTAGCCCTCGTGTAGCTTTGCTCGAAATTCAAACCAAACCATTAAGTTCAGATTACTAAAATTTTAGGCTTAAGTACTTAAAACCTTAACGATAATACAATAATTATTGTTAAGTAAACACAGTGAATATTAACTAATAACATATCTAAACATACTGATATTACTCATCTAACAATGTGATCTGACGGAAAATATCGGGATCGTATTTAGAAAATCAATTTTTTCTCCGCACATGTCATCTATATACACTTGTGGCGTGCGCAAAACTTCAATACTTGTCTTCAAACAAATCATTAACTTATTGGTATATAAAAAGGGATGCGTTTTTATCGGAATACAATATTAGTTGGACTTGAGTAACACCTCCTCTTACATTTATTTTCCTGTAAACATTTAAAGAAATCGAGAAACATTCAACTAGGAAACGTGTATTATGGAAAGTAAAATAGTCCTGAGGTCTGTAGAAACGTCAGTACCGAAAATATGTTTTATGAAAACAAGACGTACATATAATTTTAAAGAGTCTGGTTATTTCCACTCAAATTTTATTGTCGTAAATTACTCTGAGCTAACATTGGGTTTCAAAAAAGTAGTTCTTGTTTGGTTTCAAAGCCCCGGAGTAAGTCATTACTTAATTAAATAATTACTTAGAGCATTAGTGTAGTTCGACATGGCCACGTGATTATGAGGCTCGCGGGTTCGAATCTCCGTCCCACCAAACATGTTCGTCCTTTCAGCAGTGGGAGCGTTATAGTCAATCCCACTATTCGTAGGTAAAAGAGTTGGCGGTGGGTGATGAGGATTAGCTTCTTTCCCTCTAATCTTTTGATCCTAAATTAGGGACGCCTATCGCAGATAGTTTTGCTCGAAATTCACACCATCAGTGTAAAAAGTAGGGGTTAAAAGGATTACCTATTTTTGTAGGATATATCTAGTTGACACGGCTAGTTCGGTGGCATCGCGGTTCGAACCTGCACCCCGCTAATTCATGGTATGTCTTCGGGTTTACAACGCTAAAATCAGGGGTTCTATTCCCCTCGGTGGGCTCAGCAGATAGCCCGATGTGGCTTTGCTATAAGAAAACAAACAATCTAGTTGATTTCTAGCATACATGAAGAAAAAACAAAATCGTGAAATGGTAATGCGTATGCTAACGCGTTTTTATGTTATACACATTGCATTTGCAATATCTACGTGTGATTAAGAAACCTTTAACGAATAAACGGTATTCTCATCTTAACAAGTTCTTTTGAAGATGCCTTTTGCGAATGAACGCTGGACATCGGCGACGCCAAGTTCTACACCGCTTAAAACAATGTATCCGACCACATCGAAGGGTTCATGTAACGAGTTTCTTACACCAATGAAATGTTGGCTTTGTCTATTTGTTTTTGAATTTCACGCTGAGCTACACAAGTGCCATCTGCGCTAGCCCCCCTTAATTTAACAGTTAGCCATCACCACTCACCGCCAACTCTCAGGTAACTTTTACCAATGAATAGTGGGATTGACCGTAAAGTTATAACGTTCCCACGGCTGAAAGGGTGAACATTTGATGTGATAGGGATTCGAACTCGCGACCCTCAAATTACTATTCGAGCGCCTTAACCACTTGGCCATGCTGGGTCAAGGATCTTAAGTTGATCGTTAAATGCTGTGAACCATGACCACTTAAGTATTTCTTCATCGATTGAAACATACAAACAAAAGAAAGACAGAGAAAGAGATCGAACCTAGTAATAAAGGCAATTTCTCGAATAATGCTGGGATTTCTTATGCCAAAATAAAACTGTTCAAAATTTATCATGGCTTGTTTTTGAATTTTGCGCAAAGTTACTCAAGGGCTATCCACGCTAGCCGTTCCTATTTTAGCAGTGTAAAACTAGAGGGAAGACAGCTAGTTATTAGCACCCACTACCAACTCTTGAACTACTCTTTTATCAACGAGTAGTGGGATTGACCGTCACATTATAACGCCCTTCACGGCTGAAATGGCGGGCGTGTTTGGTGCCATGGGGATTCGAACCCGCGACTCTCGGATTACGACTGGAACGCCTTAACCCACCTTGATATATCGAGACTTTATCATTGCAACAATTTATAAGGAGGTTAATATATATCATGAACTGACCTTCACCAGTATTTCTTTTCACATCTCCATGACTGACCTCTCTCCGTTGTGGAGAAGGCTGAATGTAATATGTATCTTTATAAATAAATAAATTTACCGTTCTGATTCTAAAAATGGGTTCGGGAGAATCCTTAGATCGGTCGCAACCTCCCTAAGTAAATAATAAATGTTATGCACAATTTCCTGCCATTGTTTCTTTGTCTTACCACAAATACACGTTTTGCTTGGTGCCTGCAGTTATGGAGATATAAAGTCATGTTCAGATTGGAGATTTACAATTTCCAGGATAGAGTTACACCTTGTGTTAAATTTAAAATATATATATGGATTAGTTTGTGTCTAGACCATCCAGAAAGAGACCTGCAAAAGGTCATACTCCAGTAAGAAAAGAGACTGCAGCGACAGAAGCCATCCATAAGCCCTAGTCAAATATGCAACGCAGTCAGTAGGGAACTCTATTAAGACACGAGGTTAACCGGCTACGGTTCACCTTGTTATGTCTTTCAGTCATTCCTGCAATTCAACTACTAGAGTATGAAACAGAATATAATATTCATGCTATTTCATAGGAAGACATACCGATGAAGTCTGTAAACCCAACGTCTATAGGTTTCTGTGTAATTGAACTAATGAAATTTTGAGGGAAGCGTGGTGTGCTTTGGACATGGAAGCCTTCTTTCAGGGCCTTTTGCAATAGAAACTTCGTTGTAGGGCTGTCGCTAAGATGCACGATTATAAGACAGAGCATGACCGGAGATTTTCGACATGCAATTTAATGATGCAGTTTTTGGTGGTGTTCCAAATCTGATTTTATATAACGTACTCAACCTGTAATAAGTTTGTTTGTTTTTCCTGCTGAATTACATCGGAATCAGCTGTATATTAAAAATAGAAGAGAAGTGATTATGGTGCGATCATATATTTAACTGATGGTAGGCGCTAATAACGGTTTACTATAACTAACTTGTCTGTAGCAGCGTTTAGCGCCATCTATATAATTATCATTTCGAGCAAAATATTAAAGATGGTAACAATAATAAAGTTCTCAGTGTGTGTGTTGTTATTTCTTGTAGCACAGCCACATCATTCTATCTACTGTGTCCAGCGACCCCCCGCTAGTACAGCGGTATGTCTCCGGATTTACAACGCTAAAATCAGGGGTTCGATTCCTCTCGGTGGGTTCAGCAGATAGTCCGATGTGGCTTTGTTATAAAAAAAAAAACATGTCCAACAAAGGGAATCGAATCCCTGATTTTAGAGTTATAAATCCAAAGACTTATCGCTTCCCCACCGGGAGACTAAAGCAGTCACTTTTTTTCAGTCTATTTAACTTTGAATCAATGTAGACCAAATTATAAAAAAAAATTAAATTGGAATTAATCTACATGTTCAAACCACAGTCAGTTTTTCTTGTACAACTTGAAATGACAAGTTCAACTTATCTTCTAAAAGTTTTCCTACTACAGAAGGAGATATTTTAGGGTTGAAAAGTCAAAACACACAAGTTATATACAATAATCTCAGAAACGTTTAGTTGTAAACCCACATGAAACCGATAGGCCTTTAAACAAAAAATATCTTCGTTCAACAGACCGTGTACATTCTGCGCTATGGACTTGTAAGAACTTTGCGTAAAATAGTAACAACCAGGACATAAATACGTACGTAATTGATGTTCGTCCGTAGAATTCAGGAAAGCGTTCTGTTTCACGAATAAATAGAAACTAAATTAAAAGTAATAAATACTTTTGTTTCTTGCTTATCAAGTTCATATGTCATGCTGTATTGTAGCTTACAGAGTGCATAATTCTTCTCGTGATTCATGGCATGAGCACGTTTTATTGACGTCATGACGTGTATAATAAGTGGTGCGAGTGGTTAAAAGATGAGACTCCTCCAGGCGATTTTTTGGGGTAAATATTCCGCCCTTTTTTTGTAAAATATAACCCAAAATAATATTCAAACACGCCCTACCAGAATACGTAGAGGTAAGCAGTACAGAACAAATATATTGTATTACGTCATAAGGGACCCCACCAGGTCAGCAATAAGTTTACAAAAATACAAGGCTAAAAATTAGAGGTTCGATTCCCTGTGGTGAACAGTAGGTAGATAGTTTTTTAATGGAGCTATTGCTAAAAACAAACCAACCTGACGGTTCTCATTAATTTCATTTTTTTTATAAATAAATAATTCCGTATAAAAGTTTGATATAAATGTATTGGTTTAAAGTTAAGGTCAAAGCTACATAATGGGTTATCTGTGCTCTTCCCACCAAGGTTAGCAAAACTCGGTTTCTAGCGTTGAAAGTCGGTAGATATAATGCTGTGCCACACAGTCAGTCACCAGTATATGTGAATATACTTACAAGGGTTTTGTTTTTGCTTAAGGTACTTGCTATGTTTATTCTTTTTTTTTCACATAAATAAACAACACTTCCACTGTTATTTTTTATATAAGACGAACACTTCATTATAGTTTTATAGCCTATACTTCGTCAGTGAATAAAGGACATTTGTAAGTGTCACTTTTTCAGTTTATACACCACAAAAATAATCAAAATTAGGCTAAATTTCAGTCCTCGATTTTGTTGTTTTTTCCTGCTTCAGCTGTCCCCAGTGGCACAGCGATGCATCTGTGGACTCGCATCTTTAAAAACCAAATTTCGATACCCCTGGTGCACAGCACCGACAACTCATTGTGTAGCTAAATTCCAAACAACTACTTCAACTAATAAATTAACAAATATCATATTCTAGTTCTAATGTTTTTAAAATTCAGCTTGAGATAAAAATAAGTAGTGTAACTGTTACACTAATATAATCTTGTAGAAACTGTTTGTTTTCTTGTGAATCATAAAGTGGCACAGTGTGCTGGATCGAACCCCTAATTTTAGCTTTATAAGTCCCCAAGCTTTCTGTTGAGCCACAGGAGTCGAACTATAAATTATCTTGCGTATATAAAATTAACCAATCCAAGAAATGTATTAAGTAAGGTTCGTTTCAAAGCGCAATTTATGTTAAGACTAGAGTTTAGCATAAGTTATAGGCATGATCGTTTCTTGAAACACCAGTTGTAGGAAGACAGTTTAATTGATTGGTTTGAATCTCTCACAAAGCTACACTAGGGCTATCAGCACTAGCCGTCCTTAACCTAGCAGTGTAAGACCAGAGGGAAGGCAACAAGCTAGTCATCACCATTCACCGCCTACTTTTGGGCTACTCTTTTACTAACGAATAGTGGGATTGACCGTTACATCATAACGCCCCCACAGCTGCAAGAGCGAGCATGTTTGGTGTGACGGGGATTCGAACCTGCGACCTTCAGATTATCAGTTTAATTGAAAACATTGCACCTCTTGTTATTTGAAACCATTGCATTGCACTAAAATATTTTTAACCACTGGTTCTAACACGCTTGGAACGTGCAAAGAGTATATATACATGTATGTGTGTGTGTGCGAAACACGTAAGTTATTTCAATGAAATAAACAACTTTGATGCAGTTACAAACTATGCAAATTATAACAGAAGTAATTACCCTCTGTGTTTATTTGTAATGTATTTCAACGTGTTATTGTCAATGACAGATTTCTCCTAGTTAGTATTATTTCCTTTTTTTATATGTCTAGGAAGAACTGGACTCCAATTACATACAACTAACAAAATAATAATAACTTAAAATCGCTGTACAAGATAATTGAGCTGTTAACAAAACATGCTTGTATCACGTGACACTTTCGTGAGTCTCCTCTAAACAACAAACACCTTCATGAAAGTTACCATGTTTATATGGTGTGGCGTTTCAGTAAGTCTGTACCTAAAACAGAAAACACCTTTCAACAGTGTATGCAGGGATAAGGGTTGCTGGGATAGATAAACAGTTTGTTTTTTTACAATGAGAGATTGAAAGTGTAAGGAATTGCTAAAAACAGCCCAATCTAGTGGAGGTTTGGGAGCCATGCCTCTCAGAAAATTAATTTAATAATATAATTTACAGTTGCTGTATGTGTCAAGCATGTGAAATTGTGGGTTCTACAGTACTACCTATTCTGATGCCTCTGCTTTCATAAAAGTTACTATGCCTATATAGTGTGACACTTTCACTTAGAAGGTCTGCCATGCTTATATTGTGTGACACTTTCACTCAGAAGTTGTTATAATTACTGTTCTGAGCCTTTTTCGATGACATCAGACCCACTCCAGAGATCAAGACGAGTTGTTTGCTGGTTCCGTAGCTCTTCTCAGTAATGAGCAGATTAATTCAAACAAAAAGAAATAATAATAATAAACAGTTTAGTGTGGAGAATAAACTAAATGCACTTTCGCAGGGTCTCCGAAAGTGCTCTGTTTCAAGAGTAAACAAAACCAAAATTAAGAATGTTGTTTATTTCTTGGTTTACAAGTTCATACGTCATGCTGTGTTGTAGCCTAAAGGATGCATAATTCTTCTCGTGATTCATGACATGCGCACGTTTTACTGACGTCACAACAGTACAAATTGCTAATATCATCCGTAGAGGGCCTGTCGCTTAATGCTCGTGCTCTGACGGCACTGGATATAATAGCCATGGGATATATTATTATATATTCTTCTCAAGTGTTGCTCATAAATTCTTATAATCAGAGTCAAAACAAAGAGACGTGAGTACGTACAATTACCCCGGAATACCCGGATCGAGAGAAAAAAATAGTTACAAACTAGATTTCTTATTGAATAACATATACTTGCAACTATGTCATTACAACAAAAGCGATTTTAAATGTTTGATATAAATATATTATTTTGTAATGTTTCATTAAGATACTCTTTAAAGATTGAACATCAAGTAAGCGGATCTTGAATATAACAATTTTTTATAACTATTAGATCACTTCATTTTTAATTTTTTAAACACGTTCGTAAATTGTGACGAAATATGGTCACGTGCTAAGTTGAAATGTTTCAGGTAAAATCGCTCAGCACCAATCATGTCACACACGGTACATCCATAAATTATTACGAAGGATTGGTGCCCAGAATCCAACTGTTGTTATAAACTATATTTTTTCATATTGCAACTTGTTTGTTTGCTAGAGGAAGCTGCATGTCATAATGATGACGTTAAAATAGAAAATATAAATGATGTAATCCTGGAAAACCTACAAATTTTTAAAATATCTTAAGTCAACATTTCTAGAAAATTCGAAGGTAGATTATAAATAAGGTAGTTGAGGACATAGTAAAGTTTTTCTAGCTGGTAGAATAAATAAGGCAGGTGTGTTTTTGTTTCAGCTGTGAAGTGCTGAAAGTAAGTTAACTGTTTATTTTTGAATTTCACGCAAACCTACACGAGGGCTATCTGCGCTAGCCGTCCCTAATTTAGCAGTGTAAGGTTAGAAGAAAGGCAGCTAGTCATCACCACCCACCACCAACTCTTAGGCTACTCTTTTACCAACGAATAGTGGGATTGATCGTCACACTATAACGCCCCAAGGCTGAAAGGGAGGGCATATTTGGTATGACGGGGATTCGAATCCGCAACCCTCAGATTACCAATCGTGTACTTTAACCACCTGGTCATCCTGGGCCAAGCAAGTTCTTTACGCTAGTGCAGTGCAGTAAATGTCATTTGTAAACACAGCCTACAAATTTTACATTTTCGTGCCTGTAAAAATGTTATAAAATGTTATTAAAATGGAGGCTGTTTCACAAAACAATATAAAGAACCGCCAACGAAAGAAAAATATTACAAGCGTAGTAACAATTTCGAAAAAAAACACAAAAAATACAACTACTGTTTTGGTGATACTCGTGTTTTTTGTGTTCTTGCAAATTAGAGTGATGTTATTTGTGTCTGTAAAAGTTGACTTTAAAAAATCTGTATAGTGAAGAAGCAAATTTAAATTTTGCGTATGACTGGAATAAGCACTTAGTATATCGACTTGTGGCCAGGTGATTAAGGCACTCAATTCCTACTCTGAGGGTCGCGGGTTCGAATCCCTGTCACACCAAACATGCTCCCCTTTGAGTCGTGGAGGAATTATAAGTAAAGGTCAATCCCACTATTCGTTGGAGGTGAGGTGGTGATGACTAGGTTTCTTCCCTCTAGATTTACATTGTTAAATTAAGGAAGGCTAGCGCAGATAGTCCTCGTATAGCTTTGCGCAAAATTAAAAAACAAACAAACAAACAATCGACTTGCCTTTAAATTAACTTGAAAATTGTAGAATTTTCGTGTAAAGATGCTGCTTAAATGTACATTTGTATATAGCTCCTCTACATTCATAGATTAGAGAGAATGTGAATACTTTCTATACTGAAGGTGTTGGCACCAATAATTCATAACATTATTCACTTATGTTGTCAAGGTATTGTTGACTATAACCATAGTACCGTATTTAAATAAAACCAAAGAGTTAGTTTGTTTCGAATTTTGCGCAAAGGTACACGAGGGATATCTGCGCTAACTGTTTCTAATTTGATAGTGGAAGACAAGAGCGAAGGCAGCTAGTCATCACCACCTACCGTCAATCGTGAACTACTCTTTTACCAACGAATATTGGACTTGGCTGAAACATTATAACGCCCCCACGGCTACATATTTGATGAGGAGGGGATTTGAACCTGTAACCTTCAGATTGCGAGTAAAGCATCCTAACCACCAGGTGGCCTCAACGAAAAAAACAAAATTGTTTGTTTTTTTGTTTTTTGGAATTTCGCACAAAGCTACTCGAGGGCTATCTGTGCTAGCCGTCCCTAATTTAGCAGTGTAAGACTAGAGGGAAGGCAGCTAGTCATCACCACCCACCGCCAACTCTTGGGCTACTCTTTTACCAACGAATAGTGTGATTAATCATAACGTTATAACGCCTTCATGGGATTGACCGTCACATTATACACCCCCACGGCTGGGAGGGCGAGCATGTTTAGCGCGAACCCGCGAACCTCGGATTACGAATCGCACGCCTTGCGCGCTTGGCCATGCCAGGCAAAAAAAACAAACAAAATACTTAGGTTACACTTTTGCCTGTTGGTGAAAACAATAGATTTGAGCGATTATTATGATATATAAATAAATTCAAGCACTTAAGATACATATATAATTATTTTAATAGAATGCTATTATCTCGATCTTGTAAAACTAAATAACATTAGGCTCCCCGCTAGTACAGCGGTATGTCTCCGGATTTACAACGCTAAAATCAGGGGTTCGATTCCCCTCGGTGGGCTGAGCAGATACCCTATGTGGCTTTGCTATAAGAAAAACACAAATAACATTAAGGTACATTTTACACATAACATCCGAGTGTGTGTTGTTGTTTTAGTTTTTGAAATGACAAAAAAGAAACAAATACATTATTCATAAACCATTACACACTCGATAGTACTTTGTTTTCATATTCAAATTACTATTATGATATTGTTTCAGTTGGATGAAATGCAATGCACATTGTTATAAATGTTTAGACCAGTTAAATGTCGAAAATATTTCGTTGGTTTTAAAATACTATTACAGTGATAATAATGTCCAATTATACATTTTACGTAGCCTGTTGTTTAGAAATTATTGTGGCACGTGCCTTCTTACACCCCTGTAATAACAAATGAGTCACAAACTCACATTAATGTAAACGAATAAGTTATCAATAGTGCAGTTTAATTTCATTAATTGCCGCTGAAGTATTGTAGCAACTGTAGCGACGCCAAGCGGTGGCGAGGGATAGCAGCTATCACTCCTAAAATCGTTTACCATAAAATTTTATTGAAAGCTAGAACTCCCAGAATGCTATTCCTTCAGCTGCTAGGCAACCTTGTACAAAGACAACCCACACCGTAAAGAATTATCCATTTCTCGTCACGCCTTCTCTACTGTACTAACTTTTCCCCAACTTTAGTCTTACACGCTTCCTTTAATAAATATGTGGTTTCCTGTAGGCCCTCTCTCTTTTTTTAAATGATTGAAAGACTGAGTTGTGTGGTGAATGTAATACATGGATATACATTAAAATACTGTATGTGTTGCAGTAATTATTTACTAGTTTCATCAACAGAAAATAAATTAAAACGTCTAATTTTGCATTATTTCATTAAAGACTCCACCCCATTCCATCGCGCGACCCAAAAAGCATCATTTGTACCCTCCTGGGAGCATTCCACATTTTGGAACCGCTATTCTATACGTTTTCTTCCACTTATCCTTAAAAAAACAAAACATCGCATCCTACGCCTATCTACCTGCTACGCCTTCGTTTTTACATTTTGATAACCCAGAAGTTGATATTGTTTAAAAGCTAAAATGTAAAATTACTCAGTATTGTATAACACGTGGACCTGAAATAGAAAGAAACCAGTTGGCAGTTTGAGAAGTTTAATTAACATTTAAGCTAAAGTTAACACACAAACGTTATGTTTCTGAACGTATATTTGACCTTCCCATTCATTCTAATAGTGGCCCGGCAGAGCCAGGTGGTTACGGCACTCGACTCGTAATCCTCTTTCCACCAAACATGTTCCTCCTTTCAGCTGTGGGGGCATTAATATAGTGACGGCCAATCCCACTATTCGTTGGTAAAAGAGTAGCCCAAGAGTTGGCGGTGGGTGGTGATAACTAGCTGCCTTCCCTCTAGTCTTACACTGGAAAATTAGGAACGGCTAGCACAGATAGTTCTCGTGTAGCTTTGCGCGAAATTAAAAAAAAAAGTGATATATTTTGATTTTTTTTTATACGAGTGATGAAACGTTTCAAGTTATGCCTCCGATCTAAACATATTTTTCAAAAACTATATGTTACTGTACTGATCTTCCAGGTCTGATACTTTCATATGTTAAGTTCTCGTACCTAACAGACATGTTCCGATTAAAACAAAAGTTCGCGCTTTTTTGTTGTTTTGCTTTCGAATAAAAATACATTGGGCTAATTGCCTTGCCCACAGCGGGGAATCGAACCACGAATTGTATTAGCGTTGCAAATCCATAAACTTACCGTTGTCATACCGTGGAACGTGTGTGTTATTAAGCGCAGAACTACACTGGGGGCGACCTATGCTCGCCTCTGTTATCGAAACCCGACTATTAGCGTTATATGTCCACCGATTTATTAGGAAATTTAACGTGTATGTGCCATTATTCTATCGTAACGTTGACAGTACTGGTTTACATTATGTATATTATAAAATTATTTCTACTATCATACACATTTTGCTAAGTACATATGCTTTCTGATCATTTATGTGGTATACATACCAACAAACTATCAATATAAAATGCTCTACGATTGTGAATCAGTAAATATCATTATGAAAATGTAGCTTCGTAAGACCCATACACTTTCAGTAAATATCATTAGGGGGAGATAAATTTATACCACTCTCATTTGATGGGGTATGGGGAACTACTCCTCCTGAAAAAGTTTGTAAAATGATATCTTCAAGTTGCTTTTTTTGTTTTATTTTTCAGTCATTCGATCCAAAAACTTCACGCGCAGTTCAGTGCGCATTGTTTTACTATTGAGGCACGTGCCATGCTACAACAGGATTGACGGTTTAGTTTGACGTCATTACTTTTGTACTCTACGTTAAGGCAAAGGGCAAGCCTAATGGAAATATAAGAGAAGAAATAGGGCAGCTTTGGTGACGTCATACATATTTTTCTTTGGCTTATATTAGTTGCCAGATATCCAAGACCGAAGCAATGTGCTATCCTGGTTAGTTTCGTGATAGGAAAGGTGGAGAGAGAACTTATTTTCGAGTAGAAGAGGTTTACGATATTAAGAAACAGGTGAGAGGTTTGTAAAAACTGTTGTGATACACGCGTGTGTTTGAGGCAATGCTACGTTTGACACGTGTTTAAGTTTTAACATTTGTGATCGAACACTCTTATTATCTTCGCTAGAAATTATAGGATTTAGAAGTATCGTAATAATCTGACTACTTGTGGTGTTTTATTATGGTAATCTTAACAGCTCGAACAACAAATAATTTATAACTATGAAACTGCAACGTGCGAGAGGGGTAAGTCACTTCTGCACAAGTTTCGTCTTACGCTACCGTTAAAAAAACAAATTAAGGTAGGATTCGAGTATCTTTGTTTTTGTGTTATTCTTTAAATCTCCTGAACTCGACCACTAATGACTAAATTTGGTTATAAGGAATGAGTTATTGTCTTAAAATTATTGAGTTATTGTAGTGGTAGACTCCGTATATGAATTCGCTGAAACAGTCGTGATCTTCCTCAATAATGTATTTAGGACGGGATTAGAGTGAGCTCAACCCCAGAGTCAATGGTCATAATGGGGTATTGATAGTCTTATTCTATGGGAAAATTGCATGGGATGCAAGTTCCCCACAACCTTAAATTCATCACTAATCGTCACTCGACTTTTATTGTTGTCTGTCCACGCACGACCTAATCTCTGGCCACTCGGACAAGTTCTTGAAAACTTCCCAATATCAGTTCGTGTTTATACTGAGCCCTCACTTCGCCGTGTGAAGTTTTAATTGGTGATTTATCTTTTATACTCGTTAACAGAATCTTTAAAACCTTAATAAAATTTTAGAAAAGTACCTAACAAACATATTCGGAGCTTTTAAAAAAACAATTGCCGAAACACTTGCTGTAACTTAAAAGTGTAAGTGTATTTGCTTTTAAAATGTAAAACTACATAGACAATCCTATTTTAACTTGTTTTAGCATAAGTCACAATTTTCACTGATTGCTATAATCTTACAGTAAGAAAATGTCTCGTTAAAGTTTAACGCATACTTGCTCAGAAAGCAAGTTTTTGTTGTTTTTTTAGTTCGTAAGAATTGTCACTTGGTTAACGTTAAACTTGTAGATTTTTGTTCTCTTTGTGGGCTTCTTTCGTTCTCTCTACATCCGTACGCAGTGGACTTGTAAATACCAGTTTCCCATCTATTATTTTGGTAGTCGAAAGGCGATAAAGTAACTCCTTAATTTTTTTTAATTCTTGCTCTTTAAAAAACGACTATCTGGTATTTGAAAAACAAGAGTTGGAGCTCTTGAATGGAGAACGTGTTTGAGTACGACAGTGTTTGGGAAATCTGGGGAGAGGTAAGTGTTGAAAACTAGGTGCTGTCGTATTGGAATTTGTGCTAACTTTATTACAGTTTATTAAATATTAATCATTTGTAAGTATTTTTTCATGGTTCGCAAAACTTGTACACCATGACAGTTAGCTTCTACTGACCAAACCTATAAGCAAGTACAAGTAGACACACTTGCACATGTAACTTATTGTTGTACTGATTCATGCATATTTATTATAAGCATCTATTTACCTACAAATAACTTCTAAAGTACAAGTTAAAGTTCTTAAACACAGTCCGTCAAATTGTTAGTCTGGCTACTGCTCGGACCTAAGTTGGCGCACGCAAAAGTTTTTTCAAAGCTTTTTTAAACGTTTCCGATACTTCCAGATGTTTTAAATTCGTTCGTATGACTTGGAGATTACCGTTAAACTGAAGAATTGATTTTTTTTCTTAAATCACTGTACGTACACCAGATGTCTTCGACGTTTTCTAGTTGAATGTTTTTAGGAGGTAAAAATAAGCCACCAGACCTCCCCTCCCGTCCTATAATACCTCATATTAATAAGTAATACACTCATTAATGCTCTTTAGTACCATCTAAATGAAATGGACTGTCTCTAGGGTATCATGTATGAGGAATGGGGGGGGTCTCGGTATATTTAACATTTGGAAACTTTTCAATTGTAGCCTCGAAATTAAAATGCATACCTGTATACTCTCAAATCAATATGGAAATAAAATTATCTTTTGAAAACCTTAGCACATCCGTGCTATGGCTACGGAAGGTTTTTTGTAATCTTTCTACTTGCTGTTATATGTGGGGTGGGGGAATATTTTAAAAGAATTTTAATTAGTGACTTTGAGTGGGGGATCTTTATCTTATTTAGAAGCTTAAAGTCAAACCGTTAAGAGATTTACCGTAATTTAAATGGGGTAAAAAAAATGGTATGGAGATTTGTTTCATTTCCAGTCAAACTATTTGTTGTACTTACTACTTACCATTCAAAATCAAGCCTCAAGAGTTCATTATCCAGCTCCAATTGGCCCCTGTGAACGAACGTAATTCGAGTAATCAGAAACGGCTGATATTTGTAGACATTGAAGTATCTTTTATAACCCTCACATGCACACCAAAGGTTTGGGTTCCCTTATTACACTTGAGACTCCTAGAATATGCGGTGTCCAACGTGGGTCTCTTGTTAGAAATGTGGCCAGTCTTTATAATTACAGATAAATAAACACAATGTATGAAAACGATTGATTCTGTTGCTTTGTAAATCAAAATCTCTTCAGAACAAGCGAAAGTACATAATTGGAAACTTTCGAATTTAGGGTAACAAAACCGACTTTACTCCTCAGTATACCTAATAAATGCAAGATGTTTGAGAAGGAGGGTAACATTAATGGAATTTTACTTTATAATTAGTAGGAACTCCTCTTAAGGATAGTGGGTTTTTATTGTTTAATATTCAAGGTTTACTATTCAATATTAACTGGCAAAACAAAAAAGTATTGTATTGTGTAAGACTAAATGTTCATTACTTTGAATGGTCATAATGCATTTGTAGCACTGAGAAATTACTCTCATTTAGGCTCTGTAAGGGACCCCTTGAGTATAATTCTAAAGACATGTAGTAAGTTTTTTTTTTTTTTTTTTAATCTTGCTAAGTGAGAAACGACCATTTATTGTATTAAGATATTTTAATATTAACCTTGCAAGTGATAAAGAATGCACTAAATATTGTTTATAATCCAAATAACTTTGTAACAAACTCTTGACCATCAATAACAAAAGCATTAATCAATTAACAATGCTTTTTTTTTCGCTTATAAGCTGTTAGGACATTTTATTAATAAATGACCAGTTCCCCTTCTAATTACTCTCGTTTTAATTATGTTAATTACTATAACTCTCCTAAACTAGAACAATGATGATGTCAAGAATCTGTCTTCCATTTTCAAAGTGAAGTTGTGCAGGAGTCCTCCTCCTCGAGGAGTATCGTTCGTTTAAATATCACTCGTTTAACGAGACAACTTTTAATTTTCTTCTCCTTTTTATCTTTCAGTTGTGTTGCATTAGAGGAGTACAAGGCAACTTAAAATTCGGTAGGTGTTGGGATTTGTATATTCGACAGGATTACTTTCAGCAGGTGTCTGATCGGTCGGCAATAACTTCAAGAAACTGATACCACACAACGAAGTTTACAAAATAATATAGTAAACTCAAACTTGCGTAAAACAAATTTTTGTATTTGTTATTGCACATGTATCCAGCACCTTAATTTTTATCAAATCTACACTGCGCTGCACTACTTACTTTAGAATACAATTGACAAAACGAATTATTTTCCTTTTTTTTTTTATCGCAATGTCGTCAGTGATAGATTCATTCAAGTTACCAGAGTGTATCCAGAACTTTTAATATTTCTTGGTCGTCGTCAAAAGTCCACACACGCACACACTGGGTTCAATAATTTGCTTTTTAGATCCCAACTGACAAGGCGAATTATTAGTCTCTATTCCTATTTGAATAGAAACTGTAAAACTGGATTTATATGTCGCCCATTACGGCTGAACAGACAACTACGCAGTCTAACTTTTTTTTTACTTTCAGTTACTTAAGTTCTCTATCTGCTCGATAAAAAAAAAAAAAAAAATGTCTAGACCTCTAGTAACAATATTAAGCATTGAGAAAAACGTAGCTTGATACAAGATGACATCAACATTACAAAAGCCTAGTAGAATGATTAAACTACACGCGCAACGTGCGACTTGTAGTTGCGTAATGAAACTTAACTATCGCTTTTAAAATAATTAGGTGTTAAATCTTATGAAAACTAGATGAGTAATTTTTAAACCAAACAGTCTGCTATCTCCAGCAGGTAGAGATAGATGCTCATTTGACTAAGCGAATGTAGGCAACAGGATTTAAAAGCTTTTGGGTTCTGGATTATATATATATATATATTTTACTGAGACATACAAATTCTAAGTATTTTCGAAATTCCAGCAATTCACCAAGAAGTATTTTTCTTTTAAATTTTATCATCCCTATGGATTATTCAGGGGGATCCCTAATAGTTTCAGATCGTCAAGTGTGTAATAACCTAATACCAGGGCTCTGAGGGCCGACTTTAATACAGCAAACGTTAGCACTAGTGCAAATTTATTTACGCCATTTAATTCTGACGTTTAGGAAGAGAATACTTAACATAATTAACCTATCGGTCTCGTAGCGCCGTTACTAGGTACTCTAGTGCTTATTTAAAGCATGTTCTGAGATTTTGACCCCTTCTCTTCAGGAGGTTATCTCTAGTTGAGAGATCCGACTGTAGTACTAAATTCAACTTGACTGGAAATTAACATCTTGTTGACAAACGACTTCATTACGTCATTTTCTTGGCTTCCTATATACATATCGTAAGGCGTTCTGTCACGTTAATGTAAAATTTCAGTTACAGGCCGAATTTCGTAGGCTTTTCAACAAACTCTGAAATTACTGTAGGCCTAGTACATAACGTTTTCAGTAAACGTTTAATTGATAACTGATTGATTTTATACTGGTAATATCTTGTTTAATTAACTTTAATTCACATACCGATTTGTGTGTGTGTGTGTGTGTGTGATTTACTTGTAGTTATAAACGGTCCACCTTGTTTTTGAGACTGCTCTTTTGATTTTCTCAATCTTAACGTCATGCGCCCTCTAACATTTGAATTATACAACATTTATCTACTAGTTGTCGTATAGTGACGTTACTTTATGGTTGCTTAACGCCTTGTTTATAAACAAGTTCCATGGATTTAAACAAAATTATTCCATATAAGGAGGGTTACTTGCGCCTCTAGCTCTTGACACTGATACTTGACACTAATACCTGAAATTAGTTTTTCTTCGATTACAGTATTTCTGAGGGTCTCTGTTGAACGTAACCTGTAACGTAAACGGATTAAAAAAGTATAATTCTAAATATTTACGAAAAATAAAGTTAACGTAATTTTCCTATGGCACTATCCAGCTTATCTTAATCAATTGAAAATAATCGAAATTGCACTGTTGCATATTTCAATAATAAAAAGTTTCTTATTGCATTTTTCCCACAAGAGGCCCAACACGGCCAGGTTGTTAGAACGCTCGACTTGTAATCCGATGGTCGCAGGTTCGAATACCCATCACACCAAACATGCTCGCCCTTTCAGCCATGGGGGGGGGGTGTTATGTGACGGTCAATCCCATTATTCGTTGGTAAAAGAATGGTGATGACTAGCTGCCTTCTCTCTAGTCTTACACTGCTAAATTAGGGACGGCTAGCGCAGATAACCCTCGTGTAGCTTTGCGCGAAATTCAAAAACAAATCTAGCATTGCCATTGGTTTAAGATGATAATGTTCTTGAATACTGAAGAATGCTAGCCTGCAACAAATTTAAAAACTAAGTCTTTCTATGAAAGGAACAAGAGGAACAAATGAGTATTGAACGATTTATTTACTCATCTTGCGTCGTACCTCGTATCTTCTCTCTAGCTGAAATGTTTTGATGGAGCCAACATCACATAACTCTACAAAGTGAAAGCATTTATAAAAACGACACAGGTGGCAAAATCCGCTAACATGCTTTTCTTTTCTCGCTACGTAAATATTTATATAAAAGTTGTTCCTGAAAGGACTTAAGTACCTTGTCTCTCAAATATGAATTACTTTTTACTTTAAAGCTAACTACAAAATAATTTGACAAACTAAGAAAAAACAATGCTTTATTAACTGGCTACAGCGATTAAAAGGAGTCACGGGTTTGAATCCCCCGTTCCATCAAACTTGCTCACCCTTTCAGCCGTAGGAGTGTTATGTGATGATTAATCCCACTTCGTTGGTAAAATAGCCCAAGAATTAGCGGTGGGTAGTGGTGATGACTAGCTGCTTTCCGTCTTGTCTTTCACTGCTAAGCTCGGGACACCTACCTCGGATAACCCTAGTGTACATTTGTGACATAAAAAACAAACATAATTATCGAGAGGGCGATTTTTTTTTAATACTTCATCTGTGGTATACAAATTAATACTTATTTTTTCTAACTAAAGATAAAATATACGGTTATTTACTGAAACGGTATAGAAATTATCAAACGAACGCAGGTTTTTTTAAATGTGGATGAAATATTTCACTTGGAGGATTTTTTTTTTTTTCAATGACAAAACTTGCAGTGAATAAAGTTTCTCAAATATTGTGCAATTTCGAGACCGATTAACTTGTTTTGTTTATCTGCTTTTACGCTTTAAGTGTAATACTGGGTTCAAAGGTGTGTCTTAAGTGAAACGTTTCCTGAGTATCGAACTCTCAAAGTTGAATGGCTGTTAACTTGAAGTTTCTATTTATCTACAGCAATTAACTCTTGAAACTAATTCGCCGATAACACTCACGATAGACTCTCTAACTACTTTACTTTATTTCTTCTATAAACCTTGAGTGTGATTAGAGCTACTGTTATAACTCACTAGGCACTTCACATTATGGGATGTCATAACCCATCTAACAATAATTCAACTCTTAAATTTAAAATATTAAAAACTGTACAATATAATTAACACTTCAAATGTTTAACTTGTATGGCTGTTAGGGTAAATTGCTGAACTATTATAAAGTTTTACTGATATAAATTCCACTCCATTTAAGAACTTACTCTGAGTTTCATACTTCACAAACTAACGTTAAGCTTACTTTTTAACTTCTCTCGTATCTAGTACTTCGTTAAAAACGACACAACTAGCAAAACTAAATAACAAACTAACAATCGCGAATTATGTTTAAAGAACATGTTTTATTAAAGTTAAACTTAAATCATATTAGACATTCCCCCACCCCCAATCAATCCAAAATTGAAGTATAGTTGGGTAAACAAATTCGACAGTAGTGTGTGTGTGTGTGTGTGTGTGTGTGTGTGTGTGTGTGTGTCAATGAACAGTTTAACGCAAGTCTTTTAAGAGGTGAATCCATTTAACAGGAAAGTTGTCTATATCTGACCTTCCTCCCCCCACACACACACAATCTTTTATTCGGTGAAAGCTGTTTTGTTTCAGTAATCAAACCTTCATTATTATTATTATTATTATGAAATAAAGGGGAGAAACAAGTAGAATGGACTGCAAAACGTTATGAAGTTATTTCGTATTTGTAACGCCTGTATACTAGTACGCTATTACACTGAAGTACGTGAAATTAATAACTAGAGAAATTAGATAACACGTTTGAAATCTCGTTCCAAGTGCACCCTATTTTATCTCCCCATCCCAACAAGAGTTATACAAATGCCTATTACAGTATTTTACTGAAAATTAATAGATTCGGAACGTTGTCACAGTAGTACAAACTTGGGATTTGACGTTAGTACCTTTTTATTGCCGTACTGTGTGATACACAGAACTGAAGTTCTTCAAACTCTTGCCATAAACTTTTCATCTTGTTAATATCGGTGTTCCTTTTAAGACCCCTAAACCCTTACCTTGTGGTTGAACGGGAATTCCCGCTACTTGTGACGGTGTGTGTGTGTGCAGCACCGCGTGGTGCAGTTGTTCGCAACCACGTGAGTTTTAGAATGCTTGCGTCATTATGACGTCAAAGGTGTTTGACAAAACAAATCTAGTTGGGTCCCGGAGTTCTCACTAGTTAAACTCTCGTTTCATATCTGGAATGGTGGGATGGGGGAAGTTCGGGCAAAACAATCCTCCGTTAGGAGAAAAACTTCAAATGATTGATTTTAAACTCGTGTTTAACTGGGTCGTGCTTAACCCAACACAATCTCAAGAAACGTAAACTACTGACACTCGAAAACGTGTTGCGTGATAATTGGCGGATGAGCGGGAAAAACTCAACAAAAACATCTACAATCCTCTTCACTGCATATCAAACCTTTAGTGTGGAGAAAGCTCTTTTACAGGCGTACGTAAAATATTGTTCGAAACGCGTTTAATCTTTAATATTGTAAAGTTTTTTGGTTTTTTTTTTTTTTTTACATTTATCTTTCTACTTCTAGAGATGTAATACACAGCAGTGATAAGCGAACTTCTAAGAACAATTGAGGCCAAGTTTTGTCGGAAAACATGAATAAGTATTCTATTTATTACGATTATTAAAATAATCAAAACATTTTTAAGTAAAAATGAAGCTTGTTTAACTGACTAAATTTTTAAAAGCTCATTTATCCACGCTTCCACCTACAGGTTGAAATACTTCGTAAACGTTTAACTTTTCCATGTTTATTCTCGCATCACAGTAACTTACAAGAAACCAATATTTTCGTATTAATCGTCCATCGTAATTCTAATAACCCAGATCTTGATTTAAAATGTGGAATGATTGTATTTAAGTTTTTAATTTTCTTAGAATTAACTACGCTCCCATAACAAATCTAAAATTACTTTTTCCCTTTTTCAAAGGATTTAAAGTTTACTAAAACATGACTCTCATTAACCAACCACCTAAGTATTTTATAAGTTTAAATGTCTTTATTCGATCAAAATTGAACTAATTTTGGTGTTTTAAAAATCTATTTAGAAAAAAATTCATTTGCTGCAATACATAACGTTAACTTAGTTTATCTTTTTTAAAAGATTCTTAAACGGTACGTTTCAAAACACTAGTATTAGGCCTGTTATACTTTTAAGGGCTACTTCCTGAAATCAGTAAGTGAATAGATAATTAAAGGGAGATAGTATACGAATGACACGCTTAGCTCAGTCCAAACCTATATGCCGGCTGGCATACAACAAACGCTAGCGATCGGAATCCCAGTTTACATGTTTGTTATATTCAAGGTCATACTTCACTAGTTCTGCAAAGATGCACCATTTTTATCTTGGTTGTAATTTAGCCAAATTCTTCTCGCTACTTCAGATTTAGGAGAAACGAATCTCCTCTCCCGTGGTTCGACGAAGTGAGGTCTTAACATTACAAACCTGTTTCCATATCTATGGTTGTAACTTGTCTACTGAGTAGCCTTTCGCTAAACAATAATCAAACATTAGCTGAATAAGTTGTAATTAGTTGTATAAATGTTTTAAAAGGTAGCTTTAAAAATGTTCTATGAATTTCTGTATCTTTTTTATTTTTCAATTCAAGACTTGCGTAAACCTGAATTCGGTTCTCTTGTGTTACAAAGCAGTTTCCAGCTTGTTAAATAAACTTCCTTTTTAAAGCAGTAGATTTAAACGTTTTGTCTTAAAATTCATTTATTGATTTTTTAAATAGTTTGTGCATTTTAGTTTCAAACTGAAGATCTTAATTTTTGAAATATCAAGGTTGTATTAAAGTATGTGGTTAGTCTTTTAAATTTGATTTAATCTGACACAAGTTTCATATCTTTTTCTAGTGCCTCTGTTAAGCCTCTGGTATTGTACTGTGATTATTAATAAAATGTCATTAATTGAGTCAATGTAACAAATGGGCTGTATGTGGGTGTTTTTAATTTAACGTTCATATTAACGAGTTCTATTCTCGTCGTGTTACATTAAAAAAAATTACCCAGAAAATCTAAATGTCTAACTATTTATAACCTAAAAAAAATGCAACTCCAGTGTTAAAACTACAAAGCACACGTGCCCCACGAGTGTTTATAACAAACCGTGACCGGCAAAAGATTTAGCTGCATACGAGGCTGAGGCGGTTGTCTCCCCTACTTACAACACTTATGGCATTTCTGACAAGATGTCTGCTTTCACACGGGTAATATTTAGAACAATGGATATGGTGATTTGGGCAATTCTAACTTTTTTTTTTTTTTGTCTGGGAGAAACCCATACTCTAAATTTATTACTTAGTCCCGTCTGGAAAATTTCCCCCTGACTCCTATGAGAGGACGGGGAAGAGTAGTTATAAAGATTCTATTAGTTATACAAGCTTATTTGCTTTTGAAATTTGTTTGACATGAACTTTCTATTAATATTGATGTTCTTGTCTTGTTTCTTACAAAGTTCTATTGGTGTCTTAAAACATCTCGGTCAAGGTAAAGTTGCCCTATATCATAATAACAGCGTGTTTAAAAACTAACTATACCCATCAGATTGTTAGGTAGATTCGTCGTACAACCAATTCACCTATCACTTGATTGGACTTAACTCGCTGTTAACTTCGAAGTATTTGTTGACGTGGATTAAGATTCGCCTGTCTATCCTATATGAACATAATCACTCGTGTATTCGTTATCTAGTAATCTTTTTTTTTTTTCACATTATCGAAGGTTAATATGAAAAGTTTTGTTTTTTCTAGGTAACTGTCATTAATATATATCTTGGTATAATACTGTAGTTAAGATTGTTTGATAAACTGGTTTGTCAATATTCAGCTTAAGATAAAAGGAATATTGTCAAAGCTGCAACTTTTGTAGACATTAGGGGTGATGGTGTAAGTATTTCTTCAAATATAACTTTTCTTTTGCACTTCTAATATGCAACGACGGTAACTGTATTAAATTTACTAACTTTACGAAAAAAAATTGCTCGTATTAAGTTTTTTCTAAATTAGTATTGGATACCTATTATCATTTTCACGTGCGTACTCTCCCACCCCTGTTTGTTTCCGTCAGTGACAAAAATTATAGGTAGGGAAGGACGCGATGGTGCTGTCAGCGGTACGATCGATGGGCCTATCGTGGATATTGTTGCGCATGCGTACATATGAATCCTGCAGAACTCGAAGCCCAAACAAGGTGTAATGTTGTGGCGGTAGGCAAGTAAAATACTCTAATAGTCATCGTTATCTTTGTAAGGCTTATTTCGTTCTCTAGCAATAAATCTTGCAACACCAAGTTTAGGAGTGGAAAAAGTTTTTAAACACTGTTTGTCGTCTGCTGCTTTTCTTCAACCGATAAAGTATTATAGTCAAATAGGTATTTGATTAAATGGCGAGGTAGGATATTTAGTGCTCTTAGTTGTACAATACTTTAAACGACATAGGCCAAGAGTAAGTTTTGGATCACTTCGTTAAAATTGATTATTTAATAAAAGTTAATATTAAGCTTGTATGCATCTAAAACAATATCTAATAATAATAAATATTCAATCTGAAAGAGGATTGTGATTAAACTTTGCATGTTAAGTAACCTTATTAAGAATATTGAATGATAACTATAACGTGTTTTTTAAATTTTCAGTAACTCTTGGTTTATACTTGTTCCAACACAGCTTTCTCATTTGTTTATTTTTTTTTTTTTTGTATTGCTTCTGGAAAGTTCTATTCTAAAGACAGCTGTTATTAGTGTTAACTTTATTTTAAAATACGGAAAAACATTTCGATCAGCTTAAGTTATCTTTAGGTTATCAGAGTGATTGCAACTTGTAATTATCATAAACTTCTGTTACTTATAAGTTGTAGTCTTAAAAACAACTAATGTACTCTTTATAAAGTACAATGCCTTTTTTAAAGTTTAACTTGTTTTAGTTGGTTAGTTTACTGACATAATTTCGTGAATATCTGAAGTGCGTGTCACCTTTTTCTTCGCAAAAGAAAACTATCGTAGTTTTTACTGTATATCTATCTAGGAGATGTGGCGTTTCGCCGGCCTAGGACAAACAGTAGCGAAGCTCCGTCCGTTACTGGTTTATACTGGGGTCAAGATCGCGACCCTAAGTCACGTGTGGAGAGAATAAGGTTCCCATTATACGTAAGGTTTTAAAGCAAGTCGATTCTACACTAAACCGTTAATAAATTGCTTTGCCAAATTCTGGTGACCTTGTTTCCATCTAGTTGTCTATATAAGTCCAATGTTTTTTTCGTATTAAAACAGCAGTTTGAAAATGTATTTCTTTGTATCTGAACAACACCATGTGCTCACTATTAATGTAGTATGAGTTAGAAAAGGGCTGATTAGGTATCTCGTGTAAATCGAAACTAACTTGTCTACTAACAGCATCGAACAACCCAGTTTGTTTTAAGGTTCAAATATTCTCAATCGTTGTCTCCTGACTTGTCAGTGATAAGGAGAGAGAGCTTGTATTTTGTTTGCATTTCTAAGATTTGAAATGCATTACTTAACTTTTGACTTCTTGAAAACCTAACAAATTCAACTTTTATGTAGCGATAAGTTATAAAAGACCGTCTAAGTTCTCCATGAACAATTAGATACAAGATCAGGTACAATAAGTAATATCCAAATCACTAGGCCTCTTTGAACCTCAGGCATTTGTTCCTACAATCTTTCTTTTATTACCAATACATAAAATCATCATTTTTTTTCTATAAGTTTTATATATTGAATGTATGAACTTTAACCCATTTATTTTTGACATGCTCAGGCCTACCGAGAGACTTGAGAATTTCACCGAACTTTAATCTCCTGAAAGCCTTCCCTTAAATGACTTGAGGAAACTCAAACTTTCATACTACATTCTTTCCCCCCACCCTCTCAAATTTAAACTAATTGTGCAAAATATAATTGTCAGAATTATAAAAATTATCTCTGAACACAATTTTTACTTTGAAAATTAAACTTTATGAAAGCCATTATCTTTGAACATTAGGCAATGTTCTCGAAGTGGTTGTGTATATCGCCTATAGGTAAAAACTTCCCCCAAAGCAGTACAAATGACGAGAGGTACACAAAGCTATCAGTTAAACTCTGAATACTGCCAAAATGTTTTTTAATGTACTTTTCCCATTCGATCCTAACTTTTGTAGCTCCTGTGATTTTTTGCGTCTTTTATTTTTATTTTTTTGTAAATATCTTGCCACATCTTAAATCGAATCTAAACTTCGGTGTGAAGAAGATCCGATGTCTTCTGTTTAAACATTGTCGGTCCTCCTATTTTTTTCTTAAATTTTCGGTCAACGTCTCTTGTTTGTAATTAATGAATCAGCTTCATTTCCCGACATCTCGTTGGATATCAGATTCTTGTCACTCGAGCGTTGTGACTTCGCTTCCTTGAAGTACATTCATCAGTGATTCGCTTAACATCGTTGGCTTTCCATCAACTTTTTTTTTATTACTCTGTATCGGATGTCTCGCGCCTTATTAAGGACCTTGTTATTTGCCCATATCATATTCATTGCCTGTTTAATAAATTTTGATTATATTTGAAAAAAACATTTCTGACGTTTGTTTTCTCCCATTAGAGATAAATGGAAGTAACCCTGAATAATTACACGCACAGTTTATATCGTAATAAAGAGAGAGGGGAACAACATACCTTCTATAAAAGTTTAAATATTTATTAGTCATACTAATTTAGTAATTACATTGCATGTTTCTGTCTCCAATGTTATACGGTGATTATCCAAGTGATATTAATACAACTATTTCATACCTATTGCAGAATGTTTCGCAAAGCACCAAATTATCTTCTATGTTAGTAAAGTTTTTGTTTTTTTTAATATAATACAAAAACCTTTTAACTTTAAGCCCTCTCGAAGGGTGAACCCTTCATAAAGGAGGTAGCAAATCCTCTTCCCAACACAGTTGCCTCGTGGTATGTTTTCGGACTTGTACTGCTAAAAACCGGATTTCGATACCAGTGGTGGACTAAGCACACTTTTTGTACTTGGTAACTACCATAATTATACAAACTGGGAATAACGGAGATGTTGTGATTTACCATTATGACTCTTAGTATTAACTCACAATATAGTTGCAGATGTAACTCAACTTTCCAATTCGACATGAAACTACAACTTAAGATGGATTGCAAAGAATTATCTCAAGCTAGATATAAAATTAGGAAAATGTCTATTTTTAATGAACCCAATTGAAAATGAAACTTGTATTGTACTAGAAAACCCCCTTTTTTTTTTTTTTTTTATAGGAGCTAATTAACTGTTCAAACTCTTAGTTTACCTCTAATCTACAAGGTGGAGCTGTATTTAAAGTATTAATCCAATAGGCTTTTATATATCAACATTTTACTTTTGAAATCTTTGTGTGTGTGTGTGTGTGTGTGTGAGAGAGAGAGAGAATCGCATCATTACTATAATTAGAGGTAATTGAAACTATTGGCAAGGAGTTTGATTTTAGGCTTTAATAGAACATCTGTAGTCATTAATGTTTTATCTCGTTTGGATCTGGCCTCTATTTTGTTTTTTTTTATACGTGGAAAAATGTTTACTAAACTTTTTTAATCTCTTGCAGGTGTTTTAAACTACAGAAGCTGAAGTTTGAGGAATGCCATTACGTGCTAGATTAAACAGACTTGAAAAAGGGGTGAAGAAATTGTAGGTATTAAGTTTTTGTGCGAAACCTTTGCTGGTTATCTTAGCAACATGGGGAACAGTTGTTCCACAGGACAAAAGAAGAAAGGAAGGAGGAGTGAAACGAAAGGAAGGTGTGTAACCTGGTAAATCTTTAGGGGACATTTCGTCCATCTGGAGAAGATGGATGATTATGAAATTGTGTATTTTAACATTTCACCTGAATATAAGCATTACTCCGTTGTTAACTTAGTTCTGCAGGAAAAGTTTCATGCCACCACCCCCTTTCTTTCACTCAACACAGACAGTAAGAAAACTGCTGCTGGTGTATATATGAATAATAATATACCGTTGAAATAAAACTGCCTCCAGCCACTTTGCGACAACTTTAAGAACTAAGCTTTTTAGCCTAAATTTTCTTATCGTCTATTACTGATTTCCTTAAATGCAGTGGACTTGTTTCTGGGGTGAAATTGTATCCGCTATACAGATAATTTAGCGTCTGAGTTAAGTAGTAAAAATATAAATACATCTTGGGTGTTGCGGGATCCAGGTGAAGTAAATATTTATACGTCTTGTACCTGATTAAATACTTTCTTTCTGTCGTATAAGATTAATTAGTTTTCAAGAAGCAATAAGATATTAAAATTTTTAAAAAGTGGGGTTTATTTTGGTTTTTATGTCGCATATCAGTTAAATATTTCTATTAAAATCTTTAATTCAACAACCAGTAACTTTTCCTATATCGGAGTTAATAGTTGTTCAACTTTTGTCCACGAAAGATTTTACACTTTTAATCATTGTTAAAAGCTCTTAACGAGCACTTTTTTGTAACAGATAACGCGATGCTTGGAAGTGTGTTTTATTAGTTTTTATTACCTGGAATCGTTCTTGCATACCTTTTTTTTATTATTATTATTCAGTTTTTTTTTTTTAATTCCTTGTTTGCTCGCCTCAGTCATAGCGTCAAGCCTACTGCAATATTCCAATAGCTATACTTCAATGCTTACACTATCCTAACTTAATTCTCAATATAATTCGCACTTCCTACATTGTCCTTAATAATTTATCGGGGCTCTATTACCAAAATATGTAACTTAGGAAACGGTCATATGCAAAAGTACAATGTGCTTCGATATTTAGCTGATATTTTCGCTTAATCGGAGGCAGATATCCTGAAAAATTAAACGCACAAGCAATTCATTACATATGGACCTAACGTCTAAGTTATTACACACAGTAGTATTCTTGTTGTTAATGTTCATTACAGTTTGAGATACTTAAAATTATTCTGGAAACCTATATTGTTACCCGTAATTAATGCTTCACATTTTCACCAGTTTTTCCACAAAAGAGGAAGTTTCATGTAGACTTTGTCGGCGATAAGAAAAACATCTAACACATTAGTTTTATAAAATAATTTAACCTGTCTTCTCGCCCTGAAAATTAAGAACTCTCAAAACTAATGGCAGTTGTGTTTACACCAAGCAAGTCTTTACTGCTTCCAACTAACTACGAGGTTAAATTTAGCTTTGGTTTTGAGTCCATCAGTTTCCTAAAACAAATAAAACGTTCAAGTTGTTACAAATAGTAAAATTATCCTTTAATAAAACCAAAGGTTAATGTGATAAAGACTCCAGACTTAAAATATGGATCACTTATTTAGAATATACTACCTTTTTACTTTCAGGCGTAAGAAAAATTTCTATCCAATACGCCAGAACGTCTACTAACGGAAGCGTCGATAAATATATTCTTTTACATCTTTTAGCCTTCCGTTTCCCGTGTCCACACTGAAATCTTAATACTTTCAACGGTAGAAAACAAAACTGGTTTGTTTACTCGTGTGAACACATTTCAGATATGTTTTGTTTTAGCGAAGAAAATTTCCAAAAGTACGTGCTCACTTTGTCTATTTTTGGGAAAACGCAATACAACTAACTGTAAATTTTATTTTAATGAAACTTGGAGTAGTTAAGGAAAAAATAACAGACTTCTATTTGGTGACTGAAGTGTATCGTTCAGTAACTTGAAATGGTTAATAGTTTAAACCTTTGCACCACTTGTATAGAATTACTGTTTCTTGGGTCCAACTCCAATCTCATTAATTAAAATAACTTTTTGACGTTAGAGGCAAGCATAACAGCTATAGTATAGCCCTTATTGTGCACCTCCTTAGCCCTTCTGCCATTGTTACAAGTTGAAGCACTACTTAAAATTATATTTTCACAATTGTTCCTACATCATGTGGTTCAAAAAATGTTATTGCGTGGTGGTTAAGGCATAGGACTTCAAATATGAAGGTCGAAAGTTTAAATCCTATCCATAAATTGACACTATGGACTTTTCAGCTGTGGGAACTTTATAGTGTAAAGGTCACACCCACTATTGTCTGACAGACGTAGCCAAAGAGTTCATAATGAATGAATGGGGTTTAACTAGCCATCTTTCTGATGGTCTATCACTTAAGAATGGCTAGCATACATTTGCTATGTTTCAGATTTTATACAAAACTAAATGTAACGTTACTTTTTAATTTAAATACATATAATATGAAAAGGTTGTTTTATGAGGTATATTTATTACTGCCAAAGTTTATAATTTTCGTTAATGTAAGTGTTACTGAGCCATGTACTCTGGACATTAGAACCTTTGTTGGAGTGACTTGCATTCTTTACTACCATATCAAACTTTCAATGATCCAATAAAAACAAATTCTATTTCCCAGTTCACCACTCGATAATGAGCATCGAAGTTCAGTAGAAAGTCTGCCTTATGGAAGAAGTTCACCAACAACTACAAGAGGCAAGGATTCTGGGTTTGCTACCAGTGAAACAACCACTCTTCCTTCTGGTTATGATAAAAGTCAACCTCAACTTGGAATATTTGAAATGTCTTCTCAAGACACAGGGACTCCAAAGTCCCCATCAACTTCAATTGCAGTAAGTTCAATGAATGCTCTTTTTATTGTACTATAGGCTTTTAGCAATCTACACTTGTACAGGTGAATTTGTTTGTATTGGGTCTAATGTACATAAAATTCTTGCATAAAATTTTTTTTTTTTTTTTTAGGACATAAAGGATATTTTGACTTAAAGCAAAATGCTGTATTCTAATTAAATTTGTTGTGGCATATTTATCTAATTTTTTAATCCCATGGCATAAAGTAATATGGATAAGCCTTTAGTTTGAGACCCTGCTGTTCTCAATGGATGTGTATCTTGAATTATGGTAGTTGATGGTATACTAATCTGTTTGCCTGAAGTATATAAATATTAGCTCGGCTGTTATCGGCAGTTAAGAAATTTTAGTCTATCTTAAGTTTTACTATATATTGTATGAACTAATAAAAGGTGGAATTATAAAATTCCATTAGGTCTCGACAACAGTAGAAACGTCCCGGACAGGGCATGATACCATTGCCTTCTCTCACTTGCAGCAGTTTCCAGCAGTAGTACAATCTCTGTTGTTAGGAAGATTTGAAGAACCTCTTCCTCCATGTCCTGTTAAACAGATTTTTCTGTATGTTATTGCTGACTTCTGGGGTAAGTTCTGTAATTTTTAAATTCCTTATGTTGTACTAAACTCTTACTTCTACCATTTAGTTTACTTGCAAACAATACTTCCATATTACTTGTTATAGGGTGATCAGATCAGCAAGTGAAACTTAAGCCCTATAATCTGCAACATTTGAATTTTCAAGAAGTCCTAAATAATTTTAAAGTGATTTGGATATGGGAAAAGAGGTGTGACTGTGTGATTGTTTTTCTGGATTTCTTTATATAAGCTAAACCACCACTGTTACTGACTTTGAATGGAGGTGTCATTATTTATGTATGTCACAATTCTTAATGCTTTTTTCCCTATCTCTTGCACAGATGCTCAGGTAGAAAGATCTGCCTTTATGGAAAAAGTTTATCCCAATTTGAGGTTAAAATGTGCTGAAAAAGGATATGAACTCAATGTTGTCGACTTGCACTGGAGTTTTACTGGTGATTGTCTGGATGATCACAGTTTCAAAGAACTTTGTCTTGATACCATTAGGGACATAAAAGGAAGAGGACACTTAATTACACTGGTATAATGTATTTTAAATTATTTGGAATGAATGCACCTTGGATGTTTTGGATTACTTGTTAAAGTACCATATTTTATTGTTCTGAGAATAAAGGAAACTTTTACTTGATATTGACTTCCTAAGTGTGCTATTACACTGTAGTATATTATGAAGTGTAAGGTATATAGCATTTTTGCTATAAAAATGCAAAAACTTGGAATAAATCACTGTACACAAACCTGTACTTTGAAAACCAAAATGTATTCGTTTAAGAGGAAAAAAACTCTTAATAGTGGGTAGAGGGGTTGTTTAGCAAGTACACTTTGCCTGAATATCTTAAGCTTTAAATTTGAGTCTTATTTATTAATAACTCTTCTGTGTGTGTGTGTGTGTGTGTAACCTTTAATTTGTTAGGAGATGGGTCATTTAATTCTGAATACGTTGTATAAAATGCAGCCTTAATTGAAGCAGACATGTCAGTTGTAATTCTCTACTTTTATATTTTGATTTGTAGAAACTTTTATTCTCTTAATTTATTCCTTTCAAAGTCTACACCAATACTTAATACAAATATTTAATGTTTTCATCTCAATTTCTTTTCTCCCTCTCCACAGGTCTTCCTTGATGATGTACTAGATAGCCCTTTGTTACCAAAAGAAATTACAGCCACTGATTTCAGATCAGTTGTTGGGAAATTGGACTCTTTGGAGAAGAAAGAACTCTTTGAAAAATGGTATTTTCTTGATGAAAATGCAAATCCACCATCTTACATCCTTAGACTAGTCAGCAAACATTTGCCTGGTATACTTAAAGAATCGTTGGATGCTAAATTAGAGGCTATTGATCAATGGAGAAGAGAAACAAGAGAGATGTTAGAAAGCTTAAACATGACTTTAGGAGAAAAGGAAAAATCCAAATATTTATCAACAGGTTTGATATTGTTGTATGAATTGGACAGTAAGATTATAAAAAAATAATTCTTAACTTGAAATTGAACTTCATTTTTTGTATGTGTGTGAATCTAACATTAAACATAACAAAACTACTTTGAATGTCTGGACATTAGTGTTTTAAAGTATCTTATTTTTCAATAAATTCAAAATGTATTTTTTTTTTTCTCATTTTGCTATTTTATCATAGTTCTGGAAGATGAATTAAGAACAACCATTTTTGACTCTATAAACAAGTACTGTTTATGGGTTCAGCGAAGATATACCCACCACTCCAAGACGGAGGATTCCAAAGAAGATGACAAAAATCATCACAGTGTTAGCCTTAAAGAAACTGCAGCTTTAAAGCTGAACTCTCTGAAACGACGTCTGAATGAACTTCTTCCAGCATCACTGAAGTTGATATTTCGTGTTAAATGGCACGATGGTACCATCAATCCAGATGTGGTACCAGAACACGAAGAATACTTGAATGAGTTGTGCAAAATTGTGAAGACAGAGCTTAGCATAATGATTCTTAGAGTATGTGATGAAGACTTGAAGGAAGAGTCTCGTCACTCGTACAGAGGTATGTTTGTTCCTTCAACTACTGATTCATACTTTAATCATACTCTCATCTCGGTTAATATTAGTGACACAACTTGCATTTCATGTTGACGTAACAATGTGAATTTTATTTAGCACCCTTATTCTTTAACATTATCTTTTGGACTCGCTTGTTCAATACAACACTTTCAATATTTATCATACAAAATTATGAAAAGATACAATATTTTCTTGTTTTTATGTGAATTTCATTAGAGAACACTATGGAAGCTTCAATTTGCACAATTTCTCTTTCATTCTTCAATAGGTATAGAAAATCAACTGTATACTGAACTTGTACAGCAGGCAGCAAGTTGTAAAACCATTCTCACTTCGTTTACTGGCCGGCAAGAGTTGTTGACAAAATTACAGGAGTATGTTACTTCAGATACTTCTCACCCTATCATTATCCATGGACCCCGTGGATGTGGTAAAACTGCCTTAATAGCTCAGGCTTCACAACTGTGCTCAGACTGGTTACCAGTTGCTCCTGTTATTATACGTTTTGTAGGTACAACTTCAGAATCAAAAACTCTTGAGCAAATATTGCGAAGCATATGTGAACAAGGATGTGCTCTCTTTTGTGAACATCCATCCTTAGCATGTAAGGTAAGTTAACAGCTCTTGACTTGCTTATTTGGTAATTTACGTCTAAGATTTAGTGCAGCTACTTAGATTTGATACTGATATATTACTATTTCCTTGTAGTGGTGAAAATTGTTAACTTAACAAACAAGTATTCTATAGGTGTTTTAAAATTCTGAAATTTTATGAATATTTTTCTCTGCAAATGATATGAGGATAAATCTTTTAATATTGATGCAAGTGACCCCAACCCACCCAAAAACAAACTTCTAAAATAGAAGAAAAAAATTAGTTTTAAATGTCTTGTACTTTTATTACAAGCTCTATTATTTCTATATAGTGCTTTTCTTTGGGTTGATGGGTAATTTTGAAGACTTTTGAAAAATTTAACTTTTTATTTTGAAACATTTTTAATTTTTCAAATAATTAAATGTATAATGTATTCAAATTAACAAAAACAAACTACAATCTTCAAATTTGAACAGAGTGCCTGGGAACCACAAGAGGTTTTAGAGATTATTATGGACAAAGTAACTTCACAACATCCTTTGATAATCTTCATAGATGGGTTAGACCAGGTAGCTTCATTTAGCAGTAGAGACCTAAAGTGGCTGCCAGTTGAATTACCAAAACATGTGAAGTTGATAATTAGTGTCCAGGATGAAACTTTAGAATATAAGGAGCTAAAAGTAAGTGATTTGATATATCAATATTTAAGGTACAAGTGAATTATAAGCATAGATTTGCTTGAAGAAATATTTTTTTTTCATAATATTGTGCTTCTTGTGAAAATGAACTCCGTTATGTTTTTAATCTTAAGTGTTTGTAAATTTTTTATATGTAGCTTATGGAATAGTTTCTTCCCCTTCCCTGACATTTTGCATATTTCTTTAAAATATATTTATAGAAAATGATGTTCTTTTCAGAATAACATGTTGAGACAGACAGAAAAAATCTTCATGTTTCTTCCTGGATTTTCGCAAGAAGAGAACATCTCTCTTGTGGAAGAGATATTGCAGAGAAAAGATAGAAAGATAACGGAGATTCAGCACCAGTTCCTTCAACAGTGCTTAGACAAGTGTAACTTGCCCATATCTGCTGAGCTCCTGGCTTGCCAAAGTTCAGAGTGGACAAGTAGTCAAGGTACTGATGACTTGGTAATCAAATGGATGCCTGAAGATCTGTTTATGGATTCTGTAACTGAATTGGAAAAGTACTTAAGTGGGGCCACTATAGGTTTTATAATTGGATTGTTAGTAATGGCAAAACATGGACTTTCTGATCCTGAAGTATTGGACATTATAACATGTGAAAAACCTTTGTTAGAACCCTTGTTACATACCCTGGGTGCTTCAACTCCTAGATATTTTCCTACTTTACTTTGGTATCAAATTAAAAGAAAACTATTTTTGTTTTTAAATACATCCATAGTGGGTAGTAAGTGTTTAATTTCTTGCAAAAATTCATACAGGTGCTTGTGTGAAGAATACTACCATCGTATGGGTGTGACCACCACCTCCATTAGTGTTGCATTATCTAATTACTTCCAAGGAATATTTCAAAAGGTTCAGGAAGAAGTTGACTCCAGTAAGGAAATGCCTTTGGAGAATGTGAGTAACTTGTTATTAGATCAGCCTCTCTTTTATAACTCTTATCCAAATCGTAGAAAACTGGATGAGTTGCCTTTCCACTATTTGCAACATCTAGAAGACAGCTGGGTTAAAGAGAACTTTTTTTTCAATACAAAATGGTTGCACAGCAAGTTGCAAGCATCTGATCCTTACCAGGTCCTAGAAGACATTGCTATCTATCAGTCTAGAGTTCCATCTGATTCTGATGTACTTCTCCTACAAAAAGTCATTCAACTTTCCAGTTATGCTCTTAGGTATGATGGAATGCAGTTTTTGTCCCAAGTTTATGGCAGATTATTTCGATTTATGACTTCAAGTGATGCTTCAAAATTTCCTTGTGTTGGAACTTTATTTCATACTGCTTCTTACCCCCCAGTTCCTAGTCTCCTTCCTCTGATGCCTTGTCTTTATGAACCAAATCTATCTGAAGAACATTATATACAAGAAATAAGTGATGTAAATATTGAAAGTTCTTTTAGTGGTTTTCATTGGTTGAAGAATGACCAAACTCGTGTGATCTCGTTTTCCACCAAGACTGGAGAAATAATCATCTGGAATATTTATGAAGACACTCCTGTCAGAACAATCAAAGGTTTAACACAGCCTAAGAATATCAAGATGCTTGATTCAAGTCGTGCTTTAGTTCTGTGTAATCGAGAACTCAAAGTTTATGATCTAAATGAGGGGAAACTTGTGGTAAAGTTAAAAGGTCTAATGAACCAAAAGATGCCATACTTTGGCCTCCATAGTGCAAAATATGCTGTAACACTATCAAGGAACCGAATGTATGTTAATATGATGAACTTGGAAACTGGAGACTTGGATACCACCTTTAAAGTTGGTGAGGACAGGTAATGTTGTACTAATTATTGATAGTATGATATTGTACTAACATTAAAAGTTTGACTTGATGAAAGTAATGTTTTTATAAAGTAAACTATCTCTTTCTGATAGTATTGTTTCTTTTTGTACCATCTTGCTAGTTAAGTTCTTTTTACTGATTCTCTTATTGTTTTAGATAAAGCTAAACTTAACATTTTAACAAGTTACTTGCTTCTCCCTACATCTTCCAGTACTGATGTAATGATTATTTTGTCCATAGTGTGAGCTGGACTGATGAACATTGGAAGGGAGTAACTAAATGTTTTTGTGTATGATGTAGAATTAAGTTTTACCTTTTTTTATACCTACAAAAATGCATACATAAGCATCCTCTTCACAAATGGTTGACAAATTATAAAACTGACCTGAAAATCTGGGACAACTTAGCTTCTCTGTATTCCATATGGCATTTTTCTACTTGACTAACTTTAAACTTAATGCACTTAGTGTAAAACTATTGGCCTACAACCTTTATTTGTTGGGTGAAATTATCTTATCAGTAGAAACTGTCCAAAGTAACTTAAAATACAATATTAAGTGAAGTAAATTTAACATTTTAAGCTACATAAGTTAACTTTTAAAGAATCTTGCACAACTTGGTCTAAGTGTAATTGTTTTGTTCTGCTATCTGGATGAAAAAAGTTTGAATTTAATTTTTTTTTATATTTTAAAGATGAGAAATAAGTAGCAGCTTATCTTTTATGCATTTTTAGTAGACTGGCTGGTTTTACAACCCCTTTTTACAAGAGTAGATGAAATGGTAAACTTAATTTCTTGTGGACCCACTTGATCAAGATATTGGATTTGTTTCTCTTGGTCTTACACTTATGTATAACAAGAAGATGAGTTAACAAAAGAATACTGTCCACAAATTAACTAGTTTTTTTTTTTTTTTTTTTGTTACTAGAACTGCAGGCTTGTCTAAAGATGTTAACAAAATTACTTTTGTTTTAAGGTTCTTAAACAGCTTATTAGTGAGTTCCAATGGAAACCTTTGTGTATGTGGAGATGAAACTCAACCATTTCCACTTTTGGTGTGGGATTTAACAAACAGAAAGCTATTACATGATCTACGGATACCACGCCATGAGTTTTTTACCCGTTTGTTGGCCATCACCAGTGATGGACGTTACGTGGCATGTGTTTGCAGGGTGAGTTGCTGACTTCTTACACAACTTCTATTATTAATGTATAGTGGGCCACTTGTGTACTTGAATGTTTGTTTGTACAGTAATTTGTTTCACACCAGATCTTCTTAGGCTGGCTGGGTTAAACAGATAATAAATTAGAAATAACTGTTTTGAAGAGAAACTCTCATTGGGAATTGCAATGACACACACACACACACACACACACACACACACACACACACACACACACACACACACACACACACACACAGAGGATAGGCTGTTATGTGATGTTGTTGAACATGCTAACAATACAAATGTCCCTTTATTATAAAAAATGAACCTCATGTTGCAACTAACAGTTTTCAAGATTTTATAATACTGGCTGCACTTTCATCTTGCAAGAGGTTGTGGGTTGCTACATACTCTTGTTTTAACATGAGTCTTCAATTTACTTTCCAACCTCCTAATTGCAGCTGTTGAGGATGTGTGGAACTTGTTTAACTATTATTAGTGAAGCTGAAGTTAATAGTGAACATTAAGGAATTTCAGATGGACCATTAAGGTAGATAAAATACTAAACTATATTGACCAAGAAATTGTACTATACAACACTTGGAAATAATCGGTATGGACACTTAATAGTACTAAATCTTTTGAAATGCAGTTTTATAAACCATCTTACTTCTACAACATTCTCTATTAGATGTTTTAATGTACAAGTTTTAAAATTAACATCATGCTAGGATTTGCAAAACCACACCAGTATTGAGTTAACTTTTTTTTTTTTCATTGTACTGAATTTGTTACTGTTGCTTCACTATATTGTAGTAGGGAAACTAACCTGAAATAGCTTAGCTAAGACAGTAAGTCTGCTTATATTAAAAACTGGACTTTGATGTCAGTGGTATGTACTACATGTAACTTTGGTTAACAACTTTTGGCCAACAATAGCCTCCCCATATTTTCCATGCTTCTGACTTATTGGGGTAACACTACCCCCGTTTTTTTTTGTTTTTTTTTTAAGTTTCAGTATTTCAACCCATGGATAAACTAATAAATAATTGTAGATTAAGAGGAGTATGAAATTATTAACATTTCTTAAATCTATTTTAATTCCTTTTGAAGTGACATGTTTAGTGTACAATGCTTGTGATCTTGTACTGAATCTCTCTCTAATGTAGGAGTTGAATGATAGTGGTCCAAGCTTCATTGTGGTGTACGATCTTGAAAGTGGAACTTTATTTAAGAAATTGAAGCCTGAACATCACACCTGTAGTATTACAATATCTTCACCAGGAGGATGTGTTGTTAATGGCCTAGAAAACACCTGGATCGTGGTATGGGATTTGGCCAGTGGAGGACGCAGGTAACTTGCACGAGGGGTTGTTAAATGATGCTTGTGGACATTAAGGGGGGGGGTATATCTGGCTAGTATGTTGGACATTACATTGGTAGCTACAAAGCATTCATTATTCCACTACACCCCACTTTAACATATGGAGGGGGGGCATTGTTACATTCAATGCTGCTACTTTTATATCCTTACAAATCTATATTAACATATCTGTAATTGACTCTTAGCCATCTGTAATTATAATACATAACTGTGCTTTAATTAGCAACAATTAAGTCTTTAATTTTGGTGGAAAGACCTTGTGAGTGAATGTACAGGACTGCTATTGCTTAGAACTGTATACAATATTAGAACATTACTGTACTCTCACTGACCTATTTTAAAGTGTTTGGCAGTTTCATTTTCCTTATTACTAACTTTTTATAAAATTTGCTTAGTAAGTTACTCTTAAAAGGGAATTATTTCAAAGCCAGAATGACTTTCCAATATAGGATATTTTACAAAGTAAATCTCAAGTTGAGACCATCTTAGCTTGGTCAAACATTTTTCTTTTGCATTAATTTGGATAAGATATTTCTGGGTTAGCTTGTTTTCCCATTTACTTTTTTCATTATCAACACTTACATAGTTTTATGTACTTAAACTACAGAACATAACTGAAGGTGTGTTTTTAAAATATTCATCTTCAAAATATCTTGTTAGGTCTACATTGAGAGGTCACAGTGCACCTGCTGATACCCTTAAAATGGATGACACTGGAACACTATGTCTCTCATTTGACTCTAGTGGAAGAGATAAAAGTATCAGAGTTTGGGATGTAGCAAAAAGTAATTATTTCTTTTGTAATTTATGATGTATATATAATCAATATTAATCTTTTAAACTACTTTTACCTCCAGTCATCATATTTTTGTCGTATCTGACTAAAAGCAAAATAGTATAAGGATAAATTGTGGGATTGAGTCAGGTTAGAGAGGTATGAATGTAGACTGACATCTTTTGTCATGATTTATATCATTTTAGTCTCTTAGATAAATAAAGTAACTTAAATATTAGCATGAACTTCCACAAGCTTCAAAGAACATCATTCGTGGCAAAGTTAAGTGTACTATATGTTCATCACAAACTTCAACTGTACTTTTAACTATCTGTAGGTAACTGTTTTTATTTTAACTAGTACATAGTTCCATAATAAGTATTTCACTTTGCCTTCTTTACAGGTCAGTGCCTTGCAGTATTTACGTCCGATCTTGGAATATCGTGTTGCGAGTTCTCTCCTGATGGTGTGGCAGTAGTGATGGGTCTAAAAGGTAAAGGTAAACTAGTAACTCTTCTTCTGTGCCATTGTTGTACAATTGAAGACAAAAAGAAAGAGGTCTTAGAATTTGGAGACCCAAAAAACAAAGGCAAGATATTTGATGTGAGTGAAAAATGAGTAGGTAAAAGACCTTATACATAAATATTTAATAACAATTTAATGCAAATTTTGTCTTACTTGTGCACCCTAGTGGTGGTAAACCCTTTCTACTGGAAGACTTAATTGAAAAGAAATTGTAGCTCTACCTGCAGTTGGCTATCTTGGGATCATTGTCACATATTGGAAGTCTGTTCTTACTACTGGGAGTTAACTAAGAAGTGATGCGTGTGTGGCACTTAAGTGATTAGAAACTACTACTAAAATTAAACCAAATATATTGGATAATATTCGAAATGTTTGTTTAACTTGCCTGATTTTTTTTTCTAGTATTTTTTACATTGCCCTTTTAAATTTTTGAGTTGTAATTTACTTACCTTGTTTTAAGAATTTTTGATCATGATGAAATGTTTTAATAACTATATTTTTCCCATTAACAACAGAATCCTTTTGCTTTTTTTCTAACTTGATTTTTGCTATTGCCAGATTTTTAAACCAGGTGATCAGAATATTAAACATTGTGAATAAACAGCCTTCATGAATAACTACAAATGTAATCTTCTCTTCCTTGCCTCTCTCCATCCTCACACCCCAAAAACAGGGTGAGACTTGATAAACAAATTCAGAAAAGCAGTTATTACCATAAAAAGAAAAAGGCTACAAAACTTTCTTTTTACTTAATTACTAAAATGGACATCCTTACCCATAATTCATTCCAATTGTGGTCAGTTTATAAAACTTGGTCTTGAGTACCAGGATGTTTTTACTAATGATAAAATATATCTGAAAATGTTATAACATACTAAAAGAAACTATTTCCATTACAGTTGAAGACTTCTACTAGTTTTATAGCCCTCAACCAGAGGGTTTAGTGTATTAAAGTATTCCTAACTTTCTTTATCTGGAATTTCTCTTCTCTTAGCTTTCAATAACAAAAATGTGCACTTTAAAATGTCTTTCTTTCTTTATTTTTATAATTAACTATTTGTTCTCTGGTTCTTTTACATAACTTCTTAAGTTTCTAATTGAGGGTGGAGGGGCTGTTTACAACTAATACTTAGTAGTAGTCATTAGCTAAAAACTTAAGAGATTGTGTAAAATGTCTGAATATTTTTGGAACATTTAACTTTCTTTTAGAAATAACATAGTACTAGTTTAATCATTAAAACAAATTTGATTACAAACATAACTTAAGGGTAAAGTGTTATAAATATCCAGCTTTTTGCTATGATGTGAGCTGAAAAACAGACTAAACAAAAACTATTTTCCTAATTGGAAAGTTGTGTAATAACTGACTCGTATTTGAGCCATCATGTATAATAACTAGTACTTTCTCTAATGTATGTTTTGTATAAAATGTTTTGATAGTAATCAACTAACTGTACAGTGTGGCAGTGTAAAAATCAAACATTGTAGGCTAAAACTGCTGCTTTAATAGACTTTGTTTCAACAAATACAAGTAACTTGTTCATCAATTTCCTCTTGAATTAGTTGAAAGAAAGTGATCTCTTTTATAGAATTGTAATATTGCTAGTTTCTGAACAACTTTTTTATTAGTAGTGTTAGAAGCTTGTAAGAGTTTTTATTCAAAGTAACTAATTCTTTATACAAAATGTTTATTAAATATTTTATAACAAAAAAACAAAAAAAAAAAAAAAACTTATTAAGAATGTGAACAGGTTTTAGGCTTTTATAATTACCATAGATATTTGTCAGATGGTTGTAAACACTTACTATAAATTTATCTATACTTATTTACTGAAATTTCTAACACATTGAGTTGTTGGTGTTTTGTAAAGTTAAGTCTGCATAGTTCATAAGGTAGTTTAATAAATAATCATACTTGTGTGTTGTTATATAGTTTAAATCAACAATCCCTAAAATTTAAATGTTAGTGTAACAAGTAACTTGAATATCTTAAATTCATTCACTACATCTCTTACAATATTAAAGAACAAAAAAACTAGCATTCATGTGCTTAATTTTACTTTTGTAAGAGGTAAATTTTTGTTATGCTAAATTTAACTTAACGCTGTCCAACTTATTGAATTTCTAGTTAATACTATTTGTAATCACTCTAACAGGAGGCTATTTGTGCCTGTTAGTGTTTAGTTTTAATAAACAAATATTTATTTTCAACAAGCTAAGTTATTGTAGTATGGGTATTTTGACCAAACATTCCACATATAGATATGTAGTTTTAAAAAGTCATTGTTATCTAAGTTTTCTCTTAACTAAATTATTTTTGTTTTAGAATATAGTCAGTCATTGTTCAACAGCCTTTGTGTAATTCATGGAAACTTCAATAATAAACAATGTGAAAGTAGTGTTTTCCTTGTGGAAGTATGTGTACAATTAAAAATAAAATAAATATCTCATCTGTTTTCCTTTTAAACAATCTATATTGATCCTCTGGATTACCACTTCATCCTCCTAATGTTTGAACATCTTTTTCTAATGACTCCACTGTGCACAAATGTTGTGGTCAACTTGCTTACAAATTACCCCCTTCCTTGTCCATACATTTTCTTTCACTGATGCTTCTGTTGCTCACACCTGCTTACTGCAGCAGCTCGTACAATTAACACAGTTAAGCCCCTTCTAGTCTCTCCTATACTGTTAACCTTCAATATTTGAAAATGATTGCACCAATAATTGAAATATTGTATGCATTGAAAGATGTAAGCTGTTTTATTATATCCTTTAGTCTTATTTATCAACAGTAGCACTAGACTGCTTTCATTTTAAAGGAAAAATGGCTTGTGTCCTTTTCTACTTTTGACACCTAGTAACTTGTATGCACTAGCTATTGCTACCTAAACCTACACATTTTGTAGAAAAACTAAAAATAAAATTGGATTTTTCAAAACCAAGCAGGAATGCTACTGTACCACCTTTCTTCACAAAATGCCTACCTAACTCAACTTCTGCCATTACTTTAACTTTCAGCACCAGGAAGACTGCCATCTGTGATGACAAAAGTGTAATCTCCCCCACCCACTTAATTTCACCAATTCATAAAGTTCTTAGATTCTATTTGCATGTACAGTTTGATTCTCTAATGTACTTCATGTGGAACATAAGTTTTGTTGATAACATTACCAGACAAGGACTCTGTACTAGCTGTCCCTAATTTAGCAGTATAAGACTAGAGCAAAGGCAGTTAGTCATCACTACCACATGCTGTTAATTCTTGGGTTACTCTTTCACCAATAAATAGTGAGACAGGCCCTCACATTATAACTCCCTCTGGCTGAAAGGACAAACATGTTTGTAACAGCATTCGAACCTACAACACTCAGATTACGAGTCGAGTGCCCTAACCACCTGGCGATGCGGGGAGAATTTGTTATATGCGACATTTACTTCAGTAACTGTGTTCTTTTTGAGTATTAGATTTAAAATCGAAGTTAAATATTTGTTTAGTGATGATAAACAAGAATGTTAAGGGTAGCTTTAACATTAATTATGACATGTCAATACCGTTTCTATAATGGTATCGGATATACAACAGCACATTTAACTTCACCCTAACAACGAATTTTTTACAACGGGGTACCTGTCTAACTAAACCACTTATCAGTATTGTAAAGTCTAAGTTTAGTTCTAGATATATTTTGTCTCCGCTATAAATGTCTATTGAAATTAACCTTCTCGTTCCGAATACCAATACTATGGTTTTAAGGTGGATTAAATAACTGCTTTATCTCGTTTAACTACCTTTAACAACGGTAAAATCTCAGTTAACAATGAGAAGTTAGCTGGAGACATCTTTACCCTCCCCCCAAAACAGAGTACGCACATATGAAAAGTGTAACAAACCACATGCATCTCTTGCTTTAAACGCCGCGATCAAATGTGATTAACGCTAATGTTTTCCCAGAGCTCTCTAGACGCTTGTATCGTAGGTTTTGTTTTCGTTTTGCATTTCTTGGCCACTATTGTTTGTTTTTATATTTCGCGCAAAGCTACACGAAGGCTATCTGTGCTAAGCGTTCTCAACTTAGCAGTGTGTAAGAGTGGAGGAAGGCAATTAGTTATTACCACTCGCCGCCAACTCTTCTACAAACGTATAGTGGGATTGACTGTAAAATTATAACGTCTCCACGGCTGAAAGGGCGATCTTCGACAGAAGCAAGAGATAAAACTTTAATTAGGCTTCAGTGTCGTCTGTTGTCATCCGGACTCGTAACACTGAAGCATCGTCAACAGTTTTTAACACTTGTCAAATTTTGCAGATTACAATATATATATATATATATATATATATATCCCGAAATTACTTCCGTGTTATCCATAAAGAAACTGCTTTTTAATAAACGATGTGGTAAATAAATCTCAATATGTTGCACTCGAAGTTACGCCCGTAATTTACAAATAGAATAAAACCCTAGAATTCTGGTAAAATATCCATAATTCTATAAGCCCTTCTTCTAAACCAATTATAGGATTGTCACTTTGATAACGCGACTACAGTGCAAAAGGTACAGTAACAGTTATGTTTCTACCTCCATCCGATTCGATATGGAACTTAAGCCCCTTAATTACTGTTGGCCACGGTCCGACCCCAGATGTAAAAGTAATATTCAACAAACCAAGTTCATGAACTAATTATGTTACTCGAGATTTTGTTTGTTTGTTTTGGAATTTCGCACAAAGCTGCTCGAGGGCTATCTGTGCTAGCCGTCCCTAATTTAGCAGTGTAAGACTAGAGGGAAGGCAGCTAGTCATAGCGAATAATGAATAGTGGGATTGATCGTCACATTATACGCCCCCACGGCTGGGAGGGCGAGCATGTTAAGTTACGAGTCGCACGCTTTACGCGCTTGGCCATGCCTATGTTACTCGAGATACTGGTTGCTTCCGTGTGTATAACGTTGGTAGGAAATGTGATTTTTAACATTAATAATGGGTGTAGACAAAATGGCTAAACTCAATACAAAGTTTTATCGAACGAAACTACATCAGGTTCAATTGAACGTTTATTGGGTAAAATTCTCTGTCGCTCACTTTTATCACAAACAGTATAATGATTGATAATTAAAACTGAGTTAATATCTAACTACCATTTTCGGGGTTGTATCTGTAAAGTGGCGTCATCTATTAATCATATTTGAAACGTATAGTAACTGCCGTGAGTTTAGTTAATTTGGGATTTACACATCTGTTTTCTTTCACTTTGGTTCTTATTAAGGTATTGACTACGCTGCTCAAATTATTTTCTATTGAAAATTCTGTAAGAATGTGAAAGAATTTGTGTACAAGTTTCTACAGGATAAACTAGAGGGCCACTCAGATGTTTGTTATTAAGCACAAAACTATACAAAGGGGCCCACAAGGGGTATTGAAGCTTGCTTTCTAGCAGTAAAAATACCTCCGATAAGTCCCTAACTTAACAAATGGGAATTGTTTCTGGATTTACGTGACCTTGACCATCCAAAAACTAGTCGCTTTTAAGTTCGATTTTACTTAAAAGAAAAAGTTTGTATACATTTAAAGTCCATTTAACCGAGAACTCTTGCTGCCAAACACACGAATGGAAATATAATCGCCATCCATCTTCTGTGACAAACATATTGGTGTACTTCACGGACGCTTCTGACAATCCTGAAGTGAAAAATGTGGTAGTGTGTGAACCTTTCATACCTAAGTAAGTTTTTAGTTTCATATCGTAAGTTTCATTTCCAGCTTAACTGGTAAGACGCTTCTAGTAAAAACTCGTGTCATGTTGCTTTAGTGAAAGGCTACACGTTGGTCTATCTTCGCTCTTTCTATTGTGGGGAATAAACTTGAGGATATCGACGTTGTACGTTTTCAAACTTATTGCTAAGCGGCCGGTGGGTTTCATAAAATGTAAAGTTGAAATTTATACTTTTTTTTTTTTTTTGTATAACTTTCTGTTCCAGAGATGATTGGAGGGAAAGCACCAATTCTAACCATAAGGTCGAGCGGGGGTGCACACTAGTACTTTTAATAATTTAAATGAGGACTATCTCAGATCCACCACAGTTTTTTACTGACAGAAATTATTCCATACTTTGTTACATTTAAAATATAAGCAGAAATTTTTCGTAAAGTCCACTGATAGCATAATTTAGAACTTAACCCTACATTCTGGGTTCGAACACAGCAGTGATGGCCTAAGGGTTAACTTTTTCTAAAAATCCAACTATCACCATGTTTAAATTTCTCCTGATATTGAGAATTAAGAAAATCGCTTGTTTTGGGGAATAAGTTGAAATACAATGTTCCATCCTCTGTCACTACTTGGAATATAAATTGTAAACTTTAACTTCTCTGGACACTAAATTGTTCTGTTCATTTTGCTCAATATTTCCAGATACTAAACACCAACATCACATGATATTTTATAAGCGTCTTATCAAGGAACATGTACAATTTGTAATTAAATCAGATACTTACTAAATCTGCCTTTTTCTTAAGAGCGCTCGAAAAAACATTCTTGTTTATGGGAATAACATTGGATAATTCCGAGATCCATTGTAAACTTCTCACGATATCTATATTTACATGTAAGTAATGTTTTACAAAAAAAAAGTATTTTTAATTCGAACGAAATTACTGTTTAAACAAAACAAACCAAAACTAAGTAAAACGTGTTTTAAATAAGTAATGACAAGTCTGACGTCAGCATTAGTTTACCTTGGCCGGCCGAAAATACAAGTTGGAAACTTTACTTGGGTTGGGAAAGTGCTGAGAATGGAAAGTCCACATTCGAACGCTTAGTCTTAGTTCAGAAACGTCGCCTATATGTATATTTATATCCCCCTCCCCCAGGACAGCTCTTGGAGAGGACGGGCGGGAAATCGACGCGAATATTTCCTTCCCGTTAAATTCCCTACCTGAACCCAAATCCCTTGCTGCAACACAAGCATTGAATTGGGTAACCATAGAAACAAAGCTTCCAGCAATATCTGGCTCTGGAAGGTGGAGCCGCTAGTCACGTGCAATTAGCCAAAACTGTTGTTGGGCTCAGAATCATTATGAACATCAGGAAGGTGAGATATTTACGAAAACCGCTGCTGGTATCTACATTAAATATATTGCATAAGACGAAGACAGTGCTACAAGATGGATTATCTGCCTTCTCGTGGCGGGTATAGAAATCGGATCTTAGCATTACACTCTCCTGGAGCTTATGGTCGAACCAGTCTGTTCAACAACACTGTTAATTACTGAGAATATTCACTACAGGAGCGGTACGTATACTAGCCATCTTTGATTTTCAAGCTGATAAAAGCTAGTTTGAAAGAGCCACCGCCAACTCTTCGACTACGCTCATGAAATCGTCATATTTGACCGGTGCTTTAATCACGCAATAAAGCCCCCTTTTGTTTTGTTTGTAACACTAGCCCAATAACTGGAGTCTGACCCGCTACGCCACCAACCCCCGGTAATCAATTTAAACCTAATATACAAAAGTATCAGTTTATAAGTCTCTCAATTGACCTTTTAATAATTCGGTTGACAAAACAATATTTAGTCTTTATTAGTGTACTGACTTAAAACGATGTATTCACGTACTTTTCAAAACTATATTAATTTCTTGAAATAGGCACGGCCCTGTTCAATCTCCGATAATTTCGTTTGCAAATAATTTTCCTTTTCTTACCACCGTGCAATAGTTATGTCGTTTAAAAGGCCGTTAACGTATCAAATTACTTTCGTTATATATCTCCGTTAACGCATCAATTATTCAGGCACGTTATTTAGCAACCATAGCAACGTCGATATTCGTAAAACTCAGCAACCCCAGTAACGGAAATATCTTGTCGTTATCAGTACCTTAGCAACAATGGCGTCCTGTAACTATACGGCGCAACTGAACCAGACTGAATAATTCTGTTTCCGTTGTAAATCTCCCTACTTTACTGGAGTCGTTCGTTCGGTACAATATATCATAAGAAGGAACAATATTTCGTGCGTCAGGGTTGAATCGGGGAATGTGTTTAAACATGAACATAAAATCAAACGGGTTTCCAAACATAAAACACTGTTATAACTAACAGTGAGAATAGTGTATTGTGTGAAATCCATATACGTTACACCGTTGTGTTGTTACCAAGAGACATTCTATACCCTAACCCTTGTTTCTTTTCTAAACTACTGCGTCCGTTTAAATCCTTCCTAGATCCAGAATAATCCATCACTCCCTACTGTTCCCAGGAAATTTGGTACCACTCCTATCGCATTTCACAGAATTAATAACCTAAAACCACGAGAAAATGCTCAAAATTGATCTACACTCTAGGCTAAATGTGGGAAGGACCGTCGTATACTAACTTCCTTTCTTCCATATAGTTCTCGTCTACATCGTTCTACTATTTTTTGAGATGCGTGGATGGCCAGACACAGACGGGCCTGATTGCAACATCCCGTGGGTGGCTAGGGGTTAAGTACATGTTGTGATATCTACAATACTATACACTGTTCTGTTATTGTCAGCAGTGATAACTGATTATCTCGTCACATTCACAATAAACACACAGTATTACTTCAACATTAGCTGTAATAAATTGCATTAGATATCGGATTGGTCTGTTCCATCATTATAGGTAAATTTATTTTTTGATAAACTACAACACATACAATTGTGATCGCTTGGAGAGTCTAGTACTGTTATTACATTAACAAAGGACCGTTAGTAATAAACCATCACAAGCATTATACTTGTTTGCAAGTAAACGTTTACGTCCAGGTCTATATTTAAAAATAACCTTACGGTTTGTGCACGTAGCTTGTGAGAAACGAGATGAAACCACGGGCGAAGCTTGTATTTTTGACAATGTAAAGCGGAAACAAATCCACAGACTTCAATCTTGCAAAATTTCAATAGTTTGTTGCGTTATTCTATCAGCAAATGTTGTCTTCGCTCATTGTGTTGTTTTATTATTAAATTAAACATTCATCTTAAACAGACTACATTCCAGAAATAATGCATGTTCGTAAATGAAAATGTTTTTCTTCCGACAATTTTTCCCAGCAGGTTTTTCTTAGCACGTGCAGGTGATATTTCTTTTCGAGGTCGTTTCCACTCGACCTCCCGGTCGCGCCTGAAGTAGGAGTGGCTACGGAACTGTTTCATTGCTAGTGTATCGAAATACTCGCTAACTGTAGAAATTTTCATTCATAAGGTTCGCGCTTGACAGTATTATATTCGAGAAACGTAATTGTTAAGGGAAAAGAAAAAATGAGATGTGGGTAATCACGAGGTAAAAGGCTTACCAATCACCAACGAAAACTACTTTCAAAGTGCGTTGAGCGTAACTCATTGCAATTTATTAGATTCATTTATATTTATTGGAAAATGTGGACGCCTCAACATCAACTGTAACCAACTAGTTTATTAAAATGAGTGAAATGAAAACAAGAAATTACGGCGGCTTATATAAACCGACAACATAAAATATTTGTAGAATGTTTAGGATAAGTTATAAAAACAAGTCAAATGAGTAGTGTGTCTCAATCTGTCCATTGCCGTCTCTAAGTCAGAAGTATATAAAAGTAGCATTTCACATCTACCAATCACCCCTCAATTACGGCTTCCTTGAGGGTTAGTGACTGTTACCTTTTATGATAATTTTAAACGTAACACGCTCACCGGCTTGTGGTGTTCAAACAGTAACTTTTAAAATATTATACTGCACAAATCGCGTTTCATGGAATGTCTTGTCTTAGTCTAACGCCACTTGATTAGCGCTGGTATCGAACGAGAAATTTCAAAAGGTGTGAAAAAAAAACGTTGCACCGACTTCCGTCGCTTACATCACAATTTTTTTTTTTTTTTTTTACTAGAGTACGAGCGCTCATGATGAAATGAATTATTATTTAAGAAGCCCAAAACACGTCGTTTAGATGTCCTTTATAACCAATCGGTTGCCAACAGAAAAGTAGAAGCCGTTAGAGAATGCACATGCGCAGTTTGTCTGAATTAGTGAAAAATATGACGAACGTTATCCTATGTTTACAGATTAGTTCTTGGGGTTTACAGTGGTATGTTGGTATACGCGGTCCCCACTAGTTTTATATCAGGTTAAATTTACCACAGCAACGTATTTCATTTATCGTTTAATATATTTATTCTACTATTTAATATATCGAATGTTAATACTTCTTTCTATTGTCTTTTATTGTTTATTATTATAAATATTATTTTCCTTGTTCATTTAACATACACAGTTAGGACCAAAGGTAGGGTATAAAACCTTTGTCCGAAGTGGTGAGGTGGGCAAAATTTACGCACGTGTGATAAATTTCAAAAATATGATTTTAATACTACGGTAGGCGGTCAGACTCACCCCCAAACAACAAAACTGTTTTTTTGTTGTTATTAAGCACGAAGCTTCTCAGACGGCTGCCTATTCTATAAACCACGGGTATCAAAACCCGGTTTCTAGCGGTATAAGTTCGCAGCCATGTCAATGTGCCCGTGGGGGTAGTCAGGTACAGAGGAGCACCAGTTGAGATGGAATATCAAGCTGCCCAGACGTCAGTGATTACTGGAATTACGGCCGACAACATCGTTAACAGCTAAATAACCAAATGATGAGACAGTGCGTTTAAATCTTTAAAAAAGTATAAACATATCTTGTGTTGGCCATCGGTACAGTTTAATTAGATTTTTAATTTTGGTCTAAGTACATAACTTCGGATCATAATAAACTCTTGTTATATAATACGGAAAATAACGCATCTAACATTATTACATAAACAACATAAATTAAGAATAAATTAATTTAAACTGGGTCGATAAGTGTTAATCCCAAAAAATCAAACTTTTTGGAGCGCTTTCGCAAAAAACATATCGACTTTGGAGGCGCACCATTTGGCACTTAAAAAACTCCGGATTGCGTGGCTGACAAGAAATGTCGAAATAGGGACGGTATCACAGAATATTCGTCCTTTCGTTTGAGCTGCGAGTTCGTTATAATTGTGTCGCCAGTCAATTGGCGTGGATGGTAGGTTGGAGGATGCTACTTTCTCTTAGGCTATTTTCTGCTGTCACTAAGTTTCGACCCTGACCAAAGTAATTTGACCATAAAAACAATTTTCTCTAAATAACATTATTTCTCTAAAAAATATTTTGTTTGATAAGTATATCTTATCGAAAAACTCGTGTGATTACAAATGTCTAAGTATAGATCAAACACAAAGAATTAGTTTTCTTTTTTTATATCGTAATTTCAATTCGAAAAGTAAATGAGTGCTTTCCCCAACACATTTTATTACTTGTAATTATTTTAAAATTAATTTAGTTAATAAAGCGTGAACATTATGTTGATTTAGCTGCACTCTTTAATAGGCATACATTTTTAACTATGATCATCTTTCTTACTTGGTCGAATTTCGCGCCAAGCTACTCTAGGGTAATCTGTAGTAGCCCTTCTTGATTTACAGGTGCCAGACTAGAAGGAAGACAGGTAGCGAACGCTATCAATCGCCCACGCTTAGACTTCTAATAGTAAATAGTAGAATTTATCATGACGTTTTAACAATCGCCTTCTCCCATACCTCAAGGCTGTAAAAGCAAGAATGTTCGGCGAAGTACATATTCAAACCTATGACTCGAAAACAGCGAGTCGAACACCCTAACCAGTAGACTGCTAACTTTAAAAGTCTGAAGTTAATATCAACTGTATTATATGCTCTAAAGATGGCAGCACATGCGAAGGGAAATCCGATTATTGTTTTAGAAATCTTAACGCTTCATAACACGTTCTATTTCTATAGTAACTGTTATCGGGAACAGTTACTAAATACTTTCATAAAATTACATAAAAATGTCACTGACAAAACGCTCACGGTACCTTGTCCACAGGAGAAGGTCAACCACACTACGTCTGCCACATGTAGCGCTAACAGGGCTGGGGTTTCGCACTCTACCAGGCCGGTTGGATGCGACAAGCATTACTGTAGCAGTGTGTGTTTTCGAAAAGCAAAGCTAAATCAGGCTGTCTGCAGAGTCCACCGAGGGTAATTGAACCTCTGATTTTAGCGTTATAAATCCGTAGACTTATCGCAGAGTGAAGAACGTGTAAGTATTTTGTTTCAAAGTTATAACCAGGGGCGGTCAGAACTTTATCTTCGTCCTTCTCATGGTGGTTTTAAGTTAGGTTTAGTAGGGAAAAAAAAAAAGTACTGAAAAAGAAAAATAAACCGCACACGATTTTTGATGTCTGAAGCCAATTTCTTAAGTTAATAAGCAAACACATGGGGGGGGGTAAACTGGAGGACCCCGAGAAAAACAGATTTCATAAGCTGGCGCCCATAATACCCTGTGGGACCCGACTTGGAAAGAAGAGAAAGGCTTACTTATTGAACTTACTTTCTGAAAGTATAAAAGTTCTTGAACCTACACTAATAACGTAAGTACTGTTTAATTAGTAACGTTCACGGATGACGACTGTTAGGGTGTGAATCAGGTTACGCAGGTGAATTATAATTACTACAAATATCATGTAAGTCTATTACAAATCATTTATTTATTATCATTCAAGCGTTACTGTTGCTCACAGTCTGAAAAAAAGAGGAAAAAAGTCAAAGTAAAACTCGGGTTAGAGAAGCGCGAATGTAGAATAATTTTATGTAATGTAGATGTAAATATAACTACAAACACGCATCTTTCACGCTAGGTTTTTAGCCTATCCTATTGTTGTAAACCTTTAATTTTAACCTCATTATAACTCAACCCATTTAAAGGCAGATTTTTGGTTTTAAAAAATAAGGCCTAGAAATTATAAAAACCTAAGATTATCTTGTTACAAGTTTGATTTGTTTCCCCCAACAGGAGCCACAGGCCGCCTGAAGGGGTCAGGGTCACCTGTTTTAACCATTAACACAATACACTAGTGTGCTGTCTGTCACTCAGTAAAATAAAACGACGTTACATAACGGACTATTAACGTTGCACTTTATGCTGTTGTGAAGTCAGTAAAACATGCGCATGTCATGTATCACGAGAAGAATTAGATACTCTGTAGGATACACAACACATCTTGACACACGAACTTAAAAATCAAGAAATAATTTGTTTTTCGTGCTTTTGGTTTTATTTAATCTTAAACATTTTCGTGAACCCTGCACGTATACATCTGTAAACAAATTATTATTAACAGTAAAGCAGAGGGGAAACATTGGCGTAGTTTGGTAATTCTCTTCCCAAAATAATTATATTCCGAGCTACGATTTTAACCGAGTTATCGATCTATGATACACTGTTCATATCAATTTTTTTTTGTCACGATGATGTGGCTTTCACGTAACATTCATTAACTTTATTTGTCAATATTGTAAAAAAGACTTATTATCATTGTAATATTACATTAAAAACTAGGATTCAAGTTAATTTGTGACCAGTCGCGCTACTTCCACGTGCACCAAATATTCGTGAATTCTTTCTGGTCGACAGTTTATTTCAGGCAAAAACAGAAATTACCTTGACACAGGTGTTTAATAAGTGTGCATATCTCTCACCACAGTAGTCGATATGATACGTAGCTGAAAACAGAAGTTATACTAACGGTTTGTTACAAAGTTTGACAATCTTGTTTGTAATTTATTATTTATATTACTAACATTGTCTTATTTAGATACTTCCCACATCCATTTTATTTCTCTTGCTGGTTGTCATTTATTTGATTATAGTTTTTTGTTTTTTTTTAATTCTCATGTTTAAAGTTAATATTTGTCAATTTGTTTTGTTGTCAATTTGCATGTAATGTTTTTGATAAAATAAATTAAGACTCTTTCCTTTATTGAATCAATTTTTAACAACAATACTTTATTAGAAATTATTGTCCATGTACAAATGACAATGTTTACTGAAAGTTTCCCACATATCGTAAAAATACAAATTTTATCGTATCGTATGATGTATTCTCTTTGAAACAACGACAGAAATCGCAAAATACTGTTCCACGCTGCGGGCTCAACGGTAAGTCTACAGCGCTTAACAAAAAAAGAAAAATGTTTAATTGAGCTTCGATAAGCGCGCTGTAGACAGCACACATATCCATGTTACAGCTTTGAGCTTAAAAAATAAACAAAACTAACAATGTCAATTGATATTTAACCATCTGAACTAAGCCTGATTTTCTTGGAAACAAAAACAGAAATGGTGTTTCCAGTTTCTTTTCTCATCTTTAGCCTATTTATCTCCGAAACCACACGAAAAGAAATCGTATGTAGCCAGACTCTTTTCGCCTTGAGGCTGGTTCTCTACAACTCACATAACAAAATTCGTTATCTGGATGGGGCGTGTCAGATCCACTCAATACTTCATAAATATCTAAAAATTTAAAATGTTTTTAGAAAAGTACTGAGCCTTTAAGAAAATAAATTCAGTAAATTATTGAAGAAAAAAACGAAAAAAGTATCTTATTGTCTGATCTAATATTATATCAAAAGGAAAAAATAAATAGAAACAATCAAACAAAACTTATGACATCGAAGAAACCTGGTTTGGTTTGGTTTGTTTGGAAATTTCGCACAAAGCTACTCGAGGGCTATCTGGGCTAGCCGTCCCTAATTTAGCAGTGTAAGACTAGAGGGAAATCATCACCCACCACGAACTCACTCTTTTACCAACGAATAGTGGGATTGACCGTCACATATACACCCCACGGCTGGGAGGGCATGTTTAGCGCGACGCGGGCGCGAGAAACTCGCACGCTTTACGCGCTAGGCCATGCCGGGCCACAAAGAAACTGTCAAATAAAAAATTTGCTATATGTAAATGCAAACCTGTAAACATGAGTGATGGCTCTAGTATACATTGTTATTGAGGATATAAGTATGGAGAAGATGAACGATTTATGGTTTCCGCAAGAGTTCAATGTTTAACGAAGTTCTTAGGCTGGGTTACATGTTACCGGTGTACACTGGCAAACACGCATAGCTTTTATCAGTTTCTTCTTGCTAAAGCTCGATCCAGATCAAATGACACACGATGTCATTTATCTTAGACTTCATCAGCTGTTGCTATGGGAAACAGCACCTTAGAAACTACACTGCACCAAATGAACATGCGCACCAGTTTCATACAGCAATACGTAGTCTCCAAAGAAAAGCTGTAGGCTTAAGTGGATTATTTTTGATGGTGTTACGGTGGAACTTTGCGCACTGCCTGATCTGTTCGAAGTAATTCATATTATACATTTTTACTGCAAAAAATCCCAAAATAGGAAGGTAAAATGCGAGTAATATTCACTAATTTTGGATTACATTTCTTCATTGGTACACGAAATAGCTAATAAAACATAAATCGGAGAAAAAATGAGAAATGCACTGAAAGTATAAAGTGTCACAACTTTTGTAAACGGAAAGAACTAAATTAGTTAATATTTCGATGAGTTAACGAGGCTCGTCTGAAATTATTAATTACCACAGATATTAATTGATGGAAACACGTAATCTTTACACCATTTTGAAATACAGTTTATTGATATTAGTTGGAGAATGTCTAAGGAGGTGGGGTGTACAAGCTCAGGATCTATGGAATAAGGCTGTGGGCACAAGTTAAGCAAACACTTCCTTAAGTCAGGGTAACAATCCAAGATCCAATCATAAACAGCTTGTAGCAGTTTAATGTATTCACATATACGATTTTAACTGCCCTTTGCACAGAGATAAGGGCTACAGTTTTGTTTAATCACTATTTTAGTGAAAGGTAAAAATTAAAAATAATCTCCACTGAAACATATTTAGAAAGCATCTAACTTGTTTTAGATTTAAAAAGAAACAAGCACTTTCATTAATAAAAACACAAAAATATTCTCACATTTCTTAAAACTTCAAATTCATCAAGTCATTATTTGCACCATTCCTTGTTACATTTTCAAACTACCAAACTAATATGGAACCAAAAATGTTTAAGGCATTTGTAATTATGTGAGGCACCAATAATAAAAGCATACTGTATCAGTTACAGAAAGTTTAGGTAACTCTTAACTAATTGTGGGTTTGTTTTAATGGTGTGTGTTCCAGTCACAAGTCCTGTATACTTCGTCGGATCACTTCTCATTCACCACGTTGAAATCAACATCTTCTTCACTCATCAAAGCTGGCTGTGATATGAAGAGCAGCAGAAACATACAACAACCACTTTGTGAGTGACGAAAATCCAATTCTTTACTTTCAGGTTTGTCTGGGCCTCTAAGTATGCTTTATTGTTGTTTATTCATCATCTGTCAGATTGTAAGGAACTCGAAGCAATTTTTTTCCTTCTGAAGTTTTTTGAAGTAACTAGAGAATAACCTAGAGTTATTTTTTCATTCAAGGTCTAGTTATGGGGAAAAATTTGTAGCTGCACTAAAACTAGAGGAACAAAACAAATTTTCAAGTACTTTCAAGTCAAACCAGAGTCCAAATTCCATATCTTAGGCTCCTTGGTTACCTACATGCAGAGGTAGTATTAGTTCTTGATTTTCTTTCAAAAGGATAAAACTGCACTGGTGAAGGGGGGGGGTAGCCAAGAATACCAATTACAAAAATTGAATTATATTTCAAGTTCTGCTATGGGTTCTAGAACAGGATTTTCTATGGGTCCCCAAATTGAATGACTACCAGAAAGTCCTGTTATGAAACAATTTTTCCCCCCCAATCAACTTCCAAGTCATTATGAAAGTAGCTTTTACAAATTAAACAAGGAAACAAATGTTATTTATTTCAAATAAAATAAATCTGTAATGCAACCAAATTTCATTTGTATGGGGGAGGAGTGACAATACATGAAACAGCTATAAAAAACCACACAATAGCAAAAACATTTACAATCTTGTAAACATTGTATATTAATCAAGCATGTTCGTTCAACAGTTGATAAAAATACACAAATGCAATGTTTTTTCTTACAAGAATAAAATGTTAAGTTTTTTTGTTTCTTTTTGCACTCAAAGTTGTTAAAGTAAGAACACATTGGTTTTCCTACACTAGCTCTCTCTCTCTCTCTTCCTCTTGAATCACATCACCTATAAGCCCAGACCCAAAATAAAACATTAAGGGTAAAATTGCCAAACAGGGCTTTAACTGAGGTGTAGAGCTTACAGAATTAAGTCTAATAAAATGAACTTTACTACTGGCATAAAGAAACTATGATAGTAAAGATATATTTCAGTCCCTAGGCAACCACAACTAAGAAGAAATTATGATTAGCAGTATTAGTAGGAAAGGAAAATTGGCAATAATGACCCCAGGTCCCATTTGTTAAGTGACCTCAGCCATAAGTAACAACAGCCTATTTATGTCAGAGTAAAAAATGCTGTACAGGACTATTTCATATACATTGTTACTGAATATAAACCAGACTTACAGCTGTATGCAACTACTTTAAGGGAGCTTGTGTAACTTAATTTTTTTTAAAGGTTCTTTAAAAAAAAAATTTTTATATTTATGTTTTGTTATCTTGGTCAAAAAATGTAAATTTTATTTACACAATTTGATACAAGTACAAAAAAAATTAATATTGTAGGAAATAAAAAAGGAGAAAAATATTAGTGTTGCATTATGAAGCAATGTTCCTCTGCGACGTAAGGTTATCCTCTCGAGACACGTCAAGATGGCTGTGATATGACAAACTCGCAACATATCACAGCCACATTGGCGGCCAAGTGAGACAAGAAGCTTTTTCTAATGCAGCTCGTCTCTCCAGTTAAAGTTAGATAATAATAAAAAAAAAAAAAATTAGTGGTTGGGTAAAATATTTTTGTCTGGGTTCTTCTAATCGGCAGCTGAGGAATAGAAAGTGTTGTGTACTTTACAAAAATTAGTCTGATATTTTTGGTCAGTTTTGGATTACTGTTGTAAATAATTAAACTACTAAAATTTACTGAATATTTTTTATATATAAAAAAAGGTATAATGAATGATCAAGAAAAAATTTTAAAACATCATCTGATGTAAAAAAATATATACATCATATTATGGGATGAAAGGTGATCATAAAAATACCCATTATATTTGCTGTAATGCATGCTATTACAGTAAGAAAAACAGATACAGAAACAAGTTTTGCTGTAAAATCAATTACTTAGTGTGAAAGTCTATATAATAAATGGAAATATATGTTTATATACATATTGTTTAGACTAAAATTATGGGTTTAAAAATTTCCTGAAATGTGATATACAAAGAGATACAAAAATTCTCCAATTTTTTTAAAAATGAAAACATTTTTACAACATAAATAGAAGAAAAAAAAGAATTCAACATACATCACAACCTGAAAACTTAAATTACAACTTTTGTCATGTTATCAGATTTCTGCAAAGAATTAGAGAAGTTTATTTGCCTGAAATATTAACACGTTTACAACTTGCTAGTTAATTGTTTTATATTTGTTCCAAAATGAACTTGTAAAATTTATTTATCAGCTAAAACACATCTCACAGTAGCACCTGAAGATCGCATGGCATACATTTATTTTATGCAGTTTTAAAGGTAACTTTTTAGGGATAAATTGAAAATTTTCTATGAAAAGATTTTTAACAAATGTTATATTTATTGTTAACGTGCTTCATATAACACGTGCAATAAAATCTTGTGGGACAATTTAAGACTATGATCAGAAAGCAAGTAGCTCTTTATTATATAACTTTTGGTGATGCATCAAAGAAAAATCTGTCATTAAAGATATACTTCCCTTTTTACCCTATGTGCATAGCTGGGGTAAAAATATAGTCCCAATCTTGTACTGTGCACCATTCAACATGGTGTTATTCATTTCATATTATCCTAGTCTGATTTCTAAACATGGTGTTATTCATTTCATATTATCCTAGTCTGATTTCTAAACATGGTGTTATTCATTTCATATTATTCTAGTCTGATTTCTAAACACTTTATATTTCTCGTATTTTCTTTACTCTAATACCAACACTTTATGCAGTAACAAGTTTTCTTGTGAAATTTAATGAGGTAACATTAATATAACCTTTAAATGCTCCCTCATGTTTATGTGACATTCAAAATTACAAGTAGTTTAAACTTGAGTTATCTTAGGTAGTTTACACTAGTTTGGAGTGTTGTTTTTTTAAATGCTATGTTAAACTACTTTGTTTCTCACAATTGTAAAGAACAGAAACTATTTTCACTTTTTGAAAAGTTATTCTAATATTTACTAGTGCTAAGCCTATATCAGTGTACATTCCATTAGCTGCTAAGAGAAAGGTCTGATGTCATTAAAAAAATGAAGTAATCTCCAAACAAATATTGACCTAACATACCAAACAAAAAGTAAAACATCTTGCTTTAGCCAGGTATATAAGTTTAAAATGGCTAAAAAAGTTGTGTAGATAACAGTAAAACCTGGTACACTGGACTGAATCAAAGTTTAAAACACAAGTGGTTAAAACAATTTAACACTAAATGGTTAAAAAAACTGCTAAATGTTTCAATATAGCGTGATTTCTTCAGTGGACCCAAGTTTGTTTCTTAAGTGCAAATTTAATAAATATGTTAAAGATATTCCAAACTACAAGTCAGCATTCTTTATTCCTTTTCTGTCCAGTTTATCAACATCTTAGAATTACTTGAACCCATACCCACTAGTCCAGAGAATTTTGTATTGTTGAATTATTTTGAAATTTTCATAATTCACCTGTGATTAAGTTAAAAAAAATGTTCTTATTTTACTGACTCAACTTTAGTTTCTTTATGACCAAAATATTAATGTTCATAAACTATTTTCGAACCATTTCAGTTGTTCATCAATGGTTTAATGAACTTCAAGTATTTTGTTCAAATGTTCTGAACATTATTTCTTCCATCTCTAATTCTAAGTATCTTCAAGACTTGCCAGATAAACATCTTGAAATGAAGGTTCATTAATCCTGTTCATTTATTTAAATAGCTGATTCTTTCAAATTTTCATGTCTTCATGTTGGTTCAGAGAAATGGGATTTCCTAAGGCCTGGCTGTCATACAGCTCATCAAAGATGGCTGTGATATGATAAAAACCAGGACACATTTCACAGCTTCTTTGATGGCTGCAGAACAGGCTATTCACATCCACAGTTATACTACATAATAGTTATTTCCATAATGAGATAATCCAATTGCTGACAAGTCAAATCCAATGTATAATTACCTAAACACTGAACAATCAGTTCCAAAAAATGGTGCTACTTGACTGATTACTGTAACCAAACACTCATTGATTTAGTTATGTGACTCTAGAACATTCACTATCTTAAAATTAAACAAAACCATTAGTATCATCTTCCATGATATATGTAACGCCCTCTCCGTCAAAGACAAGGTAGTGAGATGATTATCTTAACCACATCTCACTACCCACGTCTTTCACGGAGAAAAAGTAAGTTACAATAACAGGTCTACAGGGTAAAGTGAAGCCAGGATATAAAAATGATATGGTAGATAATTATCTTAACCACATCTCAGTTTTGTTTTTTGTGAAATACATGAGAGACAAGCTCTAATAATGGGCCAAGAAACTAAAGTAAGAGTAAAACAAAACTGTTTAAAGAGACAGAGGTGGTAGCTTAAATTTGGGTTTACACAATTGGAAGATGGATGTCAGGTTCCAAAGCTTCTGCAATTATTTATCCTCAACAAAATTGCAGCTGTTTGATTGAAAAACTGAAAGCTTTTGCAGTTTTCCCAGTGTGATGCATCCAGAATTGTATTTTTTTATTATTTTTTTTTTGTTTATCTGGCTACATGTTAAAGGACACCCAAAACATTCCATTCCTTTGAAACATCCAATGTAACTTTGTAGTTCATTTATATTCAATGAATATTACTTTTGGAGATTGGTTTGTCTCTAAGCAAACACAAACAGGGTCAAATACTTGGTCATAAATGTTGGTCAAACACACAAACAGATAAAATGCATTATGTATTTACAAGCGTCTTACAAGGCAAATTCATGAAACATTAGAAGAGTGTTGATTTGCAAACCTTAAACTTAAAATGAAATTCAATTTTTGTTGATTCTAAATAAAATTATCTCAGTAGCTTGTGCAAGATTTTGCAGGTGGCCAACTTAGTCACAGAGCAGAAAACCCACTAGATTTCAATCTATAACAGACTTATTGAGAAGTATCTACCATTGAGGGTAATATTTTATCATTAACAATTTTTCCCCATATTTATAGTAGATGTAAAAGGATATATTTTCCACATACTTGCAAGTTAAAAAGTTACAGCTAAAATTATCCATTCTGCATGTTCTTTCAATACAACATCAGAAAGTACATTTGAGTTCTTCCTGGAAAATATAACAGAAAACATGTACTGTAACATTTGTGGCTTTACTAACATGCAGTTAGATTAAGTTATTATATGTACTAAACTTTATTATAATTGCTACCTCAGATTAGTATCTTACTCTAGAATAAGAGACAATTTACAGATTGCTAAAAAGGTAATTTCTATGTTAGTGATAGAATAATGTTAAAATAAAAAGTTTTAAAACAGTTTCTAAATAATAAAAAAATTGACTAAAAATGTTAAATAATTTTTACTTGGAATAAATATTTGCAAATTTGAACACAGAAAATAAAACTTAATTTAATACCCCACATACATAATAAGCAAAAATAAATTTCTCCCAAAAACTTCGTCTTTCTAAAGAGTTCCAGAATAAATCAAACACGTCTCACCTATCTTGAAATTGGTTACGTCTTATAAACCTCAGACCAATGTAGATTGCAATTTATCAGTACCACACTTCCATGAGTAATACAATAGAATACTGCCCCTGAAAGACAGATTAACCAGTATAAACCTGGCACAAAAATCTTTTTGCTGTTAATGAGTATAGTTGTAAAAACAATGACTTCCTACATAAACCATACCCAACTTACTAAAATGTTTTATCTGATACATATTTAAATTCCAGGTAGTTCCAAGTAGTTAATTTTTTTTTTTGATATGCACTTAAAACATGGATGGGTATTTTCAATATCTATTAAAGTACTTCAAATATGTTAAGCCCACATTAGCTACCACCCAGTCCAGACAGCAATAACTATCAACATACCATTCTTCAACTTACTTTATCTTGTACAGTCACATGCAAATATTAACCAACAGTTTCAATCACTATAAACTGCAAAAAGTTATGATTTTTAATATGCATTTCATTTCTTAAATATATGCAAAATAACTTCATTCTTCACATGAACATCAACTTGCATTTCAACTTCTTAAGAGTTAGAATAAGTTTGACATTGGCTAATCACAGACATAACTAATGTACAAGTACTATTGAAACCAATTTTTATTTTTCCTTTAATGTACAACAAACAGACCTGCACATTTTGCTAAGAGTTTTCTAGATTTTATGTACATACACTTTGTAAAACTGGAAATTATACTGAAAATTCCTTCTACAATACAGGGATTAGTCCAATGAACTGACCCCATGCACACGTAGTCAAGAACTAAAATGGTTTTTGAAATCAAACTTTCTTTGTTTGGTTAACTACTATGCAGTTTTTATTTTAGTTCACTCACTGCAGAGTGAGTGAGTGAGTCCGTGCGTGTCAATTTCCTTAATCCACAAATATCAATTTCATGGAAACTTTACTTACATTTTTAACTGAATATGGAGACATTGTAATGTAAATGTCTTTTAAATGGTTACATTTTCTAACTGCAAACAATAGTACCAACTTATGTATTAAACATCATTTGATTTCCTTCATACTTTCATTTTGTTTCAATTGATACATAAATTCAAGTTTCTTTCATAATAAATACTTTTAGAACAGGGTAAGTACATACACACACACTGTTCTTATATGTTCAGAGGTTTGCATCTTCCCATGATATTCATCTGAAGTGTGTGTAAAGCATTCCCTTTGTGTAACAAGTACAGAATTACTTCATTACAAAAGCTGTCTTGAGATCAAATTATTTTACTATGCAATGCCTACAAAATTATTTCACACACACAATAATACAAAAGCTCTTTAAAAAAGTGTTAATATTTTCAAGCAAAACAAAATCTAGTTCAGAGCACTTTCATTTATTACAATTAACAACTTCATTACCTTCAGAGGTTATAAAAGGCAGGAAAAGTGTTGGGCCTTTATTAATCTGTTTTAAGTATTAATAAAATAAGGATTTACATATTATAACACAAAAAATATTTAATAACTTCAACTCTACCATGTCACCTCTGACTTCAGATATTTTACAGTCATTTAAAAAGACCAAGAATCTTCTTTATACACGTGTATAAAAAATACAGTCATCCTAAAAAACACCGAGGTATTTTCTTTGACACAGTAAATGAGGAAATCTTCTAAGGTTAAAAATGTTTCAAAACTATTGAAGTAGCTTTGAGTAAGACAAATTATGCTTTGGACCAAATCATTTAAATGCAAGTTGTGTTTGGTGTGCTACTAGCTTTATAATATATTTGACGAAAAATTACGGAACATAAAGCTCAAGTGTTATTGTTATTATTAAGAAACAATTGTGTAGTTACTATAATTATGCTTGATATATTTTAAAAATGAAACTGAAATTGTACCCGACGTTGTTAAAACAGCATAAATACAAGTTACCCAGGGCTTGTCTTAAAAGCTGTTTTGTTCATTTTAATTCACCCAATTTTAGAAGTAATTTTGCTTATTTCGGTTGGATTTTTTTACTTGTCAATTTTTTTCATAGCGGTTAACTTAATTTACTAAAATACATAAATTATAAATGCTCACCCAACTGGATTGTTGTTTCCTACAGTGTACTCTGAGATCTAGACGTTCTACTATAACGTTAGACAGTATCGTATCAAAAAGTTGTTTAAACAATATAACACATTTTACGTTTTTACAACTAACTAAGCATTATAAAATAGTAAGTATTAGAATGATTTATTGTATGGAACTATACGTGGTAAAGGCATGTTCCACACTTCAAGGCTGTTTTTAGAGTATCAGTTTTTTTTTTTTTTTTTTTAACCTTTACAATAACAGTGACTCGAGTCAACCCACTCACACCTTTATTAGATATTCTATGCAGCTGTTTCTTTCCCAAGGTAAATACGAGTTCAAAACGTAGCCAAACAGAAGGGAATTTTGTGTTTATGCCGCGTGCCCGGCGCGAGCTCAGCTCGTGCCCTGCTCAACACACGTGCGATGCTCGCGTGTATTACGGATCTTCGTAGTGGAAATACTTAACCGTTCCCAGCAGTAGGAAACACACGTGAACCGACGCATGAAAAGGTCTAATATCAATAATACTTTTAAACATGGGTCTGTGCTTTAACGTCCAGGTTGTGTTAAAAGGACAAGCCATGTTCAGTGTGGCTCAGAAACCTAGTACGTCGTACATACCAAATAATAAGCTATCTATAACCTCAGGATATTTTCAGTCAGTTGAAAACAAATTCCTGTAATAAAATACCATGTTGTACCAAATTAACGCTCCCTAGAGCGTTGCACACTGTAAGGGAGCAGTTATTATAATCTGTAATTGCACAAGCACTATATTTTTCACACGAGATTTATTTATTTCAATGCTAATAAATGTGTACGTGTTTACCTTTTTCAAAAAACATTACGACAAGGAAAGTGAATCACGTGTTGGATTACTACTGCTATCATACAAGGTCAGCTTTATGAAAGAAATACCAGGAGAGGGAGAAGCGATAATTAGAAAGGGGCATTACTTAAGGGCAATAAGGTAGGCCAAAATTAATAAGAATAAATAATCAGCAATGCATTTTGAAACAGTTTTTTGTTGTTTTTTTACAAGCCTACGAAACATTTTCATAAATACCCTAGCAGCCAAATAATCAACTGTTATGATTGAGATACGTAGAAAGAATTGTTTATGGCGACTTTTTTTAAACTATGGAGATATTCTATTACATATGATGTATTTTACACTAGGTTCACATTTATTACTTAATTTCTAAACACCAATTTTCAAATGCAAACAAAAGATAAAAAAAAAAAAAAGATAACTAATGATTCATGCCTCAATGTCCTTGTACAGCATAGTTTTACCCTATGTAGCAATAGGGATAAATATTTAGGCAAATACCATTGGCAGTGTATCAAAGCAAGTTTTTCTGAGCAATATTTCATCCCGAATTTCAATCACGAGTCTGCCATATTGCACATTTGCCAATACAAAACGAATTATATAAAATGTAATAATTTTAATGTAGAGAGAGAGAGATAAGACTGATATAACAGTTGCAATTCACGGACTGTGTTTACTCAGCCTAGTTAATTTTTGGACAAACATTTGCCTATAGCAACAAACATCCACTTAACTAAACCATCTAAAAACTTCTCATTTTAGAATAAAAATTGAGATTTCTTTTGTCCAAGTACTTTTAATTAATCTAATTATCATAAATAAACAAATTATCGTGACAACTTTTTATTCGAGTTTTAAACGATACGAAAAAAACATCTGTAGTTGAATAACACGTTTTTTATGTACTTGTTAGGGTTAAAAAAATATTTGCAAAATTCTAATTATACGTCATATTTTAGGAGTTATGGGGTCTTCACTAGTGAAAGTCAGGAGTCTCGCAGCTGACATTTCTATTCACTGAATAATAAAGCTCAAATATGCCAAGATATACATGCTGGGATCTTGGTCTCAAAAGCCTTGGACTTCCAGCGTAGAAAAGTCTAACAAAGGCCGAGTGCGTTGTGATTGGCTGATGAATCAGCCTTGAATACAGCGATTAGCCAATAAAAGGAAAGACTGAAACAGGGCGGCCGTTGCTTAAGGGCGCTTCGTTCCATATCAAGTTGAGTAAATATAAAGATAATTAGGAATGCAGGCGTTAAAACTGAATAAAATGAATAAATAAATAAATGCGAAAACACCAAAGAACCGAAAATAAATCACACTAATGCACACTAAACTAACGTACCGTGAAGAAACTTTCTGCAATTAGTTTTTTGAAAAATGTAATATTTGTAATGAAAACTAACAGGAGGTAGCATGTCTAGTGTGTTTTTTTTTGTTCTGTATCAATGCGACTTCTCAATACTTACACACGGTGTATTGAATAGTCTTAGTTCAAAACCATCTAGCATATATGATCGCTATGGCCGGGTCACAGCTTTCGTTATTGTAGTAATTTTCTTCGATGATCCGAATTTTCCGTTACATTGGATCAATTAGATGACTCGCCTTATTTGTACAGTTTGTATACATGTTAAAATGCATATTTGTGACATATCTTTGTGGCTATATTGCTATGTACATAAACAAGTACGGAACGTTTCCAGGGTTATGGAGAAACATTTTAATATTCGTGTAAGAAAACCTCGGCTAACCAGTCCTCACTTCGACTAGAATAAAACTTGCCTGCAGGTGATGCCATAACGAAAACAAACAGTTTCAGTTCAAATCAAACGAAACCAAAAAACGACTGAAATGTTTAACAGTTTTTTTCCGAGCCACGTGACAAGTAGGTCAATAAGAAAGATCCTTGTAAACATTAAACGTACCCCGTTAGTTTTTGTTTTTAAAAAGAGCAAACTATATCCTTATACTCACCCCAATTTTGCAGTGTAAGACTAGAAGGAAGGCAACTAGTCATCACCACCCACCGCCAACTCTTGAGCTACTCTTACCAACGAATAGTTGGATTGACCGTTAAATTATAACACCCCCACGGCTGAAAGGGAGAGCATGTTTGGTGTGACAGGGATTCGAACCCGCGACCATCGGATTACGAGTCGAACGCCTTACCCCTATCTTGCCATGACGGGCCTAAATAAAATGATGGCACAGATACAACGTAAGCCTAAAAGATAATTAATTCTCTCATTCGTCATTTAGTTAAAAATATATTAAGCAAAAGTGAGGGGCAGTTGCATTAGCGTCTAGTTACATGAAATGTCAAAAGTATTTGATCCTTATTGTTATTAACAATACGATTACGCAAGATATAGAAGGCAGTAAGTAAACCAATGGTTACAGCGATTAACATTACACATTTACCTCTGCAATTTGCGTAATGTTCTCTAGCTGAGAAGGATGAATGCAATTCAAGATTTTCTACAGATGTAGGGTGAAGTGGCATTAATCTGTTAAAGGGATACTAACGTCCTTCTGCACCTTCTTACTCCACTAGGTGTTCTTATGGCGACTTTGCAAACGAAATGCATCTCATTATACAGCCGATGTGGTCTTGTGATATACAGTTCTCATCATCAGTAGACTAACATGGCGTCTGTGTTATGAATGACAATCTCTGTTGAAGAATTCTAAGAACCACGCCACCAGTTTGGAAACAGTTCAATCTTCTAATGACACTGAGACGCTTGTAGGCAATTGCTAAGGATCAACAGTAATCGACTTCCTCCTTTTGTCTAATTGCTTCTCATGAGGAAAATGTTCACATATTTTTCTCCGAATTTAGAGACGATTCGTGGATACGTTACAGAGGTTTGGTTTAATCTCTGCGATGTGCTTGAAAATGACCAAATGAGATGAGTTTTTTTACAGCCACTTATAAAGTAACCTGAATAACTAATAATTCAAGTTTCAGATCACTAGATACCAGATTTTAACAATAAACAAGAGATGTCCGTTACTTTATTACTTGTTTAAGTGTCTGTTTGTTATAGATTCTTTACTTTGAGAGACGTAAGTAATTAATGTCAAATAAACATATAAAGTGTGTGCCAATTCACAGTATCTTGCATCTAAATATACAGACAACTTGAAAGGTAAGAACGATCAATACTAGATTTACGACAATTAAAAATACCTTACTTACAACTGCAACAGTACTTAAACCTCTTCGAGAGGGCGAAGAGGGATGTGCCAGTCTCTCAACGTCCCAGGTTTCTGAAGCTACCAAGGAACCTATTCGAGTCACGCAACAGATACACCAATATATTTTTTATTATCGTCTATGAATATTTAAGATGTAAGTAAAAGTTTAATTTGTATCGTAATTACTCACTGTATTTTTATTTATATTATACTTTATTTAGAGTATCATAATATATTCTATATTTACACTGGTGGTATAACTCACCGCATGCAATTCCACATATTTACTAATGTCATAATTTATACAACTATTTCTTAATCAGTGAAACGTAAAACTAACTTAAAAACTGAAATAACTGCGAATTATTAAAAAACAGCAAAAGAAACGTCAAACACGCCGCGTTTATGAGCCCCCCCCCTGTACATATCTTTGTCCTTGAAGAAGAGATAACTATTTCTCCCTCTGACGGTGGCCGTGTTCCCCCTCCCATTAATTAAAGTGTTCGTACCTTTGGGGGTAGCTTTACGATTATTTAAAAATACAACGACTTTGTTTTATTCAATACGAGGGCTGTTCAAAAAATACGCGGACTGACGTCATAAAACAAAATGTACTTTATTTAGAAGTTACAGGCCTGGGACCCCTTCAAAGTACTCTCCTCCCCAACGCACACACTTATCCCAACGGTGTTTCCACTTGTTGAAACAGTCCTGGTACGCTTCTTTTGTAATGTCCTCCAGCTCCTTCGTCGCATTTGCCTTAATCTCGGGAATCGTCTCAAATCTTCTTCCTTTCAAGGGTATTTTGAGTTTGGGGAACAAGAAAACATCTCAAGGAGCAAGGTCAGGTGAGTAGGGGGGGTGGGGAAGAACAGTGATCGAGTGTTTGGCCAAAAAAGCACGAGTTCTGAGGCACAAATTTCGCAGCAACGCGGTGCATCTTCAATTTTTCGGTCAAAATCTCGTAACAAGATCCAACTGATATCCCACACTCTTCAGCAAGCTCCCTAACAGTCAGACGTCGATTTGCCCGCACCAGGGTGTTGATTTTGTCGACGTGTGGGTCGTCAGTTGACGTGGAAGGACGTCCAGGACGCTCATCATCTTCAATGGACTGTCGACCATCCTTAAAACGTTCATGCCACTTGAAACATGCCGTACGCTTCATAGCAACATCACCGTAAGCCGTGTTAATCATAGCAAAAGTTTCAGTCGCAGATTTTTCAAGTTTAACACAAAATTTCACAGCAAGTCGTTGCTCCTTCAGGTCATTCATTCTGAAATCCGCCAAACGAAAAAATCGCACTTCACTTAAAACCGCGTAGCTAATACACAAATGAAAATATCTGCAATCGGGAAATGGCGTCGTAATCAGCTGATCTGTGCGAACCTAGCGACACCAAGCGGATCCCCATGGAACCAACTGGAGCCGCGCAATTCAAACAGTCCGCGTATTTTTTGAACAGACCTCGTATATGTATACACATAACTGTATCAGTTTAAAAACAGTAAAATAGCTCAGAACCATTACAGTCCTACAATTTAGAACGAAAAACAACTTTTTAGTGGTTGCAATAGAGGGCGAATCTTTCTTTTACTACATATGGACGATAAGTAAAAGTTAAGATGTTCATTCAAGAAAAACTTCTTGCAAATGGCATTGAGGAGAGGCACTGGAAAACTAAAACATAGCGAACGTCTACAAGAATGTCTTGGAACAAAAGGAACGTGTTATTTTGTTGTTTTTCTCCCTAAACCGTGACGTATCTCTTCCATATCTTCCAAATGTCAGTGAGTGGAAACCGATGTTGAATGTGCCGATACAGACACGAAAGGTAAGTTACATTGTGATAAAACTTGTGTCAATTAGAAACAAAACAAAAGTTTAATTTAAAATAGGGAAGTAGATTTTTAACTATGTAGCAACATTTGCCACTCATCTCAGCAACAAACACTAAATATCGCAGGTCTTTTTTCAATGACATTAATCACCCACCAGATGTCTCTTCGTTCGAACACGGAGCACTAACAAAAAGCTACTTCGAGTACAGATATGTTAAATAAAACTGTGGTACCTCAGTCAGAGTAGTGTGGAGTTCAACGAGTTATTTGATAATGGCCTATGTTAAGTCGGTAAGCCTAATTTATCTTAAATAATTTAAACGTGTATGTGAAGTCTAAATAGGAGAACTTAGGATATACATGTATTTGTAGAACTACATTTTCGCCACAGTCACTTTTCGTTGTTACTTCATTTCACAATATTGTTCTTTCGATGGATGACAGACAATACACTCAAAGTTATGTTTAAACAGGAAAGTGATTTATATGACAATTTCTATCGGAGCAAGTTATGTGCTTAAAACGAGGCCTGACATGGCTTACTGATTGAGGCGCTCGATTCGCAATCTGTAGGCTGCGAATTTGAATCCCGTCACCAAACATGCTTTGACACTTTCAATCGTGGGGGAGTTATAACGTTACAGTCAATACAGCTATTCACATGTAAAAACAACAAAATCACTCCTGGAGTTAGCGCTGACTATCTTCCTTCCCTATAGTCTACCACGACTGAGTTAGGTTTGGTTAGAGTAGCTATGCACAAAATCCAAACAAACTTGAAACGAAACTGAAAATCAACATATTTATTTGACAAACAAGTTTAGAGGTGCACGCGTGCATATATGTATGTATGTGTAATTAATTATATCTAAATGAAGTTAAATGAATAAAGAAAATCATGAGGAAGGACTGCATTAAAAACAGCAAATCCCAACCTCTGATTATATTACATTATAACCACAAAAAATTAAACCATAAACCAAAACATTGTTTTAAAAATACGCTGCTCATTTAAAAAGGATCATAGGGTGCAAGCTACAACGTTGAATTACAAAATGTATCCTAGGTTTTGGAGGTGACTGCGGAAGTAGGACCCACACAGTCTATCAGTGGGCCCTACTTCCGTAGTCACCTCCAAAACCTAGGATACATGTTGCAATTCAACGGTGTACCTTGTACCCTAGGATTATTTTATTTTTATATATATACATTCATCAATAAAATACATCACTGATTCAGTTCTTATTGTTTTCGATAATAAAAACACCAAGTTACACTTACTGGTACTCTTTTTCTTAACGAATGTAATTTTGAACACCTGGGATGCAAAGAGTGGGATCGCGCGCGTGCGTATGTTCTTACAATCTTGGTGTTGTTGATATGTCGGAGAACAAGAGCTAAGTACAAGTTTGAAATAAACCTTATCTAAAGCTATCAAATCTACTGTACAGTGTTAAGTTTGTAAAACAGTGGCTGTGTATTTAAGTTGGAATATTCAACCTGAATAAAGGCGGGCTGAGCAGCCAGGTCAAAAATTCCTACATTTCGGGCAATGACAATAACCTTAATTTTGGAGAACTGGTTAGTTGGTTGCTTGCTTGGCGTTTATTGACCAGTGGCGAGATAGTAAGCCTGCAACACCCATCCTTATAAGAGCTATATCCGGCTCTTTGAACCCAGTAATGAGACTGACTGACTGTCACTTAAATGTTCACATACCTGAAAGTTCTAAGTGTGTTCAGGCGACATTATGTCTGGAACTTTGGGTAATACTGCATGCTGCTCCACCATGTGGACTTCAGCCCTGACTAAATTGTCATAAAGTATGCAATGCAGAACAATTATCAGAGAAGATGTAATTCTAATAATAATTCCACGCAGGGCTTTAAAAATGGAAGTTAGCTAAATTATTTCTGAAAGTATTATCACTGACATTAATCACGTATATAACTATCACCTTTTGTAGACCTAGAGTAGTGCCCGTTTGGGAAAGTTCGGGACATGTAGGTCAATCTAACACGTATGATACGACAGGAGTTATTTTACGAAAGCTCAGAACACGAAATTCTTCACAGTCGCACCTGATGTGACTGGAGTTATTTTCAAACACAGTAAAATTTTTTCCTACACGTCTAATCAAATTAACAAAATTGGCTGGGGTACCTTACCTTGGACACAAGATTTGTAAATTCATGATTAATGAAAGGTTATCTTAGGAAATAAAACTTGTTTCCTTACATATAATTTAAAGAAAAAACAAAACGTCCATAAAAACAGCAAAATAAAAAGTGAAACCGCAGCTTTGCACGTATCTTCTCATGGACCCAACAAAGCTTCATGCCAAATTTAGTGAAGATTTATCAACAGGGGGCAAAGTATTTACATAGACATGCAATATACAGTACTATAATAGTTATATAGATGGCGCCAGCGCATATTATCCGTCTTTGATGTATTTATGACGTCATAAGTTCTCTGACGGGAAATGGAGGAGAAACGGTAAAATTGTGACCTCTATTGCAAATACAAATGCATATAGGATAAAAATTACGCAAAGTTGAGGTTGCACATCGCGTGATAAAAACGTTTTTCCAGTATCATATAAGCAAGAGTTCCATTATAGTATGATTTTTGATTTAAGTTATTTCGAGAGAATGTTGAAGTTAAAATACTCAAATACAGTAAGATTCACACTTCCCATGTTTTCATTCCTATGTTTAACAAACACACCTAACTTTAACTTCTATGTTGAACATTCCTGCTTTAAGAGTTGCTTTAATAACAACATTTTAAACTCCACGAATGTCTCTCATAACAGAACACGAAAGTTCTCAGTGCGCGCGTGTTCGTGCGCTGAAAAGAATGCGAAGCGCTAATCACCCAGATAATTTCCCGTCTTCCAACGATGAAAGTTGAGAGCAAGAGTAGGAAAGAGTCACGAAAATATTAATTTATCCTCTGTCTTTCGATAAAAGATATTTCATTAAGAAATTCAATTTAACCAGCGTTCCTGCTCGTGCATCAAGAACGTGTCAGACCGTTTAGTCACTTAACGGGGAAATTAATGTACCTGTATGTGTGAACGTTTATCAGCTAACCCTATTGGTTAAGCACACAAAATATGGAGAACAATACATGGTGTGTAGGGGTCGTTTGTATTTCTCAACATCTACCTACTCCAAATAATCGACATTCCCTACTCTGGAGGTTTCCCTGTCGAGGAACTTCTGCTAACGGCATTCCTGTTCTTAACTTTGGTTTTATTTCATCTGGAAACAGAACACTTCCGGGAACCCACATACAAATACATCTAACAATTTTTGTTTTCGATTTACCTTTCTCACGCGCCTGATTTTGAGAAACACCCAATGGACTAGAATAGTTCTCATCGTCAATAACACTGTAAACACAGATTTTGTTCCTGGGCAGTATGTGTTATTTCTTAATTGCTTATGTTGTAAAAGTACAGAAATGTCCATCAATTCCTTCATATTTTGCTTTTGTGACCTGGATAAGTAGGTTAATTTCTAAATTTCAAATGTAAAAACGGGCAAATTTGCACATTTTCATTTACATAAGGTCTGAATAAAACAACATATGAATTACGATTTACATGTATTTATACCGATGTTATAAAAAAATGATTAAAAATGTTTAGAAGTGAGTAGTTTTTCGAGATTTGCGAATGTAACGTAAATGACTTTCACGTATCAGCCGCAAAATAAAGTCTCCCATCATGTTTTCGTTATATGCTCCCAGGTCACAAAAGCAAAGTTTGAAGAGAAAAAAATAGGTATTTTCCATTTATTTTAGGGATAAACAATAGGGAAATATCAAGAAAAAGTAAACATTTCGTTACATAGTGTTATTGAATTACCTTCAACGAATAGTGTGACTGGATCATTCTTATAATGCGCTCATGACCCAAGTACTTAGCTCTATTTTCCGGTAACAAACGATACTTAAGGATCGTCTGTCATGATGGTCAGTCGGCTGCGCTCTGACCAGAATGGGAATAAAGATGTCAAATGTTTGTTTTTGAATTTCGCGCAAAGCTACACGAGGGCTATCTGCACTAGCCGTCCCTAATTTACTATTGTGAGACTAGAGGGAAGGCAGCTAGTCATCACCACCCATCACCAACTCTTGGGGTTACTCTTACCAACGAATAGTGGGATTGACCATCACATAACGTCTCCGCGGTTGAAAGGGCGAGCATGTTTGGTGCGACGAAGATTTGAACCCGCGACCCCCAAATTACGAGTCGAACTTCTTAACCTACCTGGTCATGGCAGGCGATGTCAAATGAAACAATCGAACCAGAGTGAATGGCAAGTCACCTTCTAATATCATCAGTCCAGCACTGACAGTTACATTTGTACGTAACTAATGTATTAAGATCGCGATATATAGGTTTGTTTCAACACAGTGTTCGTCTTAAGTACTCTTCGATTGTCATTAATACTACACAACAAAGTAGCATTAAAACATGTTTAATTAATTAAATATATTACAGTTTAATGAATTAAATAAACGTATTACACAATTCTGCAACATTTAAAAAACATTCTATCAAGTAACATCCGAGTTCTAAATGTCATTGAACTACGAACTAAGCAGAGGACTTCAAACACTAAAATGCGGGGTTCGATGCCTAATACAACATCGCACAAGAACGTGGTATAGTTTTAATAACAAACAACCGTGAATAACTAATAAAGGAAGATTTGAATTTAGGTCGAGGGAAGGGGAAATCAGGGACTGGTGTTTAACAAAATCATGACAGAAACCACGCTGTGTAAACTACAAGTTGTACAATGCAGCTGGAATATTGACTACTCTAGGTGGCATGCTTATTTATTTTACTTCCGTTCTATTGTTACACATCGTTCTAAGAGTACCAGCTGGAGCCACGTAAATTTACTTTAACATCAACCCCTCCATAAGTTTTTCCTCGATACAAGTTAAACCTAAAATGTACATAGTCCTTTTCACTGCGTAACAATTTATAAGGTGGCAAATGTATGCGATAAACCCATAAGCATTTTTTACACCATAGCCCTTATACAATCTGAGCGTGTATACTTGCAGAAAACGACTTATTAATCCGAAATCTCACGCTCTGCTGGCAAGTACCATAAAAATCCTTAAATTTCTAGCCTTGGTCCAAGACAAACCAGTGTCATAAACCTGAGGTATTTCAAGCTAACACTCATGTTTGTGACCGAGCAGCAAAACAAATTATTGGGTAAATCAAAAGGTACGTACCGAGTAGTGGCTCTAAAACATAATTAACTTTATTAAAGTAAATACGATCAACCCTTGAAGTTCAAGCAACCTTCGTAGAGATAACACTAAAATGAGATTGGAACAAGTTCCACGGAACGAAACAAATTGACGCAGAATTTCAAAGTTCAACATTCGCAGTGAAAAATTACAGACAATAAAACTGAGATGAATAGTAATAAACTATAAGCAAATGGCGGTTTGCTTCAAGTAAAAAGAAAGGTATTTTTGGAAGATCAAAAATATTACTGAAATAAGAAATCGGTTGATAGAAAGAAACAAAATTATTGAAAATATTTTATTTTTAATTTTGAGCAAAAGCTGCATCAGGGCTAGCTGTGTTAATCGTAATTTAGCAGCGCGAAAACTAGAGGGAAAAGCAGGTATTTATCACCGTCCACCGCTATTTATTGGACTACTATTATCGACGAATAGTGGGGTTAACCGTCATGTTATAACTCCTCTTATGGCTAAAAAAAAGTGAAAATGTTGATGGTTTTGTGAGAAAATTCATTAAAAATTGTTTAAAAGATGTTTTTAGGTGTTTCTGGAAAATATTAATTTTTAATTTTTCCTGGGAAGTTTGGCTGTCGGATCTCAATAAAATTGTCGTATTAGTTTTAATTGTTATTCAGGTCCGGTGCTAGGTTTTGTAGCTCTGGTACATGGACTTACAACGGTGGAACCAGAGGGAAAGAGGGTTGATGGAGAACTCGGGATACTTGTCCCTCGATTCTGAGCTGGTAGCGAAATCCCACTTCTTTCGATGTGGACATAGTTATCATGAAACCTTAGTTTCAGTTTGCAATTCAATGGTTACGGTTAATACAAGAAATAGTATTCACAATCGTCGATGTCCTCTAAAAAGTTAAATATATTCTGTTACGAATGTATCTAAAAATATCAAAATGACGATATACTGAAAACAAAGCACATTGACCAAAAACAACAATTGTATAAACATTAAAATTACGAGTACTGAAAGGTTTGTGGGTTTCTTGTTATTGGGGGGCCCCCTAGTGTTAGGTTTTTACTCGTTATCTGTTGATCTTCTCCGAAATAATAATTTCGTATCTACCAGTGTTTCCGATATTGATTTGATACAGACGACGAATCTGTATCAGACACTATGAGAGTTCATCCAAACTGGCGCGTGTATTGGTATGTACGTATGTTTAGCTCAGACTTCAAAATCAATCAATAGAAGGTTGAATAAGACACGAAAGTTTTAAATTAAATATGCGGTTTGTCAAGCACTACGTCATACTCAATTTTCTAAGAACTATCGTACATCAACACATAAACCAAAACCACTGGAAAGGACGTGCGGAACGTGATTCTCATTTCCTGTGCTGTATTTGCCAAATTAAAGATAAATTTTGACTCTATAGTTGATTGAACTTTACTCTCCGTACCACACATAATATGAAAACGCACTAAGGTTATGGCAAATTTGTAATACATGTAATCATCTATGTACTTAACTCACCACATTTTTCATCGCACGGGTCTTCATTTCTGGATGAATTTATCGTACCCACAAAGTCGTATGAATTTATCTTATTTTCAATCCTAAGTACCCATAAGTGAAAGGCAAAGAAGAACGTGTTATTATACGTCCACGATACATCTACGTCTAGTGCCGATGAGGCCTTTCGTACAATGCCAATGCTCATCTGGCTGGTTGGACTACGATAGATATAGTAGTGGTCTGAGCAATACGTCATCAATTCTACGATCTACAACTTTTATCAATTTTAAGTCATTTACAGGTCATATATATCTTATATTATACATTAAATGAATAACTAATTTTTGCTTTAACCATACTCCAGTCCTTGTATTAAGGTTAATTTGAAATAATAGTTAGAGATTATGGGAGATAAATGACAACACTCAGTGTAGAAGTTAGTGTTGTGTGCTTAAGTATCAAAACGTACGTTTGTATTATAACGTATATAACTGTGTATTTACTGGCAGCGAAATGGCACGTGATTAACTTCAAGGTTATTGACTCGCGTATACAAAGTAGAATATTAGGTTCCTGCTATTTACGCTCTCGTATGCATCGAGAATAACACCGCAGTATATCACCTGTGTATAACACCTGTTTGACAGGTGTCTGTCAACACCTCATTCTCCTATTTAAAAGAAAGAAAAAAGCTTAACTTCTGGGATGACATTGTGCTTTGAACTATAGCCAGTTATTAGTGTCTGATTAGCACTATGAGATCAATCAACATCACTTTCGGATTATGGTCAAATTCCTGTGACAAACTAAGTTCATAATCAGATGTAATTTCACGTTTCGCGAATTCTGTTCGAGAATCTTGAACATAACGGTTGCGAGAAGTAGAGAGCCATACACGGTGACGTGTAATTTACGTTTAAAAACATAAAACTTCATTGTTTATGTACACAAATCGAATGTCTGTATATAATCATACGTAGATGTGAACGCCACAACTGATAAATAATAGCATCCTCGCACGGTCAAAGTTTTACCTAAACCAGGGGTTCCCAACCTTTTGGCACTCGTGACTTGAAAATGTAATTGATGAAATAAAATTAATGTTATCCCAAGCTACTTCTAACAAGACTACGCGACCCCTTGGGGGGTCGGGACCCACCGGTTGGGAACCCCTGACCTAAACAAAGTTTCAAAGTACATGCATACATACAGTAGTGATAAATGCTAGACCGCAACAAAGTATTAAATTTGCCATACTTTGCGAGTTTGCTTGTAAACATCGGATGTTATTACCTGACAGGAACAGTTTGGTTTTGATTTGAATTTCGCGTAAAGCTACACGAGGGCTATCTGCGCTAGCAGTCTCTAATTTAGCAGTGTAAGCCTAGAGGAAAGACAGCTAGTCATCACCACCCACCGCCAACTCTTGGCTACTCTTTTACCAACGAATAGTGGGACTGACTGTCGCATTATAACGCACTTACGGCTGAAAGGATAAGCATGTTTGGTGTAACGGGGATTCGAACCCGCGACCTTAAGATTACGAATCGAGTGCCTTAACCACCTGGCCATGCCGGGCCCAAGAATAGAGAGATGGAATGTACAAAAGGACAGTGGACGATTAGAAAATATTGTCCATATCTTGCGCCCGTTACAAAAGGTCAACACATAGGTGGCGCTCGTTAATTTGTATATACAGATTACTCCTGTGAAGTCCACATATATTTTGTTACGAATTGTACGCAAGTCAAATATGTTAACAGCTTTTTCCAAAGAACCTGTGAAACTTTTAACTACGTCCACTTTAAACAACAATGATAAAGTGACAGTTCCTAGGGGCCATCTTTTACGGTCGAGAGTTGGTGTAGGTAGATACAGTATAGACTGACAGCAGTATTTAATAAACTTGATTTATACCCCTTGAATAATCAGATAAATCATCTAACATACCTTCAGAAAAAATACATTCTCAACACATAGGAACGTCACACCCAGTGACCTTGAAAACGAAAACTTGCACAGCGCGCACAACTTAACTCAATGATTGTTGTTAAGTAACAAATTACAATTTCACCTTTTAAATAAAATCCCAAAACTTTTCCGTATCAGCATAGCAGATATTTCAACTTAATTATGTTTGACTAACATCTCACAACTTAACCTGGTTATAAAGGGTATTTAAAAATACCTCGGATTGCGTTACGAAACATTAAACGCTGACCGACAAACCAAAACATAAGAATGGACTTAAAACTTAACGTTTGTCAAACCCATCTAAAATGTTACGCATTTTTCAGTTATTTTAAAAATTTAAAAACATTTTAAAACTTATATACTACAATATAAGAAAATTAATGCATTCAAGTCTGGTGTGTCGATATATTTAACTTCATCTAGAGCAGAGTTTACCACCCCATGGGTCGAGAACAGATTTTGATTTAAAAAAAAAAATACAGAAATAAACTTGTATGGAGGTAAACCAGATGTTTTCCTCCACTAAAGCTATTTACTGAGTCGCGACTAGACAGTGTTTACAAGCTGTTCCTGAACTAAATAACTGAGATTTATTGGGACTCGAGAGAACACACTTCAAGAGGGCCGCTCGAGATGCTAAGTAAATTAACATTTGATCATAAGCAAAAAGTTTTAGAACAATACTTTAATTTAGCATCTGTAGCGAAAAAGTGACAAGTGAACACAAACCTACAAAAACACCCTCACCACACCAGAAGTAAAATTTGTTGACTCCAAGCTTCCTTACACCTCGAATTATTAACTTTCTTCTTTCTATTCTTGATTTTAAAGTATCATTTTTTCCACATTATAAATAAGGGTTTTCCCGTCAATTGGATATAAAAGGTTGTTATATAGTAAATAGATACTGTTTAAAAGTTGAGTCGTTCGTTTGGGAGAATCAGAGACGTCGCTATTTGCTTAAAAGATTCGAGGCCTGTCAGGCCTATAGGCGCAGGAATTTTCGGCGTTCGGTATGATAGTTGCTCATGTTTTTCCGATTTTAAGACACCAACCGGGGATTCAGGGGACATCTAGTTGGGATTACTTGACATAATTAACATTTTAAGGAATTCAAACTCTGACTGATCGTAAGTTACCAGAGGGTTGGTTGGGTGTGACGACGGGGTTTCACCTTCTATTCATTATACCCATGTTTTTCCCTTTCGTGCCACTCTCTACAGCAATACTCAATTTTTAAAAATGGGCAACCCACAGAAAGTATCTCTACACCTACAAGTTTCCGATTGGTCCCTTCACAACGCTTTGTGTGTGCTTATAACCGTTTTAACTAAACACAAGCTTTTAAGAACCGATGGCAAAACTCAAGGAAAAAAAATTCTTCAGGCTATACATACACCTGGGCAAGTACATATATATAAAATTCATTACCAGATTTATACACAAGTATAAAAGAAGCGTTTTAAAAACAACATGATTACAACAACGGTTTTAGGCAGGTTACGGTTTGGGTCAAAAAGAAAAAAAAGGGGGAGAGCCACTTAACGTGCAGATTAGGTTAGACAAGATGAATGTTGATTCTAAGTGTACCTAATGAAGACATTCTGGTCTCGTACACCAGTAATTCTCAAACATTTTCGATCGCCAACCCTCCCCCCCCAAAAAAAAAACAAAAAAACTTAGTTGAATATAAGTGTGCCCACTGTATTGCTTACAATGGCGTTGTTCATTCTAGTATATTATTTTTGAAATAATTTTTTCCCCCTAAATCTTCTCACGGCCCCTAAGTTAAACATTGTTGCGAGTGGAGATACAGGGGGCGCCACAGGAAATCTACACGTTGCGCGAGAAAACTCCTTTCAGAAGTATCCAAAATAAGAATGGACAAACTAGAGATTCATATAAATCTGCCAATAAAAATTTGGTGCTTTTATATTGGACGTTTCGATTTATTGCTTTACAAAATGAAGTTTCAAAAACTCGACTCTCGTAAAGTAAAATACATGTTTTTTGTTGCGTTTTTTAACAAAACCATTTCAACTTCAGACATGTAATGCCCATTTCAAGAAACGTCTCTCCACACACACTGTGTACAAGTTTAAAACAAAATGAAACAATACCGCAAAGTAAATCGTTCACCAATAGTTTAACATATCTCTAGAGTTGACGAAAGAAGGGGGCGCGGCTACCTTGGGGCTCTGCAGTGAGGTTGATATCAACAAAGCTTACCAGAAATGTATACAAAATGAGCTAATATGAATATTGCTTTCTCGTATATTCATTACGACATATACCCCATTAGAAGGATGGCATGCACATAGACCCAATGATTGAAATTTAATGTTTTCGAGCAAAGTTACACAACGGTTACGTTATTATATACGTGTTTATCTCCGTACTCAACTAATAAGACTGGGGGGAGATTAGACAATCAACAGCTAACTATGTAACTACCCTTACCCGAACGAATACGAGAAACTGATGCTCACTTTCAAAGCGCACACGCTACACCAAACGGGACTCGAACCATGAATCCTCGGATTAAGTACGGCCACATTAACTGCTAGGTCACGTTTGAACCGACTGATTGGAAGTAATGTAAGACTAGAGAAAAGGCAGCTAGTCATCATCACCCACCGCTAACTCTTGGGCTACTATTTTACCAACAAATAGTGGGATTGACCGTAACATTATAACGCTCCCTCGACTGAAAGTGCGAGTATGTTTGGTGTGATGGGGACTTGAAACCGCATCCTTCCAATGACGAGTCAAGTGCCTTATCCACCTGGCTATGCCGGGCCGCCTAATCTAGAGCAAAGTTTTCGTATCAGCGAAAATCGAAAACTCGATCCGTTAGCGATTAGACTGCAATGTTAGCAAAAAAAAAAAAAAGGACGTCAATGTTGACGATGCAGAGAGACAACCAGTTTAAAATACTAAAAAAAGTCTGTTATTCGATGAATATTCGAGTATTTGTTCGTTTGTTATTGTTTTTTTCACCGGAAGCAGTCTCGAAACGCGGTGCTGGTTGTGCGCATCCTTTGTTCTTTACCGTATTAGGGCAAGCTTGCTTACCCACATGGTTGAGAAATCGTACTTGTATTAAATAATTAACATTCCAGACAAGGTAACCAAGCAACAAGGTGTTTAAGAAGTTAATTCTACTCCAGCTGGTCCTAGGTGTTTTTATTTTCCACCAGGAGTAAACATCCTACACACAAAATCAGGGGATACTTAACAAGGTCACGTGGTACAGTTATGTTTAATTCCGCAATATTTCATCTCGCGTTTTCATTCGCGGATATTTTAGTAATGACGTCACGATGTATAAAATATTATCCAATCGCATTAAGTTAAGGCCATAATGTTTCAGAAACACAGGTTTCTCGCCTTCATTACAAACCTTAATTTGTCTATAAACGTTTTTTAATGAAAGCGTGGCTGGTATACGGGCTTTAAGTTAACCAAAACCAAATGCAACCATTTCAAGACTTAAGTTGTGGTCTTGGAAGAGCTCAGACTCAAATCTCGCTGTTATGAGAAACTGGCGTTCCTCATCTACGACAGGTCGCGTTTGATCATGGTTAATAAATGCTTATTTATAAACGAAACCGTAGATTTTACCAAATCTAAACTAAACCCCTGCCACGTTCGTTTGCGTTTACCAAATCTATAGTGGCTGACACCTAATTGTAATACTTTCATGCTATAACCATAAAAATAGTTTTTGTTTACATTTCGATTTATTTATAACTCCATTAGCCGCAGTAGTTGGTTTTATAACACAAATTACACATTTACACACAAAAGGGGTGAGTGGGTGGGAAATCGACGACTAACTACAAATACACCAAATGTTATGCAATATGTATGAATTGAAAGAAATACTTTAATACGCACACGTGTTTTACGTGTATTTCAGACGTACATAGCTTACGATTCATTTTGACAGCGCATTCTTTTCCAGTATAAGATTAGCCCACTAACACAGGCCGAATATTAAGCTGTTTTCCAGTTTTTTTTTTCCTTTTCAACATTACGAACAATTCGACATACGTGATTTACGAGTTCGTGACGCGTCTTTATATCTATTGTTATACAGGCTTCTGAGTTCGTCTTTGGTGTTTATTTAAAAAATAACCACGAATGTTACTTCGATTGCTTAACAGTAGTTTACACCATTAATAAAAAAGGGGAGGCACAACTACGATTTTCCCACTTTAATTTGTTTAGACTGATTGAACAATACAATAATGGATTTTTCACGATATGAAACAAAAACAGGAAGTAACTCGTAGATTCGATACGGTGATACGACTATTGTTTTTGATGGGTAATGTTATTTAGGTTTCGTTACATCTATTCTGCATGAAACAACAACTTCTTTATATTGTAGAATATACACGTTTGGAATTATTTAATAACTAGTACGTTCTGAATTCTAATAACAGTTTACAACAGAAGATAAATGAGAAAATAACTTGTATCAGTGTCAAATAACCTTATTTAAATAGTGTTTTTTCTAACGTAATTAGCTTTAAATAATTCAACACTTCAAACCTAAACGCGGATAACCGGGATAGATGGACGAACCAATGAAGGATAGTTTAAAGATTTCCACTCAATTTTTTAATCACCTGATGACTATATTTGGAAATGCTTAACAAGGTCTGCATACGTTAAGCCTACATTTTCGAATCACAAGATGATAGATGACAGTTTGTACACGAAAAGGTTCAGCTGATGCACCGAAGATGGTTGCTAGTTGACCATTGACCTCTAGCTTATCAATCCTGAACACACGAATTCTAGCCAATCGAGTACAAGATAAAAACAACGTTGGCGGAAGAAATTAATAAATATAGCACAACAAGAATAAAGAATCAAATGTTGATGGAAGATATTAAAGACTGAACAAATTAGGATAAAAATACATAGGAATATTAAAAGAATATTATCAGAATAAATTAACAAAAATATTAAAAGATCAGTGAATAATAGATATTCAACATAAAACACCATTAATAAATTTTGTTTAACAGATTAACAAATAATAAATTAGCTTAACACAAGTATATTTAGTTTTTTGGAAAAGCTTGCCCAGTAAATAGAAAGATTACAAATGACCCAAATATGTTGGTTACGTAAAACTTTGACAAGTTTTTGGGTAAGTCACTTTTTTCCAGACAATCTTTTCTTCTCGTTCAAATGTACGGGAAATTTTATGAATTTTCACTTATTGAAGTATCTATCAAATACTAGTGTTGGCTCTTAGATATACATGGCTCTTTACGTTTAAAGTATAGCGAGAGTGTTAAAGTTATTTTTAGAAACGATTATTTATTGCATATTTGTTTACACCACTGTTTACAAATCATTTCTTGTGTACTTCAGTTGTTGTGAACTGGTGATTGTTGTAATATCGCGTCATGTTACTAGACTGCGTGATTGTAAAGTTAGCCGTAAAGAGCGTGTAGCGGTAGATTTTAAAGTGAAATTATTACAGATTGTATTGTGATAACAGAATAGGGAAGAAATAACTTGTCTTGTCAGCAGAGTTCTAAAGTAAATGGACCAACTTGTGTGTACTTTGAACAAAAGCGAATTATTTAAAGTTCTGGATAGAACTGTGATAACCAAACCAACAGTATAAAACAAATGGACCGTGTGTTTGTATTTATTGATCACAAATGAAAAAAAATTGCATAGAAGATAATCGTTTAACACGCTTTTACTTTATAAAAAGTAACCCTGAATACAAGTGTGTAGGATTTGAAGAAACCTTTTAAAAACTGTTTCTGCAACAAATGCAGTTGATTCCCTCTTCTCTAGTGGTTACAAGAGTTAGGTTTAAGATCGTTCGTGGGAAGAGGGAGATATTCATTTGACACGTGAAACCAGAGAATGGTACTAATAATGGGCAAAAAGAAAACAGCAGTCCTAGATCTCAACAGTTATAGCAACGTGAGCATGCCGTTTTGTCTAGGGTTAAATTACGTGTACAGCATATATCAGTCGAAGATTTCCCTCATATTAACTTCCAGGGATGTTACTTTGAGGATATGAAGATACTTGAAGGAAGAAGAGAAAATAAAACATGCAAAGAAAAGCATTCAGAGCAAGAAGTAGATGAAAAGACAATAACCAATGATTAATTATGTTTTAGAAGAAGAATGTTTCAGGGTTTGTTAATCTTGGGCATCTCAGTCATCATTATACGCTATTGCCCAATACTGCAATTCTCACTGCAACAAACATCTGCAAAGGGAACGAGACATCAACGTTAAACCTCAAACGTTGCTGCACTTTCTTCAGGCCCCCCATTGTACAAGGACGAGACATCCAAGACCATATTTACACTAATCACAGGCACAACCAATAAAGCTACACGCGTTTATTTACACGTATGCGATCGAGACTTTAGTAAGTCTTTCTCGAAGGAACAACCATTGGTGTAGTTTTTACTGAAACTTTAAACAGTCGACGACTCGTAAGCCTTTAAGCCTGAATCCTTCTTTACCGCATTGTTAATGTGTCAGGAACTACACCTAGCTTCATTACAATAACACTGAGTTTTGGGTATCGAAATCCGATTTCTAGGGTTTAAGTCCGCTGTGCCACCTGGGGAGGAGGAGATACAGTTAAACGATCTTGCTGCGCTATCCTTTCAGCCATACACGAGCTCAACCAGGTGGTCAGGATGGCTTGTACAATACATTTCACACAATCGTACTTAAACGCACACAAACAGTAAGTTCTGATACTATTTCAACAAATCACGATTTTTTTTTTAAACATCAAACAATCAGAAGTTCAAGGCTATTGAAACAACACTCACCTTTAATTATCACAAGGTTATTTTCAAAATGCAGTAAATCCATGAAATATTCCAGTATTGGTTGATACGAGCTCCACACATGAAATATTTGGATTTCACGATAGATCAAGATGCCTCGATCAAGCATGATGTGACGCCACGAGAAAGGATTTGTAATCTGTACTTAATGGCAAAGCTATTACAGCTATCTACCTCTGCCTTTAAGTTTTGAATTACCATCAAAAGCTCATGCTAAGAGATTGACTGTTACTCGTGAAACGTAACCACAGCTTTTGAAAAGTGCAGTGTTTTTGGAGGGGACGGGGGAATATTGCGCAGATTCTAACATAGCTCGTCAGCTATAGAATCCGGAACTAAAGCCCTAATTTTGGACTACCACCGACAATTCACGCTAAGAGATTGTCTCTCCTATAACGCACCCGCAGCTTAAAAAAAAAAGGCACGATTTTTTTTTTTGGGGAGGGGTATACCGCGAATTCGGAGATACCTCGCCAGCTACGAAATCTAATACAGTAGTACCGGGCCAATCCACCTCCCACCCCCTTGATGAAATGCGAGTTTCATCGAACAAGACTCCTATATTCTTCAAGCCAAGGAATCTTGAATAGTTCTTTTATAACACCTCAAAAAGCGGAAAGTTGATCTCAATAAATGCAAACCGACAGATGCTCACGAGGACGCTTAAAAATAGGTGGTGTAAATGGTGGGAAGTAATAAAACAAAAGTATCGCACCTAATATGGAACGATATCGGTACGCTTAGGTCGTAGATAATCCTTCCCATAGTAACCGATAGAAAGTGTGGGAGAGTTAAGCATGGGTACACTAGAAAGTTAAAATGCCCCCACTAGAATGTTTAAATGCCCCCCCCCCCCCTCCCAATCAAATGTTGAAATAATGACACCATCGGAGAGGAAGCCAACGAAGTCTCAACGTCGTTTCTTCCATGCAGTTTACCTCAGATGTGATGTAACGCGCGCGCACGGGTGGTTATCAGCTACCCCGATGACATAAGATGAATTGTGATCCATTACGCTGACTGCTTGTTAATATTGAGCTAAGTTACATTCAGAATAATTTCCTTCCTGCGGATCAATAGGATGACGTTAAATAGTGTGATATATATTATGATCTAATCTAATACTGGGCGGATAGATCTACTAGCTGTGTTCACGTTACAAACTTCTCCATAATTGTGCTTGCCACTCCCTAGTAGCAACAGACAGGCCCACGAGCCTCAAGCCTGTCAACCGTTTCTCCACCCACTACTGTTGTCTGAAGTGACCAATGGTCGTTCCAAGCGTGAGCTGATGGATGGATAGCTTCAGATAAAACTGTATCACACGTTACTATGGTTCTTAATGATTAAAATTTACGATCCGTTTTCTCCTGTTAATTTCAGGCAACGGTAGAAGTAGAGTAATCAATGTTGTTGAGCTAGCAGCTTTAAAAAACACAAATTAAACAAATTGTGGCACCTTAAAAATCAACCATTGCATTAGTTTGGATAAAAACGTAAAACAACAAAAAAAATCCCTTTAAAGGATTTCCCTAGTTCTCCCTACTTAAAAGTACTTTTACAACAGTCCAAATTTTTTGACCAATCACATTTGAAGATTTTAAGTAGATAAAAATCATTACCAAAATAAATTACTTCCCATATCAACAAACTGGATAAAATATATGATTCACAACTTCCACTTCAATGTCCCGCGGTTTTATAACATACTGCTCAAAGTGTCCACGATTCTAACCAACTACCCACACTAAAAGGTTCAACAAATCAACAATGTATTCGGGAGGCTGAAAGGTCTCGACCTCTGACAGCGAATTTCTATACAACAATGTACAAACATTTCACAAGTAAATGTAGAGATGGTTAATATCAATCCTTGAAAAAGCACAGATGGCAGTTGTATCGTCATCCCTACAGTAGAGACAAGAATTAACATATAACTACCGAGTCACAACAGAGTTTATCTTAAAATTCTACTACATTGTGAGCCTGTGTTATGTAGGAATGATACAAGTGTTATCTTTACCATCTTGTTTGAAATTAGCCATCCATACATTTACTCCCTTTACAGAAATTTTCTTTACTTGTTTGCATATTTTTAATGCAGTGTTTCAATATACATAGTACAGTTATATACACTTCTACATACAACGAAGTTCCAACTGTAATATTTATTATCTATTACAGAGTGGTAATTTCCGTTTCACCTCGTAATTTTATTTTAAAGAAACACCAAATGTATGCAAGAAAGCTGACATTGTTTACACTAGAATTATTTTTTTAAATTACTAGTTATTAATAATACTTATAAAAATGGATACTCTTTTTGAAAATGTCACCTCAATGAAACTGTTTAACACCATTGTTTTAGTTATTCAGTTATCATGTAATATAAAAAGAACAGCAAGTTAACATTATTTACTATAATATTTTCACACATTACCAGAACTTGTGACTCAGTAGTTACATATATATTGTTATAAAAAAGGTAACACTTGAAAAAACTTTGTAGAATGGACGGCAACTGCCTGTTGTGGAGACAAGTGTAGAGTCACGAAGACGAAAGGCGGAACACTTTCGAAACGTCGTCCTCTACACTTGTCTCCACAACAGGCAGTTGCCGTCCATTCTACAAAGTTTCATCGTGAATACTCTGCCTAAACAATCTAATCAGAGGTAACAATGTATAGTATCGTAAAGTTATGACGACCTGTTATGGAGATAAAATGTTTTTGATGAACAATCCGAGGCATCCCTACACAGGCAGTGCTGCCACCTGCCAGGTTCATGAATCAACACAATGTCTTGAGATTTGGCAACCAAGTTCTACAAACCAAGAGTGCAATCAGGAAGACACTGTATTTACTTCTAGTAGCCAAGTTCACAGAACCACCAAACATCTAGATTAGTAAACATACGAGCGAAAAAATGTTAGGAGACACTAATTATTGGGGTTAATAATTACAAATGGCTTCTTTATATTCAATACACAAGTTTCAATACAGTTTGTTTTGTTAAAGCTAGGTTGTTTAGTCGTTTCATTCGTGGTAAATGCCCATTTAATGTGTTTAAGAAACCAGCCTCCAGGGTAACTATTGCAGATTCAACTTGTTACAAAACACTTTACTCAGCATTGTTACCAAGAATACGATTAATATAAACGTCCGAACGACTAATTACAAAAGAAAATAATAATAACCAGATAAGTACACACTTTCATCCCTCCCTTGGACTCAGCTCAAAAACGCTAATAATTCGGCTTCGATACTCGAGGTAGGCATAGTACAGATAGTCCAGCTAGCCCATTGTGCATGTTGGCGCATAACGACAAACATTAAAACAATCTCTTCATATTAATATTCAATAAGGAGACAGATCGTAAAATGTTTTGTTTTTAACATAGTAAGTGACCAGATATTATAGGCATGAAGCTAATGGTCTAATGCAGTGAGTGGTTCCCCACCTTTTCACCACCAAGGAATCATTTTATTTTTTACTTTTCCCTAGGCATCCACGTTTTTTGGGTGTTTTTAAATAGATTCCGGCTACCCAATAAACGTAGAGAGCCAGAGAAATTGTAACAGTTATAGAACAGTAGGCTTTTGACGTGTTATTATTCTGTGCCCTTCCATGTATTACTTAATTTTAAAATAAAAAAATAGTTCGCAGACCACAGGTTGGGAACCACTGTTCAAAACCAAGAACTTGTGACTCGTGAACGAGGGTAGAGGTGAAAGTTGAATACATGAAGAGAAACAGTAAATCAGATTATTCGTGCTAACACCTATCTACAGACATTCACACAAGATCTTCGTCATCAGTCTTGTAACATACACAGTATCATCTATAAAGTACCTCAGAAACAGAAACCGTCAGCGTTGGATTACATCAAGTTAAAACCCTGCTGCGCATGCTCACTAAAACTGTGCATCAAGTTGTTTTTGTTGTTGTTGTTTATACATAATTAAATTTGTCTGTATTGGCAGTAATTTGGTAAACAGGAAATTGTGTTTACCTTCAGTTATTTCTAAATCCAGCTGAGAAACTTGCAGTCTCCCTGTACCCAAGTAAATTATAAACCGCTTTTGTTTACTGAAAATAAAATATATACGCGCCACATACAATATCTACATGCAACAAGTTGAAAGGTTAGCCCACCACAGGAATCAAAACTCTAATTTTAGATTTATAAACCCCCGAGATCAACACAAAAAATAGGGGCTTAATGACCACATTTGGTGTGTTGTTATTAAACTAGTAAAATGCCTTAAGTTACTCAGTACGCATGTGACTATACTACAGTTTTTCGAATTAGATAGTACACACGTGGTTTGAAGAAACTAAACAGGTGGCGAATGATCTTGTTTTTTTAAGTGATCAGAAGTTTAAAAGAAATTATTCTATACTCAGCTCAAAATAAAAACTTTGTTAATTACAATGATAGAAACCGAAACTTTATATTTCATAACAACAAACCATAAAACTGTTCATACATCTAAAAATACGTTTAATTTTACTGAAAAAAATATACAATGTCAAAATTATCGATAGCCTAAACACAACATTGCAGTAAAATAAAATCCAAGTATTACACGTGCTTCCACCTAGTGACATTGTTGAGAAATAAATTACAAAAAAAAAAAAAAAAAGTGGAAAGAACCTGTGAAAGACGAAACACACCTGGTGCGTACGTATACCAGTATATCTAATGTTACGATATACATTAATTGACTAGGACAGTTAAAATCAGAACTATAAAACAATAATGAATTTATTTCAAAATAAAAATTATAAGGACACCAAATTTCAAAATAATTTTGACACACACTATTTGGAGTACCAGTTCCCTGGACGGAAGTTATGTAAATTAATGTTCAGTGAAAGCTATCTTAGGACAAATTGTTTCCCCCACACGTAAATTTTACAAAACGCCCACAGAAACTGCAAAGAGAATATGCGAAATCGCAAGTTTGCATACATCTTCGAATGGACTCGACAAACATTCATGCAGAATTTGGCGAATATCTATCACCAGGGGGCAAAGTTGTAATTTAAAAAAAGCCTATAAAACCTGCAAAAATGAACATCTGCATTTACCCTCTCTCTCTCTCTCTCATGGACTTCATATCAATTTATGTAAAGATCCATCAACACTCTGCAAATTAGTTACACAGACATACAACAGACGTACTAGTACTAATATATATGATGTTTACATGACCTGGGATAAAACCACGTACTAGTAACCAACAAGATTTCCGTCAGCTCAGGATACATTGTTGGAGCAACTTACGATACTTACGTCAATCGGGATCTGATAGTAACTTAGAGTATTTCCATCAATTGAATTAATGGTGCTGTTCCTCTAGCCTTACAAAACTCAATCAGAATCCAGGGAGGAAATTATAAAAGAAACAACTTATCGACAAAAGTTGTAAATCTTAGCATATTGTTTGTAGTTAAGCACAAAGCATAATGTGCTTAACCCGGTTTTTAGCGTTTCTAGCCTTCTGAGTTAAAGCTGAGATACTGTGGGGGGGGGGACTCAGACACGAGTATGGAAGAGTATGATTTGATAAACGAATGGAAAAAAAAAAACACCTTCCTTTCGCACTAAAGTATGCACATGGAGAGAAGTTATATAGCACAGGTGCACGCGGAACTCTCCGAAGAGCTCCCATTGGCCCATATCAACAACGTCAAGCATTCCTGCTCCCCGGGTAGAAAATCCCTGTTGTTTTCTTTCTTTCTACAAAGAAAGCTTCGAAAAAGGTAGAGGCAGCCCAAACATAAAAGGTGTTCGTTCAATCTTGATTCGAGATGTGCAACCACATGAACCAATAGTTACGTTCTTCGTAAACCCAAAACGTGGATGCAATACAGCGACAAACAGTGGTAACAGAAACAGCGCGTGTACGTTCTCCTTGGATAAGGCTAAATTAACTTGGTTTTGTAGCACGCTGAAGCAAACCTCCATACACACTTTAACGCTTTTTTACTGTAAATTTCTTTGCCCTACTTTATTTTGCTCATTCACAGAACATATTTTACAGCATTTATATATACCCAGTCTGGAAATACTAATTTCTTTTCGATAAGCATATACACACACACACAAGATCTACCTACATTAGCTGTCTTTCACTTAAGTGACAGACTAGAGAGAAGACAGTTAATGACAGCCCCTACAGCAGACAGGGTGAGCATGTTTGGAGGGACAGAGAATCGAGCCTGCGATGTTCAGATTGGTCAAGCGCCCTAACCATGGATGAAATGAAAATATAAACGAATTAATAAGCCGGAGTTATAGTAGTTCAATTTATGTAATAACATAAGGTTTAGAGCAGAGTTACGACAAGTTTGAATTGATAGACTAGTCAGAAAACAGCTACATTACAGTACACACCACAAACTCTTGTTTATCTTTTATATGTTACAGCTCACCCGCCGTTACAAAGAGCAGAGCAACTTTTTAGTAGCAGAAGTTATGGACCATGAACCCTTTAATTCAGTCTGGAAGAGTTAACCCCTAGACTAAGAATAAAGAAATAGGAATCTGCTGTGGCCAGATATTTCATTCAATGAATGTGCGCATGCGTACGCGTTCCTCCCTTAAGAAAAAAGTATTTATTAAACAGAGTGGACTAAAATTCAATGTCAGAAAGAAGGTACGTAAGCCTAACATCCTAGTAATATATCACATTACTATGATGGTCAAAACTTCAACAGCACACCTTACAGCGATGCTGTTAGGGATAAAAAAATTTCCTTGAATATTACATTAGAACGATGGGGTCGGAGGTTAAAATTTCTGCGAAATATTTAAAACAAAAACATAGCGACTACGTGACCTTTTCAATAAGTTATCAATAAAGCTTACAATAGTCCCCCCACTTACGAATCAGTTTTTATTCCAACGAATGACGCTGAAATGCCAGCCATCTTTACAACAACAGAAACCATTGTATAAATAACTGGAACAGATGAACACACGTCATAAAGCAACGACATGGAGATGAACGGAAACGTTCATTCCATGGTGTTAGAGCCCCTTGGTCTCAGCTGGCAAAAAACTGTACTTGTACTTTTATGTTCCATTCCCTCTTCATGATACACATTACACGTTCGAATACATTGTATCGTACCCTCAGTAACTGCATTAAATGGATCAACAAGGATATTCAAAAGGACCACACAACGGTTTCTAGTGGCCCAAGTTAATTCATTATGAAAATGTATTTACAATACGAACACATTTTAGTGGCCCTTGTCAATGCTCATGAAAATATATCTTCAACGTTGCCCGTTTTGTTAATTATATCATGATTTCTAAGTTTTAATGAACTATCCGAAAGTTGCTGGTAAATAATTTTGTTTTTAATTTTAGGATAAGCGGCTTATGGAGTGGCTGGGGTTTTTTGGGGTTTTGTTTCCTCCTTCAAGTAGACTTAGCTTCAGTTTCGTCAATTCTTGACCGATTTGAAAACTAATTAAAGTTTTTGCCTCGGAAAATCAAACCCTTTCGATTGATGTGTCTGACCACACTCATGGTCTCAGATTAATTTACTCTAATCCTGCTCAAAATAAAGTGCCGCGGGCTTTGAGAATTCCCGCTGGTTATCAGCAACTTTTCGTGCAAAATTAAAAAAAAATGATAAAAAAAAAAAGAGACCCGAGGAAAACGTGTCTGCATAACAAAAAGCATGGTTTTACGTATAAACCCGCTTACCTGTGGTATTTACCACGGAGTTATACAATGGGACATCAGTACACTGTCCATCTCTGGTATCAAAGTCTAATTTTTAGCGTTACAAGTCCTCAGACAGTGTGGCCACATTAGTAAAAAAAGGGAAAATTCTTAGATTATTAGTGATAACCTATGCTAGTAGTTACATCCTATCTGTAACAGGTTCTTTAAAACTTCTATTATTGGTCTAAAAAAAACAACTAAACAATCAAGTACTTACATATTTCAACATTTTTTGACATTAGTAAAACATTCAATTCTTTTATAATTTGAATGCTTATTTGCTAATGAATTTTAAATTAAGCCAGAGACGACGCACATCTAATGGTGCAAAACAGACGTCCTATTTGTCGAAAACTAAGTTTATCTCTAGTGCATTATTTAGTCGTACGAAGTAAACAGACCACACTAAGTGATACACACACACAGTTAACTTTTCCTGAAAAGTAAAGTTGTCACCGTCACTGCTTCTTCGGTTGACTTAGAATAGAATTTCCCGATAGAAAACGCAAAAAGCAACTAAATGTTACATATAAATACATGCACAAAGTATTTGTTATAGTTAAATGATAAAAACAAGGTTTGCCCTTCCACTACGTAGGCTTAACGAATGTATAAGAAGGAATGTAGACATTCACTTTAAGCAATCAACTTTAGACGAGAATCCATTATGAAATAAATATATTTGAGAATAGAAACATTGTTAATAATAATTTGGCAAACGACCTTTTTAAGCATAAAGTTATAGCTTTTTTTGAGGGGGGGGAGATACGTGATTTTACAGAACACTTATCAGTCTTCTTTAGAAACAAATTTTTGTTTCCCACAAAATATAAACCGTCACATTATAACGCCCCCAGGGTTAAGAGAGTGGGCATGTTTGAAGGGATGAAGATACAACGCTGCGACCCTCCCCCAGATTACGAGCCGATTGCACTAATCACTTGTCCATTCCGGGCCTAGTATATCGAATGTCGTATCTTTTCTGTGTAGTTTATTAATGCTATAGCTTCATTATACAGATTGCTTTGCATTGTCAGCTCAATGTACGTAATTAGAATTAACCTAAATCTACCAAGTTGGCCGAAACCTGTGACATATCAGGTCATCCCACAAGTTGTCTCCGAAAATTTAATACAGAAAGTCCATCAACATTTCTGTCTTTGTAGAAGGTTTTAATGACTAAAATATGTAGTGGGACATGTATAAAAATGTTCAGATAAATAAAATAAACTAACCCAACTCCACTTTTTCAGAACATATATCAAATAAACCTTTATAAAGATGGATGTGTCAGAGGAACACATTAGACATATAATGCTTTATGAGTTTTAAAAAGGCAACAATGCAGCAGAAACTACATGAAACATTTAAGGTGTTTATGCTGCGAAGTCTCTCTAGAAAGAAAATGTCGAAGATGGTTTCAGAAGTTCAGATCGGGTGACAACAGCTTATGTGATACACCACGTTCAGGTCGTCATGTTGAGTTCAATGATGACTTGCTGCTGGCAGCACTTGATGAAGATTGTGCTGTAACAGTTGAAGAACTAGCACAGAATCTTAATTCAACCCATTTAACAGTTCACTGTCATCTACAACTTGGAGAATGGATCCCCCATGATTTGACAAAAGCCAGCCTTAGACCAAGATTGGACATTTGCACTTCTCTGTACTCTCATGAACGTAACTCACCTTTTTTGGTTAGACTAGTGACTGGAGATGAAAAGGTGGATATTTTATAAAAATGTTAAGTACTGCAGACAATGGTTCAGTGCAGGTAAACTGGCTAAAGCACAGCCAAAAATGGACTTCCACCCAAGGAAGGACTTGTTAAGCATTTGGTGGGATATTGTTGCTGTCACTCAATGTAACAATTACATCAGACTTCTATTGTCAATAGTTAGAGCGCTTGGATGTTGCACTGAAAGAAAAGAGGCCTGCTTTAATCAGTCGTAAAAGTGTTGTAGTACATCACGATAATGTATGGCCCCCATACAGCGAGGATCACATCTACAAAGACTGAAGAGCTAGACTGAGAAAACTTCCACATCCTCCTTATTCTCCAGACCTTGCGCCATCTGATTATCATCTATTTCAAAGTTTGTAGAACTGTCTTGATGGAAGAGAGCTTGGAACACATGAAGATGTCAAAACTACCATCTACATTCTTTTCATCCAAACCCACAAGAATTTTATAGAAATGGCATTCAGAAGCTTGTGAATTGTTGGCAGGAAATAATTAATAATAATGGAACTTACATTGCTGATTAAATGACATTACAAAGGTTTGAAATCCTCTTTTTCTGAACATAAAATCGGAAATTACTGAAGGAATGACCTGATATTATTGGGATTACTGCCGAAAACATCGTAAACAGCGAGAGAATCGAACTGACGAAACAATACAATACAATAAATAATTTATTTAGCTGTACTGATAGCCAGGTTGACTAGGTGCACAGCTTTATTGGGTCGGACGTTGATAGTAATTATTTATTACAGTATACCTAAAAGGGGACGATGCAATATTTAAGAAACCATTGGTCATGAGGCATCATGGGAAATGTCAGAGGTCCGAACCTTCAATAAAGAGATCTTCCAATAAGTGTGATAGGTTTACGATTTGCCAGACTTCAATTAACTCTATAGTCTAATTTCTTTTGTCGTTTTGGTTTTTAGTAAAAATTATTCAATGATCTACCTGCTCAACGAGGAATCGAACCCTTGATTTTTGGCGTGGAAGGGCACAAGCTTATCGCCAATATAATTTTTTAACGCAAGACCGTACGATGGAGTAGTTACACTGTTCAACGCGGAGAATCGAGCCTTGGATTTCCTCTTGAAAAAGACCATGAGCTTTCGTTTAACCCACCAAAAATTAAAAAAAAACTGAAACGAGTTGCTCACTCTACAAGGGTCAAAATATTCGAAAGAATAAGGGCATGACGCACTAAAGTGCAAAATAAGTCGGTTTTTAATCATCTGTTTATTTTTCATACGAATTATGATTGCGACATGTTTTTTGTTCTCCATGCATGAAGTTAAGCCCAAACTACCCTTTCAATTATAAAGTACCTTCACAGGAACACAACCTCGGATCTTCACAATGTATTTAGGTTACTTCAGCGCACCAAACACGCTCGCCTTTTCAGCCGTGGTGGCATTATAATGTGACGATTAATTCCATTATTTGTTGGTAAAGGAGTAGCCCAAGTGTTGGCAGTGGGAGGTGATGACCAGCTGCCTTCCCTCTAGCCTTACACTGCTAAATTAGGGACGGCTAGCACAGATAGCCCTCGTGTAGCTTTGCGCGAAATAAAAAAAAACAAGCAATACTTTCGCGCAGTTCTAACACGAAACTCGATTCGGGTCGAGTTACACGAGTTATTTTGGATATATAGTTATACAGGTAAACATTAAATACGCTGGTTAACTGAGAGTGACAATAATAGATACTGTAACACATACACAATCACAGGTCTGCATTTGTACTATGGTTACTCGATAGCTGCTGTTGTTATTCACACAGCTATGACTGATGTACAGTCTATGTTAAACTACACTGGTCTCTGATTGTAAAATTATTTTTAGACGTCTATTCTCGAACGATTTATTTTAAGAAATCCATTCACTTCTAGTCATGACGAGAACCCTCTTTGCTTACTTCGAACCCCATACGTACTCCACTGTACTTCAGTAATGGAAGTCGCCCGCAGTTTTTGTTCATTAACTAAGTTCGTTTGTGTCTCCCCTCCCCTTCATCAATCTACAATGTTCCCGAAAGTGCCTTGCCCGAGCCCTGGGACCACTCCCTAAGATAGGAGATGGAATGCGACCCTGGCGCTAGGTATAGATACAGGAATAGTTATCAGTTTCAATAACTATTGTCCTCAGATTAGAAGGGCTTATAATTGTTCTCTAAGGTATTCCCTTGTATATCAGAACTTCTATAGATACCCATTATATGGCTGTAGACTTGCGCTACAGTTATAATACACTCACCGAGATCGACAGCATTAATTCCTAACGTACTACTGACAGGAACAGTGTTTTCAATCAAATACGACACTTCTCTAATTACGCATGACCTCGATTAATTATTTGGGGAATATGGTTCTAATGTATTACTGGCATAATTTGCATGTGCGACAAACACTAATTCGAAAAGTTACAAACAGCTGTAGCAGCTATAATATTTACAAAAGTATCGGGAAAATAATTAAAATAATACATTACAAAACAAAAGTGGCCCCTCGTGGTACAATACAATAAGGGGTGTTATAACAAAGACGTAACAGTATCACTTCAAAAAACATGAGATTATAAAATCATTATTCGGTAAATATTACATTTGATGCCCAATCGATCCATTACAAAAGTACCATCAAATTATAATTTGTATTAAACCATATAAACATTCTGTAATCTAAGATTATAACTGCCGTTACCTAAACACTTACCAATCTTTACAATTACTGAAAAGTCTCAATGCAATGTTACCACGCTAATCTTATTTTTAGAGAAATGTGTAATGTGAATAATATGTGAAACACGTTTTTCATAATTTACGAGGTTTTTTGTTGTTGTTGTTAGGTTTACGCTAACGAAACTAAGCCTCCAGAGGGAGTTATAAGCTTGTTGTATCAAGCGTGTATATTACAAACCTAAGGCTTATTTAGCACTATTTAAAACTGGGTTACACCTTTACTTCCGCGGAAGGTAGCAGCAGAAATGATGTTGGTAACCTTGACAACAAAACGTGCCAATTGCACGCGATTGTTTATAGTCGCCATGGTAACAAAACGTAATAAATAAAAGTAGCTACACTACTAGTTTGGGTAAGTCAAACATTTCGGAAAGTAGAACATGAAAGACACTGAACAATGTTTAACTTCATTATTGACATACAGTAGTATCGAGGTATTAACGTGAGTTGTTGGGAGTCCATTCGACCCAGAAATCGGACTTGGAGAGGTCATGGGGTGGATCACCCCCCTTCCAGCACTGTCACAGGGTTCTTCCTCACGAAAAAAAAAAAAAAAATAATAATGCTTTTCTCTCGTATCTGGGATGACATTTATGAAACAAGTGCAATATATAATAATTATGGAAAACAAAAGTCAAATTGGGTTCTAAATTTTACCCTGTAGCAGAATATGGTGCTAAAGTGAGGGTTACACTTGTCAAATGCGGAAAACTTGGCATGTCCAAGGAAAATCAAATTATGAATGGTAGAATCTTCACGAATGATCTTAATTCACCTCTTAGTAGGCATAGTAATAATAAAACTAAGTCAGCATTTATTTCTCAACGAAACAAAGTTCAAATCTTTGTTTACATTTTATGAGCCAACTTGTTTTTTACGAGAATAATTTCCATTCCCATCACTAATCACCCAGTGACAAGAGTTCAAACATTATCATAAAGTTTGAAAACCCGACCTAGGAGCAAACCATTCCTGACTAACTCGTCCTGTTTACACTGATTCTTTACAACAAGACATAATGTGAAGAGCGGTTTACAATGTTACATTATACAACAATATCTGGTGAAGAAACCACTGGCATGAATATCACACAGTAATACTAAGTCTCAGCTACTAGCAGTCCATTATTGAATGTTTTATGAATGGTAGGTATAATCAATAGTATTTTATGTACATACACGAAAATACTATTCCAGTTAATAAAAGTTAGAGCTTCAAAAGATCCCTAATTCTTCTATTAGCTAGAATCTATGCATTATGTTCTACACGAGAACTGAATTCGCTATGGAATTACCTTGGCATTTTATTTTGTGACGAGTTCAGAATAGAGGCCATCCTATAGGAACTACGAGAATTAATAAAGGTAAACTCAGAAATTTGAGACGAGGCAGATCTCCCCACCCCCTTCCAAAACACCATCTTTTCTTTCAACAAGGATTTGAAGTCGTTTAAAAGATTTCAAACATTAATTTCTGGTACAACAGGTCAACTATTAGCCGAATGAGAAAGTTAGTGTGTTATCACTGAAACATAGAAAAACAAAATAACTGTTTTACATTACTAAATTACAAGTCGTTACAAGTTTCATCTACTTCACAAACTGCTTTTTATCAACCTTAGTTCTGAGGAACAGAGTACATTACACCCAAATACTATAATGATTGTTTGTTTAGATCAGTGTTTCTTAACCTTTTTTGGTTCATGGACACTTTGAGAATCTAATTAGAAAGTTATGGACTCCCTTCCCATAAAAATGCACATAAAATAATTTAAGAAAAAAAAATTGTGGCGCTGCTTCACGGACCCCCTGAAACCCGATGAACTAAACCTAAACATTTTACGACTGTTTGCTTACTGAATTTCGCGCAAAGCTATTCCAGATCTATTGGCACTAGTTGTTCAATTTAGTAGTGATATACTAGAGAGAAGACAGCTTGTCATCATCGCCAATTACTGGACATTTCTTTTACCAACAAATAATGAATGACCGTCGCATTATAATGCCCAAACGGCTTAAGTGTACGAACATGTTCGGTAACGGGATTCGAACATGCGACCCACAGATTGCGAGTCGAATGACCCAGCCATCAGGCCCTTCGAGTACTGTAACCAGGGGGTGTTGTGCTGCTGGAATGTTTTGGTAATCGAAAATCAGAAAGAGAAGTTAACTTTAGATTATACGACCTTTAGTTTGGCGGTGACGTAACACACGCGACACGCTTTGGAAGGGCTCAAATTTAATACTCCACCAATAAGTGCAATATGAGTACCATTTATATGGAGCAATCTCAACATAATGAGAGGGAGGGGCTAGGTAACTCCTACCGACACAAGAAATCAAAGAATAAATTTGACACATTCAGGTTTTACAATACCATGTTCAAAATAAACGGTACACTGAATACAGCTAGAGTGTCTGGTCTATGCAGACAACTCAATGTTTTGATATATTTCAAAGATCCAAGTATATTCCACACGAGAGGGAAGTAATTAGAGTCCTTTATTACAAATCAGCTACGTTTCCTCGTAAAATCATCACGTTTGACACGTGCGTGAGTTATACCCTCCTTAATACACGTGGTTACACTTTCGTACACGGTATGTACGAGACCGTAGTCTATTTCTATCCAGGTGTTCTTGGAAGAACCACTTTCACATGTTAGATGTGGAAATCGGCGCGATTTTCGCTATTTCTAATTTCTGCAAACTTTAGTGATTATGCACACAGAGATGAACGAGATCGCTACTAGAATTTGACACGTGCACTAGTAACTTGTAGCTGCAACTTTTTTTTTTTTTTAAGTGTTTATATCAATAAAACTACAGGGGGCTACGTTGTTCATATTCGGCCTTCAAAAAAAACAAAAAAAACGCGTTCCTATGTCTATCTTTATCAATGATCACGGACCATTATTAGGACAATGACAATTAACATTCTATATATGTCCGCTACGTTTCACCAATATCCGATAATTTTAGAGATAGTGTAAAAACAGAATGACAAATCGGTTTCCATGGTAACATATTTGGATTTCCGTTGCCTTCCCGTTACCTTGTCCATCCCAAAATTAGCCCTCATGTTGGGTCATAGTCGAAATGTGCATCATTTTTGTCTAAACACATTTGGCCGCTTTCGAGAAATCTTACTGACACACACAGAGAGGGGTGAAAACGTAACCTCGTCACCTTGGGTGGTGGAGGACAAGACGAACCCTCGAAAGACACTAGTTCCTCTACTCACTTCTTTGGGTGGCGGATGAAGTTGGCCAGCAAAAACCTCAGGACACATTTTAGCATAGTTACTTATAACGACAGCTTAGTATTAAAACATTTCAAAGCAAATACTAAAAACAAAAAATGTTTAAAATATTTAATAAATAAACGGCGAAGACAGTCATTATTTAATACTACAAACTGATAACAAAAGTACCCAAGATTATACGAAATGTAGCCTTTAGCTATTACAGTTCTGACAAGTACACCCGATTAACGAATACATTATATAATCCCCACAGCATTAAGGTCATATCAGTAACAATCAATCATTGTTTATATGGTCATTCGAATACTTTCGCACAAAATCGAACACGTGCGTAGTGCTGAAAACAAAACCCATATACTTTTCGTTTACAGTTCCTTGCAAATTAGTCTTAGCAATTAAACCGGAAATGTTATTATGGTTACGTCAGTAGCAATTCTTTTGTGTTCACCCCCCCCTCACCTTCACACAGTTAAGCGATTGTTCGTACAGATGGTTACTCACGATCAAGTTAAATAGATAGTCACGAAACAAATCCAACAAACAAAGTTTCCGAATATACGAAAGTTTAAGAAACGCAAACGCAGTCTTCAATAACAGCAAGCGTCAGCTTCGTTCGTATGGACGTATGCATTTTAAACTAGTTCCATATTGTTCTCGGGATTTCCTGTTGTTGTAATGTGTTGTTAGTTACACATTTTGTGTTTTCGCTAAACTGTTCTGACAAAGCTCTTGATGTGAAGTTACGTTTTATCCCCCCCCTATTAACGTTCAAATATCCAGTAGTGTCTGAACACATTTTCAGCGTATTCAGTAACTTAACTTCTAAACCTCGAATTCTGTGCAATACAGAGTAGATTATTTAGCCAAATAAAGCGAGTGACTTGAACAAGAACATTTGATATTCTGTAACCTATTGTGGAAAGTTCAGTAATTGAAATTCAGTTAAGAATGTGAACATTTTTAATAAGCCAGTTAAGTTTAAAACTTGAAAAAAATGAACTTGATTTACATAATACTGTATAAAAACACCTTGCTCCTAGTTTCGTAGAATCGGTCATATGTCACAGGAAGATCTCGTTTTCTTCTTCATTTTTGATGTTCCTGGTAATCGCGGCTGATAGACTTACATTAGTGGAAACTTTTAATGGCTTGATATAAACGAGTAAAAACAAAGAGATTATAAAGCGTTGTAATAGGAGAGTACAACGTTTGTGTGTTGAATTTCACGCTTAACTGGTTACCTAATGGCTATTTGCGCAAATTACGACAAGTAAATTAACGATATCTGATTTGATCAGTCACGTGTCTTACACCTTCGACACAAAATAAGGTGTAAATAAAACACCTAATACCTTCTTTCTCAGTCCTAAGTTTGCGATGAACTTCGTTCATTGTTCCTTCGTATGTTTACCTCATTCTCAAATTAATATATTTTGTATAAAGACGGACTAATGAAACTTCAGGATACAAACAATGGAGTCCTAACCATAGTATTTGGACATACATGGACAGGAGTAGAACAGTTCTCTATCAGTCAGTTAAGGAAAAAAAAAAGTAAAACAAATCAATCTCAACATTAAAGTCTTTCTTATTAAGTCGTTTAACAAATAAACCCAAAAAAACATTTGTCTCTCACGTTTCTGCTCTATGGCGATTCTTTGGGAACATGCAGCACGTTTTGATTGGTTACATGGATTAGATGAAAAGCAAAACTAATCACCCACATCGTTATAATTATAATATTAATTATAATAATAATATACGAGTGATACCTGCACCAACCGTCCCATTTTTAACTGAGGGACTAGAGGGAAGGTAGCTAGTAAACAGAATAGCGAGATTTAACCATCAATCTTGTAACGTAACCATGGACCCTTGGTTTCACAGTTCGGAAAGTCAACCACTAAGTCACGCCCCACAGATATAAGGGTTAGTTACAGAAATAAACATTGAATTACATAAGTATATTCGAATTCCAACTAGAAATAAAGAAACCAAATTTTACAGATTAAATTACACCTAAAGATTATACAATAGGGTGTTACGCAAAGTCAAGTTTTTATTTCAAACATCGATAAAAGTATTTTAACATAACAGCTCCTGTATTCACATACAAATCTGAAAACAATACTCACTTTATTTTCTACTGTTAATTGTAAGAAATAAAAAATAAACATTATCCAACTCTCCCAGTGATGAGGAAGCTTAAAATAATTAAAAGTAAATTTATCAATACTCTTAGAATATTATACAGAAAGGGCATTTTACAGAAAACTTGGATATGGTTTAGGTCGAAATGTGACATTAAAGATACATTAAGTAATTGTCTGGATGAAGTCAGCTTATTATCAACCTCCGAGAATGATGGTTGATAATATGGACAGTATTAACTGGTCTTTAATTCAGTTAAGTAGTTGGTTATACATCAACCAATGTTTTACTTATAAAATATTTTTTATTTAAAATAAAACAAACAAACCCGCTATTATGGTAGAACAGCCATTTGATGATTGTCACCTACAGATGACAAGAACGATGTAGTCTACAGCCATACACACGGAACCCTTTACTAGGTTTAAGTCAATAGTTTATGTACAAGTTATCACACCTTCTTCCTAAACACATCCACAGTAAAAATACGGTTTCAATAAACCTAGTTTGGGACAGGTACGAGTTGTTAAAACCGTATTTTTTTGTGAATGTGCATGTTAAGAGAAGACATGATAACACTTGTAACAAAAAAGGCTTACTTAACTTGCACACAATACTTGACAAGGTTTAAGTCAATTTGTATTTGTTACATGTTACCATACCTTCTCTTACCACATCCCTCCCACTTACTTATATGCAAAAAAAAAAGGTTATGGATACCATTGACGAATAACATCACAGATAGCAACCACATTAAACTTAAAAGCAAATAAACATTATCAAATATAGGAAGTATGTAACTTCCGAGATTTTACGAGTTCTACTCGTACTGAATGCAACTGTGACATGAAAGTGGATTTTCTTTATTAAAGTTAAACAACATGTGAGCAAACTGAAAGTTAATTCTAAAACATAACATTTATAAGAAAGCTTCAGGTATATCATTAACCTCTACTCACAGAAATCTACTAAAAACAAAACCAGTAATGAGTATAGATCATTAGCTATACATTTACAAAATTTAGAATGCGCCATTTCAATAGCAGAGTTCCACGGCCCCAGGTTTGGCCAGCTCATGAGCCTTAACTTAGTCCAAAATCCACGAAATAATCGAACAATGTCAAATAATGTACATAATAACAGTAGCCATAAAATAACAAAACTATATTTATGAAACCCTCATGGCAACAGCGTTAATGAAAGAACATTGGATAGAGGGCAAAGCGTGCTTTTCTTAAGGAACACAAACTAGATAATTCCTAACTACTGTGGTATATTTATTATTCGCTGAAAGACTTAAAACCATATTATCTTCCAAAGATTTAAAATACCGCTTACGAAAACAAAAATCGCACGAATATTGAAAGTCAAAGATTTAACAACACACTTCAACACGTGCCACCAAATATAATAGTTTTCGATCAAAGTAAGCGAAACTAAAAGTAAACCTGTTGGTCAGTGTAGCCAATTAAAAACTTCAGAATCATTACAAAAAGGTTTTGGATAAAAACAATATAAAGAACCCGAAAAATTCTGCTTAGTTAACAACAGAAATTATACCTTTTAAACCATGTCGTCGTCAGCAAGACACAAATTGGATAATTTCAACTAATATCTGTCCTCTTCCAGCTGTCAGAGAGACAAATAGACTTCTAAACAAGTCACGTGCTCTAAAACGAACATTACACATCGCTGTTCTTTCGATGCTGTGGGTGTTGGACTGATTACGTTCACTAAAACACAAAGTCTCGTAATTACACGATTGTAACTCTGTTTCGTTTTGTTGTTTTTAATTTACGCGTAAAGATACTCGAGGGCTATCTGCGCTAGCCGTCTCTAATTTAGCAGTGTAAGACCAGAGGTAAGGCAGCTAGTCATCACTACCCACTGTCACATTATAAAGCCCCCACAACTAAAAGGGCGAGCATGTTTCGTGCGACGGGGATTCGAACCCGCGACCCTCGAATTACTAGTCGAACGCCTTAACCCACCTGGCCATGCCGGGCCTAATAGTAGTAAGTACTCTCCTACTGTTTTAAATTTTACTTCCAGCTTAAAAACGTCTTGTGGAACGGTTAGAAATTTTCCGTAAATATTACAATAACAACACTATGTAACACAAATTTTGTTCCTGGATAGCACTTGTTATTTCTTAATTGCTTATGTTGTAAATGTACAGAAAATAGCCATTATTCCCTTCAACTTTTGCTTTGTGACCTGGATAATGAAATTTAGAAATTAACCTATTTTCTATGTAAAAATGGGCAAATTTGCACATTTTCATTTACATAAGGTCTGAATAAAACAACATATGAATCAAGATTTACATGTATTTATAAAGTTATACAAAAATGTTTAGTAGAGTAGTTTTTCGAAATTTGCGACTGTAATGTAAATTACTTTCACGTATCAGCCCCCAAATATAGTCTCCCATCATGTTTTCGTTATACGCTCCCAGGTCACAAAAGCAAAGTTTGAAGAGAAAAATAAGTATTTTCCATTTATTTTAGGAATAAGAAATTGGGCAATAACACTTTCTGGTCAGGAACAAGAAAAAAGTAAACATTTCGTTACCTAGTGTAATTTAGTGCGTGAAAATCAAATCCTAGACCGATTTTTTACTGCAATTCCTGTATGGATTGTTACTGATATTAGTAACAGTAGCTGGTGGAAAGGTTAGTCACCTTCTTGCCATGAAGATTAAGTAGCCAAATTCTCTCGTCTAGTAACATACTCTTACGATACTATTTTAATGTCAATTCGTTACGTCGTAGTTCAGTTATAGAGAGGAAATACACGATGTAAAACTCACTGAACACTCCAAATAGGTACAAATTCCACATAGCTCGAACACCCAGTTTCGTAGAGGGGAAGATAAGAAATACCTTTGAGTTGCTTTTTTTTTTTTTTTAAGTTAGTGTTCAAAATCCGCCTCATGTTTCGATGTATGTTTCTCAGTGTGATCAACAGGCCACTGGTAAAAAGGTTAGTCTTTTGTGACCCCACATTTTGATCACATATATGAATAATATTATGGTGTTGTGCCTAATGTTTTTAGTGCAAATTTCCTTTCAGTTCACCAAAAGGCAAAAATTTAAAATATAATCAGTGATACACTTAATAGATAAAAATTAAGGATGTGGCAAAATGATAGAGTATCGTGATGGAGTGGGACAGCTCCCCTCTAAATCACTATGGCGGTTTAAACGTCAACACTATTTACAACATTGCAAGATTTTCTTTAACCGCTAAGAAGAGCCACCTTGGCTCGGCGAGTCTAACGTCTTTGTTATATCACCATTCCTTTGAATCCATAAAGTGGTCCCCACAAGATGGCCACTGCCTACCCTCCCCATGGAAGAAGAGCTGGTGACGGGCCAACAAGTATGTACAGTCAACAGAAGTACATATCCAAATCAAATTAGTTACTTGGAAATAAAAACTTTCGATACATGTTGTAGGTAATACAACAGATAGCCTTCAGTGTAGCATTGCGTTTTTGTACAAAAACAGTTGTGTCAATAATTAACTATCAACTGGCTACACTAACAATTACTTAAAGAGGGACAGGTGAATAATTTCGGTACTCTTAAAAATCATTTGATTAAAAAAATATTCATGAAGATATTATAGTAATCTTCTATAACTTAATGTAATTTCAAGTCTCACATAATGATAAATAAATGTTCCTCGAGTTTAAGAGAGCGCAGGACTTGCGTATCATTTTAATTAGGTTTAGACATCAAGAGGCCACATGCAGTTTAGCGTTGATTTCAAATCTCGTAGTTGCGCATATATTCTCACTGTCACCATACATAAATACATATTATAGTTTTCTCTGCTTTTCAGTACGTAACATAACACACAGAAATACTTTTTAGTATGGAGCATATACACACTGAAACCGGGGAATAACTTTGAGTAGTACAGTGGAAAGTCTGAGGACGTACATCCCTAATAACCGGGTTTCGATACCCCAGCTAGGTACACCACAAACAAAGTAGCGTAACTTTGTTTTCCTACAAATGTACCAATAACTGGCTGCCAATATTCTAACAGTACGAACAGCTTGGACTAATATGTACGGAAAGTGCATCAGAAATTACTGTTACAGGTTAACATATAATTTGTTATAACTCGGTTCAACGATTCCGATGCACAGTAGTGGGGCCCAGCATGGCCAAGCGTGTTAAGGCATGCGACTCGTAATCTGAGGGTCGCGGGTTCGCATCCAAGTCGCGCCAAGCATGCTCGCCCTTTCAGCCGTGCGAGCGTTATAATGTTACGGTCAATCCCACTATTCGTTGGTACGAGAGTAGCCCAAGAGTTGGCGGTGGGTGGTGATGACTAGCTGCCTTCCCTCTAGTCTTACACTGTTAAATTAGGGACGGCTAGCACAGATAGCCCTTGAGTAGCTTTGTGCGAAATTCAAAAACAAACAAACTCAAAGTAGTGTTTTCAGAAGGGCTTGTTACGTGGAAATAAGAGTTTGTTAGTAGCAGTTATTAATATGGAAAACTCGATACAAGAGGTATTTTTACACAATACCGAAGTCTTACTTTGTTCTTAGTACCAGATCTTGTAACGCAGTAACCATAAAAATTATTCATGGGAAGAGAACAGAAAGAAATTTACTCTGAAGAAAATAATCATGGGAGCGAAACGTGCCAGGGGTTTTTATGTTAAAAATATTTTTAATGTTGTTTTCGTTTTTTAGTTTTAACTTAATCTCACGTCTTTCTCTTACATTAGTGACTAAATGTACATCATTTCACTAAAGATAAATTCTTGAGAAATCTTAGCTGGAACTTTACGAAAGTCTTTCTTTAACATTCTCTCACCTATATATAATTAGGTCAGAATATTTTCTGAATAACTTTTTGTATTTAATACCGTCATGATGACGCGTGTTTTACCAATCCATGTTTACATTACTCAATACTACCAATTATACTTACTAACCTAAGTGTCAAAATTTACCACTTAAATCTCAGCCAACTGGTGCCTTCTGTAAGTTAACCAGTTTTATTAATCAACTTTTTAAACTGCGAAATATAAAATTTACAATGGTCTTGCAAGTTATTAACTAGAGCATTCTTTTAAATTTTATTATTATCAGGTTTTTTCTTTCTAATTTTAGATAGCAGAATATTGTAATCTGTTTTCCTTTGGGTGCATCTTAATGCTGTTTTAAAACTATAAAACAGAATTCCCATATCGCTCTTTGAATCTTTAATTTGGATTTTCACACATTGTTATTTGCAAGTACTCACGTTTATCAACAGCAGAATATCGTTGAAACATTATTATAGTTTTGGAGTTTTACTTTTTCAGAGTAATAAATGTGCATAACCAACCGTCACATTTACTAAGGCTAAAGTGAAACGCTTCAATGACTAATATTATTATAAAAAATTATATATTATTATAAAAACCTTAAAATTGTAATATTTAAAGAACAAAAGTTTACAAACATTATACATAAATAATGAATTACTTATTTAACTACTGAACTACTATAAAATAAAGTTGTGGATTTTAGTGTGTAAATATCACAAAAACAGTTACTAACACTAAATAATTAGGCCTCAAGAGAACTACTAATATTTTGACAAACCTGAAATTATATTTTCTGAACACAACAATTAATAAACAAAATTGAATTAAATAATATAATTTTACCTTTATATTTCGCGATTATCAACTATATAAATGACTGGAAAACGTTACGATGTCTTGCTGTAAGAAAAACATAACGAAAATAAAAAGAAACAGCTTTCTTCCACATCAATGTAAAGTAATGGCTACTTATACGATCGAGCGCGTACAACTCCGAAATACAGCAAGCTGGTCATGTGGTTTGGGCTTCAGAATTGCGCGCTACGACTTGCGGCTATACAGCAAGCATCTATCCATGCCCTAATTTTTCCGTACACCCTCTCACAAAGGAAACATACAGAAGTATCCTTTCAATGGACAGAAATTAACTTCTCTTCTTCGTTTATCAACTATATACGAAAATACACATGCCAAAACAACCTATTAAGTTACTGAAACACCTTCACATCCGTTGTTTCTAATCGAGCCAGTACTCAACTATTGGCATGTAGCCAACTTCCCAAAAGATAAACCGTCTGCCCCCTGGCGGAGCATAAAGTATTTAAAATTTGGCGCTGTGTTTAAATACAGCAATTTGTTTTTATTTCCAATTATTAATTTTTACTAGCAAAAACGTTTATTTTATATGTTCTCATAATATTTCAATATTTTCAACGTGACAAATTTTTAAGAGCAAGAATATAAATGCAAAATATTCATTTATTCATTTCGGTTAATTTAACCTCCGCATGACAAAATAATCCAATCCATGCGCTAACAATACTTAAATAAATATTAAATTTCAACTAAAATTAATTGTGTATTTTAAAAACAGTTTCAAAAGATGTACCCTATGTTTCCGTTTAAGTTGCACCAGAATAAATATATAGAAAAAATACTGATTATGTGTAATCTATACATTACACTCGTGAACGTACATATACCCAGTACATAGTTAAAAAACAACAAGCCAGGTGGGTTAAGGCGTTCGACTCGTAATATGAGGGCCACGGGTTCGAATCCCCGCCGCACCAAATCTGCTCGCCCTTTCGGTCATTTCCACTATTCGTTGGTAAAAGAGTAACCCAAGAGTTGGCGGTGGATGGTGATGACTAGTTGCCTTCCCTCTAGTTTTACACTGCTAAATTAGGGAGGGCTAGCGCAGATAGCCCTTGTGTAGCTTTGCGCGAAATTCAAAGCCAAACCAAAAAACCAATCATGTCATATTATCATCTACTATATTACCTGTATCGCACCAAAATAATATTTTTCGTTCGTGTAGAATTCCATGAAGGATATGTTTGCTTAAAACTGAGCACAAAGCTACACAATGGACCATCTATGTTCTACCCATCACGAGTATCGAATTCGATGTCTGGCATTATAAGTCCGCATACGTGTTGGGTCTACCACTGGGGAAGGGGGGGGTAGCTGAAGGAAATGAGTCCCCTATTTGTAGGGTTGGATTTATATGACCTTCAAGTAATTTTTGTTATAACTGTTTTCCATACTTTGTAACTAGAAATTTTAAAATATATAAATATACGTGTGTTTTTTGGGTTTTTATTGAATAAATTGTTTTTCTTTAGAATAATTTTTAAAACGGGTGGGGGTATGCGTGTCCCTGCTATAAAGTCACCTTAAAATACTGTTTCAGTTGTTATTATTATTGCTGATTTTGAATTAAGTGCAAAGACATCTGTGCTCTGCCCACCATGGGTATCAAAACTCGGTTTTCAGCGTTGAAAGACTCCACACATACCGCTGTGCCACTGAGGGGCTACTGTTTCAGATCTCAGGGTTTGTACATAAACAGATGCGACCCTCTATAATACTGTCATTCATGTTGTAAAGTTTAAGCATGCGCACAGGACGCCGAGAAGAAGCCGTGTGCAGCACTAGGTGCATAACTAAGCTTAACTTAAACTTGATGTTGTTCATGACATGGACAGATTGCTGACGTGATCACAAGCGAGAATTAACAGAAATGAACTTTTAACCACAAACGTAACACTATACGTCCCCTACTGATCGCATATGTAATACTGCATGATATCAAGAGTTCGAAGATATAGTAGGATTGAGGTCACATAAGACTTCGTTCTAGTTCATGCATTCTGGTTTAAGACTCTAGTTCTATAAGGGGACGAAAAGAGGGAAGACAATAAATGGACTCTGAACTCTAGAATTCGAACCTTCCCAAAAATGTCTTTTGCTGAAATGGAAACTTGAATTTGAGAAGTCATAGCTTAGTTCATTAAAGCATGTACGTAATAAGGAAATTCATAATTTTAAATCCCTCTAGAGCTGAATGTTTTTTCCTCACAAACGTTCTAGCTGTAGAAGACGGCAGGGCGCCATTTAAATAGCTACAGCTTAACTAGTTCTAATATACATATATATATTGTTAATTTAAGGTTATAGGTTAAAGTCCATCCACGTCTATATACCAAATAGAAGCAGTGGACAAAAGGACAGTCACTTACAGGTTAACCCCTTACCGACAGCTGGTGCTCAGTTTACTCAAGAATGCCAATGTTTGCTCGTTCAACACAGCGATCAAACCCTACATTACAGCGATATAAGCCCTTAAGCCTGCACCTGAGACACTGAGTAGAGCCATTAATAAGTAAACATTATATTTTACACAGTTTATGAATAGCGTGTCCATTTATTACTAAAAGGAACTGAGGTTAATATGTGTATACAAACGTTTAATGAACGTAAATAAGTGACAAAAATATCCAGTTAAACGTAAATTAAAATTGAATAATAATGTGTGTGAATACGTTCTTACCAATCGTAGAATTAAAACGAGAAATGACGATTTACAAACTAGGCCTAACAACCACTCAGACCCGTTATAAACGTTGCGTTGTCAGGTTCGTGTCCCCAAGCAGATTAAAAAATGAATGTCAAAGGTCAAAGGCTCAGAAGATCACCAACTTTCTACTGAACACGTTATCATGTCTGTTTTCTCTTGTGCATAAAAAAGCCACGTTTGAGTGCTTCTGTAACACGTGTGTGAGTCGCTGGTTATTTGTTTAGGTTAAGTGTGTACATTTTTAGAAACTAAAATAATTTTTGATACGACAATCAGTTGCTTTCGCTCTGAAAAAACAAAATCACTAGATCTACATTTTGAAATAAAGTACCTAAACTGCGCTCGGCATGGCCAGGTGGGTTAAGGCGTTCGATTCGTAATCTGAGGGTCGCAAGTTCGAATCCCTGTCACACCAAACATGCTCGCCCTTTCAGCCGTGGGTGCGTTATAATGTGACGCTCAATCCCAATATTCGTTGGTAAAAGAATAGGCCAAGAGTTAGCAGCGGGTGGTGATGGCTAGTTGCCTTCCCTCTTGTCTTACACTGCTAAATTAGGGACGGCTAGAGCAGATAGCCCTCGTGTAGCTTTGTGCAAAATTCAAAAACAAACAAATCTAAACTGCAAAGATACCTTAAGGCTGTTTTGTGTCAACTGTGATATAAGCAAGAGAAAAAAAATGGGGTAAAATACACTAATGTTAGGCTATGACAATTGAAATTCTAAGCGAAATATCTAATATATTAACTCGTGGGGAAACAATACACTTGTGGAAGTAGGCGCACTGATCATGTAACTGTTTCTTTAATAACAGAGTTGCGACATGTGCTACACACGCTGTGCCCACCAGAAAAATCGAACCTGAAATTATAGAGTTATAAGCTTTCCTGTTTTCCGCTGTGTCAATGGCAAGGGTCAAGACCGCTTGTTCACTTTGATGACTTTCACGCACAGCTATTCGAGGACAATTTATGCTAGCAGTCTCTAATTTAGAAGTGATAAACTAGAGGGAAGTCATCAGTACATCCGGCTAATTCTGAATAGAGTAACTGAATAGTGGGATTGGCCAAATTATAATGCCCTCACGGTTGAAACGGACAAACACGGTCGATGATAGGATTCGAACCCGCACTTCTCAGACTACAAGTTGAACGTTAACCGCCAGGCCTTGAAGGATTAGGAATAAAACCACAAATTATTATTTACTTTGCACATTTTCTGAATATTGTCTCCATTTTAAACAAAATTACACATTGAATATCAATATCTTTAGACACAAAGCGCTTTCAAAATGGAAAGATATATGCAGATAAAAATTCAATAATAGTGTGTGAGGGTGGGTTATTACAAGTCGTGGAATTAACCAAGGTGACGTACATATGTTCATTTTCTTTGATCCGACGAGCCACAGAGCAATAGCACAGACTGCAAGGAAGCGCGTGCACTTCCCGCCATCTACTATAAGCACCCATTCAGAGAACGACAGCTGCATACACCACATCTTGCCCATTCAGAAATCTTAATGCCAGACTTTGTAATACAGAAATAGGGGCTTCTCCTTCTCTCTCTGTTCCTTGTTAACTAAATCAAGCAAAGTTCCCACGTGTGCACCACATGGCACAGCGAATCAGCGAATTTCTCGACTTTTGGTCAGCCTAGCCCACATTCGTGGTCGATCCGGGGACCAACTGAAGAGGTGCGGTTATTGCGCACAAGGGGGTGGGGTTGTTTAAAGAACGTAAACTAAGCTCTCGAACTGGAACTTAATTAGTAGTAATCTAGAGGTTATTTGGTTTCAGTCGGGTAAAAAATAAAACAAAAACAAATTGATATATTTGCGTCAATCTTTAGAAGTACTTAAATGTAAACAAACCAAAAAGTTAGAATTTATTACAAATTGTGGAAATCTCCACGGATACCTCGGTAACCTAAAGCTATCGTAAAATGAACCCACAAAAAATGGTAACAATAAAAATCCGTGCGATTTTTTGTGGTCACCTATTCACTACAAGCATTACATACACGTAAAGAAGATTCGTCCAACTGTTTTTATTTGCGGTCTTTAATAGACGAATTTGGACAATCATTTAGTCTCGTGGACACACACGACGATGGGAGAGTTTTAACAGAGAATGTACAATATACATATAATCACACAAACATTCTGATGAATTATAAAAATAAGTACGAGCGTTTTCTATTAAACAAGAACAACAGCGTTTCCTACAACGGTAGATAAATTACAGTATATATATAGATTTGATAAAAATAATAAAAGTTAAGTTTTAGCGCTGAGTTGTCTTTTTGTTTTCAGGTTTTATTTACAGCACGAAAGAGTACAACTAATAAATATTTCCTTTCCTCTACCCAAGAATTTCAAAAATCATCATGAACTGTTTGACGTTATAAATACAATTCGTTGCCAGTTTGATCCAATAAGGAACGTCACAGAGCTAGTTAATGATAGTCCAAGGCCGTGTGCCGTTCATCACATTGAGAGGTCAGTAAACTTGGTTTCGAAGTATTTGTTTGTTTTGAATTTCGCGCAAAGCTACATGAGGGCTATCTGCGCTGTCCGTCTCTAATTTAACAGTGTAAGACAGCTAGTCATCACCACCCACCGCCAACTCTTGGGCTACTCTTTTACCAAGAATAGTGGAACTGACCGTCACTTTATAACACCCCCACGTATGAAAAGGTGAGTATGTTTGGTGCGACGAGGATTTGAACCTGCAACCCTCGGATTAGGAGTCGAGTGCCTTAACCACCTGGTCATGCCGGACCCAAGGACTTATGTATTTAATATTTATCTATCCAACTTTATATATATGTAAAAAATATTTATTTGCACCCTAACTTTTAAGTCTATCAGGATGATCTCAACCAAAATTGGTATGTAAACGCTACGAATTATGAGGAACATTTCAAGGGGATCAAAATTGGACTTAACCCTAATTTGTATTTTATAAGGGCTGTTGTTTAATTTCTCCCAGCCTACTGAGACAATCAATATCAAACAATCTTTTCAGGTTGAAGCTTTAGACAATGTTAAATATTAAAAAAGGATTCAAAGTCAAAATACGAAAGTTACTGGATCGTTTCCCAAACAGCCATGTTTTTCTCATGGTTAATTAGATTGTTGGTAGATGGACTGTAAACTGTAAATACTGTTTAAGAAGCTTTTGTTATCATCATAAAATTTTCAGATAAAGTCTATGTTCAAGTTATTACTTATAAGTACATGATTAATGTGAAACTTACATCAATCTAATTAAGTTTAAACATTCCCCATCGGTTGACAGATGTTTCAACTTGTCATTTCTTAATTAGGGACTTTTAACACAGACAGCACTTAGTGGCTTTGCGTGAAATCCAACACGCAAACAAACCCTTCTCGGGTAAATTTATATTTTATTATTTTTTAAAGACTGATCGCACAGTTTTATATATATTGAAATCCTGTAGCTACTAAACATATGTTAGTAAAGATGAATAATATCAAACAGACATATTTAATTACCCTATTCAAAAATCACACGAAAAACCATATTTAAATACTACACTCATGATAAATCATGTTTGAATACTACATTCATGAATGACATGAAAACACGTTTATGAACAAGATAAAAACATGTTTGAACACAGTTTAACATGAATATAAAATGTGACTTTTGGAAAGTGAACAAGAAGACTCCATTTATAATGTCACGGTCAATCTCACTATTCGTTGGTAAAAGAGTAGCCCCAGAGTTGACGGTGGGTGATGATGTCTAGCTGCCTTCCCTCTTAGTCTCACACTGCTAAATCAGGGACGGCTAACGCTGATAGCCCTCGTGTAGCTTTGCACGAAAATTTAAAACAAACAAACATAACTAGACTAAATGAAACTTCAGCCTGTTTGCAAGTCTTGTAGCAACTATGACTACCACCCCCTCTGGGAACAATAAAACTAACTTACTGTTTCAACAGTTCCGAATGATGAGTACAGTTAATTCAGACAAAAGTTAAATCATGATAACAAATAATTGGCTTTTGTTAAATATACACAACTTTTGAAGTTAATGGGAGTTTTTTTATAATTTATATGGATGTGAAAAAGTTAGTTCTGTTTGGAAGTGATAGTTTTATAGGAGGTTTGTTTACGTAACTGTGTGTGAATCACAGACTGTGTAGTTCTACCGGTGTAAAATGGCGCTTGTTACATTATTGCGTCATGTTACTGAAACCTTCTAAGCTTTTCTTCTTGTTTTTGATTGTATATTATATTGTGTCATAATATCTCGTAGTGTGCAGAACGTTCTTGGCCTCGGTAAGGCTATAATTACTCGTACAAGATGTAGTTCGAGTTAGACAAAATTCCTCAAATTAATAGCTTGGTTTAGACTGCGTGATTGTAAGTTTAGCTAAAAAGAGAATATAATAATGACTTATAACGTGAAATAAGCACAGATTGTACTGTAATAACAAAATAGACGAGAATCATTCATCTTATCAAATGTTTTCTAAAGTAACTGAATCAGACTGTGTGGACTTTGACGAAAAGAGACGATTTAACGTTCTGGATACAACTATAATAATTAACTGTAAAATGAACATTTGTTTATACGTTTCACTTGTCTTAATGTATTAGTTTAAAGCAAGTGGACTGTGTGCTGCTTGGGTATTGTTGAAACTTATCGCCAATAAGTCACAGGCACGAACTATAAAAATCCGGCTCACACCTAAAACCTTACAGTTTTAAAATAAATAATATTTTATTATTAATATTACCAATATTTTTCATTTATATCCTATTGTAACCGTGGTTACCATAATGATCTTTGTTACTCAGTAACCATGGCTACTATAATGGCTGCAATTACTTAATGAACCTTTGTTAGTTAGGTCCAACAATTTCTATAATTATTTTAGTGTCATAACTAACTCATTTTAAATTATAACGTAAGCTACTGAGAAAACTAATGAAGAAAAACACTTAATTCTTACTGGGCAGTTATCGTTAGTTTGGTTTCATTTTCGGTTCTCGAATGAATTAAAATGTTCTGTTAATAACAGAATAAATAAAAATGAGTGAGTTCGTCTGGTTATATTTTTACAACTGCTCAAAACCACTTTAAAGAATCTGCGATGTGTTAAACTTCAGTCAGTTGTTTCCAAATTCTTTTTACGACGACACCCTGACCAAATTATCTTGATTGCGCGACACACACAGTTTGGAAACCACCAACCTAAGTATTCTGAGTGCATACTGTCTAGAAATGAATACTTAAGACTAAAGCGTAAGGCACGTTCTTCTTTCGTGACCAGTGCCATCAAATATTGTTAATTATCGTGGTAATTTCTCAGATTGTACAACATATGTTCCACCGGTAAAAAAAACACGCATTAAATACATTTAGAGTGGTCAATACTTTATAACCAATACAAAAATATAATCAACCATGATTTGTACCAACAGTTAAAATGGTAAATTGTATACAGTAAAATGGTTGTTTTCAATTATACCTTGTTTTCATGTTTCATATCAATGTTTCTGAATAGTGATATACATATACCACGCTCTCATTACCCACGGATAAGTGATATGACCATAAAACTATCTAATGATAATATCTTAAAACGGTTCAAGTATAAATGTCCTCATTTGATATGTTACTGCTAATGTGTGGAAAGAGATATTTTTGTTTACTTATACGACAGGGATATTTTATTAGATTTTTATAATACTAAAACTTTTCGAACCACAGGTGCAAAGTTGGATAATTTTGTTTTGGTTTAAAAACCTATAGTTTCAGCGGTTAATATCGCAAACAGAATGGTATAAATATCCGTATTAAAAGATAAATGATAAGTTAATCCAATAAAATGGCTGTCACTTTCACTTCCAAAACAACACAACAAAAATCGACAGAATGCTACTTACTTGACCTCTTACAGAATATAAAATTCAAACACAAATACATATATACATAAAATAACCACTTTCACTTCGGCATGGTCAGGTGGTTAAGGCATTCGACTCGTAATCTGAGGGTCGTGGGTTCGAATCCCCGTCACACCAGACATGCTTGCCCTGTTAGCCGTGGGGGCGTTATAACGCTACGGTCAATCCCACTATTCGTTGGTAAAAGAGTAGTCCAAGAGTTGGCGGTTGGTGGTGATGACTAGCTGCCTTCCCTCTAGTCTTACACTGCTAAATTAAGGATGGCTAGCGCAGAGAGTCATCGAGTAGCTTTGCGCGAAATTCAAAACAAACCAAACCACTTTCACTTCCAAAACAACACAACAAAAATCAACAGTACGCTACTTACTTGACCTCTTACAGAATATAAAACGGAAACACAAATACATATATACATAAAATAACAACTTTCACGAACCGAGGTTCATAGACTATACTTTACAACATCCAGTGTGGGTCTAGCACAGAAAAAGATAAAATATAAACGAATGTTTCCATATTTAGCTCAAAACAAAAATTCGTTTGTGTCTTAACATTCGTTGCTATAAAGGGGTACGTTATGTGTCTCCATTAAATCTCTTAAAGGGGGTACACTTTCTCAAACGTCTCCCGCATTCCCAATGATAAAAAGTTGTTTGTACGAGAGAAATTAACAATCTATACATTAAATGTCTGATCAACGTGACCTCTCTTGGCACAGCGGCATGTCTGCGGCTTTACATCCCTAGAAACCGGGTTTCGATTCTCTTGGTGGGATCCCCTGCTTAGACAGCGGTAAGTCTTCGGATTTACAACGCTAAAATCAGGGGTTAGATTACCCTCGGTGGACACAGCAGATAATCCGATGTGGCTCTGCTATAAGAAAAAAACACACCCTTGGTGGGCAGAGTACAAACAGCCTATTGTCTAGGTTTGTGCATAGTTACAAACAAAACTGATCAACATAATAGAAAAACTCCTTTTTGTGGAATGTTTAGTGAAATAACGTGAACGAACAAACCATCTTTCACGGTCAAGATTTTTTAAATCACGTATTTCACACCAGGTGTAGCTTTGGTCTATATTTATAGAATTGCTACCCATGTAAGGGTAAAGAATAAGGAAACACTGTTAATTCAAACATATATACAACTTGTTTATTCTGAATAAAGTAAAACAAAAATAGTTGAAAACTTAAGCACCGTTTCATTAAACTAAATTAAGGAAAGAAAAAAGGAGAAAGTTGTGATAAGTGAAACTGACAACAAAACGTAGTTGAATCAGGACAACATAACTTCTGAATAATAAAATGAAGTACGTATTAATCCTATCGGATACTTTTGAAGTTTTACTGCAAGAAAGATGGAAATATAAACAACCCGCTGGTGATGGAAAACAAACAACAAACATTTATTGAGTTTACGTAAAGACCTATTGACTTTATGACTTTATTCGTAACCGCAATGTGAACCATTATATGACAAAAGTCTGCCTCCTTATGACTGGCGAACCGTTAAACCGATTGTCACTGAATCTGGCATGTACCCTGAGGGGTCTCCAGGGTACGATTTCGGGAGTCGGTGTTCGAATCCACGTGCAATCCAAACCACTGTTTGACAAAAGTCTGTGTATATGTCCTCTTGTGACTGCTGAACCGATTGTCACCAAACCTGAGGGACCTCCATTGAGTGACTCAGGATCTTCATTTTTTTCCTTATGTCAACCTCCTGGATGTCCTATGTCTTCCCCTTGTGTTTAATGGCTACCTCAAGTACTTTACACATTAACTAAAAAGGATCAACTTCTACACACTTCAACGAAACAGTCTTCCGTTTAGGCTTAACTACCAGTTTTGGTTTTTCTCAACTACAATAACTTTTAAAATTGACATTGCATACTCCGTTCTCAGAATCACAGTTCTGATATCAGTAAATGGAGAGGAGAATAGAACAGATGTAAGTCGCGTATATATTTATAGCTCATGCTGGTAAACATGCGGCCATTAATCACTTTGGGCATTGGACATTATACAGCTACATAGACAGCAATGTCAGAGAGATGGTGTTTAGTAGAAACAGAAGTGACGTCTGCCACATAACACGAGGTTCAGCTAAAAACAAAATATGTTGACCTGGTGGCCTGATCTAGGATAACACGATATAACGCACGCTCTCGTAACTTGTACTATTAAGTACTACCTTATCAATATAGATTTGTATAAAGCGAGTGTTGTCGTGTACATAAATGAAATGGTTGTGTTTATTTTTCGGAAGTGAGAAAGTAAAATAGAACCATGTACATCAGAGAAAACTACAGTTAAGTTCTGCTTCCGATTTCGCTGACATTTAGTTAATTTTAGATTGACATCACAAATGGAAGGCTTAAGGATAAAGGTTAATTCTGACAGATCGCGAAGTGCGTCTATACCTTCAGCTGAGATTACGGTTCGGTATAGAAACCATGATGGATCTTGCTTTCACACATTTAATTTCTTTTACTCTAGCAGGTAAACACAGATTACACAACCAGCACCTATATTTCAGTATACGAAAGTGCGAAGTTCGCTGTTTTTAAGTATACGTGAGTGCGAAGTTCGCTACCTTTAGCCTGACTGGTGAATTAAATATTCATGTACCGTGTTTCTCCGATAATAAGACCTACCCATAAAATAAGACCTAGTGTGATTTTTGGGGATAGTTTTAATATAAGCCCTACCCTTAAAATAAGCCCTAGTTAAGAGTGGCAGGAAGAGGAAAGAAATAAAAAAAATTAATTTATTAATTAGTTTAATAGTTAGTTAATTAGTTTGTTTAAGTATTAATCAGTTAGTTTAATAGTTTAATAATAGTTTATTTTAAATGGTTAGTTTAATAGTTTTACTTTATAACTTCATTTTTTTAATATATCAAAATAAGACATCCCCCGAAAATAAGCCCTAGTGTCATATTTTGGAGTGAAAATTAATATAAGCCCTGTCTTATTTTCCGAGAAACACGGTACATAGATAGAGAGAGATAGGACGTTGCGATTAGGTCCTCTGGAACATGGATATTGTTCATGAGAATACCAACTTCCTGTCAAGTGGAGAGGGGTGATGGTATTTTTTGTTCGTAAGTGCTGGACGTTGCATAAAAATGACATTCGAGGGCTCATATTGTCTAAAAGAGTAAAATATCGATTTAACAACCTTAGGATTAGCATCATTAGCCTGAGAAAAAATCGTATTTGAAATAAGTAAAGCTCGTACGTTACCTCGATTCCAAGTAATTTGGAGTCACACTAAAACAAAGGGACTGCGAACATGAACACAGAGTGTGAGAGTGAAGAAGAAATCCAAAGTTTAAATGGAGCATGTGTGTGTGAAATGTTTCTTCTTTGTGCAACACACTCGAAGCAACCGTGTACAAGAAAAATAAATACATGGATACGTATAGAGCGATTTTTTTCAAGAATACATGAGCGCACGTTTACTGAAGTAATTAGTCTTTTTCAGTGTCTCTGGTTTGTTTGTCAGTTTTGAATTTCGCGAAAAGCTACGTGAGTACTATCTGCACTAGCGTCCCTAATTTAGCAATGTAAGGCTAGAGGAAAGGCAGCTAGTCAGCACCACCCACCACAAATTCTTAGGCTACTCTTTTACCAACGAATAGTGGGATTGATCGTCACATTATAACCCATACGGCTGATAAGTCGAGTATGTTTTGTACGACCGGGATTCGAACCTGCGACTCTTAGATTACGAGTCGAGTGCCTTAACCACTTGGCCATGCCGAACCTCGACGTCTCTCCAACCTAACACTACTCTATCGATCAGAAATCCTAACTAACACATTAAGTTTGGTTTTATTTTGAATTTCGTGCAAAGCTACATAAGTGCCATCTGCGCTAGCCGTTTCTCATGTAGTAGTGAAAGACCAGAAGGAAGTCAAATAGTCATTACCACCCACCGCCCTACTTGGGCTACCATTCTACCAGCGAATAATGGGATTGACTGTCAAGTTATAATAAAAGTACCCATGGGTGAAAGAGCGAGCAGATTCGGTGACGGAAATTCAAACCTGCGACCCGAAGGTTGCGAGTCGAGCATCCCCTAACTTCTTATGATTTAAGCACTAGCTTTCTTTACTTTGCGTTAAAGATTGGGGGTTGGCCCAGTAGTTAATATGCCTGAACGGTGAATTGTGGGATAAAATATTCGAGTACTCTTGCAGCAAAACGCGCTCCGCACTTTTGGATCGAGGGTGCCCTATCAGAGCTAACACTCAATCAAATCCGACTCTTTGATCGGACAACATTACCGTACGATTTGGTGATGGATACTGTTCACCAGCTGTGTTTCCTCTAGTCCAGTGTTTCTAAAACGGTGGGTCGAAATCCCCTTGGGGGTCGCGAGCAGGTTTTCAGGGGGTTTACGAGCTGAGTTAGTTTATTTTCTTTTGTTGAGTTCTTGCGATGCATGTGCCGTATTTGTTAAATTCTATGATTAAACTGCGCGAATATATATATATATATATATATATATATATATAAAATTCATCCTTGTAGAGATAAAGGGAAGACGCGACTGCTAAAGCCCGGGCGCGGGGTCATCTGCCAAATCCTGCTGCAAAACACTGTTCTAGACTATTAGGTCAAAATTAGGAATGATTTTGCGCAGACAGCTCTTTAAAAATAAACGATAAAACAAGGGATCCCGTTAAATTATAACGCATTAAAAAGTTCGAAAAATATTACTACTAGTTATTTAAAATATTTTCTTAATTGTTCACGTGACATATTTTAATACAAATAGTCTTTAGTTTTATTAAAAGATTCAAACCACATTTTCTGGCATTTCTTAACTCAGTGATTATGAACACGTGGGTATTGACCGAAACTCTGGCATTTTTTAACTCGGTGATCATGAACACGTGGTATTGATTGAAGCTCTGGCATTTCTTAATTCAGTGATTATGAACACGTGGGTATTGGACCCCCCATCATATAATACTGCTCTCAGAAATGACTAATTAATGAGGCTAGTTAAGACGAGTTTACCTTGATAACTATGTGTATGATATATGACAATAAAATCCATTATAAAACGGTTAAAGTGATTTCATAAAACATATTAATTCATGTGAAAGTTTGCTTGCATTTTCAGACAACTGAGAGTGCCACAAATCACTTCGTTCGAATGCGTACACACTTGAAAGGAAAGTTGAAACTGAGCATCAGAGATGATTAGCGTACATATTTACACGTATAGTTCTGTCTCTGAGCTATGTAACCTCCAGTAAGACACATTTTCACGTATACTTCTGTCTCTGAGCTATATAACCTTCAGTAAGACACATTTTCACGTGTGCTTCTGTCTCTGAGCTATATAACCTCCAGTAAGACACATTTTCACGTATACTTCTGTCTCTGAGCTATATAACCTTCAGTAAGACACATTTTCACGTATACTTCTGTCTCTGAGCTATATAACCTTCAGTAAGACACATTTTCACGTATGCTTCTGTCTCTGAACTATATAACCTCCAGTAAGACCTATTTTCACGTATATTTCCGTTTCTCAACTATGTAACCTTCAGTAAGATATATTTTCATGTGCGCTTCTTCTCTTAACTATATAACCTCCAGTATGAGAAATATTTTCCTTTATACCTCCGAATAACAGCTGCATACAGTGAGACATACATTTCCCTGTATACTTCCATCTCTCAATATTGTGTAATATAAATACTTGAATACACTAACCCCTTATTTATTATAAGCTACAATCCCATTTCAAGTTATTGAGTGCTGCGTTTCATGTATTTTAAATATGTGAATAACCTATTGTTTATTCTGAACAAAAATCGTAGTTTAAGATAATGAACGCTATGTAGTGTGTAAAATAAAGATGTAAATAGAATAGCTATTGTTTGTGGAAACAGCAGTCCCAATCTATATTAATGAATGCTGTTTATGGTGTAAAATAAAGATGCAAATAGAATAGCTATTGTTTGTGGAAGCAGCAGCCCCACTTTATATTAATAAATGTCATTGAATTAACATTTTTTCTCATGAATATCAGAAAATCACATATTTCCGTGGTATGATCACGCTCATGAAATGGTCATGGCTCAACTCTATCCTACACTTTTCACAGGCGGAAGCTCTTCATATTGCGTGAGTTAGTTGGTTTAAAGAACACACGATGCTGACAAACACAGATTCACCTCAAATCAGCTAAAGTTGTCATTATTATTTGCTTGTTATTACAACGAAACTTGTCCTTTAAAACTCGTTGGGGCTTACTGTAGCTAACCCGCCTTCCCCACAGTTTTTATTGTTATGTCTGATAAGAAGTCGACTGATATGTCGAAACACTGCATAACCAATGCTTAATTTCTAGTAAGTAAAAAAAGGCATTGGTTATTATTTCGAATGAAACTGGAATAATATTGAACACACACCAGTCAAGTATCCATTCGCAGTGCAACCAAGACAGTTTTAAAATTAATTATAGTTTTCGTCTTTGGAATACAAAAAACCAAAAACAAAACCTAAACAGGTCGGTTGTGACATTCGGCGGAAAATAAGCATCATGTATTGCTATATTTATCTAACCCTGATACTCTGTCGGGATTTATTGTTCTGCATTATGATAGTCTATAGTGGACAACCATTAATCATAACATTCATTACTATTATATTTCATTCGCTCGTTCTTAAACTCACTGCATTATTAGTCATTTTACCAACTTTGTTTGTTCTGAATTTCGCGCAAAGCTACACGAGGGCTATCTACGCTAGCCGTCCCTAATTTAGCAGTGTAAGACTAGAGGAAAGGCAGCTAGTCATCACCACCCACCGCCAACTCTTGGGCTACTCTTTTACTAACGAATAGTGGGATCGACCGTAACATTATAACGTCCCCACGGCTGAAAGGGAGAGTATGTTTGGTGTGAGGGGGATTGGAACCCGCGACACTCAGATTACGAGCCGAGTACCTTAACCACCTGGCCATACCAGGCCCCTATCTGAGAGAGGTTCGAGGAAAGGAATTTGCAAAGCAGCATTGGACTATCTTCCGTATCTATTTCGAGAATCGAACATTGGATTTTTATATTGTACGTCTGTAAAGGTACCCTCTAACCACTGTAGGAACTTAAGAGAAGACGATAGTGACATAAAAGTATCTCATACGAAAGTAGTATAAATGTATAGTAGTATCACGAAAGGACTTTAATAATGAACATTTATAACACAAATAGTCCTAGACCACTACTACAGAGATGCCAACTATTTCAAATGACTGAGCGTAATAATTGTAGAGAGAGCCCTTTCACAGTTTTAGTCCTTCTAGATTTGCCAGAAACAAGACAATCTTGTGAACGAGGCCTCTTTTTTTTTCCCATCTTGTGAACGATCGCATTGGTGTTTCTATGCCACTTAGAGAACCAGAGATACCCATCTACGCGAACGTTGATTGGCTGACAAGCACTGATGACGTACTATGGATTCCCCCACGTAACCAGTATGGAAAAGCACCACACACAAACTATTGGTAGACGTCGGAGATACAAATATTTTTTATTATTTCAAGCACAAACATGATTATCGCAAGTAGTCATTTGGACTATGTCTTTTATTTATTATCAAAATTTATTTGTATCTCACTAGAAATTTTCTTTTCACCCCTTTCAAGCCCTGGGGGAACAATTTATCACTTTATTGTATAGACCTATATAATATACAATAATTTGGGAGTTGCAACAAGTCGTAATATTTGTCTGTATGAGCGTATGGTCGTAATGTATACACCAAAATTGTAATGATTATGCTCAAATCGTAATGGTTGGCATCTCTGCTAATACATCTGTTGTATCCCAGTTAATCTGATGACCCTTGGTGTAAAACCAAAGGCCTCGTCGGTACTGGATATGATAGCTTTAGGTTGGTTGAAACATTATAACATATTCTTCATAAGCTTCCACTCAAGAGTTCTTGGAAATACCCAACGTTTAAGATGGCGGAATGCCAAGGAAATGTACATTTCGAATATGAGACGAAGTACTTTTCGATAAGTTGTTCTAAAGTAACTTCCGTTTTTCAGTCTACTGATGCACTGACAGACGGGTCCTGAAAACTTGGTCTCGTTAAACATATGTTCATTAGTAAATAACATCTTAGGTAAAACATTGAATCAAATCTCTCATTCAGGGCCAGTTTTCTAATACATTTTATTAAACATTTATCTTGTCCCCATACTAAAATTCTAATATGAACAATGAGCACATAAAAACCTAAACATGGATGACCCTACTGAACTAAAGACACATTAAATAGGTAGTTTGTCCACACTAAAAACTACGTCAGTCTTGATGCAGAACGTGGCAGTTGTAACATATGTAACGTGGCTGGTTTTAGATTTTGTAAGACTATGTGTGTTGAAGAGATAAGAAGGTAAAACTACACCAGATGTTTCTGATTCAATTCAAAGTCAAAATGAAAGTGACTTTCATTAGGTTTGATCTTGTTATCAGGTTAAAAAAGTAACTTTCAACCAGCTATGTCACTATTTTCAGATCAGAAAAGTGGTTTTTGATCGGTTATCACTTGTTACCAGATCGGAAAAGTAGCCCCTGAGCAGCTATGTTACTGTTTTCAAATCAGAAAAGTGACTTTTTAACGTCCCTCGCTGGTACAGTGGTTAGTCCATGGATTTACAACGCTAAAATCAGGGATTCGATTCCCCTCGGTAGACTCAGCAGATAGTCCAATGTGGCTTTGCTATAAGAAACGCACAACACACACTTCTTATCATATCAGAAAAGTCACTTGTTCGATTAGCTCCTTCTTATCAGATCACAGTGGTCACATCTGATCAGTATATCGCTTGTTATTATATTAACAAGTAACCTCCGACAACATGGTATAGAGATTCAAGTAGAGGTTAATCAGTCACATATATTACGTAAATAATTTGATTTTTTTCTGTTAGTGATACGTTAGGCTTTTTTTTTATTTTTGTATCAATACCTCAGATATTTAATTTTCAATTGTTCCACATTTGTTAGGTCATCCTTTTTATTTGAAGATGATGAACACTATATTTTTAATACATATTTATCTTCTATATTAACTTTGTAGCAGTTCTCCCATTGGTGAAATTCAAAAAGAATAATTTGTAGCAGTTTTCTCATTGGTGAAATTCAGAAAAAATAGCTTATAGCAGTTCTCCCATTGGTGAAATCCAGAAAAATAAATTTTATACCAGTTTTCTCATTGGTTAAATCCAGTCCAATTAATTTAATATCATCTCTCCAATATTTAAAGCTGTATCCTGCAGATTTAGGGAATTACATACTTCAAACAACAAGTAATTTTGGGCTTTCAATGGAAAAGCGAGAAATATTTACCCTTTATTAACTTACTCTAAATTGTAGAAACATTTCTATACGTGTACCTATTAGTGTTATCACCAATCTACACAAACTATAAAATAACATTTATATATTAGTTAAAGCAAACGTTAAGCTTTTTGATGAACCTATCAACAATAATTTGACTCGTGTGCTAAAAGTGTCAAAAATTCGTTAATTACTGTGATATACACTGGGTTTTACAGTTTTCTAATTCGTGTGCTTAAAGCACGTCAACGGGTCAATAATTACTCAGGTAAACAGTGTTTTTTAAAGTCCTATGACACGTTTGTTAAAAGTGCGTCAATAATTTTCTGATTAAAATGATAAGGGTTAAGATTTCATGAATCCTCAATTGCTACGTTACATGAAATTCTTTTAGCTAGAATAAAAGAATCTATGAGAACTTGTTTTTTCTCCTTTTAATTAGCTATATTTTTGTGCGCCGGTAATATCAAGCGTGGGACGCGAGTCTAGCAGATTCTATTTTATTTATCCTTAGGGCTGGTTTGAAGTTTGCTCAAAGCTACATGAGAACTATCTGCGCTAGCCCTCGCTAGTTTAGTAATGAAATACTAGAGGGAAGGCAGCTGGTCATTCCCACCCACTGCTAACTCTTAGGCTGCTCTTTTTACCAACAAATAGTGGGATTGACCGTCACGTTATAATGCTCCCACGACCTTGGACGTGGTTAAATACATCAATTAAAATGGTTTGGTCTCCTGAGTCCAAAACTGTAATTAGATCTCAACTAGTTCAAGAGATGACGATGTTACGAAGTAAAAATGTTCATTAAAAAATATACAACTTCAGAGGCTTTCTATCATCCGTTATGCCGCGGCTAAAAACTGTCAATATATTATTTTATTGTTTGTAATTAAGCACAAAGCTACACAATGAGCTATCTGTGCTCTGCCCATCACAGGTATCAAAATCCGGTTTATTGTGTTGTAGGTCCGCAGACATAACGCTGTGCGACTGGTGGGGGGAGGGAGGGGACGTTACCTCTTAATGAACGAACAGCATTAATAAACAAAACATTAGATATTAAACAAAAATTGCTTCTGGTAAAATCTAATGATTTTAATTTGTAATTTATTGTACATATATATAATATTATCAAATATGTTATCGATAAAGAAATTGAACATGGTTACTTTATTGTTTGAGTTTTACTTGATATCTTTTAAAACACCAGAAGAGGGATGAGATACAGTAACAACTGAAAAAGGTTGCAGAGCATATAGAAAAATACTGGAACCGAAAAAACACCCGAATATTAATACCATCAACAGGACAGACTGTGTCGATAGAAAGAGGACTAATGGGATTGTCCATATCCAAAGCTACATGAGCACTATCTGTGCTAGCCGTCCCTAATTTAGCAATGTAAGGCTAGAGGGAAGGCAGCTAGTCAGCACCACCCACCGCAAACTCTTAGGCTATTCTTTTACCAAAAAGAGTGGGAGTTACTCTCACAGTATAACGCTCCCACGGCTGAAAGAGCGTGAATGTTTGGTGTGACGGGAATTCGAATCCGTAACCCTCAGATTGCGAGTCGAGTGTCCTAACCACCTGGCAATTCCGAACCATACTAACCAGACTGAAAATATAATTAATCAATGGAAACAATACTAATCTCGGTTAACAAAGCAGCTAGAAACTACACAGTCTCTAACTGTTCCAGTAAAGCTATATAAGTACTGTCTTCCAACAACCATCCCTAACTTTTAACTGACATTATACAGATACTTAAGTACTGTCTACGAAAAACCGTCCATAACTTTTAACTAACATTATACGGATACATACGTACTGTCTACCAAAAACCGTTCATAACTTTTAACTAACATTATACAGATACATAAGTACTGTCCACCAACAACAATCCCTAACTTTTAACTAACATTATACAGATACATAAGTGCTGTCTACCAACAACCGTCCATAACTTTTAACTAACATTATATAGATACACAAGTACTGTCTTCCAACAACCGTCCATAACTTTTAACTAACATTATACAGATACATAAGTCCTGTCTTCTAAGAACCATCTGTAATTTGTTTTGATATTTTATAGCACCCACCGCTAATATCGGGCTGTTCTTATCTGATCAAATAATAGTACTTGACTGTAATCCTAATTGCGTACTATGGCTCTAACGCGCAGGGTGCATTTTCGCGAGAAGGGGACGCAAACCGTAAACTCCAGGATTCGGAATACGATCATGGTATCTTCTAAGCCACGACCGATACACTACATCACTTGATTAAATGAAACTTAAATTGAGTAGAACCAAAGTTATTTTGGGTGAAGAGAAAGAGAAAAGGAAAGGAAACTGAAAACAAACGATACGATGAAAACTTTGTTATAAATCTTAATAAACGATTTACAGCGTTAAGTTATAAAACCACTTGTATGTATGTATGTACCTATCTATATTTATGCAATTTATTTTTGTTTGTTATTAAGCACAAACCTTCACAATGGGCTATCTGTACTTTGCCCACTTAACGTTGTAAGTCCGCATACATGCCGCTGCGTCACTGAGGGCAGGAAGTCTGCAGTTTGCTAGCAGGGTAATTTTAGCGATGTTTAAAAGTGCATTTATCATAATGAAGTTTTTATGTTACGTAATTAGAAATTACAGTTAATATTGCGATGTTGTCTGAGAAGGCCCGGCATGGCCAGGTGGTTAAGGCACTTGACTCGTAATTTGAGGATTGCGGGTTCGATTCCCCGTCACACCAAACATGCTCGCCCTTTCAGCTGCGGGAGCGTTATAATGTGACAGTCAATCCCACTATTCGTTGGTAAAAAAAGTAGCCCTGTGGTCTTACACTGCTAAATTAGGGGCGGCTACCGTGGGTAGCTCTCGTGTAGCTTTGCGCGAAATTCATAACAAACCGAACCAAACCTCTTAAGCACTCTGAACACCGGCGTCAACACTATGACCTACAGCTGGACAGCGTCCACTTATTGTTCAGTAGCTACTACTTTCCATAAATATTGTTGCCATACGTAATGACTAGACGCGCCTTTAAATTTTAAGTATCTCTGCACCAGACTGAGCGCTGTGGACAAACAAAAACAAGCAAGGAATAAGCACACGTTAGAGTACTATATGTTGGTGGTTTATGATATACTTTCGGGCATAGCTACGCAAGAGTTATCTGCCCATAGCTTACCAAATTTTGAGCTTTTAGATTAGAAGGGCAGATAGCCGACAGCGCTCACTACCAAATCCTGGGACAGCAAACTGTGGGACTTCACCGTCACTCTTACAGCCCCAAAGTGTAGATCGCATTTTTTTGTGTGGAAGCGGGATACGAACCACGAACCTCCAGATTCACAACCCGAAATTACACTAAACGAAAACAGAGCTTTTTATTGCGATTATTCTTAACGTAATTACCCATAATCTGAAGGTCGCGGGTTCGAATCACTGTTACACCAAACATATTCGCCCTATCAGCCGTGAGGGTGTTATAACGTGACGGTCAATCCTACTATTCGTTGGTAAAAGAGTAGCCCAAAATTTGGTGGTGGGTGTCGATAACTAGCTGGCTTCCTTCTAGTCTTACACTACTAAATTAGGGACGGCTAGCGCAGATAACCCTCGTGTAGCTTTGCGCGAAATTCAAAAAGAAACAAACAAATACACACGCATTAGAATTATAAAATAGTTTTTCTCTGTAGCTGTACGTGTTCAGTCAAGTATAAACCCATTGGACGTTTATAAAGACAAGTTGTTGGGTATGTGTTTACCAAGGGTGTTAATAGAAGCCCACTGTATAATCCTGTAATGACATTAAGAAACATTTAATTTTATGGTTGTTTTTTCCAGTTGGTACATCCTTTGCTATTACAAAAACATACATAAAAACGAAGGCACATACATAGATAGATGGATTTCAGTTTACTTATTTTTTGTCACAATTTAACAAGGCCTCGTTTTTTAAGATTAATTAATAGAAAATATATTTTTTATGTTTGAACTAGAGTTAGCTGGATTTAGTGTGTGAGGGTATATAAATAATAGTTACATGAGGGTCTAAACATCCTCTAGAGCAATGGCGTCATCTATATCACCAGAATTATGCAGACATGAACAACTCTACAGACTGACGCAAGAAAGCGTCTGAGGTTGACATCATCTTAACTAGACTAGCCTCCGCCATTAGAGTAGAACGCCACGTTATTGGTAATCAAATCAAAGCCTTGATTCATCTATCCCGAAGATTAACAGTAATACGAAACAGCCGCAGGACCCACCCTTCTGTAAACCCAGCCAATGAGAATGTTCTGTATTCTGACAAGTGTCAGAAGCAGCTGAGAAACACAGCCTACAATAACCGACCTCTTGTTTACCCTGGGACTTTCCACACTGACAATAGGTATCAGATAGCGCCATCTACTGCCTTACATATCCACTAAATAATCATTAGTTCAGTCTGGAGTAAACTCACAATTTCACGGAAAGGAGGTGATTTAATACCGTCAAAATTGTCACTGTGAAGAATTATAGTTAAGATACATCTAATAATAAATTAAAACTTGAACGTTTTTTGTACATATCTAAACAATTTATTAATAAAACAGAAGAATTCACGAGACCTAGCCATTTACTATAAATCATCTGTGTACGAGGTCTGGAAAATATCCAGCATTTTCTGTTTTTTTCTCATCGTTTTTCAACTATCACAGTATTAGTGACTCTTATTAATATATATTTTGGGTGATTATAACGCATTTAAAAAACACATCATCCTAACAACATGTAAGGCCCTGGCATGGCCAGATGTGTTAAGGCGTTCGACTCGTAATCTGAGGCTCGCGTGTTCGAATCCCCGTCGTACCAAAACATTTTCACCCTTTCAACCGTGGGGGAGTTATAATGTGACGGTCAATCCCATTATGCGTTGGTAAAAGAGTAGCCCAAGAGTTGGCGGTAGGTGGTGATGACTAGCTGCCTTCCCTCTAGTCTTACACCGCTAAATTAGGGACGGCTGGCTTTGAGCAAAATTCCAAAACAAATAAACAACATGTATATTATAAACAAAACCCTTAAGCCTAAAGCTATGTTCACTACACCTCTTACACATAATGCACGTGACCGCGTGTGTCACTATTGCGAATCCCAACCACGCATGAAAAAATAAAAGGGATATTCCACTTTCTAAATATACATTTTCTTAATAAATAACATTATATTAGGAGTTTCGATCATAATTATGTTCCTTCGGAAATTATGTATATTTCAGTCGTCAGAATCGTTTTACAACGATCATCTAATTTTTTTTCTCTAATGTTCACAGTTTTCTTTCCTAAAATTACAATCAAGCGTTTATACTGTACACAAAAATATTTCCACAATAGCCATTTATTTTATTTATAGAAAGAAAACAAGTAACAAACTTTGTAGAGAATAACTAAGTAGTAGGTGTTTATACAATTACAGATATAAATATTTCCAGAGACTAAACATGCATGCACGAAAGTAGAGGTAGGGGAGAGTTCGATCAAACCCTCTATATTCATAATATATAAAAAATATGCTTATATAGTTATAGCACAGATATTTGTGGTATTTAATATTTTCTTCGTAGTCAACATTTAGATAAATAATTAACATTTGTTTGGGTTGAAACAGTCATGTGCAATAGCTTCTATTGACAGTAGGTGTCTGTAACTTGTTGGCGACAAATTTCAACAATAAATAAACAGCAACACAATTCACTTGTTTTAAAAAAATATATATGAAAACAAGTTAAACGTATGTCACAGTTGTATCTCGAGTGTTAAATAATTTTTGCTTTTTTCATCAAAGTCTACATAGGCTGGTTCAATTACTTTAGAACATAATCCACAAGATAAATGGCCTTTCTTTGCTCTGTTATTACATTACAGTCACTTTAAAAATCACCACTGGATATACTATTATCGCTAAACTCACAATACGCAGTCTACCCCTAAACAACAATTCTTGGAGCGTACTTATACCCCGAAAGAAATCTAGAACATTCCACGCAACACTAGTATTCTGATGGAATAATATTCATTTAAAACAACGAGAAAAATTCAGAAAGTTCTAGTAACATAACGCAACAATATAACAATCGCTAATGAATAAAAATTAAACGTACATGATACACAACGCATGATTAGTAGATAATTACATAAACAAAATTGCCATAAACACTAGTTAATGTGTGCAGTACACACTAGTTTGAGAACACTGAAGGCTGGGAAAGGTTCTTTCACACGTGCGGGGTTATTGTGTGTGAAAACGATAATTTTCAACTGTTCAATGACACTAGAGTAGCTGAAGATGACAAAAATGGAAAGACTTATGTCAATATACAGAAAACCTTTAAACTAATGTTCTGTTTGACAGCTTAACAACGTTTTCTTCACTTTTATATTTGAAAGGAAATTCTGTTAATAGGCAAAGTCCAAGCCAACTGACTACTCAATATGTAGATAGTACAGTACTATAATAAAACACATATTTATGTCAGTTTACGTCTCTTTCCATTCGCAGTGTTACAATACAACAATAATTTACTGAAGTTTTTGTTGCAATTGTTTAAGTAATGTTTCATGCAAAACTGTTTCCAGATTTAATCTCACATCATTTTATTTTTATACACACTTTTTGGGGGACATAACCCCAGTTCCTCATAACACTAGCATACTTTACTTTGTATACTGATTGTATAATATATGCTGGCTTTTGACGTCACAAATTAGAACCTTCCTTTCAAACATTCTATGTGCGGGCCTGACACGTATACAAATCTGAACAAAATAAATATGTCTTAGATATTTATACTGATGGCATAAGAACGTGTCACAATAAAATCACATTCTGTATTTTCAGAGAGGAACAGGTAAGACATTTTCTGTGTGTGCATATTTTGACTTTCATAGTTTCCACATTTCTGGTGGGGTTTCGAATTTAGTAGAGTAAATTTGTTTGTTTTTGAATTTCGCAAAGCTAGCCGTTCCTAACTTAGCAGTGTAAGGCTAGAGGGAAGGCAGCTCGTCATCACCACCCACCGCCAACTCTTTTACCAACAAATAGTGGGATTGACCATCACATTATAACGCCCCGACGGCTGAAAGGGCGAGCATGCTTGATGCGATAGGGATTCGAGCCCGGGACTTTCGGATTACAAGTCGAGCGCCTTAACCACGAGCCTCATTGAATTTGTAAATAGTAAATTAAAGATTAAACCTAACGATGAATAATTCAGTTTAATTTTGTGCTACTGAAGGCTGATTTTTTTTTGTTATATCAGGTCTGGTTCAGTTTTACCTCTTGAAACTTTCTACATTTATATTACTCATACGGTTCTTCAGAAGTGGTCTGACATGGCCAAGTGGTTAGGGCGGTCGATTCGACACCCTACTGTTACACGCATTTTTTTTTTCTTTACGCTCTTAATTATTTTTCATTTGAATAAACTTTCACGACATTCTTGTTAATATATATATGATTATCTTATGTATTAACAATTTTCATCACAGCGATTATTTTGCATTAGTAGCTTAGTAGATGGATTTAGGGTTAGCCTAAATCTCCTCAGCTGACCGAACTTCGTATGCTGTTATTAGGTTTACGATTGAAAACATAGTTCACAGAGAGTGTAGCTAACTAATGAAACAATGAATTCTAATCGTTATAAGTAAGAATGTTATAACTATACTTATTTATCTAAGTATGTAATCGCCATGTTAATGTTTATTATTAGTTGGTTAGCTTTGGTTGGAAGTTAATTCCTATATATTGTGTACAGTAACATTTAGCGGTTTCTTTTGTATTCTCTGTATACATGCATTTATACGTATATCATTCAAGATATTTCTATTTAAAGGTTTGCAGTTTTGTGCGATGTTTGAAACAACTTATTAACCCTAATCATAGAATTTCTCATTCGATTTTGTGTTTTATCCTATGTCTGAGAGTAACTTTTTCGTTTTCTTTCAGAAACTAGTCAAAGTTTTGAAAAAATAAACTAAACTGTGATGATCGAAGCTTTACGTGAATCTGTACAGCCTAGATTAGACTTGTTTGCAGCTGTGCAGTTACATAACGTTTCGGTACAGCCTAGATTAGACTTGTTTGCAACTGTACAGTGAAACGTTGAAGGATAAGCTATCATAAAGATATGAATGAGCGAATACGGCGTCATGAAAATGTTATATCTGAAGGTGTGGAACAGCGGGTACGGCGTCATGAAAACGTTATATCTGAAGGTGTGGAACAGCGGGTACGGCGTCATGAAAACGTTATATCTGAAGGTGTGGAACAGCGGGTACGGCGTCATGAAAACGTTATATCTGAAGGTGTGGAACAGCGGGTACGGCGTCATGAAAACGTTATATCTGAAGGTGTGGAACAGCGGGTACGGCGTCATGAAAATGTTATATCTGAAGGTGTGGAACAGCGGGTACGGCGTCATGAAAACGTTATATCTGATACGGCGTCATGAAAACGTTATATCTGAAGGTGTGGAACAGCGGGTACGGCGTCATGAAAACGTTATGCATTTGAAAGAATGAAGAAATGGATGATATAAAGATAATCAGGGCAAAACGAGTGATAATAAAACACATTGATGTAAACATTACTGGACTGACTCGAGTTGTACGATTTGCCCGAGTCTGGATCCAAGATTTGTCACATCCAGTTTTGCACCAGCCTCAGGAGTTCCTGTTTGTTTTGTTTTTGAATTTCGCACAAAGCTACTCGAGGGCTATCTGCGCTATCCTTCTCTAATTTAGCAGTGTAAGATTAAAGGGAAGGCAGCTAGTCATCAACACCCACCGCCAACTCTTGGGCTACTCTTTTACCAACGAATAGTGGAATTGACCACTACGGCTGAAAGGGCGAGCATGTTTGGCACAATGAGTTCCTACCGAAGAGAAAAGGAAAATGAACGGGGTGCCGAAAGTCTTTGTGGGGTACACGGTGAAACAACGTGCTGAGACGGTGTAATGAGGGGGACACTGGCAGAGAAATGAAAACACTTACCACAAGATCTTTTTATTCAAAGAACGACTTCATACCGAACAACAAAGACACCCACGACGACATCAGAGTCACGTCTTCTTTTAGGGCAAAAGTGTTTTCATTTACAATATCAGGGAGAAATATTGAAACACACAGAGTGACTCTGTCTCCACGCTGTGTAACGAACTGTGTTTGTTTCTAACAGCTACAGAATAACATTTAGAAAACAGAACATGAAACCTTTTGAGAAACTGAACATCTGTAAGAATCAGTTTTGGCGGAGAAGACGGTATTAACAAGTTCAGTTAAAAATAATCAACTTTCTCGAGTAAATAGAATAAAGAAAACAACGTTATACAAAGAATACGGCTAAAACCCTATTTCTGCATCCTACAATATTCAATGCAATTGCCATAGTGTAGGTAAACAGCGTCAATTCCACCAGGGAGCGCCCTATCTCAGCTTCTTTTCAGTGACGTTTACAAGCTACAACTTTGGTATTGTTACGCTAAAATCAAGCTTTGGACCAAACATACAGATTTAAAAATTCATGACGCAATAATAAGTATATTATTTCTCCGGAGTCGAGTTTTGGACAAAACATTTAACTTTAAAAAGTTACGATGCAAACATCCATATATTCAATATATAAGGTGTAATCAAAATGTTCTAAGACTTTACTTTTATTCCAAAGAATAATGTACATACATCAGTATCATATGTTATCACTTTCAAAGTAATCTCCCCCAGCTGATACACACTTGTTACAACGTTCCTGACATTTTCAGAATCAATGCTGAAGTCTTCAACTGTTATGTAACTAAGTTCTGCTTTCACATTATTATGGATTGTTGGAATGTCATCAAATATCTTTCCTTTTAACTCAATTTGGATTTCTGGAAACAGGAAAACATCACACAGGGCAAGATCGGGAGAATACGGGGGGGGGGTATCAAAGGAATGCTTTTTTTCTGCCAAACATTCTTGAACAGACACAGCAGTGTGTGAAGACATGTTGTCATGATGAAGAAACCTGACAAGATCCAGAGAAAATGTCCAGTTCATCACAAGTTCGCGGTTAGTTAATTGTCGGTCACTTCGAATTTTTTCTTTCACCTTAGCGACAGTTTCATCAGTGGATGATGTCAACTGTCGCCCAGAACGTGGGTCTTCTTGGAAACGTTTTATCCACTGAATAGACGACAGCCTTACTTAACCAGTCATCATCAAAGACAGTTCTTAACATTTCAAGTTCCTCCTTTACCATTCTTCACACAAAACTTGATGCAAACACACTGTTCTTCTTGTCTCTTCATTTTTATTACGACAGGGACAAAAAATACGCCTGTCTTTAAACAGTTTTCACAACACAGGTACAAGGTCTGGAGAAATGACTTGTTCATGGGGTAAATCACTAGTTGTACTTTGTACACACTTCAGGGAAGCTCACTGCCTCTATACTGGTACCTGTAACAGAAGTCTTAGAACTTCTTGATCAGACCTCATATTGTTAATTTAAAACTCAGCTTAGAAACAAGGGTTGAAGTTTATAGGTTCATGACGCAAACATGAGTTTATTAAAAATATTTTATTATTAAATGAAATATTTGTTGTTGTTTTTATGTCTGTCGTGAGTTTAGTGAAACTACAAATAAATTATTTTTTACTCTAAGGACAAACCGCTGAGTTCGACAAGGTTAATATCTCAAAGTTTTGCTCTAGTTTAAGTTTGAAATTGAAATCAAAATCCTCAAATATAACACTGACACGTTCTGTTCATGCTTCAAAACTACTTGAAGAAATATCGAAAACCGTTCAAAGAGCATTAGGAGTATTACTTTACAATAGCAGTTTAGTTGCAATCAAGTAGAGATAAATCTGTTGTTTGTACAATGTTCTATGTCGGTGATTATCCTGTAAAGTGTAAAAGCAGAGATAAATCTGTTGTTTGTACAATGTTCAATCGGTGGTTATCCTGTAAAGTGTAAAAGCGGAGATAAATCTGTTGTTTGTACATTATTCTATGTCGGTGATTATCCTGTAAAGTGTAAAAGCGGAGATAAATCTGTTGTTTGTACAATGTTCTATGTCGGTGATTATCCTGTAAAGTGTAAAAGCGGAGATAAATCTGTTGTTTGTACAATGTTCTATCGGTGGTTATCCTGTAAAGTGTAAAAGCGGAGATAAATCTGTTGCTTGTACATTGTTCTATCGGTGGTTATCCTGTAAATTGTAAAAGCGGAGATAAATCTGTTGTTTGTACATTGTTCTATCGGTGGCTATCCTGTAAATTGTAAAAGCGGAGATAAATCTGCTGTTTGTACATTATTCTATGTCGGTGATTATCCTGTAAAGTGTAAAAGCAGAGATAAATCTATTGTTTATAAAATGTTGTATGTTAGACGCAATATAGTAAAATGCCCATGTGTTTATTGTTTCGTTTGTGTTTGAATTTCATCATACCAAACATGCTCGCCCTTTCAGCCGTAGGGTCGTTATAATGTGACGGTCAATCCTACTATTCCTTGGTAAAAGAGTAGCCCAAGAATTGGCGGTGGGTGGTGATGACTAGCTGCATTCCATCTAGTCTTACACTGCTAAGTTAGGGACGATTAACGCAGATAGCACTCGTGTAGATTTGCGCGAAATTTAAACCAAACCAATTGTTCTACAATAATTCAGCTTGACAAAAAAATAAAAGGAAAAAAGTTACGCAGACGCAATGTAAACAAATCGTATTATCTTAGTATCATCACTGTGGCAAAATATGTTAATTTACTTAACTTGGATGACACCAGATATCATCACTATGACAACAATTAAGAAATGCATGCGATGACGTCGGGTGTAAAAACTATATTTTCTTTTTTCTCATAAAAAGTGACACTGCTAAATTAGACAACATATTTAAAACTGTAAAAGTAAGTGTGATAAGAAGAGTTATTTTACTTCTAAATACTTAGATACTGCAAAAATCTCAGATATTAAAATTATTTTGGGATAGGAATTTTACACTTGATGTCTGTTTGTTTTGTTTGTTTTTGAATTTCACACAAAGCTACTCGAGGGCTATCTGCGCTAGCCGTCCCTAATTTAGCAGTGTAAGACTAGAGGGAAGGCAGCTAGTTATCACCATCCATCGCCAACTCTTGGGCTACTCTTTTACCAGCGAATAGTGGGATTAACCGAACATTATAACGCTTCCACGGCTGAAAGGGCGAGCATGTTTGGCGCAACGGGTATGAGAACCTGCGACCCTCGGATTATGAGTCGCACGCCTTAACACGCTTGGCCATGCCGGGCCAACTTGATGTCACCTTCCGTGTCTAGACGACCAGGTTAAGAATAACATTAGGATTGAGATATAGCCATTCCTCAATTTAAACTACAGCCAATCGGCAGTAATTATCAACCCACGTGGTTATATTTGACTTTGTGAACCAAATAAGGGACACTTTTGTGATACGTCCACAGCCGTACAACAGCATCTTATCTTGAACCTTGGTCCTTACGACTCGAATTCCTGAACTTTTACTACTAGTCAACTGAGTTATTCTTAAAATATAGCCTAAAAAGAAAAAAAAAACATGTCACTAGTTGCTAGTCTCAGAGTGGTTCCGAATTTTCTCTCAAAAAAACAAACAAACAAAAAACAACGAGAGTTTACGCTCTGTTTAATACAATATTTAACATAAATAATAAAGACAATACGTTTGCATAAACCGTAATTCTACGCTCCCTAATCCATTTCTTTTTTATATCGAGCACCAGAGTTAGAAAAATTAAAGTTCCAAAAACTTCACCTGGTGAAAAATTTCTGTAACAATCACGAGGCAATTTGTCGAATGTTTCAGGTACAGATGAACCTACTGTAAACAACATTACGGGATTAGGAAATCGTTCCACACCAGCACTTTCAAAAACTCCCAATACACACAACGTTATTTATTTTTCATCACCTGAATTTTCAGAGCGGCATAACGGATCATAGAGTGGCTCCGAGTTTTTGTTTCGTTGTTGTTTTTGCTTTTAAGTACAAACTTTTAACTCATAACTCCATCTCTTGATCGATTTACGATCTAACTATGGCCGCGGTCATTGAAGACTTCCTCTTGTTTCTTTGAAGTATTGTCATTTTCTTATCTTATTTTAATATATTATTCTTTTGATACTTCCTATAACACTGATCTTGGACTGAAGGGTCCATATAATAAGTCCTAGCATCAGAGTGAAATTAATCCTGGCGTTTATTTTAATATTTCAACTCTTTTTTTTACGTAACTAAAAGTATATGTTAACCTACAAACACTACTAAAATAATCAAAAGCACAAACTACTGAAGCGTTTTAGATTATTATTTTTTAAAACCAAAAACAACACCTATTCAGCAATTACATTTATCTGGATTGTTGAGTATAAAGCTACAACTGTGTTGTGCCCGCAACGGGTATCGAAACCCATTTATTTGGCGTTACAAGCCTTAAAACTTAAAGCTGACCCATTGGGAGGCTAGAAATTAAGTATACATGAAACTGAATCGTTTGAAATCATGTTTAAAATAACAATCATGTTTACCATATGCTGTATCCCGTGCAAGTTTAACATGTTCTAATTTGGCAACTGTTTTCTTTATTAACGCTAAAACCTACGCGATTTTGATAATTTTGGCGCAATGATTATCTGTAGTACACTTATGATTGTGACAGTTTATCAAAATTAGCTGGAAAGTTCAATGTTAATTTGCAGAATCACAGATCAAAGTGATTTATACTACGGAAACCTTTATAATTCTGCTACAATATGTATAATAAATTAGATAGACATTTCAAACTAGTTCTAACAAAACATTAGTATAGCCTTGCATAGGACAATGTTCGCATACATAATATTAGCGTAAACTCATAAATACGTAATATCTTTTGTCCAAAACGAAGAAGGCCACCCTGTAAACATTTGTCCTTCACAAGATGGAGTCATTAGTTTTTAGTTTAGTAAAATTTATTTATTTTTGTTAGTTTGTCTAAACTAGCTTTATTAACAGATCCATCCTGTACTTTCATTTATTTAATATAAAATAGGAATAACTTCTTTTTACCAGTTAAAGCTTAACTTTATTGGCTCGCCCTATTAACAAATCTTAACACAGTTCCACTGTCTACCTTCATTTGTTTGATATGAACTTGAACGTTTAGTTTTCACCCGTTAAAACACAACTTTATCAATTCACCTAGTTAACAAATCTTAACACAGTTCCACCTTCATTTGTTTGATATGAACTTGAACGTTTAGTTTTCTCCCGTTAAAACACAACTTTATCAGTTCATCTAGTTAACAAATCTTAACACAGTTCCACCTTCATTTGTTTGATATGAACTTGAACGTTTAGTTTTCACCGTTAAAACACAACTTTATCAGTTCAAAACACAACTTTATCAGTTCCATTCTTTGTTTGAACTTGAACGTTTAAAGTTAACAAATCTTAACTTTTGAACACAAAACACAACTTTATCAGTTCATCTAGTTAACAAATCTTAACACAGTTCCACCTTCATTTGTTTGATATGAACTTGAACGTTTAGTTTTCTCCCGTTAAAACACAACTTTATCAGTTCATCTAGTTAACAAATCTTAACACAGTTCCACTGTCTACCTTCATTTGTTTGATATGAACTTGAACGTTTAGTTTTCACTCGTTAAAACACAACTTTATCAGTTCATCTAGTTAATAAATCTTAACACAGTTCCACTGTCTACCTTCATTTGTTTGATATGAACTTGAACGTTTAGTTTTCACTCGTTAAAACACAACTTTATCAGTTCATCTAGTTAACAAATCTTAACACAGTTCCACTGTCTACCTTCATTTGTTTGATATGAACTTGAACGTTCAGTTTCACCCGTTAAAACACTACTTTATCAGTTTATCTAGTTAACAAATCTTAACACAGTTCCACTGTCTACCTTCATTTGTTTGATATGAACTTGAACGTTTAGTTTTCACCCGTTAAAACACAACTTTATCAGTTTATCTAGTTAAGTAACTTCAATACAGTACGTATATGTATCTTTTATCTCTCACTGAAGTTGATGTTCTTTTTATATCCTCTAAAAGTCAACTTAATTAACCATTAATCACGCTTATGAATAAGCAATTTATCAAATTGAAGATTATTATTATTAATCCTATGGCAAAATAGATTACGAGGTTAACGTGTAGACTTTCCAGTCAAAACTATTTTACATTAATAGTAATAAATTTATTACTTGTGACCGATTTAAACTCGTAAGCTGTTTCTTCTTCAAGCACGTGGTTCCTAGTTTCATGCGAGTGGTGAAACAAACGCTGGGTGCAAACCATTTTAACTTGTTCATATTTCGAAAACAGTTAACGGTTTAACAAACAGAGAGAATCTATGAAACACAAAAGTAACCAGTAATTCTTACTTTTACCAATGAAATACAGTCTTACTAATCACAGTTGATGGCTCTTTTACTGATGTTCTCACCAGGTGGCTGAGAGATAAGACTGTTCGCTTATAACGCTAAATATCAGATTTTTTTTATTGTAAAAGTAATTGTTTGTTATTGTTTTTTAAATTTCGCGCAAAGATACTCGAGGGCTATCTACGCTAGCCGTCCCTAATTTAGCAGTGCAAGACTAGAGGGAAGGCAGCTAGTCATCACCACCCACTGTCAACTCTTGGGCTACTCTTATACCAACGAATAGTGGGACTGACCGTCACATTATAACGCCCCCACGGCTGAAAGGGCGAAAATGTTTGGCGCAACGGGGATGCGAACCCGCGACCCTCGGATTACGAGTCGCACGCCTTAACACGCTTGGCCATTCCGGGCCCCAAAGTACTAGATAGAATAAATTACGTCATTTTATGATATTATGTGCTACCTTATCCTTGCTGTTTCCACTGTTTAAACACTTTTCACACTGTTTATGTGTTTATAGTTAAGAACAACGCTACACAAATTATTACTTATGTTGCCAACCACGGGTATCGAAATCCAGTTTTTAGTATTATAACTGAAAAGACACTGGAGTGGGGGGGGGCTTTTCATATTCTGAAACTCATAAAAACTTTTAAAAGGTACAATGAAAATGGATATAATAATTTAAATTTCAAAATGTATTTCCTAAATGAATAAAACTACCAGTTATGAGGAATAGAAACAACAGCAGAGAACTAAAGATCCAACTGGGTTCACACAAAGAGCATTCTAATGATCCTATATTAATGCTGACCGGGTTCACACAAAGAGCATTTTAATGATCCTATATTAATGTTGACCGGGTTCACACATAGAGCATTTTAATGATCCTATATTAATGTTGACCGGCTTCACACAAAGAGCATTTTAATAATCCTATATTAATGTTGACCGGCTTCACACAAAGAGCATTTTAATAATCCTATATTAATGTTGACCGGGTTCACACAAAGAGCATTTTAATGATCCTATATTAATGTTGACCGGGTTCACACAAAGAGCATTTTAATGATCCTATATTAATGTTGACCGGGTTCACACAAAGAGCATTTTAATGATCCTATATTAATACTGAAGCCATTAAACTGTGTTTTTGGTAAACATATTCAATTAGCAAAAAATAATAATAAAATAACAAAATACTATTTGTATTTATCAAAACTACGGAGTATTTTTCAGTCAAATTAATGTGCCCATAACATTACTAAGTAACTATTACTGTTGTCTGAAAAACGCCTGTTTATAAAACATATGGAAAAATGCATAATACAAAATGAAAAACCTGAAAAAATATACCTGTCATTTTGTTTTAAATTTTTGTGGTATCTATTAAAAACCAATAAAAAAGTATGGAAATATATTATACGGCTTGGTTTGGTTTCTCATATTTGCCCAAACACTACTTGTATTACTCATCATTAATTTAAAAAGATGGGCAAAAGGGAAGACAGCAGTCAAAAGATCTCACCTCCATCTCTTGGACTACTCGAATAGTAGGATTTGACAGTCACGCTTATAATGCACTCACCAAAGTGAAGAGCATACGTTTTTTTGCGATAACGGGACTTTGGATTCATAGTTTAGTACACTGATCATTATGGTACACCAGGTTTAACCTCTTGTGGTTCTGTCTCACATTGAAGATATAATAACTCAACTTGTACTTATTAACACATATTACAAGATTGTGTATACCATTTCTGGAATTTTCTGGTGTTTTTTATTTCATCACAATAATAGTATAACAGCATATAAGGAAATCGTACATTAAATATTTTAAAGAACTGTAACCGTTCAATTCTACCCCCCCCCATTAAATTGTCATTGGTTTCATGTTGTACTTTTTAAATTTATTTTTAACTCGCGATATCATGCTATTTTATTTCTAGAGCTAGGATATTACATACATTTAAGTAATAATAAAAAACAACATCGTATATAATCAAGAAGCAGAAAATGTTCGAACTACCAGTGATTAAACAACCTTTTGGATTTTTGGTTATGAAATACCAAACAGATGTTAGAACTGGATATGATTGTTTAGTGTTAAACGTTAAAGTAACGAAAAGCGAAACAAGTCTCCTACCTACGTAGCTATCTAAAAGTCATAACTACCAGTTAACAGTAACAATTATCTTCTGTAAACATGTAATTACTTCTTCATTGTGTTTTCAGCTTCTTTCGAGGAAGAAAACAGTGGGCAAATAATAAAAATCTACGCTTACCTTGTGTAGTTCTAGGTATGGAAGTAATTATCCGGTTTTGGAGAATGCGTACAAACTAATTGCTATAAGCTCTCGTAGCATTACCACAGGGGCAAAAAAATGAAAGAACAAAAAAAACTTATACGCTAACAACACGGCGATAAAAAGCCAACCTTACAGCGTCCACCCCTACAGAGAGTTAATGGTACTATCCGTACGCCAATCAATGGCTTTCCTCGTAGGCTAGGGTGGGGTGGGGTCAATAAACCTCTCGTCGTACGTACAATCTCCGTCTATGTGGGGTAGGGGTGAGGGGTAAGTTGTGGGAACAGATGGCGAACTGTGGCAGCAAAAAGAACATATCTTCAAGGTGCTGATAAAAAGAAAGCATTCTGTGGATGTTCGCATGAGGAGGTAAGGGGAGGGGTTGCAGTTTATAGAGGGTGAACAGCAATCCCAACCCAGTCACAGTTCTCTATATAAACTAGGTCAATATTTTCTATGTAGTTATTTTCAAAGAGGGCCATAACCGTTAAGCTGATACAGTGAATTCAGCAATGTACATATAATTATCTATTTTAATTAATTACAAAACAGATTGTAATTAATCTAGATTGTATTTTTTTATTATATTACGAAATAAACTGATTTAACAAACTTATCAACATATTTAGATATTCACTTCTTTATAATTAAATACTGTATTGTCCCTAATTAACGTTTACGGGGCGTTGCAAACTGCAAAGGCGGGTCACTAATTGTGGTATTTGTGCTGTTCCGGGATCTGTTTCTCACACGTGATGTGTTTATTTCTGTGCTAATGAGCGCGTGTGTATGTTTATTTTTTAATCAAAATTGCGATAACAAAAGAGGTTAATGGGTTGGGTTAATACTGCTGTCACATAAGATAAGCTTTATAAAAATACCAGGAAGGGGCGTTAATTAAGGGCAATACGGTAGCCAATATTTACTAAAATATGATTAGTAAAGGGATTCATACGAGGACTCACTTTGTTCTTCAGTTCGATTCAAATAAAGTGACACACAAACATAATAGTAATGGTCCTTCGGTGTCCTGGCAGCATGTCTGTGGGATTATAGTGTTAGAAACGGGATTTCGATACGGTGCCTTAAAAGCAAACGAAAAATAATTATTTGAAATTCAATTATATCAGAGATTCGTTTTCGAAGTGCGCAAGGAAACGAACATTACATTACTAATAACTGCATCCTACTGTAATGGACGAAACAAGACAACCTATCTACCTTGATGTATGTGAATCTGAAATAGTTACAGTTTTAGATCAGGTGTTCTTGCAACAGACGCTCTTTTGTTTGTCTGTCTCATTTAAATTTTTTACAGAGCTGCGCAAGTCGACAGCCTCTATTCACCAGCTCTTCTCTGTCCAAATAGAGGAATTTTGATGTATAACATACTCACGTCTACAAAGTACGGAAGGTATTTTGCGCAAACGGGTTTCGAACCACGGATCATCGGATTTACAGGTCAAACAAGATGACATGTTACTAGTCATCGCCTGAACCCAAAATTCGCTTTTGTTTAGTTTGGTTGCAAAAGTGGTATCAAACCACCAAGTTATAAAATCTGTTTAGATCTTAGAATGCAATTAGGTTTAGCAATGTTTCTCAGTTGTCCATACTATTTTCACATAATTAATAGGCCTAGAATAATAACCATAATTTATTATTTCTACCTGTTATTGACTTTTATAAAGTTGCTGAAAGCCTTGCTTGTGAATTCGTAGAACAATAGATGTATAAATACAGTGTATATACTTACTTGAACTGTCCGGTTTGTTCCCCATTTTGAAAAATATAGTGAGGTTCTTATTTAACAACTACCGTCATGTTTTAGGACTTGTAGGTTTTTTTTATGCTCCCTCTTGTAGGGACTTAAGTTATTTTAGATTCCCTCACTTACACAGTTATTATAGAACAGTAAACTTCATAGTTTCCCACTGAATTATCTTATACTGATTATAGTATTGTTTTATCACAAGTTTCATTTTTTACACTAATTAAAATTTGATTTTAGAACAGGAACGGCGTTTCGATCACTGGTTCTCAAGCACACAAGGTTGAAAGTTAAAAAGGTTTTATGTTTCAGAGTTTATAGTAGTTACCTACGTATGTGCAACTCAACACGAGTTACTTATTACATTGTTGAATGTTGCTTTAAACATTAAAACTTGTGTATTTGAGAACCAGTGCTTGAAATGTCATACCTGTTCTAGAAATATGCTTCCTTACTATAGAAAATGTACCTTGTAAAAAAAAAAGCTTAGTTGTAAATAATATTGTGCATGTATAAAAATTTCTCAAATGTGTCTAGGCATTCTCTTCTATTCAGGCAACTGTGAAAATCTTCTTTCAGGCCCGGCATGGCCAGGTGGGTTAAGACGTTCGACTCATAATCTGAGGGTCGCGGGTTCGAATCACGGTCGCACTAAACATGCTCGCCCTTTCAGCCGTGGGGGCGTTATAATGTTTCGGTCCATCCCACTATTCGTTGGTAAAAAGAGTAGCCCAAGAGTAGGCGTTGGGTGGTGATGACTAGCTGCCTTCCCTCTAGTCTTACACTGCTAAATTAGGGTAGGGTAGCGCAGATAGCCCTCGTGTAGCTTTGCACGAAAAACAAAACAAATTTATTTTTTCAATTGAAGCTGTTGATTCACCGCTCCATTTTTATGGATGTCTACGAAGTTTAACATCCAAGTTTAACCAAAACAAGATATCCCATTTTTTCGAAAAATTTAGAAAACAGATGTGGTCCTTTTCCCACAGTGGTATGTCTGCGGACTCACACTGCTAGAAACCGGGTTCTGATACCCGTGGTGGGCAGAGCACAGATAGCCCGTTGTGCAACTTTGTGCTTAATTCTAAAAAAACAAAACTTCTCAATCGAACAGAAATAACGTTAAACTCCAACTAGTCATAGATGTACAACAAGTCGATGTGTAACCATGATGTAATACGTTTTATCTATATTTAAAATGAGATTTACATATATATACGTAGTATTTAGTAGTTGAAATAATTATGGAAACTGTGAGATAAAACGATAGAAAAGCAAATACAAATAAAATAATAACAGAATTCCACCCTCTTTCTTGCACGAGAATAAAACTGCACTACAGTAAGTGTTTTGAATTTTGCGGAAAGCTACACGAGAACTATTTGCGTTAGTCGTCCATAATTTACTATTGTGAGACTAGAGGAAAGGCAACTTGTCATCACCACTCATCACCATTTCTTGGGCTATGCTTTTACCAACGAATAATGGGATTGACTGTAACATGATAACGTCCCCACGGCTGAAAGGGCGAGCATGTTTGGTGTGACGAGGATTCGAGCCCGTGACTCTCAGACTACGACTCGAGCGCACTAACCACTTGGCCATGCTGAGCCCCACTTGAGTACTTCTCGCGTTCAAAATTTACAATCGTTTAGATACAACCAATCAGAGGGCGCCATACAAGCTTACTAAATGTATATACAAATATAGCGAACGTTACCTATTCCTCTTGCAAACATGAGAATACAAATGTAGAAGTGAACGAAGGCCCCCTACTAGTACAGCGGTAAGTCTCCGCATTTACAACGCTAAAATCAGGGTTTCGATTCCCCTCGGTGGGCTCAGCAGATAGCCCGATGTGGCTGTGCTATAAGAAAACACATACACAGAAAAGGAAGATAATATGGCGTAAATAACACTAAAGAAGAAAATAAAACGTATTTCTGTAAATCTTTAAATACCTACGTAAGTTCACACTGTAAATGTTTCCAAATAGATAATGATGAACCAGTAAGTTAAAATGGATATAGCAGCATCTAATGTACACTTTTCCCGAAACATTCGATAAACGAAAATAAATATGTATTTTAACACCTTAAACAAACGAATAATGCAATGACGTCAAGATGCCAGAAAAGCAGTTCGAGACGTCTGGTGAGAAATACAAGAAGCAGGTGATAGAAGTATAACGTGCGTGTAAATGTCTCGCTATGTGAGTAGCATTAGCACAACGACTTTACATTCCCTTAGCTTTCTTTGCAGAAGGTCAGGTCTCAGGAAACAAGCCAAGTATGTAGCATTTACAAGTTTGGTTAATGAAAGTTATTTCAGGTCAAACTGCATGTATTAGTAAAAGTGATATAAACAAAACATTGCTAGAAGTTGTAAAACCTGAACTGTCAATGACAACTCTAGTCAAAAAAAATGTTTTTGTTTGTTTTTTCTTATAGCAAAACCACATCGGGCTATCTGCTGAGTCCACTGATTGCAATATAGAAATCAATCCAGTGGAAATCCCATCAATAGGTTGGCTTTAAATATAGGTGTGTAAGTCAACCCAAGGGCAGTAAGAAACAAACTGGACTAGTGAGACCTGGACAGACACCTATCTACAGGGAAATATTTGCTGTTGAGAAGCAACCATATCAAGCGGTTGTAATGGGTGTTGTTTATCAATGGAGCCAAATTCTAGTTGTACATTAACAATCTATGGTGATGTGTTGAAAGAAGGAAAAGAGAATTAATGTTTCTAGAAAAATGTAGAAAGAGGGACGCGCACCATGGTTCCTCTGATTCATGGTCCGACACACTAACTGCTTTGCCGCGTCTCACCCTATTTGGAGAAATAACTGGCAGTTGAGGCATGTTGAGCACTTGCTTTGACATGCCTAGAGGTCATACATAGACAACACTTAGTAAGTCAGGGGTCAACATCGCTCCGTGTTTTCTGTAAAACACTGATGGTATTGGCAGGATTACATGTCGATTTTGTGGACATTGTATTACCAGTTAGACAATAAAATAAAAGAGATATCCAATAAATTTTGTAAATATTACAACTTTCAATAAACGTGTGGCGCTGAAGTCATGTTTCATTTACTAAAATGTCTTTTTTTTATCACGAACACTGGAAGTATTCAATAATTTCAAAGTGCTGAGCACTCCCAACGTAAACAAGCCTTTGGCACTAATGCATATGACATAAGGAAAATAATAATTTAAACTATTTTGTCCTCTTATCATTTCCTTTTTCCTACATTACTTTGTTAAGAAGGATATCTTATGTAATGTCACTGTGTGTTTTTTTTTTGGTTATCGTAACGGTTTCAATATCATTCAACTTCGTGAAGGTACGTACGTTTGTTTGAGTTCAAAAAACAGTGTTGTTCACATTAGCTTTAGCTTCATTCTTTTCTTTCATCTGCTAAACTAGCATAATATTATCATTAGCCGCCTAGTTAGTGTTAACTTTGAGTTTAACATCTGAAACATGTGAAAGAAATAGTCAAAGTGTATGAACTTTTTAAGTGCATCTGACAATGGTTTTACTTGGAATCGAGTAACTGTAATACTTTAGCGCCCTCTATTATTACACTCCAATCGATTTATTAAATTGTGGCAATCGTAGATCAACAGTCGGAATACAAAGATTCAATTATTTGGGCTAAGTACGACGGACAAGGTGTGGTACAGTGGTGAGACATTTTACAGGTGTTAGAAATTAGTATTCCACGCGTTTTCATAAATACGCTGTATGACAGCGTGTTGACTAGGCTTCGTGCTACAAACTGAGCAAAGAGATCATACATTACATACCAAATCATGTTACTATGTATTTGTATGTTTTCATTATGAGTTATTTATTGGACAAAGGCTGTAGTATACTTAATAACTACATTTGAAGCTTCTGGTTTCAAGTTTTTTTCTCAATACCAAATTCAAACGTCTTCGTTAAGCATTCCCCATCCCCAAAAAAAAGATCACCCTTGTAATGTCAAACAAAAACAAACGAGTTCCTATCAAAGCAGCCAACAAAACATGTCTACACAAAAACCCAAACCTAAACAAGATGTCTACGACTAATCTACCATAATATGTACCAGAGTTCTCAAATACTTGTGGAATTTGTGGCAAGTGTTAACGCCGGACTGCTCTTCTTTTTTAATTAGAAATTCCTGTAACTATATGAGAAAAGAAACAGGTTGTATATGGAGTGAACTGCAAGGGTGGTAAAGAAGGTGTCAGGGGAGGAGACAGAAAGACCTTTAAACTTTAGACTTTAGGAACACCAGCTCTCTGGGACAACTCAGTCACCATCGACCATCAAGGAACACAGAATGATATATGCCAAAGACAGAGCTTTGGAAAGTACTACAGGTATTATTCGAGAGTCTAATCTTAGAGTGAGGCCCAGCACGGCCAGGTGGTTAGGGCGCTTGTATCTAGGAAACAGTTGGTAACAATAACTAACATCTTGTATTAACGTGTGTATATTTTTTGCATAGTTTGGTTTGTTTTCAGTCGAGTCGAGTGCCTTAACCATCTGGCCATGCCGGGTCCTTTTCGTATAGCAAAGCCACATTGGGCTATCTGCTGTGTCTACCGAGGGGAATCGAACCCTGTTATTTTAGCGTTGTAAATCTGAAGACTTACCGCTCTCATTAGGGGAATTCTGTATTAACAACAAGTTTGCACGATGTTATGATTTTCTCATACGACCGATATATATTATTTACGTTGTTTCCTTTTTGATAAAGTTGGTGTTTAAATTTCACTTGACGAGAAATTCTGTCAACGAATGGGAAACTTGCAGGTTAATAAAATCTTATATTGTGATGCCTTACTTCAACTTGTGAGTTTCTCTTTTTTTATAATTTACATTTTAAAGAACTGTTGTATATTAATTTGTTATTTTAAACAATTTATCCTGTTTCCAGTTGCTTTCTTAAGCGTTTAATCATAAGACGAATTTGTTTTACCCAGACTAACCGTACGAATACATTTAATCTAAAAGTCCCAAATGAAAATCAACTTATTTTCTCGAAACATCTGTATAAAGATGACGTGGAAGCAGGAAAAACATGTTGATATTGGACAAACAATCAAGCATTTCAAGGCTTAAGTTGAGGGGGGGAGCCAACCACCAAGAGTGGCTCCGAGGAAGGGGGATCCAACCACCAAGAGTGGCTCCTCGTCATATACAATCATTGTGAAACGTTCCCGTTACCAGACATTTTATGAAAACACAGTCAAATACCTTTCAGTGCGTACGTACATTGTGACGTCTTCAAATAATCGAAATAACCCCCCCCGCCTCACAGAGGATGTAAAACTGACTTCCAATTCATAACTTTACATAATTCTGAGAGGTTGAGAAATGTCAATAATAATTTTAAAATGTTATAACTTTTGAATAATCGATTTATTGGTTAAGTACCCTTGGTGAAAAAAAAAAGTTGAATATATGTTCAAGTGTAAACAACTTGACTCGTAATCCGAGGGTCGAGGGTTCGAATCCCCGCCACACCAAACATGGTCACCTTTTCAGCCGTCGGGACGTTATTATGACACGGCCAATCCCACTATTCGTTGGTAAAAAGAGTAGCCCAAGAGTTAGCGGTGGGTGATGATGACTAGTTGCCTTTCCTCTAGTCTTGCACTCCTAAATTAGGGACGTCGAACGCAGATAGCTCTCGAGTAGCTTTGTGCGAAGTTCAGAACAAACAAACAATCCAACTTGTTACATGTAATGTTGGTGGCATATTTTTTTTTCGGATTTAACAACAGGGGACACTGTTACATCAATGTTGTAAGTCATGCTCTTTGAGTCCTAAAATTTCTCAGTTTCCCCGTGTCTTCTTCCTGTCTGACGGTCATACTGGCGCCGTACTCGACGGTCCCACAACTGATAATGTGCATCACGTGCTTGTAAGAAGTCAGGGCGGGTGTTTGTGGAAAGTAATAAAACACTGTCAAATCAAATTATTAATTTAGTTATTAGTGAACTAAAAGAAACAGAAACAACCGTTTTTTTCACCGTTTCACTCGCATATCGACGTTCACTTCACAATGTTCGAAGTAAACCATCCGTGCTTTGGTATCTATATATATATTTTTATTATTAAGTCCTATATGTGGCAGTTGTTGTCGAAATATCATGGTGGACAAAAACGTCATTGTCAAAATAACAAAGTCATATGGGACTATCTACTATGTCCAGTGCAGGGAATCAAACACAGGATCTTAGCGTAGGAAGTCCATAAACTTACCACTGTTCCATCGAGGGACTCATTAACAAATACTAGAAAGCTATATCAATTTTTTATTGGAACTTATTTCAAAACAACAATATTGGCACCCATCCATCACTGTAAAAACGTTATAATACAAAACTTATAATAAACACAGACAATATTTTATAAAGAAATATACGACATAAAACACGTTTTTTCCATAATTATTTAGGAATGGATAAATTCCATGTTACAACATAAACTGTTTACACAGCTCAAAACATTCAATTGCCAATAAAAATTAATTATTAAAGATTTTATTATTATAGAAAGCACATTTAATATATATATAAATATAAGAATCAATTCGATAAATTATGTTACTTCAAAAATAACTTTAAAAGTATAACATAGCTAATTATTGATAGATATTAAGTCATGCTGGACTTTAATATTTATTACAGAGCAACTTTAAAACATATTTAAATAAACTGTATAAACGCTTGACTTTCACATGCCTCAGAAAAATTTTAAAATAACTTCAGTGTTTCAGTTGTTTGCTGCACGTATCGAAGCTTGATTTTTAGTGTTATAAAACCTTAGACTCATTGCTGAGCCACCGAAGGCATTGACTCGATCGATCGTTTTGTTTGAGTGTGTATTTTTCTTATAGCAGAGCCACATCGGGCTATTTCCTGAGTTTACCGAGGGGAATCGACCCGCTGATTTTAACGTTGTAAATCCATAGACTTACCGCTGTACCAGCAGGGGACCGTTTTTTAAAAATATATTTACTCTTTATATCTCAATATTCATTAATTGGTAAAGATAAAAAAATAAACAGAATAGTTTAATATTTAGACTCTTTGAATATTTTTACAATTATTACTTTGTCATGACCCTAATATAGAAAAAGATCTTAATGCACTCGTAAGAAGTTATCTACGAACGGTTATGGCCAAATGGTTAAGATACTCGACTCCTAATCCGAGGGTCGTCGGTTCAAATCTCCCTCATACCAAACCTTTTAGCCGTAAGGATGTTAATATGTGACAGTCAATCCCACTATTCGTTGGTAAAAAAGTAGCCCAAAAGTTGGTCGGTGATAACTAGCTGCCTTACCTCTAGTCACACACTCCAATATTAGGGACGGCTAACGCAAATAGCCCTCGTGTAGCTTTGCGCGAAATTCAAAACAAACAAATCAGGTGTTCGATTCCCCTTCGGTGGACTCAGCAGATAGTCCGATGTGGCTTTGCTGTAAGAAAACACACACAAAACAAACGGTCGTAATGATTAAGATCTAACTGTTACGTGAGTTATGAAAATAAATTAATAAACATGTACTGTAACATAAATGTATTGAAGAAATATTTGGCAACTTGCCAAGCAGTCGACCTCTGTCCCGTGTTTTAATATATTTGGCTAATTAAAATTACGTAGTTAGAAAGATGACAGAGTTAGTTCTAATTCGCTGGAAAACTTTGAAGTAAAATACACAACCGAAGAATCCTGCCGTTTGTCCTCTTTACAAAAGCATACATTAAACATTGACTAATGTATATATACGGAACCCTTACAGTACATGGAAAAAATATATATTTGTTTTAAATATTTTCGCAAACTTATACAAGTTTTGTATACACTAGCCGTCCTAATTCTGAACTGATAAACCGGAAGAAAAACAGCTGGTCAACAGCATCCGACATCCACAGAGCGTAATTTATACTTTTGTCGTTATAGGACACGATCGCCGGACATTCGGATCTACAGTCCGGCACGCTAACCGATTACTAAGCCACGCCTGACCCTGTTATAAAAAGTTATAAAACCGTTTTGTTTGTAGGTCAGGACTTCTTTTAAACTTTGTGCTTGCTTCTCTTTCATACAAAATTATTAGAGGAATAAATATCAAAACAAGCATTTTGTTTTTATCACAAATACTCGGAATGTATTTAGTTATTTCCTTTATTAACATGTATTTACCACCCTTCCGCTGTGTCGGTTTTACCCATCTTCATAGCGTTACTTAAACTGTTAATTAGGGTTGCTATAAATTTGTTCTCCCTCTGGTACAATGGTAAGTCTACAGACTCACAACCCAGGTTTCGATATCCGTGGTGGGCATAACAAAGATAGCCCATTGTGTAGTTTTGTGCTTAGGTAGAAAAAAAAAACAGTTCAATTTAATAAGATTATAGTGTCTTAAGTTAATTCTCTCTCTTTCTTTAAAGCCCCCTCCCCAGCACACTGGTATGTTTGCGGATTCACACTGCTACAAATCGGGTTTCGATACCCGTAGTGAGCAGAGCACAGATAGCTCATTGTGTCGCTCCATGTTTACTTCCAAACAAAACATCTAAAGCACCATTTATATTGTCGAAATGAAAATGATTACTTTTTAATATAATAAAATATATATTTATTAGCCATTTGTTTGTTTGTTTTGGAATTTCGCACAAAGCTACTCGAGGGCTATCTGTGCTAGCCGTCCCTAATTTAGCAGTGTAAGACCAGAGGGAAGGCAGCTAGTCATCACCACCCACCGTCAACTCTTGGGCTACTCTTTTACCAACGAATAGTGGGATTGACCGTCACATTATACCGCCCCCACGGCTGAAAGGGCGAGCATGTTTGGCGCGACCGGGATGCGAACCCGTGACCCTCAGATTACGAGTCGCACGCCTCAACACGCTTGGCCATGCCATTTATTAGCCAGTCTAAATCGTTAATTTCACCACCTTTATAAAGGAAAGTGGTTCATTTTGTAGAACAAAACTCATGTTATAAGTATAACTAATTAAACGAGAAGAAAACTTAATACATCTCCACTTTACATTTCTTTCTTATCCAATCTATAGTGGTTAGTTTTATATTGAAAAAAAAAGAAGTTAATTTACGTTTAACCTGCCCCCTAGTGGCACAGCGGTATATCTGCGAACTCACACCACTAAAACCGGGTTTCGATACCCGTAGTAAGTAGAGCACAGATAACCCATTGTTTAGTTTTGAGCAACTGGAAACAAATCGAACGATGGTATATAACATTCACTTTTATCACGCACCCACAACTCCAACGTGCAAGGTTTTGCGGCAACAAATCACGAACCATGAACCTTCGAATTTACACTTCAAGGCCAAGATAAAGGTTGATTAAACATTAGCTTATTAGTGTTATAGATTCCCAAACTAATCTTGCTGAAACATCCTCTCACCTCGTGGCTTAGTGATAAACATCGAGTTTCGATATTCACAATACAGATTCCCTATTGTGTAGCTTTGCTGTTAAAAACAATAAAATTTCAATTCCTTGTAAATTGTGATATCGCCAGCAATACAAACAAATGTAATAACAATTAATAACATTACGGTTATTCGTGTAAAGCTAAAACAAAGGCTTATCTGCGTGAGACTTTCCTAAATTTGAACTGACAGTTGAATTAACAGTTTTCAAACAATTGGGCGCATCTCCTTGTCGCATGCAGGGTTCCAGAGGGAGAGTCGACATTTAGTTTATATAAATACAATTGTTGTGCTTTTTCATACTTGTAGAGGTAATAGGGGTCATGACGATCAGAGCCGGGAGGAAGCTGCTAGTCAACAGCACCCAACGTCTTGTGTTATGTAATCAGATAGTTGAATTTGATTATCATTCTAGTAACACATACAAGGCTACATAGTGCAGTATGTGACTTTTTTTTGGGGGTGGGGCTGCAACCAGACGTGAACCATGGACTTTCGAACCCATAATTCGGTACGTTAATTACTTGGCTACATCCGGCCTAAAGCAAGTGTTATTCCTGGGAAAGCGGAATGTATCCCTTCCTGAACTATGCAGAAAAAAAAACAACTTGGGTCGGGCAGAACCTAGTGGTCAGCTCACATCCGGATTGTGAACCTAAGTACTCATAGTTCTTTTCCTATTGACGCAAAAACGTAATCTCCAATTTGTATCTGTGGATGACGACCAGCGCCCACTACACAGTCAAACAATAACCTTATCTTTAGTTTATCCATTCAAAATAAGGGACTCCTATGAATAAATAATTTTTTGTGGAACTTTATACGCAAAAATATAAAACAAACAGACACAAATGATTCTAATGTAAAACGAGTACAGGGACACAGTTTTAAATAAAAGAACACATAAGCTATCATTTAGTGCTACAAGCTATTTGTTGACGAAATCTTGAATATTTTATTATGAAATATGAATTAAATACTTCAATGCAGTTACGAAATTTGCAATGCGTAAGTTGTGCCATCTATTGACATGTATTAATACTTTGAGTGTTGTTTTTTTTAATATGTTTACATTTATCAGTTGAGGTAGAGAACAAAATACAAACGAACAAAGTGAGGGTTTGTATACAGTCGAGTACAAAGGTACACAGTGGGCTGTTTGGCTTTACCCACCAAGGGTATCGAAACCCCGGTTTCTAGCGTTAGTAAGTACGTACATATACCACTGTGTATAGTTTGGTTAGACATAACTCTTAATGAGCATTATTATATATTCCCATCTGAACATGTTACATATCGATTTATTTTCATTATAGCATCAGTTGCAACATCCGAATAGCATGTTTGATAATTTATTACAGAGTAACAGAGATTCTGTTAGATTTCTTGCACTTGAAAATCTTTACCATGTGAGTATCTCTCTCTGGGGACCAGCATGGCCAGGTGTGTTAAGGCATTCAACTCGTAATCTGAGAGTCACGGGTTCGAATCCCGCTCGCACCAAACATTATCGTCCTTTCAGCTGTGGGAGCATTATAAAGTTACGCTCAATCTCACTATTTTGTTGGTAAAATAGTAGCCGAAGAGTTAGAGGTGGGTAGTGATGACTAGCTGCCTTCCATTTAGTCTTACACTACTAAATTAGGGACGGCAAGCGCAGATAGCCCTCGTGTAGCTTTGCGCGAAGTTCAAAAAACAAACGAACAAACTCTCTCTCTGCTACGGCACAGAAGAAGAAAAAAATATTGTTTATAGAATAATAACTGAAATGTTCGCATGAATTGTCCCAAAATGTTTTACACCTGTTACATATTTTACACTTGGTTATAATTTTCAAAAAAGAAACTCAGAATATTAAGTTACATGAACATTGAATTTGATATTTTTAACTAAAAGTTTTGATATGCACACATCAATAAATAGCTTAAAAATTGATATTAAACATATTCTAATATAACAAAACCAAAAAGCATGTATTTTTAAAAATAGAGATGAAAATCCAGCGAATATTTATGAAAATATGGTGAATCTTCTAAAAATTTTCATGTGAGAAGTGTAAACCTATTTGTATACCTATTTTAATCTTGTGTAGTATATAGTATTTCACCTTTTCACTGTATTTTGTGTCAGGAAGTAGAAAACATAGCACGGACATTCCGACACAAATTTTCGACTCTTTCGACTAGGTGAAGAATAAATGATATTTGGTAGTAAAAAATGTTTATATTTCATTATGTTTTAAGGCCAAATACACAATATATATATTAAAACGCCATAAGAATATCTATTAATTAACATTTATTCACCATTTAAAACTTTTTAAACACTAATTCTATAACGTCAGTGAAGATAGGCCTATGTGTAGTCCAATTTAATCATTAGGACATAAACGTAAAGTCAGGCTTAGCTAGAGTTCTACTTGGTAATTTTTATTTTGCTTTTGGCTACAACTCAACGTAATAAAAATTCTTAATTAAACTATTTTGTTGCTACACCACCGAAGTTATAAAAAAAACATATCTAACAAATCAATATTGAACATTCAAACTAAACACGATAATTAGACTAAATACAACCAGGTGGTAGTTTTGTTGCTAGGCGAAGATGTATATAATTAAGGAGTGTCCTCGACAGGGTAATAAAGAAAACAAGCCTTTTATATCGGTGATGTACCTTTCTATTTACCTCTTCCCCTTTCCAAGTCTCTGGATTCATCCATGCGATACAGACCATACGCTGAATATGAAAAAGGTGACTACAATAATTAACTTTCTTTACAACAACTTGGACACTACGGATTTTCAACAGTTTTTATTAGCGTATGACTTCGCTAGGCCTGTCTTAAAGGTTTTTCACCAAAAACCTTAAATTGTTTAACTTCGAACCATTCAGAGTTGATATGCATAATGGGTAAAATGCCATCTTGATGTTTGACGCCATAATCAAACGCTAATGAAAAAAAAAAAAAGAGTCAAACTAAAATCAAATATAAGATTTGAAAAAGTCACATATAAGCACCCAGAGCACATATATTAAAAATTGCAGCTGTTTGCACTGTGTTGATGCTTTACAAAAAAGAAGATAAAAAAAGGACTTTTTCAAAAGAAAAGCATATTTTTTGCAGGTTTAACGCTGTTTTTAAACAATGAAGAAAGAGGAGTGTTTTCTTATGACAAAGCCACATCGGCCAATTTGCTGTGTCCACCGAGAGAAATCGAACGCCTGATTTTAATATTGTACTAGCGGGGTTAAGGTAAGGCGGTAGCCTCAACCAAAACAAAAAAAAAAAAAACGCACATATTCTTAATCCGAGCAACATTTAAAAATGAGATTTAAAAATACAAACCATGAAGTAAGTTGATCATACAACTCATTTTAAGAGCTTTAACGATGAAGATTAATTTGTGTAGAATAAATATCAGATTTGTTCAAAAATATATTTCCATTTTTTTTTCTAACACAAGTTAACCCTATATGTAAGATTGAAGGCCAAGATATGCATGATACGACTTGTAAGAGAATCCCATTCAATGTGGTGTTATGTATTTAATGTCAAAGTTACCAATTAGTTATTTTACTTCATATTGCTGATTTAGTGGCAGTTTGTGGTAGAGCAGTGGTTCTTAAATTTTTTCGTCTATGGACCACTTCGTCGAGGCAAAAATGTCCTGTGAGCCACCTACCGGTTCTGCCCCATCCACTTTCACTTGCTACCACAAATAATAACTCAACACAAATTAACAGGAAAAATGGCGCTGGAAGCGATTTTAATTTTGGACAAGACTGTGGATCACCTGGACCACGCTTTAAGAACCACAGTGGTAAAGGACAGCAAATATAGGTGTATATATAATACACCTATATGGTATACAGGGTCGTCGAAAACAAACAAAAACCGCAGACATGCAGTTCGGAGATGAATGTAATATACAAACTTTATGAGGAATAAATATACATTTGTTCTTGACATGAACATTACCTTGCACTCTAATAATAAGTCCTAGTCGGATTGATGCTGTCAGTGCACAGGCGTATCTTAAGTAGAAATAATCCGAGTTTTTTTGCTTACAACAGAAATTTTAATTTTATTGAAAGTTTCCACACTTCTTGTAGATACACTTTGTACGTTTGCAATTACAGAAAATATTATATCTGGATAAAACAGATTGAACACTATGTTCACTATCTATAACTTATTTTATTATTAAAAATGTGTTTTTGATGACTTTATATATTTTTTGTTATAGTACGGATACATGCAGAATGGTGCAAAAGTTGTGCACTATGATATTTGTAACTCTCTCCCTTACTATGATTTTTCTAAGGCACGTAACGTGTTTCACAAACTCTCTCTTTTACTCTTATTATAACAGCTATTTAGGTTACAACAGCCTCGCAAAAACGTGTGGAAGCGATCCTTGTTCTGTGGGGTGTTAAACCGTAACAATATTTTTTGTGAATACATCAATCACCTCGAGTCGGGAAGATTCGAAGTAAAGAACCACAAAATCTGGATGATTTGAACTGGAAAACCAAAGAAACATGAAAGATTTGAAATAGAGAACCATAAAACTTGGAGGATATAAAGCTGAGAACCATAAAACACGAAAGATTTTAAATGGAAAACCAAATAACCTGAAGTAATTGAAGTACAGAATCAATTAACCTAAGGATTTCAAGTAGATAACAGCAGCAGCCTACACATCTGTTACCTGGCAAATGTTACAAAACATGAGCCATAATCTAAGACCTCAGGGCCCAGCTTAGGATCTTTGTTCCTTTTGATTTACATCAATGACATAGATGAAGGAATAGTCAATAAATAACTTAAATTTGCCAATGATATTAAGGTCTTGGATGTCACTGGCTGAAAAGAGGACGCTGCTGCTTTACGAAAGGGTTTAGTTCGTTTGAGTTGGGTGAATACATGGTGGATAGGTTTTAACTGTGATAAATGCAAGATAATGCATGTGGATTATCGTAATTTAAATTATAATTTAGATGGGAATAACCATAATAGTGGCATGAAAGAAAGGGATCTTGATGCAATGGTTGATCCGTCTCTAAAACAATTTAAACAGTGTGCTGTTGCTAGTGTGGTAGAGTAAGAAGTTTAGGTTGTATCTACATAAATACTGAATACAAGTTTAATGAAGTTATAATTTCATTATATAGATCACTGCTTAGGCCACAGTTGGCATATTGTGGTCAGTCTTGGGGTCCTTATTTTAGGAAAGAGATTCCCTTGTTGGAAAGGGTTCAGAGAAGGGTTACTAGAATGGTACCTGGGATGAATGGGTTGTCATACGAGGAGAGACTGAAATCTCTCAAATTGTTTTCTCTTGAAAAAAGAAGAGTCATGGGGGATTTGATTGAGGTGTTTAAGATTGTAAAGGGAACTAACAGTTTTGATACATCACTGGTTTTCATATTTAACAGTAAGTACACATGCAGGGTAGGAATTATCTTCAGCCAAGACAGGGTGGTTGGACTTTAGAATGGTTTGCCTTCTGATGTTAGAGAAACAGTAAATTTAAGAGTTTAAGGAAAAGCTTGATATGTATATGGTTGATAAGGGCTGGCTTTAAGGTTTTAAGTTAGAGTGTGGAATAGTCACGATGGACCAACAGGTCCCAAGATATCCCAGAACATTATGTTAAGTTACTAAAGAAATAACAGAAACATTCTCTCTCTCTCAGTGTACTGAACCGAGTGCTGTACCAGATATCAAAGGACTAAAAACATTTAGACTCACAGCCATGACATGCTTGAAACGTGTCACGTTCATAACGAATTTCACATAAGTCAAGACATTATATTAATATATATGAATCTGTCAACATATGCATTATGATAGAAGTAATTTTCACCCACAGACATAAAGGCAGGTGAATTTAGCATCATCCCAACAGAGTATTAAATGTATTAGAAGATAGTTTTGGTGTCATAAGTGTTAATTAATGAGATTCCTTAAAGTTACAAATGTTCTCAGACAACTACTATGATAGCTGTTGTAAATAAATGTTTTTTTATTTCATTCCTAAAACTTAAGTCCTGTAGTCCTAAGAAATTAGGTTAATTTATATTGTAGACGCTTGCTTGTTTCAGAATTTCATGCAAAGATACACAAGGGCCAAATGCACAAAGCCTTCCTTATTTTGAGCTAACAAGCTCGAGAAAAACCAGTTAGTTAACAGAAACTTCTCCCACATCTTGGGTTACCCTTGTGTGATCAAATAGTAAGATATGACTGTCACTTTTATTGAACACCTGCAACCCTAAAATACAAAGCACATTTCTGACACAAGTGGATGCAGCCATGAATGTTTGAATGTGTAGTTTAGACATGCTAATTACTTGGCCATATCTGGCACATGATAGAAACAATAAGACTATACAACTTATGTTCTAATTATTATTATTTTTCTACTTTTCCAAAGTTATTAAAAACTCCTTACCCTGTAATGAAATCTTGCTTATAATGGGATTTGATTTATTATCATTGCAAAATTCAATGGATCATTTTAAAATAAAGTAATATTTGTAATTCCTATAAATGGAACTTAATTTTCTATAAAAAAATTAAAAATTAGAGAAATTTGTTTTTTAATATAAGTTACCAAAGAGGTTATTAATTAATGAAAGCTAAGTCAAATTAATCTATTATTAATCACATTAAAAGAATGAAAAATAAAAACATATTTAAATGTGATTATATGGTGATTACACTATGATACAAACCTTCTCATATTATACTTTTTTTTTGGATTAGTTTCATTTGTTTAATTTTGCACATTTTTGGGAAAAGACTAAAACATTTTTTTAATATCTTTGAACAATGACTAATTATTCTGAAACATATATTCTCGTTTACATAGAGAGTATATCGATGAAAATGTTTTTTACTAATGAGTAGTATTTTAATTTAAAGATTATGTTCAAAATCAGAGTTCTGACAGTTTTTATTGGTACTATCTCAAGGTACAAGTTTCTTCTGACAAATAAACAAAATACATTACAGATTATTGTATCTCAGGATGGTTGGTATGGGTATTAATCCTCTTACTAATAAAGCAGAGAACAATGTTTTGACCAACTAAGGTCATCTTCAGGTTAACTTCAAGTGGGTTTCTCATCATCACAAAGTTATAGATTATTGCATTAAAATACCCTTTGATAAATGTTTCTTTCACAAATATAAAAATTTATTTTATTTAATTACATCTTTAAAAGCTAAAATCATAATATACATATTTACATTTCAAACAATTTGAAAAATTAGACCCCAGTTCTATGTCCCTAAAATACATTCAATATTTCAGATTTTTTTAAAGAAAAACTTTATAACAATCATCAGGTACATTCATGAAAACGTTTGTAAAAATAAAGTGACAGCTTTTCTTTTTACTAATGTATAAAATGGATACATTGTAGGCAATTTGTATTTCAAAATTCTTATCGAGAGCAGATAAAAAAATAATAAAAATTCCCATAAAAATATAGAAGTAGGATACAAGTTTTAGTTCTGAAGACAATGGCTCATGTAAGACACAAAAATATATTGAAGGTTTAAATGGAGGATATGAATCCATTTTAGGGGAAGAGGGGGTGATTCGATCACAGGGGGATGAAGTTATTACATAACATGCTATTCACTGATGTAATCATTTAGATTTAAATTATAGCTTTAACTTTGTGAAAAGTACATTTCCAGAAATCATCTTCCAAAAATAAGGACAAAAATAATTATATATATATAATTGTTCAAACCTTCCTAAGCCACAAAAATATTTTAAAGAAACTGCATATTTTAATATCCATAACTCTTTCTTTAATCAATTTTAAATAAGGCTTCATTACTCACCTACCTAAAATTTTGATTACAAAATTTTGTGTCAAAAGCATAAATTGTTGGTAAATTCATTTGTGTCTTGCACTGACTTTTAGTTTTTTTGTTTTTTTTTTTCCCTAAAACAACAAATGTGTACATTGAGGGACTATATTTAAAGTTCTATTAAATAAACTTCTCAGTTTATTCAGGTTTTTTTTAAATTTATGATGTTTGTTAATTTTGGACTCTCACTCTTGTTTACTGGATAAGTATTTTGTGAAATAATGTCTTGGTAATCTACAGTACAAATATTTAACAAACTGAATACATATACAACATACAACAGGAAATTGCATTCCTAATTCTATGAGGATTAAATTGGAGATGGTCTAAACGTTTCTAGTTCTCCACCTCGAAATGCTAGCCTCTGACTCACCAAGGAACTAAGTTTTTCTTCAAGTCGGTAACCCATTAAATCTTTCCGAGTGATAATTCCTATGACCTGGTTTAAATCTGTGACAACAGTCAGGTGCCGCAGACCCAGGGAACGGAAGATAATATATGTCCTGTGTAGCGAAAAGTTGGCTGGTATTGACATAGCCGATTGATTGGCATATGGTAGCTGTATAGAGAAAAATATAATAAATAAAAATTAACCTTCCAATAGACAGTTTATAAGAAAATAATGTATTCTGTTCATATGATATACAAAATAAGTGTATGTTTCATCAGAGTGAAACTGGAAGAGTTTGATGGGAATGACTAAATGATCATGTCAGAGAATTCCTAAGATTCTTTAGATTACAAAAATTCCTTTTCTCACTAAACGTTCCTTTACTGGTCATCAAACATTCTTTCACATCAGTCCATATCAATACAATATTTGATAAAGCTTTATATGCTGTCAGTTATGTTGCCTTTCAATAAACACAGATCTGAAACTATGGTTATTCAGTTTTTTGATATACCTCTCTTTAATGTACATCACCAAAATGACTTAAGCCATCAGATACAATATTTGACGACAAATCTGTCATTTTGCACTAAAGCGAATATATTCTCTTGACATTCAATATGGGGTAGTGAACCATTGTTTCTATAGTTTTCTTTCTTTTATGAAGCCCTGTGTTATTATTACTTGAATATCTAAAATCACTGTTATGACTTCTGTTTGTTTCTTTATGCTGTGCTATATTTTAGGCCACTAATTAATTTGCTTGTTGACTACAGTTGAAATGTAAAAACACACTGAACTAGAATGACATTTAAAGGATGAATCTTACAGTTGTAAATAAAGAAAGAAAAAAAAAGAAGAAAAATTTCTAGATAGTGAACATGGAAAAATAAAAAGTTACACCAGAGAAGTATCATGCTTTATATTAAAGCATATATTATTTTTAGTACGTATATAGATATTACAACAGTTAAAGTAAAAAAACTATTTGTTTTCTCCTGCTCTGAGAATAAACTCAACCCTCAGTTTAACTCCTCTAGAAACTATTAATCAAAACACACACTCCTAATTAAACAACAGGCACACAAATATATATGTATATTGTAGTAAGTAAACATGAATCTTTTAACCCTAGAATAACAAACGATGTTCAGGCCTCACATCTTTGTTTGTTACAGGGCTTTCTGTATTACATAAAACACACACAAAAAGTTACTAACAATACAATAGTTAAACCAATTAATTATAGCTGGAGTCCTCTGTGTATTTTACATAGAAAAGGAATGACTTTTACCAAATTATTTTGGTCACTTCTTTTAAAACAAGCAAAAAAAGAACATTAATATAAAATTACTTTATATACCACTTGCCAGTTGTTAACAGTATAAAAAAATCTGGCTGGTGATTGAACAGTTACCAAACTTACCAAATTCATATAGTACTCATCATACTGCTCTGTCTGTAGTCTTTCTAACATTTCTTTGAAACTTCTCGATTCCTTCAGTTTTTCAGCATCATCATCACAAAACTATAATAGTAAACAGGACTGAGCAAATTTATCTGATGGATATAAACATTGTGTTTACTTATACAAATATATGTAAACATGTGGGTTTCAGTTTCTCCCAATTTTCTGGTCTTCATAATCTATTATATATATCTAAAAATTTCTTAAATAACTTTATTAATTTCACCATAAAAAGATAACTCATTATATAAATAAGTACATTATCTCTCTGGTTGTTGTATAAATTAGTATATTATCTCTCTAGTTGTTGTATAAGTTAATACATTACTTCTCTGGTTGTTGTATAAGTTAGTACATTACCTCTCTGCTTGTTTATGAACCACCTGATTGGAGCTGGTTCATTAATGGATTAGTGTCATACAAGATAACTGATTTACTGAAATTATGAATAAATTATTTAATGTCATGAAAATAATGAACTAATTGAAGTCATTGCTTCCAATTATCCAAATAATTAACCTACTACCATCATGATTTCTTATTATTATCTTAAATTAATTTAAGGTTGCTCAGTTTAATAAACCAGTACCTACACAGGTCTTATTTAAGAATAACTGATTTGTTGAATAAAACCAATCAATAAGCCTGACAATTATTCAATTACAAAATACAACTAATCACCCAGCTCTACATCTGACGACACAAACACATATGATATACGAAAGATAAAGTAAGGACATCACTTCATCAATCATACTTTTTGTCACACGTACTTGATGTTTCAAAGTTAGGTTGTTACTTCCACAGCCATCTTTTTTTTGTGGTACGTACGTAACATATCCTCAATTACGTAAAACTTTAAAAAAAATCAGACAGTTTTCTAAAAGCTAACGTACACACTAAAAAAGCAGGAAAATGAATACAACTTAAAGCAGATGCCAACCTTATCTGTGTTAAACATTAAAATGTATTTGCTAAAATTTGTCTGTTTTAATAATGTCCAATTTTAAAAACAAAAAATTCCACATGACAGCTTCTTGCAACAGTAGCATATTAAGTAAAATTTTCATAAGTTTCATTCTTGTAAAAGATTTTTAGACTCAAAATTTTCTTGAGTATCTAATAAGTAGCATCCCTTTGTCAATTCTGATTCAAGCTGTTCCTTACATCAAAACTTTAAATTGAATTTTCCATCACATATCTACATAAATCTTTTATTAAAACAACTAAACTTCCATCAGACATTTCATGCACATTACGAAGCTAAAAATGACACCCCTCTCAGTTTTCAGGTATCATTCAGAATAAACTGGGGATACAAGTGATAAACAACATTAAATGCTGTGATACTTTCTCAGAATTAGTTGTACACAGAATGCTCCACACCATAACAAGTCCTTTCTGACTATGAACTAGGACTGAGCTTCACCAAACTACTTTATTTAACAAAGTGTTCACTATTTTGACATTCTGTGTTATTCACTTTAGGACTTGTCTAAAGTTTCTTCTCAAATGCTACTTTTTTGTTACATTCTGTGTTATTTACCTTTTTTTTTACCATAGGTTTACCTTTAGAGCCAGTGTTCACCACTATTTTTGTTACATTCTGTGTTATTTACTTTAGGTTTACTTGTCTAAAGTTTATTCTCAAATGCTACTTTTATGTTACATTCTGCGTTATTTACTTTAGGTTTACTTGTCTAAAGTTTCTTCTCAAATGCTACTTTTTGTAGTACAGGGTGTCCCAAAAGTCATAGCTCATACAGGTGAAGACTTTTAACATGAACGGCTCAGTGTCTCATCCCACGACATCATTGCAAAGCATGCTTGTCAACGTGGGAAGAATGTTTTCAGTTGTTACTAACTATATAGGTTCAAGTTTTTATACAAACCATGCAAAAATGAAAAGTCTTTCTCTTTTCCCATGGCCAGACATTTGGAACACCTGTAAAACAAGTTGTAGACAATTCCCCATAAGGATTTCAAATTTTAATTTTTCAAGCATGACCTGTGAATAATCAACACCAAGGACTTCTGGTTCTTCTGTAGTTACGTCCATGTCGGTCTGGAAGATCTCTTGATGACACAGCATCACTGAAAGTTCTGTCCTGAAAAGATCATAGTGAGATTTAATTACAGTTTTAATTAACAATAAACTTGAATAAAAGATGGAGAAAATAATAAACAATTCCAGGGTTTTGTCTGGAAGTAATTTAAAACTGAAAAAAATAATAAAACAAGCACAAACTTTTACACACATTTTAAGTCAAGTTTGTGAAAGTAATGCTGCTTTAAAAAAAAACAACAGCTACACATGAAAATATCCATTTTAATATTTTGATTAGTGATATCAAAATATTAGTTAAGGCTGAGTAAATAGTGATGACAGATTTTTCACAAAAATATATTAATTGTTCATACTTAAAAATCCTACAAAAACAATGACTTCAAGTCAATTTATATGTCCTTCAATCGTTTTCCCCACAAATGAATTTGTACATTTTTATAGCAATTCTGTTGACTTCAGAGTTTGTCAGTCATTAGCACTATATATTTATGTAATACAATAATTCAGTATTTTAAACAGAAACGTGTGCCTTAAGTTTCTAATTTTTTACAAGTATTTGATAATAGAAGGTTATTACAATTGAATAACCCCAACAAGAACAACTGATAGGTTTTTCTTAATAAGCATATTTAAAATTACAATAATTTGTTTTGTATTTATAAACTTTGATACAATTTATTTAATGAAAAATACACAAACAAAACTTAGTTGACTGTTGATTTATTTTTACACATGCTCATTGATAGACATAAATTCCAGCTAATGGGAAAATACATATTATTTAACCTCCTCAGATTTTTTCATGACCACGTGATTTGGCAAAATAATTACCTGAACAGTTGAGCTATGTACTGTCTCACAAAATTAATTAATCATGTTGTGTAGTTTTTCTGATTGGATCAAGCTGTACATAATTGATGCCACATGTCACATAATCTGCCAATAGTACACAGTTAAAAACCGAAGCTAAATGATGTCTAGGCGACCAATGAGTGAATGACATGACCTTGATAAGTAAGGACACAGCACTGTGGATTCTTAGCTCTTTAAAAATTTCATTTTCCCAAATCCTTTACATGTTCCAGAAAGTTTTTAAATTACAAAATATTTCCAATCTGGGGAATTGTTAAACTGTCTATTTGAAGAATGTATGGAATGTATATTTTTATGGTAGAAGTATTATTACTATATACTTACCGTGTTAGCAATCCACTAAATGTTTTCTCAAGTCCACTGCCCTTGTTACAGACAAGGGGAAAACCACCATGTTTTGTCATCAGCAAAAGCTTTGCCAGATGGGAAACTTTTTCCACCTTTTGCAATGTTACCACAGGACTAGTCATGGCACACTTGATTGTATACAATTCAAGGTTTAAGCTGAAACAAAATCAAAAGGGCTTACTTTTAAAGTACAGACAATGCAGTCCTCAAAGACGTTTTTGTGATGCTATAATGGTGAGGTAGTTACTGTCCAGTATTGCACTTCCTCATATCACTTATTAAACAGACAGCTTGTAAATGAGGGAGAAATAAATAATTACCCAAAAATAAATGTTTGTTTTTTTGTCCATACAGATTTTTTAAGTCATTATTTATTTTATTAATGAATGAAATAAGGTATCTTTACACTTTTTAAAGAACAAAGAATAAATAACTTGTTTCTCACCTCAGTCAATCAGAAAAATGGTAACTTAAGAGTTGAACAGCTAATGTTTTGGTAAAGTTACATTTACCCCTTGACATCTGTGAAATGGTTTATTTTTCCTTTAATGAAGCAATGCTTTAACCATAATAAACCAGATTCAAGGCACTTAAATGGCATGTGAGACAATTTGTTTACATATACGGGCAGCAACAATGTCTACCATGCATAAATATACAGATGGAAATGATAAAGGTTTAAGAAATACAAAAACAACATATATATATATATATATTTACATAATCATGAAAATATTATAAATAAATTGCTTATTTTCAAAGAAAAATCTTGTGAGAAATACTTAGATCATGTCAGTAAAACCTTTCACTTTATACTTAGATCATATGTCAGTAAAACCTTTCACTTTATACTTAGATCACATGTCAGTAAAACCTTTCACTTTATACTTAGATCACATGTCAGTAAAACCTTTCACTTTATACTTAGATCACATGTCAGTAAAACATTTCACTTTATACTTAGATCACATGTCAGTAAAACCTTTCACTTTATACTTAGATCACATGTCAGTAAAACCTTCCACTTTATACTTAGATCATATGTCAGTAAAACCTTTCACTTTATACTTAGATCACATGTCAGTAAAACCTTTCACTTTATACTTAGATCACATGTCAGTAAAACCTTTCACTTTATACTTAGATCATATGTCAGTACAACCTTTCACTTTATACTTAGATCATATGTCAGTAAAACCTTTCACTTTATACTTAGATCATATGTCAGTAAAACCTTTCACTTTATACCTAGATCATATGTCAGTAAAGCCTTTCACTTTATACCTAGATCATATGTCAGTAAAACCTTTCACTTTATACCTAGATCATATGTCAGTAAAACCTTTCACTTTATACCTAGATCATATGTCAGTAAAACCTTTCACTTTATACCTAGATCATATGTCAGTAAAACCTTTCACTTTATACCTAGATCATATGTCAGTAAAACCTTTCACTTTATACCTAGATCACATGTCAGTAAAACCTTTCACTTTATACCTAGATCACATGTCAGTAAAACCTTTCACTTTATACCTAGATCACATGTCAGTAAAACCTTTCACTTTATACCTAGATCATATGTCAGTAAAACCTTTCACTTTATACCTAGATCATATGTCAGTAAAACCTCACTTTATACCTAGATCATATGTCAGTACAACCTTTCACTCTAACTTTAGTTAATTCTTTGGTTTTCTTATATAAACCCATCAGTGTAATAATGTGAGGATAACAACAACCAGCAACTGAACCTCTTACTTTTTCTTTCCTTCATAATAAATGACTGGTTCAGAATCCAGAAACGGAATACACTTGAATTCCAGCAAGGAATGGTAAAAGGGATGGGTAACAAAGTCTCCGACCCATTTTGCTACCATGATAGCTACCATGATTAGCAATAAGACCTGGATATCATTAGTCAACTCCATCTAAAGAGAAGAAACAGAAAACTGTCTTTAAACTCAGGATATCAAGAATTACCATTGGATGACAGAGCTTAAGTCATGTTTAGTATTTACTGCTTTCTTTTATTTGACAATAAAACTGTTTTATTAATGAGTACATTAAGTATATTGGATTGAATGCTCAGTAAATTTCATGATTCTAAATGGTCCTAAATATCTAATTCACAATAAGTATAAAAAAACAGATACGGTTTTGAGACAAGTTTTGTACTTTTATGAACAACTAGCAGTGGCCCACAGAACCTCATAATGATACCCACAAAAGACACAGTCAACCTGGAAATGCAACAACTCCTAATGAAACCAGTAAGAGATTTAGTAAAACAGGAAAGAACACCAAATAAAACCCATCATGACAACCTGATAAACATAGCAACAATAATCAAAACTTATTATCATAATTGTAAGTAATGTGATCATATTGAAAACAACTAAAACCTACCATGGTAACATAAAGTAACAAGATAAACTTTGAAACAATAACCAAAACTTATTATCATGATTGTAAGTAATGTGATCATATTGAAAACAACTAAAACCTACCATGGTAACATAAAGTAACAAGATAAACTTTGAAACAATAACCAAAACTTATTATCATGATTGTAAGTAATGTGGTCATGTCGAAAACCGCAACTAAAAATCACCATAGTAACAAAAAGTGACATTGTAAACTCAGAAACATCAACTAAAAATCACTATGATAACAGTAAGTGACGTGGTATACGTAAGAACAACAAAAACCCACTATGATAACAGTAAGTGACGTGGTATACGTAGGAACAACAAAAACCCACTATGATAACAGTAAGTGACGTGGTATATATGTAGGAACAACAAAACCCACTATGATAACAGTAAGTGACATGGTATAATGAGGAACAACAAAAACCCACTATGATAACAGTAAGTGACGTGGTATACGTAGGAACAACAAAACCCACTATGATAACAGTAAGTGACGTGGTATACGTAGGAACAACATAAACCCACTATGATAACAGTAAGTGATGTGGTATACGTAGGAACAACAAAAACCCACTATGATAACAGTAAGTGACGTGGTATACGTAGGAACAACAAAAACCCACTATGATAACAGTAAGTGACGTGGTATATGTAGGAACAACAAAAACCCACTATGATAACAGTGAGTGACATGGTATATGTAGGAACAACAAAAACCCACTATGATAACAGTAAGTGACGTGGTATATGTAGGAACAACAAAAACCCACCATGATAACAGTGAGTGATGTGGTATATGTAGGAACAACAAAAACCCACTATAATAACAGTAAGTGACGTGGTATACGTAGGAACAACAAAAACCCACCATGATAACAGTGAGCGACATGGTCAACCTAGAAACTCCACCAAAAAATGCTGCAGCTCCTAACAGGGCAAAGGCTCCAGGATCTATCCATAACCAGTACGTACTGGTATTAACTCCAAATAATGCAACTAATCCTCGTCCCACGATCCTCCCAATCATTCCTCCAATAAACCTAGAAGTGTAGAGGTAACATCTTGCTTGTTACATAAGACAATTTCACACATTCTCCATTTTATATATATATATATTTTTTCTCATCTTGTATTAAGATAATGTTCCTCATTTTTAGAAAAAGTATAACTTATGTTCAGATAATTTTGAAAACAAAACTTCTTTCCTCACATTTTCTGTAACTGGTGGTGAATCTACAGTATCAACATAAGCGAAACACAAGTTTTGCAGATTATGTTCGGAAGAAAAGACATTGTTTGCCATTCTGAATATCACTTATTTTACAAATACGTACACAAACTGCCATTTTAAACAAAGCAAGACAATTTTTTTAAATGCCTGAATATGTACATACCTCTTGGAATGTGCCTTTTCAGCAGGGTTTATGGAGCAAATAAACATGAAAAATGTATAACTGAGTTGAGTATCATGTAAAAATTACCTTTGCCCTTTCCTATAAACAAGCATATATATACAACATCTTTTTATACACTTATGAATCTGAAAAGAAATGTGAAGTACACATCAGTGATTTTGTCCCATTTTAAAAATTGTTTCAATTCTTTAGGAACTTCTGAATAAATAGATACCTATATTACTAAAAACTCTTTCAATTACTCTAGTTCACAGATAATCTCTTTCGGCCATAATTCAAACTTTAGTACTACTATCTGGTATTACACTACAAACAAAGTAAGTGATATAAACCATTTATTTGTATTATACTGAATGGACTAAGTTGTATTATGATAAACTTGTGCCACTTCTTACATTTTGGGTACCACTACTCCACTTGAAATAGCAGTTCCCGAAGCCCAACAGGCCAGAAGAAAGTAACATGGAAGAACAATCATTAAAGGTATGAAGTCAAACTCCAAGTGAGTCTGTCTAGAGAACAAGTGCTTCACAGCTTTCTCTCCAGTAACGGACAACAAGGTAGCCACTAGAGAGAGATCAGATATAAAATGCAGTCAATGAAAAACTTTGAAAATACTACTGTTTCAATCAGCATTTCTTTCTGATTAGTATTTCTCAACTGATGCAAATTAAGTCAAAATGGTACATTCCACCCTTTGCCTCTAGTTAATTTAGATGGATTTCTTTGTTCTTACCAGGGTTGAATGTGCCATTTCTGTAGAGAGTTCCATTTATGGTGATTTCCGTTCCTTTAGGGCAATTGAAATGTTCAACTGTCTTTTCTGTATAGATTGGAGGCTTTGGGTTACAAAATGGATTTCCATTTCCCTCCCAGTGACAAGTAAAAGTTGCACAGGGAGACACAGTAGGCAAAAACACCATCAGCGTTCCCATAATAATCTGGAACAAGAACAATAAACCACAATAAGAAGTGCTATCCTGAATGATCTGGTTTAGTATCACACCAACTTGAGACATCATTTAGTCTATTTATGAATTACTGTAGCTAAAGTTGTAATTAAAACATGTCTCAGTTATGAATTAGTATGTAAATAATACATATGCAGAATGTCTATCCTTCTTTAAACAAAAAACTAAACTTATATCAACCTAAGTATAATTTCTTTAAATATCAGCATTCCAATGAAGATAACAGGAATTATCCCTGAAAAATTAAACAATGTACATAGCTTGAATGTTTCTAATTGAAATTTTAACAAAACTTATAATTGATAAATAAGCTTTCTCCACTTCTAAAGTTTATCATATATATACACACTAATATCTATGTAGCATGAATGTTTACAGTAGATTAGAATACCATAATTAGAACAGGTTCACACAGCTGAATTAACTGTTTGTAGGAGAATTCATCTTGGCTAGCAACCGTCTCCTGACTCGGGCAATTTTTAGATTGATGAAAGTAAATACTGCACCCAAGATTCCACCAGCAGCTCCCACAATCACTGTAGGTATAACCGCAATGATATTTACTGCTATTTCTTTATCAACCTGTAATGATATCCAGTAGAGATTGTTTGGTATGATTGAAAAGCAGTCATAACTACATCAGAATATGTTGAGTAAAGATTAATGAAAGTACAATGTGAAAAAGTAACACACTGTTGTACATGGAAATAAGTACTTGAGCTATCTTTCAGTTGTGATACTTTGTCTCACTTTGTTCATGCCACTAGATGTTTCACTTTTATTTTGTGCTACAAGAATCACTTTTGAAACACCAATACAATAGTACTAATTGAACATTGACATCTTCTCTGGAAATATTACTGAAATCATAAACATCTGAAAGTAAAAAAATTTAGGCTAATTCCACCATACAAATGTGATTTATTTTTGAGGTAACAAGCCTACCAAACAAACACTATGAACACATTATCCCTTGGAGGTAGTTGAACAGGTCTATGAAAATCCACAGACTGTCCAATCTTTTACTGGATAACAACAATCTTCTACTTATAATATTTATTAATTTCCATTTGAGCTTTTCATACATAACAGAAGTCAAACTAATGAACAAACCTGAAAAAGAATATACTTTTCTGTTTTGAAGAGCCCAAAGTCTCCCCTATACTGGAAGGCTTCGAAAGCAGAGTTAAAAAGATCAGTAGTGAAGGTGGATACCATACAGCAGAAGAAAGTTTGCCATGAAAGTTTCATGTTCCAGAAAGAAGATACTTCTTCCATGGAGAAGAGAAGACCTCCTACAGGGGCTCCAAAAGCTGATGCAATACCTGCTGCAGCTCCTGCAGACACAAAGTTTCTCCTAAAAATACGTCATTACAACTGTGTTAATAAGTACACAATGTGATCTATCTGTATGGAATTTTGTGGTTAACCAAATGAGCAAAAACAGAGGGAAGAAGGTTAAAAACATGAACTGCAAATGTAAGAAAGAAACATTATTAAAAAGGTAATGACTTATTTTTATACAAGAAGAAGCAAATACACAAACAAAATATTAAATCAATGTTACAGAAGAGAACGTTTCTTTAAACACAAGAACAGCAACTGGAAGTTCTACATTTGTGTAAGAACTACAACTTTGTAAGTTAAAGATTTAGGGATTTAATGGACTGCTTCTGGCTATCACATATGGGGTGATGTTCTGAACATAGAAACAGTCCATTAAATCCCTAAGTTTTTAACATACAAAGTTAACATTCTGCACCAGAAAGAGGCAGTAAAACAGTCTGTTAAAAACAAACCATACCATATCTGTATTGCTTCAAACAGCTCCACAAGTTATATGTGATTATTAATTAACTTCTATCATATGGTTTGACTAGGCCTCCCCAAAAACAGATTTAAATGAATAACATAAGCAAACACATATTTCCAAGAAAATATGTCTTCAAATAATCAAGATAGAAATACCTGTCTTCTGAATTTCGAAATCTTGAGAAAAATGGTAATCGAAATCCAAATGTACCAGATCTGAACTGGCTAAGTCCTGCTCCAATCAATGCTCTATAATGAAACAAACTTTGATAGACCATTCTTCAACTTTTAAGGAAAGACAAATCCTTTTTTAGCTAAAATAACTGCATATTTACAAACGTTTTGGTTTTTTGAGTATGAGTAAATATAGTGATATAATACATATTTATGTGTTGTATAATAATTTTCAGATATGTCATTCCTCAGATGTTTATTTACAAATACCAAACACAAAAGACAAGTTGAGCTACTCTAATAGAGATAAATATAAATCTGGAAAAAATAAACTACCAGCTGGGTTATTATTTTCAACACTAATCTATTAACTATGAGTACACTGTATTGGTAACAAAGCTAAAAAAATCCTAGAATAACTGTTCCAGGTGAATCAAACATTCAATAGAAGAATGAAAAACTGATTCCTCTTACCCCAAGTGAATCATGGGTCCTTCGGGCCCCACAGGCATCCCACTAGATACAGCACACACACAGGATACAAACTTAACAATCAATGTCTTAATGTTGAAAATGTGTCGAACAAGAGTGCCATTTAGAAAAGCAATTATTTCTGGAATTCCAGATCCACCTGCACTGGGACGTATGAACTAAAGATAACATGTAACAAAAACATAAATATTTGTTGGGCTACCATTTGTATAATTCTTAGAGGGTTAGAAACTGGAAAACACAATAAAACATTTATATTAAGTAATACACTGTTACCTCAGAAAATGTAACTTTATTGATTTTATATGAAATATCAAGTAAAAAGTACCACACTCGAGCTTTAACATCATTAATGAATGTAGTATTTTAAAATAAGCTTCCCCTTTGACAGATCACTTGTTTAAACACAATTACACAAATCAATCTTTGATGCTTTTATTGTTTATTAAGAAGCTGAAAAACATTAAAGCTTTTTCCAGATTCTTATGGATTTTAAGGACAAAATTTTAAAGATACAAATTACCACTCAATAATCTGGGTCTATATTACAATAAACAAGAGGGGTCATCCTTTGTAATAAGAAAGATTGCACAACATCAGTCTTGAACAAACAATTCTCAAAATTATAAATATACAAGAAAAAAGGCTTAAATACATACAATAAAATGAACCCCCCTGACATTATAAAGGAAAAATGTACTGAAAATTACGGTAACTTAATTGTACATGTGCTTCTTTCTACTATAAAACGTGTGACGTTAGTTAGTTCTGTAAGTAATCACCAGAAGAATGTCCTTTTTTAGAATTATAATCATCCAACATCTTACATGTTTAATATTTGTATATAACTTTTTCCTTTTTTCAAATTAGAGTGAAACAAGACCTTTGAGTAACACAAACCATGAAGTTTGATTTGAAATAAACTTACCACTACTGTTCCAGAGCTGATCATAACTAACCCTACACTTATTGCTGTGACCCATAGCCAAGCTCTGAGAAAGTCCTGAGCCTAAAAAAAATGTTAACTAGAAATTACTCCTAGGAAACCAAGACATGTTGAATAACCCATGCTCATTTCAGAACCATACAAATTGTCAAAATGTTTAATTCTCACATTATCAACTGTCAGTGACATCCACATTGAGTGAGCTTTTGTGTTTATTAGGTTAAATCATTTATTTTCTATGTAATAATAGCCAGAACTGTAATCAACAACATTAACTACAATACTGACAGTATTTTCAGCTTACATTTTTTTCTATGTTTCTCATACAATATTTGAGGTCCACTAACCATAAAATCATACAACTCTAAGCAATGCAGTGAATAAGCAGTCTAAAAAATTATCTTTAAATACCTGATGGGTGGGGGAGTAAATCTGGGGCTAAAAAAAAAGTCATATTTACAGCACGTCTGCCATTTATTAAGATTTACTTGTTTTTGTAAAGGTACAAAATTGTCTGTGTTATTACTTATTAATCTTGTTCACAGAAAAGTTAATTAATTAATTATGGACAAGGAAGCAGTAGTGTAGTGTACAGATGCCACTAAGCCCTCCAGTCCCAAGAAATATTCAAGTTGTCTGTGAACAAAAACAGTCTAACAATCTATAATTTATTTCAATATTTTTTTTTTACTAACTAAAGTGTGAATGAGGTTACTGACAAATAGATAATAATCTAAAATAAAATAACAATAGACTTGTATCGTGACTCACAAACGAGTTTGTAAGTAAGTTGTTGGTTTTACTGCAAAACTATTAGACTTGAGGCAAGTTTACTCATATTAACCATCCCTAATTTTGAAATGAAAGACTAAAGGTGAGACAGACCAGTCAGTGGTCAACAGCACTCACCAACAACTCCTGGCCTACTTTAACTGTATAGTGATATTTAAGTGTGGCTCTTAATAACACACAGAACAAAAACTTTACACCCTTACAGTCTAAAAGGGTGGTGTGTGAATTTTATTTTGGTGGTAACCATGTATGGACAACCATGAATACACAGTCTTGCATACTAACCACTGGGTCATACCTGACCCAATTTTAAATAAAAAAAGATACAAGTTGAAAACATTCGTTCTTCTGCCTTACGTATTTGGTAAAAAAACAAAACAATTTTTCTATCCCAATCATAAAATCATGATTCTACTTGCCCCAAAATAGATTTTTTTAATATTTTCTGATGAACATTTAAGCAATTTATAGAAGTTTTGTTTACAGTTACAGCAAAGGGCTATAATCCATTCCTTCAAAGTCCAGTCGTTCACATATACTTCTACAAACACGATTCAGATTGGATGAAAAATATAGGTTTTGATATATTGTATGGATTCACAGGGAAGTATTTGCATACTTTCTAAACTAATACACCATTTCCAGTGTTTAAGATTTGTTAACTTTGATAACCATGTAAAACAAGAAATAAACCATTATGTACCCGAAGTTAGCTTACAACATATGACTTTTTGTTGTGTTGAATACAAAAAAATATAACGAATGTCAATACAATTAAAAAATGAATAAATCTAAATAAAAAGATGTGAAAAGTTATCAGAATAATTACTTGATTATAATATTAAATAAGGTTTTTGAGACCATTTTTCATGGTGTTTTTTACCATGTTAGATGGTACAATGAGATACCACACAAACAGTAACTGGTCCTTTCACAATTCTTATCTACCACATCACAAAAATGCATTGAGGTGGATTTCTTGAAAGTCATACCTCAATAAGTTCTCTAGCCTTCTCTTGCTTGAGTTCGGCAAAAAGGTCGATCAGCTGATGAAGAAGAAATCCAACAAACCCCACGGCAAAACCAATCAACCCCATCATAACCCATCGATCCCAGTCGAGTCTGTTAAAAGTAAACAGAAGTAAAACAATTAACTCCATTTTTATTTGACAACAAATAAGTTGGTTTGATTGTGATGTGAAATATGCCTTCATTAAAAAAGTTACTTCAAATAACCAACTGAAGAAAAAACCTTTAAAAATCAGTCTCGTGCATCCAGCAACTCGAACAAATTTTTCGTTTTGGCATTTTACGAGAAAGCTACTAAGGTTACCTGTTGTCATTCCTAATTTTGAATTACTTGCCAGAGGGAGAGAGCAGCATCCAATTACACACTTATCAAAGATAAGGAATTAACTGTCACTCTTATAATGCAATTACAGCTAAAAGTGAGAATATTTTTGATATCAAACATGTTCAAACATGGCTTGCCAGACATGAAATCTAGAGCTCTACCACATAGCCAACCCATGCCCTTGAAGGAAGTCAACCAGTGTACTTGAAGGAAGAAATGAAACAGAATAAATCTTCACGTGATTTCAGTGGGACTTTGTCTGTTTCTCTTTCTTGAGGGAATGTGAGGATGTCCTGTATTTGAGACTATTTAGTTGTGAACTAGTTATACCTATGTGGTTTTCTTTATGTAACTGTACTAAATAAATAGTTTATATCTCCTGAACAATTTGACAGTCTACTATGGAATTTGAGGTTAGTATCTGAGACACCTTGGAACTGCTTGAGCCAAGTTTAGAATGGTTGTCACTGCAGTTGAAAATCTGCATTAATTCATACACAATTGTGTCCACAAAGTCTGGAACTATAGACACTTCACCAATTTTTACACTTTCTGTTCCATATGCTGTTCTTGTAATCCAAACCAAGTCTGGATTAATATGATCTTATGTCCTAATTAGTGACGTACCTGAAGTTAAGAAAAGCTACAAATGACCTGTGGTTCCAGACTTTTCAGGTATCCTGCACAATCACAGGCTGAAGTAGAACAATGTACAGAGTTGTTACCACAATAAAAAATTAAAAAAAGGGTTAAACACTGCACAACAGGATGACTACTATTTCATGAAGTGCACAGACACTTTCAGTAGTGAACACTTGGAGCACTTTATGTGATTTTACACCCTGTCTTTATACTACACTCAACAGTAATGTACTTATTGTGCAGGTTTTGAAAAATACATCTCAAGAATTTCTATGGTAGGTAGGTAGTTATTTCATGTTTATTGGCACAAAGCTACTAGGCTATCTGTGCCAAACAAGACGTGGTATACTATAATGGTATATGGAAATTAAGGTAAAAAATACATAAAATATGTAAAATTAAGATCTGCCAAGAAGACTGAAGCATTAAGTTCAAACTTGCTGTCAGTCACCTGAAGTTGGCCTTTCCAGTCCTGGGTTAAGGTCAAAATAAAATTAAAATGTGTAAAAAAAATCATGCTAAAACAGTATATAGTTAAAAAAATCTTAGGTTAACAAGACCAATGGCTCTTAAAAATGTAAAAACATGAGTAAGGTGGGCAGTATCACCTATGACATTTGCTAATGTCAAGGGCAAACCTTCCTCAAAAATATGTTTAAAATGGCATTGTCATTCTTGGTTGCAATGACAGCATGATAATAAAATATGTACGATTGTGATCTGAGTGCCACACAGACCACACATTGGTGCATCAGTACCAGATAAAAGGAAGTGGTGAGTTAAAAAACTGTGACCAATGTGTTGCCAAAATAACTTCCTCCCTTTGATCTCAACAGAAACAAGATGGCCAAAGAGCTAAAGAAGGCTTGATTTGAAAAAAAAACTTATTATTTTGTCGCTCACTCCAGGTCAACTGCCAACTGGTGTAGTCAGGTTTTGATAACTGGACCATGGTCCATGTATGGAACAGGTATGGTGGTGACAGAGCCAGAGCAGGTGGACTTTGCTGCTCTGTGAGCTAGCTCATTCTTACGAATACTAATGTGACCTGGTATCTAAAAATCCTGGATAGAGAGGGATGGGCCTCTATCTATTTTGAATATTGATAAGAATAAGATGGTAACTAACATGGAATGATGTCAGGACCAATAGACAGCTGAGTGAACCAGTATAGATCGTACAGTTTGTATATTGCATAGTTTCAATATGGTTCAGGGCAAGGGAAATGGCATACAATTTGGCAGTGAACACAGAAACTGTAGAGGGGATTCTTTGTGCTACAACCAAACTGTAACAAAGCATGACAGAGCCTACAGAGTCACCTGATTTTGAACCATCTGTATATATGGGAATGGATGGATAGTTTGAAAGATGTTCAGCAAATAAAGAGTGATATTTCCAATCAGGAGTACCGGCCTTCCTCAGATGACTCAAAGATAGGTCACAGTTGGGGATAGTAATTAGCCATGGTGGGAGAGACTGATCTGTTGATACTGCTATGCTATTCAAAGATAAATCCAATTTTTCCAATTGTGCCTTGATACAAAGGCTAAAAGGAACAATGGCAGGTTTTCTATTATAAAAAAGTGTGGCCCACTGAGGATGGAAAACACAACCCCAAATAAGATGCTGTGGTAAAGACTGAAGTTTGGAAGCATACAGAAGAGACAGTTGCAAACAGCAAATATACAGAGGGGATTCGTAGTACTCCACATACAAACTTTGGACTGGAGAAGTACGAAAGGCATCAGTGCAAAGCTGAAGCCCCTGATGGTGGATATTCTCCAATATTTTCAGTGCTGAGGTTCTGGCAGAACCATAAACACATAGTCAAGTTTGGATCGGATAAAGGCATGATAAATTTTAAGCATGGAGTATCAATCTGCTCCCCAAGAGGTGGAAGAGAGGAAACAGAGGATGTTCAGTGCTCTTATACATTTGACACAAAGTTGCTTGATATGTGAAATAAAGTTTAATTTACAGTCAAATATAAGACCTGAGAACTTGGCCTCAGAGACAACAGGAAGTACAGCATCATCAATATGAAGTTCTAGATCTGGATGAATACTCAGTTGGCAGCAGAAATATACATAAACAGTTTTAGAGAGAGAAAGTTAAAACCCATTTGCTGTGGTCCACTTAAGTATATGATTCATTGCAGTTTGTAGCTGTCGCTCAATAAACTTCATGTTTGATAACTGACATGAGATGTGAAAGTCATCAATGAAAAGACTATTTGCAACTGTTGGGGTTAGCTGTTCACTGATGGCATTAATCTTTATAATGAAAAGTGTGACACTCAGAACACAACCCTGAACCTACATGGACCTGGAATTTACAGTTCATTAAAAAATGCTTAATAAAAAGTAGCAAATTGCCACACAATCCATATGAGTGAAGGTCTCGCAAGATGCCATATCTACATGTTGTATCATAAGCTTTCTCTAAATAAAACAAAAATAGAAACAAGATGTTGTTGCTTCAAAAGGCTTCTCTGACTGATGTTTCAAGGCAAATTATGTGGTCTATCATAGGGCGTTGTCTTCAGAACCCACACCAAGTGGGTAAGAGAAGGTTCTTTGATTCAATGAACCAAATAAGATGAGCATTAATAATCCTCTCTAAGGTCTTACTGAGACAACTCATCAAAGCAATTGGACAGTAATTTGAAGGAATCTTTGGATCTTTCCTAGGTTTAAGAATAGGGAGTATAATAGCTTGGTGCCAAACATTAGGAAAGATATTCTCTTCCCATATCCAGTTAAAGAAAGCTAGGAGAATAGTAAATGAGGCAAGAGAAAGGTGGCATATATCATTAGGTCCAACTGATGTACTGCCAGACTAATGAAGTGCAAGTTTGAGTTCCACCAGTGTATGAAGGTGATTGTAGTCATAGGGATGATCAGTCAAAAAGGAAAGAGACAGATGTTAAACTCGTGTTTTAATAGCTAAGAAGGAAGGGGATGAGTTTGAAGAGCTAGATACATGAGAGAAATATTCACCAAGAGTATTGACAATGTTCTGAGCATCAGCAACTTCATGGCCTTTGAATATTAAGATAGAGAGGGGTGCAGAAGTACATTGTTCACTCACCTTCCAGATCTTGTCTCATATGACTTTTGAAATGGTAGTTTAAGAAATGCTCGAGGTGTATTTAATTCAAGATTCCTTCTGGCTTTGATGTCTAACTCGCCGAGCATGAGCATGGACTTGCTGAAATGCAATGTGGTTTGAAAGCTTGGGATAGATACGAAATTTCCCTCAAACACGTTTCTGAGCTTTTTGTGTTATAGAACAAGAATTCCACCAAGGGCGGGGATGCTGTGGAAAAGATGTCAAGATTTAGGGGATGCACTAAGCAGCTGCTACATGATCATCTGTCAAAGATTTACATCAGATGGCAGGATCAAGTTCTGAGAGAGCAGTGAAAGAGGGCCAGTTAGCCTGGTTCAACTTCCACCAAGGCACATGGGTTGGGCAGCACTAACCATGGCCAATCTCTTTTAATATGATAGGAAAATGATCACTACCCCTGTGGATTGATGTCAACTTTCCAAGAAAAGCAAAGGGGAGCAGATAGAAAGATCTATAGCAGTAAATGACTTACTGGGTGCATGAAAATAAGTGTAAGATCCAGTATTGAAGAGAGACAGGTTGTGATTCAGGAGCATATGCTCTATAGCACGACCCCTCATACCAATACTAGAACCACCCCAGAGTGGATTATGCACATTAAAATCCCCCCAAATTAAAAAAGGGGTTGGCAGTTTTCAATGAGGGCATCAAGGTCTGATTGATTATAATTTTTTTTCCAGGGGTAAGGTACAGAAAGCAAACAGTGGTGGTACGATCCAAGGAGATACAGATGGCTACAGCCTCCAAGGGCATATTCAATGACAAGGACCAGGTGGGCACATGCTGATCAACCAGCAGTGCTACTCCCCTGTCCTTGTCCTACTCATGACCTGTCATTTCAGTATGAGGAGTATTGTCGAATTGTGACTGTATTAGTGGTTTTAAAAATGTTTCCTGTAAAGAAAGACATTTGAGATGATAAAAGTCAACCAAACCTTGATGTCATTCACATTTAATTGAAAACCTTGACAGTTCCATTGGATTAGCATGGCCATTTTTCTTTATTTTGGAGGAGAATATGACATGGAGACCTTCTGCTTGCAACCACGCTTTTTCTCTGTACTGGATGTGATTGAGGACGTGAACAAATAGGTTGTTGAATTTTTGGGAGTCAAGAGAGGAAGACCTCATGGAAACACCTGGGCTTGAACAAGGTGAAGTTTGACAATGACTGGAAGATGTGGTAGGGACAGAGATAGAAGTAGGGACTGATTCATTAACTTTGTTGATTTTGGAGGGTACAAGATTAAGACATGTTCTTAAGGATTTTGTAGTGGAATGGATTACAGCAGCATCAGTCTGAGATGGAATTGGGAATAGTAATTTCCCAGCCTCTGGGTAAGTAATATTGTGAACTGTCTTTAGATGTTGTATTTCTTTCTCTTCTACCCCTTCAGGGTAAGAAGTAAAATAAAAAGGATGTGGACCATTACAGTTAACACAATGTAGTTACAGTTGACATTCAAAAGCATCATGGTCTTTACCAGCACAAAGGGCACATGTTAAGGAACCACAGCAAGATGTTTTCGAACAACCAAATCGTTGACAATGGAAACATCTCACAGGGTTAGAAATATAAGGCCCTACCTTACAATTCAGATATCCTGACTTGATTGTGGTAGGAAAATGTGATGTTGTAAATGTTAATATTAGAACATTTGTCGGCTCCATAATCCCATCTGTACGAGTAAAAATTCAGCACATGGCTATAACACCTTAGCTGGTGAAACCTTTGAGGATCTCTGACTCAGGAATGGTATTTAAATCCCTCTCAACTATAACTCCTCTGGAAGAATTCAAAGTAGAATGAGGAGTAACCTCAATGGGTATATCCCCAATGGCCTTTGATTTCAAGAGGAGATTGGAATGTTGTGATGAAGATGTTTCCACTAAATGTCCCCAGACCGTAACTTTTTAACCAATTTAGAAAAGCCAGCAAACCCTTCCAAACCATTCTGAATGAAAAATGGAGACATCTGCCCTAAGGGTTTTTCAGTTAAAGAATGTATAATTAAAAATTGCAGGACAGATTCAAGTTGTGAGTTTGACCATACAGAGTCATCAATGTGTGGTTGTTTGCCAGTAGTTGGATTTTTCTCTATGTTGTCATGCTTAGTTATTTTTTTTTTTTTAGTTGAGGGGTATCCATAATAAAAAAAAATATTTTGGTGCCCACTGACCCCACCCACCAGGAAGCCCTACAAGGGGATGCACAACAGTGTCATATAAGGTCACTGCAGTGATGACAGGGTTTTGTGAGCACTATACCTGAAGTCTTGAGTTCTAGCCCTAAATTTCAAGGTTAGCTATCCAGCCATTGAGGTAATACACCATTTTCATTTATTATATCAGCCATACCAGTGTCAACATTTAACAGTAGATTAGAATTGTAATGGAACCAGAATTCAGTGTTTAGCATACTTGGTTATTTTGCCATATATTTAATTTGGCAGGAGATATGGGCCTATTTGGCAGTCAAATAATTAAATTTCTCATGTAATTTACCTGAAACAATATAACAAAAACAAGTTTTGATCATGTAGGAATATGAGAATTTCAGCTCAGCCCCAGAAGTCAGAGGTTCACTCCCACCCCTCTATCACAGCACAGAAAAACATGGTCAGACATTTGTTATCTTTGTAAAGTCAGCATATTTTCTAGGCACTTACCACCAAGACATTAGGTTTAATCACCCATATATACTCTCCAGGGTCCTTCTCTGCTGAAAACTTGCTTCATGGTCTAGGAGATTATGTTATAAACTAACACATAAAAAGTCAATCAATTAATAACTTTATTAATGCAGAATAGCATTGACACAAACAAAGTTGATCGTGTTAGTAACAATAACAAAGATTATTCAACTCTGTTATAAGTAACATATAATTTGTGTTTACACTTGTTTAATTTTATAAAGCACACAACCTTGCTTTCTTAAACTGACACGTTTGCTGCCATATACCCACCGGTGGGTTACAACCAACCTTTAGTTATGAACTAGTTGACATACTGGTGGGTCACAGACAATGCCCAACCTGTGGATCAAAACCAAACTTTAATTATAAACCATGCAACATACTGGTGAGTCACAATCAACCTTTAGTTATGGAACATGCGACATTTATGTTTCAAAGCCAAATTTCTATTGTGGCATATGAGTTTGGGACACTGTGACTTGGCAGCCTCTTGAATTCTCCAGCATAGGAATTATTATTACTACTGGTAGCATGGAAAGTGTTAAAAAAAACAAGTCCTTTTAAACTTAAAGTGAACTGAAGTACTTTTAATGCAGTAGAAAACAACAGAATTTTGCTAATTCATCTTTTACTAAATAATAGTCATCGGCACTTCTAATTTGTTTTCCATTCTAGTGATGCAAGAACCAGTTGACATTTTGCAGAAGAACCAATTTCTTTTTTGACTCACATTCCTGGCTTTTGAGAACAGTACTCACTATATACACAATGCTGAAAAGGGCTGAGTGAATACCCCATCACAATAACATATTGAACCACCACTTGAAAAGTGTCAAAGATAAATAGAAATCAATTCTGATAGTGATAGCAACTTCTTTGTTATGACCTATCTGACCAATATTATTAATTTTATCAATGTCTGCAAATATTTCACTATAGTACACCAGAAAGAGTCACATGGTTCCTGCTGTAAATTTTTAATGGGTGGTGATGCTAATGGTGAGAAGTCATCTAAGTCACTTCCACTACTTTTGTCTTCAACCAACAGGTGACTGTGATTCTATGTCAGTTTTATCTCCATAAAACTCTGATGCACTGCTTGGTTCTGTTGCTCTTTAAGCTACTGTGACTGGTACATATATGGCCTCTAAATGTTTTTTCTATTCACTGCAACAACTCATAAGAGTCAATGATATCTGGTAACTCCATAAAACAATCTGAATTTTCAAAGCTTTGACAGAAATTGATAATTCCCTTAAATGGTTTGTTTTGCTTTTGAATTTCGTGCAAATCTACCCAAGGGCTATCTGCGTTAACCATCCCTAATTCAGCAATGTAAGACTAGATGGGAAGACAGCTAGTCTTCATTACCCATCGCCAACTTTGGGGCTACTCTTTTACCAACAAATAGTGGGAGTGACCATCACATTATAATGCCCCCACAGCTGAAAGGGCGAGCATATTTGGTGCGATGAAGATTTGAACCTGTGGTTCTCAGATTACGAGTCGAGCACCTTAACCACCTGGCCATCCCTCAAATGGTTACAAGAAGTTTTAACGTTGCTTCCCGATAGGAACCACTAATTATTGTTGAGATATGTGATGGTGACACAGACCCACTGATTACTTTTCTCCAAAAGTCTTTCTAAAAAGCAGAATGTTGAATTTCACATTGTACAAGTTTCTCTTGAGGTATGTTTAAATCATTTTCTGTTTAGTTATTAATTTTGAACACACTACAATAGTGTTGCTTTTGGAAGTTTTCTCAAGTAAGCCAAATCATCTATTAACTTCTAGAAAGTGGATCATATGTGCAATGAAGTAGGTATCAAGACACAAAAGTGTAATATAATCAAGCTAATTCTCTTTAAAGAAAAAATACATTGAATCGTTACAAGTTGTTACAGTTGCGTATGTACTGAAAATATGGCAAAAAAAAGTATGTTTGAAGTGTTTTTCAAAATAAATATCTTGGATCTTTTCACTGTTCTTCTTTTATTGTAGAATAACTCATCAGATTACATGACTGATGATCAACTAACGTGTTGACACATTCCCCACCTCCCTTCACTTTCATTTTGGAATTCTCCAGTTATGACTGAGATCTATTGTTATGAAATCATTCATATTACAGTTCAAATGGTGGTGCATGTGAAAATTTAAAATGCGTACTTCTATTTTTTTTCCATGAATTACTATGCAGACAAATGATTATTTTGCACCAATGGAAATTGACATAGCATAAATACATAAAGTATGATTCCCAAAAGCAACACTGTACAGACAAATGAATAAAGTGGGTAATAGCCTTTTTACTGTATGTTATCAGATCGATTACAAATGGCTGAGACTCCAAAGTATTCATGATTACAATGTGTGGAGAAAACATGTCACACTTGATAATATAGTCATTAGATCAGTATTTTCTAACTCACCTTTTATTAAGAATGAATATTTTTCTTTTTGATTTCCCACACATTTGTTAGATCTTCCAACATTCATCTCACTACATCAGAGGTTGAGATGAAAAGAATTTGAACACATATTGTTGTAAATTGCTAAGTCAACATAATTTTTACAGGTTGACATTTAGTGGTTAGTTGATTTGGTGTTTTATGGCACAAAGCAGCTAGACTATCTGTGCCAAGATTTAGTGAAGAAATGAAAATGTCCAGACAGGACTGTTATTCACAAAATTACTTCACCTCATAAAAAAATATTATTGACAGTTCCATATGCTAGACAGAGCCATCAAAATGTTTTCACCAGGTGTTATTATAGGTGTCATTAAAGTATTACTTCTGCACCTTATAAAGTCTGTAATTTTTTATCTCACCTGTTCTATTTACATCTCACAGTTGCTAATGTCCTGTGAAACTAATGAAAATGTCTACTGAAATCACTATATAAACTACTGGGCAGCTTAATATTTAGCTACTTCACCAAATAACTTGACTGAATACTTAGTATCTGGAGAAAACACCATGTACTACAGTTCTCAACAGCATCACAGAGTTTGTAATATACCTAGGCAATGTTCAGAGAATTAAAAAAAATATAATTTACAGGTGTTCAAATCTTCATAAAATGTTTCATCTAATTTCATGTTTAAGGTAAAACTAAATTGTATCACACGCAAATTTAAATAATTAAAACAAAAGACAATTTCTTCTTTTTATACCATAAAAATAACAAAACCAGAGATTAAGATATTCGTCTGACAGATATTAAAGTCAGTATGTTTATAACACAAGTATGGTTATTATGAACTGTAGCACTTCTATGTTAATAACTAACTTATAAACTGGTCACCTTAAGTGCCAGTCTTTTCTGAATGAAAACACTGACGAAAAATGGAAGTAAAAAACAAAAAGAAACTAATTTTTTAAAAATGACAGTTCAGAGTCAACAAAAAAATTATGTACACTGTGAGAAAGAACAAAGAAACTTTGTTGTGTATTACATAGTATTCCAATCTTATTTGGTTAGTTGTCAGAGCCACCTGTTGAGCACATAAAGAGTTAATACTGCTGTTAAATTAAAGAAGAAAAAATAGTAACTACTGACCTAGCAGGTTGTCTTGTAATCCAGTCTCGGTAAACTTTGCTGTGTGGAGGTAGGTAATCTAAGCTTTCATACTGAGCAAGAATCTCTCTCTCTTTCTCGGTGTACTTGTGATTTACGTAAGCACTTTCAAGGTCTCGACCCTAGGAGTCAACATATAATTTCATAGAAATGAACCAAATGACAGCTGTTGTTTAAAAACTGGTATCAATACCACAAAATCTAAACTTTCAAAGTATCACTAAAGAGAATCATTCTAACATTACTGACTTTAAGAAACATTTAATGTTAATTACCCCAAAGAAGTTTTGATTGGGTCAACAACACAAGAAAAAAATTCAAATATAAGTAAATTCACAATTTTTTTTTTAAATTAATTAACCAAACTAAATAATCTTTATCAATTGAGCACCATTATTAACAGAATTAATGTGCTTACACATAACAATGCTATACAAAATAATATATTTTACATAAATGTATTTTTAGCTCAACTCCAACAGAAAACCAAAGCTTTATTTAAATAATGACTTTAAATCAGATAGCTTTTCATTGCAAATACAAATCTCCTGTTACTGCTGTAAAAAAACACAAATACTTCAGAAACAGCATGGCCCTTTCAGAGGTGCTTCATTTGGTCTAGATGTGGGAATGAATTGTTTAGTAGGGTCCATGGCTTAACATAGAAGATTATAAATTGTATGTTTAGAGTAACAGGGTAAGGGTGAACTATGTGTTACAGACAGACTACTTAAGCAAGATAGGTAAAAGGATGATTGGAAAGAGCCTAAGGAATATTCATTAACAATAGTTTTAACTAAAGTTGGATATAGGTACAGGAAATCGGGAATAAACAAATTGATACAATTGTTAGCATAATAAGAAAACTGGAAAAGGTAAACTAAGAGCATAAAACTTAAATAATATTTTGAAAGATATGTTTATCAGATTTAAATAGATTATATTAAAAAACAAGTGTAGCCAATATCATTCTGATGTTAGGAATACAACAGACAAGTTCAGGGCTGCCGTCGAAGCTAAAAACTATGGTATAAAGGAATTATTAAAACTTGATTAGGATTGAAAAACTGATAAAAGTAATTATTTTCAAATTTCAGGCTACTGATTGATGTTGTAAAAGAGAGGGTAGAATGGCTCTGTATATAAAGGATGAACTATAATCTAATGGCATTGAAAGCATAAAAGAATGGTGATGAAGTTGAATCTACAGGGATTGCAATTACTGGTTTCATGGGTAGAAAGTTTTTAAATGGTATTTGTTAAAGATTACTTGATAAGACTAATGACGTCAATGAGAAACAGTATTAATATCTAACCAGAAAGTGATAATTACTGGAGCATTTAGTTTTAGACATAATGATTGTAATTGTATCAAGTAACAAAGTGAGGGAAAGAAGGGTTTCTTAAATAAGTTCGACAAATATTTTGGAAAAGACCTTTAATTATGAGGACGAGTAATGGATCTCAGCTCTAATTTGGATCACACATTTAATATAGATGGGAATCAAATCTGTAACATGACTGAACAAGAGGATCTGGAAATAATTTACTCAAGCATTTGTCGTTAGTAGTAAATCTAATTGAGATTTAGGATGTATTTATACTGTTTACAAGTCAAGAGACGTAATTTTATCTGCACAAATTGCTACTCAGGCCTTGTGTGGAATACTGTATACACAGTTTACCTTTCCTTATCTGAAAAAAAGGATATCGACTCAGTGGAAAGGTTTCAAATGAGGACTACACAGATGATTCATGAATGGAATAATTACCTTGTAGTGAAAGGTTAAGATATCTTAATTTATCTTGATAAAGTTACAAGTCATCTTGCGAAAGATTTCAGAATTATCCACAAAACTGATAGGACAAAGGCCACTTATTTCTTCACTCTGTATTTTTAGGACAGGGTGAGGAGAGGGACATATATTTAAAATTTGGAAAAATACAGGCTTATTTTTCTTACAGGTGTTTCCCATGAAATTGTGAGTTGAATAAAAATTTCATATACATATACTTGAAAGTTTCTTATTTTTCCAGGGTGGGAGGATGCCTGGCCCCACCTTCCAACTTTGGACGCCCACGCTTACAGGGTGATTAGCTCATGTTGTGAGCTGCCATTGGTAAGATTGCAGGTTAGTACCTTACAGAGCTTGAAAGAGGAATAAATGATTTCCTGGAAAAAAAAAAGGGAAGGATTTAATATTATCCTTTTCCCAGAGGTGGATGTATAGGGGCTGCCTTGAAGGGCCAAATGAGCACTCGTTCATATGTTTTGTTATTAACAGATTAATATTGAAACTATGAAAATCAAAGAAGAAAAAAATTACATAGAAATGCCTAACTAAAATTCAAATAGGATTCTGGCATATAATAACTACCTGTCTTTGTTCAACAATAACTAATAAACTATTTCTTATGCTCTGTAAACTAATTTTGTTCTTTTCAACTAAATTAAAATGAGACACATTCATTACAGAAATAATTTATTTCATATGCTATCACAATCTTATAAAGAATACTATAATTCTCTAACACAATTATCATCACAGACATATATTGTACTGGTAGAGGGTTTTGTCCTTTTGACAAACTTGGACCTTTAATAAATTTCCTACAACCCTTGTAGAAATGTGACGAATAATATTTTCATTAATAAACTTTAATTAATAAATTATTTTCAATATACATTTACTATGATATTGTCCTTAGAAATTTACAGATAAAATAAAACATGACATTTATGGTTGTTAAGGAAATCTTTAACCCAAAACATGAAAATAAATATACGTTTTCTTTTCAATATTTAAAATAGAGTATTTTACCCTTGCAAAAAAACTGTGATTATCATCGTCTTCGTCTGGTTGTGGTGCTCCGGTATCTCCAGGATCTCCAACAACATGCCTTAGGACTCTATAGCGAATGTTTGACTCAGTTTCCACATTCCCTCTTCCAATATCTGGTTCAGCCATTTTTATATCACTTAAAAATTAAACAGTACTCAAATCAATGGAGTTATACTGAAATTGATACATGAGCATAAATCCTGTGTAAGATGTTTTGGGATTACTACTGTGAGCTATATTGAAATGGAAATACATTTATAACCATAGTTATTTTTATGAGTACAAAATTGTGATTAAATTTGTTAAACTCTTATTATTTAATTAAACTTGAAAATACTGTCTGAAGGAATACAATAGTATTCTAAAATTAAAAGTGAAACTGAAATAACGCTGGTGAAAATATTTCTCCCTGGTTGTATGACAAGTTTGTTGTTACCACTTTACTTGTACAATTACATTATTAAAAATAAAAATCACGTTGAAAACTTATAAATATAATTACGTTATATTAATGAATTTATTGTAAATACAATCAGGAATATGTGGTTTAAGTTTAAATAAATGCTAGTTGCCAATGCTATTATCGTATATTTAATTTAGAACCTTAACTAAAATTAACACTTTAGATGAGAAAAACATAAAATTTCATAAACGTCTTTTTCCAAACGTTAATATAAAGAAAGCGAAATCACCTTCTCATAAATTACTATATAATTAGAAAAGTTCAAATAAAATATTACCATTGATAAAATAATCTTATAAAAAATTATAAATATATAAGTACACCCATTGATCAGTCTGTATCAAATTAGTCCTTACACCCCGTTAGCCATTACTTTACACAAGAGCCCTCTCTCTTTTCAAAGTTTTTTTTTGTAAAATGAAAAGTAAGGCATCAAAATTTAAGTAAACATTATTCATAGAAGAAATGTAAACAAGAACTGTAGTAATTTATTCTGTACGACTAAAATTAATTAAAAAAAACAATTAGGTGAATTGATGTAGCGAATTTCCTCCAAAATATTCCTAATTACAATTTCAAACAGGATAGTACTTCGTTAACTTTTGGCTTTAGCCGCTTAATTAATAAAGCAACTTTGACGTAAATCGTGTCATAATTTTTGTTATGGGTATAATTTGTTATTTGCTATTAAGCGTAAAGCTCCACGATAGGCTACCTGTGTTATGTAAACCGCAGGTATCAAAACCCTTAACGTCATAAAACCTCATTCTCACAACTAAGCTTCCGAATGTTTACTGAACACAACCTTAATACTATCACACATATAGTTTTAATTTTTAATATTTTATTTATTAGTCTCAAAAACAGACAAAATTGTTATTGTTTTGAAACAATTGTAAAGTAGTCGAAAAGTTTTTGAATGTTATAATGTCAGAAGCTTTGTTTTGTAATTTTGATTTCTATTTCTGGATGACAGAAATAATAATTTGTTACAATATGGCAAAAATAAGTGAAAAGATAAAGTAAAACACACATTAGTACGAAATAATGCAAAAATGTTATTGCACGCAACTATAATTTTCAAAAACAAGTAGAAAACAAACAGCAACTTCATAAACCATAATAAAGTAGTGTCATCTATCGAAAAGATACTAAACTTATGAATTATTAATCCAGAGAAGTTTAAGAATTCTTTAACAGATAATAGCACAATAGTTAAGGAATTCTTGTCGGTACGTTTTTAATTTTTTCCTTAAAATAAATAAGCATTCAAACATAGGTTTGTTTTGTCATCCTTATTTTTTAAATATTGATAATTGTTTGTATGCAAAAACACAAAACAAAAAAAATCGATATACACATACACATTGTAGTGTAAAAACACACAAAATGCTGTATGCAAAGAAACAAAAAGCAAAGTAAAAACTATATACACATACACACATTGTGGTATAAATACACACAAAATGCCGAAGCTATTTTTATTTTAGTGTAAACCAATAAAACAGACTTTCTGTGTTCTTCCTTTGCGAGGAATCAAGTCCCGGATTTTAGTGTTGTAAGTGCGTAAACTTACCGTTGCCTCACAGGAAGACAAGTTAAGAAGTTAATAATCTCATTAGGCTTATCTTCCATCTCATTATTCGTAATTAATACCAATTAAAACAGCATTTCAGCTCTTTCTTTAGGCTACCGCAAGTCGCTACATAGGACAGATACGCCATATATCTAATTAGCCAGGCAGGACCAGTGATCACTAATTATATGCAGTGTGAAAAACTGGCATTGTTTAGACAGTGTTCTGTGTTTTTTCATCAGAAGAAATATATTGCATGTTAGATAATTTAATTTAAAAACACAGTTTATTAGAATTCGGAAACAATATTAGTGGATATAAAAATGGGAAACAACATACATACTTTTTTATTTTATGTGACAAAATTAGATTTTGTTCGTCTGTAGTTAAGCCCACCCCTACACAATTGGTTTATCTGTGTTCTGGCCACTGAGGTGCGGCCCGGCATGGCCTAGCGCGTAAGGCGTGCGACTCGTAATCCGAGGGTCGCGGGTTCGAGCCCGCGTCGCGCTAAACATGCTCGCCCTCCCAGCCGTGGGGGTGTATAATGTGACGGTCAATCCCACTATTCGTTGGTAAAGAGTAGCCCAAGAGTTGGCGGTGGGTGGTGATGACTAGCTGCCTTCCCTCTAGTCTTACACTGCTAAATTAGGGACGGCTAGCACAGATAGCCCTCGAGTAGCTTTGTGCGAAATTTCCAAACAAACAAACAAACTGGCCACTGAGGACATCGAAACTGTGTTTATATCGATGTAAGCCCTTATACACTTGACAAGAAAGCACCAGCGAGAAAACTTGATTTTTATCATATTTGTCTGGTCTAAAAATTACAAAAATGTTATCATGTCAAAAGCAGCAAATCACGGCAGCTGTTTCAAGCATAAGTTTGAAATCATATAACTGGTTAGTTCGCCTTATCAGCTTCTTGTTGGTAACATATTAAACTTTATTATATTGCGAGTAAAAACAAAACAAACTTTCAAACTTTTATTTCTTCCTCTCTCTCCTGACTGTTCTCTTCATGTTAAACACGAAATAAAAGATAAACGAAATTTACTTGATGACGAGAAATCCACTTGAAATAAAAGTGTATCTCAGAACGGCTGGTATGGATATTAACACATACCAGTCGTTGAGATACATATAAATTTATTTTAGTTTAGAACGATCGCGTGTCTATATAGTGCACGAATCTCTTAAATTAATGGTACTTCACAATCTGTATGGGCATGGCCAGGTGGTGAGGAAGCTTGACTCGCAAGGTGAGAGCTGCGGGTTCGAATCCCTGTCTCACCAAACATGTTCGTTCCTTCAGCCGTGGGGCGTTATAATGTGACGGTTAGTCCCACTATTCATTAGTAGAAGGGTAGCTCCAGAGACTTTCACTGCTAAATTGGGGACTGTTAGTTTATAACTTTCCGTGAAATTTAGAACAATCCAATCGTGATATATAAAATGGAAGTTAGCAACACACTTACGTAACTTTGGACGTTACGAAATAGAGTTACCTTTTAAATTAAGTAAACTTATAGTGACTTTAAGAAATCATTATGATATTCATAGGAAAAATACAGAAATTCTGATTATATAAATTAGAAAATTGCACGCTCAGTGACATAACATAGACGAAAACCATTTGTCTTTAAATACTCATCGCGAAACATTAGCCATTAGGTTACGCCCGGTCCATGGTTATGAGAAATGAAATATGAAAAACGTGTGGGTTTGGATTTCGCGCAAAGCTTCACGAAGGCTATCTGCGCTAGCCGTTCCTAATTTAGCAGTGTAAGATTAGAGGGGAGGCAGCTAGTCATCACCACCCATAGCCAACTCTTGAGCTACTCTTTTATCAACGAATAATGGGATTGACCGTCACATTATAATGCCCCATGACTGAAAGAGAAGCATGTTTTGGTGTGACGGGGATTCGAACGCCCGACTCTCGGATTAAGAGTCGAGTGCCTAAACCACTTGGCCATGCTCTATGGAAAGCTTCATCTAGATGTTAGCATATATAATGCTTTTTAAAAATAAACATACGACCAATCGTCCTTTTAACAAACGCAAAAATTTTTGTGCGACAAAAACAACGTAGGCACAGTCAGGCATACTTAACAATTATCTTGTGATAATTATTAGAATATGTATCAAATTTAAAGTTCATTATTCCCATTTCTCGGATCAGAGTATATTTGAGTACTTGTAACAAATATTTGTGGTTTAATACCGACCATGGGCATAGGTAGTTCATTATGTGGCTTAGCGATTAAAAACACGAAAAACAAATCTCATCTCCTGCCCGCTTCTTGATGGCTCAGTGGTAATATTGGGGCCTTAAAACACTAAATTCGAAGTTTAAATCTTGCAACGAATACAGCACAGATAGTCTCTTATGCAGATTTGTGCTCAACAAGAGACAAAGAAAAATATACTCTTACTTCCTCGAGAAAAAAACAACACAACATTTTTAGTATGTTTTACAGCGACTAGAATGGGGATGGAACCCCCAAAAAACTCATACCCCCTTTCCAATGAATGTTTCATGGGTTTTTTGCTAATGGTGATTCACTACCGTGACTCTTGGTCACGGTTTATCCGTGGGATGCGCATGTGCAAATAAGTTCTGTCTTTTAATGGAGTGGATGAAGACGAATGAAGTTTCTCCCTACAGCGGTTATAATTATGTCTGATTAGGATCAACAGGTAAGAAAAACTGAGCAGGTGTAGAAGAGCCACCGTCTCTTGCTAGTCCCAGAGGGAAGCATCTCGTCCCATAGATCTCGCCGCTTCCTGCGATCTCGGCACACTTCGTGCGCGTGCAATATTTCGCCTCTGCCACCACCTGGGGCCTGTGGCTCCCTCTGCAGGTGTTTGTTATACACCATACAGTACCGCTCCAAATATTCTAGAGCTAGAAAGAAAGAAGTCTGCTTCAGTAGAAACAGCTGTCTCAGGTGATCACTGATTCACCAATCAATGATCACCGCGTGATGTTCAACTTTGCGTCACAACGTGATCGTATCTTTTTAGTGCAATAAGCAATGGTAAATTGAGTGTGATGGTAAACTAATTTACGATTCTCGTAAAAGAGTAAGCAGGCAGGTGTTGTAATCTAATTTTTTCATGCTTTTACTGTATGGGAAACGTCTTAGTAAATCACAACCACGTGATTAACTATCTCTGAAGGTGCTTTTAAAATGAAGTCCTAAGTCGAGATGTGTTTCTTTCTACCACTTGTGGCTCTGTTAATGAAATTTCGGATGTCAAAAAGTTTAGTTAAAAGGTTAAAGCATGAGCTATTTCTGTGTACAATGCTATTTAATTTGGCGCTATTTTAATTTAAGATGATCAAAAGTAGGGATACTTATATATATATATATATATAAACAAAAAACATCCAGGGCGAAACTAGGGTAGGGAAGAGGGGTGCCCATCCTCTTAGCCCAATAAGAGATTCCATATAGTACAGAGTGACCCGTAAGTTCCTACCCATTCATTATTATGTTATATTCAATTACGCATGTATTATAAATTTGTTTCTTTTTTTTCAGAGAAATATGGCCGATGTAAGCCCATTTACACTTGAAGAGCGTATTGTGACAAGTACTTGAGTACATGAGCGCAGCGAGAATGAGGGACAACACACAGATACACTGGATACATAAGATATATGGATGGGTAGGGACTTACGGGTCACCCTGTAGTCTTTGTGATAGCTGTTTAATCAGGTCAGATTAAAACACACAGGCAAATTATCATATAATGTAGGAGTCTCCAGGTGAATTGGGAAGGGTCATCACAAGTTTAAGTTTTGGCAAGCCGCCAAAAATGTTTCAAGATAATTTTTACAAAAATACGTATTTTAAATTCACGAATTAAAAAAAAAGTATCGCCAGTCAAAACAAGGGTTATCAGATTCGATTGATTTAAGCACTCGAACTCCATACCTGCCGATATGTATCCCAACACGTTAGTTACTAGGTCGTGCTTGGCTCGTATCCGTCAAAGAGTTAGGCTTACAACATTGTAGTATGAAACTATCACTGCAACTGATTAGCTCGGTTTGTTTTTGAATTTCGCGCAAAGCTACACGAGGACCATCTGCGCTAGCCGCCCCTAGTTTAGCAGTGTAAGACTAGAGGGAAGACAGCTAGCCATCAGCACCCACCGAACGACTCTTGGGCTACTCTTTTACCAACGAATAGTAGGATTGGCCGTCAAATTATAACGCCCCCACTGGTGAAAGGGCGAGCATGTTTGGTGTAACGGGGATTCGAACCCGCAACCCTCGGATCACGAGTCGAGTGCCTTATCCACCTGGCCATGCCGGGCTTCACTGCGACTGAACCGGAAATAATTTCTGAAATTTGACTTAGTATGGCAGATAAAGTTTCTCGTTAAATTTTACCCTGTCTCATAAATCATTGACAGATAGATATAATATATATAAGCTTTATCTTAGTAAAACTTGTTTAACAATATTTGAAATATTTCAAATGTAACCACCGTTAAAGGTTGTAGCAGGAAACTTCTTGTTTATATGACTCTGTGCTCTCACACGAAAGTTTTGCCAAGCCATTAATTACCAAACTAAGACAGATCTGTTTCAAAACCATTTTTATTACAAGTTACAATTTCGAATGACAGCTAAGACTGATTACCAGAAACTGGATATGATCACATTTTTCTTTATCAGATGTTCTCACTTCCGGGTTTCTCACTGGTACAGCGGTAAGTCTACGGATTTCCAACGCTAAAATCCAGGAGTTCGATTCCTCTCGGTGATCACATGAGATGGTCCGATGTGACGTTGTTATAAAGAAAACCCACTCTCTTCTGGTGATTCAATGATAAATCTGAGGGCTTATCACGCTACAAATTGTGTTTCCGTATCGAAACTAGATACTAGTTGCTTTCCCTCTAGTCTTACACTGCTAAATTAGGGACGGATAGGCTACGTAGAAACTTAGGGTTAGTGGATAGAATGTTAGGGTGGGTACTTCTTGTATAACCTATGCAGAAAATTAGGGTTAGTGCATTTCTTAAAGTGCCGTGGATTTGTGTAGAAAATTAATTTATCTGCTGTCTACTATTACATATTACTCGTAATATGGAACTTAACCCATTACTTACCAATGTTCTATTTTTGGAATATTTTTTTCTTTCGTTAGTTATACGGATTAATTTAATTGTTTAACTTTAAGTAATAATTTTAACTTAAATATTAGACTTGTTTGTTTTGATACACTATTTCCATAACTGTATTCACTACTTCGTCATACGATTTTTAATTGTGGCGAAATACGAAACGTGTATGTAGCAAGTTGATGATATTTTATTATTGAGATATCATATTTAGGAGATATTTCTCTATGATGATATTTATAACATGTTTATGATATACGGTGTATTCTGTAAAAATAATGTTTCATCTCACCTTGCCCTCCTAGTGGCACAGCGGTATGTCTGCGGACTCACACTGCTACAAACCGGCTTTCGATACCGTGGTGAACAGAGCACAGAGAGCTCATTATGTATCGCTGTGCATAATTATAAACAAACATCCCACCTTTTCTTTTGTGCTCGAGCAAGCACCATATACATTTTTATGTTCTTATATTGAAAAAATATATATTTTTGATAAAGTTTTTTTTGTTGTTAAGCGCAAAATTACAAAGTGGACTATTTATAATGCACCCACCACCAACTCTTTTGCGAACGAATAGTGGGATTGACCGTCACTTTATAACGCCCCCACGGTTGAAAGGGCGAGCATGTTTGGTGTGACAGGGATTTGAACCCTCGACTCTCAGATTACGAGTCGAGCGTTTCAACCACCTGACCATGCCAGGCCCGAGTATTTGGAACGTCGACTTTTATGATATGTAACGGACATCATATATACTATTTCATGTGCTGTTAATGTTAGTATTTTTTCTCAAATGTTTTACATGTGACCGTAATTTATATTTTTATAGATTTACTAGCTTACCCTTGTTTTATATATTTTTGGGGAATTAGCAACAACAATAAAAAAAACACCAACAAATTCCACAATTTTTTTCCCCACAGATGCACGTATGTAAAGGACCATAATTGTAGCAGTTTTTCCTACCATCTATCGAGGAAAAAAATCATTTCGAAGTTTTAATAAATTAATAAGTTATACAACACACATTGAGAATTGAAGAAAATAATCATAACTGTACGTTTCTAAGGTCTTGTAATACACACGACACCAAGCAAAACACTGTTTTTAGAATGAAAATTTCCTCGGATGTTGATTATTCACTGCGGTATTCTAACAATTCAGAATTATAAGTAAAAGATGGCCACAAATTAAGAGAACTCATTAACTAGAAAGAGTAAATATTGATGTCAGCAAGCCACGAGTTAGTCAACGAAAACCCAAACGGATAAATGTAAAACATAGTTCCGCGGAGGAATGCCTTAAGAAAACTGTGATGATTCCTCACCGTGTTGTCAGTTAGTTTTCCTCTGGATTTGATGCACATGTGAAGCAAGTAGCACTAATCCAGAAACGTATGCTATCAAAACTTACACAAGAGGTTTCTGTCTGTGACATCAGACTTCTACAGGAAATTTTTACCAAATTCTGATATTTTTACAAAGACCTAGATCGATGGAACATAAGACAATTTTCTATATCTCTCCACTACAGATATTGGCTGTCTGCTTTAAAGCGTGCTCTAGTGTACCAGATATATGCTATGATGTTTTTGGTTTGTTTGGTTCAGTTTGTTTTGAATTTCGCGCAAAGCTACACATGGGCTATCTGCGCTAGTCGTCCCTAATTTAGCAGTGTAAGACTAGAGGGAAGACAACTAGCCATCAGCACCCATTGCCAACTCTTGGACTACTCTTTTACCAATGAATAGTGGGATTGACGTAACATTATAACGCTCCCACGGCTGAAAAGGTGAGCATGTTTGGTGTGACGGGGATTCGAGCCCGCGACCTTCGGATTACGAGTCGTGTGTCTTAACCGCCTGGCTATGCCGGGACCTTACCATATTGACATGTAGTTCATATTCGCGTTAAAATTAATCATTTTTTTCTCTACCGGTTTAGTAATCACCTGAGGTGTACACAAAACAAGAAGGACTTTAATGCATAATTATTACCACACTGTTATCAACGTTGAAACTGTGTATGAGTTATTTATAGAAAAGCACTTCAGAAAAATGGAGCATGCTAACAAGTTATTTAAATTGTACATACACGTAAGTATGTGATATCCATTAGCATACTTTTCTTGCTGATTGTGCTTCGCATAATATGTGTTCACTTTTCATCTCACAAATTAAAACCCCCTTTTAAACATTCTGCCGCATGAATATAGAATTGGACTTTCCACCCCTCCTTGTCATGACGCAGTCCGTCGTTTCCTGGGTGATTCTGTCTTTCTTTTACGATAATAGGTAAATCAAGGGTATTTGGCATTAAAAGCTCACACACCTGGTCGAAACGGCACGTGCCATTAACTTGGGCAAACGAATTGCACGCGCACTCTTTCCAAAGTATGGTTGATCAAGCGTGAACATGAATGTTCATGGCGGAATAACGTGGATTTGATCATCACCTGCTTAGCACGCGCAATTTCCTTCCAGTCACACCGCCTGGTGGTTAAATCGTAAACCGTGCAAGTATATTTATGCATAAAACTGTCCTAAATATCAACATTCAGTACACACACACGCTAATTAAGAACTAGTCATGAAATAGTTTCAGTTTTCTACCAATGAAATAGTTGGATGTTTGAAAGAGAAAAGAAAAGAATATATAATTCTATATTTCAGGTTCGAAAGTACGGTTACTCTTTATAAATAAAACGTCGAACACATTAACCTTCGTTTCATTTTCGTTGTTCAGTAATTTAACTCTCGTGTCACGTGGCAGTGTGCAGGTAACAAAAAAATCTATCTCCTAGGAACAAGAAACATACGTATAAAACACAGAAATTTTAACTTCTTGAGGAAGATAAAAACTATGTCTAGTATTTCAGTCCATATTTTGGGGAAAATCATAAAACAACTTGTATGTATATATTTGTTTTTGAAGTAAAGTTTCAATAAAAAAAAGGTTTAGTTTTTTTTTTTCACTTCTCGTTTGTTTTCAACGAGCTTACCTTCCACACCTTGATCTTCTTTAGACTAGCATCACAGCTGGCGACCTCTGCCGGCCTCTAGGCCACCAGCTGTCTTACGTAATCGGCAAATTGAATTGCAAGAATGGTCATGATCGTTGTTTGGAATAGCGGGGCGTCTGCGCTCAGCTGCTACTCAAAAATTTAGTTCTGGAACGTAATTTAATATCGAAACAAAGGGAGCTAACTTTTTTTCCTTATTTTTTACGCGAGTTAGTGTCAATTATTTTAGAGTAACCCACTTAAACATGACAAATACATGCTGAAAATTAAAAAGTTCCAACGGTACGCGGTTGACATGGCTTCCTGTCTATAAAATTAGTTCTGAGTCAAAACGATTTCAAATATTTTTATACACACGCACCTACCAAAACTCGAGTGATTTATTTATCTGTTTCGTTTAAGTAATAATAGATTTCGTTTACTTGAATTAAATCTTACTTACTGTAATGTTTAAGACAATTTAAAAATATATATGATTATTAACATATAAACATCTGTTTTTTTTTTTAATATCTATGTGTTTTCTTTTAGCAAAGTCACATCGAGCTATCTGCTGAGTCCTCCGAGGGGAAATGAACCTCTGATTTTAGCGTTCTAAATCAGTAGACTTACAGCTATAATAGCGGGGGACAGAGAATTAGGAAACGCTGGTTTTGTTGTTGTAAAGCACAACGCCTGCCGCTAGTACAGCGGTAACTCTACGGACTTACAACGCTAAAATCAGAGGTTCGATTCCCCTCGGTGTGCTCAGCAGATAGCCCGATGTGACTTTGCTATAAGAAAACACTTGTTAAGCACAAAGCTACAAAGTAGTCTATTTTTGCTCTGCTCATTACAGATATCGAGAATTGAATTTTAACGTTGTTAGCCCACAGACTTATCGTTAAGCCCCTGGGGTGGGGGCTTTAAAAGCTTCGTCTTAAATGTCCTAGATGATCAAATCTCGTTCGTTGTTCTTGGGTTTGTGACTAAAATTGTCATTAATTTCGAAACTATTTCACAATATGCTCACTGGATTGAGTTTGGTGGTGAACGGACTTACAATGTTGAATATTTCAAGTTAGCTTCTCAACATGAGCCTTGTCTCCATTAATGAATTTCCCCTGTGGTTCAACCGTACGCTTGATAGCTACAGTGGGCAAAGCATAGATAGCCCATGGTGTAGCTTTGAGAGTAACAGTAACCAAGCATTAATATGCTATTTCAAAATATTTTAGCTTTGATCAAAACAGTAAGCCCACTTCTGATTAGAAGCTCTTAATAAGTTTGGCATTCATTTGTGATTACGTTTCTGGACTTTCTTTTACGCACATCCTCGTGGAGAATTTGACCCGTCAGTATGGCCTAAAATTAGTGCTGTTGGGCCAAAATATTTTTGTAAAGAAATATATTTAAACGTGGTATTAATTTTCTTAATTAGTTTTAATCTAGTAGGGTAATCTTATTATCTTAATAAAACGAGATGTTTGGCACCAATTTTGAGGTAGGGATAGTACTAAATTAACGTTATGTAAGCAGTGATCTTTCATTGGCCTGGTCCATCAGCTATTTCTGCTTAAAAACAACAACAACGAAAACCTGTTATATTTTCTCTATATTTATTTGAAGACATATTTTCAAAACGTACAGAAATTATTGTAGTTTTTACACTAAATGTATTAACTAAAAATAAAAGAAATAGTTTTAATACGAACAGAATTACATTAATAGCGGCTATAAGTTGATGAACCTGGATATGTGTTGTTCGTTCGTAGAACGTCGGTTGTACGTCGGCCGTCTGTCGAAGTTAGTTTCGGTTATTTTTCAATCACGAGTTATAAGTCCGTGACAAGTTCACGTGTTTGAATTATAAACGACCGGCTGGGGCTGATCAGTTAACAGGTTCCGACACGGAAAACATCGCTCTTGTCCACGCACGTTTAGTTTGATTTGTTGAAACAAAGCACGAGACGGCGACGTCACGATAACACCAACTATACGTGAGTTGCGGCAAAAATCTATTCTCGTCTTTTTTCAGTTCCATCAGTCTTAGCATGAGACGAGTCACGGATAAACAGAATCATCGTTAAAAATCCTTAACGTTGAAAAAGATGACTGATTAGATATGACTAGAGTAACAGCTTGGTGTAGTTATTCAACGTTCATGATAGTCATGCTGGGTTGTCGACTTCAAGCTCACTGTGTGTGTGTGTGTTTTCTTATAACAAAGCCACAATGGGCTATCTGCTGTGCCTACCGAGGGAAATCGAAACCCTGATTTTAGCGTTTTAAATCCAAATACTTACCGTCTTCCCAGCGGGGGACTTAAGGTCACTGTACCCTTTTATTAGTGTTTCAAGCATCGTTATTCTAACAATATCTCATCCTTCATGTTCCCATCGTTTGAACAGCAGTCATTTTATATTCGTTTGTCTGTTTGTCTTACTACAGACTCACATTAGGCTATTTGCTGTGTCCTCCTCGGGAAATAGAACCCCGGCTTTTAGCGCTATAAGTCAGTAAGTAAACTTACCGCTGTTCCGCTTGGAGACCTCACATTCGCTACTTTCTTCAAAATGTAGAAGTCAGAAAACTCTACGATTCACGAATTCGTTGCTGGGTTTTGTGAAGCTTTGTTTTTATCATTGCTATTATTTATAGTGACGTAACCCTTTTATTTATTATTGCTATTATTAATAGTGACGTAACCCTTTTATTTATTATTGCTTTTATTTATAGTGACGTAACCCTTTTATTTATTATTGACATCATCCAATAGGGAAAATTCATTTTAGTCACCCATTAAACAAAAAAATGTTCTATTTGTATTTGCCATACCCAACCACGCACGAGCTTCGTATCCCATCTCTCAGCTGCTGGGATAAGAGATTCTAACGATTAGCGCGTCCAGACTGTAACTGTGAAGACTCATGGTACGCGTTCCGTTGCCGTAAAAACGTGTTCCGCACTTTGGGGTCGTGTGTTATAAGGGTGACGATTAAACCCCAATAATCCGTCAGACAAGAATACCCCAAAAACTGGGAGAGTGGGGGTTGGACGATGTTGACTAGCTGTGTGCCTTCTAGTGATATAGTTTAACAATTTAAAAATAGAAGTAGATAAACCCTGTGTAACTATGGGCGAAGTTTCTAAGCGTATCAACATCAAGCGCGACTGGGTCATTGGGTTGTTGTACACTTGGAACGTAGCGATGGGACAAGGCCAGAAAGGGTTGAGTTTAATTAACTTTTGGCTATTTAACGCGTTATTATTTGCATATGTAGTACATTTGAAAGATACATCACTATTATTCTCTAGCATGGCTAGACCTTTACAGCCAGGTGGTTAAGGTGCTCGATTCGTAATCCGTGGGTCGCGGGTTCGTGGGGGCAATCCCATTATTCGTTGGTTAAAGAGGAGCGCAAGAGTTGGTGGTGGGTAGTGGTGACTAGATGGCTTCCCTCTAGTCTTACGCTGCTGGATTAGGGACGGCTTGCGAAGATAGTTCTCGAGTATCTTTGCGCGAAATTCAAAACAAAACAAACCTGGAACTTTACCGTCCACGCATGCGCACGCGTGCGTTCATGATCAGACGAACGGAACTCGGCGTGGATGGCTTGAGAAACGTAATACATATTAATATACATCACACGTAAACTTTTTTTTTCTGGGGCATATTTTTTAAAAAACAACAGATACAGACAATGGACATGATCTACAGGAATAAAACAGGTGTTAATATCCCGATTTTCGAAAGCAAAATTATTAAAAAGAGTTTATTTAACCTGATCACAACTTTAACTATAAGGCCGCTAGAAGAAAATTAATACTACAAAAAAGAAAACATTTCACACCTCCTTAAGATTTCACTGATCGTCTATGAACTTGTCAAAAGTTATTTTAAGACGTCATAACACCTGTACATTTGCATTTTTGCAACGACTCCGGGAATGTTGGATTACAATTTCTTTATTTCAAAAATAAATTATAAGAATTTTGAGTTGAACGAGAAGGTAAAAAAGGGTCGATCGGCACATATTACTTTTTATATGTCGAATTTATCATTCAGTCAAACACTTATTTCAGTTTTAGACTTTTCTTGTGCAGAGCCTATGGGGTGAGCCAGGGGTGGGGGCTTTGGCTCAGAATATTTTTATTTCCATCAGTACCGAGTTTATTCAAAAAATACTTAACTACATTTGTGCAGTTTACCATTTTTGTTTTAAACAAGTATTACACTCAAATAATACAACAGTATGTTTTCTGTCCGTCAGTCAGTAGACGTTAATATGACGTCGCATAAAGAACGATTAACGTTACAACTTGTGCTGTAATTACTTTACATTAATTAATTACATTAATTACTTTTAATTTTGGTTTTTATTTACTCTTAAAACAGAACACTTTTGGGGGTTCTGTGGAAGTTCATTTAGTATAATTTGAAATATGTCGATAGAGGTTAAATCTACACGGCTGAGAGGACATGTTTCTCACACACACTCATAACGAAATGAGTGTTAGCCAACCTTTCTGTTTATTAGACAATACAAAAGTGAAATAATACAGAAATAACCGATTGAAAACATTATCATACGTGATAATATCACTTGCTACAATCACGACTTGTTTTGCATCTTACGACGCTAAAAATCACGTTTCGATATTTACAGTAGACAGAGCACAGACAGCTCATTGTGTAGTTTTTGCGCTTAACTAACAACTAAAACCGCCACTTTTTTGTTTGTTTTCGTTCTTTTTAAAATAAACTAAAAGATAAGTCGATTAGAAACACGTATCTTTGTGGAAGTAACTATTTATAACGTTCCACGTAAATCAAAGGTCATATAAACGTTGAGAAAACGAAAACGTTATCACAAACTTCACTATAAAAAGCTTTGTAAGCACGCGCGAGTCTTATAACAACTATAATATTTTTTTTTATTTTCGTCCAGCTCGTCAAGTAAACGAGAAATAAATATTTACTGCTCAACGGGAACATATTTCTATCAACGCATAACGTATAAATGAATGTTCACATATTTACATATTTAAGTTTATACAGCTTGCAATGTGAAACGTAGCAGAATAAATAACGTTCATGAATTTGTTTTTGAAAGAGCTATCAAAGATTGCTTTCTTCAATCGATTCATTGTCCATCGGTGAAGCTACCAACGATATTAACAAACTGAAAAGACGACAGACAGCTCCGTGCCACGTGCTTAACTTAAAACGTACAAAAGTGATTCTTTCCAGTGACGTTTGTCACACCTGTCAACCTTTCTTGTATCAGTCTTGTTAGTGTTGGACAGATGGGCCAACACAGACTGGTCAACATCAGACTGATTAATCCACTGAAACAGCGCCCTCTTTACTCGATGAACTCCAGATGTTCCAGGGCGATAACCCCGGCTTGTAACGGCAAGTTGTTCCTTTGGTAAACATGCCAGTACAGTGTCAAACAAACTTACAGCCTTGGTACTGATGTATTTTGTTCATTAGAAATAACGAAGTTGTTTTGTTCTGTGAACAAGAGAGAGAAAAAAATAAAAATAAAAAAGTAGAATTATTATAATTTATAACATTCTGTTTTATTCACATAGGGATTTTTAATTGAGTGTAATACAAGAAGTGCGATAAGGGTTTGTTTGTTTGTTTTTGAATTTCGTGCAAAGTTACACGAGGTCTGTCTGCGCTAGCCGTCCCTAATCTAGCAGTGTAAGACTAGAGGAAAGGCACCTATTTATCACCACATACCAACGAATAGTGGGATTGACCGCACATTATAACGCTAACCCCTGCTGAAAGGGCGAGCATGTTTGGTGCGACGGGGATTCGAACCCACGACACTGAGATTACGAGTCGAATGCCTTAACCAACTGACCGTGCCGGACCTTAAGAGAAGTATGTAGCTTACATTCAATGTGTTTTAGGCCCACTGATTTATTTCTGGGAGGATTCTCCGAGTTGTCTTGCAAGAGACTTGAAATACCATTTTAGGTGTTTGTAGGCCCGGCATTACCAAGTGTTTAGGGGGTTCGACTCGCAATATGAGGGTCAAGGGTTCAAATCCCCGTCCTACTAAACATTCTCACCTTTTCAGTTGTGTGGACATTATATCGTTGTGGTCAATCCCATTCTTGTTTGGTAAAAGAGTAACCTAAGAGTTGGCGGTGGGTGGCAATGACTAACTACCTTCCCTCTAGTCTTACCCTGCTAGATTAGGGACGGCTAGCGCAGACAGACCTCGTGTAACATTGCACAAAATTCAAAACAACCGAACCCAAGTTTTTGTTGGATTCTATTCAGAGTCGAGCAAATGAAGTCTGGCTTGTAGGAATTAAAACAAAATAATAACGAAACCTAAAAGTAATGTAGCGTATTTTTATACGTTTTTTATTTCTTTGAATTTTACGAATTTTTATTACCATGTATTTCGCCCGAGTTTGACTGTATGTGAACGTCAAAGATAAGCCTAATAACCTATTTCAACGAGCAAACTAAACCTTTCACAAAATAGTTTCCTTTCTTTCTTACATTTCGCACAAAACTACTCGAGGGCTATCTGAGCTGGTCGTTCCAAAAGCGCATCCCGCTAGTACAGCGGATTTATAACGCTAAAATCAGGGGTTCGAGTCCCCTCGGTTGGCTCAGCAGATAGCCCGCTGTGGCTTTGCCATAGGAAAACACACACACGTTCATTCCAAAATTAGAAGGGATAGACTAGATGAAAGACAACTAGTCATCACTACCAACAATCAATTCTTAGGCTACTCTTTTACCAACGAATAGTGGGATTGACCATCACGTTATAATGCCTCAAAGTCAATAAAATTATGATGAAATATGTAAAATAAACACAGATCTTTAGCACTCGGGAGTTCACCCGTTTTCCTTTGAGAAGCTTTTATTGTTTTAATATTAAATGAGTTTTGTTACGAGAAACATAACTTTCAGTCCCTCTATTATGCTCTAGTCAATAACGAAAATAAAAGGAAATCATCAATAGCCACGGCACTTGAGATTCTCTCAGGCAGGATTAGAATAAATGTGACTATGAGATCTCAGCCGTGATGAAGTATATAACTCGAAAGGGATTGACAACCTGAGTCCAAAACTGTAACAACATCTGAAATCGGTCAATAAATAATGAAGCTATGAGTTAACAGTTTGTACATGAAAATAAACCAAAAAAAAACTCACAGCCGTTCAATGAGCCACTGTGCCGCAGCTGAAAAATGAGTTATTGCACGACAACAATAATAAACTTTATAATCTCTAACAGGTGTAACATAAACTTGTTTTATATGGTGTTTACACATAACCTTTGTTATGTTCATAGTCTCGTCCTGTGATCAGTCCCGTTTGTATTTAGGGAATACTTAATCAAAATATATTGTTTTCTTATTGTTCTTGCCTCATTCAGAATGCCGCGTGAAGCTGCAAATGGACTTATTTGTTTAGACAGCCCAAAGTTTGTACTGAAAGACTAGATGTAAAGTCCTCAGTCGACGGTCAGTCACGGGCTACTCTTGTCTACCGAATATAATATAATGGGATCGACCGCCATTCTTGACTCGCGCTCACGTGCGGAGCGTGTTTTTTAGGCAAGAGTTAAGAGCTTTGCATCCCTGAAATCGTAATACATGCTAACCACCAGGTCACATTGGGAAGTAAATTATTTTAACGATTTATAAAGGTATTACGTCAGTGTACGTGATTTCTCTCTTTACTGGAAAATATTATATTATATATATTCGTATTAATGCCAATCTTTAACAAGTGGTTCTCTGACAAACTGAAATTTACTCACTATTTTGACTCAAAATTATTTTAATTTATTTATTTTAGTATTTAAAAATTAATTATTCTTATTGAAAACAATCACAGCTTTTCTTTGATTTTTTGTTTAGCAGTTACAGCTGCAGTTGTTTAGGGTTGTTTTCGTATTTTTCTTTCCTCATATACGAAACTAAATCAGTTTAACTGCATTTCGTGTTTTACGTTTCGTTAAGCCTCATGTTAGATTTCTTTTGTAACTTTTGCGTCGATTTTGAGTGCAGTTAATGTATGTTTCTCAACAATGACTAAATTTTGAATAGGTTTTCTCTGATATTTTGTTTAACTAATTATTATTAATTGCGTACATAATTCATATTTGTATAGTAAACTTATCAAATACACGTGCGTAGATGTGGTATGTGTACTAATACTGACGGATCTGTCCTGGTGTATCAAAATGGATGTGTGCTGTCTTATGTAGGCTGCTGGTCCCTAAGTATTGCAGTAAAAACGAATAGAACAAATTTTGAATCTAAGTTATATTTAACTAAGGCAACTCTTTTATGTTGCAGATAATAAAGTCTGCTCAATTATAATGACCAGAAAGCCAAGAGCGGGAAAGGGATATATTGGTGTCATGGGTGTTTCAATACTTAAGGCCACATAAATTTCTGTACTAAGCTACTCCTAGCGAGGGGAGGCTACCTCATTCAATCTCGAAAGGGAACCCTAAGTGGCTGTTTCTGTAAGACATTTTTAGCCAGGCGGGATTAACACATATTCACAAGTTACATCATAACGTAGAGTCCTTCAGCCAAATTGAGAGGGCTCAGAGTTTCGGACTCATAAGTATCTCATAATTGCGAACTTGCATAAATTATAACCTTAAAAACATCAAGCTACTGTAGGGTTATTACAGTCAGTGACCTTTATTTGATTAACTGATTATTTTTATGTTCCAGAATTTCGCGCAAAGAAGCACGAGGACATTGATAAACTCGATGAAAAGTATCTGTATTTGTATTCACGGCAAAGCTACTGAGGCTGTGTGGCCAAAGGGTTTGTTTATTTCATGAATTTCGTGCAGAGTTACTCGAAGGCAGCTGATCCTACTGCCCACTATCTACGTTAAAGTATTGACTGTCATTCCTTTAACATCCTTACAACTGAAAGTGCGAGGAATATTCTGTGGTGTCGCACAGATTCAAACTCAGATCATCAGCTCCGTAATCCAAAGCTTTATCACAGGGTCAGCCTAGAGAAACGAGCCTTTATATTATCTTAGTAAATTTGACTTTTCTTTAAACTTGAGTTGGTGTATACCAACAATGTTTATTTATTTATATTTTTTTGGGTTGTATTATGAATTTTTCCAGTGAAAATGCTATCTTCAATTTGTCTAATTTATCAGTGAAATAGATGTCATTTATAATAAACAGTGCTTACCGCTGAGCCACAAGAAGTCCGTCGGTTTCGATACAGATGACCCGTTGTGTGTCTTTGCACTTAACAATAAACAAAACAAAGAAAAAATATTCCAAAACAGTATCCCTCCAAACGTGGCTCAGGTTGTAAGCTTCATGGATTATGGTACTTTTATCGAAATTCGGTCCCCGAAATGGACACAGCACGATAGTCCACGCATTGTAGCTTTGCAGTATGCTTTGCTCTTAACAACAAACGAACAAAAACATTATTCCTCTCAACGTGGTTCAGGTGGTAAGCTTCGATGCTTACGATGCTTAATTCGAGGTTCGATCCACGAAATGCACTTAACAACAAATCAAAATACTAGTCAGTGGTCGTGTTAATAACATATGGAAAGCTACAAGAAACTGTGGCGTTGACGTGGTGGAGTTACAATAAACACGATATTTTTTACACACGAACGTGCATACCACTAGTCCATTTTTATCTAATGTAAAAATAATAAGAAGCGAAACAATTGTTTATCGAACGCAATCCTCAATTGAATCAATGGCAACGCGTTTATAAATTGATAGGATATATTTTTGGAAAGCTGGTCTTCACATTCAGTAAGTTTAATTGTTATGTTGGGAAAGTGTCTAAAATTCGAAGACATTTCTAAAAGGAGCAGGCATAAGATTGAGCAAAGTATTCTTCACCTGGGAAAACTACTGAGACGTTCCCTTGTGGTTCATGACTCCTCGGTAGTCGTTGTATAAGCAAATTTACGTTGCTGGAGGATAGGGGGACGATGAAGCATCTGTTAGATGTTAAATCGTTTTGTGTAAGGCCGTTCCTTTAACGTTTATTATGTGGTTTCTGATACATGGTATATTTATTTAAGTACGTTTGTTTGTTTTCGAATTTCGCGCACAGCTACACGAGTGCTATCTGCGCTAGCCGTCTCTAATTTATCATTGTAAAACTAGAGGGAAGACAGCTAGTCATCACCACCTACCGCCAGCTCTTGGACTACTCTTTTACCAATGAATAGTGGGATTGACCGTCACATTATAACGCCCCCACGGCTGAAAGGGCGAGCATATTTGGTGTAACTGGGATTCGAACCCGCGATCCCCAGATTACGAGTGGAGTACCTTAACCACCTGGCCATGCCGGGGCCTTTATTTAATTAAAAGCATAAAAATGTGCTTAATTATCACGTTTTATTAATGCACTGTAGGAGTTTCGTTTTATGTTTCGTTATGAAACATATTTTACGAAATTAAATCCTGAATGTTTTTTCTCGATTTTTATGCACAATAATAAAACGTAACATAACATAACGTAGCGTAACGTAACATAACATAACATAACATAACCTGCTCAGTGTAAAGATGTAGTGGCCATAAAATCATTTTCTCTCTTTCCTTTCAACTCTTTTTTTTTTTTTTCGTCGAAATTTATATTACGAATTATTTTGTCTGCTAATTAAAAACAACAAAATGTTTTGTATATGTATTCCCTTTATGAACGTATTTGTTTGGTTTCCTCCCCCTCTGGGTATTTGCTTAATGAGAAAAGAAATGGGTAAAACCCACCTCAGAACCAAAATTCTAATGTCGCCATATTGACTATTGGACAGCTGTTTATCATGTCATTATAAGAACGCAAGCCATCAATGACATAAGTGTTAACATTATTGAGCAGGTGTAGCGCTCTCTGGTGGTCATTTTAAATTACCACTGATTTGTGTTAGCCATAATGAGTAGGTATAGCTCTTTCCGGTGGTCATTTCAAATTGCCACTAATTTATGTTCATCCATGGATACTTTGGTATATCCGTCAAATAATCATTGATCAGGAACGAGCAGTATCCATTATGGTGTTGAAACAGGCCAAGAAACTTTTATAAAAACTCTCTACATGTACGTGCGTATATATTCAGGGTGTCCCTAAAAACAAACATGTCAGATCCCATTGTAACATGAAGGAAGTTAACACTAATTTTCTTGTCCCTTTGCAGGTATTTGTAGTCAATGACATTGAGTACTAATTAACTCGTGAAAGTGGCCTGTACTGAACGTCTTTTTGAGGGCGAACATTTCGAGGCTATGGCTACCGACTTTTGGAACACCCTGTATATAGACAGCTACGCAAACACACATGTATATATATATATATAGTGATTGTAAGTCAGTGTTTCCCAAACTTCTGTCGTCCACCCCTATTTAATATATATTGTGTCTTGTGCCCCCCCCTTTTTTAAATAAGTTTGTTTATTTTGAATTTCGCGCAAAGCTCCACGAGGGCTATATTGCCCTAGCAGTCCCTAATTTAGCATTGTAAGACTAGAGGGAAGGCAGCTAGTCATAACCACCCACCGCCAACTCTTGGGCTACTTTTTTACCAACGAATAATGGGATTGACCGTCACATTATAACGCCCCCACAGCTGAAAGCACGAGCATGTTTAGTGCGATCGGAATTCGAACCCGCGACTCTCAGACCCTGTCTGGGCCCTTTTAAATAAGTAAACGAGTTAATTGGCGAGATACACTGATATGTATTAAAACGCTATCTGTGTTATGATAATGACCTATTAATACTTTTTATTTCGCATTATTGTTCTATTGATTCTACCCTAACCCATCCCTCCCCTAGGAGATCATCTGCGCCCTTCTGGGGAGAGAGCGGCTCACATTATGAGAAATGATAAATAAATCATTTTCAAATTTTACCCTCTAAATCTGTAATAGATGATACAATATGGTAAGGGTGCTTGAAATAATTAATATTTGAATTCACGAATAGCGTTTAAATAACAAATATCTTGTCTTGATTGGACAGGTATGATGTCTCCAGTTCGGGTAGGATTTTGTGAACGTTGTATTGTAGAATGAGAATGCATCATGTGTCTAGAAAGAAAATTTAATCCCAAACAGTGACACGTTGGCTGAACAACGAGGTCAGAAAAGACCTAAATTTGGACTATTGACCAAACGAAGGGTGGCTAGCTGGGAGAAATTGCTGTTACAATATTTTTATTTGTCTCCTTAAGCCAGGTAGTAGGATTGCCTACGATTTTTAATACGTATGCACAACTAAAAGTAAGAAATAAATTCAGCGGTATCAGTTTGTTTGTTTGTTTTTGAATTTCGCACGAAGTTACTCGAGGGCTATCTGCTCTAACCGTCCCTAATTTAGCAGTGTAAGACTAGAGGGAATGTAGCTAGTCATCACCACCCACCGTCAACTCTTGGGCTACTTTTTACCAAAGAATAGTGGGACTGACCGTCACATTATAACGTTCCGATGGCTGAAAGGGTGAACATGTTTGGTGTTACGGGGATTCGAATCCGCGACCCTCAGATTACGAGTCGAGCGCCTTAACCACCTGGCCATACCAGGCCCATTGGCATCGGATTTCGAATCTTGGACCCTGCATGCAAATTATAAGACCGCACCGGTCCGTTTCCAGCTGAACTAGAAGTCGGGTATTATACCTTTTTTGCTCTGTTTGTTTCCTCACAATGGTTAGAATGAGTAAATATTTAATAACGGCGTGCATTAATGTGCCCGGAGCCGAAAATATATAAATATTAACATAGGTGTTTGGAAACGATATGGGAAAGGATACAAGGTACTATCTTACCTTAGAAGTTAGAGCAGACGGAACAAAAGAAATATGCCTGCAGGGGCAGATGGCACACTGCGCCCCTGGGTGTGATGTATGCTGAGCAAATCAGTACAACAACTGCTGTTGTATAAACTCAGCCGGAGATGGCGGGATTTCCCCATAACCCTATAAAGCGCGAGGACTATGGGCATTTGGCGTCTAACAAGAAGCACCTGGTTTTTTTGTGGCACGTGCCGCAATCGCGCGGTATTGTCTAAGCAAGTGCGCGGCACGCGCGTGTATAGAAGCAAATGAAAATGGCTATAGATAAGGCAAGAATTCGAGCATTATAAGTTCCACTAGACGTAGACATTGTTTGAATCAATATTAGCGACTCGTGCCACGAAAAGTCTAGACAAAAGCGCCAGCCGTCAACCACTCCTCGTTCCTTCACGCGTCTGTTTCCTGTTTTGTGCGGTGTTAGAACACCATAGCTGTGTGATGATGTGATTGGAGCGAGAGTTGATGTTGAAGACACCTGCTCAGGAAGACCTTTCAGTACACTTCTATTTTTTTTAACCACTCCCTTATATAGATCATTTACCTGAGGCAGCGTCGATCTGACGCACTATTAAACATTACAGATTGAGACCCAAAGCTGCCATGTACTTTATAAACTATGGACGATTTACAATCACGTATGCAGTGATTATATTTGATCGACATAATTTATTACTGCGAAAACAAAGATATTTTGCAGCACTAAATATGTATGGTTTAATTAATTGGTGTATTACGCTTATAAAGTAAATATCACAAGATGTGCGTGTTCTTGACTGTTGTTCAGTGCTAAGACTGAAGGCTTATAACAGTAAAATTCGGCGTTCAATCCATCCGCACAGAACAGACAGCCCATCGAGGAGCTTTGCACTTTATAAAGTCATACCACAGGAAGACAAAACAAAGCATGTTTCCAAACCAATGTTTGTTAAAAGGCTCTGGAGCACTATTTCCATGTAAGGTTCAGTTTTTACTAGGTTATTAAGGTCAAGATGTACATCAGAGACTAAATTTTAGTCGTTTGTTACTTCCGCCACGCTCGATACGGTCAGGTGGGTTAAGGCGCTCGACTCGTAATCTGAGGGCCGCTGGTTCGAATCCCGGTTGCACCAAACATGCTCGCCCTTTCAGCCGTGGGGGCGTTATAATGTGACGGTTAATCCCACTATTCGTTGGCAAAAGAGTAGTCCAAGAGCTGGCGGTGGATGGTAATAACTAGCTTCCTTCACTCTAGTCTTACACTGCTAAATTAGGGACTGCTAGAGCAGATAGCCTTAGTTTCGCTTTGGGCAAAATTTAAAACAAAGAAACTTCCGTCACCGAAAGTGGACGGAGGTTAATTTTCATCCCTGTGTGTGTGTGTATGTTAGCAAGATCTTTCGAAAACGTCTGAATGGAATTGGATGAAAGTTGGTATACATTTTGACTATGGTTTAGTTTAGAAGTGATTAGTTTTTGGAGGGTGAACATTAAAGGCCGTAGTACCGAAAATCCAAGATAATCTGTTAAAGTGGGAAATGATTTATTATGCTACCTTTGGTCCATAACATAGTAAAAAATGATCTGAGTTTGATGAAACTCGATGGACTTATCTAGATATTATTTTTTATTATTCTCCAAAAAAATGGTATGTGTCCGTTGATAAAGACGGAGATTCGGATCATTTTTGTATTTGTTTTAAGAGTCGATTATGGGTTGAGTTGTTTTGAATTTCGCACAAAGCTACACGAGAGCTAAATCCCTAATTTAGCAGTGTGAGATTAGAGGGAAAGCAGCTAGTCATCACTACCCACCGTCAACAATTGGGCTATTCTTTTACTAACGAATAGTGGGATTGATCGCCACATTATAATGCCCCCACGGCTAAAAGGGCGAGAATGTCTGGTGGGAGGGGGAATCGAACCCACGACCCTCGGATTATGAGTCGACGCCTTAACCATGCAGCCATGCCGGGCATGAGTCGATTAAAATTAACGTTACGTGGTGGATGTATGAGCCTTACTGAGTGGCACTCTGGGTTTGTTTTGTTTTGAATTTCGCGCAAAGCTATACGTAGATTATCTGCAATAGCCGTCCCAGATGTCGCAGTGATAGAACATGGGATAGTCAACTACATCCACTGCCATCTCTTGAGCTACTTTTCAACAACGAAAAGTGGGACTGACCGAACTTTATAACGCCCCCACAGTTGAAAGGGCGGGTATCTTCGATGACGAAGAATGGAATCCGCGAGTCGCAGATTGCTCGTTGAGGATCTTCTAACTACCTGCCCATGCTAGGCCTTAATTATTGTCATATCCACGTGCTTCTGAGGGTGCTATGAATAAACAGTTTCGTAACTGGATAATGTGGAATTGATGGTTTTTAATAGCAGTTAAGGCGGTTTAAAAACCAAAATAAGAACGATAAGTTACATGCAACATTTAATAATGAAAAACGAGCTATAAACTGAAGAGAAGAAATGCGTACATTCAAGTGAATTACTGAATATCAAATAGAATTTCTAACCCTAACAGCACTTTATGCACATGTGGTAAAACAACAGGTAAGATATCTTTAAGGTTAGGGTATTCGGGTTTTGCGGGCATGTGACCAGAACCATGTGAACATCACGTTAGATTCTACGTGTGAAGTAAACTAAGGGCTATCTGTGCTCTGCCCACCACGGATACCGAAACCCGGTTTCTAGTAGTATAAGCCCGCAGACATACTGCTGTGCCACAGATACTTTGTCACTGACGTTAGCTGAAGATGATGGGCATCTACAGGAAGAACAACCACAAAGATACTTATAGAAGATGGTTTGTTTGTTTGTTTGTTTGTGAATTTCGCACAAAGCTACTCGAGGGCTATCTGTGCTAGCCGTCCCTAATTTAGCAGTGTAAGACTAGAGGGAAGGCAGCTAGTCATCACCACCCACCGCCAACTCTTGGGCTACTTTTTTACCAACGAATAGTGTGATTGACCGTCACATTATAACGCCCCCACGGCTGAAAGGGCGAGCATGTTTGGCGCGACGGGGATGCGAACCCGCGACCCTCAGATTACGAGTCGCACGCCTTAACACGCTTGGCCATGCCGGCTCTGCAGAAGATGGAGGTAGCTAGCTTGCAAAACGTCCCAATGTTTTACTAAATAGGTTATTTTCCGACATCCTGAGAGGCAAACCCACATTATTAGCAGAATTCGCCCTTCACATGTTCCATGGCATGTATTACATCTGGCCAGATTCTTCGCTGCTCGACTATTTTGGGCAAACTTGATTGAGAAGAAACATGCAGTAAGAATAGAGTCAGGGGTGAAGCCCAGCATGGCCAGATGGTTAGTTCGATCGACTCGTAATCCGACGGTCGCGGGTTCGAATCCCCGTCACACCAAACATGCTCGCCTTTTCAGCCGTGGTGGCGTTATAATGTGACAGTCAATCCTACTATTCACTGGTAAAAGAGTAGTTCAAGATTTGACGATAGATTGTGATGATTAGCTGCCTTCCTTCTAGTCTTATGCTACTAAATTAGGGATGGCTAGCGCAGATAGCCCTCGTATAGTTTTGTGCAAAAATTAAAAAAGAAACTAGTCAGGGGCGAGAAGTTGAACACTCTTGGCACCTAAAAATTTACTCAACAGAATAATATGAATTGGCGGCCTATCTAAGACTATTCATATTATGATACAAAACATAATTATTCATGAAGAACTGATTTAAAATGAAACCATTTTCGATCTGTTTGGCTCATCATATGGCAACGTTTTCGACTTTTCAGAGAAATTCTAACATTTAGTAATGGCATTTAGATACTACAGAAAATAAATATTAAGTGATGGATTAATAAAGTTTATTGCATTCCAGATCTAAGTATACGTATAAAAATATTATTTAAACGACCATACAACTTCTAATCCATGTTTGAGCCGAGCCATAAGGCTTTTGACTAGTTTACGTGTAGTGTTTTGTGTTATTTTGGGCGATATTTCAGGCCGCTAATATATAGCGTGTTATCAAATTTTTTACCAGGCTTTAGGGGTCTGTGATCACTTACGTTTTTAACCCACAGTATAAAAGTACACAATTATCAAATATTTGTTTATATACTATTCACAATTTATTGCTCATAGTTGCTATAAAATGTTATCTACACAGACTAGTCTGATTGACAGCCGAAATCCATCGATTTTGACGCTCTTTGTCTTTGGGAAAATGGAAGGAAGTAATCCAGGAACTGGTTCGTGTCTATTACTACATCCAACAGCACAGCAAACAATCATCTAGACCGGTGGTTCCCAAACAGGGGTGCGAGATAACATTTGTTTTGGCCACCTTCGCATTTATTCTTAAATAAATAATTGCTGTGAGGGGCGCGAGAACATATTAAAATTTTTTAGGGGTGCGGGGCATATAATAGGTTGGGAACCACTGATTTAGACGATACCAGATGAAACCAAGTCATTTAATACGAAAAACAGACAGATCTTGTGCAAGAAACGTTTTAAATAGGATTAATCAACCGAGACATCAACGTTTTTTACTTGCGCAATAATTGATTATTTATAAAGTTTGCAAAATATAAGTTAAAAAACAACATTAAACTATTCTATATGTCAGCTGGAAATAATTCCACCATCTTCAGAAGAATAAACCATGAAGTTTCCGTTGAACCATGTACGTGTTTAAATAACGATTTTTTTTTAAATGGTGCCATTTAGAACAACAGTTTTTCTGTTTGAGTTGTTTTGTTTAATTTTATTTCAGACATGTTTGTTTTGAATTTAAGTTCAAATTGCTCAACGTGGACAAAACACCAGATTTCCTGACGTCCACAAGGGCCGAGACTCCGTGATTTCCAAGCTCTTGACGTCACGTGTAAACTTCATAAGTTGTCACTGATTCTGAACTGTTGATTAGAGGGAAAGCAATCAGCCAACAACAGTTGCCGCCGCGCGAGCTTTGTTCTTCTCTTTGAATCGAATAACGAGTTTTAATGTAACGTTTATACAGCGTTCATAGCTGAAAATGCAGTGCTCAGCAGTGTCACTTTCCAAACCCTAGTCCTTTCTCACTGCGTATTGACACTCAGTGCGTGGGTCACGCCCGACTTATTACTGAACAGACTAGGTTAACAATATTGAATCTCTATACAAGAGAGATAAGCCAAAAAAAAGGGGCGTCATCTATTGGTTGGAGTGCCCGGATTATGAATTTGAAGATTCCGGATTCAAGTCTCGTTGCTTCAAAAACAAACATAAAACAACAACTCACTTTGGACTTTGGAGCCAAGGGTGTACTATATAGACGATGAACACCCACCATTAGGTCAGATGAGAAGAGCTAAAGAATCAGCAGTGGATATTATTTATTAGTTTCATAATTAGGGAGGGTTGCGTGCAGGTGGCCCGACGTGTAGCTTTGGGCAAAAATTCGGAAACAAACAGACAAAAATGAGACAGTTACTAATAAATTCCAAAGCAAAGAGGAAAACTATATTTTCACCTAAGTTGCTACTTTAGTGCTAACCAACACAACGGGCTAACTGCGTTTTGTCCACCAGGGGGAATGAAACCCCGGAGTTTAGCAATGTAAATCCGTACATTTATTATTGGGAGACTTTAACTTAGTAAATGTTAGTTTGGTCGTTTTTCAACACAAAGATACCAATGCTTTGCCAACTATGGGTATCGAAACCCGGTTTTTAGCGTTGTAAGTCTGCAGACATACCGCTGTGTCACTGGGAAGCAGGCCTGGCATGGCCAGGCCTGTTAAGGCACTCGAATCGTAATCCGAGGGTCGCGGATTCGAATCGCACAAAGCTACTCGAGAGCTATCTGTGCAAGCCGTCCCTAATTTAGCAGTGTAAGATCAGAGGAAAGGCAGCTAGTCATCACCACCCACCGCTAACTCTTGGGCTACTCTTTTACCAACGAATAGTGGGATTGACCGTCACATTATAACGCCCCCACGGCTGAAAGGGCGAGCATGTTTGGCGCGACGTGGATGCGAACTCGCGACCATCAGATTACGAGTCGCACGCCTTAACACGCTTGGCCATGCCGGGCCCCGGATGAAATGGTAGGTAAAAATACATTGGGAGAGTTTTCACATATCTGAGTGGATGAAATGGTAAGTAAAGCTACATCGGATAAGTTTTCACAGACCTGAGTGGATGAAATGGTAAGTTTTAACAGGTATGAGTGGATGAAATGATAAGTAAAGATACATTGGGTAAGTTTTCACACATCTGAGTGGATGAAATGGTAGGTAAAGGTATATTGGGTAAGTTTTCACACATCTGAGTGGATGAAATGGTAGGTAAAGATACATTGGGTAAGATTTCACAGATCTGAGTGGATGAAATGGTAAGTAAAGGTACATTGGGTAAATTTTCACACATCTGAGTGGATGAAATGGTAGGTAAAGATACATTGGGTAAGTTTTCACAGATCTGAGTGGATGAAATGGTAGGTAAAGGTACATTGGATAGGTTTTCACAGATCTGAGTGGATGAAATGGTAGGTAAAGATACATTGGGTAAGTTTTCACACATCTGAGTGGATGAAATGGTAGGTAAAGATACATTGGGTAAGTTTTCACAGATCTGAGTGGATGAAATGGTAGGTAAAGATACATTGGGTAAGTTTTCACATATCTGAGTGGATGAAATGGTAGGTAAAGATACATTGGGTAAATTTTAACAGATCTGAGTGGATGAAATGGTAGGTAAAGATACATTGGGTAAATTTTCACAGATCTGAGTGGATGAAATGGTAAGTAAAGGTACACTGGGTAAATTTTAACAGATCTGAGTGGATGAAATGGTAAGTAAAGCTACATCGGGTAAATTTTCACAGACCTGAGTGGATGAAATGGTAAGTTTTAACAGGTATGAGTGGATGAAATGATAAGTAAAGATACATTGGGTAAATTTTAACAGATCTGAGTGGATGAAATGGTAGGTAAAGATACATTGGGTAAGTTTTCACAGATCTGAGTGGATGAAATGGTAAGTAAAGGTACATTGGGTAAATTTTAACAGATCTGAGTGGATGAAATGGTAGGTAAAGATACATTGGGTAAATTTTAACAGATCTGAGTGGATGAAATGGTAGGTAAAGATACATTGGGTAAGTTTTCACAGATCTGAGTGGATGAAATGGTAAGTAAAGGTACATTGGGTAAATTTTAACAGATCTGAGTGGATGAAATGGTAAGTAAAGGTACACTGGGTAAATTTTAACAGATCTGAGTGGATGAAATGGTAAGTAAAGGTACATTGGGTAAATTTTAACAGATCTGAGTGGATGAAATGGTAAGTAAAGCTACATCGGGTAAATTTTCACAGACCTGAGTGGATGAAATGGTAAGTTTTAACAGGTATGAGTGGATGAAATGATAAGTAAAGATACATTGGGTAAGTTTTCACACATCTGAGTGGATGAAATGGTAGGTAAAGATACATTGGGTAAGTTTTCACAGATCTGAGTGGATGAAATGGTAGGTAAAGGTATATTGGGTAAGTTTTCACAGATCTGAGTGGATGAAATGGTAAGTAAAGGTACATTGGGTAAGTTTTCACAGATCTGAGTTGATGAAATGGTAAGTAAAGGTACATTGGGTAAGTTTTCACACATCTGAGTGGATGAAATGGTAGGTAAAGATACATTGGGTAAGTTTTCACAGATCTGAGTGGATGAAATGGTAAGTTTTAACAGGTATGAGTGGATGAAATGATAAGTAAAGATACATTGGGTAAGTTTTCACACATCTGAGTGGATGAAATGGTAGGTAAAGGTACATTGGGTAGGTTTTCACAGATCTGAGTGGATGAAATGGTAGGTAAAGGTATATTGGGTAAGTTTTCACAGATCTGAGTGGATGAAATGGTAAGTAAAGGTACATTGGGTAAGTTTTCACAGATCTGAGTTGATGAAATGGTAAGTAAAGGTACATTGGGTAAGTTTTCACACATCTGAGTGGATGAACTGGTAGGTAAAGATACATTGGGTAAGTTTTCACAGATCTGAGTGGATGAAATGGTAAGTAAAGGTACATTGGGTAAGTTTTCACAGATCTGAGTTGATGAAATGGTAAGTAAAGGTACATTGGGTAAGTTTTCACAGATCTGAGTGGATGAAATGGTAGGTAAAGGTATATTGGGTAAGTTTTCACAGATCTGAGTAGATGAAATGGAATTAAAAACAAACCAAAACACCTGTTGGATAGGTGGACAGATGTTGGTAGTTTCAGGGTTGAGGTGCACTATGTTTGTAACAGTGAATAATAGTTGTTATACACCAATTGCTTTTCCTTATCACATTGTAGTGTTTTAGAAACACAATGCTTGAAGAGCTTCCTGTTGGATTATACTAAAATAATCTTACTGCAATCTAAATAAATAATTTTTAACGAGTTAATGACTTCACTGTTGTAGGTTTAGCGCAAAAATCGAATCCCGGATTTTGCGTCGTAAATACGCTGACCCAGCGGAGAATGAAGAAAGCCCATGGAAGAAGATCTGGAAATGGTTGTTTTCATGAACCACATCAACTACATCCAGTGAAATCTCAAAATCTTTTTGTTTTTCTTTTCAAAATGTAAAGGAAAATAACTGCACATAACGTTCCTAAATCTGAGTTGAAAGGTTACAGAGAAGGCAGCTAGTTAACCACACCCACCGCCATCTTTAAGCTGTTCCTGTCTGAAAAAAAGTGTCATTTTACTACTACTCTTATATCACACCTACGGATCACAAGTACGGGACGTGTTTGAAATAATAATCAGTGATGTCGAGAAACCCACTTGTTGAGAAATATATATGCAAAAACGGTCATCGATGACCGAAGAAGGTCGAAACGTTGTTCCCTCTTCTATGTAAAATATTTTCTCAACCCAAACGAGCCGTTTATGCATATATATGGGACGTGTTTATTGCGGTAACAGGTGTCAAACTGAAAATTCTAAGATCCACAGTGAGCATTCCAACCAATAGGCCATACCTGCTTTAACTTACGACTCAGATGCTTTGTGTCTCCTAATGTCACAGCGGTATTTCTGCGGACTCACACCGCTAGAAACCAGGTTTCGATATTCCATTGTGAAGCTTTATGCTTCATTCCAAATAATAAATCAATGAGAAACAGCCCTGGTGGTTTGTTTTTATTATTGAAAGTGAAAACAAAGGTATGTTTCTGATATCAGAAGAGTTTTTTGTTATATTTTTCAAATCTACATTTAAAATATCTATCTATATATTTATATGCATACCTTAAAAATTATGTGCCTATTATCCATAACTTCTTTATATGAATCTGCCAGTGCGTTAAAAAAAACATTACACGTTTTAGATTTTTGATATATCAGAATGCTTTATTTTAGTCGTAATTAATATATATGTTTGAAAGCTTGGCACCTAGCAACGTTCGATCACATGATTCAAACAGCAACAAAATGTACCAGAGAAATCGTGTTGTTATATCAACTGTGATAACACTGAGAAACACTTAGGACCCTGCAAAATATATCTGTCAATTCATTTATTACAAATTTTGAACAAAGATTTACTTGAAATTAATATTAAACTTGCCTTGTACGTAGAAAATGAGCTTACATTTCTCGTTTGAAGAATTTTTCATGTTTTTCTTATCGAGGTGTTAATTCGAATTCAAAACTTTCAACGAGTGTAATAAGATATTGGAAAGTTGTTTAAAAAAATTAGCTGTCCATAGATGGCGCAACCTGTGTTGAAGAGCACAAATTACTTACAGTGCTCGCTTCCTCCCCTTTGTATTATTTGTTATCGTGCAGTGTGACATTTCCCCAGATTTCATAAAATGTTCCCTTAATAGGAGCATTACTAGGTGATGGGATTATTGTATTATGAAACCATAAAGCACAATTTACCATGGTATATATATTTATCGTTTCTAGTTTCAGCTGAGAGCAGACTTTACACATATTTTGTGATAATGTTTGTTTATATTTTACTAACAACAACAACAAAAAAAAAAACGCGTAAAACTCACTGTTATTAAGTTACTTAGATCCCTTTGGTGTCGTCTGTAAATCAGACATAATACATCAAAGGTTGTTTTTGGGTCAGCAGATACATTTGATAAGTGAATACAATAATATGTTTAAATGCAAACTTTAATATTTCTAACTTTATCAAACACTGTGTTTTAGGATCAGATAGCTTCCTTTCTTTGCGTCACAAAACACCAACCGATCAAACACTGTATTTTTTATATAATTCACAGTAGGCTACTTTATGACTTATCACATTTTCAACACTTATTTTTCTTAAACATGTCTGCTTTTTTGTTTCTTTCTCTTACAGTCTGGCATGACCAGATGGTTAGGGCACACGACTCACAATCTGAAGGTCACTGGTTGGAATCTCCGTTTCACCAAACATGATCGCTCTTTCAGCCGTGGGAGCTTTATAAACTTACGATCAATCCCACTATTCGTTGGCAAAAGAGTAGTCTAAGAGTTAGCGGTGGGTGATGATGACTAACTAACTGCGTTACTTCTACTTTTACACTACTAAGTTAGGGTTGGATAGCGCAGATAAACCTCGTGGAGCTTTTCCCGAAATTCAGACTGAAGTATCCTTTTCTTACTTACGCGGGATAAAGCGGTTTGCCCTTTGCATTGCATAAGCAAAGACTTTAAAAAATCAAAGTGATTAGATGAAGATATGAACATCAAAAACATGCCTGAACACTTCGTCATGATGTGATCATGGAGTGATTTTCATGTTAATAGATGATTCAATAAGACCCTCGGATCGTTTCATTTATCTGTGAACAAATTGTTCAGTTGTGAGGTAACCAGTAAGAAGAAAGTATATTTGCTGAATGGGCATCGTTGAAAACCAGAGACTAAATTCTACGACTGATGACCGTTTGACTGATGACCGTTTTCTAGTTTTGTATGTTGAATTATGTAACGACAAGTTACTATTGGCAAATTTAAGGCTGTGTGGGTCCAGGGGCTAATAACTTTTGTGGGCCCTACGTATCATGGAATTTTATGTAGAATAAAATTACCAATGTGTCCTCATTAAGTCCATGGGCCCCTCTACCCTCTACCTAAATACGCCACTGAAAGTTGCACCGGAATGTTTGGTAACATATCTTAAATTAATAACAATTCTAGCAACATTCTGAATGTTGTGGGCTATTGGTTCAGTGTACTTGTATTTACTACAGGTAAACATCACAGCCGCTGTTGTTTTATCAAGTGTTCCGGCCAGTACCGTGTTTGTCGGGCTGATGAACTCTGGAATGAGCGAAATGCGTCATCGACAATGATGGACACGACAGATGTGAAGTGGTTGGAATGGTTTTATTATACACTTTTCTAATTTTTGAAAATCTCTGAGAGAATAAACAAAGAATGCTGTGTTAAAAATTAAATATGTCTAATACTGATATTTTAGCGGGTGTTTTCTCGCTTTTAACTAATATTAAATAGTCTTCAACAGAAAAAAAAACAAACTTTTAAGTTCTGGGTTGCGTCTCCAAATATGCCGGCCCTTTTAGAGGTAGGGGCGTTATAACGTTACGGTTAATCCAAATTTGTAAGAACAAGCAGTCCAAGAAATAGCGGTGGGTGTTGTCGTCCAATCTAAATTAGAAACGGCGAGCGTGGATAGCCCTTGTGTATTTTTGCGCAAAATTCAAAAGAAAGCAAACCAAATAAACTACTAAAATGCCAATGGAATAAGTAAAACTATGTCTGCCAGTCAGTAAGTAGACACTTAAATCACGTCACATAAGGGACTCTTAACGTTGCAATTTCTACTGTCGTGAAGTCAGTGGAACGTACGCATGCTATGAATCACGAGTAAAATTAGACACTCGGTAGGCTACAACACAGCATGACACAATAGCCTTAAAAACAAGGAATAAACTATTTTGTACGTTTAATTTTTGAAACAGGACACCTCTGGGAGCCATCTGTTACATCTGATCTAATCCATCTGTTACATCTGATCTAATCCCTATTTCTTTTACCGCAAGTCTTAAATGTGATTTAGGTATCAAGTGTTATAAAAGAATAGAGCAGGCCTTCAACAACAAAAACGAAGCATGTATTATATCACTAGCTTTTATTAATTAGATTGGCTGAATTTGTTTGTTTGTTCGTTTTTGAATTTCGCGCAACTACACAAGGGTTCTCTCCGCTAGCCGTCCCTAATTTAACAGTATAAGACTAGAGGTAAGGCAGCTAGTCATCGCCACCCACCACCAACTCCTGGGCTACTCTTTTACTAACGAATAGTGGGATTTATCGTCACATTATAACGCCCCCACGGCTGAAAGGGCGAGCAAGTTTGGTGTGACGAGGATCCGAAACCTGGTAAGTTTGTAGACAAGTTGTTATCTTCGTTTTGTTAACTTTAGAATTAGAAAGAACAGGAATAATATTTGGAGAAATCTTTCTGCACTTGTTTTACAGTGTTCTCTGATCATTGTTTTATGTTTATAGTCAATAAAGTTTGTTTTTTTTTAACCTCAAGGCTGAAATTCTTTCACTAGAAAATTAACATTCGGTTCTCTCCAGTTGACAGCTACTCGTCAAGCAGATAGCTGTCCTAGAACCATTTTAACCAATTTTTGCAGTGAATAATGAATGATATTATTTGGTAATTAACAATAATAATAAGTGCTGAACAACATATACCGGATCTTAACAATACATGATGGCACTTAACAATATTTACGTTTCTGAAAAACAAACAAAAAACATATTATATTCGTAGCGACACAATGGTGACGTGCTACAATGAATTCACTATGCCATGTATGCAGCGGCGACATGAAGACTGGGTGAATGAATACCTGGCACGTGACATACAAGTAATATTCCGTAAAAAATTTACTAAATTTTCTTTAATATATTTAAAACAAATAATTTACGTAAATATTTCTTACTTGAAAAATACACACACAATCAAAATTACTTTTATTCGATTCAGGGTTCAAGCGCTACCTACCAATGGTTTACTAACAATCAACATATGTTTTTCTAAAGAAAATATGAATTTCTAGCTAAACGAAAATGTTCACTAGTACATCTTTAACCTATCATACGGCATAAAATATTATTCAAAGACAACATGGGCGTGTTAAGTTCACTGAGACTGTCTCATCCATTTTAAAATAAACAAGCAAATAATATGTGTTTGCGTGTTTTTCTTATACCAAAGCCACATCAGGCTATCTGCCGAACCCACCGAGTGGAATCAAACCTCTGGTTTTAGCGTTGTAAATCCGTAGACTTACTGCTGTACCAGCGGGCGCACAAACAAATAAAAACAACAACAACAACTAAATTCCATTACTAATTATTTCAAACAATAATTTATTTTCCCTTAAACTTCCTTGATTCATTACGTCCACCATATCTGAAGACAACGTATTCCAATGGTCAACCAGGCCCCGGCATGTCCAGGTGGGTTAAGGCGCTCGACTCGTAATCTGAGGGTCGCGGGTTCGAATCCCAGTCGCACCAAACATGCCCGCCCTTTCAGCCGTGGGGGCGTTATAATGTAACGGTCAATCCCACTATTCGTTGGTAAAAGAGTAGCCCAAGAGTTGGCAGTGGGTGGTGATGACTAGCTGCCTTCCCTCTAGTCTTACACTGCTAAATTAGGGACGGTTAGCGCAGATAGCCCTCGAGTAGCTTTGCGCGAAATTCAAAAACAAAACTACTTTACCCTTAAATATGAAAAAGATAATAGACCGCTATAATCAGTTCCATTAATAACATCTCGATCAGCTCCTCTCTAATTCTTCTTTCTTCAAGATAAAACCGTTTCAGAAATCTTAATAAGTTTTCCATCCCAGGCACCATAGTCCTTCTTTGAACCCTTTCTAGCAATTACATTCCTTTCTTAAGGTAAGGAATCCAGGACTGAATGCAATACTCCAAATGTGGCCTAACCAATGACCCATACAATGAAATTATAACCTCTTTAGACCTCTATTTAAAAGTAATTACAAACGTTTAAAAACATTATTTTGTTACACTTACAGTGTCTCTATTTTCGATTATATTTTATTGTTCCTGTTTTACTGAACTGTCAAAACGCTGTTTAACTAATATAAACAGATTGAAAGATTCAAGAAAACTTATGTTTATTCCTACAAGACAACTAATTTTTGTTTGATTATTTCGTCCTTTACACAAATATTATCAAGGAACGAAACTGTCTTTTTTTTTCACGAAGAGCGCCCTCTAGCAAATAAATATATATATAAATTAAATCACTGAAAGTATAGTTTAAAACAGTATCAAATAAATATTCCTACTCTAATGAAAAATATTGTTTGTTCTTTGTTTTGTTATTAAGCACAAAGCTATACAAGGAATTATCTGTGCTCTGCCAACCATGGATATTGGAATTCCACATCCAGCAGTGTCGGTCCGCAGACTGCGACTGAGGGGCCAAATGAAAGAGAACAAAGCAACACGCACACTGGATCTAATAATACGTTTGTATCAGTTTGTTTTGAATTTTGTGCAAGTGGGAATCGAACGCCTGATCTTAACATTGTAAATTCGAAGACTTACCACTGTCTATTTGAGACACACCCGCAAACTCTTGGGCTACCCTTTACCAACGAATAGTGGTTCTGATCATTGTATTATAACGCCTTCACGGGTGAAAGGGCGAGCATGTTTAGAGAGACGAGGATTCGAACCTGCGACTCTCATATTATGATTCGAGTACTTTAACCAGCAGGTCCACGTGTGCACAAGGAAAAAATGAGCAGCTAAGCCTATGGGAATAAAATACTTAAATAAGGAATAATAAAAACAAAAACCTGGTGTAAGTCTCGAAAGAAAAATTCATTCAAAAATATCCTTGAATGTGAAAACCAATACTGGCACGTTGTACGAATCGATAACTTTCTTATCATATAATGATTTTCTTCTTCCAATATTAAAGTTTGTTTGTTTTCTAATTTTGCGCATAGCTACACGAGGGCTATCTGCGCTAGCCGTCTCTAATTTAGCAGTTTAAGACTAGAGGGAAGGCAAGTAGTCATCACCACCCACTGACAATTCTTGGGCTACTCTTTTACCAACGAATAGTGGGATTGAAGGTCACATTATAACGCCCCTACGGCTGAAAGGCGAGTATGTTTGCTGCGACGGGAATTCGAACCCTCGACCCTCGGATTACGAGTCGAACGATTTAACCCACCTCGCCATGCCTTAATATTAAAGTTATATTTTTTTTACATTCTTACACCACTCTGTCTGTTGTAATTAAACTTATAAGGAATAATTAATTTCTGTTTCTATAGTAACAATGGTTTAAAACAACTATTTGAATTAACTCCTTCCTTCTTAGGCTTTTCGTAAAAATAAACGCAAGAAAACATACACACACACACACACACACACACACATATATATATATATATGTGACGTTTTTACGATAATTCTTCACGCTAAAGGTCGAGTCCTTCAGTGTTCAGATAAAATCTTTATTAATTTTTTTCTACTATTGTGGTATCCAACACTGGGACAGCGGTAAGTCTACGGCTTTACAGTGCTGAATTAAGGGGTTTGATTCTTCTCACAGCAAATAGCCCGATGTGGCTACTCTTGTGGATGAGTAGAAGGGCCAAATTTCTAAACAGTTCCAATTTCATGTTGATACAAATAGAAGACACACTTCGAATCTCTTTACGCCTGTACAGATGCTTACAATTAACCAAAATCCTGCGTTCACACACGGCGTTACACATCCCATATTGACTTCGAGGTGTACTCCCTCGATCTTCTTAATAAGAATAAACGCAGTGCAACTGCTAGAAGTGCACAAAAGATGCACATTTGTAAGAACACACCGCGAGGTTTAAAGTGTTTTAACGATTAAATATTAAAAGTTGTTAATTAAAACGGATACAGAAGACGAGCTTGTAAACAAGTATAATTAGTTCTGCTTTTGAAACAAATCATATATTGGCAGGGCGTGGCATCGTGATTAGCATGATTCTAGCGCTCATGGTTCGCAGTCTGTTGCCACAAAAATGCGATCCTCATTTTGGGACGGGTAAAGTGTTATAAGAACGACCATTAGGTTCTTCTAATTAATTAAAGTAGGCCAAGAGTTAGCGATGAGTGCTAGTGATTAATTGTCTTCTCTCTAATGTTTCGAAATTAGAGACGAATTTTGAGAAAAGCAAGACAAAGATATCAGATATATATTTTTTTAAAATCTGGAAATGTACCTTGTTGTTCTTGTTTTACTCATTGTTAGCACGAAATGTTTTTGAATATGTATTCAATATTTGGCATATTATGTATGTACATCGAATGGCCTGTATTCTGATACTGGGTTGAATCACTTTTCTCTTTAGGAACAGACTTTGGAAGGTGTATAAACTCGTCTTGTTTGACATGAACTAGTTCGTCCAAGGGTAGGGAGCTCCATTGTACTCCGAAATCCTAAAAACGTTAAATGAATTTTTGTTTTGTTTTATTTACTAGTTTCTTTTGTAATTTGCGCAAAACTACACTAGAGCTATTTGCATTAGCCGCAGATTTAGCAGCGAAAATCCAGGAGGAAGGCAGCTAGTTATTACCAGCCACCTCTAACTTTGGGAATCCTCTTTAAAAAGTGGCTGAAGTCGAGCACCCTAACCACCTGGTCATGCCGGGCCTAATGAAAAGGACATAGCATTCAAAGACGAGAACAAATACAGTTTAACTTTGCAAATGAAAATTCATTGACGTGTAATTAAGAAAATCTAATTAAGTAACTCATGAGGCATAGTAGAAAACTTCTCGGATGTTTGTTTTAGTTTCGAAGTTAAAGGTGTCGCTTTAGTGGAAAGCAAGGCAAGTACTTGCTATCTGAAGAAAAGGTGGCATTCTGAAATATTATAATTAACCTGTAATTTCTGTTTTCATTTGCCCCTCTCCTCCTTTTCTTTTTTTACTTTTTTCAGTCCTGTACTCAAGCCTATGCGCCATTCTACTTACTGCTTTGATTGGTCTTCACTCTGGATAAGAACAACCTGTCATTTTGTTAAGCACATCTTAATGGTATCCCCTTTTTCCATAATTTTTTTAAAGCAAGAAACTACAAATAATATCTAATAAGTAGGCATGAGTAGTATAGTCTAATGAACCACGTTCTGGATACGTCATTCATTCCAGTTTCAAAAGCGGTTGGACAATAATGGTAATTTGAGGGCTCGTCTTTTCATCTTTTTATTTTTCAGACCCCAAAAGTATGGTAAGGAATTGTGCACTGCTAAATGACGTCGAGAAAAGCTAAGCCTTCTATAAATATAAGGTTAAACGTTGCAGGTAGATAGATAATCTAAGTATCTCCAGGAACGTCACCATTTACTCTGTAGCCCCTTCAATAATTTTCCTTGTCGTTTACCGTCATTTACCTCCCGCAAATGTTTTCTTCATATGTTCATCCCTGATTGAAAGCTTATCAGATCTAGTCTTTTGACGGTACTTACGGTAGTTCCTATTGGATCGCCGTCAGTAGAAAACATTCCAGTATGTGAAAAAGGGGAGCACCCTGAGACGCATGAGAGGCAGGCAGTCCGGTCACTCTAGCCGTGGGTCACGCCACCTACTAACTAATGCCAAGAACCGCAGAACCGCCTGAAGATTTCAGTCGAGGCTACAAGTTCAAATGAAAGGTCAATATATATATTTAATGCTATGTTCATATCTGAAGTGTTTAAAATTTCATGTATTAATTAACCATTGTTTCTTTTTGATGAAGTAGATTTATCGGCACGAGATGTAGATTTTATTGGGGACTAAAGTAGACAGAAAAATAAAACAAATGACAATACAATAAGTGTACTAAATTTCAAGTCCTGGTTTCTTTTGAATTTGGCGCAAAGCTAGACGAGGGCTATCTGCGCTAGCTGTCCCTAATTTAGCAGTGTAGGACTAGAGGGAAGGCAACTAACTATCTTCATCCACCGCCAACTTTTGGGCTACTTTTTCACCAACGAATAGTGGGATTGACCGAAATATTATAACGCCTCCACGGCTGAAAGAGCGAACATGTTTGGTGCCACTAGGATTCGAACCTGCACCCCTCATATAACGAGTCGAACGCCTTAACCAACCTGGCTAGGCCGGGCCAGTTGCATCTGTAAAGTACAGGTATGTTAAAAATAATTCGGTTGCGATCCTTGAGCTATATTTGGTTACTATCGAGTGTTACTTTTAATTACTGTGATTTGTTAGTGTGTATTGATAAAAAGTCATAATATCTAATCAAAAATACTAGATGTGAAATGAAGGTGCGGCCAAAAAAGGATCGAGTGTACGACTTAAAGGAGCGAAAACAAAACTGATGACTAAACTGGTAGCCACACTTATAAGATTGATAAAACCTTTACATAAAATATTAATTCATTAGTCAATTAAGCCGTGCTTGGCTAAATCCTATTTTTGGTTGCACCTCTGTCGACCATAATATAACCTAATCAAAAACACCTTAGGCCAAGTGGTTAGGAAGCACAACTCGTAATGTGAGGGTCACGAATTAAAATCCCCTTCACACCAAACGTGTTCGTCCTTTCAGTTGTGGGGGCGTTATAACGTAACGGTCAATCCCGCTCTTCGTTGACAACAGAGTAGCCCAAAAGTTGGCGGTGGATGATGACAAGCTACTTTCTATCTTGTCTTACAAAACTAAATTAGGGAAGGCTGAATGAATATATAGAAATGGCTTGTTTGTTTTGAATTTCACGCAAAGCTACTCGGGGGCTGTCCGTCCGTAATTTAGCAGTGTAAAACTAGAGAGAAGGCAGCTAGTTATCACCATCCACCACCAATTCTTGGGCTACTCTTTTACCAACGAATAGTGGGATTGACAGTCACATTATCACACCCCCACGGCTGAAAGGGCGAGCATGTTCGGTGTTATGGGGATTCAAACCCGCGACCCTCAGATTACGAAGTCGAGTGCCTTAACCACCCAGCCATGTCGGGCCTAAAAGTGACTTATGATTCAAAAGTGAGGTGAAATAAACATACTACTGAAATGAAGAAAAAACGTGTGACAACGAACAAACAATACTAAAAGACTATCACATAAAAATCACATAAAATTTATGAACAATATGTTTGTTTCAAATTTCGGACCTTCGGACTTTATGACATTTCTGAATGTCAGGTTGTAATGTATCTGAAGTATATGGAGAAACAACATAGGAAAGATGGCTACTCGTCGAAGACAGAGTGGTTTAGTTAGGAACAGATTTTCTTGATGTTTCAACATTTCTGCCCAGTTAAATAAATTAATATTTGCACACACATTCACAGTTCGGAGAACACATTCTAAAATGATGGAATCCGAAACAAACTTTTATGTTAATTAAAACTGCTGGCCCTTGCCTGTTTAATAGTACAAACTCAATGACAATTGCGCATGCGCCTGACAGTTGACGTGACGTACTTTTGAAATGGGTTGTGTGACAACGGAGTGGGCGAAGATTAACGCCAAATATAAATTATCTGAAGCCTAATATATTTGATCGTTGATGCGAAATAATTCCTCAAATCGTTTCTAGACCAGTTTTCAAGGATACCAATTTGAAGAAGTCACGTCTTTGTAATGTCTCTTGTCATCTCAATATTGGGATTGTAAATTATGTCAAAAAGCTCATCTACAGCATTGGTAATGGTTAAAGAAGTAAATGAGCAGTCTTTGTGTTGGCGAAGAAACGCCGTCTAACGTATTTTTTCTTAAGTTTAACGTTAAGAATTCAGGTTCCACAGAACAAAGGGAACAGTGCAGAATTGATGTAGGTCATTAACCTAATTAACTGCTTACTTGTGTTTGTTTTTCTTATAGCAAAGCCACGTTGGGTTATCTGTTGAGTCCACCGAGAGGAATCGAACCCCTGATTTTAGCGTTGTAAATCCATAGACTTACCGCTGTACCAGCGGGGGATCACACTTGTAAGACACGGTTCTTTGTTATTTAAAAGTTCATATCCAAATATTTTATAGATTGTTGTTGTTGTTTTGAATTAAGCACAAAGCTACACAATGGGCTATCTGTGCTCTGCCCACCATGGGTATGAAACCCGGATTTTAGCGTTGTAAGTCCGCAGACATACCGCTGAGCCACTGGGGGACGTATTTTATAGAAAGCAATTTTGTTTGTTTGTTTTCTTTGAATTTCGCGCAAAGTTACATGAGGGCTATCTGCACTAGCCATCCCTAAGTTAGCAGTGTAAGACTAGAGGGAAGGCAGCTAGACATAACCACCCACCGCCAACTCTTGGGCTACTCTTTTACCAACGATTAGCGGGATTGACCGTCACATTATAATGCCCCAGCTGAAAAAGCGATCATGTTTGGTGTAACGCGGATTAGAACCCGCGATCTTCGGACTACGAGTCTAGTGCCTTAACCACTTGGCCATGCCGGGGCCTCATTTTGTTGGAAGATGTATTGAAGTGATAAGAAAAGGAAAAGCGAATTTCCTCAGTAATCGTATACACATTATAATCTCTCTTATTAACTAACTACCTTAGCCCTGTAAGAGATTTGGAATAACTTATTCCTGCTTACATCGTAAGAGCTGTTGTTAAGCGATTTTTCTAACATAAGTAACATGTAAACTAAGTCTGTGTTATCCCAGTCAGTCTACGGAGCCACTTGCAAATATAATATTTAATGTGTGGTTCATATTGTACATGTTTATTTTTTGCTTTCATATACTAGCACTTATTAATATGTACTGTTATCACAACAATAATATATACATCGGTTCCTCTAAGTGATGTCGTGTTTTTTATTCTGACATGAACAAACACGGATACACTCCATCTTCGCCATCTCAGAAACTTATTCTTAGATTCAAGGAGTGGGAATATAACAATAAGTTTGTCTGTTTGTAGTTAAGCACAAAGCCACAGAATGGGCTATTTGTGCTCTGCCCACCAGGGGTATCGAAACCCGCGTTTTAGCGGTGTGAGTCTACAGACATTCCACTGTGCTACTGGGGTGCATGAATATAGATCACAGCTACGAACACATAACATTATAGGTAGCTGTTGTTACAGAACGATATAGAACTTAACTGGAAACGAAGACATTTACCATACATTACATCATATAACGTGTGACGACACACTTGTCCATTACTGTAACGAAATGATGTTTTATAAAGAACAGATTTCCAGTGGCTCTTTGAAATTTTATGTCTCAATAATGAAGGCTTGGCACGTAGATAGTAAGAGCAAATATGTTTTATTATAATTTTACAGCTTTCGCAGTGAAGAAAGATTAGTTTTTAGAGCAGGTTCGATGTTTCGATCATTACTAAATACACACAATTTACAGTTAGGAGCGTTTCAGTGTTTAAATCAACATTTAACAATATTTAAATTCTGGAACTGATTCTACTTACTTATTTACGTAACTAATTTAATAATTTGTAAACATTCACACGGATTGATACATACAAGAATAAGTAACATCAACCAGCTCTTAAATGTAAAAATATTTTTGGATTTTAATGTTGATGTTTTGGTTTGTTTTGAATTTTGCGCAAAGCTACTCTAGAGCTATCTGTGTTAGCCGTCTCCAGTTTAGCAGTGTAAGACTAGAGGGAAGGCAGCCAGACATCACCACCCACCTCCAGCTCTTGGGCGACTCTTTTACCAACGAATAGTAGGATTGACTGTGATATTATAATGTCTCCACGGCTGAAATGGCAAGTATGTTTACTGTGACGGGGATTCGAACTCGCGACCCTCGGATAGCGACTCGAGTGGCCTAAACCACCTGACCATGCCGGGCCTAATTATGATGTAAACACTGAAACTTTTCTTACTGTAAAACTTGTGTACTCGATGATGATCGAACCAGTGATCAAAACGTCTTAGACCTGTAATGAAAACTGATCTTACTCATTCCAACCAGTGATCAAAACGTCTTAGACCTGTAATGAAAACTGATCTTACTCATTCCAACCAGTGATCAAAACGTCTTAGATCTGTAATGAAAACTGATCTTACTCATTCCAACCAGTGATCAAAACGTCTTAGATCTGTAATGAAAACTGATCTTATTCATTCCAACCAGTGATCAAAACGTCTTAGACCTGTAATGAAAACTGATCTTACTCATTCCAAACAGTGATCAAAACGTCTTAGACCTGTAATGAAAACTGATCTTACTCATTCCAACCAGTGATCAAAACGTCTTAGATCTGTAATGAAAACTGATCTTACTCATTCCAACCAGTGATCAAAACGTCTTTATTCTGTAATGAAAACTGATCTTACTCAATCCAACCAGTGATCAAAACGTCTTAGACCTGTAATGAAAACTGATCTTACTCAATCCAACCAGTGATCAAAACGTCTTAGACCTGTAATGAAAACTGATCTTACTCATTCCAACCAGTGATCAAAACGTCTTAGACCTGTAATGAAAACTGATCTTACTCATTCCAAACAGTGATCAAAACGTCTTAGACCTGTAATGAAAACTGATCTTACTCATTCCAACCAGTGATCAAAACGTCTTAGACCTGTAATGAAAACTGATCTTACTCATTCCAACCAGTGATCAAAACGTCTTAGACCTGTAATGAAAACTGATCTTACTCATTCCAACCAGTGATCAAAACGTCTTAGACCTGTAATGAAAACTGATCTTACTCATTCCAACCAGTGATCAAAACGTCTTAGACCTGTAATGAAAACTGATCTTACTCATTCCAAACAGTGATCAAAACGTCTTAGACCTGTAATAAAAACTAATCTTACTTATTCCTAAGGCTGTAAATTATAATAAAAAATATACTCTATCAGTAAGCAAACTCGAAATGAAAATATATCAAATGGTCATTGGCCAATCATTTGTAATGTCTTTTGAAACTGTAGACAAACAAAAAAGTTTTGCACGTCTCCCCTTCAAGTAAAACGGTACAATGTACTAGTTATATAGAAATTGTACCTCGAAGAACAACTTGAGTTGTGAGACAAGAATATGAAAGAGTTGTAACTCAAGGAGACATGTTGGATAGAGGGAGTGGGTGTAGCAGTCACATGTCTTCCGAGCTCAATAACCCCAGCAACAGAAAAAGCAAAGTCAAAGTTTATTTCATTATGTCATCCTTGGTGAGGTCTCGTTTTGTAAACTATAATGTACAACATTAAGTTAACATCTATATTCAAACACCCTTTTAATGTCTATTCCAAAAAACAAAGAAAAGGCCACGTCGCTCATGTTACAGATCTAGACATTCATATACAATTCTTGTTTTATTTCGTTTATTGATTATCATAAACATTTTTATCTCTCCTTTTCTAATTGGTGTAATTGTTTAATATGGAAAACATAATTTATTCGATGGAACAGATTTTTTTTTACACCATATAAGACCTCTAATAATTAAGGTCAAGGTCCTTTTCTTTAATGATTACCGTACCTGTTGGACGGATAATAATTATAGTCCAGGTCCTTTTCTTTAATGATTGCCTTACCTGTTGGACCGATAAAATTAAGGTCCACGACCGTTTCTTTAATGATTACCTTACCTGTTGGACGGATAATCCAGGTCCTTTTCTTTAATAGTAACAGTGTTTTCCGCTCCTTATGTTCTTTTACCCTGGTAAGTGAGCGGTGATTTTCCGACTTACAATACTAAAATTGCCGGTTGAATTCCTCCAATGTTGATAGAAGGCAGAAAGCTCATTGTGAAGGTTTGGGCTAAAACGACAACAACCTTATCGTTTCTTACTACACTTATTTTGAGTGAGATATAATCAATCATTAATACAAAGGAAATACAGTTTAGTTTGAGTTAGATGTAACTGGGGAGTAATACAAAAGAAACAAACAAACTCGAAACGTTTTCCAAGTCCGTTTCACGTTACGAACATGAAGTACAACACATGAAGATTATCAAATGTAATAATACACTAAAAAATTAATACTCGCTTCTAATAAAAGCACGCTATCTGTCTTCCTAGATTTGACTTAAACATGTATACATAGTAATAAACATAGCGAATTAAATGTAGTACTTAACCACATTACTTATAACGATCGAAGTACATTGTCACTAACAGTTAGAAAGCATTAGTTTTTAATATGTTATTGTTTCCTATAGAAAATAATTCCATAGTAATCTCGATGCTATAAGTTCTGACTGTACTGTAGTTCCGTAAAACAAATGTTTTCTTACACCCGACCACTGTGGCTCAGTGTAAAACTGAGAACGCTAAAAACTGGGTTTCGATACCCGCGGTGGGCAGAACAAAGGTTGCCCATTGCATATTTCTGTGCTTTACAACAACAACAAAAAAAAAAAAAAAAAACAGATTGTTTGGTTTGTTGGTGTTAATCGAAAAGCTACAGAATGAGCTGTCAGTGTTGTGCGCACCACGGGTATCGAAACTCAGTTTTTGATGTTGTAAGCCTACAAACTTACCGCTTAGGGGGAGGGAGCAAATATATTAAGAAGTAGATTTATTTCACTCGAAATAATTTTAGTTTTTTTTTTTCTGATCATGTATCTTGGAAAATTCATATTAGACTCCTTATTTTATATTTTAATAAACTAGATACAAGCACACTAGTGTTCCGGTGGGTCAACGGTAAGTCTAAGAACTAACAACTCTAAAATCAGAGGTTTGAATATCTTTGGTGAACAGAGCTCAACTGACCCCTTGAGTAAGCTTTTTGCTAAATGTAACAACATGCCCCTAGTCCGTGAGAAAACAGTTCCATTTCATCGCTTTAATAACTGTGAATATTTTAAGGTAATCGCAATAATGAAAACAAAACATTTATAACACTATAATTTGGTCTCACGTTTGTTATAAATTTACTGTTAGTTTTCATTTTTAGCACTTTAAACTTAATTTGCATACCTTACCACTTGTGTCATTCTTATCATACTGCGGACCGGCATGGCCAGATGGGTTAAAGCGTTCGACTCGTAATCCGAGGGACGAGGGTTCGAATCTCCGTCGCACCAAACATGCTCGCCCTTTCAGCCGTATGGGCGTTATAAGGTGACCTTCAATTCCACTATTCCTTGGTAAAAGAGTAACCCAAGAGTTAGCGGTGGGTGGTGATGACTAGCTGCCTTCCCTTTTGTCTTACACTACTAAATTAGGAACGACTAGCGCAGATAGCCGTCGTGCAGCTTTGCGTGAAATTCAAAAACAAATAAACAAACTGATTATACTTCATGTGTAATATGCTGCTTATTTTGAAGATTTGAGAGGATTGCTGATATTTTAAAGCTGAAGACTCTAACTTAACCATGAGAGAGGGGAAGCAGCTTCCCCCCCCACATTTTCGGAAAAATTGTTCCTAGATTTTACAAAAACAACTAGAAAATACAGAATAAACTCAACGTACTTTATTTAAACCAGGTCTTATCAAGTCGGTTTGGATACAAAAGACATAGTGGTGTTCGAGGCGCTATTTTTATTATCAGCTTCTTAAAAATCGACTCTTTCGATGTGAAATATATATGTTAGTGAAACGTAATAGATATTTTTACTTCTATAAAAATATCGTTTACTGAGAGGCTAGAAAAATGGCAACCTTTAAAATCCTCTGATATAATCGTTACTAAACTAGTGTATTGACGGAGCTAACGTGCAGAGAGTATTTTTGTTTCGATAACGGGATGTAAACCATGGATTTCCAGAATCACGGCCCGGCATGGCCAAGCGTGTTAAGGCGTGCGACTCGTAATCTGAGGGTCGCGGGTTCGCATCCCCGTCGCGCCAAACATGTTCCCTCTTTCAGCCGTGTGGGCGTTATAAGTTACGGTCAATCCCACTATTCGTTGGTAAAAGAGTAGCCCAAGAGTTGGCGGTGGGTGGTGATGACTAGCTGCCTTCCCTCTAGTCTTACACTGCTAAATTAGGGACGGCTAGCACAGATAGCCCTCGAGTAGCTTTGTGCGAAGTTCCTAAAACAAACAAACAAACAAACAAACAAACAATCCAGAATCACAATTGAGGCACAGACAAATTTTAAAATACTGAAATTTCATGAACATAAATTTAAAGACGTTTGTAATATTATTTAAATATAAAGAAAGGGCTGAGCATCTAATAAAACTATATTTGTATTTAAAAGATTTTAATAGAAATATAGACACACATACAAACGTCACCTAGAGAGTCACTGAGATATGTATATAAACCAGTTCGTGAAACGCTATGATTCAATTACTTATCTTCTGAACTTTAAACTTGCATGTACTAGTTATTGTTACTGAGAGATGTTCTGTGAACGATACAACAGTGATTCCCAAAACGTGGGGCGCGCCACAATAGTTCAGTAATGAAAAAATACGCGTTTTACTATAATTTTCATTACTACAACACATATAGTATTTTCGTGCGTGTCCATGTATTACATCTCGTCAATTAACTCACTCTTTCATTCATTAAAAACAAAACAGATAGGGGTGAGGCACGTAAGAGACCATATTTATTAAAAGGGGCGTGGATGACAAAATGTTTGGGAAAAGGTGCAATAAGATAATATGTTTTGGTTATTTCAGTCTAGTTTTAAGATCGAATTGCCCACTTAAACTTTTTTCTTAAGTCATAACAAGCATTAAAAAAAACTAACTAAAATATTAAATGATGATTCGGTTATGTCTCCGAGGATATGTAATTTCAAAATCATGAGTGATCGCGATTAGGTTTGGTTTGAATTTCGCGTAAAGCTACTCGAGGGCTATCTGCGCTAGTCGTCCCTAATTTTGCAGTGTAAGACTAGAGGGAAGGCAGTTTTAGTCATCACCACCCTCCACCTTAGTCATTACCATCCTCTACCAAATTTTGGGCTACTCTTTTATCAACAAATAGTGGGATTTACTGTTACATTATAATGTCCCAAGGGGATTCGAACCCGCGACCCTCATATTACGAGTCGAGTGCCTTTACCATCTAGACATGCCGGGCCATCGCGATTAGGAAATGATATTAAATGTTAAAATATTATAATATACTGTACAACACATTTCACCACTTATTTAAGTATGAGAGAAGAATTTTCTAACAGAGCAAAAAAAAACAAAACATAAAAAAACACATTGCGCATTCGAACCACGTATCATATTAATGAAGAATCTTAAAACAAGCTAATAATCCAAAACATAGACATTTGTTCCTTTAAGCCTAGTCTACCGTAGTTCTCCTACTTATTAATTACATACAACTGAGGGTTAATTATGACGGATTTTCACTGTTTAAAAAACTAATCTTGTCCAAATAAGCTTGGGGCATATCATTCACCGTCGCCATTGAAAACACTAATTAACATGCGTAGGCTTTAACTAGACCGCCAACTTGCTAAAGAACGATTTCACTCACGCGTCGATTTCACGTTCAGTTATTAAAAAGTGCGCGCATATGCGCCCCTGACGACAGGAAATTAATAGTTTCCTTCACCTGCACATTAATGACAACGGTAACCAATAGTCGTGCATTTAGTTTTTTGTCGGTTTTCTTTTGTTTTTGAAGAAACATTTTGCAAATTTACGTTGGTTTATTGAAGTTTAATTAAATCGTGTGTATAAAAACAACGACAACGCTAATATATTATTTAAATTCGTTTAGGTGTCTCATTTCAGTTTGACCGAGTTTCAACTATTACTTAACGATATAAAATGAATCTTTACTGTTAACGTTCCAGTAAACACAATACGTAACAGTATTGAAGTTTTTTAAAATAAACCATCATATTGTTTCACGTGTTAACGTTCCCCGCTGGTACAACGCTAAAATGAGGGGTTCGCTTCTCCTCTGTGAGCTTAGCAGATAGTGCGATGTGGCTTTGCTATAAGAAAACATACACACACTTGTTAATATTTTTTATATATAACATTTTGTTAGTAGAAAATCACAAAGAGCTATACAATGACGTGTGCTCTGACGACGTAGGGTATAGAAACCCAATATTTAGCGTCAGAAGTCCGAAAACCAACCGCTGCGCCAATGGAGGGGGGCTATTTTCTACGAAAGAGATTTTTCGGTTGAAATTCGGCTCTTGAGTGCAGTATTTATATCGTATCTCACGTTTATTATTATTTTAAATTTTTTGCATACGGAAGCTCAACGGTAAGTCCGAGGGCTTATAACACTAACAACTGGATATCGATACCTGCGGTTGCCAGAACACAGACAGTCCATTTTTAATTTAGCGCATAAAAGCAAAGAAAAAACAAAATGTTTGCTCTACAAAGCATAAAAATAAATGATTGATTGCCAAAAGTGTTAAAGAAAATCTATGTTGATCCGTTTCTGCACAAGAAAGAACTTTCTCAACTGTAAGTGTACAGTGTAGTTTCTTATAACTAGTCATTTTAAAATATATAATATAGCATCTCCCAAATAGCCATTTTTAAACATATATTTCGTAGTGTCACCATTGTTGCACTTTTCTAATTATGTTATTATTATATCCTAAATGGTTATTTTACTTTTTATATAATGAAGTGTCTCCAACTGGTGGTTGAGCGTCGACAAACGCTGTTGGTCGGAGTTTTCTATCTGCAAGCTACCAGTCACGGAATCGAAGCCCATCATTGAACGTGCTCGCCCTTTCGGTCACGAGGTTGTTATAATATAACAGTCAATTCCACTATTCATTCGTAAAGAGTAGCCTTTTCTTCAGTCTAACAAACACGACAATGAATGTACTTTGTTCATATAAGTTGCTGTTTTGACGATTCATTCACCACAACTTATTGTTACGGTTCCTCGTATCTCAGCGTAGTATTATTTAACTTCACACAAAGTTATAGAGATGTGAGATCTCTGCCAGTCTGTTCCAGATGAGATAAAGTAAAACCTGATCCGTTGTCAACCTACGGTTGGAATCTTAGAAATGAATAGATATTATGAAAGTTAAGTCTCAGTGTATACCGAACATATAAACTATATCACGACTGTGATATGGTCTGGTTTGTTTTGATTTCGCGCAAAGCTACACGAGGGCTATCTGCGCTAGCCATCCATAATTTAGCAGTTTAAGACTAGAGGGAAGGCAACTAGTCATCACCACCCACCGCCAACTCTTGGGCTACTCTTTTACTATTGAGTAGTGGGATTAACCGTCACATTATAACGTCCCACGGCTGAAAAAGCGATCATGCCGGGCCTTCACGACTGTCTTTTCAGTATCTTATTTTAAATAATAAAACTAAGATGGAAAACTAAGTTTTTCGAAAATATACTCCATATTATCATTGATTTTTGTGGCAGTTCAATATCAAGATATTTCGCAGATTTCAGTGATATTCTGTTTCGCTTGTTCTCGAATTAAAAATAAAATTATTTCACGAATGTATTCAGTTAGCAGATGTATGGATATTTATTCGGTCTTCAACACCTTACTTTTGGTGGTTTGAGATTATTTTTGGCACCAGTTAATGGTAACGTAATAAACATATTGTTTCTTTGAAGTGAATTACCTACCCCTCCCCCCACTGGCACAGCGGTATGTATGCAGACTTACAACGCTAGAAATCGCGTTTCGATATATTTGATGGGCAGAGCACAGATAGCCCATTGTAGAGTTTTGTGCTTAATTACAAATAAACTGGCCCGGCTTGGCCAGGTGGGTTAAGGCTTTCGACTCGTAATCTGAGGGTTGCGCGTTCGAATCCCCATCGCACCGAACATGCTCACCCTTTTAGCCGTGGGGACGTTATAACGATACTGTCAATCCAACTATTCTTTGGTAAAAGAGTGGCTCAAAAGTTGACGGTGGGTGGTGATGACTAGCTGCCTTTCCTCTTGTCTTACACTGCAAACATAGGGACGGCTAGCGCAGATACCCCTTGTGTAGCTTTGTGCGAAAATCAAAACTAACAAACAAATGAACTAACAGTGATTTACCATAACGTGTTTATAACAGTCAAAGAAACAGCTTATGTTGTTGGTACAAATTAATATTTTATGAATAAGATTCTTCCATGTTCTTAAATAAAGAGCCACATATCTGTAGTTCGAATTATTACTCTTAAAGAAAAAAGATAATGTATTGTTATTATTGACATAATTTAAAATGACTTCATATCTTTGGTCTGAGGTGGTAAGCAAGGCCAGTGTGTAATTTTCGAGTGTCTTTACTTATTAAAGCATTAAATCAGAAAGTGGTAAGTCTAGGGACTTATATCACCGGGTTTCGATGTCCAAGTGGGGGATACAATAGAGATATTTCATTGTATTACTTAGTGTTAATAAAAACAAGTAAAGACACTAAATTATTTTATGTTCAAAATTAATGTGTCCATTCTCTGTGTGAGTCATGAGTTAAGCCTAACTTGTTTGAAGTTCTGCTGCAGCAGACGTGTTTTAGAAATATATATGCTAAAACGGCTCGTTTGGGTTGAGAAAATATTTTACATAGAAGAGCGAACAACGTTTCGACCTTCTTCGGTCATCGTCAGGTTCACAAAGAAAGAGGTAACTGACCGGAAGCTGACCACATGTTTGGAAGGGGTTGTGTAATTGAGTGTCGGAATGTAGAGGGCGGTATTAGATGTTTGAATATATAATTTTATTTATTATATTAATATAGGTATAAAGGCGTTCCTTTGTATTGGTTTATTTTGGGTTTAAGTAGTTGTATAAGTAAGGCTTCTTTAATTTTGCTTTTGTTTATGCTTGTTTCTTTATTTAGCATTTGAGTGCCAGTCACCTCTTTCTTTGTGAACCTGACGATGACCGAAGAAGGTCGAAACGTTGTTCGCTCTTCTATGTAAAATATTTTCTCAACCCAAACGAGCCGTTTTTGCATATATATTTCTCTACAAGTGGGTTTTCTCGACATCACAAACGTGTTTTAGATTTCGTGTTACATCCAGAAAACTTATAGTGTAGGACTTTTTTTTTAGCGAAAACTACGTCATATAGTTTGGTATATTTTTGCCATCTTCAGCTGGTTTACTTATGATTTAAGGAACTATGATATCCAGTAAGGGTATTTGAATACATAGATAAACATCACATGTGGGATACTGAAACAACAATGTGATTTTAAACGTGAACGTAAATTCCTTTGTCAGGTATCGTCAAATCACTCCAGCCAAACATCTTTAGTTTCAACTATTCTATGTATTGTAGTTTTATCGTACACAAAATACTCAAAGTTAAAAAGCAGAACGCTTTACTCACAGTTGACTAAAACCTATCAACCATATCGTGCAGAAACCGCTAGTTAGTGCATCCGGGCTATTTCTGTTGTCCATATGGATCTCTTGAATGTTACGATGTTCGATTCTGACGCATGCAAAACATTGAGATTGATAAAAATTCAGGAGACAGAGAGAGTTTTAATTGATTGAAATTGAACACAAAACTACACAACGGACTTTGTTTGTTCTGCCCACCACGGGTATCGAAATCTAGTTTCTAGCGATGTGAGTCTGCAGACATACTGCTATGCCACTAGGGGGCTACAGAGAGAGAAATGTAAATTTCTTTATAAGCCCAACTCAAGCAGCGTTCGATAAGGTAGTCGTTAATTCGATAGGAAATAATCTATAATTAATAATCGAGTCTTTTCAATACATTATGTGAAAGGAGATTGAGATTTTTGCTACTACAGAGGGCGAGAAAAGAATCGTTTTATATAAAACAGCTTTATTCCGAGTGCACGTGACAAACCACGCCCACCAATCGTCAAACAAAAACAAGTTTTTTTTTTTATATTACACGAAAGAAACAGCTGGACTACGAAGTTAGAATTTGTATGATATATCTCGCGGCCATATTTTGTTTTTCTCTTTCTTTTCGTTTTGCCCCTTCGCCCTCATGTCACTAGGTATAACGGAGTTTCTTGATAAATATCTTTCCGAGGCCTCGTCAACTTGCTGTTTTGCCAAACGCCCTCTGGTGTACGTAATGGAAGGCTGTCATCCTTTAAAGTTCAATACGTCTTTTGCGGGACCTAAGCCTGAGTGTAATTTTGACAGCAACGTAAAATATTGAGACTCTTAGCGTGAATTATGGTGTTAAAATGAACAGTTGGTAGTTAGTTTCATGAGCACATAACCGGATTAACCATATCCAAAAGTTTCGTGCGAATTTCGCGCAAAGCTACACGAGAACTACCTGCGCTAGCCGTTCCTAATTTAGCAGTGTAAGACTAGAGGGAAGCCAGGTGGTCATCATTATCTACCGCCGACTTTTGGGTTACTCTTTTACCGACGAATTGTAGGATTAACCGTCATATTATAATGCCCTCACGACTGAAAGGGCGAACATGTTTTGTGTGACTGGGATTCGAACCCGTCATTCTGGAATTACGAGTGAAGTGTCTTAACCACATGGCCATCCTGGATCTTCCTCTGTGTATGTAATAAGATGTGTAGGAAGTAAGTAGACGTGTGTGTAAGTAAGTACGTGTTAGCTGTGAATAATTTACATTACGAATATGACAAAAATGATAAAATTGTGCATAAGTTTCAATCATAATAAGGGTTTATTTTGTTTCTACAAACAATGCAGGGCTTATAATCAAGATTCAATACCTGCAACTTTGCGCTCAAATTCGAAGAAACTAACTATACGTTGGCTGTAATGATTTATTTTCATTATAACCCGTTTCTAATAGACAGAAGAACAAACGAATGTTATGTATTTAAAGGTACTCTAGAAGTTAAGAGAATCTTGAATACTGTAAAATATAGGATATTAAAATAATATTATATTTCTAGCAATGCTTTAAAAGAAACAGTGGTATCGAGGGGTACTGAAACCCAGTTTGTAGCGTTATGAAAAACAACATACTCCGTGAGTGTAATAATTCGATTCTTTAAAGTGGTGTTGGTAACAGGAAGTGGTTTACATGGACATTAGCCTCCCTCCCTAAGTGGCATAGCTGTATTTTTGTCGACTTAACGACGTTAGATTCCATGTTTCGATACTCGTGGTGGGCAGAGCATTGTGTTAAGTTTCAGACAAACATACGTGTACACTATATATCTAAAGTACATTGAAAACGGTACAGTCAACAAGCTTATGGTATGCAATCTTCATTAATGATTTCTTTTATTTCGTAGCTACTAAGGAAGACAACCAGTAAATCATCCTCACTAGGGGACTGACTGTCATTCTTATTATTCATATATAGCTTAAAGTTCGGAAAATATTTTGTGGTATTTAAAGGTACTCTAGAAGTTAAGAGAATCTTGAATACTGTAAAATATAGGATATTAAAATAATATTATATTTCTAGCAATGTTTTAAAAGAAACAGTGGTATTTTGTGGTATCGCAAGGATTTGAACCCGGCTCGTCATCTCTAAAATCAACAGCTGTGCCACATGGATAACCCGCTCCACCTTAATTCAAGGCTCTAGTTAGTGGAATGGTGAAATATTGATAAATTTCAAAACATAAAATATAAAACAACCATGAAAACACCAGACAAAAACTTATGGAAGGTGATGGTAGTGGTGGAGAGCAGCCATTTTACGGATGACCCCGAAACTAACGACAAAATAAACAGTTGGAGACAAAGGTGATATAATAAAGCTACGATGTTCCTCTCAAAAACTCTTTTTCTTCCTCTCACGTTCACTCACTCCCTATCTGCATTTTTTTTAAAGAAAATCATTATAAAAACGCAACAACAGCTATTCTGAATTAGAGGAAACACCGCTGTTTAAAGTTTTGAAAATACTGGCTTAAACTATATGGATAAAGTGATGATTTGGTTAAAGATAGGATGTTCTTCCGTAGAAAAAAAAAATTACCCGTCATCCTCCACTTCCATAATTTTTCGAGCTACCTTTGACAAGTGTTAACAGAGCACGTTACACTTTCTTGATATTTCGACCATTTATCACTGTCCAAAGCACGTGGCCACGCTTGTCGTGTGCGTTTCAAGGAAATGTGTCAAGATAAATGAGACGTTAGAACGATTAAAAACATATTATTTTTCTTTATATATCTTTTTATATCTATTATATCTTTTTATTGCCGAGTTAAATAGCTAGAACTATGTCAGACCATTTACGTTTGTAACCATTACTCAATTAAGGTGTGAAAATGTGTGAATTCCAAATCGAATTGAAAGTCGCGTAAGTAGTTCGTGAAAATAAAACAAAAATGAAACTGTTAAAGAGAGGTACGGAAATGATGATATAGAACTTAAGAAGTACAGGTCCAAGACTTTGGGCAGAAAAACTGGACTCGGTCAAAATGTCAGAGTTTTGAAAAGAACAACTGGAAACGTAAAACCTCTCGACGTTTCTTCGCGACGGATAATTTAAATAACGAAATTGTTTACTTGTTTGACGTCCCGACAAATTCAGGTGGTTCGAGCGCTCGACTCGCAATTAGAGGATCGCGAGATCGAATCCCTGTCACACCAAACATTTTCGTCCTTTCAGCGGTGGGAGTGTTATAAAGTTACGGTCAATCCCATTATTCGTTAGTAAAATAGTAGCCCAAGAGTTGTCAGTGGGTGGTGACGACTAGCTGCCTTCCCTCTAGTCTTACATTGTTAAATTAGAGACGGTTAGCGCAGATAGCCCTCGTGTAGCTTTTCGCGAAATTACAAAACAAACAAACTTGCTTCAGAGCTGAGTTCCGACTGTGACGAGCGACTTTCTAAATTATCCAAACTTAATTTGTCTACAGAGCAGGTTTAAGAGTAACGCTTAGGAAAAAAAAAAAAAATTTTCTAACAGCCACTTTTATGACACACTACAAGCTGACTCCCATCAGCTCAACGATTTTTAGTTGATAACGTTAAAAATATGGTTTCATAAGTACTTTATAGATAACTTATCGTGTTGTTGTGCACATAACATTAAAAAAGCGAAAACGGTTAGTGAAGTAAGAGAAAAATGGAACAGGCCAGTTAATAATCCTTCTATCCACCCACTTTCAGTACGATACAATACAATCCATTATGACGTATCATAGTCCGTTACGTTTGGATCGTTCTGTATAAATAAGAGATACAGCAGGTCCAGCATGGCCAGGTAGGTTAAGGCGTTCGACTCGTAATCTGAGGGTCGCGGGTTTGAATCCTCGTCGAACCAAACATGCTCGCTCTTTCAGCCGTGAGGGCGTTATATTGTGAAGGTCAATATCACTATTCGTTGGTAAAAGAATAGCTTAAGAGTTGGCGGTGGGTGGTGATGAATAGCTGCTTTCCCTCTAGTCTTACACTTCTAAATTAGGGACGGCTAGAGCAGATAACCCTCCTGTAGCTTTGCGCAAAATTAAAAAAAACAAACAAACAAAAGAGATACAACTGTTTTTTTTGGCTTCCTATTCTAGAGGGATATTGTATTTTGCTGTAGTATAATTTTTCATTTTATCTTTCTTTTGGTTTTATTCACCATTTTTTATTTGCTTGGAGTTTTACACATAACTGTCAGTTTGCAAACACAATATGATGTACTCCATTTTAATATTTCTTCCTCGGAGATTAGAAATATATAACGCTAAGTTCCAGGGCTCGATTCCTGCACTGGTAACAGCGCAAAAATCCCATTGTACTGAAGAGTAAATAAGAAACGCATGTTCGTGGCCGTATCAGTATGGCGAGGTTTTCTTGTGTGATTCTAATAATTAAGGTCTGAGAAACCGTGTAACTCTGAAATATATTAACCATCAAAAGTATTTCTAGATGTTAAAAACACACGTTTAGTTATATTAAATAACAGAAGTGTTGTTATATTAAACAACCGAAGTGTTTCTATAAAGACATTAAAAAACACATGTAAATAGTTTTAAAATTCTCAAGTGTTGGTTTTACAGATAGTTTTGTTCTGAAATCAGTTTGATTCCACAGTAGTATGTTTGATTGTAGTTTATCCCATCGTGTTATGCCATTTAATTCACAGTGTATGTGATAAGCTAAGTCCGACGTATAGCTTGAGATTAAAATAACAGTAAACAGATCTGCTTTTGTGATCAGAGATCATGTAAGACCTCTGTTCCCAGTTCACCTGTTTCTGATAGTAGCATTTCGTGTGCAGAGAGGAGTAGTTTACAAAGTTCTTTCTTTAGACGTATCATATAACTTAGAACAGGTTGAAACCCTAAAGATATGACGCTAGAGAATGTTGGTCTCCTGGGACTGGGACACAACACCTTATATTTTCTCTATGTGTGAGTGAGAAAATGTGAAGAACTAACCTGTGTGGATTCCAGAAGATCCTTTGACACGTTCCCACAACACCTTGCGGCACAACAGCCCTGTCTATTGACTGAATGGGTGGTAATAATAGAACTTGTTTGGGTCTGGTCTCAAACGACCGGCCATATCTTACAGGAACTCACCATTTCTATTTGCCAGTCAGAAACAGGTGAAATCGTATCGTAAGATGGGCTGCTGGCTCGTGACCTTCCACCATTGTCCATTTCACAAACTTCTCACGAAGCGCAAAAGGGCTTTGTACCCTAGGGCCACTTGACCCTTCGTTCGCTTTGGACACAATGATTCAAGACAATAGTGAGTGGAATGTTGAAATAGAGTGTCCGCGGGACTTCCGCTCCTCCGGGTGTTTTCACGTCGTGTCCTGATCGACGGAATACCTTGCCGGTGGACATTTATTGCTAGAAACGACTCGGATTTACCTCACTAACCCAATACATACGCACACAAAAAAAGACTGTTATGGTATGAAACACAGACACGATGGTTTGCAGCGTATGCATTCCTTCTACTATACGATTCAAAAAGTTGTTTTTTTAAATAAAAACTCCATAATAAACAACAATCGTACATGTCGAGTAGATTTAACAAAGTATCGTGGTTTCTTTAAAAATAATTAGAATAATTAATTGAACAAATTTTGAAGTTAATAGTTTGGATCTCGTATTTATTTAAATAAAATAACAGCTTTACCTACCTCGTAAAACTAAAAGAAAAAAGAAAACCTTTAGTTTCGTAAAATAAAAGGTTCAAATACCATTTTTATATATACATATATCAAGCAAAATTAACGAAAGTTTAGTTTCGTAAAATTTGCTAAACAAAAGCTCTTTAAAACTTACAAATAACGTTCATTCAACAATAAAGGCTGTCGTCATCCTGAATAAACGAAAATGTAGTCCAATGTCAACACAATAAATATTCCTCCGTCAAAAAAACAAAAACAAAAGAAACACAAAATAATTTGAGCGCCACCTGTCGAACAGTTTAGGCATTATAGTGTTTCAATACAGTATTTTGGAACGCGCTTTTTATTGCATACACATGAACGTGCATAATGCCAGTAATATAAATTTTGCAAAAAACAAAATCATCCTTTATGAGTGTAAAACATTTGATAAATGGGCTGGCAAAATACATATATCAACTAAGCGTAAGAGTAGTTGTACCTGTTGCGGTAAATGTATTTCACTTACGAATTTTAAGGTGTCCATCTATCGGGTTGTTTTAAAATAAATTTGGAATAGTGGTATCTCAACACTCACTGCAAAGCTTGAAATAACTCGAAACAGATCAGAAACGTTTTATCATTTGTGCTTGCCACAGAATATTTAACCGACACCACGTAGTTATTGCATATTTTCCCAACCACCAAATTACCAATTTCAGGTCACACGGACTCTGTGACGTCTTTATTAAGATACAGGACAGAAGATAAGTGACGTTGAAAAAAGCCAACAGTGCACCGATTAAGGTTTTATTGGTTGTAACTTGGCTTTTATTTCTTTGCGTTTTTACTTGCGATGTGAAATTGTTTTCACATTTTTGTTCAGAGATACGGTAGTAACAACAGCGGCTATTTTACAAGCTCAACATATGTAGTTCGAATCTGGAGAGCCCGAAATTGACACAGGGCAAGTGATTGACGGAGTTTGGCCTCAGTAGGCTCACGGATATATAGTACACCTGTTTCCGACGGCCGTTCTGCGGCGCTGTGTGCGTGGTTTTTCCGCACAAAAGACAGAACACAGCCGCCTCAGTTCAGGGGGTGCCAATTGGATAGCGGCCGTCGACAGGGGGCTACGGCCATCAAACTATTGGCTGAAACGGTCTGCACCTGCGAGAGGGAGGGGAGATAGAAGCGATCGGAACACTGAAAGCACTGGCATGCGAAGAGAAGGCCCAGTTCAATAATCGTGCCACAAGACGGAATTGTGTTTAACGCCTGCGCGCAGTATACGAAGAAGCCATCAAAAGTTCATCGTTGAACGATAACATCAATGGGCCAATAACAGTTTTCGAACCTTGGAAGGCGTGTAACAACTTCTCGTCAGGAACGCAGTGCCAAAGAAGGTACTATCAACCAACTAGTCTTTCTGGCCATACATAACACAGCACAAGACGAAAAACATGCCAAAATCATTCCTCATTAAGAAGAACCAGCTCACCCGAGGATTTTCTGGAATAAAACGGCCCGAAATAAAGCAGGGAATGGACCATTGTTTTCTACCCTTGGATCTACTGTCACCTCAGGCCCAAGGTATTTTTCACTTCAGTACTCAATGACTTATATGTGATAAATTAACGTCTTTTTTTTAAATAAATAACTGTAATATGATAATCTGTTCTGGAATGCTGTTTTTATTGTGATAATCTGTTTTAGAATAGAGTTTTTATTGTTTATAGTATGTTCTAGAATACAGTTTTATTGTGATAATCTGTTCTAGAATACAGTTTTTATTATGATAATCTGTTCTAGAATACAGTTTTATTGTGATAATCTGTTGTGTTTTTATTGTGATAATCTGTTCCAGAATACAGTTTTGTTGTGATAATCTGTTTTTTTGTTGTGATAATCTGTTCCAGAATACAGTTTTTATTGTGATAATCTGTTGTGATAATCTGTTCCAGAATACAGTTTTTGTTGTGATAATCTGTTCTAGAATACAGTTTTTATTGTGATAATCTGTTGTGGAGTAGTTTTTGTTATGATAATCTGTTCCAGAATACAGTTTTATTGTGATAATCTGTTCTAGAATACAGTTTTATTGTGATAATCTGTTCTAGAATACAGTTTTATTGTGATAATCTGTTCCAGAATACAGTTTTTATTGTGATAATCTGTTCCAGAATACAGTTTTTGTTGTGATAATCTGTTCCAGAATACAGTTTTTGTTGTGATAATCTGTTCTAGAATACAGTTTTTATTGTGATAATCTGTTGTGGAGTAGTTTTTGTTATGATAATCTGTTCCAGAATACAGTTTTATTGTGATAATCTGTTCTAGAATACAGTTTTATTGTGATAATCTGTTCTAGAATACAGTTTTATTGTGATAATCTGTTCCAGAATACAGTTTTTATTGTGATAATCTGTTCCAGAATACAGTTTTTGTTGTGATAATCTGTTCCAGAATACAGTTTTTGTTGTGATAATCTGTTCCAGAATACAGTTTTTGTTGTGATAATCTGTTCTAGAATACAGTTTTTATTGTAATAATCTGTTGTGGAGTAGTTTTTGTTATGATAATCTGTTCCAGAATACAGTTTTATTGTGATAATCTGTTCTAGAATACAGTTTTATTATGATAATCTGTTCTGAAATACAGTTTTATTGTGATAATCTTATTCAGAATATAGTTTTTGTTGTGATAATCTGTTCTAAAATACAGTTTTTATTATGATACTCTGTTCTAGAATACAGTTTTATTGTGATAATCTATTCTGGAATATTGTTTTTATTATGATAATCTATTCACTGTATAGAATGTAATTGATTGTTTTTATACATTAGTCAAGTTATGGTGTTATTTTAACACATTGTTCATTGTGCTTGTTGTTAGCATTTTATTTTAATATTAAACTAATAAATCAATGTTGAAATTATGTATGAGATAAGAAGTTTATTATATTCCAGTAATCTTATAATGACGTTACTTTTACATTATTTCAGATAACAATGCTCCTTTTGACCTTAGTCTCAAAGCGAGACTAAAACATACAACTGATAACGTTTCCGTTCAGGATGTCCAGACAAAACTACTTTCTCCCGAATCTTACCTGAGAGCCAGCTGCCAGTGTGAGCTCTGCCTGCCTGTAGTGGCATCACCCGAAAGCTCATTGTCCTTGGAATCCATCAGCCTAACTGGTCATCGGCCATCTTGGTCTCACCGACTCATTCCCCCTTATCTTCCTTTCAACTTTCCCGTATATCCTCGTCCCCAGCACTACATCCTGCCACCATCATTTTCCGATGTTGTTCCCCATAGGACTTCCCCCTGTCGGCCGGATGACCTAGCCTCTCCACGTACCCTGACCTGTGACAGAGTGTCTCCGCAAGGTTATTACGATGGCCAGTGTTCTCCACCGTCTCAGTCTCTAGGCTTACAAGTGGGCAGTGTTCGACAGGAAAAACTTTACAACTGGTTGCAGGAAGGAAACAGGGGCTCAGTCTCGTCAGGGTCACCTCGTGAGGGTTCCGATAGTGATTCAGGCCAGGACACGGGCATAGGAGAGAAGCCAGTAAAATTAGTCGAAAACTCTCGATACCAGTGTTCTGATTGTAAGAAGAGCTATTCCACTTTCAGTGGACTCTCAAAACATCAGAAGTTTCATTGTATCACCTCAGGAAAGAAGTCCTTCAGTTGCAAGCACTGTGACAAGGTCTACGTTTCTCTCGGAGCTCTCAAAATGCATATAAGGACTCACACCCTCCCGTGTAAATGTACTCTATGTGGAAAAGCATTCTCCAGACCCTGGCTGCTCCAAGGTCACATTCGGACGCACACGGGAGAGAAGCCCTTTTCCTGTCCACACTGTAATCGAGCTTTCGCTGACCGTTCAAACTTGCGAGCCCACCTCCAGACACACTCGGACGTCAAGAAATACAGGTGTAAGTCCTGTAACAAGACCTTCTCTCGCATGTCCTTGTTGGTAAAGCATGAAGAAGGCGTGTGTTCTGAGACCACCCTGGCGTTGCCCGACGCTGACTGCGTGGTCTAACGCCATGGGGTCAGTTTGACTAACACGAGTTTTACGACATTTCGATGATTGACTGAGGTCTGTTTACCCAATCGGAGAATAACGGCAGCTCGAAGGGGCCTCCTCTACAAAGTAAACTCTAACTTGTTTCTGTAACTTCAATAATGTACATATATTGTTACTTCAATTTTTGTGCATCCGTAAAACACCGCTTGTATTAACGACATATATTTCACTTTCATCAAGATTTTCAAACATCCTAGTCCAATGATTAAGCCATAATTCATTTTACGTATATTACAGACGCGAACGTTTTGTGCCAAATTTAACAATCGCTTCACGGAACAAGCCTTGATTTATGAAAACAAGGGGCGTTTATTTGTTGCTTACTGCAGATTTAGTGCAGCACGTAAACCGTGTTTTGTACAACAGTCATCTCCTCTTTTATTGGTTAAGTTTGGTTACGCCATAACGTAATGCGTTGTTTCGTTGTAATTTACTGTCTAACGTACCATACCATACCAGCAACTGCATAGCATAAGATCCTACCAAACAACATAATTATATTTTGTTTTATATCAGGTGATTCTGCATATATTAAAGATCTTCATGAGTCTAGAATTTTGAGAGCAAATTGCCTCGTAAATTGAGTATCGCTTATGATGTAGAGACAGAATGATACTTCATCTGGTTCGTGTGGCATCAGTGGATTTGGTGGAAAGGATCCCATCCCATCATGCATCTGTTGCCGGTCAGCTAACGCCCTCACGTTGTGTATATGTGAGTTAAACATTACTGTGGGAGGTTGTTAGGGCTTCGCTCTCTTTAAAGAACTTATTATTATATTTAAATAGAAACCTGAGATGTGGTGAAGGTGTAGAGTTGTAATGATATTGTTTTACAGAAAAGGATAAAAAATCTCATTTGCAGCGAGATACATTTTGTATGACTTTCTTGTGAGATCTTTTCAGTTAAGCGAACATTCCAAATACTTCAGAACTAAAGAGTTTCATTCTGATCCAATTAAAAAAAAATTATAAACAGACATTTCAAGATCTCAGTAAGAATTAGACTTCTCTAAATAAATGGGTCATTGCCACCTAAGAAACTACCACACACGCAAACACTCACACACACTGGTAGTCATTTTTAGTTGGTTTATACTAATTACGGTTTATGCATTTTATAACAAATACAAGTTATTAGAAATAATTCCCCTCTTTAAACAAAGGAAGTTTCATTTCAAGTCCTGGTTGTAGGGTGATGTTATGTTTGACACGATTTGGTGTTTAGTTTTTTTTTTACATGAATTTTTATCTTAATAGTCTCGCCTCAGTACTAGTCGACACTATTGGACTGTCAGATTTAAAGATATTTTATTATAAAGCTAATCATTTTGTCGAATTGCTCAATTGTAGATCAGGCTCAAAAAAAAGCGAGTATTATTTTCTCAAAACTAAACTCACATTTTACTTCAAAGTATTTACAGATATATCTTCACCAGGATGTAAAAACTATAATAATTTGGAGCAAAAATTAGATAAAGAGGAAATGTTGGATTATACAACAACTGAAACAATTACTTGGAGTTTTCTAGTGTGTGTATGTATATATATAAAACCGTTATCACGAGATCTCGTATATGTTCAGCGGAGATAGCCCTTGTGTAGCTTTGCGCGAAATTCAAAACAAACCAAACCAATCGTATATGTTCTAATGGCGAAACTCAGAAAAGAGACACGTCCATTGTAAACTTTGTAGTTTTAGCCCATGGCACGAGCTTATATCTCTCAATAAATATATCTACAATTCAGTAAGTGTCATTTTAAAGTCCTGAACAAGTTGTTGCCTTGAGTACCGAGGATGATGATGTATTCACCTGTAACGAGAGTAAACAGTTATAGATTATTTTTATTAATGTTAATCATTAATTATAGTTAATTAAATTATTGATGATCCAGTAGTACCATGATCACAAAGATCCGGTTTTGTAAATATTGTCAAAAGATATGTGTTTTGACTTAAAGTATATGTGTTCATTCTATGATTTGATATTGACTTGATGATGTTCAAGTATTGGGTCACAATGTGACCCAACTGAACGTACCTAAATACTCACGAGTGTACAGTTTTCTATAAACATGTATTCAGTAATTAAGTTTGATGTTTGTAAATATTACTAGAACTATGAAAATAAAATAATTCAACTTACATCACAACATGTCTGATTACTGACTAAAATTGTATGATCCTGTTGTGTATCTTAATGTCTGATTACTGATTTATATTGTGTGATCCTGTTGTGTATCATAATCTGTCTGATTACCGATTTACATTGGATGATCCTGTTGTGCATCTTAATGTCTGATTACTGATTTACATTGTATGATCCTGTTGTGCATCTTAATGTCTGATTACTGATTTACATTGTATGACCTTGTTGTGCATCATAATCTGTCTGATTACCGATTTACATTGTATGATCCTGTTGTGCATCTTAATGTCTGATTACTGATTTACATTGTATGATCCTGTTGTGTATCATAACCTGTCCAATTATTGACTTACACTGTATGATCCTATTGTGTATCCTAATATGTCTGATTACTGACTTACGCTATATGATCCTGTTGTGTATCACAACATGTCTGATTACTGACTTACGTTGCATGCTCCTGTCGTGTAACTTAATATGTCGAACCAATGTCCTGTTTTTATGATCTTTTTGTATGTTCTAACATGTGTGACTTGTTTTTTCTTTTCACGATCCTGTTGTGTGTCCTAATCTATCTGACCATTATTCTTTTGTGCATGATTTTATGATTTTTAATCTGTCTTACCACAGTTTTACATTGTATGACCCTGTTGTACATCCTAATTTATTCCACTAGTACTTTTCTTTGTATTACACTGGTTGTATAGAACGTTTGGTTAATTTCGTTGGGTTTACAAGGTAGAGGTGAGAATCAAAAACTTGTAAAAATCTACGGTCAAGTTTTAATATAAAGTACAATTTAAAGGGCGGGTGTTACGCTTGTTTCAGATAGATCGATTATTTTTTAATTCAGGTACCACTGATACGCTAGGAGTCTAGAATAGATAAAATAATACTGGAATTGTATGAATGTAACTTGCTATGACAAAACTGATCTTTTCTCATGCATTGGGGTGATTAATGGTTAATATGTCCAAAACTGTGAATCCGAGGATTTATGGTTCAAAACTTCACTGCTGCATAAACTCATTCTGTACTTTGAGGCCGTCGGTATTCTATGAGAGTGGCGGTACAATTCCTACCGTTCAATCTGACAAGATCTGGCGTTAACGAGCTGATAAATCGACTGTTGTTTAGAAAGATAATGTGGAAAGAAAATATTTGTTCACGTATTAATAACAACACTTAAGTAAATCATGAGTTTTATATATATTTCTATCTATCTAACTTAACAAGTTTTAATAAGATTTTAATCGCTTTCAACAAATATAGCTGTCGCCATGTGCATGCACAAAAAAACTTATTAACAGACTTAAATGGCGTCTTGCTACTCCCCCCCCCCCCAGGGTAGAGTGTATAAACCATAACTAAAAGGATGTCTTGACCTACATGAGGACCATGATCGTATGATGAATCCATTTAATATTACCAGCTGGGGTTTGGAAAATACAGACCATTTAAAAATATCTATTTAAAAGTGGTATAAAAACGGGGACTCAGCATGGAAAGGTGGTCAGGACGTCCGAATTGTGGCTTCTAATCCTCGTCACACCAAAATTTGCTCGCCTTTTCAGCCGCGGGGACGTTTTAGTATAACGATCAATCCCACAATTCGTTGGTAAAAGAGTAGCCCGAGAGTTGGTGATGGGTGGTCATGACTAGCTGCCTTTCTTCTAGTCTTACGCTGCTAAATTAGTGATGGCTAGTGCAGACAGCCATCGTGTAGCTTTGCGAGAAATTCAAGATACAACCAATCAAAAAGCGATGACTTGAAATTTTTCTGTATATAAATTAAACCAGATTTATTTATGCTTGAATGACACATACGTGTTATATCCATCAAATATTCTTCTCAAGAAACGTACAGACAAACACAGGTTTAAATATAGCTTTTCGTCTAGTTCAGTCGAACGAAAACAACAATATACAAGTGGACATGTTATTCAATGGGTAAGAAAAAAAACCCAAAAATACACACACGTTGTGGGCGTTGCAAGCCATTTAGATGCATACCATAACACTACCTAATTTATCACCTGTCATTTTTGTAATAAATTGAAAATGAAACGTAAATACAGTAATTATTAGTACACCAGGACAGGCTTCACAATCTGTATAGTGTGTGGTTACCCACAAACTACAGCGAGGTTATTGTACTGGATTGTTAACTGCTAAAATAAGCGGTTCAGTTCCTTCTTCCAGGCCCGTCATGGCCAAGTGTGTTAAGGCGTTCGACTCATAATCCGAGAGTCTTGGATTCGAATCCCCGTCGCACCAAACATACTCGCCCTTTCAGCCGTGGGGGAGTTATAATGTGACGGTCAATCCCACTATTCGTTGGTAAAAGAGTATCCCAAGAGTTGGCGGTGGGTGGTGAAGACAAGTTGCCTTCCCTCTATTCTTACACTGCTAAATTAGGGACGGCTACGCAGATAGTCCTTGAGTAGCTTTGCGCGAAATTCAAAAAGCAAACAAAACAAACAATCCTTCTTCTAGAAAGGTAATAAAATTCTATTATATTCTATAATTCAACGAGGAATTTTACTCAGTATATTTGGAACAAAAAGTGTGTTTTTAAATTATTTGAATATTTGCTCAAAGCTACATAAGGGATAAAAGAAAGCTATCCAGTTAATTGCGCCAAACCGCAACATTTAGTTGCTGCAATCGAATAGTGAGATTTGACAGTCATTCTTATCACATTGTGGAACTTGATTTTTGTTTGTCATAATGCAATTCGAACCAAGATTCTGCACATTAACTATTAAGCCAGGTACAGTTCTGAATGAAAATAAGAGAATCCATAAGAAAAGCAGGTGTTAATGTGCCCTCACTCTTGCCCTTCAGTGGTACGGCAATGTGTTTCCGAACTTAGGTGCCCGAAGTGGGCAGAGCACAGATAGCCCAGTACGTAGCTTTGTGCTTAACTACACACAAACAAAGTTATGCTTTTGTACTAGATTTGATTTAATAAGAATAATACTTTTCTAAGCATTGAAATCTCAATAATTTTATTGAGACATTTTATTTATGAATAAAAATTACAAATATCTTTTTAAATAAGCAGTTACTTAAACTTTTAACGTGAGACTAAAAACAGAACGAACCGATGACACTACTGTCAAATTAGACTAGCACCACTTTTAAGGTGTGTCTGATTTTCTTTGTTTGTTTGGAATCGGGCATAAATTACATAATGAACTATCTATGCTCTGCCCACAACGGGAGTCGAAACTCGGTTTCTAGCGGTGTGACTCCACAGTGTGCCACAGGAGGACAGGTGAGGTTGAATGCTGATAGTTACTGAGACCAAGTTACTACATAACCCAAATCATTGTTCAATCCTAATGAAATTTCCCAGGTGAATTTCAAATCTTAGTGAAGTTAGGTTAAAAGGAGATCAAAAATTTGTCATGGTTTTTTTGGCATCTGCTATCCTCATCCACAGAGCAAACAAATAACATCCCGAAAACAACGGACTTATCTTAAGTAAAGGTGACTTTATTTAATGTAAAATCGAAACTAGGAGCCGGACCATACCAGTAAAGTTCAAGCATAACAAGTTTACTTGGAATATAGATCAACTCTGCTGAGATCGTCCAAGTGTGTGAAAATTCAAACATGGAGTTGGAATGTATTAGTAATAAACTTATATATCTAAAGTTTTGCTCTCTAGAGTTCTGAAACCAAATCCTGTAAATTTATCCATAAAATGTCTAAAAGTGATAAATGGGTCCACAGGAAAGTTTATTCCTGTTGAACGTATCCGTTAAAAATGTGAATTATAATGAAGTTATATAAGATGATGTCCAGTTATTAGAACATAATAAGGATACAATAATACAAATATCTGTTAACAGTACCAACTAATAAGTTAACCCAAAGTGTAATATAACCCTGACGAAGTTATCCGGAAAAATTTGAAAAAGTAAGATGAATATAAACTAGAACTTGATGGGTTTATCCAGAAGATAATACAATCCTGACGAATTTACGTTGCACGCAATTTAATCACGAAGATTGTATACAATCCACACTTTTATGTACCTGCTGAAACTAAACTTACACCTTGGCAAGATACTTTAGTGCACGCCTTGTTATTGCATATAAAGAAAAGAGTTAATACCTTACTAATTTAAATAAAACCACAGCTTACGCCCTATCGAATTTATTCAGAGCTATAACACTTTGTTTGTTGTCGAGCAAAAACCTGCACCGCGGAGCCTTATCATATCTGATGTGTGTACATAAAGCTTTGACAATACATTTAATCAATGTATGTAATTAAATTTATTTTTGTACAACAGCAATTATGATTCTACTTGGACTATTTAATATTTTAGTGCCCTCGCTGTTAAAGGTGTTTTCACCTGTAACTCATAACGCTTCACGTGGTCTGGCCTGCTAAGTAGATTTAGGCTTAAATCAATACAGTAAGCATCAGAGCAGAATAATAATTCCGTGTGTATTTATAAGTTGGGGAATTATCTAAAAAAAAATACGTGTATCTTTTGTACACACTTATGGGTTGGCGTGGTTTAGCAGTTAGGGTGTTGGGTTGCGAATTGGTGGGTTCATGGTTCGAGATTTGATACCCCTGAGGTCGTTCGGCATTTCCATCTATGAGGGCGTTATAAAAATGGCCTGGCCCCCAATGGCACAGTGGTATGAGATATCGGGTTTCGATACGCGTGGTGGGCAGAGTACAGATAGCCCATTTTGTAGGTTTTTGCTTAGCTACAAAGAAACATCAAGTAGGTGACGATGGATCTCTTTCTTTCTATCTGAAAAGCCGGACAAACTTCTTGTTTAGGGTTAGTAGTTTCAAAATTATGGATGGCTATACTCTAGTAGTCCGTGATCTGGTAATTTAGCTTACATACCGTTAAAGTGTGCTCAGGTTTAAAATTCTTGTTTCAAGTTTTAAGATTTGTTTCCAAATAATTTACTTTATTTTCTTTAAAATCAAAGCCCCGTAATGAAATATTTCTTGTTATAAACTCGTCTCTTAAGCCTAAGCAGAGACATAATATAAAAGTGATGGAAAATGTCTTTCAGAAGAAACAAATATATTTATGACAATATGTAGAGTTAAAATGGATTGGTTTCGTTTGTTTTGAATTTCGTGCAAAGCTACACGAGAGCTATCTGCGCTAGCCGTCCCTAATTTAGCAGTGTAAGACTAGAGAGAAGGCAGCTAGTCACCACCACCCACCGCCAACTCTTGGGCTACTCTTTTACCAACGAATAGTGGGATTGACCATAACATCATTAACGCCCCCACGGTTTAAGGCTTAATCGGTAGTGTTAGGTACAAAGAACAAAAGCACGAACTTCCCTCAATCTGTGTAAACCTTTACTTGTATTAAGATTAATGATTAGAACGTGTTTAATTTCGTGTTTTACGATTTTTCGGCAAAGTCAGTTATACGTGCGCTCGCCTGTAACTAAATACTAACTGAAAAGTATGTGTTCGTTTTTTGTTTCCTCAAAGTCCCAGATATTCGATTTTCAGCGCTGCTTAATGCTCTACATTTAGAACTGGTGACATTGCTGAAACCGTGCTTAACCCTAAAGTGCACCTGTCAGCAAGTGAACGAGCTCAGATTTACGGTTCACAGCCGCCAGCACTTAATTCTGGTTCTAACAGCTGACGCTAAGACTCGGTTTCTTTAAGGGAATGAAACAATCTAACCAACTGAATGTTAATTATGGAGCTGATTTATGCACTGTACATTCAAATTCAAATATCTTGAAATAATGTACGAAAGAAAAAAATGGCTGCCTGCTTCATTGAATCAGAGAATCTTATAATTTTTGAAATAACTTTTAAAAAACACACACACGAAAATAGAAGTACAAGTCGGAGAAACTGACATCTTTACGTTCACTTGTTGAATAGTTTACGACATTGAGAAAATTTCACTTCTACTGACCTTAACGTTTATGGCTAAATCAAAAATTCAGAAGACAGGACGTGATGCTATAGCGATGATATAATGATCACACAGATCGTACGGATAACAATGTGTTTTCTTTGATTGATTTCCAAATGATAAAGTAACAGTTACCTACTTGAATCCACAACTGTCTTCTCAAATATAAGCATAACAAATTACTTTTTGACCGTTCTTACCAACAACAAGAAATAGTTGATAATTTAAATGTTGTTGTTTTTCATTACTGGGAGCGTGCATGAAGAAAAAGCAAAGGTATCCTTGAACTCCTTCTATCAGAGCACTATTATCTCACACCTCTAGAAACCGAGTTTCGATACCTGTGGTGTACAGAGCACAGATAGCCTGTTATGTTGCTTTGTGGTTAATTATAAGCAAACAAATAAATCACCATGTGCGAAAGTGTAGATAGAGATATTTTGAGAAGTGGGTCCACTGAACGAGGCATATTTTACAGAAGTAGTTCTACTGCACCAGACATGTTATGTAAAACTAGATCCACTACCTGGCCGTGCCGAGCCTTTTAGATTGGTTCGGTCTGAATTTCGTTCAAAGCTCCACGAGGACTATTGCCCCAACATATCCAGGTGGGTTAAAGCATTCGACTTGTAGTCTGAGAATCGCGGGTTCGAATCCCCGTTGCACCAAACATGCTCGCCCTTTCAGCCATGGGGGCATTATAATGTGACGGTTAATTCCACTACTCGTTGGTAAAAGAGTAGCCCACAATTCCAAAACAAACAAACAAACGAGGATTATCTGCGTTAGTTGTCCCTAATTTAGCATTGTAGCATTAGAGGGAAGGCGGCTAGTCATCGCCACCCACCGACAACTTTTGGGCTACTCTTTTACCAACGAATAGTGTGACTGAGTATCAAGTTATAACGCCTCCACAGTTGAAAGGGCAAGGATATTTGGTGTGACGGGGATTCGAACTCGCGACCCTCAAATTACGAGTCGAATGCCTTAACCATCTGGCCATGCCGAACCATTTAAATTCAGCGCAGATAGCCTAGTTGCTTTGCGCCATAAAACTCCAAACCAACCATTTAACTTCAAAGACAAATGTCTATGAAGAAATGGAAACGTGCTCCATTTTTACGTATTTTTGTCTTTCCCGCGCAAAAATCCTAAAAGAAAATAATCCTTGTACACTGTCGGACAGTTTATAGTTATTACACCAAAAGTTACGGTAATCGAGCTAATCAAGGTAAGTGGAAATGTTCGGTATTTTAGAATCTTTTTATTTATCCCTATTCTCGGGCAGTAATACCCTTAATAAAAAAACAGAAAGCCTATGACATCGTTGGACAATTTACAGTTGCCACAGCAAAAGCTATTGTTGTAGACCCAGCCAGCTCTGGGTGACATATGCTAATATACTCATCCACAAAGGATCGTCTTTAGAGTAAAATATTTATTCCCACTATGTCAGAACAACCACTCTGAACTTAGGCCTAATTCTACTTTAATAAATCGGCACTAAACACATAAAAGTAATGAATTATTTTAACAATTATTCTTTCCCAGGCATGACAAGCAACTAAGTCCCTGACACAGCTGGAAATTTCCAGACCAACATAAAATCGTATTATGAGAAACCGGAAGTGGATTTTAACCGTTTTGGAAGAAGACGAACATTGGAAGCAAGAGACGCCACATCCTTTATTAAGGTTGTGGATTTTTTTTTTTTTATGTAACAAACGCACTTTACGTGCATCAATGGAGATAAAGAACTGATCGACATTTCTTACATAAGCACTTCTGTTCCCTTATTGTTCGACCATTGCATTTCCATCGAATGAGAAGGTAAGGGCAGCTTTACCTGCGTTGTATCTTAACGTGGTTTGTAATATTTGAATGACACCCTAAATACTATGTTCATTGTTCAGCGCTTCTCACCGAGTGTTCATAAAACGGTAAGGACAATTCACACTCAACATGTCCGCGAGGGCACGATTTGAACACCAAGTAGAAGACCAGCCGTGGTCCTTGTGTCATGACCAAGACTCTAGGAGGCGCCAAGTGGACTCCTTCTTTGGATAATGAGGCAGACTTAGCTTCCTGCCAAGTGAGGAAACCTTTTATTTTTTATTTTCTAGTGTGGTTCAGTGAAAAAAAATTTAAATAACCTTATAATCACAGCACTAACAAATCTTTTAGTAACAATTATTGTAGTAACAAATCTTGTAGTAACAATTATTGTAGTAACAAATCTTGTACTAACAATTATTGTAGTAACAAATCTTGTAGTAACAATTATTGTAGTAACAAATCTTGTAGTAACAATTATTGTACAGGGTGTTCGGAAAGTCACTGTGCACTTATATATGTATATGATTACAAAACTGCACAGTGACTTTCCGAACACCCTACAAATCTTGTAGTAACAATTATTGTCTGCGATAAAGATTAATGTAGGATATTATCACTTGTAAACTTTTGTGTAGGCATTTTTTATTGTGATATTTGGAAATAGTAAACATATATTCTAACAATCAAAACGGAAAGCTCCAAGATTGAGTTAGCTCACGTGACATTTTAGTAGCATGATTGAATTGGATGATTACTTTGAATGATTTAAACGTCATCTGTTGGAGGTTCCGATTAGTTAGTTTGTTTGAATTTTGCTCAAAGCTACACGAGAGCTATCTGCTCTAGCCGTCCCTAATTTAGCAGTGTAACACTAGAGGAAAAGCAGCTTGTCATCACCACCCACCGCCAACTCTTGAGCTACTCTTTTACCAACGAATAGTGACATTGACCGAACATTGTAACGTCCCCACGGCTGAAAGGGCGAGCATGTTTGGTGCGACGGGGATTCGAACCCGCGACCCTCGGATCACGAGTTGAACGCCTTAACCCACCTCGCCATGCCGGGCTATTAATGTAAGTAGCCGAACGCTTAAACCATAATAAAATGTTCTGAAAAACATATTTGACTCTTTTCGTCAGTTGAGTAAAGAAAAACATAAACAGTCTAACCATTATGTTTATGACTTGATAACCACTTTATATTTATGTTTGACATGAACTACATTTTACCGAATGACAAGTTTAAAAGGTAAACTGTAATTTTTCTGGAGTTTCATTAAACGCACAGATGGTAACCGATGGTTTCACCTCGCCAACAGGGCGTGGTGGTTAGGGGGCGCTTGAGTCGCAATCTGAGGGCCGCGGATCCAAAACCCCGTTGCATCAAACATGCTTATCCTTTCAGCCATTGGGCGTTATAATCCACGGTCAATCTCACTATTCTTTGATAAAAGAGTAGCCCAAGAGTTGGCGGCGGGGAGTGGTGATGTTGAGTGCAAAGTTGCAAATAGGATATCTGCATTGTGTCAACTGTAGGGATCGAACCTCGATTTATAGCACTACAAACCCTTCTGGTTATCACTGAGTCACTAACAGGCTTTCAATGTCTCTTACAAATGCCCACCGACAGAGTTTTAAAAGTTTCTACAGTAACGTTACACGTGTTAAGCCTAATAGCGACAGCACGAAAAATATTGACTTTGATTCTTTATCTTAATATATATGAACTACGTCATTGCCAGATATCTTTGACTTACCGAATACCATTTATCTAGTGGTAGTTTGGTAAACCTGTCAACCGCCCATGGTTCACTACCCGAGCCCAGGACATATCTTGGCGGGACAGCATGAATTACCACGTACTTCTAAGCGGGATACACGACTTGAATAGCGTTGATCGACAAGAGTAGATTCGTTCATACAGGCCTCCCACACAGATCTAGATGGGTGTTGTTTTCTTGGTTGGGGTCACCGTTTCGGTCAATGGCTTCTAGCCAGTTGGCTTTACGAAGATGTGACCAATCTTCAAACATCTTTCATCGGTTATTTAGTCTTTTCTTTCAGATATGAAAATACTAAATTCATCAGAAGGGTCATTCAAAATATTAAATTCATCATTCAAAGATATAACAAAGAAAAATAAATTTGGTGTTAACAAAGCTTATTTCCTATTTTTCGTGGGTCAAATAAAAAAAAAAGTCCAGTGAAGACGAACCTTTTATTTGTCTTGAGAAATAATAAAATTTTCGTTTGTTAATTAACTTATAACCAATGCAACCTTCCTATATGCATAACTAAAATCAACCCAATAAAGTGTGTAGCTAATTAGTATGCTGTTCTAACTTTTTTAATTATAATGCATTGTATGATAAATTAAACATCCTAGTTATTAGCGACATATTAAGCCCTGATATTATCCCATGAGGTTCATCCGTCTTAGGAGATTTAGGGTGAGTTTAAAAGCAATACAATAAACTACTAATCTTAAATAAATTTTGTAATAAGAAAATAGTAGTCATAACATAAAAATAATAGATATATATATTAAACATTCTAGTCTTTTAATAAAATAAATTCTTCATTTATTGAGAACATGAAACACGCTTATTTTTTCTCTTTTTAGCGCTTTCTGGTTTACATGTTTCTTGAAACAATGTAGCCCCATTGTTTATCATTCCAAGGTAATGTTCGATTCAAGAATGTAATTAACACGCGCAGTTCTTTTCCAGATAACAGGTTGACGAGTGGGCACGAGGAATTTTCAGTCTTGGTGATAACGATTTAAATGTTATGGGGACAAATATTTGAGTTGGGGCTAGAGGAGACTGATGTGACTCACTACACCAATTGAATATCAGTTCGCAATACAACCGAGGCAGATTTAACGTTAATTATAGTGTATCCGCTTTTAGAGTAAAAACAAGAAAATCCACATCAGGTCCTGAATTTCTGATTGGAAGAAACCTGCCAAGTAAAATAAGCACTGAACATATATTATTGGAATAACAGCCTTGATTATGTTTGTTAAAAATGATGTCACACATCACACACAGTTCATTCAAACTATGTACGTCAACTGAACCTTCAAGTAACTTTAATTTTCTGGTGAAAAATATCTGACGTTTTAAAAATAAAACGAATGGAGCGTAATGAGGGAACGAGTCACAGAGGCTGTCCTGGAAAAACATAATAAATAAACGAAAAAAAAAGTTTCAACACTGTGATGTAAAACCATGACGTAGCGGTAGGACAGCCCCTGACGTTTAACACCTATTAGACGTAATGTGTAAAAAATATCTGTAGTCAAAAGTAGGTAAAAGGTGTCACTAGTCTATCAGCTGATTTAGGAAGCAATCACTTTGACAAAAAAAGTTCCACATAATGTTTTCCAATAGACAATTTCGATGGGGGGATATTAAACCACAATTAAGGTTTACAAAATGCTAAACAGTAGACACTTTTGAGAGTATTAAACTATGATTAGGGGTCACATAAGAATTTCTAATAGAGATACTTTTGGGAGATGTCAAACCACAACGTATATTTATGTAACGAAAAGCAAATTAGCGAGATAAAGATTATGCCCTAGAACAGTGGTTCCAAAAATTCTTAGTATGAGTCTCCCTTGGTGTGAATAAAAACATTTGAGTCCACCTTTACCATCACCACAAACCAATAACTTTTGCATGATTATTAAAAAACAGTCCCGTAGTGAAAGCATCTCCTTTCGAGACACTGTGTTATTTAATTAATTCAAAATAATAATTATCGGTTTATTGTTTATTTAGGGTTAAAATTAATTCAGCGTCTTTTTTTTTTGTCCATTTTTTGGCAGCTCACCAGAAAAAGCTTCGCGGCTCCCAGGAGGGACGCGACTTCCAGTTTAGGAAACACTGCCCTAGAATCTGGCCTTTTGCCCTTTTATATTGCTGAAGAAGTTTGTCTCTAGAAGTTTCCACTCGTAGTAGCCCGAATGTTTTATAAAATTACACTCCGTAAACTTAAACTAGTTCCCGCTGAAACACCGGTGAAAAAACAGTGTCTAAACCACCACAGTGTCTCTTGTATCTCAGTTCTATTATTAGACGAAAGCCCTCATTGGCGCTTGATATGATAGATGCAGTATGGTTGACATGTTGTTATACATTCCTTATTTTCACTCTTACGTTATGAAAATCCCCATCACCGAACATGCTCATCCTTTCAGCCGTGGGGTAGTTATAACGTTCGGTCAATTCCACGATTCGTTATTATAGTTACGTTGCCAGAATTACTATATACTTTATGCATATGACATTAGAACAATCTATAACACATATTAGTAGATAGCCGGTCTTCACCGTTAGTCTCTTAAACAGCTCTTCTTAACAGTCAGTTTCGTAACGTGCTCAGAGACGAAAGAACAGAGCACGTTCAGCGGTTTGCCGCGTTTTCCAACACAGAACGTTCCATTCCTAAGTTCGGCACTAAGCTAAACCTTAAAAATGTAGCTCAAGTTTCGATAACAAAGAACGTATTTCAAGTACTTAAGTAATTATTATTCAATAAGTGAAAAAAGTTTTTATTTGTCGTTAAAAATTAAACTACACAATGGGCTTTGTGTGATGTGCCCACCACGAATTTTAGAGTTGTATGTCCTCAAATTTACCACCCAGCTGCCAAATGGGCGTGTGTGCTAAAAAAGTGCATTTTAATACTATTAAGTTCTCGAACCTTGTACCTCATGATACATAGCCAGCCCAGTTGTTACTGTTACATTGCTTTTGATTAGATAATAAATCTATTCTCTAACAAATACTTCCAAATAACATTTAATACTTTGCTTAGAAAAATAGTCATTGCCATTAATGTCTATTCTATTTATTCAACAGTTTTAAAAAGCTTTGTGAACACACAATATGCCATCATGTCCAATAGGATTAATTTCTAATAAAGTGTGTTATATAAGAATAATTCGAATGCTTTTAGTATGTAGCCACAGTGGCCGAAGAGGGAATATCTGTAGGGTGATCAACATTTATCACTGGTTTCTAAATATAGAATATAGCGATACAAGCTTATCATAACTTCATATATTCCCATTGTACTTCTCAAATCAAGTTAATTGCGTTTTACAAGAATAATGTTTCTTCATTGCCAATGGTCACATTTAAACAGAATGAAGGTATAAAAGTCCATTTGAAATGGATATGGTCAGAGGGAATTATTATGATTCCAGTTTCTTCGGCTATTATATTTCCTCAAGAATATAGCTATTAACTTTAAAGTGTGACTGGAAGATTATAAATATTTATTTTGTTAATCTTCGTCAGCTCTAAAATTTATGTTCTTGATGCTAACAGGAGGTATGCCCAGCTTCAATGTGGTAGATTTTTTTAGGCCAGAAGGTTCTCTTTCGTAATTACAGCTTCTAAATTTCAGACAAAAATAATTATTTCTTAACATTGGTTTGAGGCGTGTTTTTTTAGCTTATTTTTCTTTTAAAGACTCTAGTGCATGAGCTCCTTTGTATCTGTGGTGAACATTGCAAACTCTTTTGTTACAAATATGTCGGATCTTCATCCTTTAAGAATGTTGTTCTACACAGTCCTGTGACAGCTATAACACTATCCCGGCAGCACTGCACTTTCAAACAGGTCAAGAATTAACCGCGAATTAAAATTATATGTGCTCAGTATGTTAGCCATGACTCGCACCTGTGGTTATATGCTATTGCATTACCATATCAAAGCAAATCGTTCTCATAAACTCCGATTGACCCTATATATTTTTCAAACTCTTTGAAAACACTTGTCATATATTTTACTGGTGCTAAGAGTATTTTCCCTCCGAAATATAAATATAAACGATAATTATATTCAAGATAACCCTTCCTTTGTTGCGTGATATCAAATATAACCATCATTATTAAACATTCAACTCTTGGCGGTACATAAAAGAGCACAATAACAACATAAAAAGTATTAGAATTTTTGTAATAAGAAATCAACAAGCACTGTAATAGTGAAGCATTGTTTATATATAACATATAGTGGTTTATAAGGTCGTGCTCGTAATGACTGGTGAATAACTAATTAAGATGTAGCCAATCTTACTAGATGATTCCGGTTTACAGCCTCCTGGTGGCTAAAAGGTAAGTCTGAGAGCATATAACACTGAAACTAGGGCTTCAACCACGATGGATAAAGCAAAATTTGTCTATAATGTAGCAATGTGCTTTAAAAACAAAAACAAAATACAACTTCCATGGTTCATAAGGTTGTGATTATAATGACTGGTGAAAGACTGATTTGAAGATGGCTGATCTAACTGGTTGATTACAATTTTTTTAAAAAGGTTTTAATCACAATGACTGGTGAAAGACTGATTTTAAAATGGCTGATCTAACTGGTTGATTACATTTTCGGTTGTTCAGAAAGTTATCATCATAATGATTGGTGAAAGACTGAATTACAAGAGACTCACAACGTTGTGTTAGATAACAGATAATAAAAAACTGACAATCTTTTGATATAAACTGGTTATTAAGTGGTTTTTATCATTAATCCAGTCTTTCGGAACAGTAATATTGTCGCGGGTTCGACTCCTTCTCCCACCATACATGCTCGCTTTTTCAGCCATGGGGTGTTATAATGTTACGGTCAATCCCACTACTCGTTGTTAAAAGAGTAGCCCAAGTGTTGACGGTGGGTGGTGATAACTAGCTGTCTTCCTTGTAGTCTCACACTGTTAAGTTAGGGACGGCTAGAGCATATAGTCCTGGTGTAGCTTTGCGCGAATTTAAAAAACAACAACAAAAGACACTCTATATAAGCTCCCCTTAGCAGTAGAGCGGTATGTATGTAGAGACACAACGCCAAAAAACCAGGTTTCGATACTCGAGGTGGGCAGAGTACAGATAGCCCATTATGTAACTATGTGTTTAATTACAAACAAACAGTCTGTGTTTTGTCTCGTATATTCCCCACCTCCTCGTGACTCCCCCCTCCCCAAATACATATGTAGCTGACCTCGAAATATATATTTACATACATATATGTGGTAGCTTTTCATAGTGTACTTAAGATTTGATGTATTCATCGGTGAATCATTCATCTTTCTACCAAGTAATCATAATGTATAAGTGGTCTTAAACTTGAATACGTGGCACTTTAAAAAATCTCTACTTTTTAGGCTTAGGTTCTCACGGTATTGTATTGGGAAGAAGATCGTTATGGGTCACGTGACTTTGTTGGACTTCATTGTGTTCTTTCTTGTGATTTTGTGTATGGTCTCGTGGTCCCAACTGCTGCAAAGTAACCCGGGGGTTAGAGGTACTCACCAAAACTTACACCGTATTACACAAGGAAGTTCCCATCCAATTAAACAAAAAAAAAACACAACTAGTAACGGAAGAGAAGTTGTAGGGGGCGTTTTGTTACAGATTTTCATATGATTCATTGGAAGGAGAGTCTACAGATACTTATAGGAAAAGAAAAGGACTTTAAGATTCAACTATACACAAGAAGTGTAAATCAGACTTTTATAGTAGCAACTCGCATTCGGTGTAAGTACGTTGCGAACAGGAGGAAAGAAATTATAGAGGCATTGCTAAAGCATAATAAAATGTCCAGATTAGGTACATTAATAAAAACCTATTTTTCGTCTTCAGACCCAATCTCATATTCTTCTCAATGAAAGGAGTGTCTAAACAAGATTATATCTTTTTTATATTTTCCATTTGTTGAGGCGATGTCGCGAGTCGTAATTTAAAACCAAATCTTCCCTCGTGACGGTGACCTATCCACGTAAGTTCATCCACGGAGCGAGACACTCCCGTGAAGAGTTCGCTAAAACGGAAAGACAGGCTTTCATTTTAAGAACAGGTTCATTGTGAATAAGTAAAGAGAAGGTAGGTTTATACAGGTTTGAAGCCGCAGGTCTTGATGCTCAGATAGGCCACGAAATCCCAACCTCTATTACTGTTATTCATTGTTTTGTGGGCAAAACCATCCCGTATGAGTGTTCGAATTTGGAGTTGAAATGTGCTTCTCACTGTTTGGTGTTGAGGCTTAAAAACTGGAGAAACTGGAAATTTTATTTTTCGATTCACGCAGGACAAAATTTAATTCGTTCATTTCAGCAAGGCCTGGCATGGCCAAGTGCGTAAGGCGTGCGACTCGTAATCCGAGGGTCGCGGGTTCGCGCCCGCGTCGCGCTAAACATACTCGCCCTCCCAGCCGTGGGGTGTATAATGTGACGGTCAATCCCACTATTCGTTGGTAAAAGAGTAGCCCAAGAGTTGGCGGTGGGTGGTGATGACTAGCTTGCCTTCCCTTTAGTCTTACACTGCTAAATTAGGGACAGCTAGCACAGATAGCCCTCGAGTAGCTTTGTGCGAAATTCCCAAACAAACAAAAAAAAATCGTTTCAGAATTTCGCTAAAAGCTGGTTACAAAGGAACCTACCGTGCATATACGTCTTTAATCTTGAGAGAAGGCAGTTTGTCAATAGCACCCACCGCCAACTCTTAGACTAATCTTGTTTGGAAGAACAGTGGAATTTGATAGCCACTCTTCTAGTTTACCCACGAATCGTAATCGCGGACTGTGTTTTTGCAGTTCGCGAAACACTGATCTGTCACGTCCGTGAAAACTACACAACTATTTTTATTGTGAAACATAAAGTCCAGAATTGTAAAGGTTTTAATTCCATAAACTTACCCGCTGACCTAACCGGATACCTGAATGGTACAAATGCAGTAAATGAGAACCAGTTTTATTCATATTTCACTTAAAAATTTATTATTCGCGAAACAAAAATAATTTATCTGGCTGAAAGTTCCTATTTTTGTTCAGCAGTTTACTGTGTTGTTTTGTTTTTTTCGGTCAATATTTCTTTAGGTGTGAAATAGATTAACCAAGGTCGACGCACACAGTTCTCTTATTTATTTCTAAAGTATGTTTTAGTACATACATCTGGACTAATGAATATAGACTACAGAAAAATGAACGGTTACGTTAATGTTATTTTAGACGGTATGTTCGTTTGATTTGCTGTCTTCGTGGTTATTGGAATAGCGCCAAAAGTAATAAATTACGAACACAGAGCACACAATCATATTTATCATTTTGAACGGTACAGGAAAATACATAAATAATTAACTTATTTGAGGCTTCCCGTGACAAATAAATAAAATAAAAAGGGAAATAAGACTGCTTGTTTTTTGTTTTTTTTAATTTCACACAAAGCTACTAGAGGGCTATCTATGCTAGCCGTCCCTAATTTTGCAGTGTAAGACTAGAGGGAAGACAGCTAGTCATCACCAACCACCGCCAACTCTAAATAAGACTGCAGAACAGTGACTTATACGCTGGGTGAGGTAAAAGAGACTGACACATACAGTTGTTTCTTTTTCTAAAAGCTTTCTGAAAAACAACAATAAACAAACAACATTTACCCTGGTTTGAACTGCTTTCGTAATATTCTTTTTGGCACTAACCGTGTAATACCAGTTATACCAGCCGTAACAAACCGTTTAATACCATTTATACCAATTGTATGGTAATTTGTTTCGAATTTAGCGCAAAGCTACACGAGGGTTTTCTGCGCTAGTCGTCCCTAATTTTGCATTTTAAGACTAGAGGGAAGGCAACTAGTTATCCTCACTCACCGATAACTTTTGGGCTACTCTTTTACTAACTAATAATGGGATTGACCGTCACATTATAACGTCCTCACGACTGAAATGGCGAGGCTGTTTGGTGTGATGGGGATTCGAACCTGCAACCCTAACTTCCTTTTCATGCCAGGCCCTATACCAGCTCCGACAGACCGTATAACACAATCTATATCAATTGTAACAAAGCATCAGTTATATAATCCACGGTACCTTTTGTCCCGCTTTGTGTGTGTGTGTGTGTGTGTGTACATATATGTATCTCTATATATTTCTAACAAGGTACCGAAAAATAGTTTGTTTGTTTTTGAAACTCAGAGAGGAATAACAAACAACAACAACACTAAATTAACCCTAATTATCAAATGACAAAAAGATAGGCAAAATATGAACAAAACGCAAAAATTCTTGGTTACAGTTTTGTTTAGAAGAATTTCATACAATATATTTATCTTTTTATCATTTACACTTGTGATCTTTCTAGATGTTTATCCAGAGGTCTTCTGAACATTCCTACCGAGCTAGTTTTTTTTCTCCTTATTATTTTGACGAGGTTTGTCGCTGATATAAACGAAAGAACGGTCATGCTAATGAAAAATGGATATTTGTTGATGACACGTGTCATTGTAGAGGAATCACTATTTTGTCGCCTAGCAACTAATGTCCCTTAGCATCTTTTGATTCGGCACATTCCGTATCATGTTTAAAGAACTACACCATAAGCTCAGCCTTCACCAGCTCGTCACCAGGCAGCTTCTGGAAATACTTTTCTAGTATTTCTTACATCATTAATAAATGCATTTTTCTTTCGTTACTTGTTTGGTCAGAAATTGTGATGCGTGAAACCAAAGATCCATGTTCCTTACTGACATTTTTCATCAGGAGTAGATTAGATAACTTCTTCTGTATTAGACTGGAGTCGCTACTCGAGTTCCGACGTATTTACCTAATCGTTTGTGAACAGTCTACTTGGCATATGACAATTCGTATAATATGGATATAGTTTTATTTTCCCTACTCCTTCTTACAGATAGTTCACATATAGTTCACTGTTCAAAGTTCCCATTTTGGTTCAACCGTTTACTACGTTTTTCGGCCAATATTTCTTTACGTGTGAAATAAAGTTACCAAGGTTGATGCACGCGGTTCTTGTGTTTATTTCTAAACTATGTTTTAATTAGTACATCTAAACTAAATGAATAGAGATTAGAGAAAAATCGTCGCTTATGTTAAGGGTAATGAACCGTAACAGTAATGTTTCACTATTTATGGCAAAATGATTTTTTTTTAAAAAAAAGAGGCTCTTTTGCTCAATTTTACAGCGGCGGCACCTCACGGTGAAACATTCCACACCACACCTGCCTTCTCTTGTGAAGTTGAATAAAATAAACAGATGGGAGAAATGATTTTTGTTTTAAACACCAGGAGAAAATAAACTTAATAAAATGATTTCACTTCGCAAGTTCCACTAACTTCTTTAGGGGAAAACCGATAGCTGAGACTTCTTCAAGAGGTTTCGGTTTGTTTATAGGACGACGATTCTGTAAACTTATTGTCAGTTGAGAGGGGTTGTTTTTGCATGCCAGTAGTTAGTTAGACGTAAGTAAGAATAGACAGTCGTATTCCCCACTGTTTATCATTTAATGACTTTGCACATTTGGTTATGATTTCAATTAGAGTTGGGTGTCCAAGCGACACCGTTATGACCTTTGCTCCACCGTGAGTGTTGAGGTAGAACAGTATTTTACTCGGTCAGGATGGTGACGTATATGAGATGCTGGTTTATGTAAAAAAAAAAAAGTTATAAGAAGTTTGTTAGTAAGCTATTACTTATTTAGGCTTAACAAATTCTCCTACTTTTTTATTGTGATGCGAAATACACTAAGTATTTGTTGTACTGTTGTTAGTCACATTAAAGCAACCTCAATACAGTTTCCATTCGTAACTAAATACTTTCTTTTTTTAAAAAAGACAGTTTTGTTCAATTTGTAAAAGATAAAATATATGTTAAAAACACCAAGGAAATACCTCTTTTACAGTGGCGGCACCTTACGGTAAAACATTCCACGCCACACCTGACTTTTCTTGTCAAGCAAGGTTTCGGCACTTCACGCCTCTCTAGTCTACAAAAGCAAATGTGTCGGGATAACGACAGTTTAAACCCGTTAGGCCTAATACTCCTGGCAAGTCTCCCAAAGGATGTGACGATTGATCCTTGGGCTACTTGCGTGACAAACGACACCAAGTGTCTACCGAAACATAATATCGCATGTGTTTATTAATACGTTTGTCCGTAACTGGAGTCGTACTTTCGAAACAGTGGCACGCGAATGTAATGGTGCACGAGAATTACGACAACCAATAAACGTTCTTGACGGATGTTATTACACGATACAGTTATAAAAGCATCTACTGGTTTGTTTCAAACAGACTAATTGTAATAATAGGCCAATTAAAACGTGATACTGAACGTTTTCAAGTAGTGGTTACTATATTATATATAGTTCTATAAACAAAAACTCTCGACGCTGAAAGCAATATACAAATGACAATAGATTCTATAGAATTAAACGTTACAAATCCGCAGTTACTACTAAACTACGTTATATAATCCTTCATAATACAAGTGAAAATATTGGAGAGTCCCCGATATCTTTCAATGAATTTGATCATCTCTAGTAAGGTTTCTTTAGCAAGAAACCAGTTTACATATTCAAGAACGATCCCACTAAGACCACCAAGATTAAACCCCAGTGCCAGAAGGAACCAGTCTGAATGCCGAAACGTTCTTTGTTGGTCAACAAGGACGTTGCTTTTGTATCCAAAGACGATGCACGAAGTTTGAAAAGCGTCAGTGTCGTAGACACATATATATATTAAAAAAAAAGAATGAAAGAAAAAAAAGTACAGAAATTATCGCCTTCATATGGGAACCATATCTCCCCCTACTGTTTCGTTTTTGTACTACATCTCATAAATATCAGCGATAAGCGGGTTTAACTGGTTCTATTTCAGGTACCTACGTCCACTTCACTATGTATACATTCTATGTACTGCACTATCGTTTGCGAAACCGTTTTTTTATGTAAAAAATTCTATTGACAATATCAATATTACGCTACCTAAATTAATATGTACCATAAAACTGTACAGGATATGGCTAGTACCGTACCGTTGGTATTTGTGCTAAAGAAAGTTCCATGAAGATACATGAAATAAAGTAAATTATTGTTTGTTTTCGGAGTAAGATGTTCGACATTAAATTCTGCTCTAAATGAAACAAATGCTTAATCACTTTTGTCCTACCCTGTATATGGGATAATTATGGTTGATTATCGGGAAGATTCAGGGACTGTCCATGAAAAACCTTTCAGCTGTATTCGCATAATATTAAATAACACTGTCATTAATATGTGATTTAATTAGACTTAAGCTCAAAGTAACCGACGCGGGTTAAAGAAATCATGAGGACAACTACAAGTGATTCCGGGTATACATATAAATATCCGGTCAATGAAAATAGGTGATTCCGGGTATACATATAAATAGCCGGTCAATAAAAATAAATGATTCAGGGTATAGATATAAATATCCGGTCAATAACAACAGGTGATTCCGGGTATACATATAAATATCCAGTTAATAAAACATGTGGTTCCGGGTATACATATAAATAGCCTGTCAATAACAACAGGTTATTTCATTAAATCCTCGAATTTGAGGCCAGTGATCCACAAATAACAACGTTAAAAAATTCGTTGCATTATATGTGCAGATATGTCGCACACATATCACCAGCTGTACTGAGATATATATAAAGTACACAAATAAATTTCACGTGAATATAAATAATAAATAAGTGACCCATGAGCAACGAATCAAACTGGACTGATATGTGCACAGCTTTGATTCAGAGTTATGCAGTACTATTTACGTAATAGTGTAATTTAGAAGGGTCACCGTTTCGGAATGAGCCATTTTAACTTGAATTAAATGGAGAAGTCATATCCTTCTTTCGAAGCGTTATTTTCTTGGGGCTTCGTAGCTCTGAAGTTAGTCCAACATTTAAGGAGAAAGAAAGCAAAGTAGCTAATCACAACGACCAAATCTGGACTGTTGAAAAGGAGATCAGGAAAGCACGCGAATACCATGGCAACTCGAGCCAACTGTTTAAAGTTTACAAGATAAGAAAGATGGTACGTGGATGAGGACAGTTGTCACGACAACATCAGAATGTCTGGACCGCACAAGAAGAACAAAACAGTAAAGAACTACATCCATGCATAGAACTAATTTCTGTGAAACTGAACAAAGAACAGCAAATAATGTGTAAAAAGAACTACAAATGTTTTCTTTAAATCATTCAACAAGCCAACTTAAACATCAAACTTGAGGCTCCTGGAATCCTAGGAATCTCTACAGAACCTTTGTACAGCAAGTGTCACGTTCAAGGAATGTTGGCAACTAAATGTTCTTAGAACACCTCAGCTTTCTGTAGCATACAAACTTGTATCATTAGTCAATTTTGTTCACGGCCCGCCATGGCCAGGTGATTAGGGTGCTCGAGTCGCAATCCGAGGGTCGCGGGTTTGCATCCCCATCGCACCAAATCTGCTCGTCATTTCAGCCGTGAGGGCGTTATAAAGTAATGGTCAATACCACTATTCGTTGGTAAAAGAGTAGCCCAAGACTTGGCGGTGAGTGGTGATGACTAGCTGCTTTCCCTCTAGTCTTACACTGCTAAATTAAGGACAGCTAGCGCAGATAGCCCTGGTGTAGCTTTGCGCGAAATAAAAAAACACACCAAAACTTTTGTTCATATCTTTCTGAGATATAATTCTGTGTTCCACACTTTAAATCCACGAGTTTTGGTATAAAGCACGAGAAAGCAATTGATTTAAATATTGCACTTGCAAATGATTGCGGTTTATGACTGTTAATCATTTATTCGTGACAAAATTTTATAAAAACAACTATTTCGTCCAAAAATTTAGATTTTTTTTTCAATAGCTATCATCCCGAAAAGGCCCCTCTCCGTGGGAAAGCAGTGAGTTTACAGAATTACAAAGCTAACATCCTTGGTTCGATTCCCTGTAACCCCCACTTTCTCAGTAGCACATCGGAATGTGGACTTACAACGATAGAAACAGGGTTTCGATATTCGGAGTTGGCAGAGCACAGATAGTCCTTTCTGTATCATTCTGCTTAACTGCAAACAATTCGATTTCTAGCGGTAGAAACAGCAAATAGCCTAACTTAGCGTTGCTCTAAAAAACAAAAACAGACAACAAACATTCAGAGAAAATGAAAACAAAGATGGCATTTACAATTAATAAAGATAATTTAGCAGGTCGTTTTTACGTAATGTACAACCAATTAACACAAAGACAAATTGTTTAATTTCCTTTCATACTACATGTTTGAGGGTTTGGTTTGTTTTGAATTTCGCGCAAAATTATACGAGAGCTATCAGCGCTAGCCGTTCCTAATTTAGCAGCGTAAGACTAGAGGGAAGGCAGATAGTCAGCACCACCCACCGCTAACTTTTGGGCTACTCTTTTATCAACGAATAATGGAATTGGTTGACACTTATTACGTCCTAACGGCTGAAAGGGCGAGCATGTTTGGAGTAAGGGAATTCGAACTCGAGACACTCAGATTATGAGTCGAGCGTCCTAACCCTGGTCGTGCCGGGCCCAGTTTCATATGAAGAGCTCCGTTTAAGCGCAAGAAACAGAAATCGAAATAAATGCAGTATTTCACTAACTTTATGTTTTACAAATATTCAATATAAGTGAAAGAACAAAAGTCCTGAAGGAGTATGTGTGTACGTCTCTAGAAAGGTATGCGAATACATAGATTATACATTAGTATAAGAAACGAAGAGTGCATTCACCCTTGTCACTTAATACGATTCTATTCTTCTTAACTTTGCATCGTCTCCACAGATGGCGCTAAATTTTTGTTTCTTTTTTTAAATAAGCAGTTAAATGAGTTTTTATATTACTTCAACGTCAAATACGAACGTAATATTACCTACAACAACACTAAATTTAAATCTCGTGAAAAATATTGAGTTGAACATTCACATTGGGGACATTTCATAAATGATATGAATAAAAAAGTTATATTATAGTATATTCAGAATACTTCAATTTTAAAATATTTATCTATGGAATGCGTTCATTTTTTTTTTAATGGTTCAATTAAAAATTGAAAGTTAGTTTTATTAAATTAGCTCATTTATCCAACTGTTTACAATTACAGAGATTTATTTCAAATGTGTGACTTAATAATATAGAATATTTTATTATATTTATACTTTAATGTTTTTAACAGGTTGCGATTAAACTTATAGCCTTAGCATTAGTCTAAGAATAGTTTCTGAATATGCAGGTGACGCTACACTGACAAAAAGGAGGTGACAGTGTGAAAAGGTCGAATTACAATGGCATCATCTTAAGACAGGTAAAAACTGAGAATTCAGCGTCGCCTAGTGTATATAGATTATTTACTATAGAACGTCTTTCGTTCAAACGGAATATAAAAATCTTAGTGAGGCCTGATTCATACCGGTAACGACGCCTCTGTTCTTCAACTATACTCTGACAAAGAGGAATCCGGCAGCAGTCGGATGCATGAAAGGGAGGACATATTTGGGTTTGGACTGTCAAGCTATGGGTGGAACTCAGGTATAAAGCTATCAATCATCTGCAGACAAAGTAACGCGACAAAAGAGAACTCTGCTATTAAAAAAGGGTGCGTTATTCTTCGGTCCTTCCTAACCTGACGCGATGTTTGTGATTATAGAGGGAGCTAGTTACGAAAACCTGACCCTTGATGTTAACGTATCGCTTTCAGAAATCCCACTGTATTTTATACATAGGTATTAACCAATGGTTTCTTCGGTGAGTGTACTCACTGGTTTCTCAAAGCTTAGAGCATATAAGCTAATCTTTACAAAAGAGATAATCGTTTTCAACATCTTGAATTTGTATCCACGAAGACGTGCGTAAGAGGGTCGAATCTATGATATTCCGAGAGAATGTCCTCTGATGTGCCAACGGTACACTTGAGGGCTTAAAACTCTAGAATTCTGGTTCGATTATTCGCTGTGTATCGAGTATGGGTAGAAACTATGCCAAGAAATACGGGAAAGAGCATAACAGAAGTTTGGACGTGTTGAATAACCGGTTGATGGTCGTTATTTATTTGTACACTAGATGGAGTACACATCCAACGTTAAGTAAATTCATGATTAATGAAAGGTTTTCATAGCACGTGAAAAGGTGCTTCCCTTCTTTGTAATTGTGAAAACAAACGAACACAAAATCGTCCATATAAAACCGCAAATTTGTATGTATATCCCCATGGACCCATTGAACCTTCATGCGTATTGGGTGAAGATCCATCCATAGCGGCGAAGTAGCGATTAAAAAAGTCCACAAAACCATTAAAACGCAAACTGTAAAACTAATCCCTGCATGGACCTAATGAACCTCCGCACCAATTTTGATAAAGATCCATCCACACCCTGTGAAGTAGTTACATGGACATACAACAGGCAATGCTATAATTGTGTTTTCTTATAGCAAAGCCACGTCGGGCTGTCTGCTGAGCCCACCGAGGGGAATCGAACTCCTGATTTTAGCTTTTTAAATCCGTAAACTTACTGTTGTACTAGGAGTCAGTGCTATTATATTTGCATAGATTCTTTACACGTTTTATTAATTTAGAACCTCGTTACAGAATGTACTAAATAGCAATAACATTCAGAATGAAGTAATATTACAAATTTCGGTTAACAATACAGTAAAATATAATTCCGATAATTATACTTTAAACCTAAAAAAATGAAATTAAATTAGATAAAAAATCATGGTATTTTAAGCATTAAAGAGATAAATACAAACCAAACACAGACTAATCAGTTAATACAAACAGATCCTCAGTGAGTTAACCATAATTTTACAATAGAGATCTTCAAGTGATAAAAACCAGTCTGTGATCAGTGATGTCGAGAAAACCCACTTGTAGAGAAATATATATGCAAAAACGGCTCGTTTGGGTTGAGAAATATTTTACGTAGAAGAGCGAACAACGTTTCGACCTTCTTCGGTCATCGTCAGGTTCACAAATAAAATCATAATTATTGTTCAGTGAGAAACGTAGTATAATTATTTATAAACAAGTACCTAACAAAGGGCTTTGTGTGTACGTGTTTTCGCTAAAAAAGATGTGAACCTGACGATGACCGAAGAAGGTCGAAACGTTGTTCGCTCTTTTACGTAAAATATTTTCTCAACCCAAACGAGCCGTTTTTGCATATATAGAAACCAGTCTAACGTTGGATCAACTAAAACAAAAAAGTAGTTCAAGAAATAATAGGCATTTGCAAACGTGATTGTTCTACCTACGCAATTAAAAATAGGTCCATAATTCTAGTAAAACATAATGTTAGAACTAGCTGGTCATGTTTCAGCAATGTTAACTTTTTGGTTGTTTTAGTTAAATCAACCCATCTATTACATAAGATCTCTTGAGAAGCTATTATTATTATTATGATTTCAATTTCTGTTTGGTTCACATTTTTCCAGTTGAGATTCCAAACCACTTACGGTTCTTCAGTTTCGGTTAAAACACAATTAGCGGTACTTAGAGAGATAACGATATTGGTAGGTTAACCTGATCTTAACAAATATAAATACATAGGTTATCCCCGCCCATCCGTCCGATGGAGATAACCAGAAACTTTCTAACTACGTTGGCTTCAGAGGTGCATTTCCTAACAATTATCTTCCACAAAAAATAACCCTCCAGGGTATTGGGGTATGACCTATGCGTTAATTTTAAATTTTCATTTTGTTCTTGACAGAGGGCTCACCCATACTCTTGGGAAAGTACAGAATACGATTATAAGCTCTTCAACATATCTGTTTATTGTCTCCACAGGGAACCACGCGCTGGATCGTAAAACATCGAATTATACCCAAGCCCCCCACGAACTTCAAAGGAATGTAAACATTGCAATCTGTCAAAACGACAGTCTAGCCTGTTTACGAGCACTTTAACTTCTTAATTCTTGGTTATCTTCAGTTATTTTTGTTTAACTTTCCAATAGCACCTATCACTACGTCTGGTAGTTGCTGATGTGTAATACGATGATATAATTAAATTAATCGTTGAGATTTAGGGCCCCGGCATGGTCGGATGGTTAGGGCACTCGATTCACAACCTGAGGGTCGCGAGTTCGAATCACCGTTCCACCAAAGATGCTCGCCCTTTCAGCTGTGAGGGCGTTATAAAGTTACGGTCAATCTCACTATTAGTTGGCAAAAGAATAGCCAAAGAATTGGCGGTGGGTGGTGATGACTAGCTGTCTTTCCTCTAATCCTTCACTGCTAAATTAAGGAAGGGTAGCAAAGATAGCCCTCGTATAGCTTTGAGCGAAATTCAAAACCGACAGTTCGTATATGTATTCTCGCAAGAGTAAATTTTAATAGAATTTTCAACTAGCGCGAAGACTCCAGGGATGCCTACATCAGAAGTTTACGTGAGTTTTGAGGTGTACCGCAGATGTGAACTGACTTATAACTCGATTTTTCTTTTGTCTCTTAGAGTCCTCTTTACTAAATGCATTTTTCTGATAAACAATCTAACCGTTCAATCATATTTTCCTGAAAAATAACGTGTAGAGCTGCGTAAGCAATTTACCGCTCGAAACATTAATACATCTACGTTGTTTTTATTTTCTACAATCAGATACCGTTTCCCAGCATGTTTATAATGCTGACGTACTGAAATTAAACTGGTTAGAGACGTATTCATATTCGAAAGTTCTGCAGCTGAAACACTTGGTTTGTTTGCATTTTCTTTGATGATTAGGCTAGAACTTTAGCCTAAAATGTACCATCACCTCCAAGCATCCATATGTTTCTATTTCTTTTTATATCGTTTAAATGCAGTTCGGCACTGACACTCAAAAATTAAGATTCTACTGATTTCTCATCAGTTGTCCCCCGCTGGGACAGCGGTAAGTTTTCGGGCTTACAACGCTAAAATTAGGGATTCGATTCCCCTCAGTGGACTCAGAAAATACCCCGATGTGGCTTTGCAACATAAAAACACGCACACATACATTCTCATCAGTTACAGATGACAAACGGTTAATGATTTTCAACGTCTTAAAATCCCAAGAATAATTTTTTATCTGCAAATGAAATAACTCATAAACACAGCAATAAAAAGTATGTTAAGAATAACTACTGTTACAGTGTGAACGTCGTTTGTTGATGAAGTGTGATTATAGCCAATTGTGTTTGATTAAAGGACTAAGTAGAAAATGTAATGTTTAAAATTATACTAAGCCTAATAGCGTTGTCCTATAACAAGCAAGTGTATTTGCCGAATTTGACTCAACGTACTCGAGGGCTGTCTGCGATAGCCATCCCTAATTTTGAAGTAATAGACTAGAGGGAAGGCAGCCAGCCGACGGTCCCCATCGCCAACTCTTCGGTTTTAACGCTAAAATCCGGTGTTCTATACCCGTGGTATGCAAAATACAGGTAAGCCGTTGAGTAGCTTTGTGCTTAACAACTATTAACCAACTCTCATAATGCACACTCAACGCCAAAGTGCGATAGCAGGACACAAGCCACTGAACTTCACCTCCACAGCCCGGCATGCTGTCTATTGAAGTACCTTTGAGATAATACTAATATGTATTAGTGAGGATAAAGTAGGCATAACGTAAGTTACAAAACTATCGTATTAGAGAGGATGAAGTAGGCCTAACGTAAGTTACAAAACAATCGTATTAAAGAGAGAGAGAAAAAAATTAACGTAAGTTAAGAGTTCGGTTTTGCTCGTTCTTAAATATAGACCAAGGAAAGGTAACTTCAACTGTATATATATAAAAAAATTCCTAAGACAAAAGATTAGACTAAGACTTAGATGGGTTGGGTAGACGTAACAAGGGCAAAACGCCTTAGCTGCTAGCAGGTGTATAATGAGCTTTGACCTTTCTAACAGGTGAACCAAGGTTCCACTAGTGACAGATTCTGCACGTGAACGGAATGCCAAAAAAAAAAAAGCAAAAAAAAAGCATCTCGTTAAAAAGGTGCTGCACGACGTCAGCCCTAAGGATATTAGAAATGATGGGAAAATGTCCAAAGCAAGCGGTCTTTATATATTTTTATTCTATTACAATTTGCACTCGGTTCTGGCAGAAACGTTAGCTAGGTTCCATTAGTCGTGACAAATGTCCTTGTCTAGCCCATAAAGTAACACTGCTGGTATATTTTCTAGATATGTGTTTTCTCACCAGGTGTCTAACTATCAGCTTATATGTCTAACAACTTGAAATCAACATATTGTTATTTCATGCAAGAGGAAAATTAATCATTGTTACGATACGATATTTCATAAAGAGCACATAACTTGATGAGAGACGCACACTCATCTTTTAACGTAAGATTAATGTGGACACCTAAAGTGCAGTGTAAACAGCAACTCGTTTTGACGACGTGAATTCGTGTTGTTGTTTTTTTGGGGGAGGGGGCGTGAATAACGAAATACACTTTCGGAAACTCGTAGTTAAAAAAATACGTCACATGATGGTCAAGTGACAAATCAGTATTTACTTATGTCGAAGTACTTCATTTAACGATTAACTCTTAGGAACTCTGAAGGATTTAGTGTATCTTCATACACCGTCTGACTTATAGTGTATTAACATATACTGTTTCTCTTCTAGAGCTCTGAGAAAATCCAACGTCTGTTTTTTAAGAACAGAGGTATAATAGACATTTTCTAGTACACTGAAATATCTTTCCAATTTTCTAATACAGTGGTTCCTAAACTCTTTTAATTTGAAACAACCTTTATATGAATAAAAACGTCTTAAAATGTGATGCTTAAAGTGTTCTCTTACCACTATTTTAGCACGATGACTGAAAAACAGTGCTGTGGTGAAAACAATAACATATCCTTTCAACATACTGTATCATTTAATTAATTCAACATAACCTACGCGACCCAGCCAGGTGGTTAAGGCACACTCGACTGTAATCCGAGGGTCGCGGGTTCGAATTCTCGTCACACCAAACATGCTCGCCCTTTCAGCTGTGGGGGCGTTATAATGTGACGGTCAATCCCACTATTCGTTGGTAAAAGAGTAGCCCGAGATGGCGGTGGGTAGTGATGACCTTTGTAGTCTTGTTGTTCATGTATAATTAAAATTAATTTACTATCTTTGTTTTCGGCCCATTTTTTGGCGCTTCTCCAATAAAAAAAGAGAAGAAAAACTGCACGGCGCTCAAGAGACCCGCAACTCCCCTTTGAGAAACATTGTTCTAGTGCAATGAGATATCCCGTATATCTTTTAGTGGATCGAGATACACCGCTTGTCCTCTAGTACGCTGAAATGATATATTACCTGTGTTTTAGTACATTCAGAGATACTGTTTACCTTCTAATACATTGAAATAATTAACCATATTTAGAGATTCTTGTGTATTTCAGTTCTCTTGAGCTGGTGGGCAGATCAGTGAATTATCTATCGATGAGTTACTATTCCAGGATGTCAAATGTATTTTACTATCTTTCATTTTTCAACGTCAGCGCTTTCATTAGCCCCGTATTGGACACACATATATATATATATACATAACAAAACGCCTCCATCCCTGATCTAGTCACTTACTTGTCTTTCTTATTTCCTTCCACAGGTTTTGTGACTTCAAAAGTCGCTCTTCGAAACGGGTAATCTATAATAAAAACACTAATGGTACTTTTCATGTAAATATAAATAACTCAATGAAATGTATGTTTTAAAAATGTACAAATATTAAATGCGATCATTACTTCAATTAAGTATATTAGAAACATACTCAAAAATAAATTAGTTTCAGCTTATCAAATATGCTTCCTTCTTTTCTACTCGCATATTATTAAACAAAAACCCAACAACTTTATTCTTATTGTACCTTCTCCTGTTATTTCCACCATTTTAAAACAATCTAATAAAATATATACTTTTTTCTCTTTACAGTTGCACGATTCGAACTAACTTTCATTAACATCCAACTAATTTTTCTAAAAATAAATATTTTGGCGCCATCTTGCGTAGATATAAGTGAGAAAACAGAAAGTAAGGAAGCTGGTAGAAAACGATAGGGAAGAAGAAGAGACAGAAATGTTTAGAGATTGTAGAGTTTTGGTTATCCCCCTCTATAGTGGCACAATGGTATGTCTGCGGACCTACAATGCTAGAAATCAGGTTTCGATATCCGTGATAGTTAAAGCACGAGCAGCACATAGTTTAGCTTTGTGCTTCGCTACAAATAAACTTGGATTTATTTAAATTAGTTGGCTCGTGTTTTGCACTACTTAACTTGCAAGAGAATGTTTCTTTTAGAAAAATAGACACTTGCCTGTAAAATACGCTTTTCAAAAGTCGCTTTTGTTTTTAGTTCTAGAAGGACAAGTTTGTAAGTAATGTAGTAGAAACATCACAACTCACAGGATTGAAGCCGCACGGTATGCTTTCCCCATGCTTTTAACGTCACCCAAGAGGAATCTAGCGTAAATTAAAACCTTCTCTGTCGTTTGTGTTACTGATGACAGGTTTAAATTTGGAGAAAAGCTGGAGTATTTTCGTCTGGAGTAAGATTTGCCGGATGCTTGTTTAACAAAAAAATACTCAGACTTTTCAGCGGTCACACCTGTTGTCTTGAAGCGCACGAGGCATCTGGTGAGAGAACTCTCAACCGTATGTTTCTAATGACGAATGCCAAGGGGGAATTGTCCCTCCCCCCACAAACGGTATAGTTCAAATTCTTCCATATGTGTCGGTTTAAAAAAAAATGTGTGCACACGTGTGAATTTCAAACATTATTTTAAATCAGGCTATATTCGTACGGACAAATTTAAAACATTTCCTTACGTATGAATTTAGTATCATGTTCAAATTCTTATTGGTGTTGAGTTGCAATAGTTTTAAACTGATTTATAATTTATATAAACTTTGAAGAAGCCATTTAATTATAAAAGGTAATTTATAATTAATATGTAAAGAAAAAACTTCTCTAAAAGGAAATGAAATATAGGGATGGCTAATATCCATCCTTCAAGCTAGTAGGTACATCATACCTACATGATAACACAGGTAAACAGTGTAGTAGAATGTTAACAGGCAAATATAGCGTAAATTGAACTCAGTTGTCATTGAATAGTTATATATATTTTGCTATATGTTAATTCTTGCCTGTTATTACGTCACAATGATACAACTGCCATTTCTACTATATTGTTTGCATTGTTTTTGAAAAATTGATATTAGCCATCTTCCCATGTAATTCCTTTTTATGAGAGGTTTTCTTCCCTTGTTTGCATTTTTTAACGCAATGTTTTAATAGACAATGAGGTTCCAACTGTAGCATTTATTGTTTATGTATCATTGGTTGATAACTTGTGTTTCATCCTGTATGTAAGTTTTTAAAGAAACAAACAAAAACACCAAATTTACATATAAAGTTGACTTCAAGGGGTAACGATAAAATCGTTTACACTGGAATTATTATTTTTAAAAATTACTACTACTTATTAACAGAACTTATAAAAGCGAGTATTCTGTTTGAAACTATGTCATTTCAGCAAAACTGGTTGACGTCATTGTTTTTGAGTTATTGTGTAATAAAAAAAAGCAGAAGAAAAATGAACAAGAAATTCAAACATTTTTCTATAATATTTACAAACATGACCAGAACTTGTGACTCAGTCATAACAAAGATCCTGTTATAAAATGTAACACCGTATGGTACTGTTTGACACCATTGGTTTATTTACTCGGTTATCACGTAGTATAGAAGAAGAACAATAATTTAAAATTATTTACTATAATATTTACAGACATTATCAGAACTTGTGACTCAGTCATTACATAGATAGTGTTATAAAAGTTAACACTGTATAGTGTTGTAAAGTTCTGAAGAACTACTAAAGAGATATTTAAAATACCATTTCGATGAACAATGCAAGACATTCCTCCATAGATAGTGCTGCAACCTACCAGACTGAAGATTTTAATGCCATATTATTAATAACCGTTTTTGGGTTACGCGTGTACAGAGAGAAAATGTTACTTTTTGCATTGGCACGGCTTGATTTCAGAACAATCCTACCTCCAGAAAATATAACAGTCTTAGTTAGCACAACAAACCGTCAGGTGTCGCTAATGGTACGTTTTGTCATCTGACTTCTATGTTTTGTCGTAGGGGGCCAACTCCAGCAAAGGCAGGGAGAAGAGCTCGTTTTTCGACCTTTAACCTCTTGTTTCACACATTCATCGTATCGCCTTAACACAATAATTTATGGACCGATTTTCTCAATTTTCCACGACACAGGTGCTAATGCTCCAATCGCCCAAACGAGTTCACACCAAAAATGTCCTTGTTCTTACCAGGTAAGTTCCTGACCCTGACATAAGTTCTCCTATTTGGAAGTGCTACCATTGTCATACTTATTATAGTTAAGAAGTCAGCACACGCAGAGAATCCCATACAAAAATTGTAATGGTTTCCCAAAACAGAACAATGAACTATTCGAAAGCACTCGAGTTTTGGGTCTCTTTAAAAAAAACATTGTTACACATATGGTGGCGTTGGAAATACATGAAGTTATTCGGTTTCAGTTCAGACTTAGGCTACGTAGTTCCACAACAGAGAAAAAGTAAAACGAGTGCTTATAGAGAAAGCATTTATTATTAAGACCTCTCAACCATCACCACAGAAAGTTTGACAACGTATGCAGAATCAATGTTATTTTGTGCTATAGTAAGATTAAAAACCACGTTTTTCTGAAGATAGAAAACGCATATTAATCAGAAATGTGGGAGGCAAATTACGAATGCTTGTGTTTGTGGGTGTAGGGGGCAAGTTGATTTATTTCTGTGAGAACTTTCCTCATTCTGACGCACGTTTACTGGGACAGATCGAAAAGTGGGGCTTAGCCCCCTTGTTTCCTACGTTGCTGTCAACAGTCATGGAATAGGGCATGAGGATTATGGTATTCCCACCAACATACGATCAAGTTTACTAACTGCATACTAACAGTTTCACTTAACATGTTACAATTACAGCTTAAACTGACATTTACCATAATATAATTTACAAAGTTTGTTTGTTTGTTTTGAATGTAGCACTACCCGTCTCTTACTTAGTAGTGAAAGAGTAGATGGAAGGCAGCTAGTCATCACCACTCACCGCCAACACTTCGATTACTCTTTCACCAATGAACAGTGGGATTGACCGTGACTTATCACACCCCCATGGCTGAAAGGGCGACCATGTTTGTTGTGACAGGATTCGAATCCGCGACCCTCAGATTACGAGTTGAACGCACTTACCATCTGGCCATGCCGAGGCCTACTAGATAAAGCCTACATAAAGAAGTATTTTTAATAGAATAACGAAATACTAACATTTGGTAGGTAAAAGAAAAACACAATATAGATGAAGTCAGTATGTAGCGGGGGTCTGGTGATGTCTGTTCTCCCTCTGATCAGTAGTTCAATATTGAAAGGATAGTTATTCCTGAACCTTGTTGGGGTCATGAACTGGGTGTTTAGCATATTTGTGGTATTGAATAACGTTAAGATCGAAAATACGATTTCTTTACCATAAGACTATTTTTCGCACCTGAGCTACAGAAACATATAACAATTTTAGTTTATTTGTCACAGACTTGGTACTTCTTAACTTTTTTTTTAAAACAAAAATTGTTGGAATTGAATTTGACATTTATCAGTCAAATTCTTCATGATTATTTTCGTTTACCAAACCAAACAAGTCCATTAGCAACAAGAATTTCTTGAGCACAAGGTTAGACATTCTCGCCAGGCGTGGCCAAGTGGTTAAGGCACTCGACTCGAAATTCGAGGGTGTCGGATTCGAATTCCTATTACATCAAACATACTATTTCAGCCGTGGGGACGCTATAATGTTACGGTCAATCCCACTATTCATTGGTAAAAGAGTAGCCCAAGAGTTGGCGATGTGTGGAGATAATTAGCTGCCTTTCTTCTAGTCTTACATTGCTAAATGAGGGACGGCTATCGCAGATAGCCCTTGTGTAGCTTTGCACAAAATTCAATCCAAAATCACACATCTTTTGTTTGTTTTTGCCCTTCCAGAGGGTCAGCGACAGGTTTGCTGTTGTACAACGCTAAAATCCGGGGATTAACTCCTCATGGCAGACACAACAGAGAGTCTAATTTGATTTTGCTCTAAAACAAATAAAAACAACATTTTTTTTTTAAACTGACAGGCCTTAACTATAGTTTCTACGGCTTGTGTGTCAGCATTTCCCGTATATAGCTTAGATATCAACCTGTTTTAAAAATCAAGTGCCAAAACAAAAGCAACTGACATTTAACGTTTGTTACTATGCACTAAAGATGCCCCAAAACTACTGCGACACACATAAAAAAGTCATATTTCACAGAACCGTTATGTTGCTTAATATGTAATTGTATACTGCCCATCTATAATAAAACCAAATACTTACAATTTACCATTCAACTTATAATATCATTCATATTACACCAGCTTTATCCCTCTAGTGAATCATTTAGTAAGTCTACGGACTTCCAATGTTATAACCTAGGATTTGATTCCCGGAGATTGACAGGTCACAAGTTGTACATTGTGTAGCTGAAAAACAACAACTAGTATAACCAGTTTTATCATGGTCATGATTAAAGATAAAGCAGGAGTTACCAATCACATACCAACTCCCAACATCCGTATTTTCCCAGACTTATGATCGTAATGACTAAAGATATACACAAATTGCAAGAACTGTGTTTAATTATTTTTTGTCACGCGATATTAATGCTAGTTGAAAACCGTATTGTATTCTGTTTGCCTCTCACAGTCTGAGGTTATACTTTGGTTTTTAAATAGTTTCACGAAATCTTAGTACATATTCTGAGTTCCAGAACTACGTCATCACAGCATCAATCATACAGATCTGAAATCGGGTTTCGACACCCGTGGTGAGCAGACAGGTAGGTCATTATATAGCTTTATGCATAACAAAAATCAAACAAGGAAGTTACTGATTCCGAAGTCAAGCTGAGATAATGTGATTGGTACCTAATATACGACAAGAAAATACATATATTTATACATTCAAAGCACCATTACGTTCCACCTAAGGCCCGGCATGGCCAGGTGGGTTAAGGCGTTCGACTCGTAATCTGAGGGTCGGGGGTTCGGATCCCCGTCGCACCAAACATACTTGCCCTTTCAGCCGTGGGGGGTTACAATGCTACGGTCAATCTCACTATTCGTTAATAAAGAGTAACCCAAGAGTTGGCGGTGTGTGGTAATGACTTGTTGCCTTCCCTCTAGTCTTACACTACTAAAGTATGGACAGCTAGCCCAGATAACCCTCGTGTAGATTCACGCGAAATTCAAAACAACGAAGTTGTTAAACTTATGAAGTAAAGTGGTAGTTTATTTCGATTTTGGGAAGCTCTTCCCACACTAATTACATGGGGTCGCGATTATAGGCTATTGGGTGAAGTCGTAATACATTTTTGAAAGTGTCCTTCTTTTTACTAAATTGTGTCATTTTTTCTGTTGTATAAGAGGGCGTCTCTGAAACGTGATTTACATTCGAAATATATAAGTATTTATCGTGTTATTTCTTATTGCACGTGTGACATCTTTGTCCCCTCGTTTCTCCTTGTTGTTGGGGTATTTATCCTACCACGGGATCGATACCTGCGGTGAACGCAGCACAGATATCCTCCTGTCCAGATTGGGCTTTAACAGCAAACAAACCATACATTTGGGGAGAAACTCGATTTGCGATAATGGTTATGGTTCGTTCACTTTTGTTTCTTAGAAAGAAGAGAGATTAAAAAACGTGATTTTACAGCATGTTACAATAATTTAAGTACTTCCAACCTATATTGAAGAAAGAGCATTAACCTTTAACCTCCAAGTATAGTTTGAACCTTCAGTATAATAAAGCAAAACTGGAGAAGAATCGACTCATGAGGCTGCAGAAAAACAATGAAAACAAAACAAACCAACGACAACGATAACAAAACTATAAACAACGACTACAAAATCAAAACAACTAGGACGAGAAAACGAACAACTAAACAAAGTAACGACAGTTAAAAACTATAAAAAAAGAGAAGTCCCCCAGTGACTTAGCGGTATGTCTGCGGACTTACAACGCTAAAAACCGGGTTTCGATACCTGTGATGGGCAGAGCACAGATAACCCGTTGTGTAGCTTTGTGCTTAATTCAAAACAACAACAAAAAAGAGAACAACAAAATGAAACAATGAAAATCAAAAACACAATATCAACAACAGTAAACGATAAAAAATGACAGCAGAAAAAAAGACAACAAAAATACAAAGAACAACGACAACAATAATGGAAGAAAATAATGATAACAATAAAATAAAACGACAACAAAAACAAAATCAAACAAATATAACAACAAAATAAAATAACGACAACAATAATGGAAGAAAACAATGGTAACAATAATATAAAGTAGCGACAACAACAATAAAAGAAAATAAAGATAACAACAAAATAAAACAATAACAATAACAGAAGAAAACAATGGTAACAATAAAATAATGTAACGGCAACACCAACAAAAGAAAACAATGATAACAACAACAACCAAAGAAATCAAAGTTAACAACAACAACCAAAGAAATCAAAGTTAAGAACAAAATAAAATGACGAAAACAATAACAGAAGATAACAATAAAATAAAACAACGACAAGAACAAAACTATGAGATGACGGTAGACTGTAGGAAGCTTTATAGAAACGGCTGATTATTCACCTATTCTTTTCAAACTTTGCATCTGGGCTGTTTTTTTTTTGGTGAAAATCCTGTAGAATATTTGTAGGAACTAATCCTCAATCCTAGGTACTAGGAAGAAATATTAGTGTCCAGCCCTGGTAACGTTCATTGGTGCTTTACCGCTATTAGCAACAAGGGCATTCTATCAAAGAAGCCGCAATGATCCAGGCCGTATGTTTAAGAAAACGTTACGCGGGCATTCAAAAGAGTTTTTTTTTCTTTTTCTCTCATTTGTAAATTCAAGAAAGTAAGGAGAATACAAACGGGTGCGCGTGCTCTGCACTTGCCCCACACTATGACAACCAATAGTAAGACACGTGCCAGAACACCAGGTGCAAGTAATGTTTCTTTACCAGCAACCGAAATCAGTTGAAGGGAAAAAAATATTTATTACCTGGTCTGTCAGGCTCTGATATTCAAGTGCACGTTTTATCAGAATTATGGGCTTGGCACCCGAAGGTGCTGTTGTAAACGCTGACAAAGACGGAAACTGCGTTTGTATAAAAACCTATCACACACGAGTGCTATTCAAGTTCCCTATACGAATGTGGATAAACTCTTATAACCCTGGAATTTTAAACCTTAGAGATATTTCAGGCTTCCCCTAACAAATTTCTAGACCGTTTTTAACTAGAAAACACGTATCAAAGCAGTCGTCTTAGGACTTGAAGGACTTATATACAATTGTTCTGGTATAGCTACTTGTCTCAGAAATTTCTACCTATTGGTCTTTGAAGGTTCAATAAATATTTTAATAAGATACTCTTAACTTTTAAAGTAAAGAAAGCACAATATATCATTATGTTCTATCTTGAATACTTTTTATTTTATTTTGAATTCGAAACATGAAGAATAGATATAAAAATATAGGGAACGAAGTATGATATAAGAATGGTAAAATGCATCACAACATATCAGAGGAGATATCTGAATAAGTGTGACTGTCGCAGCATTGAGAATACACCGTTCATCGAATTCAGTGAATGTTCTGAAACTTCACTCGCGAAATTAAGCTAATTAAAAACATTAAACTGAAAATTTAGAAGTAGATATAGTTACTCAAATGGGCCCGGCATGGTCAGGTGGTTAGGGTGCTCAACTCGTAATCTCAGGGTCGCAGGTTCGAATTCCTATCACACCAAATATGCTCATCCTCTCAGCCATGGGTTAAAGTTACAATCAATCCCACTATTCGTTGGTAAAAGAGTAACTGAATAGTTGACGGTGGGTGGTAACGACTAGCTGTCTTTCCTCTATAAGTCTTTGGATTTACAGTCCGAGTAGACTAAACACTAGTCTAAACATGCCCACTATAAAGCCAAAATTGTTATAGAAGACCATAACAGAACTGGAGATTTTCCAAAGAAGCTCGACCAATAGTAAGATCATTTATTGTAGGTTATCTCAATGGCTCTTCGGAATTTTTTGTTTAAGACGCGAAAAGATTTGGAAGTTTTTAATGTTTCACAATGTTTTTGATATGTCATTAGCAGACCTAACGGAAATCACTTGTTCACTTGGACAAATATAATTATATTTTGATCGTGTTTTTTCTAGTCAAAAGATATCTTAACTTATAAATATTTCACTGTAAATTTTTTAGCTTACTTTATTTAAAGTTATCATAGAGTTTATTAATGTTTTATTTAACATCACACTAGTTTCTTCTTTCAAATTTTATCTAAGGTAACTGTAGTCTTAGTTCAAACTTTATTGACAACTTTGCTTATACTTTATCTGAAATCACATAGTATGAAAGGTTTACTTAGGTGTTCTTCTGACACCTTACTCAAGCACTGTGATGCTTTGTTCTTCGTATCTCAGAAGAACTGTACGTTTCTCATTGTGAAAAGAAGCAATTCGAACATTTCGCGAAAATTCAGGACAAAATAAAAATTATTTTGTTTTTTAATACTGGTGCATGTGCAGAAAATAACAAATGGAGTTGAAAAAGTACATACGTTTTTACTATCGTAAAGACAGAATCAATGAACTGATGTTAGGCCTGACTTAGAGCTGTGCTTTCGTAAATACAAAATACACCAAGATACAGTTTTCCTTATATAGTGTACCAAGTTCGTTGCGAAAACGAGGCTGAGCATTTTGACGAGTAAACAAAGCAGATTATTTTCGTTCATTCTACCCCTAACTATGGTCATTATACAAGTCACAAAGGTTAATTATAGAGATCCACACGCACATATAGCTTATCAACCACACTTCTTTCAAAAATGAGGCTTAATAGTGCATTTCTGTCTTTTTGAGTGTTACACGTAGTATTACATTAGGCATTAGAAAACTAAAAGCTGGTCCCTTCCACTCGTTTACTTCTTCCACCTACATCATGTTTCTTGTCAGTGAACTTGATTTTATCTCATATTTGCTCTTTAAATGTAAACAACTAACTCACTTACTTAGGTATTTAAAGATCTAAAAAGGTCATCATAACCAGTCTAACTACTGAATAAGCTTGAAAACCATTTAAACATGCACGATGCAGAATGTTACATCCAGTGTACTGATGAAAAAAGACCCCAGTCTTTACTTACAACAATAGCATAATTTCAATGTGTAGCAAATATTTCATTATCCAAGATCAGATATAGATTATATTTGTTTTGTTTTCTAAAAAGGTGTATCAATACACGTATTATATTTGTAAAAGTTTTTTTGTTCAGAGTTAGTGGACTGACTTTAAACCTAACTTACGATTGTACGTTCTTAAAAATAAGTATTTGATGCTAGGCCTAACTTACAGATGTAGCTTCGTAAATATTTGAATATTAAACTTCGGTTATTTACAGTTTGTTTTGTTTTTTGAAAAGGTGCAGCAATACATATATTATATTTGTAATAGCTTTCTTTTAGAGTTACTGGACTGACTTTAGACCTAATTTATGATTGTACGTTCTTAAAGATAAGTATTTGATGTTAGGCTTAATTTACAGATGTAGCTTCGTAAAAATTTGAAATTTAAACTTCGGTTACTTACAGTTTGTTTGTTTTTTTAAAAAGGTGCAATAATACATATATTATATTTGTAACAGCTTTCTTTCACAGTTAGTGTGACATAGTGGTTAGCATTCCGGGCTGTTGGTGAAAGGTATAAAGTTCGTATCCAGATTACTCTTAACAAGCTCCACACTTCCACCTGTGGTTTTTGCCAAGATTGAGATAGTCGTTCCTTGTATTCAGCTCAAAGGCTGAAAAAACCGTCTAACTATCTGTCTTAGCTGAGGTTAGTAGCTCGAAAAAAGCGTTAGCTAAACCTGAATTCTAGGGTTTTTTGATCTGGCTATTCAATTAATTAATTTATTAAAACAAAAATAATAACGAATGAATATTCTTAATTCTACTGAAGTTTGATTTCTGGCACTTTTATAGTTCATATTTCCTGAAATAAAATATTTTCAAATAAAACATTTTGTATAACTTTTCAAACTTATGAAGCCGCTTTTATGTGACGTCACAAAAATTCCTGTTACATTCAATGCCGCCATATTTGTACGTTAGACACTTCCTTCTAACAACCGTCGACAATTCACATCCACATTAAATTCGGTAAAGCTGTACATGCTAGAAACAGCACGAACATCGCCTTTGGCAAAATATACGTATCGGAAACTCTGTAGATTTTCAGAATATCTTCTCTTTGTTATGTTTATCACTGAGATGGTGTACCGAGTTAGATAACACGTTATAAGAAAACAGATTTGCTACTTTTTCACCTATGACAAATGTAAGCTCTTGTCATCCAACACGATTGATAAAACTGTACATTACCTGACTTTTTTATGTGAGAGAAAAACCTTTATTTCCTCGTTACGTTCTTGTTCTAATCATTTAACTAATACGTAAGAACTGTATATAACTCTTACAGTCTTTAAGCTAAAACTGTAGTTCGAATTGACGTATTTATACATTTATAAAATAAAGAGATGGAGAATTGGCTGAGATTTAATGTAACTTGTCTGATTTGTTTGGAAGTTCGCACTAAGCTACACTAGGGCTATCTGGGTTAGCCGTCCCTAATTTAGCAATGTGAGACAAGAGGGAAGACAGATACTTATCGTCTTCCCTAATTTAGCAATGTAAGACAAGAGGGAAGACAGATACTTATCGTCTTCCCTAATTTAGCAATGTAAGACAAGAGGGAAGACAGATACTTATCGTCTTCCCTAATTTAGCAATGTAAGACAAGAGGGAAGACAGATACTTATCGTCTTCCCTAATTTAGCAATGTAAGACAAGAGGGAAGATAGATACTTATCGTCTTCCCTAATTTAGCAATGTGAGACAAGAGGGAAGACAGATACTTATCGTCTTCCCTAATTTAGCAATGTAAGACAAGAGGGAAGACAGATACTTATCGTCTTCCCTAATTTAGCAATGTAAGACAAGAGGGAAGACAGATACTTATCGTCTTCCTAATTTAGCAATGTAAGACAAGAGGGAAGACAGATACTTATCGTCTTCCCTAATTTAGCAATGTGAGACAAGAAGGGAAGACAGATACTTATCGTCTTCCCTAATTTAGCAATGTAAGACAAGAGGGAAGACAGATACTTATCGTCTTCCCTAATTTAGCAATGTAAGACAAGAGGGAAGACAGATACTTATCGTCTTCCCTAATTTAGCAATGTGAGACAAGAGGGATAGATACTTATCGTCTTCCCTAATTTACAATGTGAGACAAGAGGGAAGACAGATACTTATCGTCTTCCCTAATTTAGCAATGTAAGACAAGAGGAAGATAGATACTTATCGTCTTCCCTAATTTAGCAATGTAAGACAAGAGGGAAGACAGATACTTATCGTCTTCCCTAATTTAGCAATGTAAGACAAGAGGGAAGACAGATACTTATCGTCTTCCCTAATTTAGCAATGTAAGACAAGAGGGAAGACAGATACTTATCGTCTTCCCTAATTTAGCAATGTAAGACAAGAGGGAAGACAGACACTTATCACCTTCCAATGCCAACACTTGGGTTATCAACCAATAGTGAGATTGACCGTCACATTATAACGCTCCCACGGCTGTAAAGGCGAACATGCTTGGTGTGAAGGAGATACGAACCCGCGACTCCCAGATTACGAATCGACTGCCTTAACCACCTGGTCATGCATGGCCAACTTGTGTGATATAGAAACCTGTAGGTTTAAATAACGTTGTTTCACATCATTTCTTGGCCCATATCGAAACACTTATTTGTGTAATTTTTTTTTTACTATTCAAATCATTTGGCTCCCTACCTTTCTTTCCTCGCGCAAAGCTCGTGGTATTTTCGATTTCGGCACGACCTTGGATCGCCTGATTCTTTTATCTCGTGCGAGTTAAGCGGATCAAATGAATCAAAGTGTTATACCTACCGCTACTGCTAATAAAGACGTTATCAGCTATTCATACTACTATATTGCAACATTCCTATTAAACATTTTGCAGGTGACGTTCTCTGTTTTCAGTATGGCATGAAATCGAATTACCTCTTGCATACTAAGTGAGCCACTCTACCGAGTGAGTGAAAATAATTCTTTGGTAGCGCTGCAACAGATGTGCTTACTTGACGTTTACGCTAAGTGAGAGCTCTTCCGACTAAATAAATGTGTTAACCTTTGGTAGCACTGCTACAAATGTGCTTACTTGACGTTGTGCTAAGTGAGCGCTTTATCGACTGAATGAATGTGTTAATCTTCTGGTAGCACTGCTACAAGTGTGCTTACTTGATGCTTGTGTTAAGTGAGCCACTCTACCGATTGAGTGAAAGTGTTCTGATGAGAACACAGAACAAGTATTACATTTGAATGAGTAAGATGGGTGCCATTTGTTGAGTAAATATGATTTCTAGGATATACCGTAGAGAGCATTGTAAGTACTTTATTAGAATTTTCGTGTTTGTTACGAGTATTCAGGGTATATCGGGAGTGTTACATGGCCACCTGTATAATAACAACAATAATAAATGACACCTGGAAAATTGACACTGTGTGTGTATCTATGTACGTGTTTTAAATACCTTAATGTCGAATAGCCCAAATCTTCTCAGTGCCAGTTGGAGTGAACAAATTTGTCTACAATAACAGATATAATTTCACCTGTTCTTGTCTTGTTTACAGTCATGCCGGTGTTAATCGCTCTCGTGATAAACTTCGAAACTTGCACCTGGCTTTAAGTTTACCGTTCTGGCCGTTAGAGGGCACAAGCAGGTGAGGCTATGTGGTATTCAACTTTGATGTCAGCTCTCAAGCTAAAAAACTCAAATATGACAAAAGCACCTGGCCGAAGATTAAAAACGGTCGTTTCCTATGTTTAACACGAGATGTCACTTGTCTCTTCATATATTTACCTGTCTAGTTTTCTCTCTGCATCCGGATGTGTGGTTTGGAAACATAAAGTTGATCTAACACAAGATAACCTAACAACTTGACAGAAGAAAGAAAAAAAGTACTATAAATAACCTTTGCTCGCTGTATGTAACTTTTGCAGTCTATAAATTTATCCCCTGGTTTATTAATATCTTCATCTGAAGTTAATAACCCTTTATTTACTCGTTTATCTTGGCAGCTTCACCAGTCTTTAAGATTACATGAATCTAAACCGTTATGTACTGTTCTCTAGTACTTCATACACGAATATAAACCGTTATGTACTGTTCTCTAGTACTTCATACACGAATCTAAACCGTTATGTACTGTTCTCTAGTACTTCATACACGAATCTAAACCGTTATGTACTGTTCTCTAGTACTTCATACACGAATCTAAACCGTTATTCGTAGTTTTCTATTCCTTCATACATGAATCTAAACCGTTATGTACTGTTCTCTGTTCCTTCATACATGAATCTTAACCGTTATGTACTGTTCTCTATTCTTTCATACATGAATCTAAACCGTTATGTACTGTTCTCTGTTCCCTCATACATGAATCTTAACCGTTATGTACTGTTCTCTAGTACTTCATACATGAATCTAAACCGTTATGTACTGTTCTCTAGTACTTCATACATGAATCTAAACCGTTATGTACTGTTCTCTAGTACTTCATACATGAATCTAAACCGTTATGCACTATTCTCTAGTACTTCATACACGAATCTAAACCGTTATTCGTAGTTTTCTATTCCTTCATACATGAATCTAAACCGTTATGTACTGTTCTCTAGTACTTCATACATGAATCTAAACCGTTATGTACTGTTCTCTAGTACTTCATACATGAATCTAAACCGTTATGTACTGTTCTCTAGTACTTCATACATTAATCTAAACCGTTATGCACTATTCTCTAGTACTTCATACACGAATCTAAACCGTTATTCGTAGTTTTCTATTCCTTCATACATGAATCTAAACCGTTATGTACTGTTCTCTAGTACTTCATACATGAATCTAAACCGTTATGCACTATTCTCTAGTACTTCATACACGAATCTAAACCGTTATTCGTAGTTTTCTATTCCTTCATACATGAATCTAAACCGTTATGTACTGTTCTCTATTCTTTCATACATGAATCTAAACCGTTATGCACTGTTCTCTGTTCCCTCATACATGAATCTTAACCGTTATGTACTGTTCTCTGTTCTTTCATACATGAATCTAAACCGTTATGTACTGTTCTCTAGTATTTCATACATTAATCTAAACCGTTATGTACTGTTCTCTAGTACTTCATACATGAATCTAAACCGTTATGTACTGTTCTCTATTCTTTCATACATGAATCTAAACCGTTATTCGTAGTTTTCTATTCCTTCATACATGAATCTAAACCGTTATGTACTGTTCTCTGTTCCCACATACATGAATCTTAACTGTTATGTACTGTTCTCTAGTACTTCATACATGAATCTTAACCGTTATGTACTGTTCTCTATTCTTTCATACATGAATCTAAACCGTTATGTACTGTTCTCTGTTCCCACATACATGAATCTTAACTGTTATGCACTATTCTCTAGTACTTCATACACGAATCTAAACCGTTATTCGTAGTTTTCTATTTCTTCATACATGAATCTAAACCGTTATGTACTGTTCTCTGTTCCCTCATACATGAATCTTAACCGTTATGTACTGTTCTCTATTCTTTCATACATGAATCTAAACCGTTATGTACTGTTCTCTATTCTTTCATACATGAATCTAAACTGTTATGTACTGTTCTCTATTCCTTCATACATTAATCTAAACCGTTATGTACTGTTCTCTAGTATTTCATACATGAATCTAAACCGTTATGTACTGTTCTCTATTCCTTCATACATTAATCTAAACCGGTATGTACTGTTCTCTAGTACTTCATACATTAATCTAAACCGTTATGCACTATTCTCTAGTACTTCATACACGAATCTAAACCGTTATTCGTAGTTTTCTATTCCTTCATACATGAATCTAAACCGTTATGTACTGTTCTCTAGTACTTCATACATGAATCTAAACCGTTATGCACTATTCTCTAGTACTTCATACACGAATCTAAACCGTTATTCGTAGTTTTCTATTCCTTCATACATGAATCTAAACCGTTATGTACTGTTCTCTATTCTTTCATACATGAATCTAAACCGTTATTCGTAGTTTTCTATTCCTTCATACATGAATCTAAACCGTTATGTACTGTTCTCTGTTCCCTCATACATGAATCTTAACCGTTATGTACTGTTCTCTGTTCTTTCATACATGAATCTAAACCGTTATGTACTGTTCTCTATTCTTTCATACATGAATCTAAACTGTTATGTACTGTTCTCCATTCCTTCATACATTAATCTAAACCGTTATGTACTGTTCTCTAGTATTTCATACATGAATCTAAACCGTTATGTACTGTTCTCTCTTCTTTCATACATGAATCTAAACCGTTATTCGTAGTTTTCTATTCCTTCATACATGAATCTAAACCGTTATGTACTGTTCTCTGTTCCCACATACATGAATCTTAACTGTTATGTACTGTTCTCTAGTACTTCATACATGAATCTTAACCGTTATGTACTGTTCTCTATTCTTTCATACATGAATCTAAACCGTTATGTACTGTTCTCTGTTCCCACATACATGAATCTTAACTGTTATGCACTATTCTCTAGTACTTCATACACGAATCTAAACCGTTATTCGTAGTTTTCTATTTCTTCATACATGAATCTAAACCGTTATGTACTGTTCTCTGTTCCCTCATACATGAATCTTAACCGTTATGTACTGTTCTCTATTCTTTCATACATGAATCTAAACTGTTATGTACTGTTCTCTATTCCTTCATACATTAATCTAAACCGTTATGTACTGTTCTCTAGTATTTCATACATGAATCTAAACCGTTATGTACTGTTCTCTATTCCTTCATACATTAATCTAAACCGGTATGTACTGTTCTCTAGTACTTCATACATGAATCTAAACCGTTATTCATAGTTCTCTATTTCTTTATACACGAATCTAAACCGTTATTCATAGTTCTCTATTTCTTTATACACGAATCTAAACCGTTATGTACTGTTCTCTAGTACTTCATACATTAATCTAAACCGTTATGCACTATTCTCTAGTACTTCATACACGAATCTAAACCGTTATTCGTAGTTTTCTATTCCTTCATACATGAATCTAAACCGTTATGTACTGTTCTCTAGTACTTCATACATGAATCTAAACCGTTATGCACTATTCTCTAGTACTTCATACACGAATCTAAACCGTTATTCGTAGTTTTCTATTCCTTCATACATGAATCTAAACCGTTATTCGTAGTTTTCTATTCCTTCATACATGAATCTAAACCGTTATGTACTGTTCTCTGTTCCCTCATACATGAATCTTAACCGTTATGTACTTGTTCTCTGTTCTTTCATACATGAATCTAAACCGTTATGTACTGTTCTCTATTCTTTCATACATGAATCTAAACTGTTATGTACTGTTCTCCATTCCTTCATACATTAATCTAAACCGTTATGTACTGTTCTCTAGTATTTCATACATGAATCTAAACCGTTATGTACTGTTCTCTCTTCTTTCATACATGAATCTAAACCGTTATTCGTAGTTTTCTATTCCTTCATACATGAATCTAAACCGTTATGTACTGTTCTTTGTTCCCACATACATGAATCTTAACTGTTATGTACTGTTCTCTAGTACTTCATACATGAATCTTAACCGTTATGTACTGTTCTCTATTCTTTCATACATGAATCTAAACCGTTATGTACTGTTCTCTGTTCCCACATACATGAATCTTAACTGTTATGCACTATTCTCTAGTACTTCATACACGAATCTAAACCGTTATTCGTAGTTTTCTATTTCTTCATACATGAATCTAAACCGTTATGTACTGTTCTCTATTCTTTCATACATGAATCTAAACCGTTATGTACTGTTCTCTATTCTTTCATACATGAATCTAAACTGTTATGTACTGTTCTCTATTCCTTCATACATTAATCTAAACCGTTATGTACTGTTCTCTAGTATTTCATACATGAATCTAAACCGTTATGTACTGTTCTCTATTCCTTCATACATTAATCTAAACCGGTATGTACTGTTCTCTAGTACTTCATACATGAATCTAAACCGTTATTCATAGTTCTCTATTTCTTTATACACGAATCTAAACCGTTATTCATAGTTCTCTATTTCTTTATACACGAATCTAAACCGTTATGTACTGTTCTCTAGTACTTCATACATTAATCTAAACCGTTATGCACTATTCTCTAGTACTTCATACACGAATCTAAACCGTTATTCGTAGTTTTCTATTCCTTCATACATGAATCTAAACCGTTATGTACTGTTCTCTAGTACTTCATACATGAATCTAAACCGTTATGCACTATTCTCTAGTACTTCATACATGAATCTAAACCGTTATTCGTAGTTTTCTATTCCTTCATACATGAATCTAAACCGTTATTCGTAGTTTTCTATTCCTTCATACATGAATCTAAACCGTTATGTACTGTTCTCTGTTCCCTCATACATGAATCTTAACCGTTATGTACTGTTCTCTGTTCTTTCATACATGAATCTAAACCGTTATGTACTGTTCTCTATTCTTTCATACATGAATCTAAACTGTTATGTACTGTTCTCCATTCCTTCATACATTAATCTAAACCGTTATGTACTGTTCTCTAGTATTTCATACATGAATCTAAACCGTTATGTACTGTTCTCTCTTCTTTCATACATGAATCTAAACCGTTATTCGTAGTTTTCTATTCCTTCATACATGAATCTAAACCGTTATGTACTGTTCTTTGTTCCCACATACATGAATCTTAACTGTTATGTACTGTTCTCTAGTACTTCATACATGAATCTTAACCGTTATGTACTGTTCTCTATTCTTTCATACATGAATCTAAACCGTTATGTACTGTTCTCTGTTCCCACATACATGAATCTTAACTGTTATGCACTATTCTCTAGTACTTCATACACGAATCTAAACCGTTATTCGTAGTTTTCTATTTCTTCATACATGAATCTAAACCGTTATGTACTGTTCTCTATTCTTTCATACATGAATCTAAACCGTTATGTACTGTTCTCTATTCTTTCATACATGAATCTAAACTGTTATGTACTGTTCTCTATTCCTTCATACATTAATCTAAACCGTTATGTACTGTTCTCTAGTATTTCATACATGAATCTAAACCGTTATGTACTGTTCTCTATTCCTTCATACATTAATCTAAACCGGTATGTACTGTTCTCTAGTACTTCATACATGAATCTAAACCGTTATTCATAGTTCTCTATTTCTTTATACACGAATCTAAACCGTTATTCATAGTTCTCTATTTCTTTATACACGAATCTAAACCGTTATTCATAGTTCTCTATTTCTTTATACACGAATCTAAACCGTTATATGCTGTTTTGTAGTTCTTTATATATAAATCTAAACCGTTATTTTCATTTCCTTAGTCCTTCATATATGAATCTCTCCCTTTATGTGCAGCTTAGTGAATCAATCGTTCAGTTAATATATGATATATATATATATTTTTCTCTTTACGTGTGTCTTAATATGTTGTACTGGAGTGAAGTAAAATTAGAGAATGTTGGAGACAGACTAAAATGGGTGTTATGTGTGTTTTCTTATAGCAAAGCCACATCGAGCTGTTTGCTGAGTTTACCAAGGAGAATCGAACCCCTGTTTTTAGCGTTGTAAATCCATAGACTTATCGCTGTACTAGCGGGGAACAAAATGGTTGTTGTCAGAAGAGGTTCAAAGTTAGAGACTGCATAAGACAACAAAATGGGCGCTATATGTGAGGGGTGTAAAGTCTGAGACTACTGTAGACAAAATAAAATGGGTGTTGTACGTGAGGGGCTCAAAGTTTGAGACTGCTGTAGACATGCTAAAGTTTACATGAAAAGTGGGAAGTTTGTCGAATATAAGGACAAGGTGCTTACTTAGTTTCGGCATATTTGTAGAGAAACTAGATCCACATATCGAAATACTCCATGTATGACTTATAATTTTTACCTTAGGTCTTAACCTGAAATACGTAGGTAAAAAAAAAGGCGTGTTTATGTGCGGGAAAGAAGTAAAGGAGTGAAAAAATCTTGATTGGAGTGAATATTTTGAAAGCTAAGGGGAATTAGAGATCTGTGTGCACACGCTCTCTCAGTAGTTAGAGAGGCACTGTGGAAGTCAAGATATGAAGACAACTCGGAAAAAAAATCACATATACACACAAGCACGTGTAATTAATATCAAAATAAAGAGTTTTAATTATCATTCTCCACGAGCTTTCATCTATTTAGTGCATGCTCCCTTTGGCTTAACCTGTTCAGTGCAGTGACATAGCTAGGGTTTTCAGCGCCCGGAGACAAAGTCATTTTTCGCGCCCCCTCGTGACAAAATGTAAGCCATAATTTCTAATTATGTAACATCAATTTGGCCCCCGTATCCCCGATGCTGCGCCTGGGGACAGATGTACCCCCTTGCTCCCGTAGCTACGTCACTGGTTCAGTGCCGTAGACGAGATAACTCGTCCAAGCCGATCGGAAACACAGTGCCACGGATGAGTTAATTCGTTCTCAATAATACCTAACTTTAACGCTAGATGTTAGCAACATACATGCATCTGACCTACTTACAAATTGTTTCACTTTCGATCTAAAATGGCATCATGAAAAAAGTTACAAAATGAAGAAGCATTAGAGTTGTATTGTAGCAGCTGAAATACTTGGCAGTCAACAGGTTAAAGGTGAGTCCATTTGTTTTTGAATTTCACGTAGAGCTACACGAGTGCTATATGCGCTAGCCGTCCCGAAATTAGCATGGCAGATAGTCATCACCACCCATTGACGATTTTTGGGCTACTTGTTTACCAACGAATTGTGTGGTTGACCGTCAAATAATGGCGTTCCCGCGGTTGAAAAAGCCAGTATGTTTGGTGGAGATGGGATTCGAACTCACAACCCTCAGATTGCGAGTCTAGCTTCCTAAGTACTTGGCCATGCCGGTAACTCTGATGACTTATAATGTTGGAAACCAGGTTTCGATACCCGTAGTAGACAGCACATATAGCTTCCTGTGTAATTCCGTGATTAAAAAAAGCAAACAAAACAAAAATGTTTTTCAGATCCAATTTGTCTTTTTTAATATACGTCAATGAGTAACAGTTTAAGAACAATGGACAGAAGTGTTATAAGACATGAAATCGCCAATATAGTTTCCACCTTTAGTTTTTCAAGAAATAATTCTTTGACCCGGAAGTTAAAGGTCAAATTTTTATCCCTCTTTTTTTTTTCAATCTGTAGCAAACTAGGATCGTGTTCAATGGGATTTTGAAAACATTTCCGTCTGCTTGTGCCACTAAAAACCAGATTTAGGCACTGGTCTTATTTGTCTTTAAGATGAAAACCAGATTTAGGCACTGGTCTTATGTGTCTTTAAGATGAAAACCAGATTTAGGCACTGGTCTTATGTGTCTTTAAGAGGAAAACCAGATTTAGGCACTGGTCTTATGTGTCTTTAAGATGAAAACCAGATTTAGGCACTGGTCTTATGTGTCTTTAAGATGAAAATCAGATTTAAGCACTGGTCTTATGTGTCTTTAAGATGAAAACCAGATCTAAGCACTGGTCTTATGTGTCTTTAAGATAATGGAAGGATTTTACTTAAATGATGAGCCAAACCAAACTCCCATACAGAGGTTAGAGAGATTTTTTTCATTTATGATCGATATAGTAATAGATTTTTACCTGTTAAAGCGAGGAGAGGTGCGCTATAAAACCAAGCTCAGAATGCTCGAGCCTTATGCTCCTATTTTTTTTTCTTTTTTTATTGGAAGGGGAGAATGAAGTCCTGTCTAAGCGAAGGTCTAGAGGATTATCTTCCCAATGGAAATTATAAAACCTAGAAATGATTTCCGCCATTCGTACAGGAAATGCTGAATGGTATAATGGAGCAGCTTATCATGTAACGATATGACAATGACATCATTTCTGTCGACGAGGCCTTTCATCGAATACCAGGGCTCATCAAGCTGGTTTCGATACGACAGACATAGTTGTGCTGTGAGCGCCATCTGTGTTGTCAGTTTTCATAAACAACGGCTAGGTTAAGTATATAGAGTGTAATTATTACAGATTTAAGTAACTTAAATATCAGATGTTTTAAAATATAGTTTAGATTTCGGCTTCTGCTGATAACCGATGTTGCAAATGAATAACACGATAACCTCTCGCTGTGTGTCGCAAAATATTCCAACACAATAAGAAATTACACCGGAAACGTATATATTGCAGTGCGAGCCGTTCTCGTGAAAGTTGAATAACCACTGCCTTTCTACCTATTACTTAGATTTAAAAAAATTCTGTTTAAAACTTAAAGAGGCTTTGTTTCGATCCCCCCACCTCCTAGGGGCTCAGTGGTGTAAGTATGAAGAATTACAGTGCTAAAACCAGGGTTCAATACCCATGGTAGGCACAATACAAATAGTCTATTGTGTAGGTCTGTGCTTAACAACAAACAAACCATCTCCTTATACCCTAAGCCTATATTTTATACACACACACACATATAAAGACCGCACAATGGTTATGACGTCACAGTTTATTGTCGTTACATCCTGTTGCTCGTAGTTGGTTTATTTTGAATTTTGGGCAAAGCTACTCGAGGGCTATCTGCGCTAGCCGTCCATAATTTAGCAGTGTAAGACTAGAGGGAAGGCAGCTAGTCATCACCACCCACCGCCAACTCTTGGGTTACTCTCTTACCAACGAATAGTGGGATTGACCATCACATTATAACGCCCCAACAGCTGCAAGGCGAGCATGTTTGGTGTGACGGGAATTCGAACACGCAACCCTTGGATTACGAGTCGAACGCCTTAACCCACCTGGTCATGCTGGGTCTTATAGTCCTTAAAAACATATTTTATTCTGTATATCAACCTCTTTGTTTGAACGTATTTCATACCTGAAGAAGACAGTTCAATGTTTTGTCGAAACGTGTAGCGTGTATTTCATTATGCTCATAAGTCGATGTGTTTTACACACATAAGGTTATGCTGACCTTAAAATATTCTTGTCTTGAATGATGCTTTTTTGTTTTCAGAAGACAATAGATCGTAGTACATAAAGGACAGGAAAAAGAAACAACGCATTAACACACAGAAACGACTACGAAGTTGAACTGACCTGTAGACAGTTGTGGTTTCATTGGCTGCTGAATAGAAAAATCTGGTTCAAGGTGTCAAAGGTCAAAGGGGTGTAGAAGAATATGATGCAAGTTCTCACACGCTTTACATGCCTGTTATCTACGATTTACGCTTCAAAATTCTTTAAGATTGTTAAAGAAAAAGAGAAAGAATCGGGAGACTGTACTTTTCATTATGTTTGTCACCCCAACACTAACTCTTCTTTTGGAAAAAAAATATCAGATTAAAATGCAGGTCCAAACACATACGATGTTGAGACAGGGAAGTAGCAGTGTTTGACAATCCCTGGCAGAGACTAGTTGAAAAATGCAAAGCGATACGCATTCACGAGATATAGTTTGTTCATTGTTCAATAGGTGGACACAACCCGATTTAGGGTGGAAGCTTGAATACTCTCTTTTCATCGAACAAAAGTTTTTTTTATTTATACAAAAACTAACTCGTATATTTTGTAACCAACAGTGCTACTGAACCCAAAAGAAAAACCTGAGAATAGCCACTGACTTCTGGCCTCTATCATTGAACATTTTGATATCACTATACCTTGTACTTAACGTAACCTGTTGCACACCTTATTAAAGGATTTCGTTCTTCCCAATATAGGTGGGACTGACCGTAACATTATAACGCCCCCACGGCCGAAAGGACGAGGAGAGGTCCTCGTTATACTGCTTATACCTTATACTGCTAAATTAGGGACGGCTAGCGTAGATAGCCCTCGTGTAGCTTTGCGCGAAATTCAAAAACAAAACAAACCAAACAACCTTGCTCGTTCAAAGTATTGTGACATCGTAGAAAAAAAAAAGTCGATGGGAAAATCTACTGACTGAAAATGATAAAATCCGGGGTTCGATTCCCCTGGTGGACACAGCAGGTAGCCCAATGTGGCTTTGCCCTAAAACAATCAAAGCTTAAACAAAAACAAATCTCGTCATTCATCGTTATTGTTACGAGATACCCTTATCAACAATGTAACATGTTTAAAAAAAATCACAATATTTGGCTGTTTAATGATGTTTAAAGCTCGTCAAACAAGAAAAATGGAAAAGCGATTTTTTTTTTAATTTAGGAAAAATTGAATCAGTATGGTCGAAGAGTTAAAACGGACGACAGACACCACAATGGTAAAAGTTGAATACTTTGCTCTAATAGTTTAGTTCTAATAAGATTCTTTAAAATGGTGCGACCCCCCTCAGAAAAACATAATAAAACGTCCTATAAAACAGTTCAAAATAATTAATTACTTTTGTTCAGGTGTCTGCTATTTTGCAAGTAACTGGAGCCCAGCATGGCCAGGTGGGTTAAGGCGTTCTGCTCACAATCTGAGGGTCACAAGTTCGAATCCCCGTCGCGCCAAACATGCTCGCCCTTTCAGCCGTGGGGGCGTTATAATGTGCGGTGAATCCCACTATTCGTTGGTAACAGAGTAGCCCAAGAGATGGCGGTGGGTGGTGATGACTAGCTGCCTTCCCTCTAGTCGTACACTGCTAACTTAGGGATGGCCAGCACAGATAGCCCTCGTGTAGTTTTGTGTGAAATTCAAAAACAAATAAACAATCTTCCCAATATTTTGAAGGACATATTTTCAATTAACACATTATACAGGAGTAGAAAGGAAACAACTTTCATTGAATGAAGGTTTTATAAGTAATACACAAAATGTAAAGTTTGCAAGTTCTATCAGTTGATCTTACGAAAATGTTTTTTAATATTTCACGAATTATAGCCGCACTTTTTTCGTAGTATTTTGTGGTTATTTTAAAGTTTTACTCTCACCAGAGGGGAGGACACCGTTTGTCATAAATTTATTAGTTCCAGTTCATAAAAGTGGAGGACAGGGTGTAAGAAGCAGGAGCCAGGAAGGCTATTTTTGTTACAATACACCCTGCCTGGAGTCGAGTTAAAAACCAACTAAAAAAAGTTTTGAACATTTAATTTTTACACAATTCATCTGACAGTTGAGAAAGATAAAACAAAAACGACACACAAATCGGAGACTATGGAGTTCGATGCATTCTCATTCAGCGTTCAAATAATGTGTATTCTCACTTCAGGGGCAGGGTGTGGCTAGATTTCCGGTTTGCAGGCCATAGATTGGCTTTTGAACAATCTTCACGTTATAAACGCATTATAAAAGTGAGAACAAATTATATTATTTGATTAAAAATAGCCGTGTAGGCGGTTGGTACTACTGGTTGGTTGTCTTCTCTTTGGCCAACAATACTAAATTAAGGGTGACTATGTCTGAGCTTAAGAGTCTTTGAACTACAGGTTTTGGTTTGTTTTGAATTTCGCGCAAAACAACACGAGGGCTATCTGCGCTAGCCGTCCCTAATTTAGCAGTGTAAGACTAGAGGGAAGGCAACTAGTCATTACCACCCACTGCCAACTCTTGAGTTACCCTTTTACCAACGAATAGTGGGATTAACCGTCACATTATAACGCTCCCACGGCTGAAAGTGCGAACATGTTTGGTGCAACGGGGATTCGAACCTGCAACCTTGCGATTACAAGTGGAGTACCTTAACCACCTGGCCAAAATAAAAGTTTACCAGACGTGTTACGTAAGGCTGTTTGAAAATACCAAAAATGATATATTTCTCTATATTAATGTTAAAACATATCTATTACCAACGTTCACCTTACTTTTTAATTTGTGTAATCAATTTTATTGCTTTTGTTCCATAGTATTTCAAATACTAATTTATAAAGCTGTGTACAAATTGGCCTTGACTCTCTTTCTGACCGTTTCAAGACATATAAGTTTCTGCTAATTGTCTTATAAGACAATTGTACGTATTCTGATGTAGAGGATGTGTTAGTTTACATTAAAACGTTGTGTATCCTCGTTCCTAAGATAAAAAAAAAAACTTTAGAGGTTTTACACTAGCGTTGAGCCCCTAGTGGCTGAACTGTAAGTCTGGGGACTTATAACGTAAAAAAAAAAAACTGTGGTTCTGACACTCACGATAGTCACAGCACAGATAGTTCATTGTGCATATTTGAGCATAACAACAAACAAACAAACAGCGACGTTTTATCATCACGTGGTTTGTAGTTTACTCCGCTTTTTTGAACGTCAAATGCTCACATGAGTCTTAGGTAGAAAATGGCGAATTTTTTTTTTTTTACCGTGGTAGATGACGCTGTAAGTCGTCCCAACGTGGTAGATAAAGAAAAATATATTCAGAAACTGGAATATAAATACAGAAACCAAACATCCATAGAGTTTGATCTGGATCTTTTGTCAAAGGCGACGTTCACGCTAGTGACAGCACGTGAAGCTTGACATCCAACATGGATGACGTCGTTGAACGAAAGAGAACGTTCTGTGACGTAAATGCAAAATCACGGTGGTAATGTTTTTTTTTTATTGAATCAGGAAACAAATACTGTAGAGCGGTAACTCATCACGCGCTTTTCTAATGAGAGAAAGGATTTAGAGACGTATAATTAGAGTTTATACATAACCATGTTCACGGAACTGAAGTAGGTTAATTTTATACGTCTTATGAATACTTTATATTAAATGTATATCAGTGGGCAAAGTTCCTTGTGTGCTGAATATTAAAATAATTATCTCTAAAACTGTATGTTAGTATAAGGTAATTTTTGTTAATAAAAATAGTAAAATATTTTATGTTCTAATTAATCGTTTGCTATAATATAAGAACGATTAAGCCAGCTTTGGAGTGATGCCTTTTGTGAACAACTAGATGGTGCTGCCACCTACTTATTTATCATAATGCTTTTTTCATACTTGCACAACTTCGCTGAAAAAGACGAAATAATTAAATACTTAAGATAAAGGTCAAGAAAATAAACATTAGTGATATGTATATGTCATTCATAAGAGTTACATTTCCAAAACCACACTAATTAAACATAATTTACTGTGCATCAACAAATAATTGTACTTCAACCGGAAATGTACCGATTAATTCGACCTATCCTTCTGTCCTTCACCTCTCTCAATTTTATCTGTCTGTCTACAGAGTGGAAACTTTATTGCGGTTGAATAAACCATTTAAAAATTATAAAAATATACTGACTTTAAAATATCAAAAGGGTGGTTCTTTCATCTTGAGACGTTCATCTAAGATACGATAATTTAGTCTTTATAACTTGTTTTATTGGAGATGATAAAAATTCTCTGAATTTTGTGGACCACACTTCTTAGGAGGCCACAATATTTTTATAAATACACAGAACTATAATATTTGTTTATTTGTTTTTCAAAACAGGTGTAGGCAGTGAATTCGCTACTTTGTTTAATCGTCTCAATATTTATTTTTCTTTTTTTGTTTTCATACAGCGCCCTATTTTTGGTCCAACATTTTAAAGACCTTTATTGGTGAAGAAATTATAATATAATCTAAGGCACCATCCCGAAACTAAATAAAAAACAGGTGGTACTCGATATTCAAGTTAGTATAACGTGCCGCCATCTATTGGATGATATATATAAAACAAAATGAAATAAACCCGCGTTATTAAGAACATAATTCAATTAGCAAACTTACGTTGCTCTTGAAGCTAATTAACAGTTATGTGTACCTTTAGTTCCATAAGGATAGAAATAGAGAGTTTTAACGGTTACTGTGTTGAACAGAAAGTTTAGCGTAAGTTGTTTCCAGTTGGCTTATGAGCACAAACGTTTGAAATTCGAGGTCACCTTCACACGCTCGTGCTGGTCACGCGGTTGTTCTTTGGGTACCCACAAGTGAAGCGGTGTGTTTATCTTAATTTCTTTTTTCCACAGCCATCTTAGAAAATTGGTTCTTTAGTGACGCTATTATTACTTTTTGTACGATGTTAATTCGAACGATATGAAATGTGCCCCAATTATCGATACAGATTTTTTGCAACTTGAACAGCAATTGGTTAAAAGTAAACTTAAATGGCCGGGTCAGAGACTCCTAGGACCAGCATGGTCAGGTGGTTAAGGCACTCGACTCGTAATCCGAGGGTTGCGGGTTCGAATCCCCATCGCACTAAATATACTCACCCTTTCAGCCGTAGGGGCGTTATAATGTAGGTCAATCCCACTATTCGTTAGTAAAAGAGTAGCCCAACAGTTGGGGGTGGGTGGTGATGACTAGCTGCCTTCTCTCTAGTCTTACACTGCTAAATTAAGGACGGCTAGTGCAGATAGCCCTCGTGTAGCTTTGCATGAAATTCAAAACAAATCAAACCTGTAATATCTCTAGTGTATCACATTTAAATTAGAAACGGTTTGGTAGATAGCCCTCAAGCAGCTTTGCATACAATTTAACAAGTAAACAAACAAAATCGTATCTTAGATATTTATAAACTAAAAAGTTAGGATTCACTGACATAGATGAAATATATTTTAAACCATTTTTTTAAAGGAATTGACTTTTTGTCTTTAAGTTTTAGTTAACTGAAACATTCTACCAACATTTTGTCAACATAAACTGAATTATTTTGCCAACACCTTTGCAGTACAGATATGGCACCAGTTGGTAATTAGAATGTGTCTAAAATTTTCGTAACGAAAAGTATCAGTCATAATAAAATAAGCCCCCTGCTAGTACAGCGGCAAGTCTACGCATTTACAACGCTAAAATAAGGGGTTCGATTCCCTTCAGTTGGCTCAGCAGATAGCCCGAATTGGCGTTGCTATCAGAAAAACACAAACACACACAATAAAATGGAGTTGTCAAACATGGTGGTCTAAATGTTTACAAGTTACTACCCAGTAGTACAGCGAAACGTCTGCAGACTTGTAACATTGTTGGATATACAACGCTGTTTAGTTTAATAATTGTTATTTAGTTTTTTATTCACTTAACTATTTAACAATTATTTAGATACCATAAAAAGAGTGTTGAAGGTTAATTATTTCAAAAGTGGTTGTTATGGTAAGTTTCGTTACGTAACTCTATGTTTGTCGTATATTAATTGTTGTATTGTTGTAACATTCTCGACGTTATTTTATTCAAAGTTTCTTAGAAGGTTTTGTAATGTTTAATATTGTTGTAACTGGATAGAAAGATATTACTAGATTTTTCTGTCATGTGTTATAAATACCTGCAGGTACAAAAGTAAGTTGAATTAATGAAAGTAAAAATGAAGTTAAATTTTCAGTTTAGCTGTAACGGACGATTTTTAAAGTGAAAGTATCACAGTTTGTATTGTAACAATAGATAAAAAGGATAATAATTTGATTTGTCAAAGAGAGTTATAAAGTAACTGAACCCGCCTGAATGGGTTATCACGAAAAGTAGACAATTATTCAAAACTCTGGATATAACTGTGGTAACCAATAGTTATTGCAGTAGTTTTAAAGAGAGTTTCAAATATTGTATTCTTACAAGAGAGATCCAGAAAAATAATTTGTCTTGTCAGTTGGGTTCTAAAGTAATTAAAAAACCTGTGTGGAATTTTGACAGAAAAAAAAGAGGAATTATTTAAAGCTCTAAATTCATTTCTAGTTATCAATAGTGCAACAAAGTTTTGTACATACATTTGACTTGTTTTGCATATTTATTATTTTAAGTGGACTGTCTACTGTTCGTTTATTGTTGAAATTTATCGCCAACAAGTCACAGACGCCTACTGTAAATAATCCGATTCATATATAAAACCTGACAAACGTTAGAAATTTGGTTTTGATAACCGTGGTGGGTACTGCATAGGTAGCCCATCGTGTAGTTGTGCGCTTAGCTACAAACAAAGAAATCCTTACAGGATCTTAAGGAGATACAGCAGCTAACAGAAGGTATTTAAGTGGAGAGCTGCGACAAGGTAAGAGAAAATTTATTATGTTAACAATAATAAACTACACTACTTCCCAATTTTATTATAACAATATCGTGTTCAGAAATAATAGGTTTAAAATAAATAAAAAACTGTATTAATATTATCTTATACAACCAGAACTTGTTTGTCAAGCTTCGAAACTTCCAGTTTTAAATAATTGTTAATAGAATTTGGTTTACAGCCATTGTTTTTAACTAATTTTTGTTTTAATAACAGATGTCTTTCTGTTGGGGATATGGATTTTACGTAGTTTCAATAATGTAAAACGGTCTTTGACTAAACTAACAGTGTTATCTACGTCATGATCTAATTCAGACGAGAACAAGTTTAATAGTGAAAACATTCCTTTTTTGGAAATAAGATACATCACAGAAAAAAATATCCTCGCTAAACCTAAAATTAGTTACTTCTTATGCCTATTACGCCACCTAGTATATAAAAAAACTAACAAAGAAAGAAAAACAACAACAAACAAACTGTGATCCTGTCCTTGAACATGTTCCGCAATTTTCGTTGTGGTAATTTTAGGGTTATCAACCTTTCATATACATTCAATTTTGATCTCAGAACTGGAAACTTGTATTTTAGTAGTAGGGTTGACATGTCATACGCGCGTATCTACATATTACAGTATCTACCCATAAACTTTACGTTCGCGAAAGCTTCTCAGTGCAAAGACACGGTGCTGTAACAAATCCACCATTTACCACGTAAGCATGTGAGTATTTCAATATTCTTTGTGTGTGTGTGTGTGACAGTGACTGACATTTGTTTCCCGGAGCGAGAGCTGACACGAACTGACCAGTTTGTGCGTGTGTAAAACATAGCTGTCACACTGGTAATTTCAGGACTAATACATCTATATTTGATGCCCTTAAGCAAAAGGTTCTCTGCATTCAAACATGAGTTCATTCCTACAGTCCACATATGTTGCACACACACACACACACTACGAGCAAACTTCGTATACAGAGTGCTTCGAAGGTCGGTTACCATTATTTGTTGTTTGTTTGTTTGTTTATTGTTAAGCTACACCCAAAGCTAGACACAAAGCTACACCCGATTTGTAGCAACATAAGTCATCACACTTACCGCCAAGTCACCAGGGGCGCTGCTAATGTAGCACTGAAGACATTCACAATAGTTTTCTTGTTTTTTTCCAGATTTTGAAAAAATAATAGCACAGTTCGATAAATAACGACCAATGTAAGGAGATAATCTTGACTGATCACTTTCAATAATGTATTGATATTTTAAAGATGTACGAACTTTCATAAACAACGTGTACAAGAAATTTAAAACACTCCTTTAGAAATATTTGATGGAAAACTTTAAAATGACACATCTTATTATAAAAAACTACTTATTGACAAACAAAATTATTATACAACATATTTTATCATAAGCTGTATGAATAACTACGTTCAATAGGCATGATACTTAAAAACAAAACGTGTACAATAAATCACAGTTTACAAAAGTCAATAACACACGAGATTTTAAAGTATGCTATGGACCTGTAACATCATTCGGGATTTTGTTTTTATCTGGGTGGAATTCTTACAGTATCTGGGTTCCTGGTTCGGTTTGAATTTCGCGCAAAGCTACAGGAGGGTTATCTGCGCTAGCCGTCCCTAATTTGGCAGTATAAGTCTAGAGGGAAGGCAGCTAGTCATCATCACCCACCGCTAACTCTTAGGCTACTCTTTTACCAACGAAATGTGGGATTGACCGTAACATTATAACGCATCCACAGCTGAAAAAGTGAGCATGTTTGGTACGATGGTGATTCGAACCCGCGACCCTTAGATTACGAATCCAGTGCCTTAACCACCTGCCCATGTCGGGTCCCCTAGATTGCATCAACCTTTGATTTTTTTTCAATTGAAAATTTGATATTAAATGGTCTGTTATTTGTAGCTTTACAGAATACGCGGTGAAAGCGTGAAACTGTACTTTATTTACAAGAGTTTTTCCTTCTCGGGGAGGAAAGAGATTCCCCACCCATCCCTCACACATTGACCCCTCTGCCTTTCGAAAACGTCCGGGTTATCAGGCCCATTGAGTTTCCGAAAGAGCTCGGATTACTCAGGTTTGTTTGTTTTTATTTCTTTGTAATTATGGTTAATTTCTAATTATGTAAAGAAATTGTTTATCTATATTCCAGTAACAGAACGACTAACCATGCATTGTGACGTCCCAGAGAAATCAGACTCGAAGTTCTTGAATTACAACTCACTGTAATTACAAACTAAAACTGATGTAATAACTAAGTTAGTTTTCCACTCTCTTAACAGTGTTTTATTGTGCCCAGTCTTCTAATTTTGTCTTCTTCACCAAGCCTTATTTCAAAGGATTTTAGTAAAACTATTAACAGCTCTTTATTCTGAATTTAAAAACAACAGCACATAACTGGATACAGTAAACTGGACGAATCAAATTATCATAGTTAAAAAAAAAGGTTAATTTATATAAGCTTTGTTAAATGTGATTAGAACGGGCTACCAAGAAGCTGTATTTTGTTAAGGAAATTAATATAAATATGCTCCTGAGGATAAACAGGTTTCGTAATATTTCCAACTACGACTTTTACTTACAACACGTCAAGATCAATTTGTGCTAATTTATTCTGTCTTGGCGCGGCACGGACAGGTGGTGAAGGTACTCGATTAGTAATCTGAGGGTCGCGGAATCGAATCGTCGTCATATCAAACATGCCAGCTTTTTCAGCCGTGGGGGCATTATAATGTGACAGTCAATCCCACTATTCGTTGGCAGTGGGTGGTGATGACTAGCTGCCTTCCCTCTAGTTTTACACTGCTAAATTAGGGACGGCTAGCACAGATAGCCCTCGTGTAGCTTTGCGCGAAATTAAAAAAAAAAATCATCATTTTACATTATTTAAATGCTCTTTAGATACATTACGGAAATAAAATAACCGGAAATACTATACATAGTTTCTGGGGTCGGGTTTGCAAGACCCGTACAATAAATACTTTATTGTTTGTTTGTTTTTGAATTTCGCGCAAAGCTACACGAGGACTATCTGCGCTAGCCGTCCCTAATTTAGCAGTGTAAGACTAGAAGGAAGGCAGCTAGTCATCACCACCCACCGCTAACTCTTAGGCTACTCTTTTACCAACGAAATGTGGGATTGACCGTCACATTATAACGCACCCACAGCTAAAAAAGTGAGCATGTTTGGTGTGATGGGGAACCAAACCCGCAACCCTAAGATTTTTGAGTCGAGCACCCTAACCACCTGACCATGCAGGGGCTGGCAATATCGTATATTTGCTCTAAAAATGACGACTGCTACATAAATAGTCTCCCAGTGGCACAGCGGAATGTCTGCGGATTCACACCGCTAGAAACCTAATTTCAATACCCGTGGTGGGCAGGGTACAGATAGCCCATTGTGTAGCTTTGTGCTTAATAATAAATAACAGCCTACAGGAATATTTCTCACTAAATTGCAGAGGAATAGAATGAGAGTACGTGGCAGCACTGAATTATTGAATGTTAAAATTAATGATTAATGAAATATTTATTTTGTTGTTAGACATGACACAAAGTCCCTAAAATACAGACTTTTTCTGCTTGGCCGGGCGTGACTTAATAGTTAGTATGCTGGACTGCGGATCGAAGGTTCCGGAGTTCGAGCTACAATACTGCTGAATACCCCTCATATTGTTAGCTTTGAGCGCGTTATAACAGTGACAAGACCTTTATTCAGTTTACAGTCGAACTAAGTCATCTTGACGGAGTGGACCTGGATGTAGCTGAAGTCTTTCTAGCCAATCGTTCAAATTCCACATTGTGAATTCCGTGCCGGAGATGGAAAGATACACGTAGGTCGTCAGTGCAAATAGTCATCGATAGACGTAAAGCTTCACTAGTTTGAACTAAAACACAACATCCTTTTATAATGTAAGCACAAACAATACCCCTTGTTACAAATAACGAGTACAGATTGTTTTATTTGTTGTTAACCGGAAAACTGTAGTGTTTACAGTTTAACACAGATTTTCTTAGACGTATCAGACAGACAAACCCATAAGTAACAGAAAATTCAACCACGAAATAAAAGAAGTGTTTTGTAGTTGGTTGCATTTTAAGGTGCGTGATAAATAAACAAATAGATTGGTCACAATCCTTATTTTAATAAAACTGTTTCCAGTTTGTAACGTAGATCATAAATATTTCACTCAGTGGTGATATAAAAAACAGAAATTGTCTGTTTCCATTTTGTAATGTAGATAATAAACTTTTCGCTTAGCCTAACATAATCCTCGTCGCACCAAACATGCTCGCCCTTTCAGCCGTGGGGGCGTTATAAAGTAACGGTCAATCCCATTATTCCTTGGTAAAAAGAGTAACTCAAGAGTTGACGGTGGGTGGTGACGACTAGCTGCCTTCCCTCTAGTCTTACGCTGCTAAATTAGGTTAGGCTAGCGCAGATATCCCTCTGTAGCTTTGCGCGAATTTCAAAAACAAACAAACAGCCTAACATAGTGATATAAAAACAGAAATTGTCTGTTTCCATTTTTTAATGTAGATCACAAACGTTTCATTTAGCCTAACGTAATGATATAAAAACAGAAATTGTCTGTTTCCATTTTTAATGTAGATCACGAACGTTTCATTTAGCTTAACGTAGTAATACAAAAACAGAAATTGTCTGTTTTTTGTTTTTCTTTATGTCGGCCCTGAGTATTTCAGTAGAGGAATACCAGGTGGTTTGTAGCACCACATGTTGACTGACAAGAATCATTTTACAAGACTAATAACTTTCAGCTTTTTTGTTATTTCAAACTTTGATGCAGCTATTTTCTAGAAATGTGAAATTTCATATTTTATTTATTTGTTTTTTCTTTCTTAGAGAGACGACAGTATTTATTTTCCTTTTTTTTTTTATATCCGATCAATGACCCCTAGTGACCGTCTGTTTAACTAATGCAAGAGAAGAAACATTCCATACAAGTGATGGTTTATAATCCCTAATGTTTTGTCAATATTTCTATAGTCCTCTCAAAACTTTGTAAGACAGCTTTTTGTGGATATTCGTGTAATATTACAAAGGAATAAATACTCCACTGTACAATAAACACACTGAGCACGTGAGCGTTCCCTTTTTGAACAGTAAAAAACAAACAAAACCACTTTCTTTCTGAAACTGCTCTGAATAAAGAAAATAATCGAAAAGAGAGCTTTTGTAAAGAAAAACGAAACTGGTGGTGTTCACTCACTCGTGAGGAAATAACACTGATTTTTAAAAAAATGGATAATATTGCCGTCATACAAGTGTCAGAGTTTAAGGGGACTGTCAGGTACTTCATTCTCTATATCCAAGGTCTTTTCTTTCGTACAACATCCAGGTTTTATACTTTGATATTTGGGTACACACAAACACACATTCTAATAGAGATGTTTTCTTATTAATGGAGTATATACTTATAACCTTGCGTCATCGAAACAAAAATCAGTTTAGATATCGTACGTGAATGTAAGAATTAAATATAATGCTCTTTTTATTATCGCTTAGTATTAGAGTGCTTATAAGACTAAAAATCAGATTCCGATACCTGCGTTGTAAAGTTTTGTGCTCAACAACAAACAAACAAAACAAATGTTTTTTTGGGGTTTTATGTTATACCTATGCATACAAAGTGGAAACAAAGATATTACAGCTTTTGCAAACATTACAAGAAATGTTTAAAAAAAATATAATCAGTTGATGACTCCAAAGATTTTCTAAAGACAAAATAGACACAGAAAAATTCATTTACATATCTAAATAAATGTACCTGCACAACACATTGTACAGTGGCGCTGTTTACAAAATTGATTTTCAGAAATTTACTTCTGCGGCACATCAAACATGCCCGCTCTTTTAGCCGTGGATGCGTTATAATGTTATGGCCAATCCCACTATTCGTTGGTTAAAGAGTAGCCCAACATTTGGTGGTGGGTGGTGATGACTATCTGCCTTCCCTCTAGTATTTCATTACTAAACTAGCGAGGGCTAGCGCAGATAGCCTTCGTGTAGCTTTGCGCGAAATTCAAAAATAAACAAACACAAGGTCTATAAAAACCGGCCAAGGACACTTTCTGTAGAGATCACAGGTGTCTATTAGAATCACGTGACCGATACCTTCCTGTTTAAATGATTTTCATGTTTTGAAATCGGAATATTTGAATGTTCTGTAATAACGTTCTATATATTTTTGTTCCTTTAGGGCACAAATAAAAACCCAACAAGGTTATAAACATCATATTTTAAAAGTAGTATGAACCATTATTTTCGTTTTGTTTTCGTCTTTTAATACTCGATTTTTTACTTACCAGAACTGGTTGACAGCAACAGCAAATGCCCTAGGGTTTTCCGGTTCCGTACAAAGCTAGTTCAAGAAAGTGTCGATAGGAGTATTAATTATCCATCACCAACGGCTAACTGTTTAATTGTGTGAAAAATGAAAGGTAAAAAAACAAAAAACTTTCGCTCAACGGCTGTTGTGTTCATACGGAATGTTCACAATGTGTTAACGGTTTTTGTTAATTAATTCTTTCGAAAAGTGCCTTTTTAATTTTTATTAACGGTTTCTCATCAAATCTAAGAAAGTGTTTCTACGTTTTTAATGTGTTTTTTTTTGTCAAATCTTTCTAAACTAGTGTCTTTAATTTTTAAGGGTTTCTCATCAAATCTTTCTAAACTAGTGTCTTTAATTTTTAATGGTTTCTCATCAAATCTTTCTAAGCGAGTGTTTTTAATTTTTTAATGGTTTATTATGAAATATCTTTAAAGGAGAGTTTCTAATTTTTAATGGTTTTCTTATAAAATCGTTTTAATGATGTGCTTATTAACAAAACAAAACAAATAAAGAACCAAAGCTTGATTTGTAGGAAAAAAAAAAAAAGGATCTTATTGTCGGGTGGTCGAGAGGGTAATTATTCTAGTTATTGGATGGTGGTTGTGGGAGTAATTATTCTTGTTGTTGGATGATATAAAGATAACTTTTATTTTTGTAGAGTGGTATAAGAATAATTATCCCTACTAGAGTTTGGGGTAATTATTGTTGTTGTTGGATGATATAAAGATAACTTTTATTTTTGTAGAGTGGTATAAGAATAATTATCCCTACTACAGTTTGGGGTAATTATTGTTGTTGTTGGATGATATAAAGATAACTTTTATTTTTGTAGAGTGGTATAAGAATAATTATCCCTACTACAGTTTGGGGTAATTATTGTTGTTGTTGAGTTGTAGAGGGGTACTTATCCCAACAGGCCCGGCATTGCCAAGCGGGTTAAGGCGTTCGACTCGTAATCCAAGGGTCGCGGATTCGAATCCCGGTATCACCAAATATGCTCGCCCTTTCAGCCGTGGGAGCGTTATAATGTGACGGTCAATCCCATTATTCGTTGGTAAAAGAGAAGCCCAAGAGTTGGCGGTGGGTCGTGATGACTAGCTGCCTTCCCTCTAGTCTTACACTGCTAAATTAGGGACGGCTAGCACAGATAGCCCTCGTGTAGCTTTGCGCGAAATTTAAAACAAACAAATGCATATGTTTTATGTCACTCTGTGGCTCAGTGGTAAGTCTGAATGCTTATAATACTAAAAATCGGATTTCGATACCCGTGATAAGACAGAAAAAAGATAACCCGTTGTACGGCTCTGCGCTGAACAACAAACTTTCCTGACTTAGTGTGCACTGATACCACTTAGAGGCAGTTACAAATGTTTGCGTTATTGTATTGTTGATTAGTGAATTCCAACAAATGTATATTAACTCAACATTACAAGTCAATTCAATGGTACTTAAATGTATGGTTTTCTTTGACAATAAACGAAGTTACGTGTTCGCTCAGCAAGTAATAAAGATTCAGTCAATATGTAAGACTGCTCACTTTGATTATATATAATTGTATCTCCGAGGCACTGTCAAGAGACATTGAAATGAAAAAATGTTTACATATTCACCCATCCTGTTTTAATGGTTGATGTAATAGGGGGGGGGCAATATACATTGCTATGTAAACGAGTGTAGATAAACATGTATTTAATAACTGGTTGTAATAGTAAAATAGTTTACGCTTTAATACAGTGATGATTGTAATTATGATAATGACTATGTGAGCTACAATTTTGTTATTTCAATTATAAAAAAAAAAAAAATAGATAATAGATTCCAACAAAGTAATTCATTTATTAGCTTAAATACAAAATTAACAGCTTAGCATTTTAAATAGCTACGTTTTGTGGTAGTGCTATTTGTGTTTGTTTGTGTTTTCCTTATGTCAAAGCCAGATTGGGCTATCTGCTGAGTCCACCGAGGGGAATCGAACCTCTGATTTTAGCGTTGTAAATCCGTAAACATGCCGCTGTACCAACGGGGGATAGTGTTACTAGAATTGACAATTTGGCTCTTTGTGCGTTTTTATAGCAAAGCCACAACCCGCTATCTGCTGAGTCCACCGAGGGGAATCGAACCTCTGATTTTAGCGTTGTAAATCCGTAGACATACCGCTGTACCAACGAGGGATAGTGCTACTAGAATTGACAATTTGACTCTCTGTGCTTTTTTATAGCAAAGCCACAATTGGCCATCTGCTGTGTCCATCGAGGGAAATCGAACCTCTGATTTTAGCGTTGTAAATCCGTAGACATACCGCTGTACCAACGAGGGATAGTGCTACTAGAATTGACAATTTGACTCTCTGTGCTTTTTTATAGCAAAGCCACAATTGGCCATCTGCTGTGTCCATCGAGGGAAATCGAATCTTTGATTTTAGTTATTTAAGTCCGATGGCGTACCGATGTTCCACTAGGGAAACGTTAATTTGATAGTTATTCCTCATACATTAACAAAACCAGGTTAACTATCCACTTAAGAGTGTAATAGTGATGTGCGCGAGTGTTATGATTTAGATGGTTTAAGCATAGCAAGAGTGTTAAATTTAGTTATGTTTAGAAGCGACAACGTATTGTAGGTTTGTTTACATAACCGTGTATGAATCAATTTTTGTGGATCGACGTTATGTTATTCGAACCTTCTGATTTTTTCTCGTTGCTTTAATTAATTAATACCTCGTAGTTGTAGGCCTCGTTCAAGCTATAAATACGCGTACAAAACGTAGCTCAAGTTAAGTTAGACAGACCTATTTAGATGGAAATAGGTTCAGTAGTGTGAGTTTAACAGCAAAGAAAGAACAGTAGTGATTTCTAAAGTGAATTATCATTAATTGTATTGTAATAACAGAAGAGAGAAGAAATAATTTGTGTTATCACTTAGGTTTTAAAGTAATTGAACGAACTAGTTTTAGTTTAGTCTCTGACCATAAGAGACGATTATTTAAAGCTCTGGGTACAACTGAGAACTGTGTAAGGAATTTGTATATACATTTTTCATTGTTAAAATTTATTGTCAACAAATCACAGATACCTACTCTGAGGAATCCAGCCTACATTTATGTTAGAAATCTGACAAATAGAAATCTAGGATTGTTTACAAAACCAGATTATATAATTTTCTATTAATATCCCAGGTTAGTTTACAAAATTAGGTTACTCAACCATCTAATAGCATTTTAGGTTTGTTAACAAAAGCCAGGCCACCTAATTATCGAAAGGTCGTCCTCTAAATAATAAAATCACCTAAACCTTTGCTAATCATCCTCAAGCTGTTGACTAAGTTTCTTGATTTAATACACATCCTACTACTGTTGAGATTACCACAGAACCTAACGCAGTAGTATGTCTACATGCTGCCCACCGCGGATATCGAACTTCGGATTTTGGCGTGTTAAGTTTGTCGTAAAGCTGACCCACTGAAGAACAGGATACAAGTAGCAGGATTTCATGATTTTATGTTTTTTTAACTCATAATAAAATAAAATGATTTTCTATATTATATTTGTTGCCAGTTTCAAACATATTAACCATGTATATTGTTTGTTTGTTTGTGAATTTCGCACAAAGCTACTCGAGGGCTATCTGCGCTAACCGTCCCTAATTTAGCAGTGTAAGACTAGAGGAAAGGCAGCTAGTCATCACCACCCACCGCCAACTCTTGGGCTACTCTTTTACCAATGAATAGTGGGATTGACCATCACATTATAACACCCCCACGGCTGAAAGGGCGAGCGTGTTTGGCGCGGCGGGGATGCGAACCCGCGACCCTCAGATTACGAGTCGCACGCCTTAACATGCCAGGCCAACCATGTATAAAAATATTTTGCATTCAAATTTACGCGTTTTCTTGTGACACATCCAAAACTACTAATGCTTCATTTAATTATAACTTTGTAACATGCACAAGTGCTGTTTGGGCGTGGTCTAGCTGCTTGCGTGTGAGGACTGTGGATCCGAGTGTTCAAGTTTATTGAACCAAATATTTGGTCGGACAAAACTGTAAGTAGTTCAAGAGCTAGCTGGGGGTGCTGTTCACTAACAGCCGTATGTCTAGTCTGCCTGGCATGGCCAGGTGGTTTGGGCGTTTGACTCGTAATATGAGGATAGTGGGTTCTAATCCCCATCCAACCAAAAATATATGCAACCTTTCAGACGTGGGATGGTTATAATGTGATGGTCAATCCCACAATTCGTTTGTAAAATAGTAGCCCAAAAGTTGGCAGTGGGTGTTGATGACTAGCTGCCTTCCCTCTAGCCTTACACTGCTAAGTTAAGGATGGCTAGCGAAGATAGTTCTCGTATAGCTTTATGCGAAATTCCAAAACAAACAAACATCTTTTTAAAATTCTATCTGCACTTTGAATGGCGCAACGTATGATTCTACGACTTGGGTTGTGTACGGTTCTTTTCTTTGTCCTTGTTGGAATGCGTTTTCATCATAAGCTGTGAACTATTAAGTACATATTTTCGGTAGAGCTATCGTGAACACCGTGCTGTTGTTTTTGTCTGTGTGATAAGTTTCATTGTTGGACGTTATTACATTCAATTTTTCAAGTAATATCTAGCTGTGCATCGTGAGCTATTATCTCAAGAATTACGTATATACTTATGACCTGCTGCCAGCATTGTGACGTTTATGTCTCATGAGAGCTAATCGCTGAGCTCACATCAGGGTTTATTAACCTTAATTACCCGAGGCGTTTTCACACGGTTACTTTTAACATGACTGACTATCTGTTAACTTTTGTTTCCAAGCCTTTTTCTTGACTCGGCTGCTGTGCTTTCTTTACCCTGGCTCTTTATCACCTTATTCGTACGACGTCTTACATTGTTGTCATCACTGCTCAGAACGGGAATTATTCATAAGGCACAAATAGATATCAATACGACTCCACCGTGCGCTCTAAGGTCGCGATTAATGTAATCCTGACCCCTCACGTGCATCATAAAACTTTTGCAACAAGTCTGTTTTACAAAGGAGTCGTTCAGAAGTAAATAGATGTTTTTTTAACGTAAGCAAGCATGGCCAGCAAGCAGAAATAAATATATAAAATGTTTTGTTGGGGGACTCTTTAGTAGGGAACTGATAATACTTTACTTTCCCCAAGCCATTTTTGTCCTCCGTACTTTCTATTTGTGTGATTCAAAGCAGTAAGAAAAAAACAACAACACATTTTAAATGTCTACTTTTCCTTGTTGCTTTCTAGCTTTCTGGGTCTTTGTTTCGCATGATTAATGTTTAGTTTCCAGTTTAGATTCCACTACTTTCATCCCACAGAAGATCAATCAACATATTTCATTGTAGATAGTGAATATTTTTACACTTTATGAATTGTTGTTTTATCGCAGCTCACGTGCTCTTTTTTTTTTTTTTTTTGAGATTTTTCAAGAAAGTTGGTCGTGCTAACAAGGTTATTGATATACAAGCTGGACCTCGTCCTGGTTTCTCTATAATAAAATTCCTGCACATGCACACCAGTATATGTTCGTATGGCCCGGCATGGCCAGAAGGTTAGAGCGCTCGACTCATAACATGAGGGTCGCGGGTTCGAGTCCCTGTCACACCAAACATGCTAGCCCTTTCAGCAGCCGTGGGTGCGTTATAATCTTTGCGGTCAATTCTACTATTCGTTGGTAAAAGAGTAGTCCAAGAGTTGGCGGCGGGTGGTGATAACTAGCTGTCTTCCCTCTAGTCTTACACTGCTAAATTAGGGACGGCTAGCGGAGATAGCCCTCGTGTAGCTCAGATTACGAGTCATACGCCTTAACCCACCTGGCCATGCAGGGCCGGCTTATTTCATTCCGTCGTCTGCTTATGTCAGTAAATCTAAAAAAAAAAAAAAAAAACAAGAATGAAATACATACTTAGATTAGTGCACTTTCCAATCTTCTTACTACTGTAAATAATCTAATAAAATAACGAATCAAAAGTTATTCGGTTTTGCCGACTTTCTATTACAAATAATTATGTAATCTAACTAAATAAATACAAAATTATTTATTTTAGCTGTCTGCTTATGACAGTAAGTAATGTAACACAAACAACTGTAAATTTATTTCACTTGGCCATCTATGATTCATTTTATTTACTTCCCCGCTGGTACAGTGGTAAGTCTACGGACTTACAACGCTAAAATCAGGTGTTTGATTCCCCACGGTGGATTCAGCAGATACCCCGCCGTGGGTTTGCTATAAGAAAAACACTCGTTTTATTTATTTATTTTAATATGTGTAAAAGAAAAAAAGAACACAGAAGCCTCTTTTAAGAAGTTCTATTTTTTCAGTCGTATAAAAAATATGTGATATTTTATTTTTCAATAAAGATGGAATCAAGAGTTTGTGATTTGAAACTCTTTATTATAATTTATACTTTACGTGTATAGTGCTACACATTGTACTAAACCAATATTAATGGTTTTGGCGTCTAATGTCTGAAAATTTCTATAGCTGACCCCTGGTGTCCTGCGGTTAAAATGACATTTTTTGTTTTTCAGTTCTTTGTGATACGTATTAGTACCCGACACAAGCCTAACTTGAAGACAATAAAAGAAAATCACGTGAAACAAGAAACCTGTATTTCAATGATTCATCAGCACGAGGTTAGTGAAAATCCCATTTAGAGATGCAAATCTCAGACACACAAAGACTAAGATAAAAAACACCAAAAACCTTTTATTCACATGATTTTTAGAAGTTGAAATGACCGCTCTGAAGGTATGTATTCCTGCGTTTACTTTCTTTAGGCAAGAAGCCACAAATATTAAATATGAATTTAAGTAAGAGTGCTGGCGAAAATATCGCCAGCCAATGAAGCTTCCTCAATGAGTCAGTCAGTACTTTAAATTCGTGTATTAAAAATCAGCAACACACGAACCACTAAAACACGGACAAAAATAGCCAACAAACAACAATACTGTAAATAAGTTGTTAACATCTATGTCTTCAAAATCAATGACATAATTTTAAAATCGTAAATTGGAATTACCTATGTCTTCTGAATGGTAATAAGTTTAGACCTCTTAACAAGTTTAAGTAGCAACTAAATCATATATTGTTTCCACGTAACTTCAAAAACATAGAAACTGATCGGACCGAGTAAAATGTGTATTGATTATGCATCTCACAATTATTAGCTAATGAACATTTGAACGTAGCTATTGATTGTCTTTCTATCAATGTTGATTAGGCTTAATAACAACTGATGTCAACTGGGCATTACGTATCAATATTTTGTTGTTAGTGGAAATCTTGATATCATTGTTAACTAAGCCTAATACAATAGATATTGATGTAGTGTCTCCAACAATTGATGGCAGCTAGACATTACGTATCCATACATTGTTGTTAGTGGTAATCTTTATATCAGGGTTAATTAGGCCTAATGAAACAAATATTGATATAGTGTCTCCAACAGCTAGCTCGGTATCCATACTTTTTCATTATTAGAAAAAAAGAAAAATGTGGAGAGAGGAAGGGAGAATCAAATGTGTTTTTTCCAATTTCTAAATCTTTAACAAACGGCCTATGAACGCTTGCATCTCATCTGTCATCAAAGACTTTTACTGTAACAACGATAATCACGAGTATTGGGCCAACAGGGCCTTTTACTGAACGTGTTACAAATTCAGAGTTAATACTGTTCACCTTTCCTGTCGTAAGTACACCTGTCCTATTATTCTACAACAGGAAACCTTTCAAGAATGGAATACTTTGCCACAAGAAAATGGTACTTACAGCTTGGATAGTGTCGGGGTGAAAGATGTTATTAACCTTTCCTCGTTTTTTGACCAATTTCTAAACATTTTCGGTTAGTATACATTCTTTATAATAAAGGATCGTGAGAATATTCTTGATGCAGATTCTTAGTTCTGTGTTTGACTCGCACCAGAAGAAAGGTTTGAATCCCGTCACCACACATATTAGCCCCTTTCAGCCGTAGAGGTTTTATGATATGATGGATTTTCCTATTTGACTAGAGTACTACAAGAGTTGGTAATGAGTGTTGTTGACTAATTGTCTACTCTCTAGTATATTGCTTTTAAAACAAGGCCCGGGTGGCTAGGTGCTTAGGGCGCTCGATCCGTAATTTGAGAGTCGCGGGTTCGAATCCCCGTCACACCAAACATGCTAGCCCTTTCAGCCGTGTGGGCATCATAATGTAATAGTCAATCCCACTATTCGTTGATAAAATAGTAGTCCAAAAGTTGATGGTGATGATTAGCTGCCTTCCATCTAGTCTTACACTGCTGTATTAGAGACGGCTAGCGCAGATAGCCCTCGTGTACTTCACTCACTAACTATATCTATTTTTTCAAGCGTGTTTTTGCACTTTTTGAATTTCTTGTGTTCTATAATGTAGGTTTGTGATCTCAACGCTGTCCCGCGAAGGGGGTATTTATGAGTTAAGCCTTGGTTTGTTTGTTTATTTTAGAGCAGAACCTCATTGGACTATTTTCTGTGACCACCGCGGGGAATCTGTTAGGCTTTTATATACGTACGGCCAGCATTCTTTACAGTAGGTGTCTGTGACTAGCTGGCAATAAATTTTAACAAAAATCAAACAACATGTATCCCACTTGTTTTTAAATAATATATTAAAACAAGTCAAAGTGTACACAAGTATTCACGGCACATTTTATCATCACAGTTGTATCAAAAGCTTTAAACAATTGTCTGTTTTCATGAAAGTCCACACAAGTTGGTTCAGTTACTTTGGAGCTCAACTGACAACATAGATTATTTCTTCTTTACTCTGTTATTATAATATAGTGTGTGATAATTCACTTTAGAAATCTCCACTATTCCCTATGTATGGCTAAACTCGCAAACACGCAGTCTAGATCTAGCTAATTAACTAACTAGCTCAAATTACATTTTGGAAGCGTATATATAGCCTGATAGAGGTCTAGAACATTCCACACAGTACGATATATCATGATGCAATAATATTTAATTAAAACTGAAAAGGTTCTAGAACCTTTAAGCAATAATATTACAAACTCCAATTCACAATGTACGATTCGTACATAGTTACGTAAACAAACTCGCGATAAACTATACATTCTAAGAATAATCAAATTTAACATTCCTGCTACACTTAAACGGAAAGAGTCGTACATATCTAACAGAATCGAGCCCCAGATAATAGCATTTTAAGTCTGTAAACTTACTGCTGTCCCATCGGGGGACGTGGAATCTTAAATATAAGCTCTTGATCCTCACAGAACATAAAAAAATAATAACTTTCATGGTTCCCCAAAAGTGAGACTGAGGGTTTATTTAGAACAAAGCAGGCCGTTTTGAACCAATACAGCATATACTGAGGTAACAGTAACAAGTATAGAGCCTGTCGTGTTACTGACTCGTGTATACAAGACGTGTACCAATAGCACGTACAACAGATTAACAGTATTACCTTTTTTTTATTAACATGGACATTCGTATACAGGAACCTTTTTTACAAAGAAATATGTGTACAATCTTAACGATAATTAAAAATGACAAATATACTACAATTCTCACATTTAACTTCGGGTTCTATACAGGTAATTATATATAATAAAATATTTGAATTTTATTCACAAAATCCATTCATTTCGTGTAACAAATAGTCTGAGTAACATAATTTTACGCTTCACATAGGAATCATAATAGTACGTGGTATATTTCATCATATTTATATCAAGTTTGTCATTAAGTACGGTAAAATCAAATGACTAGCGGTTTTTTTCTATTTTATCATATTACTCTATTATATAACGTAGCATTAAAAAAAGAGCTTTGAAAGTCATCAGAAAACCAAAATGGCGTTTAGATCCGCGCTCCAAGTTCTTAAATTCACGCTCGAGTAACAGATATTGGATAATAACTTGCCAAGAACACAGCTTTCTGTATTGTTGCAAATATTTTCATTCTTAAAATCTAGCTATCTGTATTACTGCCAAATGTGGTCACTCTAGGAACTTCGCTGTCTGCATTTTTGTAAAATTTGTTCACTCTTAGGACCTATCTGTATTGTTGTAAAATTTGTTCACTCTTAGGACTTATCTGTATTGTTGTAAAATTTGTTCACTCTTACAATCTATCTGTATTGTTGCAAAATTTGTTCACTCTTAGGACTTATCTGTATTGTTGTAAAATTTGTTCACTCTTACAATCTATCTGTATTGTTGCAAAATTTGTTCACTCTTTGGATCTATCTGTATTGTTGTAAAATGTATTCACTCTTAGGATCTACCTGTATTGTTGTAAAATTTGTTCACTCTTAGGATCTACCTGTATTGTTGTAAAATGTATTCACTCTTAGAACCTATCTGTATTGTTGTAAAATTTGTTCACTCTTAGGATCTATCTGTATTGTAAAATGTATTCACTCTTAGAACTTATCTGTATTGTTGTAAAATTTGTTCACTCTTAAGATCTACCTGTATTGTTGTAAAATTTATTCACTTTTATAACCTACCTGTATTGTTGTAAAATTTGTTCACTCTTGGATTAACATATCACGTATGAAAATAGTATTACAATATTATTAAAAAGTGAGCACAAAGGTTTTTTTCTTAGATGTTGATATCTTAACATCAAAATGTCAAAAAATAACAACAAGACTTATTTTATAAACAAAATATATAATCCATAAAAATGACACTTAATGCTGGCAGGGAAACCAATGCAAGTTAATTCCCTCACACTGTTAGGCTTAGTAAAATAGGAAGCTTTAAATATATATATATATATGTATATAGACTAGTATTTATTATTATTTTCTTATTTCTCAGTGTCTAACGCAATTTATCGACGTAATTAATGTTTTTGTTGTAACACTGGAACTGTACAGTGAAATTTCTTTTTCTGTTAAAGGGGTGAAAATGGTCAAAGTCGTTTAAAACCGGTCTCAGATAGACTTGATAAAACATGTCATTTTAACAAGTCAACTTAAGTGCTACTACGATTTTGAAAATGTTTCCGAAAGCAGCTGAATAAATGAAGTAAAATGCAGCTGTTAACTGGTTATCGATGGTGGAGTCCACCAGCACACACGCCTTCTTCATGCTTTATCAACAAGGACATGCGAGAGAAGGTCTTGTTACAGGACTTACACCTGTATTTCTTGACGTCCGAGTGTGTCTGGAGGTGGGCTCGCAAGTTTGAACGGTCAGCGAAAGCTCGATTACAGTGTGGACAGGAAAAGGGCTTCTCTCCCGTGTGCGTCCGAATGTGACCTTGGAGCAACCAGGGTCTGGAGAATGCTTTTCCACATAGAGTACATTTACACGGGAGGGTGTGAGTCCTTATATGCATTTTGAGAGCTCCAAGAGAAACGTAGACCTTGTCACAGTGCTTGCAACCAAAGGACTTCTTGTTAGCAGAATCGCAATGAAACTGACGATGTTTGGAGAGTCCACTGTGTGAGGAGTAACTTTTATCGCATTCTGAGCACTGATATCGAGAGCTTTCCGAGTGATTCTTATTAACTACAGTTGTGATAATGGCGCTATCTCGGCTGCTTTCCACCTCTGACTCGGGACTAGGGGGCGCTGCCAGCAGAGGTTCCTGATGGACGTATGGAATCCATATGGTCGGTGATTCAATTTTGCCTGTAACCGGGACTTGTGGTGACGAAGAAGGTTTAAAGAGGACAACAAGCTCTCTATCAGAATCTGCTGGTTTTTCAGATGGCCTCACAATGTCGTCACTGCAAATGGGCGGTGACCGGGGAGGGGACATCGGCATCTGAGGCTGTCCTGTGTACTCGAAGCTGTAAGTATCGAGATCACGTGCAGGGCAGCCGAAAGGTAAGCACGAAGAGCCAACAGTTCGATCGCAAAATGACTCTTTCTGCCGATTTGTTATCGTTTCCTGATAAGATATTGAATAAACGATTGAAGATCGTTCGGTTTGTAAGGATTTACTAGGCAGAGTTCGTCTACATTCGGGTTTCAAATCGGAATATTTCGGTCCCTTAGTCAGGTCAAAAGGAACTGGATTATCTATACAGAAAATAAAGCACACAAGTTAAATACATAAAACAGCATTGATGTGTCGGAAGTTTTAGTTTCCATATAACTATAGTACAACTATTTCTTAATGTCTTAGTAATATATGATTTTGCTGTACAGTACAACACAGTACAATAAACTTGCAATACAAATTAAATTGTAATTAACTGTGATGGGTTTTACATGAATTAAGCGAAGCTGAAATAAAAAAAAAACACCCATCGCCAACTTTTGGGCTACTTTTATCGACTAGTGGTATTTGGCCGTCACTCTCACAGATCATCCACGGCCCCAAAGTGTAAAGTATGTTTTTAGGTCAACAGACTTCGAACCAAAAATCATCGGATTCACAGTCCGAGTACACTAACTGTTAAGTCACATGTATACTTTTCATATTTTCAAGTTATCAAATAGCCAACGCTTTATTCATTTAGTGAAAATCAAGACAAAATTAAAGCCCTTTAGCGACTAAATACTGAATTTAACCTTAAATTCAAAAGTAGTCAACCAGCCCACGGAAAACTCTTATTCATCTAGTTAAGACTAAAGCAAAAGAAAAACTCTGGTGACAAAATATTGAACTTAATCTTTAAGTAAAGTTGAACGCTATTTTTCTTTATACCACACTTTACGATTAGCTCTTCACACCCACTCCAAGTTTTTTTACCACCTGCAAAGGCTCAAAGAACATGTTTTCCCGCGTATATTTTCTCTCGTGAAACCTCTTAGCTAATCTTATCTCCCACATAACAAACTACAGAGTACTTATTAAAATGTCGTTATAACACCCACTATCAAGATGTTACCGGCACCTGCCAGAGCTGGACATACTGCTCGAGATAAGAACGTTATACATTGCCAGGCAACAATAAACTGTACATACCAGATGGTTTAAATGCCTAAGATTTGACAGATGTGTTACGGGCTACGTTTAGTCGACCCATCTGTTCTTTGAAACCCAAGCTCCCCACGTTACCACCTTAATTATAGCTTACAGTTAGCGTTAAATATCTCAAAAGTCGTTCATGTTGTTGTTTTTGTTCGACAAAAGCTACACAATTAGGTGTCTGCGTTGTGTTCATCGCGGGAATCAAGCCCCGAATTTAGCGTTTTAAGTCTGTAAGTTTACAATGCTACAGTTACTGCTATCATGACAATTACTTTTAATTTGAAAACAATATTTTGATCCTGCGATAGAATTATAAGTTTCTGTTATAAACAGAGTACGTTATGGGCTAAAATCTGTTTACAATGAAAACATTGGCCAGGTTTGTTCAGATATTTTAGTCTTTATAACAAAACCGATTAAAAAAAATGAAGTGCATTTAAAATTTTGGCACAAATGTACAAGTATCTGTTTTCTAAGAAATAATTACAATCATCCAAGAATTACTGTGTTATAAAGGATTAACAGTTTTCTATAGATAAGGCCCGGCACGGCCAGGTGATTAAGGCATTCGACTCCTAATCCGAGGGTCGCGGGTTCGAATCCCCATCACACTAAACATGTTCGCCCTTTCAGCCGTGGGGGCGACATATAAGTGATGGTCAATCCCACTATTCGTTAGTAAAAGAGTAGCCCAAGAGTTGGCGGTGGGTGGTGATAACTAGCTGCCTTCCCTCTAGTCTTACACCGCAAAATTAGGGACGGCTAGCGCAGGTACCCCTCGTGTAGCTTTGAGCGAAATTCAAAACTAACCAATCTATACATAAACCAACAGTTTATAACTCGATTTCTCAGCTTAGTTTAATAAACGAGCAAATTGAGAGAATAAAAAAAATGCTCCGTGTAAGCTCCTACACAAAATTTTACTACGAGTTACCTGAATAAGGAGAAAGCAACGGTGGCAGATTTAATACGACGTTGCTGTCCACGTCTTCCCAGGATCTTCTCTTCACTGGAGCATTATTTTTGAATGTTACGCGTTTTTTAATTAAGAATGAACGAGGCATGACGGCTTAGCATCGGAGGCAGTGTTCTATGGCACAAACACGTACGTCGGCAGCGTTGCTTCGACACTGTAGTTTACGAGACAGAGCATTCGAATCTGTTCATACACCTATCTCTAGGTTTCTTCCATGAAATGAAGCGCTATTCCGCGATAACAATGCTTTTCAAGCCCAAAGGCCGCTTTCATCCCCCCATCCTTCTCCCGTCGGTAACTAATGTGCAGGTGTACATCAAATAGACCAATCGCAACCAATCTTCGGAATTAGGGTATTTGCCAAGCTACCAATTAGAGAACGCCGGTAAGTTAGTTTTAGCTCCTCCCACCAGCTGGGTAACAAGCTGGGGAAACGGAGGAAGTAGGAAACAGGTGTACAACAGAATGAGTCCAATTTTGGGATTCCATTCCCGCACGAGATGCTGGGTAGACGGATTAGTTTCTATCCATAAAACAACTTGTACCAGAAAAGCTTTTCCAATTTTACAGTAGACAACTGAAACTTTTTCGTAAGGAAAAAGTCAAGGAATTACGAGAGAATAAACAACAAACTTTTAAATTCCAAAGAAGCATAAAACCTTTAGCATATTTATAAAAATACATAAATGTTTGTTCCTTAAGTCTATTTATTTTTCAAACAACGTGTCTTTTGTTGTTTTGTTTTTTTCAAACATCGACACGTCTTTCATAGATGGCGCTAGTACACAGTTTTTAAAGTGTTTATTTTTCAGCAAAACAACTTTGGTCCATCTGCTGTATTTACCAAGACAATTGTATGCCCGTCGATTTACACTGTCACACTGAGGATCATAAATTAAGCGAAATAATTCTATAATTTTAGCAAAAAAAATAAAACAATAAAATCTCAGATAAATGAGTAAAACGATAGTTGTAAAGCGGTCTATGTCATATGAAATCATGGTTTGTTTAAAACTCGATCATTGAACAGATGTGATATGTGAAATGCATATTAATCATGGAAAATAATTTAAAATTCCATTAGCTGTATCAACTAACTCAGTACAAGAAAAATATTAATCCACTTTTACAATAAATAAATAAATATATATTTAGTGAAAATAATTATATTTTAATGATTCCTTTATTTTTTTTAATTTCGCACAAAGCTTCTCGAGGGCGATCTGCGCTAGCCGCCTCTAATTTAGCAGTGTAAGACTAGAGGGAAGGCAGCTAGTCATCACCACCCACCGCCGACTCTTGGGCTACTCTTTTATCAACGAATAGTGGGATTGAGCTTCACATTATAACGCCCCCACGGCTGAAGGGGCGACCATGTTTGGTGCGAGCGGGATTCGAACCTGCGACCCTCAGATTACGAGTTGAACCCACCTGGCCATGCTGGGCCTATATTTTAATGAAGTTAAATAAGTAAAGTCATACGTAAGGACTACGTTAAAAACAGCAAGTCCAAACCTCTGACCAATTATATAATTCGTTATTTTAACTCAAAAACAAACCGAAACAAAAACAAATTAAGTAAAAAATGTTACATCAACTGAAAAGATCTCATGGTACAAGCTACAATGTGGGATTATAAAATGCACCCTTGGTTTTGGAGGTTGCTGCGGATTAGGACCCACATTGTAGCTTGTACTCTGGGATCTTTTCAGTTGATGCAGTTTTTGTTGAATTTGTTTTTGTTTCGGCTTGTTTTTGAGTTAAATTAACAGGTCATTATATATAGATGGCTTCCAGGGTGTTATTTCAAAATGATATTCAAATAAAAACTACTTTTGTGTTAATTATTCCGGTTTTTAGCCAAATACAATTAATAAATTAAATTCCTTTTAAAGAAGAGTTATTTTACACGTTATAAGCACCAATAAAACAAATTTCAAAGATACTTTGCATCCATTTTGGTCAAGTCGTTGAAACTGTGCTCATTTATTTAAAGAGATGTATAATATATGTAGAAAATTATAAGATCAGCGGATGTTTCCAAAGTACAACTAGGGGTCGCTAAAAAGAGTATGTATGTATGTTTTGGAATTTCGCACAAAGCTACTCGAGAGCTATCTGTGCTAGCCGTCCCTAATTTAGCAGTGTAAGACTAGAGGGAAGGCAGCTAGACATCCCCACTCACCGCCAACTCTTGGGCTACTTTTTACCAACGAAAAGTGGGATTGACCGTAACATTATAACGCCCCCACGGCTGGGAGGGCGAGCATGTTTAGCGTAACTCGGGCGCGAACCCGCGACCCTCAGATTACGAAGCGCACGCCTTAACGCGCTAGGCCATGCCAGGTCCGCTATAAAGAGACATTTTGCAAGCTACAGAAATAATGTGTTCTCCTCTCTGGTTCATCAATATCCCAGTAAAGTGTGTTTTCCTCTTTGACTCATTAAAATATCTTAATACTGGTTCATCATAAATCCATTTAAATCATGTCCTTATTTCTGGTTCATCAAAATTATTTTAAATTGTGTTATTTTTCTGGTTTATTAAAATACCTTTTAAATTATTTTGTACGCTACGTACCTGATAATACGATATTATACCTTAAGTACTGAATACGTTTTGAATCAAATTAAAAACTACTTGGGATGTCCATTGACATCTCTGTCCGTCCGATCTCGCGTTTGTCCACATGTCCATGTATTGTGTCGGTCTTTCTTTCTGTTGGTGTGTGAACTATTAGAGTATTGTATATTTTTTTAAAGCAAAGCCATAGGAAGTTGATTGTCTGCTCTGTCCACCGCATTGAATCGAACTCCGGATTTCAGCATTGTAAGTCCGTAAACTTCTCTCTGTCTCAACAAAGGACAAAACTAGAGTAATAAAATGGTTTGGGTTGGACACTAGATTTATAAAACGTGGCTGAATAAACGTGTCTGAAAATAAATCTTATAATATGTCAATCAATTTTACAAATATGAACACCATTAAATAGGATATAGATATTCAAATACTTGTGTGTGTTTAGAACAGTAACTATGAAATTGTCGTGTGGTTTCTATTTCTCGCAAAGCTACACGATAGATATGTGATAGCCGCCCCTAATTTAGTAGTGAAAGACTAGAGAGAAGTCGTCACTTCTCACTGCCACCTATTGGGCACTCGACTCGTAGTCCGAGGGTCACGGGTTCGAATCCTCGGCACACCAAACATGCTCGTCCTTTTAGCCGTGGGGGCGTTATAAAGTGACAGTCAATCCCACTATTTGTTGGTAAAAGAGTAGCCCAAGAGTTGGCGGTAGGTGGTGATGACTAGCTGCTTTCCCTCTAGTCTTACACTGCAGAATTAGGTACGGCTAGCGCAGATAGCCCTCGTGTAGCTTTGCGCGGAATTAAAAAACCAAAAACAAACAAACCAACGAATAGTGGGATTGTCCATCACTTATAACGTCCCCACGGCTAAAAAGAGAGTCATTTTTGGTGTAACGGAGATTCGAACTCGCGGCTCTCAGATTGCGAGTCGAGCTCCCTAAACACCTGACCATCCAATGAAGAGAGATTCTAAATCGTTTCATATCTAGGTAGTAAAAGAAATGTCGAAGTCATTTGCAAACATGTAGAGAGAATTAACACGTGTAAGTGTCAGTCCTAGGTCATGTTAGGTTTTATTCACAAAGGCGGGCAGAAAAAATGTTCATGTTATCCGTTTAATTTCTGAATAGACGGGAGCTATATGGTGTTGAGAGTATTTCTGGAAAGTTTGTCGGTTTGTTGTTAAAAGCAACGATACACAGTGAGGTATATTTTCTGTAACCACAGCGAGCATCGAAACGTGATTTTTAAGGTTGGAAGCTTGCAGACTTGCTCCTGAGCTACTGGAAGGCATGTGTATAAAGACAGTTTAACGTAAGTAAAACAAACACGTCTCAATTAACGATTGCTGTTAGAATTAAGATAAAAGAGGTATTAGACGAAAGGCCTCATCGGCACTAGATGTTGCTGTCGTGGTGTGATTCGAATATGATTATACACTGTTGTTTTGTAGCGTCAAAATATATTCATAATTTCATAGGGAAACTTAATGTTATGTCATGTGACGTAGGTGACAGTGATAAAGAAACATACAAAAAAAACCCACTTCAGATCATACCATAACAGTGTTTGTGAACAGTGTGCTCGTATCCATGGCGCCTCAGTCAACCACTACATGTCTTCGTATTATAGCCTGCTTCAAGATCCCTGGTCTTGGACGAAAGGCCTCATCGGCACTAGACATAGCTGTCGTGGTGGGATTCGAATATGATTATACACTGTTTTTTTTATCTTCTTCCGGAAGTTAATATTAATAATTACCTCTTTTTTTTCGCTGTTGGGACTAACATAATTGTTATATTATTTATGATACGTGTGCCGTACACGTCTCAGAACATGTGGTATATTACAACTGACCGTAACTGACAAAATAATATGAACCATTTATGCATATGAATGTGTACAATTCTGCTTAACAAAACTATACTTGGATATATATCCTTTTTAACTTTGGAAACAGGTTCTTTTTTGTAATCTCTGGACTATTTTTATTATTAAAAGCTATGATGGAAACGTAAGTGGAAACTGTGACTTTTAACTTCATTATAATAAAAATGAGTGAATCTGCAGTTAGGATACATCGAATGAGGGCCTTTTCCTCACAATTATAATAAAAAAAAAACGTGTTTGTTAGTAACAATTAATGGCTTAGTGTCTTTATTGTCCATAGATTTGTAACACGAGACACATAACTTATATGAGTTATACTGTTAGGCCTTTCAAAGAGCATTTTCAAATCAGCATAGTAGTTTATTGCGCGTGAGCTAAGGAAAAAAAAAGAAGTGAAACTGTTTCATGGGACTAGGGTTAGTCATTTTCTTAGACCAAGGACATTCTAGAGGTGAAAGGAGACAAGTTTTTGTCCGTGGTCATTTGAGCAGGATAGCTGACCTTTCACCTTGAGGCCTAGTAACCTAAGCTGAATTTCCAGTATTGTGTCCCAGTAAATCTCAGTCTAACGAATCTGGTATGCACGAAGCTAGACCCAAAGAACAACAAAAAACAGGGCAACAAAAAATGCTTTATAGTTCGCTTTCGTTGACAGAGAGCCACGACAGAGAGCTTATCTCGCGCCCCATACTCTGGGTGTATAGCGCGAGACAGTTCTTCAGGTACAAGGTATTGTAAAAGGTGAAAGAATCCAAATAAAAGATGACGCTTTTTTGGTTTTTTTGAGGCTGTCAACACTCCAGTGAGGCATGAAGAATTTCCATAATCTACGTCAGAACCGCGTCTCATGCGTGTACGTGTTCGAGTCACTCCGATAAAAGCATTGGCATTTTATTATTCATCATGAATAGTTTTATGTGTCCCTTCTATCAAATAAATCTAAGGAACGTTCCTCGGGTGTTTTTCCGAAAAAGATGCGGAAACAAAGCGTGTCTCCAGGTTTTTTTTTTTTTTTTCCTTTTTCCGTGGAGTTATTTTGTTCGACAACAGGTGCCACGACGCCGGCAAGACGCGAACGCTAGGCGCCATTTAAAGGAACTAATGAAGCTTACTGAAACTTGTTTAGAAAAAGCCGCAATATGTTGAAGGGCATGAGCAGTGTGAGGGCCCGCGGCAACTTGGGTGCTCTGACCTGCAGGTTAGTAGGAGATCAAATTACTCAACCACGGCACGTTTTCATAACTCACTGGCGAGAGATAAAACTATGGCATCACTTGTCTAGCGCTGTTTGCTGAACAAACGAGAATGTACGTCTTCATTAGTCGAGATAAACTTGGGGGGGGGGGGGTTATGGTCACTTCCTGAATGATGTTTTATCAAACGTATCACGAGCGAGAAAATAACCATTTTGTGAACTCGCTTTTCAAGATACTCTTCAAAGCTCGAACCCTGTTCAGTGACTGTTGGTAAACCGGATCACTCCTACAAGATAGCTCACTCGAAATAAGAACATTTGTTGGTTTTAGACTGAAGCAATATTGAGCTATATGCTGTGTCAACCGCGGAGAATCGAATCCCAGATGTTAGAGATTTTTTGAGAAGGGCTGGCACACGTACCAATCTTTTCCGCTTAGTCCATGAAAGCCGTCGGTAGACCCGAATAGCTTTGTAAAGACCGAAGTAACTCGATCTTTCTTCTAGATAGTTTTTGTTCCAAAATAGCATATTTGCGTTCCATAACTGATGGCTCAGTTACCGTCTTCTGTCAGGTGTTTACTTTGTCTCAACTCTCCATTGAAACTTACTTGAGACTCGCTCGTGCAGACTTCTAAAGTACAAAGTTTTATTGTGTGGATTACTTAGAAATGTATGCACCATTTTCTGTTGTTCTTGAAAAATTGTATGATGACATAAAATTGATCCAGTTTTAACCTCAGAGGTGTCGGAACGAGGGGAGGTGACCTCCAACTTTTACATACTTGATTTGTAAGTTATATTATTGTTTTAATTTTCTGAAACGCATGCCCCTTTTCCCCTTAGATTGAGCTGCTAAAAGAAGATTCTTGTACTTCAAACGTTTCATTGTATCTGGTCACCCCAATTTTACAAAATCCTCCCCACACAGTTGTACGTTTAAACTAAAGATAGTTTTAAAAATCTTTATTTTAAACTTGCACAAGTGAATTAAACAAATAATATTTAGATCAAAGTCCTATTTACATATGCGGCTACTGCAATATAGTTTTCAGAATCCTGTGAAAAATCACCGAAGGATTTGTCATTGAAGACGCATGTGAAAGAACAGTTTTTTTTTTTACTATATTTACCCAAGATGCGCGAGACATTTAAAAGAAATATCTTTATAACTTAACTCTAATCCACCGTAGAACCATTTTTTTTTTTTTGTACAACTAAACTAAAGTATTTGATGTTGGTGTTTTTAACCCTAACAGAACCTTATATAAAGCGTGGACTGAGCGGACTGGCTCGAGACACCTAACACCCAGTCACCCTTATCTCTAATTTAGAAATGTTGACCTGAGAAAGTGCAACTACTAAGACGTACTCGTCGCCTATACGGCTACTCTTCACGAAGATGAGGATTGACCGTTACACTTATAAGTCTGAAAATGCAGTATGTGTGTGTATGTAAGTTTAGCGACATGTCACGGGCTCGAACTCTGGATATTCGTTATCCAAACCAGTGCGCTAACCACAAGGGGGATGTAAGTTGGAAATGTTAGAATTATTCTAATTAGAAATATGTAGCACTTAAACAGTAAAACGTGCATGTTTAACGTTATCACTGTGATATGTTTTGAATTTCGCACAGAGCTACCCGAGGACTATCTTGTTTGGCCCTCTCTACCTTAGCGTTAATAGACTAAAGAAAAGGCACCTAGTCATTGCCACCCACCGACAACTCTTGGGCTATTATATTACCACCAAATAGTGCGATTGACCAACCTATTATAATGTTTCCACTGTTTGCATGTTTAGTGACAGGGATTCGAATTCACGACCCGCAGATTGCGAGTCGATCCCCCTAACAACCAGACCATGTTCGAGAAGTTACGTACGTAGAACTAGTTTAACAACGTTTTATTTTTAGTCGTAAAGATTGTTTATTTGATCCATAAAGAAAAATATATCAAACTTTTGAATCACAGCCACATAGTTAATGAGCCACTTCAGACTTACATTATTCCTTTGATAAAATACGCATTAGTTGAAGTCATGCGACGTTGGTTAATAAAAGGTATAGGTTATTAGACCTGTAAGGTTATTGACTGGTCTCTGAGTGGTGACTAATAATCAATGGTTCATCAAAAGTAGTTTTGTTTACTTGTACTTTCGCGCAAAGCTACACGAGGATTATCTGTATAGGTTGTCGCTAATTTTGGAGAGAAACACCAGAATACCTCGAACCAATTTAGGAAGGTAATGCAACATTCAAAATAACTATCTGATTATAATTATTTAGCAACAGAAGTACACTTCTTGTATTAAAGTGTTTGCACACACCTTTTGACAATCAGGCGCCACGAGTTACGAAAATAATGTTTCGGGGATTTGGTATTAATTCACAAGCCCCCTATTGGAAACAAGATAGCACTGACAGCATTCAAAGGTTCAGAAGCTAGAAATAACATGATCTGGATTACATCATGGACTGTGTCAGTTGTAACGAAATTATTCAAATAGTTTATGATAGATCTTTTTGAGAGATCGGACATCTAGTCTTCCAGTTAAATCCTGTTTAGTAGCGACAACGTTTGAAGACTCAGGTACGGCAATTGCAACTGTACATACGCCAAACTAACGTTTGGAGAACACTAAACACTTTTTATATACATTCAGGCAAATACCTATGTTTTTATGTTTCGGGGATACAGAGTCACCTGTAAATGAAAATATTAAACTTCTTATGTTTCGAGCCTTCGCCTCACAAAGCAGGAGATTGTTTTGTAGTTATACGATTTGAAACTATGTGGTGTGAATTTCAAGTGACACACGCCACCTATGAAAGCATGCCTTAGGCTATAAAATTGCATTGAAATAGGTGTTTCAGAAGAATCGTGCGTCCACGAGGTGTGTTTGTTTGTTTGTCACGTTGAATTTTGCGCAAAGCTGCTCGAGGGTTATCTGCGCTAGTTGTCCATAATTTAGACATAACTGGCTAGAGCGAAACCAGATATCCATTCGCCAATGTCACCGGTGGGAAAGCGACATTACATTCCAGGGATCTACTACCCGTGGTGGACACAGCAGATAGCCCGATGTGGTTTTGCTCAAAAATATACAACCAAACCCACCGCTAACGTTTGGGCTTTTCTTTTTACCAAGGAAAAGTTAAATTAGACGTCACATTATAAGACCTTCTCGGCCGAACATCCTAATTATGTATCCATGTACTTTTTTTGTTAAAACTAGTTTTTATCCGGAATTCGAAGCTATGTTACCTCTCCACGTACATGAATCCCTTAAAATTCCTCCCCCGTGGCACAGCGGAATGTCTACGGGCTCATACTGCTATATATAGCCGTGGTGGGCAGAGCACAGATAGCCCATTGTGTAGCTTTGGGTTTAATTCCAAACACTTTAAATTTAGTTTACATGTTAAATTTTTCACAGAAACCGAAACAAAGTCACTGATAAGTAAAGAAGAACAAAGTTAGAAGAGGTCCCGACATGGCCAGGTGGTTAAGGCGCTCGACTCGTAATCTGAGAGTCGCGAGTTCGAATTACTGTCGCACCAAACATGCTTGCCCTTTTAACCGTGGGGGCGTTATAATGTGACGGTCACTCCCACTATTCGTTGGTAAAAGAGTAGCCCAAGAGTTGGCGATAGGTGGTGATGACTAGCTGCCTTCCTCTAGTGTTAAGCTGCTAAATTAGGGACGGCTAGCGCAGATAGTTCTCGTGTAGCTTTTTACGAAATTTCAAAAACAAACAAAGTCAGATAAATGTATTTCAGGATGGCTAGTGTAAATATGACCTAAGAAGGTCGAAATGTTGTTCTCTGCTTTATTAGTAAAAATGTTAACACCCATACCAGCCGTCTTGAAATACATTTTTACTTCAAGTGGGTTTCTCGTCATCATGAAAGTCAGATGAATAAATTATAACAGCTCTGTGCCTATATAGCTGTCCTAGCAACTTCTTCTAGAATGATTACCAGTCAGACAGTACACCTACGTCTTAAAATATTTCACTTCATCCTTCTTAGAACAATAACAAAAAAACTTTCTTTAGTTTCTATGCACCTGTAAAGTTTCAGTTAAACCACTTAAATATGACAGAACACATTTTTATCTGGTTCATATTGTCTTGTAAAATTTAATTTCAACCAGCTAAGGACGACTGAACACGTGTTTTTTTTATGCCTCACACTATCTTCTAAAGCTTCGGTTAAACCAGATAAAGACGACAAAACACGTTTTATCAGGCTCACACTATCTTCTAAAGCTTCAGTTAAACCAGATAAAGACGACAAAACACATTTTCTCAGTTCTCAGGCTCCCACTATCTTCTAAAGCTTCAGTTAAACCAGATAAAGACGACAAAACACGTTTTATCAGGCTCACACTGTCTTCTAAAGCTTCAGTTAAACCAGATAAAGACGACAAAACACGTTTTATCAGGCTCACACTATCTTCTAAAGCTTCAGTTAAACCAGATAAAGACGACAAAACACGTTTTATCAGGCTCATACTGTCTTCTAAAGCTTCAGTTAAACCAGATAAAGACGACAAAACACATTTTATCAGGCTCACACTATCTTCTAAAGCTTCGGTTAAACCAGATAAAGACGACAAAACACGTTTTATCAGGCTCACACTATCTTCTAAAGCTTCAGTTAAACCAGATAAAGGCGACAAAACACGTTTTATCAGGCTCACACTGTCTTCTAAAGCTTCAGTTAAACCAGATAAAGACGACAAAACACGTTTTCTCAGGCTCACACTATCTTCTAAAACGTCAGTTAAACCAGATAAAGACGACAAAACACGTTTTATCAGGCTCACACTGTCTTCTAAAGCTTCAGTTAAACCAAATAAAGACGATAAAACACGTTTTCTCAGGCTCACACTATCTTCTAAAGCTTCAGTTAAACCAGATAAAGACGACAAAACACGTTTTCTCTGATTTTTTTTTTTCTTGGTAGTTTTATTTCTACTATTTCTTGCAAGAGATGAGATCACTTTGTACATTATACTTTATTTGTGAATTTTGTTTACCAACCACCTTGAGGTGCTAGTTTTCAGCGTATATAAGTTGCATGGAAACTGAAGTGAATAAAAGGCTTTTTTTCATGCATGGCCAGGTGGGTTAAGGCATTCGATTCGTAATCCAACTGTTGCGTGTTCGAATCCTCGTCGCATGAAACATGCTCGCCCTTTCAGCCGTGTGAGCGTTATAAAGTTACAACCAATCCCACTATTCTTTGGTAGTAGCCCAACCGTTGGCCGTGGGTGGTGATGACTAACTGCTTTCCCTCTAGTCTTACACTGCTAAATTAAGGACGGCTCGCGCAGATCCACATGAATATTGATGTTGCTTGTTAAAAAATCAAACGTATTAGATGTTTTTTGATAATAAAAAGATTGGAGTAGTCGTTCGATCGCCAGCCCTCTGGCTACGTCTCTAAATAGTTTGATATCAAATGATAAAGGAAACAAAAACACAACAAAACATGTTATGCTACTAGAACAGAACTAAAATATGAAGTGACCATAGAATAAGTATTATTAAAATATGTTTATAATGCTTTGTTCTAGTCCCGTTCGAAAGTTATCCATTTCTTATTGACTGCATCTGTTTACAATTAAGCACAAAGCTACGCGATGGGTTATCTGTACCATGACCACCACGGGTATCGAAGACCACTTTCTAGCGTTGTAAATCGGAAAATTTACCGCTGTCCCAGTGGGGGACAGAAAGTCTAGTACCATTGATCACATTTATTGTTAGTAGGCGATTAAATCAGCAATGTGAAACAGTAATGAACTGAAATTAATGTCACAGTTGTACTGTTATTGTCAGTCATAGTTTTCAACTTGATGTCATAATGGACTGTGCTTGTGGTAATAACACCCAAATGCGTTGGGGAATTTTTACTTATCAGACCAAATCCAAACACTGATCTTCAACTAGCCAACTGTCATGGAAAATTAATTAAGGGTGCGGAAGTGAGTGCTCACACCCACAACGTCTTGACTCCTACTGCTTTTACTGTCTGCAGCCATTTCTGTAAAGGCAGTTACCCTTAGAATTTTTGAAGCTATTGGTTAAAGCAGAAATAAAACTACTGAAAATATATATATATATATAACTTACTTAACCTCAAGTGGTAATACCTTATTTATTTTACTTTGGAGAGCAGTCGCTTTCCCACATATTCCTGCAGGCAGAGAAGGGTGATATAGACGTGGGAGTTGTGGGCTTGAGAATCCACATCTCGTTCCACTAATTTCCATTTTTATTCCACTGATTATTTTATCACTTTACTATCTAATTATTCTTTGTGTGAAACGGGCGAACAGCACTGATTATTTTATCACTTTACTATCTAATTATTCTTTGTGTGAAATGGGCGAACGGAGGTTAAGACTGACAGACAGTGTATCCCCACCGCACTGTGGGTCCTACTTTTTACTCACCTCCAAAACCTAGGATACATTTTATATCCCATATTATAGCCTGTATCCTGGGGATCTATTCGATTAGTGCATTGTTTTTTATTTTTGTTCAAGGCCTTTTTTGTTTTTAATAAATTATGTATATATATATATAAACAACATATTGTGATGAATAAGTCGCCCACCACCTTCATTTCTCGAAGTTTGGCCATTACAGTCGTTTGAAATGTGCATTTTTGATGTCATGAAACTTTTCCACTCATTTTCTCAGGTTGCAACTCGGACTTTGTTCCAGTTTCTATGTTTGTTTGTTTGTTTTTGAATTTCGCGCAAAGCTACACGAGAGCTATCTGCGCTAGCCGTCCTTAATTTAACAGTGTAAGACTAGAAAGAAGGCAGCTAGTCATCACCACTCATCGACAACTCTTGGGATACTATTTTGCCAACGAATAGTGGGATTGACCTTACATTATAACGCTCCCACAGCCTTTTGAAAGGGCGAGCATGTTTTGTGTAACGAGAAGTTTTTATGTATTTATTTATTTTTCGCAAATATGACAGAAGGAAATCTGTAAAGATCTGTAACACATTAACAGTTACTGTAAAACTACGACAATCTTATCAGAAGAGATCTCCTAAAAATAACCCAGTGGCATGAAGAATTTTCACCTGAGCTAAGTTAGGTTTTAGTTTCATTTTTGCAAGTCATAAAGGTTTAAATGCCGATTCCTGCTTCTGATAAAATTATACTAATAAGTTCACACATGAATTTGGTTTTGTTTATTCTGAACTTAGTACTTTTAGCTTAATATAGCAGTAACAGACTAGAGGAAAGACATTCAGTGAACACTGTCCCCACAACTATCTGTTGCGATATTCTTTCACTAACGTAGTAGTGGGATTGATTATAATATTACAACGTCCCCATGGCTGAAAGGCCGATCATATTCACTGACGGGGATTCAAGCCTGTGATTACGAGTGAAGCGCTATCCAAGATCTTTACATAGGAAATGTGGACCTTTGGTGGGTGCCATTTTATCAGTAATGAAATATGAAAAATCTAACGTATAGAGACTCGCCATAGCCAGGTGGTTAGGATGCTCGATTCGTAATCTGAGGGTCGCAAGTTCGAATCCACGTCACACCGAATATGCTTGCTTTTTCAGCAGTGGTGGGGCGTAATAATGCGACGTAAATACCACTATTCGTTGGTAAAATAGTAGCCCAAGAGTTGTTGGTGGGCGGTGATGTCTTCCCTCTTGTCTTACACTGCTAAATTAGGGACGGCTAACGCAAATAGCCCTCGTGTAGCTTTGCACGAAATTCAAAACAGACTAAACCTATTGTATAACTTCTTGTCATTCAAAGAATTACAAAATGAAAAAAAAAGACGCAGTAGAATCAATATAATAACGCAGATTCCAGTTGTATTAATACCTAATTGTCTGTAATTCGATTGGACGAGGATTATGATAACGGATACAGCAGTGACTCTGTTCCTCGGGTGCTGACCGGATGAAGTTAAAACTTCAGAACAGGAAATGTTTATTCACTTCTGTTCTTTTATTGATGTCTGTGTTCTTTGAACTTCTTTCGCGCTTACAACACTTTTTGTTTGTTTGTCAGAAACGTTTGTCCTTATTGAGTGTCACTCCCTTGGTAACTAAACACAACAAGAAGGATAGGTTCGGGGAGAACGTAACAATATTGTCGACAGACGCTCACCTGTCCTCCACAACTGTCCTGCCTACCGACCTGCTAGCCGCATGAGAGGTGAGGCACGCGCACGCGCCAGAATCCGGCAGGTGAGATAGAAAACAAACAGTTTTCGATGACAGATGTATGACCAGTAATAATAGCACAGGCGGTCAATGAACATTAGAAAGGAGGGGAATTCAGATAAAACAACAACCCATAACTGAATATAATTACGACAAATGTCAGTCACCTATACTCCAGTTCAATGGTATTACGTGTGCGATAATTGGTGGATAACGATCGTTCTCCAGAAACTCACCCAATTAGATAATTCGTAACATTTATTTCAGCCACATTTAAAAGCCTGTCTAACTTTAGGGATATTGGAACTGATAAATTTTCGATTTTGTTTTTCTAGAGCTCTCAAAGTGTTTTATTTTTCGCATTCTGAATTATCAGTGAAGAAATTAAAAATGAATTTATCCAATTTCTTTATTTGTAGCAAGAAAAACGAGACAAAGCAATAGTAACTTTTAAAAAGCCGATACGTACGATTGGTTTCTCTTTATTTTCAAATATTTATTTTCAGCTGGAAAATTTGTTTTATTTTTGCAGTCTATATAAGATGAACAAGATTTGGAAAAACTATCTGAAAAAAGTGGCAAAAAATTATAATAAGGGAACTTGTTGAAATGACTGCTTATTTCAGTTTTGATAGCCCAGAAAAGAGCCATCCCATCCTGGCCTACACCACACCAAATCATTCTACACTATCTTAGACTGTACCATACCATCTTGTGAACGCAATGTAACCTATATAAAAAGCTAGCGTGTGTTACGTCACGTTATGCTTGATTTCTCGTAAGAAGAGGAGTCATAAAAGCCAAAATATATTTTTCCAGATAGAACTGTTCGATTACTGTCTGTCCATTACAGTTTTAGTGATGGGGTGGAAGGAGACTGTGAAACCTTATAAGTGTAGTGAGTGTTGATACAATAAGCCTAAAGTAAAGATGTAGTGTGTGATTACCTAGCCTAGAACCAAATGCATAAAATTTATCATGTAAGGAAGATTATCGATTCAGTTTTAAACTTAAAATGTTTCTGAGTTAATCTATTTACTGTTATATTACTGACATTTTCAATTTAAAAAAACAGATATCTTTAATCAACGGAAACTTTAAACTAAGAAACCAACCATTTTTTTTTCCAGTTTTGTTGTCTATAATTTTATTTTATATTTTCAGTACGTAGATTAACAACAATATTATGTTATTTTTTATACCAGAAATAAAGGACTTTATAACACCATAATATGGTTTCTATTCAATTATACACTCAACGTTTCACATTGTAGCTTATTTCTTTCTTTGTACCACGAAATTGTCTTCTGTACACCAATATGCACTACAGAAGCCCGGTATTAGGATATATACTTTTGTTGCTAAGCGACATGAGTCCCTCGCTAGTACAGCGGTAAGTCTACGGATTTAGAACGCTAAAATCACGAATTCATTTTATAAATGATCTTAATTTTGATTGGTTCGCAAAGGAGTTTACTGACGTTTGACTGTCTCAACTGTACTTTTCTGCTTCTTTGCTCGTTAAGATTTATTTCGCAAAATCTCTTTATTTCAGTTAGCTATGGAATATGAGGTTATGGTATACCATGGGGTGTGGGTTATAATACTTGCCCCATCATTCTTGATGGGTTATACACTAGCTGATGATATAAATAATGTCGTGACCAATGCTATACCTGTGATATCTCAGGCAGCCTAAGGATCGAAAGGCCTCGTAACCACTGGATACTGCAGATACAGTGTGCTTGACATGTTATTATATATTATCATTTGTTTTCACTCATAAGTCCTTAAAATGACCCCACACAGCAGTACACCACAACATCTTACCTTACCATATCATACACTGCACAATATACTTTTCCAATCTTATCCCACACTGTACTACATTACTACCTCACACCATCCTATCATACCCTATACTACACTTTCCTATTTGGCCCTGCACTCTAAACCACAAAATTCCAGTTTACCCTGTACTACACTAAATCATGTAATTGCAGTTTACCCTGTACTAAATTAAACCCCGCAATTCCAGTTTACTCTGTACTACACTGCATTATAATTATTGTAGAAGACACCAATGCACTACGTTTGTTTTCATTAAAGTAACCTAATTATCCATTTAAAAGTCTTTTGTTTTTTTTACGAAGATCCCTTGATCTAACTAGTTATATCTTCAAAATGCTTTTTTGTTTTATTTTGATTTCAATTACGCGCAAAGTTACATTAGGACTATCTGCGCTAGCCTTCTCTAATTTCTTACATGGGTTTAGTTTTGTTTATTTAGAACATCGCACTTAGCTGTTCGAGCCATCTCAAATTTAATAGTAATAGGCTAGAGGGAAGACAACTAGTCATCACCTCTCACCGCTAGCTCTTGGGTTATTCTTTTACGAACAAATACTGAGATAGACCATAACTTTATAATGTCCTCATTGCTGAAAAGGCCACCATCGTTTTTTTCAGGAGTCTCCAGGAGGGCTACTTGATGGAAGTAGTTTTTTGTTTCTTAATTTCTGTTACTTCTTTAATGTTGAAAATAAAATTTAAAATAAGGACAAAAATTATGCCTTCTCTGTCTTGAATAAGTTCGTTCCTTCACCAATTCTCAAAGGCTTGGAACATCTACGTATTCTTAGCGTGAAATGCTGCAGATCAGAAATTCCAAGGTTTATGCCTCTGAAAAGATCATTACGCTATTCGGACCACAGAAACGACTTATGTGATGGGGCTACCAACTTGCCCTACCCCCTCTCCAGTTAGTGGTTCCAGATTATGGAATTCGATGTCTGAAATATAGGGGTTCCTAACTTTTTAAACTCGCCAGACAAATTTTTATGCCCCAAAGTTTTTGCAACACATAAGTCCGTACGGTGGGCCTAGTGGAACCTTCCCCTCTGACTGAAACGCAAACATTACATTTTATACTGTGTATGAAAAAGAAAATAAACCAAATTTGAAAATTCAAAACAACTTATTAAATTGACATTAAGTTTACTAAATAATAATTACTCACTAATACAAAAATTCCGCGGTATAGGTGTGTGCACAGGCACATAGTTTGGGAGGCACTGACTTAGCCTTCTTGTCTCTTGAGACCTCTGGAGGAAAAGAGCTGCAATACATGCATAAAGTAAACGAACGTCGGTTTGAAGCTTTTGTAATGGTATACCGGCTGTAGGTACCGGTTTTCTTCACAAATGGCAAAGAAACAAGACAGCATCGTAAAAGCGGTTGCTTAAGATATCACGCGCTCGGAGAATTAGTTAGCCTAACATCATTCTGGAATTTTCTAGAATCGAATAGAAATGTAATTACGATGCTGTCTGAGATAAAATTAGTTGTTCTTTGTATAACAATGATGCCAGATCAGACTACAATAGTAAGTCCGGTAGCTTATGTCATTCAGATATGTAGTTCATTCGAAACAGGTTTTTAGTGGAAGAGGACATTAACCGACATGGTTATCAGGGGACATGAGCATAGAGAAGGACATGTGATACATTTGAAGATTTGTAAAATTAAAGAAAGGCGAACTTAAGAATTGATTAAACACGTTACGAAATTCACCCACCTTATCACCCACCTACCTACCCAACCACTTTCTGATCAGTACTGGGTATCACGTTTCTTGAGTATAATAGAACGTGTAGCTGGTTAATTACCAACATAAGTTACGTAGACTTCTCATAAGTCTTGTGTTATACTGTGAAGAGTGATTGATACCTCTACTATTCTAAGGCCGTTTTGTTTTGTTTTTCACTACCAACCAATTGGAAAGTGTTTTGCTCTGTTACGTCCTTTGCCCCGTCTAGCAAGTCAACACCATTCCAGCTTCTAGCACGTGGCATCTGTCCATTTAAGCCATTCAACATCTTTGTTACAGCAGAAGATAAAAACAAAGGTCACAGATCTGAGTGTGTAGATAACATCAGACGTAGAGCATTCTCAAGATGGTGACTTTTGTTACCATTCGGTGAAGTAAAACAACGACCTCGACAACCAATCCTGACGTAACCTCAACTGGCACGTCTTTGGTGGCTATTATCTTTTGGAAATAAAAACTTACAGGAAATCAACAATGAATACGTTTAAGACAGTAATTTTAGGATAATCTTTGTCAGTTCTGATTTAATGATTTCTTCTACTTACTAACACGTGCTAATGGCAATGTTACCTTAAAAGGATTTTCCCTAGTTTCGATCAAATGTGTTATCACTTGTCAAAAATCCTAAAAATAAAAAAAATACTTCAGTAACTCTATTACCTTATTTTAAGTGTTTGAGTTCATATATTATGTATTCACACACTTGTTTCTACACTATGAAAAACTGTGTTCTAAATTAACTCGAACATTGTGTTACTTCACAACAAAAAAAAGACTTGTGTGAACTTTAACACAACTAGCTGTTTTTACCAAACACAGACCTGTGTGAACTACAACACAATTGATTGTTATTGTCAAATGCAGACTTGTGTGAGCTATAACACAAATAACTGTTGTTGCCAAACACAGACCTGCGTGAACTACAACACAACTGATTGTTGTTGCCAAATGCAGACTTGTGTGAGCTATAACATAACAAACTGTTGTTGCCAAACACAGACCTGTGTGAACTACAACACAATTGATTGTTATTGTCAAATGCAGACTTGTGTGAGCTATACCACAACTGATTGTTGTTGCCAAACACAGACCTGTGTGAACTACAACACAACTGATTGTTGTTGCCAAACACAGACTTGTTTGAACTATAACACAACTAACTGTTGTTGCCAAACACAGACCTGCGTGAACTACAACACAACTGATTGTTGTTGCCAAACACAGACCTGCGTGAACTACAACACAACTGATTGTTATTGCCAAACACAGACTTGTGTGAGCTATAACACAACTAACTGTTGTTGCCAAACACAGACCTGCGTGAACTATAACACAACTGATTGTTGTTGCCAAACACAGACTTGTGTGAGCTATAACACAACTAACTGTTGTTGCCAAACACAGACCTGCGTGAACTACAACACAACTGATTGTTGTTGCCAAACACAGACTTGTGTGAGCTATAACACAACTAACTGTTGTTGCCAAACACAGACCTGTGTGAACTACAACACAACTGATTGTTGTTGCCAAACACAGACTTGTGTGAACTATAACACAACTAACTGTTGTTGCCAAACACAGACCTGCGTGAACTACAACACAACTGCTTGTTGTTGCCAAACACAGACTTGTGTGAGCTATAACACAACTAACTGTTGTTGCCAAACACAGACCTGTGTGAACTACAACACAACTAACTGTTGTTGCCAAACACAGACCTGTGTGAACTACAACACAACTGATTGTTGTTGCCAAACACAGACTTGTGTGAACTATAACACAACTAACTGTTGTTGCCAAACACAGACCTGCGTGAACTACAACACAACTGCTTGTTGTTGCCAAACACAGACTTGTGTGAGCTATAACACACCTGATTGTTGTTGCCAAACACAGACTTATGGCTTTCATTCCCAAACTGTTTTTATTCAAACACTTGTTGTATTGTAAATCAGTTGTATTTTATGCATGTAGACATTGTACAAAATTCGACACAAGGATTGCACGTCAGGTAACCTCTTTGCGTTATGTTTTGTCAGTCTACAATGCATTGCTTTCAACTTGACCTATCGTTTTAGCCATTTAAATACCATACATATATTACACAACATATTGTTGTGAAATAAGTTTTTGTCTTTTATTACAGTGTATCCTTCCGCCTAAGGCCCGTCATGGCCAGGTGGTTAAGGCAATCGACTTGTTATCTGAGGGTCGCGGGTTTGAATCCCCATCACACTAAGTATAATCGCCCTTTCAGTTGTATAAGCCTTATAATGTGACGGTTAATCCCATTATTCTTTGGTAAAAGGGTAATCCAAGAGTAGACGGTGATGACTAGCTTCCTTCCTTCTAGTCTTACACTGCTAAATTAGGGACGGCCAGTGCAGATAGCTCTCATGTAGCTTTGCGCAAAATTCAAAACAAACAAACACACAATTCTTATTATTATTTTAGAGGCCAATTTTATTGAAATTGCTCAACTGTCTGTTTGTATGTTTCAGATATTTGCACTAATCTACACGAAGACTCACCCTCACCAGTTTTCAAATAATCAAATCAGAATGACACATTGCCCACTCTTAATCTACTTCAGTTGAATAGTGGGATCGGACACTCACTCTTATAACGCATTCACGACTCCTAAGAGCGGAGTGCGATTTTACAGAAACGAATTAAAAAGTCCACTACACCAATTACTAGGCTTATTACCCAACTGTTGCTAGTGGTACTGCTATTAATTACGTACAAATTCTAATTAACAACACGAGGAAAAAGGTAGCCGCCTCGTTCATCGCGAATGTTCTCGTAAAATTGTTTTCTTTCCAACACGTTTAGTTTACCTGGGTTTTTTACAAGTGTAAAATAATTTCAAATTAGACGTTGACAGGTTGAGGTGGAGATTTCTCTAAAGACCTTAATGAAATATCATTCGAGCCTCTACCCCCCTTCCCCCCAGAAAGCAATTAAAGGCTTCAGTTTTTTCCTTTGAAGCCTATACCCACCCCCACTCTCCCCATATAGCTCACACCCTCCCATGGATTGGGACACAATGTAATTTCTTGTTTTCGCTAACACTGCCTTCACTGAATGCTGACTGTCACTTTATGATATTAATATTTATAGTAGTAAATAATAATACTAGATTATATTCCTGCCTCATCGGCGGAAGGGGACCCAAACATGTCGTTATGAGCTCTACCACATGTTTCACCTCAAAGCTAAATTTTCGATAAAATATTTATATACCAATGAAAAAAAAAAACGTTTAAAATGACCTACTTTCTCAAATTTTGTTTATGTGTGGAAATATTTCAAACGTATTTTACCTAACAAACCAGGTGTTTCAAGATATGTGACGCAAAATATAGGTGAGTTTCCTTCATTCATAAATATGCTTTACGTAATACAATAAATACAAATCTATATCTCTACTAAACCGGATATTATATGTGAAAGACATGCAAATGTTCAATTGCTTATTTGTTGATGTGAGAACACTAACACTAACCCGGCATGGCCAGGTGGTTAGGATGCTTGACTCGCAATCTGGTATCAAAACTATATTTGTGCATACACACCAGGTACCTGTCACAATCAGCAAAAACCTTTCAGGAAGCAAAACTTTCCAAAAAAAATTGTTGTGCAGTGAGCTATCTCTGCTCGGTCCATCGCGGGCAACAAAACCCGAAGTTTAGCGTTATAAGTCTAGAGAGTTATCGCCAAACCACTAGGAGGCGCTGCTATGGCTGCACTGAAGAAAATTATAACAGTTTTCTTTTTATAGCACTGATCATTAATGATTAAACATTTTAATTGTATTAATATTTTAAAGATATATGAGCTTTCACAAACAAAGTGTACCAGAAATTAGAAACACTTCTTTAGAAAGATTTGATAAGAAATCATTAACAATTAATAACGCTCGTTTAAAAATATTTGTTAAGAAAAAATAGATACGTTCTTTTATAAAGATCTACTGCTTTATCACCTGAGGGCAAAATATTTGAATTATATTCACACCTTATTATATAATTATATTAGATATGAAAAAGCTATGCGTTTTTTACCGCTATTTATTTTCTTCAATATTTCACTTGGACAGTTGTTATTGTTGCTGTTGACCTTAACTGCTTTGTTTTAATATCCTCCTAGTGTCAGAAACTAGCGGCTGTTTTACAGAAGGAATGAATTAATAATTCGTGAAGGTTGTTTACCCATCTTCGCACTTAAATAAACGATCATGTCCTAGCTGAAACAAAACAAAACGACAAACAACAAAAACATATCTCTTGAAGCAAAAGAGATATGACAGTTGGATATCCGTAACGAAATCGAACATATGCCTGGAAACTAATACTAATACACGCGTTCGTTCATTTTTCTTGAAATTTTCGCATGAAGCTACACAAGTACTGTTTGCGCATGCACAAAGCCACCCACAGTTTTAAGCTGTTGAGCAAGAAGAGAAAAAATCCCAGCACTGTAAGTTACTAGGTGTCACTGATATCATGGAGATAAATAGAGGTACTGTGGTTTTTGGAACCAGAGTGAAGACATTTTGGTTGAATGTTTCAGGGATTTACAGAAATTCAATCTATCTTTTAAAATCCCTCAGCGTTAGATAGACGGGAGACTTCGTACGTTTGTGTTTTCATTTCTAACAATTATTAAAATAGCCTTTAGCATAGCAACTGAAAGGAATTGCAAGAGCGCCATCTGTCGTCAAATTCTTGTGTCAGGTAAAATAGTCAAAATACCTCAGTGTTTGACAAAGAAGCTGATAAAACGGGGGACTTTTATTTTTTTTCTAGGCTTCAAAGTAACCAAAACCATTTATGGCTTAAAAATTGGATTATTAACCAATTTTGATATTTTCATCATTGAGTAATTACTTAACCAAGTGTCACCCAGTGGCACAGCGGTATGTCTGTGGACACATAACACTAGAAACTGAGTTTCGATATATATATATATATATACATATATGTAGAATTATAAGAAAAGGTACTCAGCAATGGCTGTTTTAAAATGTTATGCTATAAAGGTGGGCGTGGGCTGCCCCTTCAACTATTTTGGGCCGTATCATATGAATCGAACCATTTGTGCAGTGCAAAGCCAACCGTGTTACGCACGGCATTAAACGTCACTTTCGTTTTTCTGGGGCGGCTTCAACGTATGATTTATTTTGTTACCGAACACGTGCTCTATTTGAATTCCCATTTGCAGCATTAAAAATAATATGTAAATTGCTACCAATCTCAAACTGCTCGTCCAACTGCTGTTCATCACTTTTTCATGAGTTGGTGAGTTTCTCAGAATAACTTATGACCTCAGACAGATGGGTCATTCTACTTTATGCCAATCATGCATTTTTTCTTTTTTGGAAACGTTGCCATCAGGCGTGTCTGAATAGCCTGTGGTACTCGGACCTTTGAAGCTCCATTAGAACACATGAAAGTCATAGAACTGACAATTGTTGACGTTATGTTTAGCTCCTTCCAACTACGTCTATAAGTGGATAGCCGCACAGAGAAATTTCGTAACCTTTTATTATTCGTCTTTAAAAAAAAATACATTTATGTCATTTCACACTTTTACCCGTTGTTAGCATCTGCAATTTTCAAGGGCTTCACGTGAAGCACTTTCATTTCAATAAACCTTAACAATCATCTGTTTGCTTTTACATAGACACAATAGACTATCTGCACAGTGTCTACTAGGGAAAAGCGAACTTAAGATTCTAACATTGTAAGCCCCTAAATTTACCATTCACCCACTGGAGGATTAATTGATTGTTTGAAGTTAAGCACAAATCAAGACAATGGGTTATTTGTGCTCTTCTTACCACGGGTATCGAAACTCGGATGCTAGTGATGTAAGTTCGCAGATACGAGGTCTGTTCAAAAAATACACGGACTGTTTGAATTGCGCGGCTCCAGTTGGTTCCAGGGGAATCCGCTTGGTGTCGTTAGGTTCGCACAGATCAGCTGATTACAACGCCATTTCCCGATTGCAGATATCTTCATTTGTGTATTAGCTACGCGGTTTTAAGTGAAGTGCGATTTTTTTTCGTTTGGCGGATTTCAGAATGAATGACCTGAAGGAGCAACGACTTGCTGTGAAATTTTGTGTTAAACTTGGAAAATCTGCGACTGAAACTTTTGCTATGCTTAACACGGCTTACGGTGATGTTGCTATGAATCGTACGGCATGTTTCAAATGGCATGAACGTTTTAAGGATGGTCGACAGTCCATTGAAGATGATGAGCGTCCTGGACGTCCTTCCACGTCAACTGACGACCCACACGTCGACAAAATCAACACCCTGGTGCGGGCAAATCGACGTCTGACTGTCAGGGAGCTTGCTGAAGAGTGTGGGATATCAGTTAGATCTTGTTACGAGATTTTGACCGAAAAATTGAAGATGCACCACGTTGCTGCGAAATGTGTGCCTCAGAACTCGTGAGTGTTTGGCCAAACACTCGATCACTGTTCTTCCCCACCTCCCCTACTCACCTGACCTTGCTTCTTGCGATTTTTTCTTGTTCCCCAAACTCAAAAGACCCTTGAAAGGAAGAAGATTTGAGACGATTCCCGAGATTAAGGCAAATGCGACGAAGGAGCTGGAGGAGATTACAAAAGAAGCGTACCAGGACTGTTTCAACAAGTGGAGACACCGTTGGGATAAGTGTGTGTGTTGGGGAGGAGAGTACTTTGAAGGGGTCCCAGACATGTAACTTCTAAATAAAGTACATTTTGTTTTATGACGTCAGTCCGCGTATTTTTTTTGAACAGCCCTCGTATAACACAATACTAGTGAGGGAAACCCAAATACGATTTACGTTGGCTGGTATTGGACGTAAACTTTGGTGACTTTCGCACGTGCACTGTAAGTGCAGTCTACGTCCCATACTGTTTTAATTTACTCCAAAAATTGCATGCTTTAAGGTTTTGGTTTTGTTACTTTATAAAAATCGCATATTTTAAGGCGTTGGTTTTGTTACTTTATAAAAAAATCGCATGCTTTAAGGTATTGGATTTGTTACTCTATAAAAATCGCATGCTTCAAGGTTTTGGTTTCATTACTTTATAAAAATCGGATGCTTTAAGGTGTTGGTTTTATTATTCTATAAAATGGCATGATTTAAAATTTTGGTTTTGTTACTTTATAAAAATCGCATGGTTTAAGGTGTTGGTTTTGTTACTTTATAAAAAATCGCATGCTTTAAGATATTGGTTTTGTTACTCTATAAAAATCGCATACTTTGAGGTGTTGGCTTTGTTACTTTATAAAAATCGCATGCTTTAAGGTATTGGTTTTGTTACTCTATAAAAATCGCATGCTTTAAGGTGTTGGCTTGGTTAGTTTATAAAATTGCATGGTTTAAGGTTTTGGTTTTGTTACTCTATAAAAATCGCATGCTTTAAGGTGTTGGTTTTTAAGTAAATTTCGTTCCTGCTTTCGTATGTTTCGCTTCGATATTTTGCGTTTTCACCACAGAAGCCGAGGCTAAATCACATATCCTTAAAATAAAAGTTGCAAGAGCAGCACGTGGAAGGACATTATCAATGGTTAAGGCGCGTTGTTAAATGGCAGGTGTATCGTTTTATTACAAAACTTCCGTCTTTCCTTTTGGTTTTTTTTTAATTAACGCCTTGGGGAATTTCACCGAACTCCATAGGTCTGAAGTTATTGCATATATTCTTTCCTTAAAAGGAAGAATATAAACCACACTTCATGAATTACTATTGTGAAAACCTATGAATATAGAAAAATAGTATTAACCAACGAAGTTGTAAACTGTATCTAAATAGGTACAGAAGAAAAAAAAATATTTTGAACAACACAAACACTCAAAATATATGTATATACATGACTAGCCAAGTTTAGTTTCTACACACATTTGTATTAAGGAAACTACATAATATTGTTAAAATTACTCACTAATTTTAGTTTCTAGACACATTTTTGTTAAGAAAACTGACTAAACAAGGAATATCCAGCTAACACTCCCTCTTTAAAGTATGTGGCCCGAATTGAATATTTGTATATTACTTTCACTCCCTGTTACTTGCCATATTTGCCAGTGAGACATATATTTGTATTAATACTTAGAAATCTCGAAACTACTGAAACATGAAGTACAAAAGCTGCTAAAGAAGCATATCCTATATCACAGTCAGATAAGAACTTGAATTTTCAAGGAAACTCAGTTGTTGATAATCTACAAAGGTTCCCGCGGATAGTAGGAATTTGTACTTTTAAGTGAGAAAAGTTTGAAGCTGGTGTAGGACATCCACACGTAAGTAATTTTAATAAGAGCAAGTATTCGAGTATTCAAGTATTCGAGGCTGTTTAATTGCCAGTTTAGGTCTAGCAATGATTTCTTATTCACTTTTCTCTTTTGGGAAACATCTTAACTTAGAAGTGACAATAAATTCGACGTCTGAGCAAACCGAGAGTTAAAGTTTCGAACACTTATTGTCCTAGGGCCCGACATAGCCTGGTGGATTAAGGTGTTCGACTCGTAATCTAAGGGTCGCAGATTCCCCGGTCGCACCAAACATGCTCGCCCTTTCAGCCGTAGGGGTGTTATAATGTTACAATCAATCCCATTATTCGTTGGTAAAAGAGCAGCCCAAGATTTGGCGGTGGATGGTAATGACTAGCTGCCTTCCCTATAGTCTTACACTGTTAAATTAGGGACGGCTAGCGCAGATAACCCTCGTGTAGCTTTGCGCGAAGTTCCAAAAACAAACAAAGAAACAAACTTGTTGTCCTCCTTATCTCTATGTCTACAGAGATCGAACCTCTACTCTAGACCTTGGCACTTTCTTAAAGAAACGTACTGATTCCATTAAACCTGACAATTGAAATCTGACAATACTTCCTATGCTTATGGTACGAAATTTCGAAATTCGTTTTTCCTTTATATTACCATTTACAAAATCGTAATTTGAAAAAAAAAACACAACAAAAAGTTAAATTCAGTCACTGCTGGATAGCTTTAAATACTTGCTTAAATTATAGTCGTACGTAATGCCACAGACGCTTAAATACTTAAACAATATTTAATCTCAAGTCATTACTTCGATAGGCACGACATTAGTTAGTCCTAGAAAAATGTAATTGTATCACATTAAGTTCTGGCCTGACATGGCCAGGTGGTTAAGGCACTCGACTCGTAATCTGAGGGTCACGGGTTCGAATCCCCTTACACCAAACATGCTCGTCCTTCCAGCCGTGAGAACGTTATAATGTTACAAACAATCCCACTACTAGTTGGTAAAAGAGTAGCCCAATAGTTGGCGGAGAGTGGTCATGACTAGTTGTCTTCCCTCTAGTCTTAGTCTTTCACTGCTAAATTATGGAGGGCTAGAGCAGATGGCCCTCGTGTATATTTTCGCTAAATTCAAAACCAAAATCTGATTAAGCTAATTTAATAAACAGCTGTGAATGAATTCGTGTTTGTAGTACCTTTTTCTTTCTTAATGTTTATTAGTCGTAACAGTTAAATTTAAGATTCTGAAAGAGGTGAAACTCTCTACCGTGATTCAATTGGACATTTCAGTTAGAAAACCAGGAACACTAATGGTACGAATCCTCAAGAGGCGGACAGTCTCGCCTTTGTCTATTTCTTGATAAGTCACAGTCTGTGGTAAACTGAAACATTCTCACTGGCTGTGGTACTCTGGTTGCTAGAGTGATGTTCTGGGAAGAACTAATGTTTATAAACAGAAGCTAATCCACTCTTTCTTGAAATAAAAAAAAACACTTAGTGAGACTTTCTGACGAAACATTTATCCTGACAGATTACTTACATTATATTTATCACCTGATAAACAGTATTAAAACTATCAATCTGTAAACACTGAGTTTCATGTATTACATGCCCTATATTAAGGGTCGAGGGTCACGTAGCACAAAATCATCATATGAAACATTGGAGATACATTCCTTAGTATATAAAGAGTAGATATTTTAGTTTATAGGGCATTTGCAATGGCTTATCTTGTTCATAATCCACGTTTTGGCAATAACGTGAGAAGCAAAGGGGCTCACTGGTGAAAAAGGAAACTTTTCAAGCACTGCAAACCACGACTTTTGGTTTTTTTTTGAAACTGAGACCATGGGGACTGTGGGTTCTGTCGGGTCTGACATCCACGAAAGCAAAGAAACTCATTTTTATATCTATTCAATAAACACATTAAACTCTGATATTAAACAGTGAATTCTTTTGCATTAAAACTTAATAGTTAATTGTGGTTATTATGAACATTATTTCATTGTAAAGTTCTTGTGTGGTTTAAAATTGAAACCTCTTTGTAATAGCGCGTAGCAAGCAAGGAGCATCTTTTAGTATTTGTGGACAATATTTTCGTGACTGACCCCACTCATCCACCCTCCAACTTTATTGCTACTCTAGCCTTAGAAATGATATCTAGCTTGGTAAGACCCAACAATCTAATTCTAGATCGAGTCTGTGTTTCTTCCCAAAGAAATACTGGATAATTTTTTTTATCGTATAGTGTATTCAGTTTGTCTGTTTTAAAAGTGTTTTATGTTTAACTGTTTTACATTTATAGTATTAATTTTATATCAGAGAATTATCCGCTGTTTAAAAGTTTTGTGTATATGTTTTTAAATACAGACGTAGACCAGCGGAATGGCTACCTGTAATTTGTAAGACGGCCCACCAATACAGCTCAGTTTAGTGTCAAAATACAGCACAGAAAGATCTAATTAAGTGTTTCTCAACTTTCTTTCAAGCTCACGTATCACTTTTGGAAAACGCTTTTGAAGCACAAACCCAAGCCTAATTAAAAAAATATCTGGTAGCAAACATTAATATTTTTAACATTTACTTATTAATGAAAAGGAAGTGATTGTTGTTTGTTTTTTTGTATGTGCTGTGGTTTTGTCAATTTAAAGTGAATTATACAAGTAGCGAGTCAAGAAGTGAAAAGTGTATCTGTGTAATCGGGAAATTCCAATTGTGCTCATTAAAATCTTTGTAATTTTTACATTAATGCTTTTGCCGACCATCCACTTGCTACAAGTTGAAAATTCCTAATACTAATTTATTAATAGAATATTAGTGAATATATGCTTTTACTAGAAATATAGATAAGACATATTTAGAATGTTGTATGTTTATCAACTTATCTTTGGTTTCTTAAACTACCTGAACTAAACGCTTTTACTATTTTCTTCAAACCCCTTAAATCCTTAAACTTTACATTTTATTGTTCATACACTACTGAGAAGCTACCTGTTAGTGGTCAAACACTACGAAAGGCCACATCTTAGTAGTCGAATGTTACCGACAGAGAGTTCGTTTGCTTTCAAGCTTTTTATTGAAGTAAAATCTTTGGGTTCTAACTTGTTTATCAGAAATTACAGCATCCCTTTATAGTTATAATCTGAGGGTCGCGGGCTCGAATCCTCGTCACACTGAACATGTTTGTCCTTTCAGCCGTGGGAGCGTTATATAGTGACGGTCAATCCCACTATTTGTTAGTAAAAGAGTAGCCCAAGAGTTGGTGGTGGATGGTGATGACTAGCTGGCTTCCCTCTAGTTTTACACTGCTAAATTAGGGACGGATAGCGCAGATATCTCTCGTGTAGCTTCGCGTAAAATTCAAAACAAACCAAACCCTTTATAGCCCACTCAACCCCACCGGCAATTGCGACATCCCTCTGTAGCCCACCCAGTCCCACAGGATAAACCTCATTGACTCGGAGACTGGGTTTAGAAGAAAACAGTTCACAGTAAAAAAAAAAAAAAACGTGGATATAGTGGCTTTCTGGATCTAATGAACGCTAACTGGATCTAAGGAACACTATCTGATCTAAGAAATGCCATCTCAATGTCCAAGAACCGCCATCTTAATGTGTAAGAAATGATATGTCGGTGTCTGAACACCCACCATTCATACTAAGGAACTGGATTAATTTCAAAAACCAACCAACCAAACAAAAACCCAAAACTGGATCACTTTCGAATACTTGGATAATTTTCATCACTAGAATAAAGGACGAAAACAACAACAAGAAATCAGTACTCGAGTTTTGACTCTTTTGTTATTTCTTTTCCATTTTTCCATCAGAATCAAGATAACACACCACAGCTTAAAAAGAAAGAAATATTTTTTGTTATTGCTCTGTTACAAGACTAACCCACACTTGGTATGTTTATTTGTATCTCGGTTTAATTCAAACACTTCAGTATTTGTAGAACAGTTACGAATAATAAACACATTACTAAATGTTCGTCATTTAAATGAATATTATTTTTGTCATTTAGAAAAAGTCTATAATAACCCAAATTCTTCTTACAATTTCATTTGTCCATTTTGTTTCTTAAAACAAAGCACACCCAGTTTGAAGTGGACAATTTACCTTCATGCTGCAGAAAATATATTTTTCTGAATGTTTTGGTCGCAAATTATCGATTCAGAGGTTGGCGCCAATGATTTACAAATTATTTTACGAAATATATGTTGAAATTGAGATTTTAGTCTAAAAATTAGTTACATATAAATATTGACAATTTCCAGTCATAGGTCATCCATGTTGCCCTCGCCCGTACGGATCGGACAGCCACCTAAACCCTATCTTTTAATTAATTGGACAGCTTGTTGACCCAGTTGGTGAACTGAGAAGCCCATACTGACCTCTTTTTGACTTTTGCATTTGTCCTGTGACGTAAGTTAGTTCAACTTCTCCCTACAACTATATTTGCGGATCCCGAGGTCTTAAGTAGGCCTAATATCAACATCTCCACATAAGCGAAAGTTGGCCAAGGTCCTTATAGTTAAGTTAATTTATGAAATCACCTGACTGAGTTGTTACTTCAACTATCCAAGCGAGGACTTGGCGGTTTGCAGGTGTCATGACCTGTTTGTACCAGGACTGCTCCCACACAATGCGACAGGTGAGGACCAGGCAGTTGCCTTGGGCAGTATCAGCGCCACCTGACCACAACCTTGGTAGGATAGACTGCAGACTTCCCGTTATATTTAAGTATCTCTCTGTCTCCGTAATACTACAGAAGGAGTCATAAAAGAAATAAATACTAGACAAGTAAATTAAACGAGTTTTCTACGTGAAGCACCTGGTTTCTTTGAAATAAGTTACCGAGAACTGAAAAGTTCCTTTTCATGCAATAGAAGCTAAAAAAACCAAACCAAAACCTTTTAGATATTCAAGGTCACATGCCCATTCAGCTCAAACCAACATATAAAATAGATTGTAAATCTTTATTTGATTTGTAAATAATAACTTTATATGCTTTCAAGTATTTAATCAGAGAAACTTGGTGAAAAGTAATGTTTACTATTGAAACTTTGAGTAGTGATTTCTTTTATCGTAAAAAAAAATATATATTTATGTATTTATGCCAAAGCTATTAACTCTATCTGCCGCCATCACTACTTTTAAACTAATGGCTACAGGGAAAGTAACAAGTTTGCACCATCTACCGTCAATACTAAGAAACTGGGTATTGTTCTTATAACACATCTACAGCTTCCAGTGGGGCAGAGGAATAGTTTGTGGTAGCACACATATTCGAACCCAGGTAGTCAGCTCCGAAATCCATTGCTTTACCATGGGGCCAACCCGAGTATATAATCAAAACATTTAGTTACATGACCAACACAATGACAAGAATTTGTATTATCTTAAGAATTATACGAGATAGAATAATTTGGGAATCTTGGCTTAGTATAAAATAAAACTTAAGAGAAAATACGTATTAAATACTTCCCCCAGTGGTACAGCGGTATGTCTGCGGTCTTACTACGCTAGAAACCGGGTTTCGTTACCCATGGTGGGCAGAGCACAGATATCTTATTGTGTAGATTAGAAAAATCAGGCCAGATATAAAAAAAAAACACCTTTAAAAGGTTTAATTTAAATGATCCTTCCTAAGGGGCCCAGCATGACCAAGTAGTCTGATGGTCACGGGTTCGAATCCCCGTCGCATCAAACATGTTTGCCCTTTAAGCCGTGGGGGCTTTATAAATTCGTTGGTGAAAAGAAAAGCTAAAGAGTTGGCGGTGGGTGGTGACGACTAGTTGCCTTTCCTCTAGTCTTATACTGCTAAATTAGGGACGGCCAGACCTTTCTAAGTTAGACACACTGTGGTTCGTAAATCGTTGTTGCTGTTTAGAATGTTCTCACCAACCTATGCGCAGGCTATCTGCGCACAGAAGAAGTCGATACTTTTGAGTGAAGGCATCTGTAAACAGTAACTATTGCAGCAGTTCTTGTCTTGGAAGTGACAACCACTTTTATAACGCACTCGTGGTTCGAAAGTGTGAGCGTGTTTTTGCGGCGACGTGTCGTGAACCACGAATCATTGGCGTCACGTTCCGTGCACGCCAACTAAAGTTATCTTGAGTAAAGTTTGCACGAAACTCAAGATAGAAACAAAACTGCGGACAAAGGGTAATACGAAGTAGCTATTGGAACTCGTTTATTCGATGTTTGAAAAATCCATCTAAATCTTCTCTACAGATTTATATGATAAAAACTGTACCATTTCATAGTCTCAGACTTTCAGAAGTCCGAACACAATTTACTATACCTTTCGCACTTAGGTGGTGTTCAATTGTACCTTTTGTTCATAGTTCCGCTTTTGGGTTGGTCTCGGCTACGTTTCCTGTTAAGAATACGCAGTCACTCTTTACCCAAACCTGTACTTCCTTTTTCTTGTTTGTCTGAATAGACTACAGTTATCCCCACACCTGTCCAACGAATCCTTTCCTTAGATCCACTTCAACATCCTTTTCGTTCCAACGACTTCTTTTTTTTTTCATACTTGCCTTGAAGTTTTGAACACTAACACAGAAAGCTTACCCACGGGAATTCACCCCTCTGTCGTTTCATCATAGAAAACTCAGTGAATTGTTACAGGCCTGTGAACTGACCAACGAATGGTTCACAGGTTTTATTTTGCTACACTGTTGGAAATGTTTGCTTCTCCAGTCCCAGTTTCTAAGACACAAGGTGTGTCCACTGGGTGCTTTGGACCGCGCCCTTCACCGCATCTTTCACTGAGCAACTTTTGCTCCCCACATTTTTCTCTCTCTTCTAAATGGTATTGTTAAACGTGTTAAGTATTAAGGACTAGGAACATATCAGGTTGAACATATAAAAAAACACGTTTTTTAACACTTTATTTTAACAGAATGACCCGGATGTGTTAAGTCTAATTCCTCTAGAGAGAACTGCACGAATAACTCGATTTTTTTTTTATTTCCAGTGTACTGTAAGGGCGACATTTAATTTTTTTTACACGTATTGTGAACCGAAGCAGTAATTTAACGAAATCTGTCTTTCATATCATTAAGGTAGTAAATATGATATGTTAACGCGCATTTGTTGATTTTATACTGTGAAGAGGGTGAAAACCACGTTTTCAAAGCACCACCACAGGTTTTGTGAACTGTTATCATGTCTGATTAATTTCTAGATGATTATTGTAACTATTGTAAAAGAAATTAATTATTGTGTATGTGTTTTTCTTATAGCAAAGCCACATCGGGCTGTCTGCTGAGTCTACCAAGGGGAATCGAATCCCATATTTTAGCGTTGTAAAACCGTAAACTTACCGCTGTACCAACGGGGATAAAATTATGTATTAGTCCTACTGTTATTTTGACGAGATTTTATTGAGACAACTTGTATAAGATACATTCCTATCAGTATTTAGTTTTTTTAGTTAACTTATTTTTCTATTATAATAAATATTTTGAAAGTAAATTGTATATTTTTCTAAATTTTGTTTTACTGTTTTAAAAACTTTTGTCAGCAAATAATAGTTCAATCTTATCACCGTATCTGAAGATAAAACACTTTATTTTAGTCTTTTTTAAGCTTAGCAAATAATTGTCTTTCTCAAGTGTAGTTTTGTTTCATATCACCTATTTACCCCAGAACAGTTATATTTATTCTATTTCGATCTGCTATTTGTACCACCTGGCGGATGTTTCCCCTGCACATTAGGCTATGAAGAATTTCTTTTGTAATCTGATTAACAGTACTAGTGACCCAATCTGTTTTTTTTACCTTTTTTTATGTTCACGAGACGAACACTTGCCCCATTTCCACATTTCAAAAGAGGACCATAAAGTGTGTAACAATGTATTTGTTTCAGATCCAAGTGATAAAACGTTTAATTAATCTGTTGTTCTTTCTAGAGAGCAGTAGAAATAAACTTGAAACTAATTATTAACTTTGTAACACAGCTAGAAAGTTTGTTCTTATCAAAAATAGTTCTTACTTCTGACCCGTTTAAAGTTATCAACATCTTATAAGGAAGAAGCATTCGGTAACTAGTACTAAATTCGTCAAGACTATGCAGCTACAAAGAAATAGGAAAATTTAATCATTCAGCACATTGTTTTGTTTGTTTGTTTTGAATTTTGCGCAGAGCTACACGAGGGCTATCTGCGCTAGACGTCCCTAATTTAGGAGTGTAAGATTAGAGGGTTTGGGTGTGTTTGTGTGTTTTCTTATAGCAAAGCCACATCGGGCTATCTGCTGAGCCCACCGAGGGGAATCGAACCCCTGATTTTAGCGTTGAGAGGGTTTGGTTTGTTTTTAGCTTGTTCTGGATTTCACGCAAAGCTACACGAGAGCTATCTGCGCTAGCCGTCCCTACTTGAGCAGTGTAAGACTAGAGGAAAGGCAGCTAGTCATCACCATCCACCACCAACTCTTGGGCTACTCTTTTACCAACGAATAGTGGGATTGATGGTCACATTATAATGCCCCACTGCTGAAAGGGCAAGCATGTTTGGTGCGACGAGGATTCGAATTCGCGACTCTCAGATTACGAGTCGAATGCCTTAACCACCTGGCCATGCCAGGCCTCGACACATGGAAGTAAGTAGAAATTCAAGGGTCCAAGCTTACGGATATTTTGTGGCAAGGAAGAAATTAGAAGATTACAAAGGTACAGTACTTAGTAGCTAAAAATAAATTACAATTTTTCTTATTTGTCAACATATGACAACTATGGGTAACGGCGGAGGTTTAACTCCAGCAGTATGAACAAAATATAGAACCATATTACATCTCTTTTTACCTTCAGAGCTTTCTAAAGTATCACATTTGGAAAGAAAGTCAGAAAAAAAACCAAGTTTGTCGCTATTAAAACTTATTAACACAGATCTTGTAAGATAATTGAACTGGAGTTCGTGTGTATATTCCGGATCGGCTTGTTAACAAAACTGTACTAACATACTTAAAGGTGAATTTTCAATAAATTTAATAATTGCCTTAGAAACTGTATTTTGGTTAAGTAAAATTCCTGTGTGGTTGCCATATTTTTAAACACTTTAGTTTTGAGTAAAAAATGAAACAAATGAGGGTCCTCGAACTCAAGTTCCTCTCGGTCGTTCGGCTGTTTCCGTGACGTTTTACAACTATGACGTAATAGTTGCCAAACACGCTTCGTTGCGCGCCGACCATTTTGTTCCTTTCAGTGCTGGTGTTTTATGTAAATCTATCGGTGGTTTTTTCGGATTACATACTTTTAATCGGTTTGACACTTTGTCGTATGAGCGACAACAAACGCACTTTCTCCTGGTGGCATCTGCTCGCATAAACCACACCTATACCTTGCACAAACCTACGCAATATGTCATATAAATTATGATTTATGGTAAATATTAAATTAACTATTCAGACTGCTACATCTAGTTTGATTTGATAGGCAGAATTATGACGTATAATTGAAATTCATTTTGTTACGAGTCATAAATATCCAGTACAATTATTGTGGAAGGACCGAGTATTAGTTACCATAATCGCCAAAATATAAACAAATAAAACCCAATCTGTGATACCAAAAATTTATAAACACCAGAAAGGTTTTGAGGTGCTTAAAATTGCACGTGAAATAATACAGACCATATTTGTTGTCATGACTTAGACTTACCATTCTACCACTGGAGGTATGACCGACTCGAACCGGCCTGGGTGCTATCAGTATCACTCAGTATCTGTTTCTCCGTATGCACTGGCCATGTTTATTTACATTCAATGCGCTGGCGTTGACGGTTTGTTTGGCAACTATTACGTCACAGTACTTTTCCTAGCGGCAAACGTAAAAACTAAAACGTTCGGATTGCCGCACGGAAAGGGCTCTTTCTGCATCAAGTTTTATGTTTCATTTATTAGCACATACTTTTCTATAAAAAATGTGAAGCTGCAAAATTAAATCAGTATGAGTAGTTCTTTTGACTACAAATTTTTTTTTTCTGTAAAATTCACCTTCAATACAGGTTTTCTTTGTGTTCCGGATTGGCTTGTTAACACAGATCTCGCAACATACTTAATATGATTTTTTGTGTGCTTCGGAATGGCTTGTTAACACAGGTCTTGTAACATATTTAATCCAGAGTTGTTTGTATTCTGCATTGGCTAATTACGTAGGTAGATCTTCCATAATTATCTACAAGTCCTATACAAACAATTTCAGATATCTACAAACATTTCTAGAACGTGGCATACCCATAACATTCGACTTTTTCATACAACTGCCTTCATGTTTTTCAAAGTAAGACGCCCCTAATAGTTCAGAAGTAAGTAGGAAAGGTTATAATGCTATAAATCAGGTTTAAATACACTCCGTGGGCACAGCACAGAGAGCGGTTTCGTGTTTACCAATAAACCAAAACCCTTAGAGAGAGTTTGAAGTTTTAAGATTATGTGTCAAGACATTAGTTTATCGTACGACTAGTTAGTGACGGCAATGAACGAAATTTCAAACTTTAAGTCTGTTTTCTTTAATAATTTTACTATTTTCGCAACCTAAAACGAAGTCTGAAAAGCTACGGCGAACCTCTATTAAATAAGTATCGAACACTATAGGCAAGTAGTGAACATTCTATATTTACATTTAATATGCCCAATAAATGGAATGTACAATTTAACCGCTAGATGGCGAACAACACCAATGCTAAATTAGACCTATTTTTGGAACTGTTTATACTTCAGAATTATATTAAAATACATCCCACGTGAAAGAACACCAGGTAAATGTTGTATCTGGTAAATTAGGTGACATTCATGCAGAGAGATCTCAGTAGCAGCAGATGTCGGACATCTGTTAATTTTTTTTCTATTGTTACGCTATGCATGTTTCAGCTTTCAATATACTTCATTTTTTTTTCTGAACAATACAAACATTGAATTTACTGAGCTAATTTTTATATGGCGAAACGGTTGAAACCTGTATTGAAAAAGTTGGATCACCACTTTTTTAAAGTTATTTTCAGTTTGAACATCAGTTTTTAACGGTATTTTTGGCCAAAAAATAGTTCAAACATCGCCACATCTCGTTTTGTTCACTTCATAAGGATATTATTATATTGTAGTATTAAGAGTTGTTTGTTTGGTTTTTGAATTTCGCGCAAAGCTACACGAGAGCTGTCTGCGCTAACCGTCCCTAATTTAGTAGTGTAAGACTAGGGGGGAGGCAGCTAGTCATCACCGCCCACCGCCAACTTTTGGGCTCTTCTTTTACCAACGAATAGTGGGATTGATCGTCGAATTATAACGCTCCCACGGCTGAAAGGGCGAGCATATTGGGTGTGATGGGGATTCGCACTCGTGACCCTCAGGTTAGGAGGCGAGTGCCTTAACCACCTGCACATGTACCTTGAAAGTGACATATTCTAAAATGGAGACAAAAGTTATCGACGTCAAACTTTTCAACTGGTTTATCTTTCTTCACGTTCCGATATATACAAGTTTCAATACTAAAGTTCAAATAAATATACTCTTCAAAACAAGAAACGCAAAAAGGATATTTTTTATTTTAAAGAGAAATATATGTAATAACGTTACAAGCTCAGAGTATGTGATGTTACACGTGTTAAGGCACTGATTGTCAGACCAAAATGACAATAAAAGTTGTGCACTTTTAAAACGGAGGAAAACATCGGATTTTTCGCCAAAACGCATGCGTGTCCAATAAATTTGATTGAGAGATCTGCATGTTCTGCAAGTGCAACATGTGCAAAATCCCTATAAAAGTGACGGGTTTTCGGTTTCCATAGCTCAGTGTTAAGCCACCGACACGCAATACAGTTACGCCAAGACTGACTGAAGCACAACGCAACAACGCCATTGGTTTCTTGGAAGCAGGCGAATCTCGATCAGATGTTGCCAGAGCTGTGAATGTCCACCCAAGCATCATCACAAGGCTATGGAATCGTCACCAACAACATGGATCAACTCGTGACCGTCCACGATCTGGCAGACCTCGTGTGACCACGCCCGCACAAGATCGCTACACCCGGTTACGTTACCTTCGGGATAGGACCACCACTGCGACGTCTACTGCCTCAACCATACCAGGGCTGCGTAGGATTTCCGATCAGACCGTACGCCTCGACGTCCAGTCAGAGGCGTCACCCTCACCCAGCAACATCGTCAAGCATGGCTGCAGTGGACTTGAGCACATCGGGTATGGCCTCATCGACGATGGAGGCATGTTTGGTTCAGCGATGAATCACGTTTTATGCTTTGTAGGCAGGATGGAAGGACCCGTGTTTACCGTCGCCGAGGTGAACGTTTTGCAGCAAACTGTGTGCAGGATGTTGACAGATATGGTGGTGGCAGCGTCATGATGTGGGCTGCCATCACCTACAATGCCAGAACAGACCTTTTGCACATTCGAGGGAATCTTACGGCTCAACGATACGTTGATGAGATTCTTAGGCCCCATGTGCAACCCATCATAGTGAACGTCAACGACGTTTTTCAACATGACAACGACCGTCCTCACACAGCCCGACTCACCACTGTCTTCTTCAGACACCACAACATCAACGTTCTTCCCTGGCCCTCCAGATCACGAGATTCAAACCCCATCGAACATCTTTGGGACTAGTTGGACCGACGTCTGCGACGGCTACAAGCTCAACCGCAGACTCTACCTCAGCTTGCAGCAGCTTTGCAGGCTGAGTGGACAGCCATTCCACAGGATGTGATTCGTCATCTCATCGCTTCCATGGGCAGGAGATGCCAAGCAGTTATTGATGCTCACGGGGGGCATACTCGTTATTGACGTTGAGTGACGTTAAACTTCACCTAGTGAGCGTGGACTTCGCCTTTGCAGACTTTGGATGTTCAGCAGTGAATGTGCAAAGTTTCACACATGTCATACAGAACTACCCAGAATAAACTTGTTAACAATTTGCCTCATATTTTGCCTTTTGCGTTTCCTTTTTTGAAGAGTATATGTTTCACTTTATGTTGTTTTCGGCGCTAGGTCTAAGGGCTTATAACGTAAAAATTCGGGGTTTGAATCTCGCAGTGGGCGCATAAATAAAAACCAATTGTAAAGCTTTGCATTTGACAAAAACAAGAAAAAAAACATTTTCTAGCTACTACTAACGTTGGTCAAGATTTAATAGTATCAACCAATAAGATTAGTACAATAGTCACGAGATTCAGTAAACGAAAAAAACAAACAAAAGGAGGGAAACAGAACAGATACTTCATGTTATAATAATATATATTTGATATATTGGAGAATAGTCCAACTGGTTCCTAACAGCTGTGTATACTATTGTTACGTACAACTACTGTATGATACCTGATTATTGTTAGCTGTGTTTGTTCCATACAATTTCTCTAAATAATTTGCTTAATAAAAATTGTGCACATTGTTGGTTTAGAAAATGCTTTAAATGACTCTGGTATTGTCAGTCGTGTATATGGTGTTGGTCTGATCGACGTCTTTGTGTAATTTGGATACTATTAACTATATATTTCTGAAATGATTGACTGTCCTTTCTTAATGATTATGATACTATTAATGTGTATATTTTTGTTCTGATCGAACACTATATGATTTGGGTACTATTGACTGTCTATTGTTTGGTCGAATTGAACAATATATGATTTAGGTACTATTACGTGTGTAAATGTTTTGGTTTGATGGGTTTCTCTGTATGGTTTTGGCACTATTACCTGTGTAAATATTTGTGGTTTGTATGATTTTCCATATTCATATAGTAAATAATGGAACTATATCGTCTCACTTTGTTCTAGGGGTATTTTTAATTACACATGATTATAGGCTTTACTTATTCACTTCTGTCTTCAATTAGATTAAAGATGATTTCATTCATTAGGAGTTGCTTATACTGAGTAAACTTTTAGGATGTTTGGATGGCTTTTCCTTTCATTCTGAGTGAAATAGTCTTTTTTTTTTTTTTTTTTTTTACACTTACAAGACCCCTACCCCCAGTTTTTAAAGCCTGTTTCTAAGTTCCACTTTAAACTATAAGTCTGGTCAGAATCCTGTTATGTTATTCAGTTGAAAGAACTGTATTATCTCAGATCTCTTGTTTCGTCCAGTTGGCAACACGTTACGAAACAATAATTATTTATCAAATAACGCAGATTGTTATTTTCAGTATTACTTTTTTTTATTTTATCTTCTATCTCCAACAGATTAGAAGGACAACTTTTTCCAAAGCTCCTGAACTTTGGTGATGTTCTGGAGGAAAGATTTGGCCAATGATTGTTTAACAGGGCAGTCACTGGCCTCAAAGGCTCTGCCACGAACAAAAGAAGAAACTTCTGTTCGTTCAGGTTCGTGCGCATAGCTTAGGTTGATTACTCGAATAATGCCACACAATAGGCCACTGAAAAGTAGTTAATATTGAAACAGACATGAGAGGAAGTCGTATCGAAATGTCCATCGCAAAGACAGAGACCAAGAAGGGCTGTTGACCTCACGGTCCTCGTGGTGTTTCGTGCTCTCCATATAGTTGATCCCATTGAAACACGTGCAGACACCCGCCCCTTGTAGTTAGTGTCAGATGATAATCACGCTCGGTACGAGATCAAGCGCGTGTTGCAGAGGAAGACACCAGACGGGGCACGCGCCTGGCGTGCTAGCACGTAGTGACAAGTTGACCTGTAAGTTCTTACCTCAGCAGGTGTATGATCGACAACCTCTAAAGTAAAGTAGCGAGAAAAACGAGCTAAAATTACAGAAGCTAAAGTACAAGCCAGACTGTGTGTTTGGTATCATTATTATCAGAACAAAACCCTGGCTGTAATATGTTGCTAAGAGACGCAATGCTTTTTTGATTTTCACTGCATAAGAGAAACGTGTTCTACGCAGTCTGATACGAAAACCTATTGTCTTCTTATGTGTTACGAGCGAAGAATATTTGAGAAGGGGTCAGCCAAGTGGTAAGGGTGCTAGAATCACTTTAAATTAACCACGAGTTGGTATCGATATTAAAATTGCTGACCTTTCCTTTAATTATAAAATCGTCATCACGCAACGCATTATCCCAAGGTCACAGGTAATACTAACTAGGTGGTCTGGGGTGGAGCCAGGGAAGGCATAGGCTTTTCTGCTATTCTGATGCTAAAATCTTCAGTTTTCTTTTAAAACTTTTGACGGTGAATTGCAGGAACACGTAAAGCTTTTTGTCAGCTGAGGATTGGTGGACTGTTCTGTCTACGTCATCGTGCACGCAGGATTGAAACGTGTACCCAATAGAACAACAACAGCAGAGTTCGTGCTAAACCCCAGTATGTAATTACATGCGTTTAGATAATTCACTCAAAGTATTAGACCAGCATTGGTAAAACTACTGGAAGAGGATCAATACATGGAGTGTATCCACAGTAAAAAATAGTAAAGCGCAACTCGGTTCAGCCTACCAACCTCAGTGGCGACACCTATGTACACTAATAGAGATATATATAAGGAGAGAGAGGGGGATATTTTTTTGTTTCAGAATTTAATGCAAAGGTACAAAAAGGCCATATGCACATTAATTTTTACCTAATAGTTTGCAGGAAACACAGTTAATAGCACTGGCCGCCAACTCTTTGGATACTTTTGACTGACGAAACAGTGTAATTTGCTGTTATTCCTATAACGCATCTGCGACCTCAGCGTATGGATCACGTTTATGCGGGAACGTGACGTAAACTGATACATCATCAGATTCGTAGTCTGAGCTACATGAGGGCTATGTACGCTAGCCGTCCCTAATTTAGCAGTGTAAGACTAGAGGGAAGGCAGCTAGTCATCACCACTCACCGCCAATTCTTGGTTTACTCTTTTACGAATGAATAGTGGGATTGGCTGTCATATTATAATGCTCCCACGGCTGAAGGAGCGAGCATATTTGGTGCGACGGGGATTCGAACACTCGACCCTCAGATCACGAATCGATTGCCTTAGCCAATTGGCCATGCCGGCCACATGGGTTTAGTTTCACATACACTGAATTTAAGTTGGGCTTGGTTTACTTTATAGAGTCAATATCTGTATTCATAGAAGGGTAACATAATAACTGAGCTGTTTCTTCCACAAATTAGGAACAGACAGAAAGTAACGTTTGTTAACTAAACGTATCATAAACAATAGCGTTATACTAAAGTTATTCTAAACAAGAGCGTTACACTAAACTTGTATCTAACCGTTACGCAGCTCTTATGAAACATTACCTTTCACTCGACTTTTACCAAACAACATTGGCATCGAATAAGTGCTTACGGAAAAGGTAAAAATAAATAGTTGTTACTAGTTTTCTATGGAATATTACTGTTGCTGCACTTACGTCAGACAATACATCAGTTGTGCTCTTATTATCAGAAACTACCTGTATTTTACTTTGTTATTAAGCTCAGAGCTCCACAATGAGCCATCTGCGCTGTGCCCACTATGGATATCAAAACCCCGTTATTAAAACTACAAGATTTCCGGGATAACTTCAAGAACTTCCTTGTTGCCTTTTCTGGGCCTCATAAGTTTATAAAAGGTCACGACCTTTTAAAAGCTATCACCTCTACACTCTAGTTCCACAACTACACTTTTGAGGTAATAGTGAACAACCGTAGTATAGTGACCATCATTATTTTAACGTTTCCCGAATTTAATCTTTTACAATAGTTAATGTAGGCTATACAACAGTTCATTGTATGTCATAGCACTGCCTCGGGTTTATCTAATCTAGTTTATCTTAATTACCACTGTTATATTTACCATTACTGTTACTTCTTTGTTAACGTTTTTCATTACTGTGGTCCTTCTCGTACTGTATCATCACTCATACATGTCAGTTAGATTTTAGGGTTTAGCTCAACACAGAAACAAATGCACCGTTATTTTTTTATTGCTGCTTTGATCAACAACATTGGTTACAAAGCTTAAGATATGTAATTTTATTGCTTTTTTATCATTATGGCTTCAATATAGCCTAAATCTCATAGGCTGGAGGAATCTCGTAAGATATTATTGGGATTATGACCGAAAACATCGTTAACAGCAAAGATATCTTATTATTAATCAATTAAAGCGTCCGAGTTATAAGTTCATGCTTTGTGAGTTTTCGCACACCTAGAAAGAATGATGTGTTAACTGTATTATCTATTGCGTTACTTGTTAGTTCTGATCTATGCACGTAGATTGCTTAATAAAAAGTTATTAATAATAACGTTACTAAAGTTGTGTGAAACAATACAATTGCTGTTTTTGTTTGTTCTAGAACAATGTCATATTAAGCTATCTGTTGTTTCCATTGGAGGGAATCAAACCTCGTATTTTAGCTTTATAAGTAACTTTTTGCTGTCCTATCAAGGATCTACGGGTACTGAGCTTGTATCAGACCATATCGTAACTGAACGAGGACTTATATATAAAAATATATAATTACTCTTATTAATTTTGTACTATAATTGAAAAAACCAAAAACATTTAATTTGTTCCATAAAACAAGTATGGTTTAGTTTGTTTTGAATTTCACGCAAAGCTACACGAGGACTATCTGCGCTAGCTGTCCCTAATTTCGCAGTGTAAGACTAGAGGGAAGGCAGCTAGTCATCACTACCCACCGCTAACTCTTGGGCTATTCTTTTATCAACGAATAGTGGGATTAACCATCACAGTATAACGCCCTCACGGCTGAAAGGGCGAGCATGTTTGGCGTGACGAGGATTCGAACTCGCGACACTCAGATTACGAGTCGAGTGTCTTAACCACCTGGCCAGGCCGGGCCCTAATATTTAGTCCGCATTCCCTTAGGTTTCAGTACTGCTTCACATCGACGTGCCATGTTTTCAATCAATTTGTACAGATATTTCTGAGTGGTTGATTGCTGTCTTTTTTTTAGTACTTCAAAATGTTCATCTTCGCCCCCAGGTGGCATAGCGGTATGTCTGCGGACCGGGTTTCAATACCCGTGATGGACAAAGCGCAGATAGCCCATTGTTTAGCTTTGTGCTTAATTCCAAAGAAACGTTCATCTTCCGTATTTGACTTACAATATTCCCTTAATCGATTTAACTCAGCCCATACATTTTCAATCGGATTGATATCAGGTGATTGACCTGGCATATCATTGAAGTCAGTTCTCTTATTTCTGAGATATCTCTCAACGACTGCACAATTCCAAAAAAAACTTGTTTGATAATTTCATAAACTAATTGAAATAATAAGATCTAAGAAACTACAGGAGGTTCACAACACATTTTATGAGAAAATGAAACTGAAACCATGAAAACTTCAAGTATTTTTGAAAGCCAGTGTTAAAATTAGAATTAGAGATAATATTTGAACAGATCTTGTCAAGTGCGTTCTATAAAATGTATAGTTTTATATATTTTTCTATTATCTAATAAAAGATGTAACAAATTATTAACATTTTCAAGGTGGACGATTTCTTCTTGTACACCCTCTGTATGTGTGAAGATATTCCTCGTGTAGCTTTGCGCGAAAATTCTAAAACAAACATTTTTTTTTCACGATTTTCACTGCCTGGTTATATTTCTACAAAGTTACCGTTTATTTAAATAAGTAACAAATATTGAAAATAATTAAAGTCGAGTAAATATTCAAATCACACAAACTGAACTTCTGAATTCAAAACCTAAGAAAGTTAATACAGTTTGTTACGAAATAAAATATATAGAGATATTTGAAGATTAATGGACATATGTACACACGCAGGATTGTGGTTACAGTTTGTATTACGAACTTTAATACAAAATATCGCAAACAAAACTATCGCCATATTGTGTCCAAGTTTCAAATTTTATGTTACAAACACAATTGTATTATTGCTGTATCGATAATGCAATCATTCAGTGTTACACAATTGTGCACCGTATTACATTAAAAGCTTTATTATCCGGCACCTGCCGGACCTGAACTGTGCCGGATAGGTGAAAATTCCGGTTATGAAAGCATTTCATTTATGATATCTTACAGGAAAAAAATAACACACCGTTAACAGTCGAAAGTGCATTATTTCTGTATCATCTATAATAATAATAATTTTAAACAATAAAACACGTTGTTAAAAACTTTAAACTACGTAATAACATTTATAAGTTTAGTTTTTTTAAAGAAAGTAATACAGTATACTGGCGACTAACAAATGGAGTTTGTTGGCGAGAAAGAACGTAAACAAAGGCACAACAGCGCCACTTAGCGGGAATATTGGTTATCTACTTTAGGGAACTTTTTAGAAGCTTCGAAAACGTTCCGGGACATTACGAATAGAATTGAAATAAACGTTGGTTCTTTCAATGAGCATTTGCATATATTTTGCAAATATATTGGATATATTTTATTTTTGGTTACAAGAATTTATCCAGATGTGAAGGTGTCGTAGAATAAAGTTTATACTGTGAAAGTTTATTTCCATATTATTATAACTACATGTTAACTAACAGATGGCAGAACATGACATATATGTTTGATTAAAAAAAACTCAACGAAAAACAAAACAACATCTTGGTACTTGTATTTTAAATTTTTGACAAATCGTTTCTAATTTTAAACTAATGACCAGGTGGAAGGCAGTCACACAGTTAATGTTAAAATCTTGTTCTACCATTATTTAATGGCTTGTTGTAATCAATATATTAGTTTCATAAAAAATTTAGAAATAAAGTTTGTTTGTTTTTTTAATTTCGCGCAAAGCTACACGAGAACTACCTGCGCTAGCCGTCCCTAATTTAGCAGTGTAAGACTAGAGGGAAGGCAGCTAGTCATCACCACTCACCGCCAGCTGTTGTGTTACTTTTTTACCAACTAATAGTGGGATTCACCGAATTTTATAACGCCCCCACAGCTGAAAGTGTGAGCATGTTTGGTGTGACATGGATTAAAATAAAACAAACTGACGTCATAATTAAACGCATGAAATGTGCATTATTTAATTTTTTGAACTTCTTTTTGCGTTTAACACAAATAATTTCTTAGAAATGCATAAGAAAACTTGATTGAGTGTAATTACAACATATTTCAAAGGAATACCCTGTTTCTATTTAGTTTTCAAATTTACAGTAATTAATTTTGTTGAGTAGCGAAATAAGTATTTGTTTTCTTAGCAACCACATTTATAAAATACATTAAAAAAAACAAAAGAGACAAAAATGTTCCGAATTTAAGAAAAAAAATACTGACTTAGTAACTTAGCTGATGGAACTTGTATTGTTATTGTGTTTAAAGTTACTACCAAACATGTTTTATAAACATGTATTATCTTTTAGTTACACTAATTCTACCACAAAATAGGATTTTTCAAGTAAGTTAAGCCTAACGAGATTTATGAAGTTGTTACACAGCTAAGTTAAGCCTAATAAGGTTTATTAAATTGTAACTTAGCCTTACATCTTATAAAGGCAGATGTGTACTGTTGAAACGGATTTGTACGATGCCCTACATTAAATTACATTAATTATATAGGCCAGATCATAACCAGTTACATCTGTCACAAAATAATAGCATTAGGCTTATTTTATTTATAAACGCTACATTCTTTATCCAGTTCATCAAGGTTTTTCTTTAAGAAGATTTAATCGTTTTTGTTGTTAAGCGCAAAGTTGCACAGTGGGCTATTTGTGCGGGCCCACCACGGGGATTGAAATCCAGTTTTTAGAGATATAAGCCTTCAGATCTGTTACTTAGACACTGGGGGATTTTTCAAGGAGGAAAGAGTGTATTGTCATCGGTAATGCCGATGTGACGGACATACTGTAGTTGAAGTACCATTTTACATTATTTTCGAAAAATCTATACGGAACCATGTAAAGAATATGTTTCAAAGTAAGCCTAAGAGTACCTACTGTATCATGAAAGATGTATCCTGTTAGTTATTCTTCGCCAACTTAATAACAACAACAAAAGAGTTCACACAGTAATAATTCAAATATTATAATCCATAAAGTGTCTGGTTTGTTTTGGATTTCACGCAAAGTTACACGAGAACTATCTGTACTAGCCGTTCCTAATTTAACAGTGTAAGACTAGAGGGAAGGCAGCTAGTCATCACCACCCACTGCCAACTTTTGGAATACTATTTTACTAACGAATAGTGGGATTGACCGTCACATTATAACGCCCCCACGCGATCCTCACATTACGAGTCGTGTGCCTTAGCCATCTGGCCATGCCGGGCCTCCGTGAAGGGAAGTACGTCACCAAAAGTTATAATATATCTTCTAAACTTTATTGTTTTAATTTAGTCACATGATTTAAGCCTGTACCCCACAACCGACAGAATTAACACAGAATAAACGCAGTTATCAGTAACAGATAACGAGTTTTTGTGTGTGTGTTTGGTAAGTGATTATGTAATTCAACATATATATATGTACATATAAATATGAAGCCATATATGTAATAACATTCATAATGATAAATAAGTGGTATCAATCTATATAAACAACCGTGTGTGTATATATATCTGTTCCTTGTTTGTTTTGAAGTTTAGCACAAAACTGTGCTCAGCCCACCACGGGTATCGAAACTCAGTTTTAGTGTTATAAATCTTCAGACATATCGCTTTGCCACTAGGGGCTGTTTGTTCCTTATACATTTCCATATTTCTTCATTAATCAGCACTAAACTTAGTGGCGGATGATATGAGGAAGGTTGTGGGAAGCTAGAGATCAGGGCTAGGACCTCCCCGTAGTTTCGTACTTATTTTTGGAAAAACTAACAATATTGTTTTTCCCTCAGTATTAGAATGAACTATGTAACCATTATTATTAAACTTCTTGAAAACAGTATGTCTTTCTTTTCAGTATTGGAGCCTTTATATTTTTTTTTTAATTACAACTTTAATGTTTATTACGTTAAGAAAACAATAGAAGAACAATCTCCCATCCTTTGTTACAAACAACTTTTTAGTTCACCCGTTCAACGAACTTTTATCGCAGTTAGTGTTACATATTTTTGAAATCATGTGTCAGTATAGGTTTACTGTGGTGAAAAACAGAAACCCACGAACCATAACATTATTAGATATTCCATTTTTCTTAAAAGTTAATTTCGTTTATATTGTTTGTTATAATACTTATTTAAAATAATTTTGAACATTATTGCTACCAATATTGATTTTTACAATTATGAAGATTATTTTGCATTTTCAGATTGGAATATGAACTTAGGACAAACATAAATTTCCTACAGTAGCTGAATATCATAAAATATTATTAGATTTATGGCCGAAAATGTCATTATACACTTTGTGATTGTTTTTTGCATAAAATTAGCCGAATTAATTTTCAGCTTTAGTAAAAGTTAGTTTTTAGTTACTATTTATAGTGTTACTTAACGATATACATATAAGGAAATTAGCTAAAGTAACTGGTCACAATAATTTAACTGGCTATTTTTAGATAGCCAATCAGATTTAGCAGAGAAGTCATACTTTGTTTATGATTTTATTTATATCTCTTTTTCTGTGTGTGTGGAATATTCAGAACTTTAAATATTGTTTACAAGTGCATTAGTTATAAGTGTGAAGGAAAGGTGGCGCCACAATACAAAAATTCCGTGTTTTGATTGAATATTGTTCAAGAAAAGATAAAAGGTCTCTCGTTCTTCTAATTATTAATTTTGTAGAAGTGTAAACAAAAGAAGAAAAATAAAAAAAACAAAGGAAAAGAAAAATCAATGAATAGAGGTATATTTGAAAATGTCGGTATGTTTCAGTGAGAACTAATAAATGTTTATAATTTTATTAGTTAATATTAGCACTTAGAGGTCCTAAAACCTTCTACTCAATCTTCTTAATGAAAACCGGTTCTCGGAACAGTTTATCAACAGACAACCATAAATTAATGTCATATATTATATAGATATTTTAGCATAATAAAAATATGAACTTGAAGCTTTCACATACAAAAAAATTTATTTGGAAACGAGTTGTAATTTAGTTTTCCCTTTAGTGTACGTAATTTCTTAATTAGAGGTCAAAGAAAGAGGGGTGTGTTTTTCTTATAGCAAAGCCACATAGAGCTATTTGTTATGTCTACAGAGGGGAATTGAACCCCTAATTTTAGGAGAGGGAGGACGAAAGAAGGACACCGTTGTAGTTAAAACAGTCCCAATCTCCTTCACATGCACTAAAAAATGTAATTCTGCATTTTCTGGACTGGTTTGTTGTTTTTGCGAGCAGTTTAGGGTTGTTATCTCCGTCCTCGATTCCTTTGAAAGTAAACAAAGTTTAGAAACACAATAATTTTGTAAAACGTGTTTAGAAAATACAGTTTTCTGAAATGCTTCAGTGCTACATAATGTCGGCAGAAACAATCGGTTGTTTTATAATTTTCATACACATTTATACAATAGACTATCCACGAATAGCCCTTCCTAATTTTGAGCTATTAGGCTATAGAGAGAAAGAGCAGTCACTCACCGTCAACTCTTGGGCTATGTTTTATCTAACTGAATCAAATAAACCAGGTTATAAGCACCCCAAGCAGAAACATATCAACGGTTATAAAATATCTCATCATTCTACACAGTTCTTACCGTATCTTCAATCCTGGTGAGCGAAATAAGAAACTTCAAACAACTCGATAGGAAGAAAAGTTAAAGCCATGTTTACTCTTGGACTATACACGTTTTCACCAAGCCTGGGAAAAAAAATTGGTAGAAAAAAATGAATGAACCATACGTACTTTCATATTTTGTATTTCCTTTTTGCAATTTCAAAGTGATTTGAAATTTTGTTTACATTGGTGATAAGAGAGATTCGAAAATAATGAGATTTGCTTCTAAAATTAAAGTTTAACATTTCACTAATTTACACAGGTTAGTGGTTTGCGTCTCTGCATTTTGTCTGTCTGTACCTAACAAAAACGTTTTAAATTTCCCGTCCCTGAGTACTACAAACTTTCAGACGATACTAAAACGTCTTGTTTTATTCATTTTTCACTAATTAAACAGAAAAACGCCGATGAATAACGCACACCGTCTCGCTATTCCCAATAATTGGGTTTGGTTTGAATTTCACGCAAAGCTATACGAGGGTTATCTGCCCTAGCCGTGCCTAATTTTGCGGTGTAAGACTAAAAGGAAGGCAGCTAGTCATCACCATCCACCGCCAACTCTTGAGCTACTCTTTTACCAACGAATAGTGGGATTGATTGTAACATTATAACGCCCCCACGGCTGAAGGGGCGAGCATGTTTACTGTGACGGGGATTCAAACCCGCGACCCTCAGATTAAGAGTCGAATGCCTTAACCACTTGGCCATGCCGGGCCTTCATCCCCATGAAAGCAAAGTTATAAATGATACTGGTACCTCTGTATGAGGTATGTACTTAGAATACCAAACACATGAAATTATAGGTTCTATAAGCCAGAACTGCTATTGGTTGAACCTTGAACGAAGTAAAAGTGAAAAAGAAAAAGTTAATCAGGAGAATACAACTTTACCACCACTTACATACCCACAAGATCTGCTTTACCTAATCAAATCTGTTAACCCTAAAGCAAAGCGGTTAAAATAATGAAAGACGACGTGCTTTACCCTTTCGCACCGATATTTCCCAGAAGCAACTTGAAATTACAAATGAAGACGATTTCGTGAACATCCGCGTTAGGTCATGAGAACCGCACAGAAAAAAAAAGTTTATACACAATTTTTTTTGGGGGTCTTTAGTATTAATCCTCTTACAATGTAAGAGATTCGCATTGTTTGGTGATGTCTTCATCTGGCTCTGATAACGAATTACATGCAATAATATATTAGGCCCCTAATTGTCTTGGCGTCCTGCCTGGAATTTAATCATTACCTCCATATTGTTTAGATTTCTGAGACTTAGCATTGCCACATTAACCACCGATCCCTATCTGCTGCACGAAGACAGAAGAAACGCTGAAGTTTTATATATATTTCCTATTTCTTTCGATTTGTTTAATGTTTTAGATCCCACCGTTGATAGCGAGACTTTAATTACCCGGGTTCAGCACGTGACAGGGTGCGCCTAAAGGGGCGGTTTAAAATGAACATAAACTTAACGATTGTTGTAAATCCGGAGAGAATAGAGATATCTGTGCTAGCTGTTGAGTACCAGTTTGTCTTAACCACTTGAATTCCTCTGTATAATGTTTTAAGTGATGACGAATCTGAAACGTTACCGGATGCGGACGTTTCGCTTTTGTTATTGTTGTTTGTTATTTTGAATTAAGCACAAAGCTACTCAATAGGCTATCCGTGCTCTGCCCACCACGGGTATCGAAACCCGGTTTTTAGCGTTGTAAGTCCGCAGACATATCTCTGAGCCACTGGGAGGCGTTTCGCTTTTAATCGAATTTATTTTCTAACGTTTTAAATTGTAATGAATCAGAAACATTACCCTATGTGGAAGTTTCGCTTTTAGTCGAATTTACAACGTTTTAAGTGGTGGCGTATCAGAAACGTTATTGGATGAAGACATTTCGCGTCTAATTAAACTTATCTTCTAACAGCGCCAGCTAGATGACAATAGTAAAATTGAGGAAAAATACTATAATAGAAATAAGTAAATGAATTAACATCAGCTAAAATGAATTAAGTTAACGATCCACGAAATAATGTGTTAGGAAGTCATGTGAAAGTGTTACGCGAAAATAAAATAAACATTTTAATAAGATCGCTTTCTTTCAAAATGTTATCATAACTACAACATTTTATGAACATCTGTTTTAAAAGTGTGTATGTTTTGTTATAGCAAAGATACATCAGGCTATCTGCTGAGTCCACCGAGAGCAATCGAACCCCTGATTTTGTAAATCCGTAGACTTACCGCTGTACCAGGGGAAGGAGGCGTCTTAGATGACAGTTACTCTTTGTATGCACTTACTAATACTCTTGTTTAAACGAAATATTGCTTGCTTCAAAAATATTACCATCTAATATTTCATACTTCTATCACAGGTGTAAAATATCACTTATTGTGACGAAGGGTGTAATTTCACACTGATTTAAGCGTACCTCCTGTATGTAACGCCCTAAAGAGTGTGAAATTAGTTGTTTTTTAGAGTATAACAAATTTTGTTCTCTTTTGAAACAAAATAAGTTTAAAAATTACTAAAGTTTCTTTTTATTTCTCGATTTATTATATTCAAATGTTGGTATACAAAGCAATTTAACATGAAATAAAAATCTGTAAAAACATTTGTTAAACCACTTTGCAAAAACGGTTCGACTGAATTTTTTTAGACATGTTACAAGTGGTCAATTATTGAAAGTCAGGTTTGTTTGAGAGTGTGTGTGATTTTTAAAGATATTTCCTTTCGTACGTCTATTAGGATTTCGATCCAGAGGCGTGAAGAAATAGCATTTTAAATCCATCTTCTGCCTAGTTCAAGTCACTATTCAGGTCGTCTTTCGTTCAACACCTGGATTTTTATCATCTCGATTGGATTTTTGAGACAGCAAGTCGTTTAAATAAAATATCGTTTACACACAGTGTTTACAATCTATTGTTGAGGCGCGAAACACCCAATCTGATGGAGCAAGAAGAAAGGATTTTTAGATCAGTGATGGAATACCATGGTCGACTGCTGGTAATATTTACCACATTTTTTCTTTACTCAGAGCAGCACAGATTTTGTGCTGGACAGACTATTAGTTGATACACATCTACTCTAGAAAGCGAGTTTTTATATTGAACATGGAGTTGTTGTGGAAGTGAACGGGAGTATGTTAAAAAAACAACAACAAACTATTTCTGTTTACGAGGTTTCGGTTTGAAAACCGTAAGGTAATTCAAATAGAAAAATATGCGTTTTTTTTTCACATACGAAGGCCTAATAGGATTTTTTTCGCATTGAAAACTCAAAATTTGTGATTTAGAAGGCAACTTCGGTTGACGTCACATGATACAAGAATTTTTCGTGCAGTATTCTGAGTGGCTCGCCGCAAAAATTCGCGAATATTTGCGCATGGGGTGATAGATAGATTTACACAAGTAGCAAAAGGAAGGATTAATTTAATTTACTAGGCCCGAATTTCCTTCTTGGACGTTTCACTGTAGCTGTTTATTATTCTGTTTTAGTTGTTTTAGAACGTAATCAATAAACAAACTTATTAACTTTTGGAGTTTTTGCACGACAGCTTGTAAATACATGTCACGCAGCGACTCCTTGCGGCAAGATATGTAATTATGATAAAGTGAAATAACAACAAAGAGAAACTAACCCAAGAAATGCTGTTCGATGTTAGCCAGAGGTTCTTCAAGAAGTTTTCAGTTCATTCAAGAAACGCTGAAACGTTACAATTGAAACAGAAGTTTTCAAGAAAGGTTTCATTTCATTCAAGAAACGTTACAACTGCCTTACTATAAAATTAAAACAACGTTCGATATTAGAAACTTTTAGTTTGACCTACAAAACACTATTAAAATTAATTTTGATACATGACGAATTTTCTAGAAATTCACACTGCCAGAAAAGCCAATGCATAATGCTTTCATTTCATTTCATTCGATATAATTATTATAACTTGAGTTAGTGCATTAAATGTGTAGGAAATCTGGAGCAGTGTTTGTTGAAATAGATAAAAAACAAGTGTTTTAGGTCAAACCATCAAGTAATTAACTACAAATAAACTGTAACCAGGACGGTAGTTTGATCCAAAACATTTATTTTTAGTGCGGTTGATATATCAGTTAACATTAGAGAACGAAACCCGAACCACTGCAGTTTTGACCAATACAAAACCGTCTCTTTTCCTGTTATCAACTTGTTAACTGGTTTCAATCGAAACTTGTTGTCCAACGCTAGTCAATACAATGTACTAAATTTTGGTGTAAAAATCTGGGGATCAGTTCTCGAAGGAAAAGTGGAAAGTTCCGTTGAAGAACAGATCCCGAATGTAAACTGGAAAGCCTCGTCTGAGGTCACATCTCAAAGGAAAGCTGAAAAATGACATCGAGGTTTGGTTCTTAAAGGGCAATTGGTAAAGTTTCGTTGAATATCTGTTTTTAAAGGAAAGCTGGAATGCGCGAATATTAATTCTGTGGTACTAAGTAAAGATGTATCTTTTGTAAACAAGATGAGGATCTTAGGTTTAATCAGTAGATAAATGATGTATCCATTTGAAGTTAATAATCGTTATTAAAACACGGTTGAACTCTTTTACTGTGCCTTCGTTACAGAAGTAAAGTAGCTGTTGAAGAGAACACAGAACATTAAATACACAGAAACAATGCAATCAGAAATGTCGTTTGGCATACGTAATAAGAAAGTATAAATTCTTATAAGTTCGCCGCTTCTGCTCCTGCTGATGTTATGTACCAATAAAAGGATTTCCTCCCGACCTTCTCTGCATGAGGCACTTTTATAATAATAATAAGTAACGCATATTTTAGCATTTTATCTGTTTTTATCTTTATATACGATCTTCAGACAGGTATGCTTATTGTTAGTTTCAATAAATGAAGGTCTGCATTAGTTTCTGTCGGTAATAGTAGTTTATGTTCCTGAGAAAAGAGATGGGGTAGCTCCCTCTAGGTGGAGGAGGGGGGGGGGTAGTTTCTTCTACCTGCACATAAGGGACATAGATGAACCTTATGCTAGACGCTCCTAAATTATCGCAATTGTAAAAGCTTTCGTGTTTTCCCCTTCCCGCTATAATAATCCAGGAATTTCTACAGTAAGTGTTCGGTGGATGTCGGTAGTTTCATTATCAGTCGTTCCTATCGCACTTACATAAGTTTAGGATTTCTTTGAAGGCTCGACTTTCAACATTTCTTGTACGTTTTGCAGTAGATAACGGGAAAGTCGTTGGTTGACACAAAATGGGTCGTGATTTGCATGTTTAATGTGGATAATTGGATAGAAGAAAGAGAAATGAGACAAACCTATTACCACCCGCCGTCCTGCAGAAAAACGTCGCTCTTGTCATACAAGTAACATAAACTAAGTATTCTGGTATCTCCCTTACTGGTTCCTCTTCCATCGTGTTGCTAGTGTGTACAAAGGTTCCTCCAATCCTCACAGATTATTAGAATGCCGTTGAATTCTGACATGAAAAACCTATTTATGACTTTTCATTAGTCTGATAAAGTCCAGTGTAGAGTTTCAAGGACTTCAGATATTGATCGTTCGAGAAACTTAGGCTATGAGAACTGTTTTAGTGAAGTTGGTTTTATCTGTATGTTGTTCTAGAGAAAACTATGTAAGAAAAGTGTATATTAAAGTGCTTGCTATAGATATCAGGGATCTAGTCGACTTGTAGATTTACCTAGTGCATGGATATCCGTACAATTACTACACCGTATTTAGTTACTAGTACGGCTATTATTTCAATCGACTATTATATTAAGGCAGCTCTACAACTACCAGTTTCATTGAATGTACTTAGGCACCGTTACAACTATTATTTTAGTCAATATAAATAAACAACTAGGCACAATGACAGCTAAAACTCCATGAAAACTATTTTCAGGTACCGTAATAACTATTACTCTACACACACTATTTTCATGTTCTATGACAACTATTATTCTACACACGCTAATTTAAGGTACCGTAATAACTATTACTCTATACACACTATTTTCAGGTTCTATGACAACTATTATTCTACACACGCTAATTTAAGGTACAAAAACAACTATTATTCTACACACGCTAGTTTAAAGTTCCGTAATAACTATTACTCTATACACACTATTTTCAGGTTCTATGACAACTATTATTCTACACACGCTAATTTAAGGTACAAAAACAACTATTATTCTACACACGCTAGTTTAAGGTACCGTAATAACTATTACTCTATACACACTATTTTCAGGTTCTATGACAACTATTATTCTACACACGCTAATTTAAGGTACAAAAACAACTATTATTCTACACACGCTAATTTAAGGTACCGTAATAACTATTACTCTATACACACTATTTTCAGGTTCTATGACAACTATTATTCTACACACGCTAATTTAAGGTACAAAAACAACTATTATTCTACACACGCTAATTTAAGGTACCGTAATAACTATTACTCTATACACACTATTTTCAGGTTCTATGACAACTATTATTCTACACACGCTAATTTAAGGTACAAAAACAACTATTATTCTATAGACACTATTTTAGGTACCATAACAACTATTATTCTACACATACTATTTTCAGGTACCATAACAATTATTATTTTACGGACGCTATATTCAAGTACCATAACAACTATTATTCTACACACACCATTTTCATGTACTGTAGTAACTATTATTCTACAGACACTATTTTCAGTTACTGTAACAATTATTATTCTAGAGACACTATTTTCAGGTACCATAACATCTATTACTTTACAAACACTATATTTAGGTACCGTAACAACTATTATTCTACAGACAATATCTTCAGGTACCATGACTATTATTCTACAGACACTATTTTTAGGTACCATGACAACTATTATTCTACAGACAATATCTTCAGGTACCATGACTATTATTCTACAGACACTATTTTTAGGTACCATGACAACTATTATTCTACAGACAATATCTTCAGGTACCATGACTATTATTCTAGAGACACTATTTTCAGGTACCATGACAACTATTATTCTACAGACAATATCTTCAGGTACCATGACTATTATTCTACAGACACTATACTTAGGCTCCATGACAACAGTTATTTTTTAGAATTGTGTTGAGCTATCATTACAACGGTTACTTCATAGAGTTGTAGTTAGACAACGCAATAACTACTATTTTTATTAACTGCATTCAGGAACTATAACAACTAATACTATGTAGTAACTGTATTAAGGGTCCACGACAACTGTTACCTGCAGTTATAAAACTTTATCTGTAACGTTTCCCTGGGCATGATTTTCAGGAACAGTATAAAAAATATTCGATTTTTTTACTTTTTTTCTGTTTTTCTGTGTTTCGATTTATTTTGTTTGTGGAACTATACGCACAGAAAGTCTAGTCAGTTGCTCCAAACTGGCTTAAATGAATGAACAGTGAGTGATACGTTCACTTTATGGGTTTCCATTATTGTATTAAGATAGTGACCTCGATAAAATTTAGTGCTAGTCTAAGTGTTTGGTGTGATATAAAAGAGTGGTCTCTGAAAAATTAACAAAAATACGACAATCTAAGTAAAAATGTATATCTAAGTGACAACTTAGTAGGAGGAGGACAGTGCAGAACAGTGCAACGTTAAGCCTACTTCTTGCTCGTCAGTACGTTAAGCCTCTCTTAATGACAAGAAACCCACTTGAAGTAAAAATGTATCTCAGAACGGCTGGTATGGTATAAACACTTTTACTAACAAAGCTTCTCTGTTTTATTAGTAAAAGTGTTAATACCCATACCAGCCGTTCTGAGTTACCTTAGTACATTAAGCCTACTTCTTACTCGTCAGTACATTAAGCCTATTTATTGTCCCAATATGTTATGCCTACTTCTTGTTCGTTAGTACGATTTACTCGTTTTTGAACTGTATTTATATGCATGGCTTCCCACGTGTTTCACAATAATTTTGAAATAATAAAAAAAGTCAGTCCCAGACGAACATTTGTCGCGGTTATAATAAGACAACATAACCCATACAAAAAAAAAGACCATTATTCAACACCTCCCTCACAGAACACGTCTCCTGCAGTGGACTAAATTGAACATTCTCACCAGGACGCACCTCTTAACTTCTCGAAGACTACAAAAGTTAACTTAAAACCAATTGGTGGGTGGAGTCCAACTGTATTTAGATTTACAGTTTAAAAACGCCCCTTACACAGAAACTGTTTTTGTATCTCATCTTTACTCACACTTGCACAAACACATATAAAAGAAAAAGAAGAAACTATCACGAAACACATTACTTTTATCAATAATGGTTTTCACTTTCAGAAAATATTTCAAACCTGCCTCATCATGCCACTGATTCAACAATAGCTAAGAAGACTTAAAAGATATTCTTCCAGTGACTCGGCGTCAAGCCTGAGTGCTAAGTCCGAAGTTCGATACCAACGGAGAATACAGCACAGGTAGCCCATGGTTCAGTTTTGTGTTTAATAACAAACAACTCCACTGTCAAATAACTACAAGTTGCTTCGTAGATCGTGTAAGAGGTAACAAGTTTTCCATTGTAAACATTTATTTATTTTTAATGCCAATTTTTAAATCTGAAAATGGACAGTAGTTATTGTTTTCTAACTTGTTGCATCTCACACATCTTCACATCAGTTTTATAAGTTGTTAAAAGTGTATTTGTTTGTTGGTTTTCAATTTCATGCATAGCTACACGAGGATTATCTGCGTTAGCCGCCCCTAAGTTAGCAGCGTAAGACTAGAGAAAAGGCAGCTAGTCATCACTACCCACCATCAACCCTTGTGGAATTGACTGTAACAACATTACGTTCCCACAGCTAAAAGGGCGAGAATGTTTGATGTGATGGGGATTCCAACCAGCGACCCTCGGATAACGAGTCGAGTGTCTTAACCACCTGGCCATGCCGGGCTCTCTGTTAGGCCTTAACCACCTGGCCATGCCGGCCCTTAGTTAGGCCTTAACCACCTGGCCATGCCGGGCCTTCTGTTAGGCCTTAACTACCTGGCCATGCCGGGCCCTTTGTTAGGCCTTAACCACCTGGCCATGCCGGGCCGGTGACAATAGGACTTTAGCGCTCATTAATGAAAGGGACTTTCAACACAGGGTTAACCAAATGATCAACAAGTAGTTTTTACAACCAAATTGTGTTTATTCACATACAGTAGAAATCAGATATATAATTACTTAAAGTTTTGAATGAAACGTTCGTCAAAGCAGAACTACGAAATGGAGTGCGTACATAAGACATAAGCTGTGTGGAGAACGTGAACTGTTCGCCAAAGCAGGGTTAATTCATAAGACGATTTAATCATCTTATTAGTTGAAATAAAAGACAACAAAAATGAACGCTATGACAACAAACTTTATTTCAAAACATTTCAATTGCACGAGGGTCAAGTCAAGATATTTAGTCTCCTTATTGTTTTGTTAATATATTTGCTTCTCTTTTCGGATTTTCTCGAAGTACTCTCGTCCCCCTCCCCCTACAAAGATATTATCACCTTGAGTCGTTGGATCTCATGATCCCTACCCTGAAAAGGTACTTTCTTATTTAAAGTATTTTAAAACTAAAAACCAATAGTTATACCAACGTCAAATCTATAATTCTGTTTCTGTCAAGCAGCTTATTAAGCCTGATTTGTTAACCCACGAACTCGCTGCTTCATCACAGCTTTAATCTGCTTCCTTCATCTACCACGCCGTTCTCCAAGCCACTTCTCCGTTCAGGCAATCCAGCTCTCCTTCCTCACAGTTTCTCCCATTTATGATATTAATCTCAATGCACTTGTAGATCTACCTAAAACAACCCAGTTGTTTTAATTAAGACATCCCCTTAATTAAGACCATAAATGTCTGAATTAGAACAAAACCCTAATTCCAAGATCGAAGCTGAAGAGAAACTGACGTTACTGAGAGCCCCTGGCTTGTGAGATATGAAACCTAAACTGCTACCAAGATAAAGTGAACTGAACTTTACTTTCCTTGGATGGTAGCATCGTGCTGATTTTTCGCGAGGGGATCAGTCTCATGCTACGTGATCGATTAACATCTTACTAACTTTTTGTGTGGGGATCAGCTTCGTGTTACGTGATCGATTAACATCTTACAAACTTTTCGTGTGGAGATCAGCTTCGTGTTACGTGATCAATTAACATCCTGGATTTGAGAGGGGTGTTACACGGGAATAAGAAACTTAGTGAATTATACATTTGCTTCACTAACGTCAGACATAAGGAACTATAATTATATCAGGATGAAAATAAAATTGACTGTGAAAATTAAAAATTATAAATGAAAAGAGCTAAAAAATATTAAAAAGCCATCTATTGTGACTGTTACTCAATACTTAAAGTTTCGTTAAGCCTCTATTTCTATTTTTCCAATCAAGTCTAAATGTAACATAGACAAGAAACTACGTCTTTTTTTCGTTCGTTTTTCTCTTCTCACTCTGCAAGTTAAAAAGTGAAATCTACATGCAACTGGGCCTTGGCATGGCTTGGTGGTCAAAGCGCTCAATTCGAATTATGAGGGCCACGGGTTCGAATCCTCGTCACCGCACACGTTCGCCATCTCAGCGTTGGGGACTTTATAATGTTTCGATCTATCCCACTATTCGTCGATAAAAGAGTGGTCCAAGAGTTGGCGGTGGGTGGTATTGACAAGCTGCTAAATTAAAGACAGCTAACGCAGATAGTTCTCGTGTAACTTTGTGCGAAATTCAAAACAAACCAAATCTACCACTTTTACAATGGTTACTCATTTTTAGCCGACGGAACGAACAATAAACCTAACTGGGTCTGCATTTTTACCGCCAGATCAGATGAGGGTACAATTAAGGGTCATTATAAACAGACTACAAGAAAACATTGCCATGTTAGCAACTGAGAAATCCAACAACAGTACTAAAAACAAATGGTATTACTGTGTGACTCAGCTAAACACTGATGAGTGAAATAATAGGACATTAAAATGTTTTAACATGTGAGACGTTTTCCAGGTTCTTCCGTTTCGTAGATAAACTTAATATTCAATAAAAACCTTAATATAACCTTTTTTTATTTAATAAACATCCGGGAAACCACGTGGTGTTAGGAGATTGATGCAACATTCTCAACAGTGTTTGTTTGTTTATAAATAAGTATAAAACTACACTGTGGGCTTCCTGTACTCTGCCAACCACGGGCATCGAAACCCAAATTTTAGTGTTGTAATTCAGCAGGCATACCTCTGTGCCATTGGAGTAAATAAAGATTTTCAACTAGATGTTCTAGTTCAAGACAAAATAAAACCAAAAATTAAGGATAACAAATATTTGTATTTCTTGCTTTTCAAGTTTGTAGCCTACAGAGTACATAAATTCTTCCCGTGATGCATGGAATGCGCACGTTTTATTGACGTCTTGACAGGACAAACTGCAACGTTAAACGTCCCTTATGTGATGTCATTTTAGTGTCTACTCACTGACTGACTAACAAACAACATACTACTGTATATTGAAGAGAATGTTAAAACATGTGACTCTTTCAGGCAGCCTTCAGCCTTACTTTTGGATAAATAAATGGTAGGGGAAAATGGGGTACAGTAAGACACAAACGTTGCTTGTCCTCACAGCTTCCTAGCTTTGTACACTTACTCAAAATAAGTGCAGAGTAAAATTACTACTTCGGCGTCCTAGTGGTGAAGTTAAACAATGTTTGTCTTTTCAAGCTAAATATATTTATCATTAATAGTATAAAACCACATATTAATAGCTACATTACTGAGGTTTGGTTTGACTATTCTTCAATGCAAAGCTATACACAGTAGGTTATCCGTGCTCTGCCCACCATGGGTATTGAAACCCGAATTTTAGCGTCATAAGCTTTCAGGCTTAACACTGAGCCACTGGTGTACATTGGTTTGAGAGTGTTTTTTTTTTTTTTATTTCTATATTTATAATAGTGTAAGTTCTTAACTTCTTATGGCAAAAGTCCTGAGTAGCTAATGGAAGTCAGTGTCTTAGCCATAAGGAAAATAAAATTAAAAAACATTTTATTATTTTACCAGCCAACCCCTTCGTTATAATAATACGTTTCTTCTGTACTTGTTGTTAGTCACAAAACTGCACGAGGTCTGGCGTGGCTAGATGAATCTCCATCACACCAAATATGTCTGCAATTTCATCCGTGGGGGTGTTATTATGTGACGATCAATTCCTTTATTCGTTGGTAAAAGAGTTGGCAGCAGGCAGGGATGACTAGCTGTCTTCCCTCTAGTCTTACACTGCTAAATTAAGGACGACTATCGCAGATAATCCTAGCGTAGCTTTGCGCAAAAAGAAAACTACAAAGTGGGCAACCGAAACTTGGCCTTCAGCTTTATAATTCTGCAGGCTTATTACTAACCCCCTAGAAGGCGCTGTAAAAACTGAAAACACTACAATTCTTTATCATTTATAGAAAAATAAATACAAATTAAAATGGCTGTAGAACTGTCTTAAGGTAAACACAAAGTTTACTCAAGGGACTGTCTAAGTTGTATCTTATCATGGAGATCAAAACTCGATTTTTTAGCGTTATAAGCTTCCAGACTCTCGCTAAGCTACCTGAGGGCGTAATTCTTGGGTTGAAGTGTCGAGACAATTTATTTCTTTTAGGCGATATTTTGAAGCCCCTTTAAGATTTAAATCTTTTAAGGGTGAGAGTTGCTACCTTTTTTTTTTTATTTCTTCGAAGACTTCAAATTTTCCAGTGAAGAAATTCCGAGAAATAAATCTTTTAAGGATTAGACCCCTCTCCCCCTACCGACGGCATTCGGGTCTGGTACCTTTTACGAAATCACTTACTTTTATCATGCTTGTGATGCTCGCTGGTGATACGAATAGAAACTCAAGGCCACGTGCTCTTTCTGGGCATGCGCTGTGGTGAATTTGAGCTTCAAATAAACCAGGTCGTCATGTTCACCAATCAAAGTCGACTGTATGCGACCTAAAATATAACTTTTATAGGATTGTGTTATGTTATACAAAACAAACAAACTGGAGTTAAAGAAAAAGAATTGATAGAAAACGTCTACAAATTTTCTGGGCAAATCAGTGAGATTCGAACCCGCGATTCTATACTTAAGAGGAAGGTGTGTTTTAACTTCCTGACAATATTTTTCAATACTTTCTATTACTTGCCAATAGAATAAAAATAATTAGAGTTATAAAAGATAAAAGTACGTCTTAATCCTACGTCACATTTACTTAAATTAAAATTAACGTTTAATTTATTGTGTTTTACGTTACTTGAATAACTCAGGTGGTTAAAAAGGGCTTGATGTGGTATATAGCCATTATTATTGGTATGCTTAATTTGGTGAACTAGCGAATGCTCATGGTTTGATTAGTGTGACTGCGAGCGCCACTTCACGATACGTTAGGGTTAGCGTGACCTGTTTCGTGCCAGGTTATGGTCCAGACCATTAGGGACCACCAGAGATGAGCGGTAATTACAGTGGGACGATTACTCAGAGGTACAGCCAAACAATGTGACGTGTGGCTAGAAAATTGAGTCAAGTTGAGTGTTCCTTTAATGTTAGGCTTACGTTAAGTTCGGGTTTTGGGTATGTCGACTGATACTGCAAAGATTCACCACAACTTAAACATTAATGCATTATACACCATTAAGTTAGGCTAAATGTGTAAATTGTAGAACAGTTTTAGACGCCATTATATATTTATTAAATGTTGGAGTCTTTGTGAGAATGGTAACCCTTTTAGTGTTTTAACATTAAGGTCAATTACAGAGGTTAAACGTGATCAAAGTGTTATACGAAGTGTTATTAGAAATTTTCTGTGGTTAAGAAAGAAAACATAGTTTAGTTAAAATTAGGAAAAATGCTATTAAAAACAGACAAATCTCCCAGTGGCACAACGGTATGTTATCGGACTCGCACCGCTAAAAACCGAGTTTCAATACCTGTGGTGGGCGGAGCGCAGACAGCTCATTGTGTAGCTCTGTGCTTGATTCTAAACAAATAAAAATATACAAAAAGTTGATGTTGTCCAGTTGGAGTGTTATAAGTTTGAAGACGTTAATTACCAGTTGAAATGCCAAGTTAGTAGTTGTTCAGGTATTCCAGAACTTAGTAGCAACTGATAGTGCGAAAACACCCACCTTAACAGTATAGACCTTATCCTTAACCAAGCTATTCAAATGCTCAGATAATGTTCAATATCGAATTTCTAACAGTTAAGTTATTCATAACCTTAGAAATGTCTAGCAAGAAAAATCACAAAATATTTTATTTTCGAAGCTAATATCACCGAGTGTAAGCTACGATTTTTTTGCGCTCGTAAAAATGCGAATAAAAGAAGTCAGTTGGAAATTATATAGGTTTAATCAAACAAAGATCTTTGTGTATTTTTCTTATAGCAAAGTCACATCAGTCTATCTGCTATGTCCACCGAGGGGAAACGAACCTCTGTTTTTAGCGTTATAAATCCGAAGACTTACCGTTGTCCCAGCGGGGGAAAAAACATGACAAACTTCAACAAACACAATCTCGTATTTCCAAAACCTGCATGCTTAGGAGCCGCAACTTTTAATGAGCATCGTATTTTAGTATATTTACCCTCAGCAGTAGTTCTGACCTTCTGTAGGCCATTTAATATCACTTCTCAGTGTGATACAGATTGTATAAGTCACTTAAACAAAAATTATCTTTGTCTCGTCCAACGTAAGGCTGACTTGAGTCTTTCAGATAATTATTTGATTGTTTTTTGTAATTAAGAACAAGGCGAGACAATGGGCTATCTGTGCTCTGCCATCACGGGTATCGAAACCCGGATTCTAGTGTTGTAAGTCCGCAGATATACCGCTGTGCCACTGGGGGGGTTAAGATGTGCAGACCACATAGACGGACAGACAAACCGAGACGCGACGGATTATTGGTATTTTCCCACATTTGGTGGGTAAAATCGTCTGGCGATTAGCAAGCAAATTCCCAACGGTATAATTTTGTTGTTTATTTTAACTAACACAGTAGGTTACCTGCGATTTGTTTCCGTTTACATCGAAACAAGAACTTTCGCGTTATAAATCATACAGCTTCCTATTCTTTCTCTCTCTTTATACCGAAGTGGGCTCGGTATGGCCAGGTGGTTAGGGTGCTCCATTCGTAATCTGAAGGTCCCGGGTTTGAATCCCCGTTGCATCAAACATGCTCGCACTTTCAGCCGTAGGGGACGTTATAATGTGATGGCCAATCCCATTATTTATTGGTAAAAGAGTAACCCAAGAGTTAGCGGTGTGCGATGATGATTGGCTGTCTTCCCTGTAGTCTTACACTGCAAAATTAGGGACGGCTAGTGCAGATAGCTCTCGTGTAGCTTTGCGCGAAATTCAAAACAAACCAAATCAAACAATACTTCTAAAAAAGCGTTACTGGAAATATAGTTGTAAGACGGTTATAAAATTAAAGTATCCTTACTCGAATAAAACCGTATTGGTAGAGTGTACCTATATCTGTTACTCGAATAAAACCGTATTGGTAGAGTGTACCTATATCTGTTACTCGAATAAAACCGTATTGGTAGAGTGTACCTATAACTGTTACTCGAATAAAACCGTATTGGTAGAGTGTACCTATATCTGTTACTCGAATAAAATCGTATTGGTAGAGTGTACCTATATCTGTTACTCGAATAAAACCGTATTGGTAGAGTGTACCTATATCTGTTACTCGAATAAAACCGTATTGGTAGAGTGTACCTATATCTGTTACTCGAATAAAACCGTATTGGTAGAGTGTACCTATATCTGTTACTCGAATAAAACCGTATTGGTAGAGTATACCTATATCTGTTACTCGAATAAAACCGTATTGGTAGAGTATACCTATATCTGTTACTCGAATAAAACCGTATTGGTAGAGTATACCTATATCTGTTACTCGAATAAAACCGTATTGGTAGAGTATACCTTTTGTTTGTTTGTTTGGGAATTTTGCACAAAGCTACTCGAGGGCTATCTGTGCTAGCCGTCCCTAATTTAGCAGTGTAAGACTAGAGGGAAGGCAGCTAGTCATCACCACCCACCGCCAACTCTTGGGCTACTCTTTTACCAATGAATAGTGGGATTGACCGTCACACTATACACCCCCACGGCTGGGAGGGCGAGCATGTTTAGCGCGACGCGGGCAGAGTATACCTTTTCTGTAATATTGTTTGTGTTTTGTTATAGCAAGGACATATCGGACTATCTCCTGTGTCCATCGAAGGGAGTTGAGCCCCTCATTTTAACTTTGTAAATCCAAAGACTCACCGCTGTCCTTCAAGAGGATTTGTAAAACCGACAAACAACATCATTACACGTGATACATTAATAGTGGTATGTTATTTTTAAAGTTACGACTAAGAAAAGAAACAGTTGGTTTTCGTTGCCTTTGACCATAATTCCAACATGTAACAATAATTACAATTTATTAAAATAAATGAATAATGGAACAAAAAGAAAACGTTCAAAACAGCTATCACTGTTTTCACTTAAGTCGCTTACTGAACAGTGAGTGATTAGAAATGTGGGTCAGAACAAAACAATAAGCCGTTTATTAAATAGTCAGGGATTAAAAACGTGGTTTAGAACAAAACAATAAGCCGTTTATTAAATAGTCATGGATTAGAAACATGGGTCAGAATAGAACGATAAGCTCAATTCCAACAACTGATAAAACACGTGAAACTAAGGAGCTTTTAATGCTAAAAATCGAATTTCGAGACCCGCGTTGAGCAGAGCAGAGGTAGCTCGTTGTGTGGCTTTGTGCTTAACAAACAAAAACTTATTCGTACAGTACAAAAAATGACGTCATGATACCCTCATCTCTTAATATTAAATAAAGTGAATTAACATCGTGCTGAGATTCTCATATCTTAATATTAAGTAAAATGGTTTAACATCTTGCTGGGATCCTCATCTCTTAATATTAAGTATAGTGATTTAACATCGTGATAAGATCCTCATTTCTTAACGCTAGATAAAATTATTGTTTTTGACTTGTTAGATGATCTTAATAAATATTCGTAGAAGTACAGAAAATACAATAAAATGTTTTAAACAAAGGAATTTAACAAAAAACATATTCTGTTATGAGTGACCACTTTTTATATACATTATTTATTCAAATAATTTCATAGCAAATATAACTGTCTGCCCCTAATAAAGTCAAAAATCAAGTTAATAATATGATGCCGTCAATTTATTTATAAGAAGTTATTTCACAATCAACTATCAGATAGGACTAAAAGCGCCCTCTACTAAAACGAATAATTAAAAATTTAAAAAGGCTTACGTATCATATCGTCAAAAGGTCATTGAAATAATTTTCTCTGTTTCCTTGGAAACTGAATCAATTTTATTTTAGCCGCTTTATTGAGATTTTTTTTTCTCAGCTCTCCGTTTTGTAAAACCCAACGTAAACGATTATACTGATAACAGGAATTTGTTTATCACTTGAAAGAACTCTGTTAACTTCATTCAGGTTGATGTACTAGATCGTAACGTTCAAACCGAGTCAAAACAATGTAAACATGTGTATAAATTACAGACAAAAACTAATAATAGCAGTTTCAAAATGTTTCGACTAGTCCTATGTTTTAGGTGTACAGAAAATCGGTTTTTAGCGTATAAGGCCACAGACTTTACACTGTGACACTGGAGAATCCCCCAGTGGCTCAGCGGTATGTCTGCGGACTTACAACACTAAAAACCGAGTTTCGATACCCGTGGTGGGCAGAGCACAGATAGCCCATTGTGTAGCTTTGTGCTTAATTCAAAACAACAACAATGACACTGGAAAAGGCTTAATATATATTATCTGATTTGTCTTTTTGGCGCAAAGTAGAAGGTTATACTTTCACGTTTAAATCTCTGCCGTATTATTTTTCTTTTCCTTTTACACTTTACAAATGATGAGAACAAAGTGGTTTGGGTGTCTTCAAACTATTCTGAAATGTTTGACATTCTTGTGCGAGATTCCAGGTTTTCATAGAGCAATAGCTCACCAGATCTATAAGGCACGATAAACCATTTGTCAAAACCCTCTGAGGCGGATTTCATTATGCTTCTCTCTTTCTTCACAAATGCACATGCCAGACTAGAAAATTATATTTCCTATTGGAATAACAATGTTTACCGCAAGGCGTAACTTCACACACACACGTACTGCATGCATGTAAGCAAACCCCAACATCTGAGGGTCAGAGAAAACCACTCTTAAAGATTCGCCTGTTTCTTGCAACTGTTCTTTACATAAAAACATTTAACATTCTCAGATTCTGATCTTTCTTTCACTGTGTATAAGAATTTAACATATTTAAGTCCACGAGAAACCCAAATCAGGGAAACAAGCTTGTTTGTTTTGTTTAGAACAAAGCCACATGGGACTATCTACAATGCCAACTACTAGGAATCGAACCTCGGATTTCAGTGTTGTAAGTTCGCAGACTTACCGGTAAAATTAAAACTATAGAATATATACATATATATCAATGAAGCGGAAACCTCGATTTGATCAGGAACAACAGCGCTACCTAGATGTTGAACAACATGTTTGATAAATTTTTCGAAATAGTTTCGTTCCACCTTTCTTTGCTTTTTTCTCTCTTTTTATAGGGCCCGGCATGGCCAGGTGGTTAGGGCGTTCGACTCCTAATCTGATTGTTTGTTTTATAATTTCGCGCAAAGCTACAGGAGGGCTATCTGCGCGTAATCTGAGGGTCGCGGGTTCGAATCCCCGTCGCACTAACCATGCTTGCCCTTTTCAGCCGTGGGGGTGTTCTAATGTGTCAGTCAATCCAAGTATTCGTTGGTAAAAGAGTAGCCCAAGAGTTGGCGATGGGTGGTGATGACTAGCTAAATTAGGGACGGCTAGCGCAGATAGCTCTTGTATAGCTTTGCGCGAAATTCAAAACAAACCAAACATTTTTTTTCGTACTATTGTTTTTTTAATTCAACTAAGACCAATGATTTGCTAATAATACTGCACAACAAAGTTTTTTGCTTCTTGAACACTGTTGGGTGTTCCTTATAGATATTTGGCTGCTGATCACGAAAGTCACATCCAAATTTGCCCATCACGTACCGTTTCATCGAAATATTCAGTTTTGTCATGTTTTTTTCTTATATTTGTGTCCAAAAATTTTTGTAACTGTAAAAGACCTATGTACAATGTTTTGTGCAGTCTGGGCACGTCCAGGCATGAAATCAGGCCAGGTTGGAAGCTGTTCTGTGGAAGTATGCAGCCCGGGCAGGCCGGAGCCAGCTTGACCCTGTCTCAGCAGGCTATAAAAGTGGCTTGCATATACAGATGCTGCTCATTGGATTAATATAGACCTTACAGTGTGTACGCATTGTTTCAGAATATAGCATTGCCTCAGTAGCACTGTAACAAGTAAGTTAGATGTTATAGACATGTTACAGAACGGTCAATATGTCTCGTCAATATCGTAACAGCCGCGATACATTCTGCTATATTTGTGGCGAGTATACTCTTGTTCATCAGAGACGCTCAATGACCGCTCTTGTGAAGAAAGCATATCATCTGTACTTCGGCTATAAAATTGGTGATCAAGACCAGGAATGGGCGCCTCATATTTGTTGTGCGACTGTGCTGTCTGTCTGACAAAAGACAATACTGTTTGCTGTCCCTATAATATGGCGAGAACAGAAAGACCATGTGACGGACTGTTACTTCTGTTTGATTAATGTGTCTGGTTTCTCTGCCAAAAACAAGAAGTCAATTGAATACCCTAATCTGCCTTCAGCAATGAGACCGTGCTACATGACGACAGTCTTCCAATTCCAAAAACACCAGAGAAATGGACCTTAGATGAACCAGATGAAGAAACTGCAATGCAGGGAACTGGCAGTGACGTTGATCCCAATTTTGAACCGTGCTCCTTAGGCGATGTACATCTCATAACACAGTCAGAATTAAACGATCTGGTCAGAGATTTGGGTCTGTCAAAAGCAAAAGCCAAATCTCTGGGTTCGAGACTACAGGAATGGTGTTTGCTGTCACCAGGTACGAAACTTTCTGTTTCTCGAAGCCACCAAGATGATATAACCAAATTCTTTGCACAAGTTGACAGTCTCTGTTTCTGTGTTGACATCGAAGAATTGTTCTCTGTTTTGGGTTGTGACCATGACTCGCAAGAGTGGCGTCTCTTTATTGATTCATCAATGTTAAGCCTCAAAGCTGTTCTGTTACACGATGACAACGGTCACCCTTCAATACCTGTTGACTATGCAGCACACATGAAAGAAACCTACGAGAACATGGAAATGTCGCTGAAGCACATCCAGTACAGCAAGTACAAATGGAATATCTGTGGAGATCTGAAAGTCGTTGCTTTGTTACTGGGACTGCAGCTCGGCTATACAAAGTACTGTTGTTTCATCTGTGAATGGGACAGTCGTGCCAAAGAGTCACTTATTCTAGACAGAGCTGGCCACTCCGTAAAAAGTTAGTTCCAGGACAGAAAAATGTGGCACATGAAGTGTTTGTCGACCCGGCAAAGATTTTTTTGCCTCCTCTTCACATAAAATTGGGACTTATGAAAAATTTCGTGAAAGCAATGAACAAAGAAGCAGAAGGTTTTCATTATTTAAGATAGATGTTCCCAGGAATAACTGAGGCCAAGATCAAAGAGGGCATTTTTGTTGGCCCTCAGATCAGACATGTTATGAGTGACAAGCGGTTCGAAGATCTGTTAGTTGGGCCGGAAAAGATTGCCTAAAAAGCCTTCAAAGACGTTGTTGACAATTTTCTTGACAATTACAGAGCCCCACATTACATTCAGCTGGTAGACAAACTTCTCAAAGCATACAAAACAATGAAGTGCAACATGTCACTCAAGATTCATGCCCTCCACTCACACTTGGACTTCTTCTCCGCAAATATCGATGCTGTCAGTGACGAACACGGTGAAAGGTTTCATCAGGACATTGCTACAATGGAAAAACGATATCAGGGCAACTAGAATCCGTCAATGCTTGCTGATTACTGTTGGCCATGCAACGTGATGCACCGGACATTGAATACAAACGAAAATCAGGAGCAAAACACTTTTAATTATGTTGAACTTAATAGCGTATTAGACACATAAACGCAATTAAATACGCTATTGCCGGTAAACAGTTAACTGTCTTTATATTTCTCAGAGTTCTTACGTGATGAAGCAAAACCAAAACTATATTTGTGCATACCCACCAGGTATTTGTCACAATCAGCAAAAACTTTTCAGGAAGCAAAACTTTTCAAAAAAAAATTGTTGTGCAGTGAATAATTGAGCAATGTTAAACGAAACTGCCTACTTTTGAGAGATAACAGTGTTTGTTGAACTCTTTTACTATCATAAATAAATAAGATCTTTAGTGGATTGTGTAAAGTGTGTGTGTGTGTATAAATTAAACAATGAATAAACATATCTTTCCTTTGCAACATCCTACAGAGTTCAACGGTCATGCTAATTCTCTAGTCTTTTATTGACATTTTAAAAAATTTCCCAGCTAATACATACAGATTAAAAACTTGTGTTTATGTAATTCGTTAAACCTACTTAAAAAAAAAAAACAACCAACAAAATCTCCAAATTGGCACGGGGCGGTAACGTTACAGGCACGTGCACCAGTGACAAGACATCTCACGAAATGTGGAAGGTGGTCAACACGAGATTGAGATTCTGCTAGTCGCACGCATGCGTCTTATAGCATACACGTTGTAGTATTTCAGAAAGGTGTTCAAAAAAAAAATTCAAGTGGTTTCCTTGTTCAACTGTGGTCAGGAAGCGCTTAGTTGTATGTGTGGAAAACGGACCTTCATTTGAGATTCTCGCAATGAAAATGTGGTTCGTGATAACCGTATTTTGTCTACAGCAATGGACCCCATCAATATTGGGTAATTTGTTTAACTTAATTTGTTTAAAGTATGTACAGTGTAATCATACAGATGTAACGTTTACTCCTGACGAACTATTGTGTTTAGTTCTTATAAACAGATGTTGTTTACTTCTGTTTATAGAACAGTTTTAAAGTTCAGTTAATTCATAACAACTAATGTTATACTATTAGTTTAAAAACAACTTGCTGGTTTACCAGTTCTGACCGATAGCAAAGTTAATTAACAAAACATAATGATAATAAATAATACTGTGTTATTAATCCACGTCTTAATAAACCTTATTTGGAAATGACCTATAATCCAATAATAATTTCAATTCACTAAATTAATTTAAGTCACACCATAAAAATAGTTGTTTATGAATGCTGATACCATAAATGCCAGACTGCTATTCTTTCATATCTAGGATGGCCTAATGAATTCTACCATTAGAAGAAGGCCCTCAACGGTACTGGATATAGTAAATATTGTTAGAATTAAACCTCTATAGTTGAATTCATAGAACAGAAAAGGATTAAATGTTTCATCAACATCAAAGTTTTCAAATTTTTAGATATGTAAAATGAATAATTCAAGCTAAAATTTGGAAAACTATAAACGAAAAGCATCGGTTGATTTCTCCAACATAGGAACGACGACATTGCTGTCTGGAGGAAGTCGTCTTCACTTTGTTCTTATAACAGTATTAGTTTCAATAACATGTTTTAATGGCTGTGTTGCGTGTGTGGTTTCTTACTGCAAAACCACATCGGGCTATCTGCTGAGCCCACCGAAGGGAATCGAACCTCTGATTTTTGCGTTATAAATCCGTAGACATACCGCCGTACTAGCAGAGGGCTAATGAGTGTGTTAGAGTTTCCATAATTTGTTTTAATTACTGTGTTTGAGTTCCCATAATTTATTTTAATGACTGTGTTAGTTTTCACAATTTGTTTTCATGACTGTGTTAGACTTTTCACAATTTGTTTTAACGACTGTGTTAGTTTTCATAATTTGTTTTAACGACTGTTAGAGTTTCTATAATTTGTTTTAATGACTGTGTTAGAGTTTCTATAATTTGTTTTAATTACTGTGTTAGAGTTTTCACAATTTGTTTTAATAACTGTGTAAAAGTTTTCACAATTTGTTTTAATGACTGTGTTATATTTTCACAATTTGTTTTAATGGCTGTGTTAGAGTTTCCATAATTTGTTTTAATGACTGTGTTAGAGTTTCCATAATGTATTTTAACAACTGTGTAAGAGTTTTCACAATTTGTTTTAATGACTGTGTTAGAGTTCCCATAATTTATTTCAATGACTGTATTAGTTTCCACAATTTATTTTAATGACTGTGTTAGAGTTTTCACAACTTGTTTTAATGACTGTGTTAGAATTTCTATAATTTATTTTAATGACTGTGTTAGAGTTTCCATAATTTATTTTAATGACTGTGTTGGAGTTTCCATAATTTATTTAATGACTGTGTTAAAGTTTTCACAATTTGTTTTAATGACAGTGTTAGAATTTTCACAATTTGTTTTAATTACTGTGTTAGAGTTTCCATAATTTGTTTTAATGACTGTGTTAGAGTTTCCATAATTTATTTTAATAACTGTGTAAGAGTTTTCACAATTTGTTTTAATGACTGTGTGAGAGTTCCCATAATTTAATTTAATGACTGTGTTAGAGTTCCCATAATTTATTTTAATGACTGTATTAGTTTCCATAATTTATTTTAATGACTGTGTTAGAGTTTCCATAATTTATTTTAATAACTGTGTAAGAGTTTTTAGAATTTATTGTAATAACTGTGTTAGAGTTTCGACAATTTGTTTTAATAACTGTGAGATGTTCTACAATATTATTCCAGTTTGTAGGACACTGAAATCCTGTAAGAGAAATGTTTATTTTATACCACAAAAACAGAAACACACACCCACAAAAAAATTCAAAAAAACAACAGCTTATCTAAACCTGTATTCATCTTTCTATTTATTTGTTTTTGCTAATGGTTTTATACAACATGGATAATGAATAGTTCAGTATTATAACTTATGTTCAAGTAGTTCTGTATAATTGACTATGAAATTCCCGCCAACCTCTTTCTGTCATAAAGCAGTAGTTTGTTGGTTTTTTTTATTTTTTTGGTTCCAGGCATTTGGCAGTATACGAACCAAGAGGATAAGGCATATGGGACAATGAGTGTTAACTATCTCACCCGCACTAATGTACGATAACAATAACAAGGAACCTTTAAATGCCGTTCAAATTACTACTTACTTGCTAGTTGGTAACGGTATCTATGCCTATGAAAAAAACACCCCCCACAAAAAACAGTATTGAATGTTTTCGACCGTAAGGCATCTTATACACAGGTAGCTTAAGAATGTAGATCTAAGACCTGTAGAGTTCAGGTATGTGCTTCCCTAATTTTAAACAACAAAAAGAATGACAGCAGCTAGCGATACACTCCGCCGCAAGGGTTTTATTTGGTTCTTTGATCCGAATAGTAGAATTAACTGTTATTCTTAAAGTGTGCTCACAGCTAAAAAATGCAGAGCGTATTCGGCAACAATGCGATCTGTAACTTGACATCATAATCAATAACCCAAGCCTGGCCCGTCATTACAGGGGCCACACATTTTCTAAACCATTCTGAAAATTTCTAGAAACCTCTTTGGTTACTTGCAAAAGATACAAACTAAGTTCTTCATTGTAATGACGATAAGAAACCTTTTGTTTGGTGTCGTCCATTATTCACAGTATAAGTCTACTTATACCATCTTTTTTCTCTCTCTTAAAACAGGTAGTTTTCTCTTTAATCTGTTAAGCCTACTTTGTACCTTTTGTTTTCCTTTGGTTTAAAAAATATGTTAAGCCTATTTTGTATTCTCCTTTTTTTTTTCTTAACAGATCTAAGCGTTTCTCTATATGACTTACGTCTAACTGAAATATCCAGATGTATTTTTTCCTCACTACTGTATTATTATTTATTTCTTTTCTTCAGTAAATTTATTTCAGATTTTCGCTGCACGAGACTATTTTAATCATCCATAAATTTGAAAGCCTAAAGAAGTGATAGTTAGTTAACGCCACCGACCGCAAACTCTTGACATACTATATTATCGAATAGTGGAATTTAACTGTTGATGTTATAACACACAAAGTGCAGAGTGCGCTTGTGCAGTAATGGGACGCGAACCATGTACCTTCAGATCAAAAGCGCAGCACGATAGCCACTTGGTTACGCTCATATGTGTTATATAATAAAACTGGAAATATTTTTGAGAAAATCGTATCCAGGGGGCAGTTTATATACATTTAATATTCAAGAAGGTTTTTGTTTCTTTTTTTATGACCAAGCAGTTTTATTGGACTTTAGTAAAAAAGTCCAACTTTACACCCTCTTTATGCATTCGTTCTCTTATTGTAGTTATTTACAGGACGTCAAATCCTTAATATATATGGTAGGTGGTGTGATGTTGAAAGACGTATAACTGAATCTATTTGACCTTTGTATCGTTCCAAGGAAACCTGAATGTTTTTAATGAGATATTATGGCCGTGCTTATTTTATACAAGGCATGTTTATTGCACCTGTTGCACTAACACACAGGCATATTATCATAAATGTAAAGCGGCGATTGGGTTTTGTATAGTTATAAAATCTGAACGACCTTATACGTCGCTATGTTAGTTAGAGGAATGTTATTTTATTCTAGGGCCTAAACAGAAGTGTATATAATATATTGTGGTGTCTTTCTTATTATATATATATAGTTTATTCTATAGCCTAGTTTTCGTACGTGTACTTTAGTTTGGCACCTGAAGTATTGTTGTTGTTGTTCTTTTGTGTGAAGTCAAGTACAAACCTACACGATGACTTATCTGTCCTTTGCTCATTACGGGTATCGAAAGCCGTTTTCTGGCGTTGTAAGTCCACAGACATACAGCTGTGCTTCCATAGAGCCTTAGCGTATTGTGTACATGTGTGTATATAGTTTATTGTTGCGTTGATTTTCTTCCAAAGCTATTCGAGGGCTGTTTGCGCTAGCGGTCACTAATTTCGAACTGATAGGCTAGAAGGAATGCAGACAGTCAACACCACCCACCGCAAGCTGTTAGGCTAAGTCTGACCGAATAATCGGTTTTGACCGTTACTCTTACAACGCACGCACGATCCAAAGTATAGAACACGTCTTTTTGAGGTGGTTACGGGACACGAACCCCATATTATCGGATCCACTGTATCGCACGCTAGCCAGTGGACTGCGATCGGCCCATTCATAGTTTCTTATGGTATTTAACTGGTATTTGTACTTATATTTATGGCAAAACTACTAAGCGTAAACGCAGTCCCTAATTTTGTACTACTTACCACAGGAAAATTAGCCAGTCAGCAACAACTCACAATTCTCTGTTATGACGTGCCTAAAACTTAATGTGCAGGAATACTTTGTGGTAGTGCATAGATTCGAACCCAGGTCACCAACTCCGGAATATAGAGTTATATAGAGTGCTATATTCAGTGCCGACGAGGTTCCTCGTGCTGACTGAAATACGACAAAAAAAAAAACAGCGGGTGATACTTTGTTTGTATAATGTTGCCATACACAACAAGTGCTTTTCTGCGAAGTGTAACTTACCACTTTCATGAGTCATTTACACATTAGAATTAGGTTTGGAATCCTTTCTTAAATTTGGTTTATCTTTCGGTTCTGAAAACCAAAAGGAGATTTCTTAATCTCTCAAGTTCTTGTTTATAACCTTCCCGAGAAGAATTGTTTCTAATCAAATATCGGGATTTCAGGTTTCTATTTGGAATGATCATGAATGTAGTTTTAGTTTCACTGGTATTTTTCTCTCTTGGTTATCCTAGATATCAATTTCTCATAACATCCTGTCAGTCGTGATTACTGGCACCTCCAATAATTTATACATAAATAAACGAAAATGAAAAACCTAAACAAGACAATTTTAAAAGACGTAAAGTTTAAAGTTTAAAGGTAAAGTCAACAACTAGAATCTTCATCTCTTGATAATCCAACATCAAACCTTAAGTTGTTTAGTTAAAACCAGAATTCTAAAATTTTCTGTTGATATTAATAAGACATATAAATCGGATTTATTTCACTTTAAACTATTTATAACTGTAAGCTGACCGTGTCGTATTACTATTGTTCCCTCTACGTCAAGGATTATCTTTTCTTTTTTCTTTTTTTTCAAGACGTCCCCTATAGCACAGCATGGCCAGGTGGTTAGGGCATTTGACTCGTAATCCGAGGGTCGCGGGTTAGATTCCCTGTCGCACTAAACATACTCACCCTTTCAGCTGTGGGGGCGTTATAATGTTTCAGTCAATCCCACTATTCGTTGATAAGAGAGTACCCCAAGAGTTGACGGTGGGTGGTGATGACTAGCTGCCTTCCCTCTAGTCTTACACTGCTAAATTATGGACGGCTAGCGCAGATAGCCTTCGTGTAGCTTTGCGCAAAATTCAAAAAACAAAACAAACAAACAAAGAACAGCTTAGATTTATGTTTATAAAATGAAATAAGTGTTTTACTCTTTTCCATCTCATCCCGAAGGTTTGAAGGCCCTGTATCCTACACCTCCAGAATTTTTGAACATCGAGACGTCGATTCTTCAACTAATGATGGACCAGAATCGCTCTTACGGATTCCTTGGTGTCGTAGCTGAAAATCATCTCGTGTATCGACAGGTGTTCTCAGATCGGTCCATGAGATCAAATCTGTTTTTTAGGTCCCGCAGTCTTTCCCATTATCTGGTTGCACTAGCTGTGCTGAAGCTATCCGAAGACCGAAAGTTGGTTCTCAACAATCGCGTCTTCGGATTTTCTGGATTACTGCACAAATTACTGCCTTGGAGTACGTTCGAGAGCGGCAAGTTAGACCAGGGAGTCTATGGAATAACTATCGAACATCTGTTGATGCAAACTTCGGGCTTAGAATGTCGAGTACTAAACTATTCCACTGGTCAAACTGAAGATATCAGAGATCAGGGCAAAGACGAAAATAAGGGGGATCACCGAAGAATCAACTTTACAAATCTTTTGAAATTGATTTTGTCCAGACCACTTGTTCATCCTCCGGGATCAAACCGGTGTTCGGGCGATGAAGGTTACATCATCTTATGTTTTGTCATCGAGTCGATCAGTGGACAGAAGTGCGAAGATTTTATCAAAGTTACGCTGCTAAATTCGGTTGGGATGTGGCAAACGTGTCTAGGCAAAGAATGCTCTGAGCTGGTTGATCGACGTGAACAATCTTGTATTGAAAATAGCCCACGTTCGCGGGTAAGCTCTATGATTTTGTCAAGCCCTACACGTGAACAAACTGAATTGTATGTCTTCACTTTTTTTCAACACTGGAATTATTCGGTGTACGATATTCTACGTCTTTTCTCTTCTTACTTTTCACACCACATTTACAGATTCTTTTCTTCAGTTTCCTTGAAATTCCTTTTTGAACAGCCCGTTGAAAAAATATCCCAACACGCCAGCAGATGGGCCACTATGGGAGTTCGAGCTGACAACAATGGCGTCAGTTGGATCGAATCGGACAGATCTAGTGATAAGGACTTTGTTTTGGGGTGCAAAAACACACGAGGTGAGAAAAAGTGGATACAATCAGGTTCTAAAAGTACCTGCTGGTTCTTTTTACTTTCTGGAAGAAAGGGATATCAGTTAAAGAAGACACTTACCGCCTTGTGGGAAAGAAAAATTACGTGGCCTATGAATGTGGTTTACCCCGACCTTTTTGATTTTATTTTACATGATACATATCGAGACGCTGACCTAGGAGTAAAGTTTTCAGTTCCAATCACCTCCAAAGATTCATACGTTACGGCCATTGGACGCTCGAATTACACCGTGTTTCGTTCTAATCAGTACGTGTTTCACGGTCAACAGTATTTCTCTTACATTTTAGGCATAAATGTGCAGTATAGACAACTCGTTTGTAAGTCTAACAACTCCTTCACCGATACTAAGCTCACTAATTGTAGTTATAAAAGTTCTTTAAACTTAACAAATATCGAATCTAAGAAAAACTTTAAGAAACTAAATATAAACAGTTTTATAAAAACTAAAGCTACCTGCGATATAAAAGTGAAGCGAGAAAGACTGAATTATTTGATCACACTCTTTAGAAAGAAAGGTATGTATCTTGCCAGTTTTACCTGCAGTTTTTCAGCTACAGAACTGTCCGTGACCTTCACTACAATGCAGCCTTGCAAGTGGCTTCTCAGCTACAAGTTGACGTGGACGGAAGTTGAGGAACTTGCGAAATTATATGAAAAACGTGGGTTTATTATATCAGAAATGTGTGGTTACGAAGAAAGTCAAGAAAAATACTTTTTGGTTAGGTGGATAAAAAATATAATAGAGTAAGATAAAACGAAATTTTCAAAAGAAAGTTCCTTTATGGAATTTCTCACAAAATTCAATATTTAGAGAACTTTTAATTTTGTTGTTAATTTTTCAGTCACGAAGGAAATTATGTTTATTAGTTTTCGTTTACATATGACTAATTTTTATAATAACAAATAAAAACTAACTCTCACTTTTTATAACTCGTTTACAAAGAATCGGTCTTTTTATTAATTCTCAAATTACCGACTTGTTGGCCAGGTGGGTTAAGGCGTTCGACTTGTAATCCGAGAGCCGCGGGTTCGAATCCCCGTCGCACCAAACATACTCGCCTTTTCAGCCATGGGGGAGTTGTAATGAAACGGTGAATCCCACTATTCGTTGGTAAAAGAGTAACCCAAGAGTTGATGGTGGGTGGTGATGACCAGCTGCCTTTCTTCTGGTCTTATACTGCTAAATTAAGGACGGCTAGCTCAGATAGCCCTCGAGTAGCTTTGTGCGAAATTCAAAAAACAAACATATCGACTTGTTTTTTACACTGTTCAGATAACACAGTGTATAGCTTTTTGCTTAAATACAAACAAAACAAGCAGTTGAGACAGAAAAAATTCATATCTCAGCTTTTCAATCGCAATGGATTTAAATCCAAACTATTAAGTTATGATAAAAAATTCTGACTTAGTTTATGAACAAAAAAACAACAAAAATTGCTACAGTATTTCTTGAATTTGTTTTTAGTGAACGATGTCCAGGAAATTGGGCCTACATGGGGCGAAGTTTTAAAATTCTGCTAGAAGGATGTAGAAAAATAAAAGCAACAGTGATGCTTAGAAATAACTATTAATTGTGGCAAAGAGATTGATTAAAAGGTCGGTAATTAATGACCCAATTGAGAATACAATGCATGCGCTCCGATAGGATTATCTAAATCTATAATTAAGTGTATACCTGAGGACAAATACGAAAATATAAAGATAAGTTTAAGAAAGGAATAATACATCTGTGTACAAAGGCCTAACAGTAATATATGTGTATAAAAAGGCTTAACGACAAAAACTACCTACGAAGAAATGGCTTTTCAAAATATTAAAAAAAAAAGGTGAAGTGGAAAGAATGTACGTGTTTTAACGAATTAAAAGAAATCAGCTAATAGTGTTTGGATTATTTTAGCAATAAGTCAACATTAGTGAGGTTTAAATTTCCCACAGAGAATCCATTACAGAGCTTTGTACCGAAAAACAAACAAGTAACACATTTCCTTTTATGTATGTTACTTATCTGTAAGTACGATCTGGCTAAAAAAAAATTAAAAAATCTGTACATGTGTCCATGCTCGACCTCCCACATTTAAGCGCGAGAGAGTCTATCGGACAGAAAGCGTAACGTGAGTAAGTGATGTTTGAAAACACCTTATTGGTCGACTCCTGATAAATCAGTTTAAGGGGAATACCAAAAGGTTCTCTTTACCTGTCTCGCGTTAATGTTTTATGCCAATTTTATTAGTCATTATCCTGTCTGTCTAACTTTGATTACAAGCTGTTGGATTGTTCAATTATAGTGTTTGAGGGGGAGGGAGGTGGAGTGGTAAGGGGCGAGGAGGAGATGAATTATCTGGTTGGAATTAGAGGGTATACTCAAAAAGTCAATTCACCACCTGGCGGAAAATGTTATCTGTTCTTGCGGCTTTAGTAACCATTCATTTTGAGATGAAGTACAAATTTCTACTAAGCTATTGTTCAAGTTAAACCTTTCCCTGTTTTAGCTACCTTTTATACACCCCTAGACAGGTCACATAAATAATGGATTTCAAATAAGGTTTCCAACCATGACTCAATTTCGAGATCATATATTCATTGTTAGGTTGCACTGTTTAGGTCAAAGGGCAATTCTGAGATAAAAAATTAAACATAATATGCGTGCATACATGCTCATATGTGCTATAATCCTCGTTATTAGAGTTATTATTACTGCCATTTCTGTTTCCCTATTGGTTTTAAACCAGCAGTACAGACTGCATTATGACACTACCAGCTTCCATAAAGGTCCAGTAACTCCTCACTAAAGAGTTACAATTAGCTTCCATAAAGGTCCAGTAACTCCTCATTAAAGAGTTACAATTACAGATTTACTCACGTACTTTATTTTCCAGTTCTTAAAGTTACTTATAATAACTGCATCATCATACCCGCATAATACAAGATACGACTAAATCAACAACTTTATTTCAAATGTGTATTTGAGTCTATGTACGTATATCCTTAGTGTTCAACAGTTTTTAAAAATACATCTAAACAAATATAATAGGCCAGGTGATTAAGGCATTCGACTCGTAATCTGAGGGTTGCAGGTTCGAATCCCCGTCACACCAAACATGCTCGTCCTTTCAGCCATGGGGACGTTATAATGTAACGGCCAATCCCGCTATTCGGTGGTAAGAGATTAGCCAAATATTTAGTGGTGGGTGGTGATGACTAGCTGCCTTTCTTCTGGTCTTATACTGCTAAATTAAGGACTGCTAGCGCAGATAGCCCTCGTGTAGCTTTGGGTGAAACAAACCAAACAAATATAATAATAAAATAAAACCATTTCTAAAACATTGAACTTTGGCAGCAGGCAGTGCTTTTCAACTAATTTTTCAACGTTAAGTGTTGATGTTAAAAAATTATGTTTGGTGATTATTATTAATTTCTCAAGTTCTTTAAACAGAATTTACGTTTGTCGTCTTTACAAATTACTGGATGTAAATAAAACTTTCGTGATTTAACCTGGTAATTAGTATTTTACAAATATTAATAATTTAGAATGATTCAAGACCGACACTTACTTCATGTTCACGTTCTTGAGTCCTTAAACATTTTTGTAATATATTAATGGGAAAAATCTTTTGATATCATGTCGTACTTTATGTATTTCAATAACTATTGGTAGGTTGCAAATATCAGGGTTATACTGCCGAAGTATTATACAGTTATATTATTAATGTATTATAAAGGTTTGTTATGACTACAGGATGGTTATGGAGAAGAGGACAAGTGATACAGTTATATTACTAATGTATTATACAGGTTTGTTATGATGATAGGATAGTTATGGAGGACAGGGTACAGCAAGCTATACTGTCAAGTGTATAAAGGTTTGTTAGGATGAGTGATATATCATAAAGGTAATAGTCAAACAAAAAGTTCTACATCGTTAAGAATAAACTACATTCATACACACCATGGTTGGATGTACAGACTTTTACTTTAAAAACAACGTCCCGACATATAATTAGCCCATCTTACAAGGGACGAGATGCTCCAAACAACTTCCAAGTCAAAATTTTTTAATGAGTTACAAAAAAGTATCGTTGCTGCTTTAAGAGGCTACCTGTGCTCTGTCAACCACGGAAATAGAACCCCAGATTTTAGCGCCGAAAGTCTGTAAACTTACAGGGAAGTTGGAAAAGAAACAATAAGTAAACTCCCAGCAGGGTACATTTGTTTGTCTTGTTTGTAATTTAGCCCAAAAATACACAATGATATCTGCTCACCACGGGTATCGAAACTCGGTTTCTAGCGTTATAAGTCCGCAGACATTCCGCTGTGCCACTTGGGGGGAAGGCACGTTCAGTATAGCATACGCAAGCTTAATTGATATTATTAGAGATAACCAGGTGGCAGCAGCTTTAATACTGATATGTACAACTGATTTCCTGAAATACAGACCCATTAGGCCTAATTATTTATGAAAATCATGAAATGTTTTCGTGTTACAGCGAATAGATTATCTCTTCGACAAAGATCTCAACACTGATACGAGATGAGAATGAAGTAGGAAAAAATAAACAATTATGATGACAAGTGATACAAAATTCGAAAAAAAAACTGTGGCCCAAGAGTTTGTGCTGGGAGGCGTTTCTCAAACTATGGGTCGCGATCCCCAAGGTAGTGATGAGCAGGTTTCCAAGAGGGAGGTCACGAGCTGTATGCATTGAGTCGATCTTTTTTTTTGAGTCTTCAAGGTGCACATATCACTTATGTTATGAACTATGACTGAATTACGCCAATATAAATCAAGAATTTTTCATCCTTGTAGAGGATAATAGGGGGTCGCGATGACCAAAGCCTGAACGCGGGGGTCATCTGTCAAATCCAGCTAAGAAACACTGATCTCGACTATTGTATCAAAACTAGGGATGTGTAGGTCATGTATCGCTTGTAGCTTTGCAAGAATATCTGAAACCAACCAAAGAACTTCCCTTATTATAAAAAAGGATAAAGAAAAACATGATTTAAGCATTTAGCTTTGCTTTATCTTTGGTTCAAACACATTTCTAACGTTATAAAGAACTCAGAAATTTAATCTTTAATATTTTTAAGGTAAAATGTGGACGAATTTACATGGGAAAATATAAAGTTTGCTGTTAAAGTTGTTTATGAAATTAATGCCATACGTTGTCTAAGATTCAGGTAAGTATCTTTGAATTGCATTTTTGCGCAAAGCTACAAGAGGGCTGTTATCTTCGTTAGCTGTCCCTAATTTAACAGTGTATGACTAGACGAAAGGCACCATCCACCGCCAACTGTTGGGCTACTCTTTTACCAACGAATGGTTGGATTGATCGTAACATTATAACGATCTCACGGCAAGTTTGGTGTGACGAGGATTCGAACCCGCGACCCTCAGACTACGAGTCGGGCGCCCTAACCAGAAGGCCATGCCTGGCCTTCACGCTAGTTAAAATCTCTTTATAAAGAATGTCAAACAACTGACGAGTTATTAGTTTATTAAAATCGGTGTTTATAGCTTTTAATGAAATGTGTTAGTTGAGTCCAGCAGTTGTCTCTCTTTCTACTGTCAGTCTTATTTAATTTTTACAGTACAATAAAAATAAACGCTCGTTTTATGAATCAATGAGGACCGCGGAATATGTGCCTCGAAACTGTTAGATGTGTTCATTTCTTCGGAAGTAAACGTTTAGAATTTCCGTGGAGGACAGAATGCCAAGGAAGATAGAAGAGGTCCATGTTTGTCATGCACTACTGATCAAGATTAACCACAAACATTTGTAGGATAAAAATAAAAGGCGTTAGACAAACTCCGCTAAATAATTAAGGTGGGGAGGGTAAGCTTGGCTTAACAAGCCCAAAGGCTACATACGAGGTTACAATAAAAATCAAATAACTGGAAATTTCCTAAGCCTAAATATGACCCAGTAAAGTACTTTAAAAAAATTTCAAAATTACTCACTTCAATGCTATTATCACCTTGAAAAGTTTTCTATGGATTCCAATCCCGAGGACAAACCTTTAAAATTTAGACTGTACACTACAAGAGCGACAAAGTTCACATTAGTAAAGACAATGTTGTATTCGGACTTCATAATATTCATTACAAAGAATAGAGATCCACAAGTGATGTGGATCACACGTATTATTTCCTAGATGTGGATAATTTAATTCTGACACAAGTTCCACAAATCTTTGATGGAGCCTTTTTGCACTCGTGTAACTGTTCTATTTCCAGAGCTGTAGATGCCAAAGATGTTCTTAAGATGGGCAACATTTTCTGGCCACATAAATCAGTGTGGAATTGAAAAATAATTCATAATCGAAACGCGAAACAACTTCAGCTAAATTCTTCAGAAGAGATAGTTCCAATATTTCAGTTCGAGTTTCAACTAATGTTTGCTTACGAAATAAAGTGACTCGTGGATATGACTTGGTAAAGCCAAGTTTGACATATTTGTACATGTAAATTTTATTTGAAAACAGTTTTAATAATTGTGTTTAAGACTTGCTGAAATTTGGTTTGTTTTAAATTTCGCGCAAAGCTACAAGAGAGCTATATGCGTGAGCCGTCCCTAATTTTGCAGTGTAAGACTAGAGGGAAAGCAGCTAGTCATCACCATCCACCACCAATTCTACTCGGGCCACCGTATACTTTAGAACCATGTTCCAAAATTAATTACAAACATTGTTTCGAGAATAATTTTATGACAGTCAGCAAATTTCAGAGGTCCGGTATGGCTAAGTGGTTAAGGCACTAGACTCGTAATCCGAGGGTTGTGGATTCGAATCCCTGTCACACCAAACATACTCGCCCGTTCAGCCGCGGGGGCGTTATAAGTGACGGTTAATCCCACTATTCGTTGGTAAAAGAGTGGCCCAAGAGTTGGCAGTGGGTGGTGACGACTAGCTGCCTTCCCTGTAGTTTTACACTGCTGAATTAGGGACTCAGAAGAGGCTTTACGGTACTTTTGAAACAGAAAGCGGGAATCTCAAACAAACCATTCAAAATACAGAATTACCTTTCTATTTTTAGTCTAAAACTTATGTTCGGCTGTAATATAAAAAATATACAAAAAATTCTAAGCTGGTATGGGTATTAAAACTTTATCTTAATTAAAGTGCTAATACCCATATTAGCCGTCTTGAGAATACATTTTTCACTTCAACTGGATTTCTCGTCATCACGAAAATTTTAAGCATTTAGGTGTAACACCTAAATTTATATGTTTTAACAGGATGCCATTGAAAACACTAAATAGGAATATCTTTGCTGCATAAGTCACATGATCAGGAATTTTATCAAATAATTCTATCTTTATCAATATCTTAAAGAAAATATTTGTGATTTTATTAATTAAGGTGTATATTAGAAATACAAGCACACTCAATCTATAAGAGAAACTGTTTGATTAAGAATTTGTTTGTTGTTTAGTATAAAGCTACAAAATGTGCCATCTGTATCATGAATATCGAAATCCAGATTTTAGTATTACAGATCTTCAGATTTACGATTGAACCACCAGGGGATTGAAAAACTATTTGTCCATAGCCATCTTTAATTTTGAATGAAATAAACAAATCAGAAACAATGGAGACAGCTAGTCAACAGCAACCCTCGCCAACTCTTGTCTGACTGAATGGTGAGATTTGACTCATCACTTTTATAGTGTACCCATGGCATTAAAATGTGGAGCGCGTTTTTGTTGGCAACGGGTTGTAAACCATAAATCGTAAAAAAATAATTTAAGTAAATGAAATTTTTGTCATTATAGCTAAAACATAACAACAGTGTTTAGAATATATGTGAATAATCACTATATTCAACGCTATGGCCAAATTGTGTCCGAACTTAAGATTTGTGTCAAATATTTTGTAATACATTTTATAATAATATATTTCATAATTTAAAGTAAATTCAAGCCTTTTACAATAATTACAATGTGAAAAAAAAAGTGAACTCGGTAAATAACTGCACTTTGTAATAAACAATATAATGGTTGTAAATCATTATATGAAAATGATAAAGTATCAATATTTTGGTTATACTGAAAACCAATAAAAATTCTCCCTCTAGCTATTGGCTAGTTGATGATTATAATTATGGTTGCATGCCAGATAAGGTTTTTGCTCCAGCCGAAAAATACGCTCTCCTTCCTCCAATTATGTAGCTCTGTCGCAACATTGTTGTCTCGTGCCCAGTGCGTAATTTTGAACTACCACCGACAAACTTGAAACCAGTTGGCAAACCCCATACTGTTATTATTATTATTTTTAATAATAATAAATAAAAGTGTTTATTTTTCTCAACTAAAAGTTCCGAGGTAAATAAGAATGAATCCGTTTATAATATAAAGAAGCGAGATAAAGACTGCTAAGGGCAACAAGGCAAAAAAATTCAAGCCAAGCCTCGCATTGCATCAACAACACAGTCCATAACTTGTGTAGTTTGTTATTAAATCTTTTACTCATTGCTGATAGCTGAATGTACCTTAGTTATTTTATTAATACATTTTAGTGGGGAAAATAAAGTCACAATTAACATAGTATTTAGTTGCATAAACAAAACACGTATATCAATATTTTTACTTCAAATAAAAAAAGACATAAAATCTAATCAGTAAGCCCAAATGCTGGTTCTCTTTTTAATTTAATATAAAATCCTTTTTTTTTCCTTTCGAAGACCGTGAAGTTAGGTGTTTCACTAAAAACCTATCGGACTTGACGATGCCTTCTCCCTTCACGCGTTCTTACCTGAACAATTAACGCATAGGCCTAATTTACTGTGAAAGACAAAAACCGGTGTTATAATTAAATCGTAAACTAATATTTAAGAAAGAAAACTTTATATCATACAGAAAATGTAAACGCTAAGTAGACGTTTTAATGCTCATGACGTTTCAACCTTTATGCACAGTTAATAAAATATTACCATTCTTGAAAATTCCTCGTTGTTCGTGTTTTTATAACTTGCGACTTTGTTCTAACGATTTTGGTAAATTTAAAGGCCACCTATAATACAAATATTTAAATACCACTTTTCAATTAAACCTAAAAAATATATATATTTCAAAATGTTGAAAGATAAACTATAATTATTATATGAATTAAGTACACTAAAATATACTAAAAACTAAACCACTTTTAAGCTTTACGTCAAGAAATTTTGTTTAGTATTGTTAATTTAGTATGAATTTGCACAGTCTACGTAAATTACTCTGTGTGAAGTGTATTATCAAAATAACTCGAAATTAATGATAATATTTGCAAATAATTAAAAAAGAATATTAGTGGAGATTTAAATGTGGAAAACAGAATAAATTATTTAATTGGCCAATATTCTAAAGGTATTGTTGCCTGCTTGGTAGTTCAAACTAATATTGTTAGTTTGACAATCACCAGTATAATAAGTGCATTGCTCAGTGCTAATCAATATCTGTACTTAATTGTAACCAGTAATGTTAAACGTCCTTATATCCAAAGCTGCAAAATCACGCTCTTGAAATGTCACTATTTTGTTATTCTTGTATATTGAAAGAACAATAAATAACAACAACGGTAATAATAGAAGTCTTTTTTTCATATTTCACAGCATGTTTGGTGTTTTCTTCGCAAATATGAACGCATAAAATCTAAGGCTTCTCGCGAATTATTTTATCCTTTTTACATATGAAACTAAATGATTATTTTTTCAGATAGACGCCACATAACATACTTTTTGTGTTTACCAGCTTTATAACAAAATTCTAATTTCTATAAAGAAAATTGGTTATTAGTGATGTAAGCGCCATGTATTAATTTTCCTGAAAAGCAGCAAAATGCTTTTTCAGTTAATTTAACTAACTGGTATACCTGTCCGTTTGAAGGATGTAATAAAAACTCATTCGTGAAAAAGGATAGAAAATTGTGCTTCTATTTTTTCCTTATATAATAAACATTAAAAGTGTAATAAATAAAAACAATACATATAGGCACCAATACCAAAAGAAAGATAAACTGTTTTTAAGAATTCTATAAATATGAATTTAGATGGTGAATAATCGAACCAGATCTCCTAATGTCATTCTGTATCACTGTGCCAAGTTTGGTGCTGAGTGAGCAAGAAATGTAGAAACGAATAAGGAATAGGTATTAAATGATACATATACATTCCCCTTCCCCCGGACACACACTTTGCTTTATACAGCAGATTAAACGACAATAATCATGCAAAAAGAAAAATGATATAAAATTAAAACTTGCATATTTAGTTTCTTACAAAAGAAGTGCAATGGTAACACCAAAAACTATGGATTGTTTATAATGTTGTTTGATTTCAAATTACATTTTTCATACAATAATCGTATTTCTATATCAATTTCATTGCATAACTTTGAACTGAACACAGAATACAATATACAAGTAAAGAAAAAAAAACGTTTCAATACGGGAAGTAAATGTAGGAATGGCTAATATCAATCCTTTAAAACAATGGAAACACAATATAGTCGGGATGGTATCTACGTCATAACACAGGTACACAATGTAGTAGAATGTAAATAGACACAAATAGAATGAAGTAAACTGAACTGTGAGTGAACAATTATAAATATATTGTTTTGTGTTAATTCTTGTTTGTGGTTTGATGTCGGATTGCTTGTTTGTAATTATCACACAGCTGCACGATGTGCTGCCTGTGCTCGGCGCACCACGGGTGTCGAAACCCGGTTTCTAGCGATGTAAGTCTATAGACATACAGCTGTGCTAGTGGATAGTATGATGTAGGAATTATGCAAATGGCATCCCTATTATCTTTTTTTAAATGTTTTTCTTTACTTGTTTATTGTGTTTTTATGCATTATTTCAATAGATACAGGAGGGTCGAATTTATAATTGAGTTTTAAACACGGTAAGGTTCCAATTCTAATATTTATTAATAGTTTCATTTTTTATCTTCGTTAATGATAAAGTTTGTTTTATTACAAGCTATAGATTTTACTGGCGTGATTATTTTCAAGTACATACGTTCCAACAGTAAAGAATAACTTAATATTTACAGAAATTTTCAATTATTTAACAGTGTATTTAAATCCTAGGTTTGATAGTGCTTACTTATGCATGTACATACCAACCCGCGCGAATTCACAGATTATTTATTTATGGCCAGTTAGGAAATAAAAGTGAATATATATACACATATACATACGTATTTTTAAAAAATCGAAACATAAAATTACAAACATCAACAGAAAGAAAAGGCCTAAAACATCATAGGAACAATGAACAGGTTCTCATTCAAAGAGCCGACAAAGGAAACTTGATAGTTATTTTATTAAGAAAACAGTATGATTTCACAATGGTTTGTTTCGAACTTTTGCGTAAAGCTACACGAGGGCCATCTGCACTAGACCTCCCTAATTTTGCAGTGTAAGACTAGAGGAAAGGTAGCTATTCATCACTACCTACTGCTAACTCTTGAGCTCCTCTTTGACCAATGAATAGTGGGATTTATCGTACATTATAACGCCCTCCATGGCTGAAAGGGCTAGCACGTTTGGTGGCAGGGGATTCGAATCCGCGACCCTCAGAGTCGAGAGCCCTAACCATCTGACCATGCCGGGCATTTTTATATGGTAAACATATTGAATGATACATCTAAACTTACTTTGTCAAATACTGACCTTAACAAAAACTGAGCAAACAACCCAAAAAATTCCAAACAAAAAACTATCACCTTTAAACTTCATCCCCAAACATTTACGTTTTACCGAAATTCCATAAAATCTCAATAACCTAAGGACCAATTTATTCCTTTGATAATTCTTTAGACTGCAGCCTTGGTAACAACTTTTATTGGTTTTCAGAACCTTATATTTGCAGAATAAACACGCAATAAAAAACACTTCACAATATCTACAATACAGTTTAGACATCATTATGTCCAGGTTTGATATCGTAAAACCATTTGTCATGAATCAATGAATTCAGTGGAGAAATTACGTCATGTAACACCAAAACAAGAATCAACATAAAACAGGAACATCTAATTGAGCTGTTACAACAAGCCACATTTATTTGTTTTCAGCAGGGAAGCTAATTAGTACTTCATTGAGTGACATGGACTTCTCATATAGAATCCATTTTCAGGTACTTAGGCCTTATTTTCTTAACATTACATAAAACAACATTCCATAGTCGCTTCTATGTATAAGCCTTCATTGTCTGGCTTAGATACGTAAATGACGTTTTTTTGTTGCTATATCTGTCAAGGTGAAAAACCAGTATTCCTTCCAGCCTTTTACGTAAATGAAATATGATATAATTTGAAGATCAGCTTAAAAGAACAGTAAAAAACCTTCTCACAAGTCCATGAGCAAACATGAGCAAGTTTTCTGAACACAATGTTAGAGAAAAAATCAAACAATCCCACAATTAACAAATTTGTTTGTTTTGAAGCTACTCAAGGGCTATCTGCGCTAGCCGTCCCTAATTTAGCAGTGTAAGACTAGAGAGAAGGCAGCTAGTCATCACCACCCACAGCCAACGCTTGGACTACTCTCTTAGCAACAAATAGTGTGATTGACCGTCACATTATAACGCCCTTACGGTTTAAAGGGCCAGCATGTTTGGTGTGACGGTGATTCGAATCCGCGTCTCTCGGATTACGAGTCGAACGCCTTAACCCACCTGGCCATGTCGGGCCCAATTAACAAATACAAGGTGCATCTTTAGATATTTTTGGTGGCTATTTTCCCCACGCACCGCTTTCTGAATAACATATTCATTGTTCCTAAGAGGTTTTTAGGCCTTTTTTCTTCCTACTGAGATATACATTTTTTTACTGATGCTATTTTTTATGTTCAACCATAAATAAATCCCCCTCACACCAAACATGCTCGCCCTTTCAGCCGTGGGAGCGTTATATGTTATAGTTAATCCCACTATTTGTTGGTAAAAGAGTAGCCCAAGAGTTGGCGGTGGGTGGTGATGACTAGCTGCGTTCCTTCTAGTTTTACACTGCTAAATTAGGGACGGCTAGCGCAGATAGCACTCGAGTAGCTTTGCACGAAATTCAAAACCAAACCAAACCAAACCCATTGTTTAGTTTGGCGCTTAACGACAACCATACCTTCTTATTATTTGTAGTTCGATACACAATCAAACATATTTTTCAATGACGCCTTTAAACTCTCATCTACACTTTTTTACACGTATTTGTAGGAAACGGGTTTGCTGTAAAACTGTCTTGTACATGTTTTATTAAGCGAACGATTTGGCCAGGTGGTTAAGGGGCTCGACTCGTAATCTGAGGGTCGGAAGTTCGAATCCTCATTACACCAAAGATGCTCGCCCTTTTATCTGTGTGGACGCTTTAATGTGACGGCAAATTTCACTATTAGTTAGTAAAAAAGTTACCCAAGAGTTGGAGGTGAGTTGTGATGACTAGCTGCCTTCCCTCTAGTCTTACACTTCTAAATTAGGGACGGCTAGCGTAGATAGCCCTTAGGTAGCTTTGCGCAAATTTCATATCATAAATAAATAATCTGTCATTTCACGCGGGTTAGTATGTACATGAATAAGTAACTACTATCAGTCTATCAACAATGGAACTAAAATACATTGTTAAATTGTTGATTTACATATTAAATCATTCTTCACAATTAAATTTATGTACTTGATAATGATCCCATCAGCAATCGAAACGTCGTACTTTCTCTAAATAGAAATACAGGTAAACATCGCTATAAAATGTGATATCATCTATTACTGGTCGGTAATTACTGTTTCATCTTGGAATGAAGCTTTTCAAAGAAACACCAAATGTATGTAAGAACATCAACTTGAAGAGGTAATTATAACGTCGCTTACACTAGAATTACATTGTTGTTGTTTTTTTAAATTACTACTAGTTATTAATAATACTTATAAAAACGAATACTCCGTTAGAAACTATGTTACCTCATTGAAACCGGTTGATACCATTGTTTTGGTATTTTTAGTTATCATGTATTAAAATAGAAGTAGAAGAAAAAAAGATTAAGAAATACAACCAGTAATTACATAGATATTGTGAAACATTGTGTAGTATTGTAAAGTTCTGACGACCTGTTATGGAGGTAGTTAAAATATCATTTGGATAAACAATCAGAGCCATCCCTACATAGGCAATGCTACCGACTGTCTGATATATATATAGTGTTGTTGTTGTGTGTTTTCTTACAGCAAAGTCACACCTGGCTTTCTTCCGAGTTCACCAATGTGGGATTCAAACCCCATATGTTAGTGTTGTAAATCTGTAGACATACCAGCGGGGGATCATACTTATATTGATTGATTGATTGTTTGGAATTAACCACAAAGCTCTACAATGGGCTATCTGGGTTCTGCCCAGCACAAGTATCAAAGACCTGTTTCTAGAGACGTGAGTCATACCGCTGTACCACTGGGGGAGTAGATATATATATACAAGAGGGTTTCACCTGAAACTTTATGAACATCAAAACACAGTTAAAATGTTTAACATAAGGCGCCAACTTTTTTTCTTATATCCGAAACTCCCTTAATAAAACTGTACACTTAATAGATATTGGCTGGTTACTCGAAAGTTCTGGAACTGAGAGTATGGACACGAGTATACTTAAAAAAATCCCCTTTTGTTTTAGAGTAACACAACAATAAATTTATTGAGGATATACGACAAACATGGATATAGTAATATATTTTTACTGTATGTTAATCATACAAAAACTCATTTATGGGCAGTGGTTTACAAAACTATTTTTTTGTAAATAAATTAATATTTTTTAAAGTAAAATACGTCAGGCAAAACGAAAAGTTGAATTCCCAATTAAACATTTTTACACTGTCTTAAATATCCACTGCATTCAACACATTATTATTATTCAAGCTTTAAATAAAATAATTTGATTGATGTAGAGAAAAAAAAACGATACTGGATGATCGAACGCTTCCTAAAAACCATCCGTGTCACCATTTTTTCTGTAGTCTGAGTTACTGTAGAGGTTACCGTCAGAACCACGAGCAACAGCCATGATGATTGACATGCGATCAGCAGGAAACTCTTGTAATTTGTGTCCAAACTTTCTTAAGCTGCACAACACTTCCTGGTGAAAAAAACACAAGGCATGCTTTTAAAGAAAAAATTAAACAATTTCGAAAAACACACTACGTTATAATTTCATGATATCAACTGACTAAACGATAAAGCTTCAAAGGGACGATCAAGCTATGCTGTTTAAAATGCTTTAAACAGAATTCAATATAAAGTTCACACACTCGCAGTTTTTGTTTGAAATTATATAAAATGTTGTTCAATTTCAATTAAAATCAATATATAATACTACAGCCTAAATCTATAGAAAAAATTAATAGAAAAAAACGAAACTAATATATAATCCTACAGACTAAATCTGTAGAAAAAATTAACAGAAAAAAACGAAACCAATATATAATCCTACAGACTAAATCTATAGAAAAAATTAATAGAAAAAACGAAACCAACATATAATCCTACAGACTAAATCTGTAGAAAAAATTAATAGAAACAAACGAAACCAATATATAATCCTGCAGACTAAATCTATAGAAAAAATTAATAGCAAAAAACGAAACCAATATATAATCCTACAGTCTAAATCTATAAAAAAATTAATAGAAAAAAACGAAACCAATATATAATCCTACAGTCTAAATCTATAGAAAAATTAATAGAAAAAAACGAAACCAATATCTAATCCCACAGCCTGAATCTGTAAAAAATATTAATAGAACAAACGAAACTTTCTTAATATTGTTTGTGAAGTTTAGTTTTTGTAAAGCCTTTTTTAATCACATGCTATCTCATATCAACAGAACACTTGCGGTGATAATAGTATTTAAATACAGGATTTCTAGAATAATACAAAAGAGTTCTAATTGTAGACGCAGAAATCTGCAAGTCTACTTGTCTTAGGCCTAACAGTATTTAAGCCTTTATTAAGTACAGCGTAATTTCGATAAAGAGATAAATTAACAAGGTAACGTGTGTACGTTTTGGGCTTTAATTTAGTTTGGGCTAAACCTTACTGTACTTAATACTACCATTAAATAAACTTATAGTGCTATTTTAAGACCTAACGTTCGACTGTTTTGAAAACTTTGATTTGGTTTTAATCATTCGTGATTACGAGTGATTTTGGGATGGGTTACATTTAAAAGGTTTATTAGGTTGTAGAGATCATCTTTAACGGCATTATTTGTGATGTTGGTAGGGGCTAGGGAGTCTCACTTAAAAAAGTTCTTAGGGTATAGAGATAGTTTAAAGAGATTATTAGTAATGTTGGTAGGGATCACATCAAAAGAGTTTATTAGGGTATAGAGGTAACTTCAATGCCTACTAAAGTATATTTACATTCGTTAAAATTAACTGTGTGCGCATGCATTTCTAAATATTAAGTTATGCGTGCATTTTCAGGACAGATAAAAACTGAGCATTAATGAAATAGATGTGAATTAATGGTTAAAGCCACTGCAAATTTCGTCGACGACAGTTATCACATGAGTTAGTGCAAGATACATTTATTTATTTATTTCTGACTCCACTGTGTTTTAATTTCAGTCCAACAAGCAAGTTCACGAAGAATGGCTTCCAAAGTGATGTATCACAAAGTTTAAGCAGGGACGAAACTGGGATTACTTTTTATTTGTTTCTTGAGTTCTGCAGTAAGGCTACACGAATACTATCTGACCTAACCGTTCTTAATTTTAAAATAATAAACTAAAAAGAAGGCAACTGGTCAACAATTCTCGCCATTGATTTTTGACCTACTCTCGTCAGATCGAGAAATGGGTTGATTGTTTTGAAATTAAGCACAAATCCCGAAAAATGGGAATGGGAGCTCTTGTAGCGCATTACATCATCAACGTGCGGAGCGCGTTCTTTGTGATAATAAGGAGCAAACCATGAAACCTTGGAATAACAGTCTAGCATGCTAACCACTAGGCCACGCACAATCCTCTTCTTCACTTTAGGTCACAGTTTTGTTTATGGAATGCAATGCTTACCTCAGAGAAATTCGGTTCGTACATCAGAATATTTGGCAAAAGTTGATGGTGGATGCGTGGAGAGTCAATTGCTTCTTTGATGTTTCTTCCAGCCCATAAGGTATTTAGGATAACCTGAAGCGTTATAATATACATATATATATATATATACATTTCGTCGTTATGTGTAAAACATTTTTTATTTTATGTTTTAATGTTTCTCGACAACTCTGTTGTTAATTGTTTGGTTTAGAATTTCGCGCAAAGTTACACAAGGGCTATCTGCGCTAGCCGTATCTAATTTAACAGTGTAAGACTAGAGAGAAGGTAGCAAGCCACTGCCACTACCCACTGACAGCTTTTGGGCTACCAACAAATAATCGGATTGACTGTCACTTTATAAAGCTGCTATGGTTGAAAGGGTGAGCATGTTTGGTGCGACGGGGATTCGAACCTGTGACCCTTAGATTGCGAGTCGAGCGCTTCCTAACCATCTGGCCATGTGGGGCCTTCTTCGTGGTTAAAGACGTTAGGATGATTAACTTATTTGGTTTCTAATTAATTTGATAAATGACTTTTAAGAGTTGTTTATGCTTTACGTATATATCTCATGCCTTTCCTTCTCTGCTGACGACCACGTGCATTATACAGCTTCTACAAAACTCGCTGACTACTCACCCATGAAATTCCAGAAAGTATCATGGACCCTCCAGTGCCACCTATGACAAGTTTGACGTCTCCTTTGTTGTCAACAATAATTGTTGGGGACATTGAGGACAGCGGACGCTTCCCGGGAGAAATGGTGTTGAAGTGCGAAGGTTGGAAGTCATATGCATTAGTTATACCTGGAGAGCTGAAGTCGTCCATTTCGTTGTTGAGAACGACACCTGTTGAAGGAGACGCCCTTTTGCTTCCGAAACTGCGATAAAAGACAAAACTAGGGTTATCTTATTTTACTATAACCTGTTTCATGCAGCTGTGTCAAGCAGTGTATCATTCATACTTGATATCACACACAATCGGTCATCCGTATGGTGAAGCGACAGGAACTTATTCGATATTAAAAAAAGACCAAAGATGAATGATATGACGTAGTAAATATAACTCCTTCTTCAGTGACTCACCGATAAGACTGCAGGCTTACGGTGCTAAAACTCGTGTTTCGATACCTGTAATGGGCAAAACAGAGATAGCGGATTGTACAGCTTCGCGCTTGCATGGCCAAGGGGTTAGGGCGTTCGACTCGTAATCCGAGGATCGTGGGTTCGAATCCCCGTCACACCAAATATGGTTACCCTTTTAGCCGTGTAGGGGCGTTATAATGTGACGGTCAGTCCCACTATTCGTTGGTAAAAGAGTAGCCCAAGAGTTGATGGTGGGTGGTGATGACTGGCTGCCTCCGCTCTTGTCTTACACTGAAAAATTAGGAACGGTTAGCGCAGATGGCCCTCGTGTAGGTTTGCGTAAAATTTAGAAAACAGACAAGCTTAGCAACAACCACACCAAATATGCATACAATATTAAAGAAAATTAACGGGACGTATACCCGACTTCAACACCACCTAAACATTCGAGATGTTCAACACGAAGGTCATTTCTTAGGATATAATTTTATGGATAGTCAAAAATAAAAACATTCAAATGCTACTTTTTAACTAAACACAAATAACTGGGCCTGAAATAAATACGTATCTTTCAAAATTTTGTTGTTAAACATAAAGCTACACAATGGGTTATTTTTTGCTGTGCTCATCACGGGTATCGAAACTCGATTTTTAATGTTTAAGTCTTCAGACTTGCCGCTGAGCCACGGCAGGTGTGTAGGGCAAGGGCACATGCCCATGTTCAAATTTCTTTGTTTTTTTTAATTTCGCGCACAGTTACACGAGAGCTATGTATGCTAGCCGTCTCTAATTTAGCAGTGTAAGACTAAAGGGAAGGCAGCTGGTCATCACCATCCACTTCCAATTCTTGGGATACTTTTTTACCAAATAATAATGGGATAGACCGTCACAGTACAACGCCCCTACGGCTGTTTGGTGTGACGGAGATTCGAACCCGCGATTCTCAGATTACAAGTCGAGCGCCCCAACCACTTGGCCATGCCGGTCCTGTTCAAACTTATATTACACCAATCTTACTGATAATTATCATTTAATGCGTTAAAATAAATCGGTATTATTATTTTCAACATAACTCATTTCTAGTATATATGAAAATATAGTCATCATTATTATTTTATTTGACAAGTAGGCTTAACAAAAGACATGTTTTCCGTAAGATCAAAGGATTTTACCTTTACATACACGTCGAAATCCATAGTTCGATATAATTTTACTTGTTACAGGTTCAGAGGAAGTTAACACCGAGACAGACAAAGGTGTAGTTGTGAAACCACTAATTCCTACCTCACACCTGTACTTACTTCAACTTCAGGTAATAATAAAATAATAAAAACAAACAAACTCGATTACGAACACAAAAGAGGCCGGCAAGGCCAGGTGGTTAAGGCAATGGACTCGTAGTCTGAGGGCCGCTGGCTCGAATTCCCTTCACACCAAACATGCTTGCCCTTTCAGCTGTGTAGGCGTTATAATGTAACGGTCAATCCCACTATTTGTTGACGATGGGTGGTGATGACTCGCTGCCTTCCCTCCAGTTTTACACTGCTAAATTAGGGACGGCTAGCGCAGATACTCCTTGTGTAATTTTGCGCGAAATAAAAAAAACATAGAAACAAACGAAAACAAAATGGTCCAGCATGGCCAGGTGGTTAGGGCACTCGACTCGTAATCCGATGAACGCGGGTTCGAATCCTTGTCACACCAAACATGCTCGCCCTTTAAGCCGTGGGGGCGTTATAATGTAACGGTGAATCCCATTATTCATTGGTAGAAAGAGTTAGCGGTGGGTGGTGATGACTAGCTGTCTTCCCTGTAGTATTGCAGCGGTTAGAGCAGATAGCCCTCGTGTAGGTTTGCGCGAAATTCTAAAAAACAAAGAAACAAAACAATACTTCTATTTTAGGTAACAATAAAATAATGAAAACAAAGAAACTGGAGTACGAAGAAAAGTTCTCGTAAAATACGTCAAAGGATTTTACGTAATTACAAATATATTTATTTTTTGATGAAGTAAAGCAAAACGTATATACATATATAATGTAGTAAGGGCAACAAAAGCATCGTGCGTGTACTTACCGTGAGTTGATAGTGCTTGTAATTGCTACAGCGTCACCGTTAGGTGCAACAATTGACACATGAGATGTTCCTTTATCTTCTGAGAGAAATGTTTCTACTCCGTAGTAAGACGGTTCAAACGTGTGGTAATCGTCAATCTTCTGTAGTATTTCTTCAGAAAATTCTTTTGAAGTTAATTTATTCGCTAGCTGTTTGGGATGTTGTACAAAGACAGGTTTTAACTGTTATAATTATGTGAGGGTAAAAACAAAATGGTGATAGTGACAAAGCAGCCTGCCACTTAACTGACGATAATATCACTAATAAAAAACTTTAACCAGCTGGTACAATAGCAGTTTCAGAATTCTAAATAATGGATGTACATCACCTGACTTGTAAACAGTACACGTCGACATTCACAGATGGCCACGAGTGTTAAGGCGTAATCTGAAGGTCGCGGGTTCGCATCCCCGTCACACTAAACATGCTCGCCCTTTCAGCCGTGGGTGCGTTATAATATTACGATCAATCCCACTATTCATTGGTAAAAGAGTGGCCCAAGAGTTGTCGGTGGGTGATGATGACTAGCTGTCTTCCCTCTAGTCTTACACTGCTAAATTAGGGACGGCTAGCGCAAATAGCCCTCGAGGAGCTTTGCGCAAAATTCAAAACAAATTAAACCCATACCAGGGACCATGAACCCTTTGGAGCTCCCAGCTATTCGAAGCCTAAACGAAACGTGCATTTATAAACCTAGTATTTGTAAGTCTTAATTTGGTGAAAAATAACAAAAACGAAATAAATGACCAAGGTAGGGGAAGACAAGTGTTATATGTTTCTGAGTTTCAGTTTTGTTACATCACACAAAAATATATTCTCACTTAGTTCAGACGCACTGGAGTGACTAGGCCTAATAAGTGAATTAACAATAGCATTAAATTTTCAGTATTATATATTTTATTTGATAAATAAGTAACGCTTGTTAGGTGGCAAAATGCCTCGAGAGATTAAAAGTCATAATAACTACCTTTTCGACTCGTTTGTAACGTGGGGTATTTGGTTCTCCTGGGTCCTCGAGCTCCATGCGTTTTGCGAAAGCAAATTTGAAGGCTTCAATTACACGGTGGTAGTTTCGTATCTTCTGAGTAACTGTTGAAAAGCTTGTCTCGTTCAAATGGTATCCGTCAAGAACGTTCAGAATAAAACCAAGAAGGGCTCCACTACCAGGAGGAGGCGTGCTGTACATTGTTAGGTTGGCTTGGAAACTCATTTGGACTGGTTCTCTCCACTGGGGTGAGTAGGCTAAAAAGTCCTGTTCAGTGATGATTCCGTCTAAACCATATCCCCCCAAAAACATCTTTCAGTTTAAATGTACAGCTTTATATTTTTAAAAGTTAACTATTTAATATTACGAAAAGTAGCAATGATGATTATCTATCATCGAAACTCCTTTATTATGAACTCAAATTCGTACATAAAATACTTCCCACCTAATGCACCTAATTTTTGCCTGTAATATCTTCTCAATGCAATACACTTTTCACCTGCAAATACTATTAAAACAATACTTTACACTTGAGAAATTTATATATTCTTTTATGTTACTTTTCAACTTTGGATACTCATCTGACGAAACGTTTAATAAAGTACCATGTTCTCTAAGGTAGCTTGATGTTTGTTCTCTAAAGATCGGTACAGATGTCTCAGACACCAGATAAGAAAATATATACTTAGACTTTTACAAGTTCCTGTCAGAAATTTCAGTTGGATATGTATATTAAATAAATACAAAACTGCAGAGAACCAACTGTGTGTGTCCATAATTTAAATGTAGACAAACTGTTTGATTATTTCAATTCTTTTTTATTTTATGTATGATTAACTCATGATATGGCAGCTTTACAACACAAACAAGCAAATATTAGAGAAAGTGAATATTTTTAAAATACAGCTTACTTTCCCATGTGAGATCACTTCAATTTATCCTATAGTTTATTGTTTTTCTTGCAAATATTTTCGATTTTGATGGTCACTACTTTCGACAGAAATGGGTAACTTTATAATATGTATCAGGTTATCCCTTAAGTAATGTCCGATTTTAGGTTCAGAAAAAGAAAAAGGATTTCAAACCCTTTTAATGTTATTTAATCAACAATGTAAGTTCCATTATTATTAATTACTTCCTGCCAACGATTCACAATATTCTAAATGCCACTTCTATAAAATTCTTGTAGTTTGGAGGAATATAATGTAGAGAGGGTAGTTTTGACAACTTCATGTGTTCCAAGCTCTTTTCCATCAAGATAGTTCTGCAAACTTTGGAATAGATGACAATCAGATGGGGCAAGGTCTGGAGAATAAGGAGGACGTGGAAGTTTTCCCAGTCTAGCTCTTCAGTCTTTGTTGATGTGATCCTTGCTGTGTGGGGCCATGTATTATCGTGGTATAACACAACACCTTCATGACTGATCAAAACAGGCCTCTTTTCTTTCAGTGCAACATTCAAGCTCAATAACTGTTGACAACAAAAGTCTGATGTAATCGTCACATTGAGTGGCAGCAACTCAAACTGGATCACATCAACAATATTCCACCAAACACTTTCCTAGGATGGAGGTCCATTTTGGGCTGTGCTTTAGCCAATTTACTTGTACTGATACATTGTCTGCGGCGACTAACGTTTTAGTAAAGTATCCATTTTCTATCTCCAGTCACTAACCTGTCCAATAAAGGTGAGTTACGTTCACGAGAGTGCAGAGAAGTGCAAATGTCAACTCTTTCTTTAAGGTTGGCTTCTGCCAAATCATGGGGTACCACTTTCCAAGTTTTCACATCTTTCCAAACTGTTGTAGATGATAGTGAAGTGTTAAATGAGTTGAATTAAGATTCTGTGTTAGTTCTTCAACTGTTACAGCACAATCTTCATCAAGTGATGCCAGCAGGTCATCATTAAACTCAACAGGACGACCTGAACGTGGTGTATCACATAAGATGAACTTACGATCTAAATTTATGAAGCCACCCTCGACATTTTCTTTCATTGAGAGACTCCGCACCATAAATACCTTGAATGTTTCATGTAGTTTCTGCTGCACTATTATCTTTTTAAAACTCATAAAGTATTATGTACCTAATGTGCTCCTCAGACACATCCATCTTCATAAGGGTTTATTTGATTAATGATCTAAAAAAATGGAGTTGGGTTAGTTTATTTTATTTGTCTGAACATTTTTATACATGTCCCACTACATATTTTAGTCATTAAAACCTTCTACAAAGATAGAAATGATGATGCACTTTCTGTATTAAATTTCGGACTTCACTTATGGGATGACCTGATATATATCTTTTACAGATTAGAAGTATTGTATTTAATGTTTAAGTGCTTATATGGCCCCATCAGGATTATACTGGCAGGATAATTATTAAGGATAAACTTTGACAGATCTGTTATGTGTTTATTATTTTTATTATCATTGCCTCTTTCTTATCTCAGACGATTTGACTTTTAGTCACGTGTGTAAGCATATCGTATAATATACGTAACAAAAAACAATAATTACACATTCTCTAAAATTACAACAACTTGCGATAAAATTAATTTCGCGATTTTTATGGAACGATTTAATTACCGCCAGAAAAATGATCAATTTCATTTAGGCAACAAACAGTTGTAAATCCAATCACTTTTATATGTTTTTCTTATTGAGAAGTGACGCTGTGGTACATACCTACAATAAGGTTGCATCTATGTAAACAAACGTCAATATACGTGTTTATATTGTTATTTACTTATAAGTGTCCCCCGCTGGTAAAGCGGTAAGTCTATCGATTTAAAACGTTAAAACCAGAGGTTCGATTCCCCTCGGTGGACGCAGCAGATAGTCTGAGGTGGCTTTGCTAAATAAAAAAAACACACACTTATACGTTTTCACATTTTTTGATCAGTCAGGACCCAACTTTACACAGTGATAAATAATGACACGAGGAAGGTCTTGAGGGGGCTTTTACCCCATTTAATTTAGGAAAACTACATAATCAGTACAACTTGACACAGTGACACAGGGTGACAAGATTAGGGTCAGGAAGGGGGTTAGACCCCAACTAATTTGGAAAAAATGATCAACTCAGCACAACTTCACACAGCGATATAGGGTGACACGAGAAAGTCATGGGGGAATCCCCAACTCATTTCATATCACACTAGAACTAATTTTCATTATTTAACAAGTCATTATAAATTTACTCTTTTGCAAATGAATACGTTTTTCGTTATCAATTAAGTTTTAAAACCAAACTGAAACCCCCAAAAGGCTTTACGTTGTGTTTTCTGTTCACCATGGGAATCGAAACCCGGCTTTTAGCGTTGTGAAAAGTCCGTATGAACGTACCAAAACTTTGAATGTCTTCTACAAGATGTTTTTCAAATTGTCCAAACGTTTTTGCGTTATCATTTTCATTAGAAATATTCCTCAGTGTTTCCGCCATGATATGATAACGAAATATTTCATTTTCTTTGTACACGTCGTTCGTATTTGTGTTCCAAAACAGCGTTCTGTAAAGAAAACAAAGAAAAATGAAGACAAAACGAAGACGTAGCAGAATCATAAGTTAATGTTACTGAAATGTTCGATAAGACAAGATTGTGCGCTGCACGCGTAAAGTCCTCCGTTGGGACAGCTACATGTTTACAGATTTAAAACTCAAAAATCTCGAGTTTTATCACCCCTTGAGGTGAACACAGCAGATAGATCAATGTGGCTATGAAAAACAAACAAAACCATTTGTGAAATTAATTACGTAAGGCAGCGGGAATTATTCAAACAAAGCTGTAACGAACGAAAAGGAATAACAAATGTTTCTTGTTAAGCGCAAAGTTACACAGAGGGCTACCTGTTATCTGCCCACGAAGGGTATTAAAGCTCGAATTGTAACATTATGTGCACTCATACTGAGCCACAAAATAGATGTAAAATAACACAAGGATAATTGTCTAATGTTAAATCAAGACAAATGAACTAAACAGTGCCATAACCAACAGTTTTTGTATAGCACAGAGATCCATAAGGAGCTGTCTGTGTTCTATAAAATATGAGGTCTTATAAGTCCATAAAGCTATGTTCCATGGGGAAACCACTGTCATCAAAATATTGTTCTCAATTAGCAGAACTAATAAATCAAAGACAATAAATTGTCGGAACAAATTACAGTCCACATATTCATGGACTAAGCAGACAGGCCAGAGATCATGACCATCAGGGTTCAGATATAATCTTCCTTTATTTTAACTAGAGAGAAGGCAGCCAACTACTTAGCATCACTCATCGCTAGATGGGTTTGATTTGTTTTGAATTTCGCGCAAGGCTACACGAGAGCTATCTGCGCTAGCCGTCCCTAATTTTGTAGTGTAAGACTAGAGGGGAGGCAGCTAGTCATCACCTCCTTCCGCCAACTCTTGGACTACTCTTTTATCAATGAATAGTAGGATTTACCGCCATATAATAACGCCTCTGCGGCTGAAGGGGTGAGTATGCTTGGTGTGACGGGGATTCGAAACCGCGACCCTCAAATTACGAGTCTAGCGCCTTATCCACCTGGTCATGCCGGATCCCGCTAGATGGGCTTTGTCCAGTGTTGGATGGAGATGCATTATCGGTGATCGGTACAGTAACATCTCTACGGCTTAAAGAGCAAGTATACTCAATAAATGGATTCGAACCCGTGACTCCTAGATTGTGTGTTAACCTTTCTAAACTCTAGGTCATTTAACTGAATACCAATATTTGTGATAATATTTAAGTGAACGCATAATCGTCACAGGTTTGTTTGTCACTTTCTGTTTTTTTCTTTTACTGACAAGAAGTCTTGGTATGGGTAAATGGTTATCGTATGATGGCTTAGCTTTGGAGCTAAACACATTCCATAATTTCGGCAAGTTATAAAAGTCACAGTCAGTTCCATCATTTATCTCAAAGAGCCGTTCACATCCCTTGTGATAGCAAGTATCTTTTTCACTGGCACAGCGACATGTCTGTGGCGGACTCATAACGTTAGGATTCGGGTTTCGATACCTGTAGTGGACAGAGCACAGATAGCCCATTGTGTGTAGCTTTGTGCTTAATTACAAACAACAACAGCGAGTGTTACCAGCTAGCTAGCTAGCTACCTTTTCATCCGGTTAGTAACCCAAACTTTGGGACTGTTATGCCTGAACTCTAGAGGTCTCAAATCTTTCTTATTCAAGAACGTACGCTATAAAATGCCATTTTATTTCACATTTATTATAGGCCCGGCATGGCCAGGTGGTTAAGACACTCGACATGTAATCCAAGGATCACGGGTTCGAATCCCTGTCACACCAAACATACTCGCCCTTTCAGTTGGGGGGCATTATAATGTTACAATTAATGCCACTACTCGTTGGTAAAAGAGTACCTGAAGAGTTGGCGGTGGGTAGTGATGACTAGCTGCCTTCCCTCTAGTCTTACACTGTAAAATTAGGGACGGCTAGGGCAGATAGCCTTCGTACAGCTTTGCGCGAAATTCAGAAACAAACCAATCAAATATTTATTATCCATCTGTTCAGGTGTACTTACCTTAGGGTTGACTCAGTTCGAATAATTTCTTTATTTGAAGTAAGTGACTCCGCAAAATGTTTCCCAACTGGGAACCCGTCTTCACAAAGTTTAATGGAAGGGTTAAAAAGTTCCGACCAGGATAGTGTTCCATATTTCTTCCAGGCTTCCCGGAACCCTCTCAACTGTCCAGGAACTGCTATTGACAATCCTCCTGCATAAAATATAAAAACTAACTTTATTCAAATCTCCAGAAAGTACTGTTGTCAGTCCACATACATTAAACAAACAGAATTAAAACAAATATGTTCAGGCTGTGATAAAATAAAGCTGAGTAGTTCCCTTTGTTCGATTGTGACTTATTCATTTTAAAAATTAGAAAACCCGTATGGAACATATTTGAATATTTATAGATAAATAAATAGTGATGTTGGCAAAACAATAACGCCCAAAACAAAACCAACAAAAAATAATTAATTACTGCTATGAATGTTCGGTATGAAAGCAACAAATTAATAAAACTGTTACCATAACAACTTAGCAATCCTGTGTAATATTTGTAGTTATCTGAGGCTTAACAGAGCAATACCTGTTTAGTTATCTGGAAAGAATGAAACCAACTTTCTTGTTTTAGGCTTGTGGTCTTGAAATAATCTTCCAGTTATTTTTAGCCGCGGCACAATGGCTCATAGAATGGTTCTATGTTGGTTTTTTTTTTTTTTTTTAAGTACAAACTTTTAGCTAATAGCTACATCATCTATTGACCGACTTGAGGTTTTAAACTCAAGAGGTCAAACCCTTTTGACTGATGTATTCGACCACACTCAAGTCTCACGGATTAATTTACTCTAATTCTGTTTTAAAAAATTCAGTTTGAGAGTAGAATGGTATAGATACTGATGAGTAATAAAAATTTGAATGAGATATACGCGCACCCTACGTTTGGTAAAGATGGCGCCTAAAAATATAGCTCATAAAAAGGACGAAGAGATCTCTGAGATTAATTTAATCCTGTCTAAAGTAATTTCATCTCCCACGGCGTTTAGCTCATATTTAAGTATCTTACACTTTCAGTACACTAGTTCTTCAGAACTGGCTCGGCATGGCCAGGTGGGTTAAGGCGTTCGACTCGTAATCTGATGGTCGAGGGTTCGAATCCCTGTTACATCAAACATGCTAGCCCTTTCAGCCGTGGGGGCGTTATTATGTGAGGTCAATCCCACTATTCGTTGGTAAAAGAGTAGCCCAAGAGTTGGCGGTGGGTGGTGATGCCTAGCTGCCTTCCCTCTGGTCTTACACTACTAAATTAGGGACGGCTAGCGCAGATAGCCCTCGAGTAGCTTTGCGCGAAATTCAAAAAACAAACAAACAATCTTCAGAACTTTCATCACGATCAGACAGAACAAAACAAGAATAAATGGGTTCTCACAAAAGCGATCTCCAATAGAGGTACAACAACAAAAACAAAACAAATGTATAATAAAATTATCATCTTATAAATCCTGATGTGTTTTTCATTTTCGTTACACTTTGGTTCCTTTTTTTTGTAATTCCAACTAACAAAGAGTATTCCGTTTATCCAAAGCTCTTTCCATTGCTGGACATACTGACAGCCATCAGATATATACTTGAGGAAAATACTGTTCCTGGATTATATTGAAATTCTATATAAGTGTCAAAAGATGTTAGAAAACAATGATAAATCTCCCTCAGAACCATGTAATTTCAGATCATTTACAAATTATACGTTCCAACATCTACCGTTTTAGGAAGTTTAGCTTTAACTAGTGTTACATTTATAAACCATTCCACTACCGTATCCGCATTACGTTAATGTGACCAAAGTGACAAAAGCTTAAATAGCAGAACTATGTTCTTTGGAGAGATGGGGTCTTGTAATGAGGCGACAGAAGCCTCTGCCTCTGTAGGTGCATGACCAAATATCACAACTTACCATAAAGGCACATTAAATACAGGAAATAAACACTTTTTTACGGGAATTTAAAAGATATCCAGCAGGCTTGTCATTTATTCTTGTACGGTCCCCGAGATATATCGTATGTTTAAAAAAACTTTACACTCGCTTTTCTGTTGTGTTCACATATACCCTTTCAAGACATAAATATTTTAGTAGCAACATCTGGGCAACAGCGAGATTTTTACGTATCTTATATACATACCCAGTTTATAACGTAAGTTTGGTTTGAATTTCGCGCAAAGCCATACAAAGGCTATCTGCGTTATCCATCCGTAGTTCAGCAGTGTGAGACGAGAGGAAGACAGATAGTTATCCCCACCTATTGCCCACTCTTGGGGCACTCTTTTACCAACGAATAGTGCGATTAACCGTCACATTATAACGTCCCCATGGCTGAATGGGGGAGCATGTTTGGTGTGATGGGGATTCGAACCCGCGACCTAACCATACTAGGCCCCCCAGTTTACTGTTATTATGTTTTAACTGTTATATTAGTTGCTATTTTAACTCGTGTATCACCATCATTCATTTCTTATATTTATACGTGGCTATGATAGTGTTTGGTTTATTTAAATGTATAAATGAAAAAGACGTAAATAAAACAGTCGCAGGTGTGGGGGGTAAAAGTAAGACGATAACACTTGACAAATTCTGCATTAAATATGGTCCATCGATGAGACAGCGGTAAGTCTACGGGTTTACAACACTAAAATCTAATGTTTGATTCCCCGCGGTGGATATAGCAGATAGACCAACGTGGCTTTACTTTAGATTTGTTTGTTTGTTTTTTTTGAATTTCGTGCAAAGCTACACGAATACTATTTGCGCCAGCTGTCCCTAATTTAGCAGTGTAAGACTAGAGGAAAGGCAGCTAGTCATCACCACCCACTGTCAACTCTTGGGCTACTCTTTTATCAACGAATAGTAGGATTGACCGTCATATTATAACCACACCCCACGGCTGAAAGGGCAAACATGTTTGGTGTGAAGCATTAGATACTTTTAATTTTTACCTTGGAGAATTAAATAAGCCAATCGAAATTTGTATTTGATACCAGTAGAAACGAGGCCCAAAATGATGACAAATGATACCTCGGAGCCTTAATATGTGGGAAATTCTGAAGTAACTAGCAAATAAGAAGAACCAGTGTGTCTAAGGCACAAAACCTTTTTATCTGGAAAAGGATTAACGTAATAACTAGTCAGAGTCTTAATTAAAGGTTTTCTGGCCTGTAACAATGTATGAATAACAAGTGTAGGCATTGAGAAAAGTGGATATCATTAGAGATTGAAGGGGTTTGAAATGAGATGCTACTACTAGGTACGTTAAACTACCTAAAGGGTTCACGATGTCAATAAGTTACTTGTTTAAAATATAATTACGTAGATAAATTCATTTTGGGAAAAGCAACAACAACAAAAAAGAACGTGACAGTTCTCTAGCACTTCGAAGTGTTGAACCACCTCACTGCACAAATCAAAACTGGAAAGACGAGATGATTTAGAAATTTGTTAAGTGGGAATATAAACTACTAAAAAGTTGTTGAGATGGCTCGTAGGTATATTTATATCGATGTAGTAGTTTACTCAATTATGAACATTACAGGCAACATAAGGCCTAGGTTTGCACACAGGGCTACCGAAGTTTCATTACGCCCTCTAACTTTATAAATTACAAGGAAGCAAATATAAATATCATTTTGTTTCTTGATTAATTTTAAAATGCAATATGCTTCAAACATCAGTGGGAGGAAAAGTATTACTTATTTTAATAATTTTAGTTTACTCAATTATGAACATTACAGGCAACATAAGGCCTAGGTTTGCACACAGGGCTACCGAAGTTTCATTACGCCCTCTAACTTTATAAATTACAAGGAAGCAAATATAAATATCATTTTGTTTCTTGATTAATTTTAAAATGCAATATGCTTCAAACATCAGTGGGAGGAAAAGTATTACTTATTTTAATAATTTTAGTACTGTTAAGCTCATATTATTCGAAGATTTTGGAAAGACCTATATATGTTATGGTGTTTTGGAGGTTAGGCCAATGCAGGTGACAAATACATGAACTGGCACTTTTTATTAATCAAGAATAAATGGTCTTATACAATGCATATTGCTTCTTGTACTATATATCAATATATTAATCTGTTTATTTTTCACTAATAAGGTCCATTGGAATTTATGTGCAATTTTGTAAAGCCCTCTTTTCAAACATTCTGATGCAAAGATAAACTGGATATCATAGATGATAGGATCGTATAACTTACCAATTTGAGACAAACTTTTCTGGCCCTTAAACATGTATTTTGAAGCCTTAAGTGGAGCTACTTCACGTGCATCTAGTACTTTTGCTGTTTTCTCATCTCTGAAAATGTTGTTAAAAATGAGTATCGTATGAGTCTTCTAACTTCTTCTTCACCTTAATTAAAGTTAATTGCTCGTCTTGCGAAGGAAGTCGGATAGTTTAGTTTTTACAATTAAAGTAATGAGTTTATTATTATTATGTATTATATTACCAGTTAAACTAGTTTTATCTTCGATTTAGGTCCAAAACTCATTATTTCCTAGAATACTGTGTTAGGAAAAACTTCTTATTTTCAAATAATGACAGAATTTTTCTTTACAATATGAATTACTCTCTTAAGCTTTACCTGTTTTTTTAAGCATTACAGCCATTAGGCCTAGATTTTAAAGTAGGGTTATGCTAAGAGTTTAAGCTATTTTTTGTTGAAAATAAATGTTGACCATTTTCATAGATAATTATTGGATGGAATACAAAATTAATTGAAAAACCAAACAACTTTGAATCACAATTTAACTTACATTTGTTTTGAGTATTTTGACTTTTCAACCTTAAATTGGTACTTGTACATTGAAACTATAAAATTATTAAACTTTTGTAAATTAAAAACTAAGCAAAAGATACTGAATAATTTAAAATTTTAATATAATAATTATAAAAGTTATCTTTCTAAAACCATTTATGTTTAAAAAGGTGACGTCACCAAAATCAACATTTCAGACCAATGGTTATTCTGTAGACTGACTAAACGTTGTGAGCTGAAGGTGCAGTTTTCTGTAAAGTTACCGTCGATCATGAAATCTATAGTACTAAATGATTTATTATTTAGTACTTTAGGTTACACAAAAAAAAAAAAGAGTACTGTATTGACCCAATTATAAGTCGATCTCGAATATAAGTCGACCCTATTTTCAGAAACCATGGGAAAGAAAAAATTGAATATCGTAACAATACTGCAACTAAATAGCCTACAGGTGATGAGTTTCAAGAATTAATGATGACCTTGAAGGAATACCTAGAGCATGTATAGATGAATTATATCTGAATATTTAGAAATGCGACATTCTATAGAAGGGGAGAAGAAGCCTATGGTCGACTGCGATTATAAGGCGACTATGAATTTTATAGCTTAATTATTAATTAAGAAAACATCGCCTTTAAGTTGGACCAATACGGTATTTGGATTTTATAAATTGTTTGCATTCTTATTCGAAATGCATTAAGACTACCTGATATAAAGAGTCATGAAAAATCCTCCTCCAAGACCCATACTTTCAGGAATCACTACATTCATGCAAAGAAGAGTTGCAATAGCTGCATCAACTGTTGATCCATTTTTCTGCAACGTATCTCTTTAAGTAAAAAAGAAGTTTTAATTTGTAAATATATTTTATAATTTTATCATAATTTATCACACTACTCATTAGAAACCAAAACATAAACCTAGCTCTAAATTGTGCATTTTAAAGTAATACTTATACATATAAAATGCATTGTCTAAAATGCTACAATGTAATACTTATACATATAAAATGCATTGTCTGAAATGCTACAATGTAATACTTATACATATAAAATGCATTATCTGAAACGCTACAATGTAATACTTATACATATAAAATGCATTATCTGAAATGCTACAATGTAATACTTATACATATAAAATGCATTGTCTGAAATGCTACAATGTAATACTTATACATATAAAATGCATTGTCTGAAATGCTACAATGTAATACTTATACACGAAGGATTTACAAACAAACAGTAACAGGTTTAAGTTTCTTCACGTTTATTGTAGTGACAAAATGCTTCTGGTGAAACTGTTGTTATGGTGGTATTTGTTATTTTTTTTCTAGCGTCAGTACCCATGATAAATGTTTATATTTTTCACTTACTAATACAATAAAATTTCTGTGACTATCACCTATTTTAGGTGATATATGTACAATAAGCAGTTCTAAGTCTTATGAACTCTTACTTTCCAATCTTCGCGCACTGTGCAGCATCAGTGGAGACTGCAGCTCTGTTGTACATTCCTAATGTTGATCTCGAAATGAACTGATTTGTTCTGGAATCCAGGGCCATTCCGTCTACCGACATTTCTGTGGCAGACATTATGAATAACATCACAACTGATGATACTATAAAAATTATGAGGTGGTTTAGTACGGAATCCATCTGTTAGTGTCTGTTGATTCTGAGAAACAGAAACAAAACAAATGATAATTAATATCAGCTTACGTAATTAAAGAAGTTTTTAACAGAGGAATTATTCGTTTCTGATAGAAACCGGTGATGAAAAATTCATTTCGACATTTGAACGACAATGTTCTTCACCTTCGTCAAGAAAAAGTGACATTTTTAAAAACATATTACAGACTGTAGCAGACAAGTATACGGACGTACAACGCTAAAATCCAAAGTTCGATTCCTCACACTGGACACGACAGATAGTTCATTGTGGTTTCGATCTAAAACAAAGAACCAAACAAAGAGACTGATAAAATGCTACCCTCAGAACTGATATTTTTGCAACGTGTGAACTGTTTATTCTGTTGATTAAAAAGACATCTAAACACGTGTTTGAAAATACTAAGCACGTCAGTATAATTAAACGATCAACAAAAGAGGCTAATGTGTTGATATGTGTATGTATGAATGTTAAATTAACGTGTAACTTTGCATTAGACAGGTAAGCAGATTATTTTATACGTAAAAAAATTCTTCATGACCATGTAGGTTATGCATTTTTTTTTATGAAACTAAAAAGTTAAAACTTTATGTTAAACATTTCCTGAATTCGAAAACAACCATTGCGCATGTATAAGGTTGGCCATAGCGAACCAGTTCCCAGCTGCAGGTCCACAATCTCGTATCCGAAGTTTCGAAATTCGAAAAGCTTCGAAAACCAAAGTTTTTTTCGGGGAGTGTGACGTGACCCAGCAGTCTGACAGGCGCGTCAGTTGTGTCTCAGCACTCCTACTGGTCACAAGTGTGTCTGCTGTTTGCTGATGTTTTTTCTTGCTTTTTACTTTGTGACTTTCTGTTTAATTTCACTGTGAAAAAGAGTTGCAGATACTTCTATGGGTCACAGTGAGGAAAGTAAAGGGAAGCATCTGACGTCATCAATAACGCAGAAAGTGGAGTTACTGCAGAAGCTTGATCGTGGTGTGTCTGTGCAGAGTCTTACTGAAGAATATGGTGTCGGAACTACCACTGTATATGATTTAAAAAAACAGAAAGACAAGTTACTGAAGTTTTATAGTGACAGTGATGAACATAAGCTAATGAAAAATAGGTAAACACTGCATAGTCTTTATTTACCCCACTTAGTGCGAGTAGTAATACGTTTCTCTGTATAAATATTAATATATTTAATTACTGTTCATTTGAAGTTGTGTATGTTTAAATTTTACTGAACGTTTTTATTGGAAATAAATTGTTTTAGATAATTTATGGTCTATATCCCACTGTTTATCAGTATATTACTCTATAAATAAACTGTAGTAGTATTTATAGTCTTTATTTAATCCACTTAGTGTGAACAGTATTATGTTTTTGCTGCAGTATTAAAGTTTGGTTCTGAGTTGCTGCCATACTGGGGTGATACATTTGTTCTAAAATCCGAAAAATTCCGAATTCCGAAACACAACTGGTCCCAAGGGTTTCGGAAAATGGATTGTGGACCTGCACAAGTGAAACATTAAATTAGTTTAACATTACAACTGTTCAGTGTTCACTCGTCCAACTGTTCAGTGTCCACTTGTCCATCCCCTGTTATCAGTTCTTGATTGAAAGAAAAATCCGTGTAAAAAGCTGCACGAAATACGAAAGAATAATTATTTGTTTGTTTTGTTTTGAATTTCGTTCAAAACTACACGAGGGCTATCTGTGTTAGGGACGGCTAGTCATCACCACCAACCTACAACTCTTGGGCTGATATAAAATTAAGTACATTAAAATTTTTGAAAAATATTATTAATGAAAGCAGTAATCAACAATTAATACAGCATACCTTACTAATGGAACACAGAAACGTGAGATGTTGGCTTGAACCACTGTTATAAAATTAAATTTCTTTTAGAAACTTAGCATCAATATAACATTCCCGAATCTTCCCCAACCCTCCTTAGCCCGTCTTGTAGCTAAATAGCCAATGAAAATCCGTTATATAACTTCATCAGTGTAAATTTAGAAGAACATGGCATTACTAAGACATATATTACTGTTTAGTTTCTTTGTTGCCAAGCACAAAACTTCACGAAGGTTTATTTGAGCTCTGCCCGCCATGGATATCTAAACTCGATTTCTAGCGTTATAAGATCGCAGATTTAGCATTGTATCACTAAGGAGCATCACTGCTACTTTGACTGTGTTGATTCACGTAGTAGAAACTTGCTAATACTACCGTCAAAATTTAATATTTAAAAAGGTACAAAATAATTAATCAAATGTATGTTTAAATGTAATATAAATAAAATAATATACTAAGTATATTATGAAGTTTTTAACTCAAACAGTCTTACTTTACCTCTGCCACTTACGAAATATAAAGAAGGCATTAGAAAGTAATAAAATAACATCCATTGTTCTGTAAAAGCAGAAAAGCAAACATGAAAATACCAGCTGTTACTATGTGCACTAAAGCCTTCTATATTACTCTAAACCAGGAGTGGCCAACTTATTTTTCATAGTGGCCTCAACTGTGGCTAGTGAAAACAACACACTATTAAAAAATGTTAGTTTAATTAAAATAATTGTATTTCAACTAACCTTTATTGTGAAAATTGATGGTGGTTTTCATCAACAAGCTTCATGAAATTTGGCTTAATATCCATGCTCAATGAGCATCTTAGCTGCCTCTAAATTTATGTCAGCAAGCCGAGATATGTATTTAGACTTGAGAAAGTCCAGCGTAGAAAATGTTGACTCACACACTCATGTGGATCCAAACATGGAAAATAATTTTGAAATTGCTATCTTTAAATTTGGAAGACTGTCATTTATCAGAACAGTGAGACACATCTCTCTGATTGAACATTTTTGTTTACATTTTATATGTTCTACACTTTGCAGGGTGAGCATCTTGTCTTCAAATCTACACTTATCTTATCCAAAGACAAAAAAGATGTAATTTCCTTACTGAAATTTTCTAAGTCAAATTGAAATGGATCATGTAAAATTTCAAATATAAATTTCAATTTTTTAAATTCGGAGAAACGTGATTCAAATTTTTAAGATAGATTTTTGATCCAGTTTACATAGAGATCATCTTTAACATCAGAGAAATCATAGTCCTTATTATTTTGTAGAAAACTATTCAACTTTATAAAATTTGTCAAATCATTCTTTTGTAATTGTTCCGCAAGGAGGTTTAGGTTTAATTAAAATTCATGAATAGACTGTGATTGTTCGCTTATTTTTTTACTTCTTCCCTGAAGTTCAAATTATTCAAGTGAGCCACCATGTCGCACAGATAGTGTAAACCACACTGCCATGACAAAGTTTCAATTCCTGGGAAATTCTCAATCTTACCTTTTTCAATAAGATACTCTTTTATTTGATGAAATAAGGAAATAAATCGTTCCAAGACTTTTCGTCTACTTAACCATCTTATATTTTCAAAATCAGTAACATAATCAAAAGTACAGTCACTGCTTTTCTTCAAAGACTCAACAAACTGTCGATGGATGAGAGGGCTTCCACTTTTAATATAATTCACAATTGTTACAAAAATGTCCATCAAATGTTTAAATTCATCACTTCTAGACATCTGAGTACATAAATTTTCCTGATGCAAAATACAATGGAAAGATGGCAGCGTGGACTTCACATTATTTTCAACTAAATGCTGCTTTAAAAGAGAAACAAATCCTCCGTGATGACGAGAAAACCCACTTGTAGAGAAAATTATATATGTATAAAACGGCTGGTATTGGTATAGATAGCACTATGTAGAGGAGCGAACAACCGCCTTAAAACATACAGTGAGCTATCAGTCAGTTACCTCTCTCTTTCTTTGTGAACCTGACGATGACAGAAGAAGGTTGAAACGTTGTTCGCTCTTCTACATAGCATTTTCTCTACCCATACCAGTTGTTTTTACATATACAAGAGATCTTACTATATTTTATTAATTTGCTGACCCAAGTTTTCTGATAAGTCTTGGATAAGCGAAACTACAATCCATAGCAGAGGGTAAGACAAATCGGAAATATATTAAGCCTTTGACACACAAATTATATGAGGAAAATATATCTATAATATCGTGGTAACAAACTTTGATTTTCGTTTTGTCTTGAATATGTTGCTAGAAACTCCTTGTTTTGGGTTTATCTTTTCGAATCTTTGTTCAAAAACATTTGTTTTTTGTATGATAGTCCCGATGTAGGTCAGCCACCGGAACCTGAGTACCAGTTTAAAGATTCATTAGATAATCTTAAAAACTGCAGCTAAATACAGGAAGAGTGTGGTAAATAACTATGGGAATTATATTTAATTATTTTTGTTGTTGTTTCACAGGAGATCTTTCAAACATGTTTTAGCCACCATTATTAATTGTTATTAGCAAGTAATTAAAGGGGCGTATAGCGCTGTTAAAGACATTAGTTCTGTATTTACAAGCTATTATAAACAATGCGGTTGAAAACTGCCGTAACGGAAGTGGTACAACTTGAGCATAATAAAAATAATATTATACTATTAAATGATTTTATATTCTACCGATAATGAAGGAACAATCATGGTGACCTAAATACAAATTTCACACTCTTAATGCAAAATTAAAAACTCTATTTTTATAATAAATAAATACCTTTAATTATATATTTTGTCCATCGTTAGGTCTTTTCCCATTCAGTCCCTCAGTTATTGCACCGTCAACGTTACGAAAGTTTATATTTTTAACACTACTGCTCGTGTGGAAAATATCTACTGGTTTAGTGTACCTGCTAACAACAATGCAGCCAGCTTTTACTGGTTTAGTACAGATGCTGATACCAATACAGTCAACTTTTACTTGTTTACTACAGCTGTTGTTACCAGTACAGCTAACATTTACTTGTTTATTACTGCTGCTGGTATCAGTACAGCCGACTTTTACTGATTTACCACAGCTGTTGATAGCAGTACAGCCAACTTATATTGGTTTACTACAGTTGTTGATACCAGTACAGCCGACTTGTACTGGTCTACTACAGCTGCTGGTAGCAGTACAACCAATTTTTACTGATTTACTACAACTACTGATACCAGTACAGCCGACTTACATTGGTTTACTACAGCTGTTGATAGCAGTAGAGCTGACTTATACTAGTTTAGTACAGCCCTGTCAGTTTAGACATATTCTCGTGACATGAATAAATGTAAATTTATTGATTTATGTACTAAAATGAGTCATTAAGGTAGTGTAAACATATTAGGTGATTCGGTGACCTATTTAAAACCAATCTAATGAGGAAAGGGCCCATATACAGAGTTTTAAAGACTTTACATACATAACAAACTAGCAGTGATATTAAAGTGTGTTAAATTATACGTTAAAGAACTATATTTTTAAGTAAATTTCTGAGAAAGGAAAACAATAATTTTAATGGTACAAAACTAACAAAATAAAACATCTCAGGTTAATACCTCAACTGTTCTTCCTTGTTCTATACAGTTAGGCTTAAGAAGAATATTCCTTTGAATTTGCTTTAAATACAGCGTGATCCACGTAGGAGGTAATTAAAATGCACAGTTCGCAATAAAACTAGCAATTAAAAACTAAAATGGCTCATTTGAGTTCTGTATGCTTCTATGGCCTGGACATAACAAGTAATTCATGTTGATATTTTATCAAACAAAATTTACCTTCTGATAGATTGAGGCCATTAGCTAATTCTGCCAAATCCACCTTCTCCCTACCAGTCCGACATTGTGACCGTCGTCGCTGATATTAAACCAGTTCGCTAAAATGACAAATGAAAGTACGACGGAAACAGCAAAGAAACATATAATACTTGGACGTTTCTGAAGTTATAACACGGGCCCGGCATGGCCAAGTGTGTTAAAGCGTTCGACTCGTAATCCGAGGGTTGCAGATTCGAATCCCGGTCGCACCAAACATGCTCGCCCTTTCAGCCGTGGGGGCGTTATAATGTGACTCATTGGTAAAAGAGTAGCCCAAGAGTTTGCGGTGAGTGTGATGACTAGCTGCCTTCCCTCTAGTCTTACACTGCTAAATTAGGGACGGCTAGCGCAGATAGCCCTCGAGTAGCTTTGCTCGAAAGTCAAAACAAACAAACAAGTTATAACACTCCATCTACAGCAAGCTATATTAAACAATGTGAGATATTAGATCCAAATAGTCTAAACTGATTAAGTTCTTAAATTTTAAAAAAGTGGTTATTTTTATAATTTCTAAAAACTATTCGATGGCTTTTTTGCACATTCATCCATAGTTTTGAAGAGATGGATTATAGGGCTTGGTTTAACATCACAGTAATTTAAATTGAACGAAGAAAGCGCAACAGCAATTGGGAGGTTCTTCCCAAATAAAGGGGGTTCAAGAACAATCGTTCCTTTTCGCCTCGTGGATGCACATGTCATTTCTAACTACAGTGAGAGAGTGAGAGTTTTCATTTTGTTAAACCATGAGTTGTCTGGGATGAACAGTGGTTGATACAATATTGGAAAGAAAATCAATGAATGCCATACTTCATGACGTGAAGAAGGCTTAACGTTTGTCTGTTGACGTGGTGACGAGATGATATATTTGCTCTTCTTCTGTCATGGTACGACATGAAGTGAGCATGTGCCAAAAGCACGAAGGATCTGACATGGCAAGAAATGGTGAGGTTGCTCGACTTTCAATGTGAAGGTCACGGGTTCGAATCCTAACCCCACCAAACATGTTTGCATTTTGTATTAATGACGTGGGGTTTGCGTTGATGTAATTATTTATATGTGCTTGATTATGTATGTAAAATGTTTGGACAATGCAAGTTGTTAAAAGACGTTTCGTAATATTTGGCAAGTAGTTTGACCTCAACTATGTCAGTTCTGGCTGTTACGTGACACGGTGAAACATCACGTTACAATTAGTTCTTTGACGTTGTGGATTTAAATTTTCATCAAACTTATTTAGAATTGTTATTTGAGTTATCTGAACTGTTACAGAAGTCTAACCACTAAATTTACGTGAGTGGTTTTAGAATATTACGCTTTATTTATGTAATTATTCTCTTAATTTGAATTTTAATGTTTATGTCGCGTGGGGCGTCTATTCCAGGGTTACGTGCCCAAGGTTTTAATTTGTTTTTTCTTGAGCCCGTGGGTGTAGTATTTACCGTAGCTTCCTCACTTGTTTCTCTCCAACATATTCATTAAATTCATCTTTATTTTCAATATTGTTGATGTGAGGCGAGTGGGAAAAATTGCGTTGAACACTTGCCAGCTTCGTGCAGTTGTATACAGTGTGCTGAAATACTTGAAAATTCCTAGTGTACATGTAGCTGTATATTAGTGTGAGCTCCTTGTCCACATAGTGAATCCAATAACAGCCACCTGTTTCAGGTAACTAACAACGTCAAGCTAGAACAAGAACCCGTATAAAACACAAGTAGAATGTTGCACTGAAAAAACTAATTCCAGGTGAAAATATCAATAGTTCTGTTGCTAACGTGTCCAAAATTTAATATTAGTTGTATTTGTGTATTTAGCAAACGCTACAAAAATGCTCTTGGTAAAAGCCTAGTAAAATTGTGCTTATCTCCTCCAAAGTTTAAATTATTTGAGAGCCTTTATCCCTTTGATTGCTCCCACAAAACCCAAAAATTCCACCTTTTTTATAGCACTTAGAAGGTTTCGTAAAAGTCAGGTTTGAAATTACCGCTTTGTCTTAAGCCTACAACAACATCGCTTGAGAAGAATATACGAAGAATAAAAAAAACAACAAAAAACAATTTTATTTGTAATTAGAAAAAAGGCTACACAATGCGCGATTTGTGTCCTGCCTACCTCGAGTATTGAAACCTGGTTTATACCGTTGTAAGATCACAGATATATCGCTGTGTCACCGGGGGACGGTACGAGGGCGGACACATATTTTTTGCTATGTCGTTAGTTTGTTTCGCAAAAAGATGCACACGCACGTGGAAAAGTAATAATACGCAGAGACACAGTTTCAGGATCTATTTGGTATATGCACAAAATCTCAGGTTTATAAGTTTTTCCTCTCGGAGATAAGGCAGACACACACAGAGACTCAAGGACACGACCTTCTGTTAATACAATTTAAACTTCCAATGCTGTCTAATAAAATTATTATTAGTTTCGTTTTGTTAATCTGATGCAGAGTTAGTTTCTCAACTTTTTAACTGTAATAATAAAACTTAACTTTAGTATCACAATTATTGTGCCTCTTTCTTCAAATTCACAAGTAGTTTGTTTGTAGTTAAGCAAATAACTGTTATAAAGATAATCATTTGTCATTTGTTTGTATTTATTTTAGAACAAAACCACATCGAGCTACCTATTGTGTCCCTCTAAGGGGAATCACACGCAGGATCAAATTCGTAAACTCAAAGCTCTATCACTGGGATGCTTAGTTAGTTTGTTTAGAATCAAAACCACATCGAGCTACCTATTGTGTCCCTCTAAGGGGAATCACACGCAGGATCAAATTCGTAAACTCAAAGCTCTACCACTGGGATGCTTAGTTAGTTTGTTTAGAATCAAAACCACATCGAGCTACCTATTGTGTCCCTCTAAGGGGAATCACACGCAGGATCAAATTCGTAAACTCAAAGCTCTACCACTGGGATGCTTAGTTAGTTTGTTTAGAATCAAAACCACATCGAGCTACCTATTGTGTCCCTCTAAGGGGAATCACACGCAGGATCAAATTCGTAAACTCAAAGCTCTACCACTGGGATGCTTAGTTAGTTTGTTTAGAACAAAACCACATCGAGCTACCTATTGTGTCCCTCTAAGGGGAATCACACGCAGGATCAAATTCGTAAACTCAAAGCTCTACCACTGGGATGCTTAGTTAGTTTGTTTAGAATCAAAACCACATCGAGCTACCTATTGTGTCCCTCTAAGGGGAATCACACGCAGGATCAAATTCGTAAACTCAAAGCTCTACCACTGGGATGCTTAGTTAGTTTGTTTAGAATCAAAACCACACCGAGTTACCTATTGTGTCCCTCTAAGGGGAATCACACGCAGGATCAAATTCGTAAACTCAAAGCTCTACCACTGGGATGCTTAGTTAGTTTGTTTAGAATTAAGCACAAAACTACACCATAGGCTATTGGTTCTCTGCTCACCATGGGTATCGAAACCTAGTTTTTAGCGGTGTGAGTGTGCAGGCATACCACTGTGCCACTGGGGGCCTGGAGTGCTTAGTAGGTAGTTAGATGTTTTCTTTTACATGAGCACAAAAATCTAGAGTTTCATGTGAACAGAACACATCGTAACAAGAACAGTTTCGCCTTAAATGTCCCAATCGAAATCTAATTTCGACATAAATTGTTACTCAGCTCAACATGCAGGAAAAAAAATTTTCACGTGCAAGCTGTTACCAGTAAGAACTGGCGCCTACGTGTAATGTGTTACAAATAAAACTCGCGTTTACTTTCAATATTACCACGTTATTTGGGATAAGAAAGAAATGGTAATATTCATGATGTTACCACAGATTAATGTTGAAAATAAATTCGATTAATAAATCAGGGTATAACAAACTATTACCTGTTACCTTTATAATAAATTATTTAAGAACAAGTAAGTAAATAAATTATATGCATAGCGTCATGGATTTACTGTTATATATTTATTTTAATATCCATGTTTGTTTTAGCTAAATATATATATTTAAAAATGCATGTAACTTATAGTGCTAAATGTGTATGGCGAAATTTTCGCCTTCTTTCTAAATTCTTAGATTTTCGAGCGTAAGAATAAACAGTTTACTGTGTGTATAAGTAAACTATTATTACCAACTTAACTTTCGAAAACCTCACCTTAAAACTTATAAAAGGTAACCAACGCAACGCGGAGAGACAATTTTATTGTTGTTGGTTTGCTACAGTTAGAATACTTTAAGTCCTGGAAGCTATAAATGTGATTAACGCCTATTAATAGGAAAACTATTGATATTTGGCCAGGAAAGTTTATAGATTTCGAGCATTACAAACAGTTTAACTTCAGAGAATTAACTTCGGAAGTTAGTAATTTTACGAAGACATTAGATATATTCATTGAAGAACGCTAACATTTGAACAGTGTAAAGCCAGCTAAAAGTAGAAATTTAGCTAATAAAGACTCAATATTGTTTGTAACTTTATAAAACTTTTGTATATAAATCATCATTTGCAATAACAATTATTATAAATTGTATTGTTGTTTGTAAATTAAAATATATTTGTGTTAAGAAAGAAATTTATGTGTATTAATCTTATTGGCAAATATCATAGATTTGATGCATTTAAACATTCAATTACCTTATAAATTAAAATTTTAGACTATTTGAAGTTGTTATACGTAACATAATAAATTGGAGACTCGTCTGAGATAGATTATAATATGTAAGAGTAGATTGAGACATGTTTTAGAATTATAAACAGCTTAGTGACAAACTGTTATTTAAATTATTCGCTCGTGAAAAGAATTATTTTTGTTATATCACTAGCGAAGTTTTTTCTGATTATACATATACTTAATGTATTTCAACATATGTTATTTGTTCAAGATAGAAAGAATATGTTTGGAATGTCACTTAGTCTTACCTGTATACGTGAACGAACTTAAAGGAGGGATTTCAGAAGATTCCTAAAGCTTCGGTTCAAACAAAAGCTTGAAAATGTTGCTTCTCTGAACAGTTGTGGCACACTGAGTAGTCTTGACATAAGCAAACACCAACAGATCTGACTGCATTTGCTCCCAATCTAATTGGATGTTTCAGAAAAGGATGCCTGCCAATTACAGCTCTTAAAAAATAAACAAATTAAGCGAATGAACGAGAGCCAGTCTGTTAACGGGTTTTTATAACGTATTCGACGGTCTTATCTTACACATTATCTTTCGAAATTTGTTGCTCATACCATAAAAATTATTTTCACGCACCTCTAGTTGCCGGTTTTCAATTGCACTGCAAATAAGGCTACAGCCAATGTATCAAATTTAAAAATAAGTGTTAGTCACATCCATATACGAACTTCAAGTCTTTTGTTGTTGTTTTGCGTAGAGTCAATACTTTTAAAGCTTTTTGTTTATCGTTCCGGGTGTATTCAAACCATCTGTTCTAAGACTGTTTATTTGTTCATTGCCGAAAGAAGCAATTTTAGAGTGCTAAGACCATTCACACGTTGACGTTTTAAGTTGGGGGTACGTCCCCCCCAGAAAAAAATGCCATAAGATCGAATTATGAGCCATTTTAATTTCAAATACTGCATATGCACACAACTTAATGTGTTTAATTAAAAGAAGTAAGTATAATTTAGGTAGGTGGCAGCACTACCTATTTAGAGTTGGATTCAATTGTTCATCTAATTGGTATTTTAAAGGTATTCCCAAAAGGTCATTATAACTTTACAGTTCCCTTTTATAACAATATCTATATAATGATTGAGTTAGAAGTTCTGGTGAGGTTTGCAAATATTAGAGTAAATAATATTAATTTATTGTTCTTATATTATATCACATGATAACTGAGTAGCTAAAACAATGGTGCCAAACAATAGTATGCAGTGTTAACTTTTATAACAATATCCAAGTAGTGTCTGAGTGACAAGCTTATGTAAGGTTTGTAAATAATATAGTAATTAATCTTAATTTATTGTTCTTATATTATATTACGTGATAACTTTGTAACATGGGCAATGGTGTCAATGAATAGTATAGTGTTACCTCTTATTATAATATCTAAGTGACAAGCTTATGTAAGGCTTGTAAATATTATAGTGATTAATCTTAATTTATTGTATTACGTGATAACTGTGTAACTAGGGCAAAGGTGTCAAACAATAGTATACAGTGTTACCTTTTATTACAATATCTATGTAATAACTGAGTCAAGTTCTGGTAATGTTTATAAATATCACAGTAAATAGTTTAAATTATTGTTCTTTTATATCACATTATAACTGGGTAACTAAGACAATGTTGTCAAGCAATGCTATACAGTGTAACCTTTTATAACAATATCTAGGTTGTGACTGAGTCACTAGTTTAGGTAAGGTTTGTAAATAACCTTAATTTATTGTTCTTTTTATATTACATGATAACTGAGTAACTATAACAATGGTGTCAAACAGTACTCTACCGTGTAACATTTTTATTACAATATCCTTGTAGTGACTGAGTCAAGTTCTGATAATGTATGTAAATATTATGTAAAGTAATTTTTATTTCTTGTTCTTCTTTCTTCTGCTTAGTTTTTATCACTTGGTACTTAAAATTCCAAACAATCGTGTCAACCATGTTGTCTGAGAGAACATAGTTACAAACTGAATATTTGCGTTTATAAGTATTATAATTCTAGTGTAAATTATGTAATTCTTACCCCTTGAAGTGAAGTTTTTTTTATGCAAATTTGGTGTTTCTTCAGGAAAGTTCACATATAGGGTAAAACAGGAATTAATATCAAATAATAGATAAGCGATACGTATTACAGTTAGAACGTTTGTTTGTATTTTGAATTTTGCACAAAGCTACTCGAGGGCTATCTGTGCTAGCCGTCCCTAATTTAGCAGTGTAAGGATAGAGGGAAGGCAGCTAGTCATCACCACCCACCGCCAACTCTTGGGCTACTCTTTTACCAACGAATAGAGATTGACCGTCACATTATAACGTCCCCACTGCTGTGTCCACAAGGAGTATGAAAACCCGGTTTTTAACGTTATAAGTCTGCAAAAAGACCACAGAGCCACTTGGGGGCGTTATGCAAGTCGTTCCTTTTGACACAAATCGAGCAGACTTTATGTGCATGTTTCTTTGCTATATTAAAATTGAATATTTATTAACTTTTTTCTCAATGACAATAACAAGTGCGAAATTTAAGAACAAGTATAATGGTTATAAACAATCTTTAGATGGCGCATAACGACTAAGTAGAGAACAAATGATTAATTATCGTATTATTAAAAAAACATATATATATATATTCCTAGTGAATTTTCAAAGAAGGTCATTGAGATTAATTCGAAACGACCTCACGTCAATATCAGGTTGTCATATTATTTAAGATGTAGAACCTACTGGTTTGTAATAGTACAAACTTCTTTAAACAGTATTAAACATTATAAGAAGTCTAAGCCAAAAGTCGTGGCTCATATATCACTCGTACAATCCATTTATTGTTACGGACAAGCATTTTCTTTATTTATATATGCAAAATCTCCAAAAACTGGGCTACCTTCCGTGGTCGTCGCAAGAAATCGAACACCTGATTTTAACGTTGTAAGTCAGTATACTTACCACCGACACACTGGGGGACAACTATCTCTATGTAATGGTCAAAATAATTGCAGTTGATAATTGTTTTACTCGCTTTTACAACTTATCAAACATATATCAGTTTATTTAAAAACCTATTTTAATTTACAGGTTGAAACGTAGCTCTGACACATCTCCCCTACCTATCAGCAGTGATTAATGTTTGAAGTAATAATAAAATTATAAATTTTATATTCAAAAAATCTCAGTAAAGCTTTAATATTTATGCTTAACATAGTAAATATAACCCTGAAAGTTCACACATGATGTGAGACTTTAAAAATTGGTTCTTCAACTCTTGTTGTTAACCGTTCAAATTTTATGTGCAAGGGTAAAGAAATAAATTAAAATATAAACTCTATTAAGCTTTCGATACCACAAAAAACAACAACAACAACAATTTGTGTAACAAAGAAAAGTTTTAAGTTTTCCTTGTGGGTTAAGTTCAAACAATAACTCCATTTTACAAAAAAATACTTTTTATTATTAACAAATGAAGCAACATCATAATTAGGTTTAGTAACCTGTCATCTCGCTCAGCATGGAAGTTAATTTTCTTTAAATGGTTGATGGTATCATGGTATAATATTATTGATTATTTCTATTTACCATTCTAGAATAAGTTTTTCCAATTACTTTCTTCTTTTAATCTAGATAAATTGCTTCTGCTGTATTTCTATCTTTTGTCCTTCATAAACACTTATAGGTTTTTAATTTTACAACAGTCTGTTGGAAATGTAAACAGATTCAAAAATATCTGATAACTTTCCCCACTGTTGGTCAGCAGTTTATGGGTGATTTTCATTACAAAACACACACACGAAAATCCTTATAACAAAAAGAAAAGTTTCACTCAAGAGTTCTGTGAAAGTATCTCAATTTGATTCTTATAATCAGACCACATTGTCCATTATCTGTTCGTTCCTTTTCTTTGTGCCTTAAAACGAGAAAGTGGTCGACCCACTGCTGATTCTTGAGGGTTAACCACACCTCCAGAATTTGTAATTTTCTCTACAATTTCACCTGTAAATGCCTGAAAAAACAATAACAAACAGTATGTTTCATAGTTCTATAACTAGCACAATATTTTGTGGAAATATATTCAAAACACACTAACAAGCTGCCATAAGATTAAAGAAATAAATTGACTTTTATAATAGTATTTGTTCATTTTGTTATAATCTCTGTGTGTACACACACACACATATATATATATATATATATATACATACACAAGGTCTGATCAAAACGTTCTAAGACATAACAGTTGAAGACTTCCAGCACTGACTTAAATGGTTGTAACAAGTGTGCATCAGCTTGAGAAGATTACTTTGAGGATAACATATAATAGTGATATGTGTAAATTATTCTTTGGAATAAAAGTGAAGTCTTAGAACATTTTGATCATACCTCGTATAAAATTCTTATAATTTTAGATATGTCATATTTGAAAAAACAATTGAAGTGTGATATTTTATGTTGGTTCTGCTATAGTCAGAGAATTAATAATCCATGAATTAATGATTCTAGAGCACAAAACTAACACATTTAAGTAGTTAATGGAATATTAAACTAGTTTACATTACATAATACTTTATAGGTAAAGTAACATAAAGTTGTTTGTCAAAAACTACAGTTTCTTTGTTATGGACAAGTTACTCAACAATAATGACCTAACTGTTACCTCTACTAGTTTTGATAATTCATGCAGACTTTTCCTTTCTGAAGTAAGTTATTCAACAATAATGACTTAACTGTTACCTCGACTAGTTTTGACGATTCATGCAGACTTTTCCTTTCTAAAGTATCGTGTTTATAATTAGGTAAACGACACACTTCGATGTTTACAGTAGGAACAGATTCATGTGCAGGAAATGTGTCTGTTTCCTCCTTCACTTCAATCCAATCTGATCTTGTCTTTAGAATTGACTTTGGTTTTGAGATAACTCCAAAATACTTATAAATGTCCGCAGGACTGTTAATTAGATCAGTTTTATTTTGATCTCCACTATGATTTACCCTTTCCTAAAAAATATGAAATTAATCAATTAGAAAAATATTTTTTATTTTCACCTTCTCTTTACGAAGCAACTTAAAAAGATCATTAGATTCTTTAAAATGTTTTTATTGTTCTTTACTTCCTAATGAATAATTTCATCTGGAAAATTTTGAAGACAATTTTTTTTTAACTTCAGTGATTTTTTTACGTATTTAGTCACGGCTCTCTTAATTATACTTATAATGTATTCTATATATTGCTCAAATGATGAAATTATTCAATGGATTTAAGGGGTTATATAGAAGTTACAACATAAATATAAAATAATTATAGCTTTTTTGTAGCTGTAGAGTTGTTCAAAAGGCAACTACATCAATTTCAAATTTGGAAAAACAATAAAAAAACACTTTTAAATCATTGTTCAAATTCATATCCTGATTTGATAAAACTGTATGCATGTTCATGAGGTTTTCTCAGTTAACATGCAAAATTTCGGTACTAGTAATCTGAAAATAAGTTGTGTACGTACATTTATATAAAGATTACAATTCAATATAAAATGAACAGATTACAATGGTTTTTAACAGAACAAATGAGACTAAATCTTTGCTGTAAAACTCGTATTAAAGATAGAACTAAGTTCTAATCAGATTCGAGCTTTTCCATTATTTAGAAATTTTTATCTCTGTTATGAATTTTGTAAAAAGAAAAAAACATTAATAAGTATTCATTTAGTGAACACTTTCCAGACATTAAATTCTTCTAATTACCTGAGAAACTTCATCCACATTTAATACAGATACAGTATGCGAGAACATTATCTTATTAGGTCTTAGTGCCTTTACATCCTTCCATCTCACTTTGGGTTTTCCTTCATCATCTGAATCTTCAGCATCTTCTTCTGATGATGAAGATTCTTCTGTCATGTGTTTTCCATCTTCCTCTAAAGACCTGAGAGAGAAAAACAACAAAAATAATTATAATTTATCTATCAATATGATTGCATTAATACTGTTAAAATAATTACATATTACTTTTTTTATGTGAGGGGAACTAAAAACATTTTACCAGACATACTCTTAAAGGTAAAACTCAGTTATTCTTAAGCATTCAACATGCAACTTTTCACAGCTGTTCTTAATGCTGGTTCATTAACATTACTGGAACAAATTAAAAGTAATCCTATAGAAACCAATTATCTAAAGAACATTTTATTTAATTCATATTTACTTTTATATTCTGATATTCCAATTTTAACAACCTGATTTGTAACACAATTTAACTTACAAATACATAAACGTTTTGTTAGTTTAGCAAACGTTAAGGTTAGTACTGTGGCCTGCCGTTTAACATCTCAAATTCTAAGATTGTTTGAAAGTAATATGTAGCATTAATAAGACTAATTACTGTATACTTTTTGCTTCTTTTTAACATCACATTTGAAAACAAATTGAATTGATAAAATATTTAGTTGGATATATATTTTTTGCATATTAATTCAATTAAAGATATTTGTTATTGGTTAAAACACAATGATACATTCTGCACACACTACAAATTACAATGTAATGCTTCAGCTACAAGTAACTTTCGTTGTTCATACTTATGTTTTTGACAAATATATTAGTATTTAGCTTTTAATTACACGTTTTCGTCTGATGGATTTTGCATAAAGCTATTCAGAAAATACTTCCACTGGCAATCCTTAATCTTCAATTGATACATTATATGGAAGGCAGTTAATTAACACCACTCACTATCGACTACTATCACACTGAATAATGGGAGTTACCTACCATTCTTATAATGATTGCATTGCCCCAAAATGTGGAGAACATTTTAAGATAGCAGAACATGAATCATGATACCTGAGTTTCGTACTCCAGTATGTTAAGCACTGGACTGAACATTTAATTACAAGTATTGAAAAATCAGTAAACTTCAACTAATAGGCTTAATGCTGAACTATTTAAATAAATACAGTCTTTTTGAATAAGAAACCAGAAGTTGTTTTTTTGCCACACAAAATAACACTTCACTAACTTATTTAGTAATCAAATCTACACAAAACAACAAAATGTAGATCAAGTTACTTTTCTACTGATAAAATTATGTGACTGACAATAAATTTTTCTACGTTATTATGTCACTTGAGTTCCGTAACTGTATTACGATTCAAATTCTTCATACTTACTCCAACATCTCGTTTCTCTCATCTTCTTGTTTTTCAAGAACATCTAAATGAGCCCACAATACTTTTTCATTATTACTATCCACTTTATTTTCGGCTGGAGTTAAGTTGCTTTCTTCAGTTTCTTCCCGTTTCCGTCTTTCTTCTGCGAGTTGTCTGTGGTATGCTTTTACATTTTTTCTGTGTTGCTCTGGCAAGGTTTCCAAACATATACATTTACCACACAATAATACACAAAAACATTATTACAGTCAACAAGTAAACGTTACGTGGGAGCCCTGTAAGTTTGGCTGACATAACTTAAATATTTTTGGATGTTTACCCAATTAATACATTTTGGGGAAAACTAAAAAAAGATGAGGAATGGTGTTACCTATCTGGGAGTGAACAACTTAGCCAATAACTCAGATTACTGAAAATAAAATGAATGATACGTTTGTCAACAAGCATTTGTCTTTGTACAATTATTCTGTTTTTATACATAGTGTACACTGGGCTTTAAGATTAAAAAATTATGTGGGTTAGATCAGAGGATCTATGACATGAAACTTGAGAGAATGTAAGTTCTTAACATCATTTAAAAGAAACATCACAGTTCAATCTCAAAAAAATTATTTAGCTGCAGTAAGAAAATCAGGGTGTATTACAAGCATTTTCATTTTAGTTTCTACAAATGTTTCATCATTAAAGTATAAAAAAATTTGATCTCGTTTTCTCTTCCAATGTTTCTTTAATAATCACAATACATTTGTCAATTACTACTTTAACTAGCTTTAAATTTTACATCCATTCACCTGTGTCAGCATGACAATGCTGAATCCATAGCTTAACGAATTTGATTGATTGATTTGGTGTTTTATGGCAGCTAGGCTATCTGCGCCAAACATCCGTTAAAAAGGTAAAAATAAAGTAAATGTAGTAAAATACATAAAAGGAAATGAAGGTAAAACAAAAAAGTATAAAACCAGTGTTGACACCTAGTCTACAACGTTAAGAGAGAAAGCAGAGTAAAAGAAGTTGTAAAGTACTTACTCTTGCAAAATGGTAATGATCATAACCCAACAGGAAGACTAACAGGTAAGTACAAGAACCACCGTCAGTCACCTGAAGTTGGTCTTTCCAGTCCTGGTTCTGGGTTATGTGTCATAGCAGCCATTATCAAAATATAAAAGAATAGAAGTTTTAAAAGACACATAGAAAAATCGTAATAATGAGTAGCCAAATGTCCAGTAAAAAGGTAAAAGTCAGGTAAATGGAGTAAAATTTGTAAAAGCAAATGAAGGTAAAAACAAAACAGCAATTAAAACAGAAAATGGCGTAAAAACCAATGTTGATATCCAGTCTACAAAGTTGTAAAGGACTACCTGGAGCAGAATGGTAATGATCATAACCCACCAGGAAGACTAACAGGTAAGTATAAGAACCACAGTCAGTCACCTGAAGTTGGTCTTTCCAGTCCTGGTTCCGGGTTGTGTCATTATGGCCAGTACTAAAAGGTAAAGAAATAAAAGTGTTAAATGACATGCAGCAAAAGCAAAAGTGTAGCATAATAATGATCATAACCTACCAGGAAGACTAACAGGATGACACCATCAGTCACCTGAAGTTGGTTCCAGTCCTGGTTCTGGGGTATGTGTCATTATGGCCAGTACTAAAGGTAAAGTAAAGTGTAAATGACAGCAGCAAAGTGTAATCACCTGAAGTTTAAGCGGATAGTTTAAACAGCAGCGTTAATCACCTGAAGTTGTTTCATCCTGGTTATTTAATGTTCTGGCCATTGTCCAATGTCAAATTGAACTAGAGAATAAAAATGTAAAAAAGGAACCACAATTAAAAAGGTGTAATGAATAAATATGCAACACTTAAATGAGATTAAAAAGATTAATGGCCATTAAAAAACTAAAAACCTTATCAAGGTGGACAGCGTCACCATCACCAATAACACTGTCCAATGTTACAGATAAACCCTGGGAAAAAGATGTTTAAAATATTGCCGTCGTTGAGAATTGTAACGATGGCAAGAAAGTAAAATGTGGCTGATGGTGAGTTGAGTGTTACACAAACTACACATTGGTGCATCAGTTCCAGATAAAGGAAAACGATGAGTTAAAAAACTGTGACCAATGCGTAGTCTAGTTAAAACAACTTCCTCCTTCCGAACTTTACGGAAGCTAGATGGCCAAAGCCCAATATAGGGTTTTATTTGAAAAAGCTTGTTGCGTTGCTCACTCCAAGTGGACTGCCAGCTGGCACGGAGCCGAGCCTTGAAGACAAGACCATAGTCCATGTACGGAATAGGCACAGTGGTGATAGTGCCGGAGCAGATAGATTTAACTGCATTGTCTGCAAGCTCATTCCTGCGAATACCAACATGGTCTGGTATCCAGAAAAACTGGATATAAGTAGATGTTAATGAGAAATGGGCCAGTCAGTTTTGAATATCAGCGAGAACAGGGTGTGAGCCAACGTGTAAGTGATTACAGGGCCAGTATAGAACTAAGTGAATCAGTATAAATAGTGCAGTTGGAGTACTGCTCAGCTGCAATATGATCCAGGGCAAGAGATATGGCATACAGTTCAGCAGTGAACACAGAAGCTGTAGAGGGAGGCTGGCGCGCAACTACTGAACCACAGCAAACCATAGCAGAGCCCACTGAATTACCTGATTTGGAACCATCTGTATAAATGGGAACGGAATGAGTGTTCGAAAGATGTTCATTAAATAAAAGACGGTACTTCCAATCTGGAGTATCTGCCTTTTCTAGAAGACTGAAAGTAAGGTCACATTTGGGGGCTGTAATAAGCCATGGTGGGATGAGCTGACCTGTGGAATCTGCAATGTTATCCAAGGACAGACCCAATTCTTCCAATTGCACCCAGAGCGAAGGCCAAACGGAGCAATGACAGATCGCCTGTTCTGAAAAAGTGCGACCCACCGAGGAAGGAAAACACATCCCCAGGTGGGATGCTTTGTTAAGGAACGAAGTTTCGAAGAATATTGTAAAGATAGTTGCAAACGGCAAAGGTGCATGAGATTCAACGTATAAGCTTTGAACTGGAGAGGTACGGAAAGCCTCAGTGCAGAGTCGAAGTCCTTGGTGATGAATGGGGTCCAGCATCCTTAAAGCCGAGGGTCTGGCAGAGCCATAGACCATTGATCCATTGTCAAGTTTTGATCGAATAAGAGCACGATATACCTTTAATATTGAACATCGATCTGCTCTCCAACTGGTAGAAGAGAGGACACAGAGGATGTTCAGTGCTGTTGTGCATTTGACCCGAAGCTGCTTTAAGTGTGGTACAAAGGTCAGCTTACGGTCAAAGATAAGTCCCAAGAACCTGGTCTCTGGGACCACTGGCAGTGAAACTTCACTGATATGAAGTTCAGGATCAGGGTGAATACCCCGTTGATGGCAAAAGTGCATGCATATGGTTTTAGAGAGAGAGAAATTAAAGCCGTTCGCTGTAGTCCACTTCAGTACACAATTGAGGGCAGTTTGTAGGTGCCGCTCAATATATCTCATGTTCGACGACTGACATGAGATGTGAAAGTCGTTGACATACAGTCCTTTGCAATAGTGAGAGGGAGTTGTTCAGTGATGGCATTTATCTTTATACTGAAAAGTGTGACACTCAAAACACAGCCTTGAGGGAGTCAAGTTCCTGTACAAAAGAACGGGGAAAGTGTCGAACCCACAAGAACTTGGAATCTCCTGTCCATTAAAAAATGTTTAATAAACATGGGTAAATGGCCACGTAACCCATATGTATGGAGGTCTCGCAAAACGCCATACCTCCATGTTGTGTCGTAAGCCTTCTCAATGTCAAAGAATATTGATACAAGATGTTGGCGTTTGAGAAAGGCTTCTCTGATAGATGTTTCAAGACGAATTAGGTGGTCTGTGGTGGAGTGCTGTCGTCAGAACCCACACTGGGTGGGCGAGAGGAGGTTGTTTGATTCGAGGAACCAAACAAGACGAGCATTAACCATCCTTTCTAAGGTCTTACAGAGACAGCTCGTCAAAGCAATTGGACGGTAGTTTGAAGGAATCTTGGGATCTTTCCCTGGCTTAGAGAAAGGTAAAATAATAGCCTGGCGCCAGGCATCAGGAAAAACATTCTCCTGCCAGATCCGGTTAAAGACAATCAGAAGGACATCAAGAGAAGCAGAAGAAAGATGGTGCAGCATGTCATAATGAACATCATCAGGTCCAACAGATGTACTGGCAGACCGATGAAGGGCCATTTTCAGTTCCACCAGTGTAAAGGGACAATTATAGTCAAAGAAACAGTCAGTTTGAAAGGAAAGAGGTGAATGCTCTGCCCAAGTCTTGATGGCCAAGAAGAAGGAGGAACAAGCAGAAGTGCTAGATATCTGGCAAAAGCTTTCACCTAGAGTATCAGCGATGCTCCGGACATCAGCCACCTCCTGACCATCAGAGAGTAAGATCGAGAGGGGGACAGAATGGTAGTGCCCATTAACCTTTCGAATCCTGTCCCATATGATCTTGGAACTGGTGGTAGAAGATATGCTTGTTGTGAACTTAATCTAAGATTCCTTCTGGTTTTGACGTCTTACCCACCTAGCATGTGCACGGGCCCATTGGAAAGCGACACGGTTTGAAAGTGTGGGATATCTACGAAAAGTATCCCAGACCCGTTTTTGAGCCTTCCGTGCTAAGTGGCAAGCAGGATTCCACCACGGACGAGGATATCGTGGAAAACGTGTTGAGGTTTTAGGAATACACTGAGCAGCTGCTTGGATAATACAGCCAGTTACCGCTGCCACACAGTCGTCTATTGATGGCAGGATCAAGTTCTGCAAGAGCAGTGAAAGTGGACCAGTCTGCCTGATCCAGCTTCCACAGGGGCATGCGGGTAGGGTGGCATCGACCACGGCCAGTCTCTCTTAAAAGGATAGGAAAATGATCACTGCCTAGTGGATTACTGTCAACCCTCCATGAAAAATGGGAGAATAATGAAGGGGAGCAAACCGAGAGATTAATAGCGGTAAAGGACTGACTAGGTGCATGAAAATAAGTGGAAGAACCAGTATTGAAAAGAGAAAGATTGTGATCAGAGACCATACGCTCTACAGATCGACCCCTCCCATCAATAACAGCACTTCCCCAGAGGGGATGATGTCCATTAAAATCCCCCAGGATTAGAAATGGAGACGGCAACTGTTCAACGAGAGCATCAAGGTCTGATTGATCATGTGTCTCTCCAGGGGACAGGTAGAGAGAACAAACAGTGAAGGTATGACCCAAGGAAACACGGATGGCTACGGCCTCCAAGGGTGTGTGGAGTGACAAAGACAGGGTGGGCACAAGTTGATCAACCAATAGTGCCACCCCTCCATGTACTCGTCCATCACACAGCCTGCCATTTCTGTACAGAGAAAACTGCCGAATGGAGACTGTATCAGCAGGTTTGAGAAATGTTTCTTGTAAGGAAAGACAGACAGGATGGTAGGAAGCAATCAGTGTTTTGATATCATCCAGATTATAATGTAAACCTCGACAGTTCCATTGTATCAAAGTGGCCATTTTTAATGACGAGTAGGTGAAGTGGCTGGAGAACCCTTCTGTTTACGACCATGTTTTTTTTCCTTACTGTCTTTAGTCGGAGGAGGTCTATCAACCTCCATGGATCCTGCCCTGGGTCGAGTGGGCAGGTCTTTGTTATTGGAAGGGGATTCCAGTGACTGAGGACGCGAACGTATGATTGTTTTGCCTCTTGGGGTGGGAGAAAAAGATGTATCAGAAGAAATGCCTGTATTTGAAACTGAAGGATGTGGATGTTGAGGTTTGTTGGAACGTATGGGAGGAACAGAGATGGGTGTGGAAGTCGATTCATCAACCTTTTTAACCACGGAGGTCAAAAGGCTTTTCATTTGTTTTGAAAACGATTCTCTCGGAGGCACAGAGAGATCTGTCTGCATTCCCACTGTAGTTGTGGAATGAAGTGCAGCAGCATATGTCCGAGGTGGAGTGTTGGGCAGCAATTTCCGAGCCTCAGGATAACTAATGTTATGTATCATTTTCAAACGCTGCACCTCTTTTTCCTCCAACCATTTTGGGCAAGAACAAAAGTAGGAGGGGGTGAGAACCATTGCAGTTGACGCAATGTGGGTCCATGTCACATTCATAGGCATTGTGGTCCTTGCCGTTTACAATCTAAACGTGGGTGGATGTTTAGATCCCAGAGAAGGTAACCAGACAGAACAGAACCTTCCCTGGGAGGTCCCCTCACCACGTACAGGAATCCACACCGAGGGGAGCTTAACGAAGCCCATCACTGTAGTTGTTTAAAACTAGATGTGTCATTGTGCAACTTAACATATGTTTCCAGGTGTGACAGATACTCTCTCCTTCAGACATTTTGTAATAGTAAGCATATATACTTGGAGGTTGCTCAAAGATAACATGTCAGTTTTATCTCATGGTTTCTCAATACGTCGTAATATGCTCCATATATAATTAGGACTTCCAGTCACTTCTTGTAATTCAACATGTACGTAGAATGACCAACAGAAAAAACAAATATTTCTTGCTCATGTGTCAACTTCAGTCCAGTTCTAGTTGGATTAAAAGTTCACATTTGCTGAAGTTCTTCTGTCCCCCCCCCCATCAATATTTATTAACTACCCATCTCAAATATTATAATCATTGCTGAATTCTAACAGGAACCTCTTAAGCTGTATTTTGTGTTGAACCTTTTCTTTTGACTTTCACATACATGTTTGTACCAAGAACTGCAAGGAAAAAGAAAACCCTTCAAAATAATCCCAAAATTCCAGAAAAACATAGTAACGTATCTCTGCTGACAACGAAATTTTACTATGATAGGAAAATCTTTGAAATACTGTGTTGAAACCTCTTTTTACTTATTAAAGAAAAAAGCTTCTACTGAACAAATAAGATTTTAAAATACTAATCAAAACTAATTATATTTCTAATTTCAATTTTTTTTTTGGGGGGGTCATTAAAAGTAGCTCTTGGTTTGTTTGTTTTTAGAATTTTCGAGCAAAGCTACACACAGGCTATCCGCCCCTAATTTAGTAGTGCAAGACAAATCTTGGGCTATTCCTTTATCAACAAATAGTGGGATGGGTCATCACTTTATAATGCCCCCATGGCTCACAGGACGAGCAGGTGTGACATCGATTCAAACCTGTGGCCCTGAGGTTATAAGTGAGCACCCTGACCACCTGGCTATGCCAGTCCAACAGCTCTTGGTATGAAATATATTGGTTTAAAAACAACAATTAAAGTTAGCTCTCTTACCTCTCCAAATTTTTTCTTTCTCAGGATTATATTCTTCCATGATTTCTACAGCATCCTCATCTCCCTGAATAATTGTGTTTGTGTTAACGTTCATACTTAAGTTTCATTGTATATAGAACCCTTATGAATGATTATCTTAGACATTAATGCTTACAGTTTTATTACATAGTAGTTAGTGTTTCCCAAATACTTAAAATACATAAAAGAAACCAAATTTAACATCTTTAAAGAGAACTCAGTTAGAAAAATCACCATAAAATGATGGAATTTACATGTATTTCAGTTATCTTTTACACATCACAGTGAACCTATGTTTAAGTAGGATTTGAAGAGCAAGTAGCACTAATACTTTTAATTTATTCAACAGACAAGTCATCTATGATATTTAAAAAAAAACACGAAACTCAATCCGTCATTTCGTTCACTACTTGTTCCAAGTCATACTGGTTCACGTATTCCCACTTATCAAAAGTAACCTCGAGCAGTGTGCAAATAAAAAAAAAAGCCTCGGCTTCATGTAATACTGGAGAGTGGATATTATATCAATCATACATAAATATAGGTTCACCGTGTAAAGTAACAGATAGCACGAAACATCATACATATAATTTTGTAGGTATGTTAATTTTATATTTTTTCAAAACTTTTTCAAAAAGCAAGTCTTAATCTTAACATTGGTCTTCTGGGGCCTTCATGGACCCCAAATATTTTGTAAACATCAGTAGTAACAAATGGAAGGAATTATGGACAAATTTGTTGTTCTCGGTAGCTTCAACATACAGATAATTTATGTTAAATTATTTAGGTGAAAAAACAACAACAAAAGTTGTAATATCCAGTGTTCATTTACTGATTAATAAAGAAAAAGATTTGGAGAGTTTGTAGTTTTTTTGTGTCCAAATAATAGTTGATTATTATTTAAATACATTTGAATTAATTTTTTTATGACCTTAGAAGAGTAACTATTGAAATTTTTTACAGAAAACTAAAGCAGAGTTAAAAGTAATTTTTTGTGGGGAAATGAATTTAACATATTAAATTTTGAGGTTAACTTTGAAGGTCATTTAAATAGTCCCTTGTTGGATGAGAAATTTGAATATGAATCTATTAAAATTGCCTCTTGCCTGGTAACTGACTTGTGAATAAACTTGAATGCTTGCATTAAATTAATACATTGAGTTAGATCAAAAAATTATTTCCTTTCACATAGTATTGGCAAAAGTTGGATTTCTACAATTCTATATTCCTTACCACATGGTAACTAGTTTTATGAAAGCTTTAATGATACACTGGTATACATTTCTAAAAATTCATTTAATTATTTGTGTATTAATTATTCCAAGACACAATGAAAAAACAGTGTTTTATGTTAGTTCCTAAAACCATGGTAGAAACAAATGTTAAAAATGAACTAATTTCACTCACCTGTATCTCTGTTGTGTAACTAATCCAATTCTGAAATTGTTCCTTTTCTTTGTGTAAGTCAGATAACATCTTTTCACATTCTGTTTAACACAATAAAAAAGCTAATATTTATGTTTTGACATATATAGTTGAAGTAAATTTTGAAACAAGAACTGAAACTTGTCACAACAGCAGGTTCTAAACATTTTTTGGTTACGAGATCATTTCACATTTTTATTAAATTTTTTTAAAGTATGTCACTTGAAAATGAATATTAATATAAACTTTGTATTAACAACAAGAAACAGTTATAAATCTTGTCTCAGTTGGCTTTCCTAAAAACTTAAAAGTTAATTTTCTTTGTCTTGGTATGTAGCAAAACCTAATAAAAGCTTTTCAATAGAATAAACAATATATAAATAGATAAATTCTGAAGATACATAAATACAAGCATCAAATGAAGAAAAACAAAAAAAAGTTTATTCACGTTTAGTCATAAAAATGCTGGTCCTTCAGACATTTTACCTCCTAAGTGATTGATAAAGATGTTTCCACATGCTCTTTGGTGAGACCTTTGCCTCACCAGTTTCATCTACCAAACCTAGACTGAGGTCCAGAATTATTTTTATACTTCCACATATCAATTACTTTCATTTACAATGCACCAAATCCAGTTAATGATTAAATGGCAAGCTTACTAGCTAGTTTAACCTTCTAAAATGTGTCTCGGCATCAATGGCAAACTTCAGAAAACAACTTAGGTAAAATTTTGTTTTTGAAAATTGGAAATTATGTGCATGTTTATTTTTTTGGTAGGATGATTTTTTTCTTTCTCATGTATACCTTAGATTACTAACATGTACATGAATGTTAAGAAGAAGTTAATCTTGCTTTACAAGGGCAACGTTTCAAGTACCATACTGCCCTTCGATTTATGTCACTAATAATTGTGCTTCAAGCTGATTGATGTTTCTATGTACAGTTTGAAAATTTAGTTTTCACATATTTCTGTAGAGAATGGTACCTTCAATCTTAACTTTCCCACAGACTCTCTGCTGTGTGTTGATACTGGTTTTCAAAATCACATTTAAGCAAACTAAAGAGGTTTGTGTTATGTAGGATGACTTTGTAATTAATGTGGTCATGCAAGGTATCCAAAAGTGTCCTGGTTTGGAAGTAAATAAAACTGAAATTAAGAGAAACAAGTTTTTATTTCTTGATTTTGAAGTTCATATACCAACCTGTGTTGTTGCCTACAGAGTCTACAATTCTTCTTGTGATGCATGGCACACACACATTTTATCAAAATTACAACTTGCAATTTTAAGCATCACTTATATCAGGGGTTCCCAACCTTTTGGCACTCGCGACTTGAAAATGTAATTGATGAAATAAAATTAATGTTATCCCAGGCTACTTCTAACAAGACTACGCGACTCCCCTGCCAAGGCTTGGGAAGGTTCCCACCGGTTGGGAACTTCTGACTTGTATGATGTCATTTTAGTGTCTACTGACTAACTGAAACACACTAGTGTATAGTGGTACGAGTGGTTAAAATAGGTGATAACTCCAGGGGACCTTTAAACCCCTTTGGAGAGAATAACTTGATTTTGAGGTGTGGCTGATAGTCTGTGAGCATCAAATCCAAATTCTTGCTGACAGTACTTTTTTAGTTCTAATAATTTTCTGTTGTAATCACAGCACTCTAATTTGTAGATGAGGGAAATTCCATTTGCTGCTTTTTTAAATGCTTGGCTGTGCAAGTTTTTCTTCTTCCCTGGAGAATACAGAAGGCTCCTATAATAGAACTGTTTGGTCTTTTAGCTTTATAACATTGATTAATCTTGTTACTTGTTACTTTTTTTACTCAGAATGGGTTGAGACATTTCATACAGACAGAAACAAATACACGAGGGATGTGCTAAATGAAACAATAACTTTTAAAATTAAGCATGAAAGGTAAGGGGGTAAGATTTTGAAAACTGATGAAGAAAGATTTCAACAGCAAGTATATTAAGACAGTAAATAAACATCTCTACAGTTAAAGGACTATATTTACAAAAGGTGCAACTCGGACCAATACACATGCATTGAATGTTTTGTAAAAAAGTTAATTTTTTATGTTTAGGGTATGGGAAATGTTTAAAAATAAAAAGGTGTGAAGTGTGTTTAGATGCCTGTTATTTCAGCACCCAATGATGCACTTGATGTATAAATGGCTAAAATGTTTACACCCACTTGATGTGGTAGAGATAAATGCCTACATGTACTTTATGTGAAAATGACAAACACGCCCACATGAGGTAAACACTTACGTTTAATTCTTCGACCTGCTATCTCAGAAGCTTGTTTTGCCGATCTTTCAACAAACCAGTTGTCTCCAAGGAGAACTTTTACCTGATTGGTGTGGACAAGTGATCCAGGAATGAATGCTTGTGGTCCAAAAGGAACCTAAAACAAATAATGAGAAAGGCAAGTCAACTTTCCTAACTTTTTTTTTTAACTTAAGTAAAGGTTTACAAAGCTATTTTTGGAAACAACTGTATAAATCACATCTGTACAACAGAAGGCATATGTGAATATGTTTGTCAGAGTAGGTTGAGTGAACTTCATTCTATTACAAAGCTCAATAAACACAATTCCTTTTATGGATTTGAGGTAGGTTCAAATTTTCACGTGTGCTTTCCTGGCATTACATCAAACTACTGAAAGATAAACATTCACATGTTTGAACTTTCCTTTTCAGAACCATATGTTTATTTGTTCAAATGTCAACAAAGCTCAGCTGAGGGTCCACGAATAATGGCAAGGTTTTGCTTTAGAGTAATGATAGGCTAAAAGGAAGACAACTAGTTAATACTACCTATCACAAACATTTGGGTTATTCTTTTACCAGCATATAGTAGGGCCGACCATCACATTATAATGCCCCAACGGCTGAGAAGGGAAACTTTCAATTAAAGGGCTCAAACCCACAATCTCCAGGTTATGAAAAATGTACTGAATAAAAAATGTTAGCAGGAAGAAACTGTGCTCCAATGACAAACAATCATAACTATGTTCAATAAATGTTAAGAATATTTAATTCAAGTATTTTTCAAGAAAACAAACACATTTACACCCGTAACAACAACAAAGATTAAATGTGACAATCTCAAGTTATCATTCTACTTTGATCATTTTGTATGTGTAACATTGTTACCTTTCTGAAAAAGCTAGTCAAGTGTGTAAGAGTCAAGAATTTCTGACCATATGAAGATATCCACACAAGTCTAATTTAAAACCTTTGAGTGTGCAATTAAATTTGGGTGGGTTATCAAAAAATGTCAGTTATCCATTAAAAAATGAAATTCATAATTTGGCCTCTTTTTGGTATTTTTCACTATAAAAATCCACTAGTTGCTCAGTGTAGTACTAAAGTGAGAAATTTAGGTATATTAAGGACATATGCCTTGATTGTTACGTTATGACAAAAGCATTTTTCGACATTGTAGGGTAAATCTGCTTGTCGCAGTAAATGGCTTGAAATATCATACTGGATAGGCTTGACAATAGCTTACAAAGGGTTATGTACAATAACTACCTTTATGATATTGGATAAATTTTCAACTTCAAATGCAATATGGTATAACATTTTTTAAGCATAAAATAAAATGGTTCACGAGTATCTGACAGACAGAGGAATTTTTTTTTTATAAGCTCAACATAATACTTTAGATTTAGAATTTATATATATATATCATATTACCCCTAATTAATGTCCTTCTCTAATTATCACAGAGAATACCAGTTGGTAACTGATTAATGTCATCTATTTTCTGCTGTAGCAGCAAACTTCGAAGACAGTCGGAGAAGGTTATCTGATATATAGCAGGATCACTTCACAGAATTTTTGTGGCACTTATAAACAATGATTACCATAATTAGTGCAATAGTGAGCACTGACATTTATAGTAATTAAAGTATGCTATCATTTATTACTGATATATTTGTTTATAAAGAGGCATTATCATGTGACACAATTAGTCTCTGATTAGTTCCCCCCATTAAACTTTGCAATGTCCCTGGGAGCAATATGGTATGTATGTAAAAAAACTAGTCTGTACATCCTTAATGACAATAAGTTTTATATCAACAAGATATATACTTTAACTTCATCGACTTTAGTTTTTTCATAATTCCACTATTTTATTTGAATGCTACTGTAAAAAAGAAATAAGAGAAGATGAAAGTATTAATCAGTGAACTAGTTTATTCTAGTTACGAGTTGAACCCTTGGAATAAATTCTGTGGAGTGTACTTCATTTCCCATGATGTGAAAATGGGCTGTAAATATTTTGCATACAGATACACAAAATTAATATATGTGTCATACAGTATTATGCACGTATGTAGCAGGGTTTGTTGTACAATACGTGTTAGTTTTCGTTCTCACAAATTAAAGCCCCCTTTCAAACATTCTGTCTATGAGGCCTAAATGTTTTAGAAACCATTTGTTATTAATGGTTTAGGAAAGAAAAAAGTTGTTGCTATGGCAACACTACATTTATGTTTTTTGTCCATCATTTGTGAAACTACAAATGAAACACCTACATACTTACTACCAAGTACACAGAATATTTTATAATACATACTGGATGCCTTTACAGTCAGCCTACTACTGCCTATCACGTAGGAAAAGTCAACATTGTATTATGATTGTATTGTGATATTCTCATTCTACTATGGTAACCATCTATTATTTTTAAAATAATTGAAGTTACTAAATGGACACCTTTTGTTTGATCTGCAAGACCCATATACACTATTTCACCCCAAAAGACCCTTACATACTATTTCAACTCTCTCCTCCCCTCAAAAATAACAACAAAGCATTGTGGGATCTTCAGTGAACAATCATTTATAACTTCTACTAGACTAGAAATAAAAATTTGAACACACACAAGTAATGAGGCACACACTGTGTGTGGGGCTTCACTGGTCAAAGCAATCTCTTCAGTTTAGTGTTTATGTTGAATTTTATTTACCACATTTGAATAATATGTAAAATCAATGCTACTAATTTAATCTTCTAACTGTATGGTGGACAAGATGTATAAATTAAGGTCTTTCTCTTATGATATTACGTTTGCATGCATCGGCATGAGAAATACTGGAAACACAGTCTAGTTTTGGAGTTGCCACTTTTTGCTGAATTGGACCCGTAGTATTTTTTCTGTTTTACCTTTCATAGCAGAAAGTACAGAAAAACTTATAACAACATTAGACACTACCTACATGTGAAAACTAGCTTTGTTTTCTGATTTGTATTCATCTATACTTACTGAGGAAGTAATTAAACTGAACATGAGCACCAGACGACAACAATAAAATGTCTGGGAAAATCACCCCCCAAAAAATTACTTTCATTCACTCGAAAACCAGAAGAGTTTTCACCATCTTGGGGATCCTGGGAACAGCCCTTTAAACTTAAATATTTATTATTATTACATTAATTTTATTTGTACTGCTTTTGTTCAGGCTAGTTCATGAGAGGTGGAATCCCCTGAACCTGGTCTAACTCAGTGACAAGCAGTAAATTAATAACAATGCTAGAGTTATGTAAAAAATGTCTCATTACTTTCCACTATTTTGTTCATCTTTATAATAATTGCAAAAAAAAAAAATTTTAACATCATCCATCCTCATGTAAATATTTCATATTTAAACACTCAAAATGAGACCAAAAGGTTCCTTTTGGCTTAAAATATTTAACTACATGTGTAAGTATAACAAAATATATAGTTTATGAACTAACTAACAGGTCTGAACAAATTACATACACTTACCATTATTTCATAAGAAATAACATCAGGTAATGTTGTCAGACGTTCTTTAAGTGATTCGTAATCATTTTTGAATTTTTCCCTGTCAAAAAAAAACACATCAGGTAATGTCGTCAGACATTCTTTAAATGATTTGTAATCATTTTTGAATTTTTCCGTTAAAAAAAATAACTATGCTATTTCTTTAAGTGATTTGTAATCATTTTTAAATTTTTCCCTGTCAAAAAAATAATAATTTTGCTATTTCTTCTATTTTAGAAGATTCAAAATATAAATAAAAAAATATTCCAGTTTATTTACAGTTTGATCTGCTTGTGCACAAATTTGGAGCTTAGATGGATTAACTAGTGTTATGATAAAAAGTTCTGCTGTTTGTGTACATCTCGATGTAGGATTAATTTAATCACAAGTATAGTAATAAATAATATTCTTCCAAACAAATGTCTAAAGAATATGAGAATAAATGTGGAAAATTTTGAAAACTAGGAAGAATGTTTGATCACGGTAATAAAGGAAAGGACAAACATAAGCAAGAAAAAGGAAGAGAAAAAAAATACAGTCTGTATATTAATTGTTGGATTTTGTTGTTGTAACTAAGCTACTGTGTTTTTCTAATTAGTAAGGCACAATGAAAAATAATGGAAGAATTGCAGGAAACTCAATTGATTGTAAAAGAAAATTTTTGAGATTTTTAAAATAATATATATTTACCCCTGCATAGAAGCCAATTAAAAGTAAATATAACTATTACTAAACCAACCAATCAAATGCTTTTTCAGTCATACTTAAATCTACCTATGTACCAGACATTTTTAAAATTGAAATTCACATGTCAAATTCAGCTTATATTCCTATGTTTGTTTGTTTTTGAATTTCGCACAAAGCTACTCAAGGGCTATCTGTGCTAGCTGTTCTTAATTTAGCAGTGTGAGACAAGAGGGAAGGCACCCAGTCATCACCACCCACTGCCAACACTTGGGCTACTCTTTTACTAACAAATAGTGGGATTGACCGTCACATTATAATGCCCCCATGGCTGAAAGGGCAAGCATGTTTGGCGCAACAGGGATGCGAACCTGCGACCCTCAGATTACGAGTTGCACGCCTTAACGCGCTTGGCCATGCCGGGCCTCTATATTCCTATGACAATACATGTATATAAAACAACTGAACAAACTATTCTGAGATATAATAATAAATTTCACAGGTTTTCTTTGTTGCAACACTAAGTTTATGTGACCTTTATCAAGTTTTATTAACAAGATAAAAATATATCCTACTGGATGTTCTTTACATGGTCCACGAATGTGTTCTGTTTCAAAAGTAAATAAAACCAAAATTAGTAGTAATAAATGTTTTTATTTCTTACTTTTGAAGTTCATACATCATGTGATGCTATAGCCTATGGAGTACACAATTCTTCTTGTGAAGGATGGTATGAACACATTTTACTTGCACTACATTAGTATAAAATGCAATGTTGACCATTATGCAATATCATTTCAGTGTCTACTGACTGACAGATAGCCTTTGGTCCCCTTTCGAAGGAAATAATTTTACACATATGCATGTGAATGATAAATAACTACAACATCTACAGCTTGACAATGACTGAAGGTGTTGTTCGCTCCTCTATTAGTGCTTTCTCCACCCATACAAGCCATTTTTTAAATATATAATTTTCTCTACAAGTGGGTTTTCTCATCATCACACAACGTGTGAAGTTGTTTCTGACAATTATTTTGGTGGATTATGACTTTTCATAGATACAATGAATTATGAAAAAAATATATATATGTGAATTAAGGAATCTACATTTACAACAAAAAATATAAATTTTGAATTTTTCAAATTATAAAATCACTTGATTAACCTTCTAAGTAAGCTTATGAGAGGCATATGAAATATAACTGAATATGGTGAAGTGGAATATTCGTATGTAACTATTTGATCCATAACAGTTACAAACATCTATCATAGAATTACAAGCTAAGTTTAATTCATATTTTTGACTTCACTGAAAATAATCTTTTCACTAGCCAGGAAATGCTTCTACTTCAGCATTTTGCAAGCACTTGGACAAACACACTTGAAATTTAATTTTTTTAAATTCACAATAACATTGTCTTTAAAAATATATTTTGATAAATAATTCTTATAACTTACCACTGTTCAATTTTTTCTTCACACTTTTCAAGGGCCTACAAAACAAAGTAATATTTATACAAACCTGCAGTCGTAAAATAATAATAATTTAACCTATTAATATGCAGTACTTGTATTTGTAATCTAAAATAATTACAGTCCTATGAATCAAACAACACAAAAGAGGTATTTATTTTGAAGAAAAATAATTTGAAAGATAGTTTTTTTATACATTCAAAATCAAAACTTCCAAACCTTGATGGAGATGCATTAAAAAAAAAAGTGTGGGCAACCAAAAAATTAATAATATTAACTGATATCCCAATAAAAAATGCTTCTGATCTATAGTGATCATGTAATAAGGCAACCAGGTTATTTGAAAAGCCTTGACTATCTCAATAAATACAGTTTAGTAACATGCAAAGACAACTTACAATTACTGAACTTTAAACAAGTGACAGAAACTAATTCCTAGATACATTTATGTATCTGAATGCAGTTTACATAATAAACTCCATTAGCAGTAGACTGAAACCTCAGTGTTAGTGTTGTAGAAGTTGTAATGAAAAAAAAACTCGCCAACTCCTTCCCAAAAGTGGTACTTAAGTATTTAGGTACTGCAGTTTAGCACATATCAATGCCATGTGTTTACAAACCAATCAACTTGTATAAAGCAAGTAAATGTCATGTTACATCATACATAGGATGATTGTACAAAGACAGGAAAACTTCTAAGTCGTCATTAATGTAAGTTGTGCATTTAATATGATATGATAATATAGGGAATGACAACACACTTCAACCTGATGAAAGAAATCAAGCAAATTCAATTTCTTACAATTTTTATCAAAAGTTAGAGATGAGTAAAAATTAAACTTACCTTACGCTGATCTTCTTTAAGCTTATCAACAAAAGTTAAATCCATCTTGTTTGTTTCTTAGGGAAATCAAAATTTCATGCTCCAATTAGAAAGGCCAGAGTTTGAATGTAATTTATCTCAACCTATCAAAATGCATATATAACAGAACACTATCAGGTAATAAGTGCTGCTGAGTGCTCTAAAAGTACAGTTTTTATACACAACTTTACAAAGGTCATTTACTTCGTGATGACAAGAAACCCACTTGAAGTAAAAACGTATTCTCAAGACGGCTAGTATGGGTGTTTAATCTTTAATTAAAATAAAGTACAGAACAATGTTTTGACCTTCCTAGGTCATCTTCAGGTTAACAAAAAGTTTCCAGTAGCAAACCCTACCAAACGTCTTGAGAATACAAAGATCATTTACATAATTCATTAGTTTTAAACTCTGGTCATTTACGTAATTCATTAGTTTTAAACTCCGTTTGTCATAAAGGATAATGAAAAATATTCTGATGTTCACAATGATGGATGGGTCATTTTATTTAGAAAGATTAAGATCTTTGGTTTTTTATCAAGAAAACAATAGTAAAAGTTCATATTTAGGTTTGCTAGATTATTTGGGGTATGAAAAGGATAAAAGTCTCCGATTTCTTTGTTCAACACCTAGAGACCCATGTTTTAAAAGTTAGGGTAGGCTAGGCTTCAGTTAAAAGCTTTTTTAAGTTTTTACTTTTTCTCAAGGGTTAAAATAAAAGGATAGCTTAGAAGGACCAAATGGTTTCTTGTTATCATTATGTTATCTACTGATAGTTATAATTAGTTATAATTTTTTTCTTATTTGAAATAATAAAATGGTGGCAAGAATCCATAACATACTATTTTTCATAATATTATGCAATAAAAAGTATTCATTTTTAACATAATATTTATAAAACGTATGCTGCTATGACAAGAGTTAAAACATTTTTTTCATATATCTTAAAATTTTCACAGTGAAATATTCTGAAAACCAATTCTTAACATATCTGAAATAAAGACTCATCTCTCATTCTCTCTATATATATTTTGGTATTATTTACCCTCAGAACCAATTAAAGATTTTGAAAGTTTGTCCAGTATACTAAATTTTGAAGATCAAAATTTCCAAATGCTGTAATTATTATTTGAAGAATATGCAAAGAGATGAGATAGTGAAAAATTTACTTTCAAATTTACGAGTCCAGGATGCCCAACTATCTGTAAGATAAAAACTTGGATGCCAGACACTGAGACCATCTAATTAACAAAGCAAGCTTTTCTCTGGCAATTTAAAAAATCACCTAGGGAAAGAGCTTCAATTATAATAAACCTACAGTTTCAAGTCAAATACTTAAGCCTTACAATATACTTTCGTTGTAATGATTGGTCAATTTCCAATACAAATAATACTACTTTTGATAATACAAATATTTATGAGAAAAACTGTGAATAAAGTATTTAGCAAGAAATAATATTGATACAAATTATTGCATGTTGGCTCTGATTAGCATATGTGAATTATTATTTAGACATTTTCCAAACATTTACACCTTACACATAGTCTTAAAAGTTATTACTTTACTAAAGTTTAGGTTTTTCTTTTCTTAAAAACTGGTTTGTTTTTCTGGGCCTAATAACATTTGTTTTAACACTGAAATGAACAATCTCACAAATGGGTTCTGAGACTCAGCTGTTTGTTATCTTAATTACAGTAAGCCTCAAATATCACACACACACAAAAAGATTTTATTTTAAATAAATAGCTTATATATGATTCAAACCCTTTTAATTAATTGTAAACATCCTTTTATGAGTTAATTATATTAATGCTTAGCATATTATTTAATAGTGCATAAGGATAGCAACAAAAATGTTAATTTAGACTAAGTATATAGTTCAACACTTGCTTAGTAAATAATATAGTTAGCAAATTTTGAAAAACCATCAGGAATACTGATCAATAATGTATGCAAATAATATTTAAAGACAATACATTTATCAAAGTTGTTCATCCACCAAACTTTAAAGAACACTCAAAGCTAACCCCTATCATCTAAATATTTATCAAGCCTTCCATTAAACTCAAATTTACTGCATCCACCTGTTCTGAAAGCAACTGAACTCAAAGACCAACCACCTTGTGTGAAAAATATAACTGGCATAACTGAAAATTACTCCCACACTAACAAAATTTGTGTGTTCCCTAGTCCTACTATTATCACTACAGGTATGAAAGAAAATGATGCATCAACACTATCAGTTCCCTTAACAATCTTAAACACCCCAATCAGATTCCTTTTAACCCTTTTTTTTTTCAAAAGCAAATGATTTTAGAGATCTTAACATTTCCTATTCCAGTATTCTCCTAGTAATACTCCTTTGATCCCTTTCTAGCAATTCAATGTTGTTCTTATGGTAAGGAGGCTCAGATGGAACATAATTTATAAAATGAGGTCTTAACAGTATCATGTACAATGAAATTATAAATTATTTACTTTAATACTTGTACAGACACTTATTTACTATGATGAATTCTGAGGTCCCCACTTGTGACACTTATTCAGTATAAGCTCTATTGCACCCCACTTGCAAAACTCATTCAGTATGATTAGCTCCACTGCACCCCACTTGTGACACTTCAGTATGATTAACTTCTGAGGTACCCCACTTGTGACACTGATCTAGTGTGGATGAATTCCATTTAAACAGCTACCTATTTTTCATCCAATGAGCCACATTACTGCTCCTCCTCTCCCATCTAAAAAGACAATTTTTTTCAGCAGGTCTTTTATGTGGAACCTTCGGAAAATTCAAATACATATCCTTACCTTTGATTAAATATGCATTACCCTTTTCAAATAATTACATTCTACAGAAGATAAAAAAAAGTCTCAATATACTTCTTATACATATTCAAACTGTGCTTTGCTTTGAGACATAAAATCACTTTTTAACAACATTAATTTTGGTGTAATTATAATTTTCTATCTAAATATTCTTTTGAAGAGATCTATTGCAGTAAAATAATTCCACATTTATTGCAAGCTGCCCAAACTTACCAATCTTGGAAGCACTAATGATGGAACACATTCAAATATTGTACTCATTATACACAATCCATGAAATTTCTTCAGAAGTCTGAAAATAAATACACCATCCTTATCATTTATAGTATTTTTACATTTAATGGGAGTTTGTAAACTTTATTTTAATAATTTAATTTGGGTTAATTTTCATTCTCTTGCTGAAGTTTTATTTCCTCCATCTGCTGTCTTTCCTTTCTTGCTTAATCTTCAGTTACTATCAATTTTTATTTTAAATCTTTCTCTTATATCATCTGCTCTCTAAAACCATCCGAGTTACTCATCGTGCATTTGCTACACCTATAAAACAGGTGTTTTTTTTATAAATAATAAAAAGCCACAGAATTTGTGAAGACAGAGCCAACCTTTTTAAACCTAACCCAATTTAAAGTCATTGTTCAGAACCATCACTAAAACTTAAAAGGACAGGACTTCAGAATGAAGAGATTAAAAAGAAACTTATCTGTCTGTACCAAAGAGATAAGAAAGAATCAGTAGCACATTATTATTAATCATGATATTATTTGATATTTGTTTTTCTGCCTCTAAAACCAGAGAATGTTGATTGCTGATGATGAAAGCCAATCAGAAGCATTGAGAGAATTAACTGTTTTATTAAATGTGCACTCTTGTATTGAAACATACTTTGTGAGAAGATCAAATCCTGATTTAGGTTTAGCCTGCATCATGTGTTTCTGGTTTAGTTTACATAGCTTGTAGAAAGGTACTGACTGGGGGCATAGCAGGGGGTTAAGTACTACTGCTTGTTAGATGCTATGTAATTCTGATAAAACTGCTTTCTTGATGTAAATGCTAAAGTAATGCAAAAACTATATCTAAAGTTATAATGTTTATCTGACACATCATGAGTTTGACTCAGTTCAGGTGGAACTGTATCCTCAGAAGCAACTGCTTCTAAATAAAATTCCTGTTTTTAGAAAGCTGATATATAGTTTTGAGAGAAGAGATTTTTTGGATAGGATACTCCAAGAACCTGAGTAGATATATCCTGACTGATTATATCCACAGGAGATATTGGGTTTGTTTTGTTTAGAATTTTGCACAAAGCTACATGAGGGCTATTTGTGCTAGCCATCCCTAATTTAGCAGTGTAAGACTAGAGAGAAGGCAGTAGCTAGTCATCACCATCCACTGCCAACTCTTGGGCTACTCTTTTGCCAATGAATAGCAGGATTGACCATCACATTATAATGCCCCCATGGCTGAAAGAGCGAGCATGTTTGGTGTGATAAGGATTCAAACCTGCGGCCCACCAATTATTCTTCAGTGAAAATAATCATAACATTATAACTCCTCACACCTGTAAAGGCAAGAATGATTGGTGAGACTGGGGATTCGAGTGCCCTAACCATCTGACCATGCCAGAAAGTGATGACTACTATGATCACCACAGAACAAAAAACAAGAGTTGTCAGGCATTATTGGCATAATGTTTAAGAAAATGGTCATTTAACTAATCCACCAAAGTTGATGTACAAACCAACCCTGAAATCATTTACAGTATCTGTGTGTGTATGTGTTTTTTCTGATAGCACAGCCATGTTGGGATATCTGCTGAGTCCAAGGGATCAAACCCCTGATTTTAGCATTGTAAATCCATAGACTTACTGCTGTACCAGTAGGGGATTCAGTTACAGTATCTAGAGAAAGGTTGTGAATTACTCTCCAATTATACAGAACACTACTTATAATGGGATGAAGATAATAGTACTAATACAATCAATAACTGTAATAATGCACTTGCTTACTTAAGCAGACTTCTACTCATCTGTGCAATACAAAAAAAACATTACTTCATGGTTAGTTCATCAGTTGTGCTAAGCCAGTTAAAAGAGATTCACATTTTTGAATATTGATACAGAATTTACTCTTAAAATATTTTTGATTAACTCCCTCAACTGGTTCTTAAAGTTTTGGTCACTGACTCCTGTACAACTATGACCTGTTTTGTATAAAGTCTAAATTTGACTTTTTTTTTTGAAATTCTGTACAGAAACTTCATCTTCAGTTGGATTGAAGGCATGTTTATTACTATACAGAACTTTCCCAGGTTTTCTGTCTTAATATTTAGTTAGGAACAGTGTACAATTTCATGGCTTTATGTGATATCATCTGTGGCTGAATTTCTTGTAGGGCATTCTGTCACAGTCTAGTTACTTCATCAGTGTATTTTGTTGAAATATGGCATTTAAAGATTAAGGATTCATTTCTGTTTATGCTTTGTCATATAATAGAACAGCTTATTAAATATATACATTAATATTTAGTAAAATTAGCATTTATAATTTATGTTGATGGTTCCAAAGCTAGAACTTGAAGATACGTCTAAACAGTCCACGATTCATCAGACGGCCTTCAACATTGTCAGTTTTTTTTGTTTTTTTTTTTTGCTTGTTGACAGGAACTGTTCGACAACATATGAACAGTAATCATATATTTAACATCAATCAACTGGAAAATTCAAACTTGCCCATAAGTTAAATGCAAGTTGTAGTATTGAAACAAATAAGAAGCACACCACCAAAACATTATACTTGGCAGCTCCTTCCATGCATTGTGGCAACCAATGTTTACAATCTGTGGTACTTCAATAAAATTACTGAATACCTAGTGTAGAAGACAAGCACTATGGTAGAATAAGTGAGAAACACAAAATGTACTCTAACCCTAATAATTGTCATACAGAAAACAAGTTCATAAACATACCCATGTACTTCTCCCTATAATGAATGTTTAATTAACAACATTGCTAAAATAAGTTATGAAAAATAATGCTATCACTTGTATTTTTTTCTTAAGAGTTCAAAGGTCATTTATTTTCTAATAAAACTGTCAGTGTTACTCTGTTCCATTCTATTGTATTCTTATTGTCATGTTTATGTAATATAATTTAACTAATCAATTTCATTGAAATGATAATGCTTAGGTAGAGATATGTTTTGCTTAAGTCAGATGCAGTTCTTTTAATTAGAAACAGCAGGATGCTTTTGCAATGCTCATTTACTGTATGTAGCTATATGACTATTACATGTACCATCAAATACATATATTTAATGTGAATTTTCCAACTGAAAATATAAAATGTGGATTACTTATAATGTCAAAGAGTCATCAACCAAATATAAACAAAGTGATGTTACCAGTAAATTAAGCAAATGGTATTACTGAAGATTTTAATCTCTGTTTGGTAATGTGTTTCAAACATTCAAAGGTAAACTTACCCTTTGATGAAGTCCTAATTAGCTAAATCAACATTTTATATAAATGATCAAATTATACATGTTGAAATTAAAGTGATGTTTACTTGAAGCTGTTAAGTACAAATCATTTTATTTCAGACATAACAGCTGAGCTCGTAGCATTTCATTTTTGTTTGTCTATTCATTTTATATGTTGACCCATCATGACCAACCCATTCATTTTATCAAACACTGATCTCTCTATATCCAACAGTAACACCAAGTATTTAGACCACTCTTAACCTACCCCAAGCTTGTTGCATCTATCATGTCTGAAGACAAGCTACTTTAAAGATTAACTAACCTATCTGAAAAATAAAATTGTTAAATGTTCAGGTGACTTCTCTGTCATGGTTAACCCTACATCTCCTAATACTGCCACTTTGGTTTTTAAATGCAAAATATATTATGCACTGATCTTATTCATTCCTTTTATAATTTTGAAAATTTGAATCAGATCCTCTCCATTCTTTTCTCAAGAGAAAACAATTTTAAAGACCTCAAGAGGTCTTCATATGATAGCCCCTACCTCCTATGATTCATCTAAGCTTTCCTATAAACCCTTTATAACAACTCCATGTCCATATTTAAGGGGATCAAGATGGATATAACACTTATGCCTAAACACAAAAATATGTACAAAGGCACAATAGCCTTCTCTGACTTGTATTACATATTCTTGCAAATACAACCATAAATCCCATTTGCCTTATATTGGGCAAAATCATACTTTCTGGAGGGTTTAAGAAATTGATTAACCAAAACAATGTTATCTATTATTTATCTGTCTAACTTGCTAAATAGTCCAAGATAAAATTCATTTATGCAAACAGCGTTATTCTCCTAACAAACACCCACATCCAAACCTTCAACATGAGCAAACTTAACCATTCTCTTAAAAAAATCATTAACGTATATCAAAAAGAGAATAAATACCACAGCACAAAGACTCATGATAAATCATTTGCAACTCCAATCTAGTTTGGTATTAGATCCTTTACTTCAACTTTTAAACTAACTCATCTCCACATCCACTGAAATATTTCCTTTAGCACTAGTATTTTATGTGCAACTTTGTTAAATCTTTCAAAATCCAAGTACACCCATTCCACATTTTTACCCTCGTAAACATAAGTAGTAACACTTCAAAGTTCAAATGTTACAGGAAAGTTTTGTTGTTCACTTTTATAATTTGTATACGACTTACAGATAAGTTAAAAGTATTTATGATGGGTGCTGCCCTCTAATGAGAACAAAACATTTTTATGCGAGGTAGTTAACGCAAATTCCTATTGCGTATAAATCTACAAAGATAAAAAAGTTCACTTTCCCAAACAAAAGACGTTAACTTTAAGAGCTCCGATTTTTCTTTGAGAAAAAATCCGTAGCTCTGTTGGTATTAACACTAACACTAGTAACTATGAATTACAACGTAAGCACCAAGGACAATTGTTTTCTGAACAAATATCATTAGTAAAACAGCAAAAGTCTCCGCTCTACTTGTGTTAGTCCTAGAAGTAAGGCCTAAAACTTAATCTTACCATAATTTCAATAACATGTACTACATAACCTACAACTAGTGGTAATAAAAACTTTAGTAGTACAAAGGTAGGCCTAACATAAGCCGTAATTCTCTGCACCATAACACTCACCGAGTCAGTAGTACAAATGTAAGTTGTAGTTTACTAATATAACGCTAGGCCTAGTGTCAGTACTAAAATCCATATATAATCACACAATACCATGTTACTCATTAGTTCTAAGTCTTAAAACTCAAATTTTCTTACATGGTTATTAGATACTGTACTGAATAAAATGTACTTATACTAAATTACAGAACAAAATTTGCCATGTCAATCACATATAACAGAAAACCTTTCATCGTCTACTTATGTCACAGTGAACCACATGATGAAAAAACTCATGCAAACCTGTCCCGCCACCACAATACAAGTCAACCATTTTCTATATAAACACCTCATTTAAAAAAACTAAAACAAAAGTTTTTATCATAATCAAATTTAAAAAGGAAAGTAATAAAATTGTCAAGAAAATTAATTTATAATGCGCAATTAGTAATTTTATAAGATAATATCATAGATATTTGGTGTGCTTATTGTTTTAATTCTTTGTCTATTGGTAAATAAAAATATTAGTAATGATAGTAATGTAACCATATAAGCTTTAAAACTAAGTTGAAACTTCAAGCCGACACTTGCAACACTCCTTTTTGAATTTCGGAGCTGATGATCCAACTTGGAATCTGAATAATACGAATATGTATTCCCCCACCTTTGCGTGCATTATAAGAGCGACGATCAAACTGTAGCGTTGATGGTTTTGTTTGGTCATTTTCAAACACAAAGCTATACAATAGGCTATTTGTGCTTCACTTGCCACAGGTATTAAAATCCAGTTTTTAACATTGAACTACTGCGGAAGGGGAGCACGTGATTGGTAGGTGGTACAGTGTTTCTTACCAGCTTTCTTTCATCTGTACAGTAGCTCAAACATAGCTTTATTATAAACACAAAATGCAATATAAACTAAATTTTCCCCAGTTAGTGAAATATAACCAGAAAAAAATTCTATGTTGCGACACAATAGATGTTTTTTAGAATGATCAATAAAAAATCCTTAAAGGAGGCATTTAAAATACCATCTTACACAAAAACACAAACAAAAACCACACACGCAGAAAGAGTCATTAGTTTTCTTTGACGGTTTGTCTACTTCTAAAGCCATAACTAAGTTATCTGCTATGGAACAATAACCTTTTGTTTCTAGAGACACAAATATTTCAAATAGGATCAAGTTTAATGTCTCTTCTTTGAACTTTTTCAATTTTCTAAAGTTGGTTAGTGCTTTGACTGTGTGTCAGTACTCAGCTATGGATCTTACTAAAGTAGTTGTCTGTAATCTTAACCGTTGTTCTGGCGAACTAAATAAGGCTCCAAGATCTTTCTCTTCCACCTCATTTGAAGTTAGGAAGACATTTTTTTAGGGCTAGCTGTATATCTTTTACTCTTTGTAGCGTTATTTCTTCGTCATGGAGAATTTTTTATATTTTAATAATTAAATAGTTTTTGCCATTTTGAAAAACATCATTTTACTTTATAACTTGAGGATCTGTACTTATGTATATTACAACGTACAGTTATGTTATTTGTTGTGTTAAACATTTTAATTAAATACTTCTTCAGAGTTCGTGAAATTATTTTCACTCATTTAGTTTTCAAATGGGTTCTAATAGAAATTAAAAAACTAATAATTACGATTAACCTAATTTATAAATTTCATTACAAACATAAAAAACAGTAATAACTAAAGTGATGTTTCAGCATATAATTATTATAAATTATTTTCTCTTCTCTCACTCTATTTTTATTTCTGTGAAATTTTCACACTGCAGAAACGTGCAATTATCGCCATGTGACGAACAAATGAATGACAGAAGAAACAATGTTCATTTTCAAATTTCTTGAAAACGGCTGAAACGGCAAGCATGTTTAGTGTGATGGTGATTCGAACCTGCGACTGAGACACCCCTAATCAGGTAGCCATGCCTATTTTGTTCTCATGAATCGTACGTTTGTGGTTTCATCAAGTTTTAATGCCCCCACTGCTAAAAGGGCGAGCATGTTTGGTGCGACGGAGATTCGAACCCACAATCCTCTGATTACGCGTCAAGGGCCTTAATCACCTGGCCGTGCCAAGCCTGAAGTTAATGAAACAAACACAAAATACAAATAAAGTAACAAACATATACGCGCTCAGATGAAGCTTGAGTAATTTGTTTAGTTTTTGCTCGGTTAGTGTAATAACTAAATTGTTTTTTAAATACAAAAAATTCATATATATTTAGTACAGGAAGACCCGGCATGGCCAGGTGGTTAGGGCGCTCAAATTCCCAATTATACTAATCATGCTTGCCTTTTGAGATGTGGGGAGTTATAATGTTATAATTATTTTCACGGAAGAATAATTTATGGGTCGCGGGTTCGAATCCCCATCACACCAAGCATGCTCGCCCTTTCAACGGTGAGGGCGAAATAATGTGACGGTCAATCCCACTATTATTTGGTAAAAGAGTAGCCCAAGAGTTGGCGGTGGGTGGTGATGACTAGCTGCCTTTCCTCTAGTCTTAAACTGCTAAATTAGGGACGGCTGGCGCAGATAGCCCTCGTGTAGCTTTGCGCGAAATTCAAAACAAACCAAACTTACTGAAAACAGTTTATTTATAAAAAATTAATTTAGCTAGCCCCCTAGTGACAAAGTGTACAGGCGACAGGTGTATCTCCATTCTGCACTTCGTCTTCTGAAGCGTTTCGTTTCGCGTACGACAGGCACCAAACGTGTAGAGGGATAAGTAAAACGTGCACGCTTGTTTTTAAATGGCAACAGATGCTTAGGAGATGGGGGTGTTACTTCACGTGCACATGAATCCGAAGTACGCGTGGCAGGAAGTCACCTTACCCACTCATTTTTGCCATTTCAACATCACACGTGTTTGGTACACAAGCAGTGCTAGATAAAAATAAATATGTCCTTATTACATCACTTTCTGAAATTTGGTGAATACACAAAAATTAGCCATTTATTTCGCCTTTATCTTTCTTTCTTTTTACGTTCAGTTCTTTTATCACTTATGCTACAAGAAATTAAATAAATAAATATAAATTTAAAGAAACAAAAAAAATAAAGAAATTCGAAACGGAGACGTACCTACGTCTGGCTTTTCTGGTTGATTCATCTCGTATGAGACAGTGAAAAAGGAAAACAAGAGGGAATCCTCATCAGCCGGGTCAGTTGAAGTTCTTTTATGTAGGTTTGTTTGTTTTTTTTGAATTTCACGTAAAGCTACTCGAGGAATATCTGCGCTAGCCGTCCGTAATTTAGCAGTGTTAGACTAGAGGGAAGGCAGCTACTCATCACCACCCACCACCAACTCTTGGGCTACTTTTTTATCAACGAATAATCGGATTGACCGTCACATTATAACGCCCCCGCGGCTGAAAGGGCGAGCATGTTTGGTGCGACGGGGATTCGAACCCGCGACCCTCAGATTACGAGTCGAGTGCCGCCTTAACCACCTGGCCATGCCAGGCCCTCTTTTATTAGCTGTATTCCTGTGCCACAGTAATATCAAGCGTGAGATACACCATACCCGATTCAGTTTTATTACTCATCAGGACTTTTGTTAATCTTCCCCAAACTGAAATTATTTTCGGCAGGATTAGAGTAAATCAATCTACGAGATCTTTGACGAAATCTAGTACATCAATCGAAAGGGTTTGACTTCTTAAATCAAAAATTGTTATCATATCTCGAATTTGTAAAGAAATGGCAAAGCTCCGAGCTAAAGGTTTGTACTTTGGGAAACACAAAAAAAAAAAATGACAACTCAGAATTGTTGTATGAGCCGTTATGCCGCGGCTAAAAATAGTAGTTTCTTATTAAAATTCTCATAACAGCATCCATATATTTATTTATTTTCTCAGTGTTAAAGTATATAGAAAAATAATTTAGGCGGAGAAGAGTTTTATGTCATTCAATCGTAATTTTGCTGTCTGAGTTTTAATCAGATCAAAAGATGAGTATTTAAGCCTGAAATGCAGATGTTTTTACAGCATATACATAAAACAAACAAACAGTGCTTTTAAGTAATATAATTTAGTATTTTAAATATTTGAAATGTTTAACTTCAAGTTAACGGCGTGTATTTTGAACTGGTCACCACTAATATGAATAATTCATCCCCTTAAAAAAACCGAAATACAACAACAACAAAAAGACCTAAGCATTTTTTTATTTCTGTGGGGCTCGACATGGCCAGGTGGTTATGGAACTCGACTTGCAGTATGAGGGTTGAGGATTCGAGAACCCGTCCCACCAAATATGCTCGCCCTTTCAGCCGTGAGAGCGTCATGAAGTTACGACCAATCCCACTATACGTTGTTAAAAAAAATAGCCCAAGAGTTAGCGGTGACTGGCGACGACTAGCTGCTTTCCTTCTTGTATTTCACTGCTAAATTAGGAACGGTTGTCACATATAACCCTGCACGAAATTAAAAACAAACTCAACCGTGTGATTGTCTACTATTAACTCTCGACCTTCTGTACCGATTATTACTGAACCTGGCATTTACCCCAAAGTCAATCCCCCAGAGGCTCCCGTGTGTTAAATGATAATAATGCATAGATTCAAGATAAGTAGTTCTCATAACTTATATTCATAACCGTCTGAAATATTCTTTGACTTCACAGATCAAGGGGACCTATGAACAATACGAATATTACCTTTCAGTAGAAGTCTTCTTCGGATTTACAAGGCTAAAATCAGGGGTTCAATTTCCCTCGGTGGACACAGCAGATAGTTATAGAGCCTTTCAATAGGTCACCTGATCTGTTTATTTGTTTCTTTTAGCGCAAAACTTTTCAATAGACTATCTGCGGTCTATCCACCATGGGCAATAGAACCCCGAATTTTAATGTTCTAACTTCGTAAACATTCCACTGGTCCGCTATGGAATACGCATCATTTGCAGAGAGTCCATGGCCCATAATTTGAGAACCACCATTCTAGAGAAAGAACTTGGATAAAATAAAATAAGAGGGAATCTTCAATAGCTGCGGCTGTAATTAGATCTGAAATAGGTCAAGAGATGGAGATACGAGCTAAGAGTTTGTATTTGAAAAAAAACAACTTACGAAATAAAAGCCATTCTATGAAAAAACAAACAAAAACACATTTTTTAAAACACCCAGTAATGTTTGATTTTATGAGTTTTCAATAAACTCTTGTGCGAAACTCACTTTCAGTAACGTGGAAGAAAAATGGTACTTTTGTTTCTTTTGAATTTTAGGGCAACGCTGCACAATGGGATATCTATGTTGTTATCACACGGAGAACAGACCCTTCCCCCAAATTATTTTGGCGTTGTAAGCCCGTATATCCGCTGGTGACCCACGCCGGTAGGGAAAAATGAAACTATTATGAAGCATCAGCGGTTCATAAGCCATGCCCACCAAAGGTATCAAAACCCGGATTCTAGTGTCGTAACTCCGTAGACATACTGCTGTGGCATTTGGGGGCAGGTAACAATATTATTTAATTTGTTTGTTGTTTGTTTTTAGTTAAGTATAAATCTAAGTCATGGGCTATCTGTGCTCTGCCCACCATGGGTATCAAAATCCGGTTTCTGGCGTTGCAAGTCCGCAGATATACCGCTATGCCACTAGGGGAGTCTTTTTTAGAGAAACTAACAACAAAATTAATAAGTTAATTTGAAAGAATCAGGGTTAAATCAAATAAAATTAAGTAATTTGTCAAGCGCCCTCTCCCTCACACCCCTTTAATGGCTCAGTGTTAAGGCTCAGAGCTTACATAGTTAAAAATCGGGTTTCGATATCATGGTGGTGGTGGGGGGTACAGTACAGTTGGCTCACTGTATAACTTTGTACTTAACAATGAACAACTAAGCTTGTTAAGCACGTGTCCACAGCACTTTTATCAAGTTTATCATTTGAGTACTACCAGAGGGCGCTAGTAAGAACAGCAACAAAATGACAGTAGATGATATATGTATATCGTTTGAATGGATGACACAAATTATCTGTAAATGTTTAGTCACCTAAAAATTATATGAAACCAATGTCCAAAATGTTACTTAAGTCCTTAGCATCCTAATATTCTGAAGATTGTTTTTTAATTTCGCGCAAAGCTACACGAGAGTTATTTGCGCTAGCAGTCCCTAATTTTGCACTGTAAGACTAGAGGGAAGGAAGTTAGTCATCATCACTCACCGCCAACTCTTGCACTACTCTTTTTACCAACGTATTCTGAAGAAATAACAACAAAAACGTTACTGTACAAATTAACAGTAACCATCGTATCTACTTTCGTTCATGAGGCTCGTTGGAAATGTGTTTCTCCTCTTTATCAAGAAGACAAAAGTCAACTGTGCCTTTTTCATAACTTTTTTTTTAGTCTTAACTTTTGTGTCTGGTGGTTCGGGCACTTTTGCATCCCACCATCTTTCTGAACTTTCTAGCGTCACCGTCATAGCTATATTATAAAATATTATGACACTTCCAGTACTGTTGTCTGGAAGCTTCTATCCCATGTCGAAAATTACTAATTTTCTTTCTTCATAAGTTTTTCTGATGACCCAACAATCGTTGGATTTAATTTTTATTATATATTACTTTCTAGCACCCATCCAAGGTTTTTATTTGTTGAATTTAACACTGTTGTTCTTTGGTTATTCCTTGCTAAAATTACAATTTTCAAAATTTTCTAAAGTCACTCATTTTCAGTTTTACTTTTCTTTCATACACTGCTTTAGTTTACTCACCTACACTTCTAATTAAACTCTCAAACCCGATACTGTCGTATCTCTCAGTACTCTACATTCTATAATCTCTTATTTCAATACTCTAATTATTCTCTTGTCTTCCATTCTAATAAGTTTAAAAAACTTTAGTCTGTTTGTATTCCATTTTAAACCTCTAGCTATATTGACTCTCTTACTTTTTTATATCATAATATTTGATGGTTAAGGCTCTCGTCACACAGTCTATGGGACGGGGGTTCAAATCCCCATCCCAGCGAACATACTCGTTCTTTCAGCCATGGGGACATTATTATGTTTAATTAGTCCCACTATATTTTTTTTTTTTTGTAAAAGAGCAACCCAAGAGTTGGTGGGGATTAAGGTTGATTAGCTACCTTTTCTGCAGTTTATCACTGCCAAATTAAGCGCGGTTAGCGAAGATAGCCTTTGATGGGCTATGCGTGGAATTCATTTTTTTTTACAAGTACAACAGAGTACACTGTTTTGCCAACCCGCGAGGACTGTAAATGAGGTGCATTTGAACTATACATAAAAGAGCCACACATTTTTTAAGGAAATCATACGACGATAGATTACAATCAAGCCTTATTTAAAGTATTAAACCTAAGTATTATTGTGAGCATATGGAATTTAAGTGTTTCATTCCAGTTGGTTTGACCCCCCCCTAGTGGTACAGCAGTATGTTTGCAGACTCACACTGCTAAAAATCGGGTTTCGATAACCGTGGTGGGTAAAACACAGATAGTCCATTGTGTAGCTTTATACTTAGTTCTAAATAAACAACCCAGTTGGTTTGTTTTGGAAACTTCACCGGTTTGTTCTCACATTATCACAGCTTGGGTAAAGATCTGTCCTTCAATGTTCAGTTGCAACTTACTAGTTGGTATACCTAACTGCGCTTCAGGAAGTCTATGGTCCAAGCCATAATACACTACTGAATGCTTACTGCATTTTAGCTGTGACGGCATAACAATTTTGTTTGTTGTTAAGCAGAAAACTACATGATAGGATATCTTTGCTGTGTGTTCACCAAAGGTGTAAAACCCCAGTTTTTAGAGTTATAAATCCTCAGACTTTCCGCTCAGATTTCATGAAAGTTTTCAGACACTTGTTCGTTTTAGAAAATGAACCCCGAATTTTAGCACTATACCGCTGTTCCATTGAGATGGGGGAGCTAATAATTTTGACAGACAGAATCGTTATCTAGTTTAGAGATAATTCCATTGTAGAAGTTGAGTTCTGATGAGTAGTTGCCCTCTATGAATTATGAACAACAATGTCGGAACCTTAACGTCTCTGGCCTGGCTGCTCAGCCTAGGTGTTGCATGAGGTACGTTTTAGGCTGAAATATGAAATATGTTTACTTGAGTTCTTCTGTGACAATCTTAAACAAATAAGTTTTATTCGTGATGACAAGAAACCCACTTGAAGTAAAAATATATTCTCAAGACGGCTGGTGTGGGTATTAACACTTTGATTAAAATAAAGTACAGAACAACGTTTCGACTTCCTTAGGTTATCTTCAGGTTAACAAAGAGAGTTTTAAGATGACTTAAGTAGGTTAAAATGTTGTTTTGTACTATATTTTAATGAATGTTTTAATACCCACACCAGCAGTTTTGAGAATACAAATGAGTCTTGACAACTGGGATAGTTGGCCATTTCTTTTACATACTGATGCCAACTAATAGTATATTTTGTTTTGAACCCACGTGACCTTCACGAAAATGAGCTCATTCTAGTGAGTGGTGTTAAAAAAAATGCAAAACAAATTTTTCTTGAGGCAAAGATCAGTTTGAGCCACAAGGCAATCGTACCCCAAAGCAGAAGTAAACAAATACAATTAGTTTAAGAAGTTTTTTTTAGCCTAAAACATTTCAAGACATTCTCTATTCTTAAATACTGACTGCATAAGAACCAAAATAACAAAAAAGATATTTATATTCGGTGAGTTCATCCTTTTTTTATGTCTTTTTGGCAGACATTTTTTTTTCGTCTTCGTTCCGACGATAACATTTTGTAAATTTAGTCAAAAGGTTACATAAGATGCAATAAATAATGGCGCGTGTATGAACGGTTCAATTGGCGTTGAGTCACTGAAATGGTTGTTTTATTGCTTCTTCAAGAGTGAAAAAAAAAAGCAACAAGTAATACCCAGGGCGTGTTGGGATTTCCACGTCTGTTTGTAGTAAAGTTAGAAATATGGTCGCGACTGGGTTTCCGAATGGAGTGTAGAACCAGAACTTGGTGTACGTAGGGGCTATGAAAAGCGAAGCGAACACATGTTTGGTTTGTTTTGAATTTGTGCAAAGCTACACGAGGGCTATCTGCATTAGTTGTCCCTGATTTAGCAGTGTAAGACTAGAGGGAAGGCAGTTTGTCATCACCACCCACCGCCAACTCTTGGGCTACTCTTTACCAACGAATAATGAGATTGCCCGTCACTTTATAACGCCCCCACGGCTGAAACGGCGAGCATGTTTGGTGGGACGGGGATGCAAACCCTTGACCTTCGGATTACGAGTGGAGTGCCTTAACCATCTGGCCATGCCGGACCGTGAACAGATGTAGTTGTTGTTGGAAATTAAGCACAGAGCTTCACAGTGGGCTATCTGTGCTCTGCCCATCACAGGTATCGAAACCTAGTTTCTAGTGTTGTAAGACCCCAGACATTGGATGGGGAGAAACAAATCTATAGTTTGTTTTTAAACTCACGAGAAACAACAATATTCACAACAATATATCGACTAAATAACGTGTCTCATTGATTCGGGTTCTTGATCTATGATCGAAAAGTGTTAGTAGAGATTTCCGGGAACAAAAGACCAGAATTCAATGAAAGTTGAAGCAAGTTACAGATGTAATATTCTTTTGGGGAATTATATAATAAAAAAACTGTCTGAATTTTCCACGAAACAATAATGGGATATATTTTTATCTAATATTTAAACATGGGTGAAATTCTCAGAAGAGGAGTTGTAGTACTCAACTGAGTGATGTGAACCTGTTTCTGAAAAACTAAAAAAATATATTTATATGAGTAAACACAAAATAAGGACAAAGCAGCTCAAATAGTTCCCAGTACTAGTATCGCCTTAAAGGATATGTCTGGGTATTGAATACCGGTGGGTATCGGCAGAAACTTCTTTTACATGTGTATATGTATATATAGTGTGTAAATATGTGCATGTATATATATGAATGTTTTCAGCTCCTTATAATGGGGCCCGGCATGGCCAAGCGCGTAATCCGTGCGACTCCTAATTTGAGGGTCGCGGGTTTGAATCCCCGTCGCGCAAAATGCTCGCCCATTCAACCGTGGGGGCGTTATAATGTTAGTCAATCCCACCATTCGTTGGTAAGAGGGTAGCCCAAGAGTTGGCGGTGAGTGGTGATGACTAGCTGCCTTCCCTCTAGTCTTGCACTGCTAAATTAGGGACGGCTAGCACATATAGCCCTCGAGGAGCTTTGTGCGAAATTCACAAAACAAGCAAACCTTTCAATATAATTTTCTTAACCACAAGTACATTATTTCAGTATATTTTCTTTCATTTCGTGACTCGAAAAATTTACGACTCAGCTGTGATGATAAAATATGAAGTACAAACAAAAGTTTGGTTCAGAGAGTAAAACTTATTATTGACACAAGGACATCTACCACACAAACTAGCTTTTTTAGATGTTAACAAAATGACATCCACCACCTAAACTAAGTTTTTAGATGTTAACACAATGACAACCCCCACCTAAACTAAGATTTTAGATGTTAACACAATGACAACTCCCACCCAAACTAGGCTTTTAGATGTTAACAGAATTACATCCACCACCTAAACTAAGTTTTTAGATGTTAACACAATGACAACCCGCACCCAAACTAGGTTTTTAGATGTTAACACAATGACATCCACCACATAAACTAGATTTGTAGATGTTGACACAATGATCTCCACCACACAAACTAAGTTTTTAGATGTTATCATAATGACATACAGCAAACAAACTAGATTTTTATATATTTTTTATCCATAGGAAATACGTCTACAGACTTCCATTAAATCATTCAGTTTCAATCAGTAAAGTAAAATAAGTGACAAGCAAGACGTTTTGTTCTTAGCATTCTTCGTCTGATACATTTTGTCTTCTATTCGTTATTTTGTGGGTCTCTTTTATGAACAGCAAAAAAAAATTACATGTTATAATCACATTCAAGGAAAGTTAGTTAATTACATAATATTTGACAACCAATGGTTCAGTAGTAGGCATGAGGGCTTATAATGCTAAATATCTGACTTTGATACCTGCGCTAAGAAGAGCACAGATAGCTTATCGTGTATCTTTTTGCTTAATAAAAGTTATATATATATATATATTTCAATTAGATATTTATCCTAGCACAGTGTACTGATTAGGTAAATAGTTCATGTTTGTCACTTTTTAATATAGTTAGGCTTAGAACTTTAACGGTAAAATATTCATATCCTATGTAGTGACGAGCGCAAGGTGAAGTAATTCTGTTTTCTTCTGCTAAGCACCAGAACTTTGAGATGAACCCTGAAAATAACAGAGAAATATCATATTTCTAACTGACTATTTGGAGAAGACGAACTGCCACACTTATGAAGACTTATTTAGTACATCACCTACGACGGTGTTACTGTTTTAGCAGTGTTCCACTTACTGCACTTGTTTACTGCACCAACTTCTAGAGAGAGTTGTTTTCACTACGAGCGGAAACCTCAAGTAAAGCAACAACAACAGCAATGTGGTGTTGAAGAAATACCGTTAGTAACAGTTGATTAATGTAGTTGTAATGGAAACCTGCAACTGAAATATTTTAATTGTTTATTGTGAATAAGTACATTTGTCAGAAACCAAACGAAAAGAAAAGAAACAATATTCTTAGTAACGAGTGAGAGCTATCAGAAAAATACATTGTTGTTAAGAAGAAAAATAAATGTAGTCTAAGCTAACGCCTCCAAGAAAGTGAATAAAGATATTTATTGTTTGTTTTGAATTTCGCGAAAAGCTAACTACGCGAGAGCTATCTGCGCTACCCGTCTCTAATTTAGCAGTGTATTTAGATAGAAGACAGCTAGTAATCGCCACCCACCGCCAACTCTTAGGCTACTCTTTCACCAACGAATAGTAGGATTGGCCGTCACATTATAACGCCCCACGGCTGAAAAAGCGAGCATGTTTGATGTGAAGAGAATTCGAACCCGCAACCCACCAATTATTCTTCAGTAAAAATAATAATAACATTACAACCCCCCCCCCCCACACACACACACACCTGAAAAGGCGAGCATGATTGGGGATTCGAGCGTGATGAATGCCCTGGAGGAGTACCTTGTGCTGAGAAGGTTTGGGAACCACTGGTATCAAGGAAGACTTTGAGAAACTGATAAAGGTCGTTTGACCTCTCTGTGACACCTGATGCTGGTTTCTAGAAAGTTTAGGGTCAAAGGACAGTGAACAAAAGTTTGCACTTAGTCATGCGTTGTGTCTGTCTAAATATCATAATAGGTTTAGATTATGTCTACCGAAATCATGAACATATTTATCAAGGTTACACTTGTTGCCTGGCAACGGTCAGTTGCAAACTCTCTCTTTGTTAACCTGAAGATAGCCTAAGAAGGTCGAAACATTGTTCTGTACTTTATTTTAATTAAAGTTTTAATACCCATACCAGCTGTCTTAAAAATACACTTATTGATTGCTGTTGCTAGATTAATTAAGCAAATACAACAAGGTAAATATATATATATATATATAATCGTTTTTAAATTAGCAACAGGAACAATTTCTATTGGCTTTCTAAACAAGCCACTCTTTTGTGGAGGGCAACAGCTTTATGTAAATTTATCGAGCACGCTGAACCACGTTTATCTAAACTATAAATTAAAACTACCGCTGAAAGGTTTCTTCTATACTCTTGGTGGGCATAGCCCAGCTAGCCCCTGGTAATTTTCACCATAAAAAAAGGTCATTGTGAACACACACATTTATATTTATCATGTCTCTTAGTTCCCAGTGTTTCAAGGACCAGTTTGAAGCTTAGAATGCTAAAATGTTTATCCTCGTGGTGGGCACAGCTTAGTTAGCCCATTGTGAATTTTTGCCCTTAACAATAAGCGTGCAGAATATTTCTTTCCAGGCTTATTAAAATGTATTGTATTAGTTGTTGTTGTTTCCTGAGTCATTAGAGGGAATCAGAAAACTTCAGACCTATTTCTTTAGGAACACTTATACCATTGTCATACAGAGTATTTATAAGGACTTAGATTAAACGTGTGTTAACTGAAACTTCAGTTGCCAAAATAGTGTCAGTTGATTGTGTCATAACTAAAATCTATTAAGCTTGATTGCAAGATAAAGTGTTGATTAAATCCTATAGTAACTAAAGCTTTACCTGTCAAAAACGATTCGAGTAACCACTTGGTAATTAAATCTTTATTAATTTATTTACTTTGCCAAAGACGAGTGAGATATTCATGTAATAACTAAACTTTTTCTGCCAAAATAGTGTCGAGTAACCGTGTAATAATTAAATTTTGTCTGCCAAAATAGAGTCGAGTAATCCTGTAGTAAGTGAACTTTGCCAAAATAGTGTCGAGTAATCGTGTAATAATTAAACTTTGTCTGCCAAAAGAGTGTCAAGTAATCGTGTAATAATTAACATTTTATCTCCCTTTTATTTTAGTTTCAAAATAACTCTCAGTAATAAAATCCACTGAGTTTCAGAAACTCTCGCTACAGTTGAGGATATGAGAGAAGCGACAATTCTAACACCGATGTTTTGTTTTAATTCAATAGTTTATTTTGTTACGGTTCCACATCACTAACATTTCTTTCTTAAGCCTACAAGAGCTTCCATGTGATCTCATATCAATATCACCTTCAACAACGGATAAAACCGATTGTTATATGTTACAGAGTTTCTGCTGCACATATAATGTTCTTCATATCTATTTGTTAGAAGTAGTTTATCAGACGTAAACATAAATATTCCAATAAATAATTAAATACACATTTTTTATTATTCGCATGCTCCAAAAAACACTTCAACTCTTTATCCTTCAAACGTGAAATCTTCAGAAAAAAACTTACGGTCTTTTTTTTTCAAGAGTGCATTAAAATTCCTTTTTTTTTAATTCGAGTCATTAAAGTAATATCCATTTTAGGCTAAAGTACGTAGAATGTATATGAATATTACGAGGCTCTTTAAACACACTCTTGTTAAATAAATTGTAAAGAGAGCTCAAATCAAGCACTACGCGGAAAACTTTTGTCGGTTTGTTTTGTTTTGAATTTCGCGCAAAGCTACACGAGGGCTATCTGCGCCAGCCGTCCCTAATTTAGCAGTGTAAAACTAGAGGGAAGGTCATCACCACCCACCACCAACTCTTGGACTACTCTTTTACTAGCGAAGAGTGGAATTGATCGTAACAGTATAACGCCCCCAAGGCTGGAAGGGCGAGCATGTTTGGTGTCACAGGGATTCAAATCCGAGACCCTCCAATTACGAGGGTAGCGTCCTCTGACCACCTGGCCGTTCAAAAAATATCAGATGAGTTATATCGATAGAAAACCTGGTTATTTAATTTTAGAATAAAACTTCCTGTTAAACGTTTAACTGAAGACACACACACACACGGAAAAAAAAAACATTTTTTTTTCTCTCACGTATCCTGACATCTGGTGGTTTAATACCACAGTTAAATACAAAGAATAAATATAGTAATTTATGCGTGGCTTTTCTGTCAGACGTGGAGTTTGTAATCTCTTTTCTATATTTATAGAATTAAAAGTTAATTTTGTACAGAAGTGTACGCAGCGCCACCAGTGAGTAATCTGATAATACTTAAATTTTTTGTAAGCTTCTAACAGGTGAAGTTCGTGATTTTAGTCTGCAGTCTCCTATTCGCTGCTCTTTTGAGTTTATTTGTACATATTGAATGTTTACCTTTCTCATACGTCCCGTAAAACACCAAACGGTACGTTTGAGATTGCAACGTTAATATCTGAGGTTCAAACCCCGATGGGATACAGTGCTAACAACCCCCTAACTGTAGCTGTGTGTCTAACAACAAACACAAACCATTCTACTAGAGCCTTAATTAGGTTTATTCACTCCTCTTTTCTCACTATACTTATTTTAACCCTTCTTTCTCTCTTTGCTCATCTGCTTTCGTTATGTTTGATTCTTTATATAAGAAGTAGACATCTGTGTAAGTCTGGTGAATGCAACGTTGTTGGAGCCAAGTCTAGACAGTGTAGGTTTGAAATAGCACGGGACTGAACCGGATCGTTTACACGTTCTGGCGTCGTCTATTCTTGACACAATAACTCGGTGTTTCCTCTGAAAATCGTAACGTAAATGCCCTTAGAGTCAACCCAAGTTTTCACAAGTTCCCTAAAGAGCCTAACACCGTGGTCGATCTACCAAAACTCTTTTAACCTTTAGGTAAGTTAGGGCAAAGAGGAAATTTACTGTCCCATGAGAATCAGTATGAGACCTTTACACCTATCGAACCGTAATTTTTGTTTTGTTTGTTTGTTTTGAATTTCGCGCAAAGTTATACGAGGACTGTCTGCGCTAGCCGTCCCTAATTTAGGGGTGTAGAGCTTGAGAAAAGGCAGCTAGTCATCACCACCCACCGTCAACTCTTGGGCTACTCTTTTACCAACGAATAGTGGGATTGACCGTCACTTATAACGCCCCCACGGCTGAAAGGACGAGTATGTTTGGTGCGACAGGGATTCAAACTCGTGACCCTCAGATTACGAATCGAGTGCCTTAACCACCTGGCCATGCCGGGCCCGAACTGTAATTATCTTACCACTTCCTTAAAATGACTCCAGAGAAGCATCGAATTCTCTTAGCGCTGGGTCTAAATGCTTCCGGAATTTGATTAAATAATTATTCTTTCAAAACTGAATTTTGTTTAAACTTTTCAAAAATTTCGTTAAATTCAACAACTAAAGTAAAAACTTTGGATATAACTTATTTAAGAACCTATTGGGAAGAAACGAAGATTACTAGAGTCGACTTCAAATGAAAGATAAAAGTCAACTTATTGGGTAGGGACGAAGATTACTAGAGTCGACTTCAAATGAAAGATAAAAGTCAACTTATTGGGTAGGGACGAAGATTACTAGAGTCGACTTCAAATGAAAGATAAAAGTCAACTTATTGGGTTGAGACGAAGATTACTAGAGTCGACTTTAAATGAAAGATAAAAGTCAATTTATTGGGTAGGGACGAAGATTACGAGAGTCGACTTCAAATGAAAGATAAAAGTCAACTTATTGGGTTGGGACGAACATTACTAGAATCGACTTCAAATTATTTTGTTTGTTTGTTTTGGAACTTCGCACAAAGCTACTCGAGGGCTATCTGTGCTAGCCGTCCCTAATTTAGCAGTGTAAGACTAGAGGGAAGGCAGCTTGTCATCACCACTCACCGCCAACTCTTGGGCTACTCTTTTACCAACGAATAGTGGGATTGACCGTCACATTATAACGCCCCCACGGCTGGGAGGGCGAGCATGTTTGGCGTGACCGGGATGCGAACCCGCGACCCTCAAATTATGAGTCGCACGCCTTAACACGCTTGGCCATGCCGGGTCACTTCAAATGAGGTTACCTAAGTTAACCAAAACTCCTGACAAGTCAGTCACGATTAACATGAAATTTATTTAAAGCTGTTCCAAAAGTACTGATACCTTATTGTTTGTTTAAAGTTGAGCACAAAACTACATAATGAGCTGTATTTGCTCTGCCCACACGGGTATCGAAACCCGGTTTCTAGCGATGTAAGTCCACAGACGTGCCGCAATTCCACTGATGGAGTACTGGAATTTAAGTGTATTTCATTTAATCCAACAACTCTACATGTACTTTGTTTCTTAAAAAAACTCAGCTCTTCAATTTGTTTGTTTGTTTGTTTTGGAATTTCGCACAAAGCTACTCAAGGGCTATCTGTGCTAGCCGTCCCTAATTTAGCAGTGTAAGACTAGAGGGAAGGCAGCTAGTCATCACCACCCACCGCCAACTCTTGGGCTACTCTTTTACCAACGAATAGTGGGATTGACCGTCACATTATACACCCCCACGGCTGGGAGGGCGAGCATGTTTAGCGCGACGCGGGCGCGAACCCGCGACCCTCGGATTACGAGTCGCACGCCTTACCCGCTAGGCCATGCCGGGCCTCAGCTCTTCAAAAATAGACATCTAGAAAATGATAAACTTTTGTATTGTATATCTTTTGCCGCAAAAACGCCTTTTGAACTTTAAGGCCATGGAAGCGTTATAAGAGTGGTAGTCAGATCTCACTATTCGGTCAGACGAAAACATCCTAAGCGCTGCCTTCCATTTAGTTCAGTTCAACACTAGGAGCGACTAGGTGCATTAGGCCTTTGTGTATCTTGAAAAGCAAATTCTTAAATATACAAAAAATAAGTCGATAATATTGTCTTTAAAAATTAAATTATTCAACGTTTAAATAACTAAATAAATATAATAACAAACAGAGATATACAAATTTAAATCTGAATGGAAGAGTTAGAGATCTATATTTCACGGGAACAATGGACAATACTGCATTGAAGAACACCTGAACATTTGTCAAACCCACTTTACAATACAGTATTGAAGAACACCTGAACATTTGTCAAACCCAATTTACAATACAGTACTGAAGAACAACTGATTGTTTGTCAAACCCACTTTACAATACAGTATTGAAGAACACCTGAACATTTGTCAAACCCACTTTACAATACAGTATTGAAGAACAACTGATTGTTTGTCAAACCCACTTTACAATACATTATTGAAGAACACTTGAACATTTGTCAAACCCACTTTACAATACAGTATTGAAGAACAACTGAACGTTTGTCAAACCCACTTTACAATACAGTATTGAAAAGAACAACTGAACCTTTATCAAACTCACTTTACAATATCGTATTGAAGAACAACTGAACGTTTGTCAAACCCACTTTACAATACAGTATTGAAGAACGATGGAATATTTGTCAGACCCACTTTACAATATAGTATTGAAGAACACCTGAACATTTGCCAAACCCAATTAGAAAACGGAATAATTGAGGACTGGTTTAAAAGAAAGAAGAAAAGCAACTATCAACATGGTTTGTGATTGGACTGTCGCTCCCCTGTGTGGTTAACTCACCGGGGAGTTGAGGGCTTTCAACGCTAAAAATTGGGTTTGGATTTGCAGATAGCCCATTGTGTAGTTTTTCTCACATTTGTTTATTTGAAATATAATTACTATGGGGAATATAACAAGAAAGAATCATGAAAAAACAAACATACAAACAGCACAAATTCAATCAGAGCGTTAACGCCAGCAGTTATTTTTGGCAAAGAAACGGGAATGATCCAGTTCCGAACTGATGGAAGTAGTTTGGCAACATCCAACTGTTGTATGTTCTGTACTATCACACAGTTAAAACGTAAGAATGATGACGCCACCACACGCTTCGTTTCGTAATTTATAAGATTTTATAATATCACGATTTATTATATAAATATATCAAATTATTTTTGTAAAATATTACTTTTTAAGAATTATTATATTTTTATGCATATTAAATAAATTTTATTGGCTATTTATTTTTATTATTTTTATTTTTATTCTCAGCAGATGTCGCTAGATATTTAAAATGTTCATGGCTTCGGTCACTACGTGCAGGAACTTTTCGGCGTTTCTGTTTGATCATCGATCGTGGTTTTCTGTCTTGATTTATCCAGACACCAATTAGGGATTCGGGGCACTTTCAGATAGAATCAGAGCACAAGACTCTTGCGTCAGAGCCTAGAAACACATTTGACATTTTTATTTTTTATAAGTTATACATTTTATAACACATTGTGTTAATCAGAAGTTTAGAGGGTCACATTTGATTGCCATAGCATTTATACTTTCGTCAGGACCCGGAATGGCCAGGTGGTTAAGGCGCTCGACTCGTAATCTGAGGATCGAGGGTTCGAATCTCTGTCACACCAAACATATTCGCCCTTTTAGCCGTGGGGGCGTTATAATGTGACGGTAAATCCCACTATTCGTTGGTAAAAGAGTACCCCAGGAGTTGGCGGTGGGTGGTGATGACTAACTGCCTTCCCTCTAGTTTTACACTGCTAAATTAGGGACGGCTAGCGCAGATCGCCCTCGTGTAGCTTTGTGCGAAATTCAAAACAAACAATACTTTCGCCAAGGAATTCTGAAATCGCAGAGGGCCACTTGTTTAAAATATACAAAAAAAAAAACAAGGATCGTTCATTTTAAAATCTGTAACTTTACACAAATATTTTGCTTTAATTTTTCATGAGCTAAAAAATTTATAGATGTTTTGCAAGCCTTGTCGTTGCCCTGTGTCTACGTAATCTCTCTTCTGGTGTGAAAGTATTTTGAGAAGTGTTAAGCGAGACAAAAAATAAAAGGTGAATATTTAATGCGTAGGTTTTGCGCATTCTATTTTAGTTCAGTGCATCTGAACTGTTTGGCCAATGAAATTTTTACGAATTGCACGGACCTGACACGTGACAAATTATATGCGACGAAAAACAGGTTTTGACACATTCACAAGAAAAACGTTATTTAATCTTGATTTGTGGGAAATTCAATTTGTGTATTCCAAATGTGTCCAGAGATATAACTCATTAGTGACAATTAGAGCGTTCTCTTTATGACGTTGAAAACACAAATTAAAAACATGTACAAAGATACAGGCAAAGAAGGATGATTTTATTAAGTTTAATTTTTGTTAAATGGTGACATTATTCTAAAGTGTTGTGTTGAATTATCTGTTTCTTTTAAAAGATGTAAGAAATTGTGAAAGGGACTTAGACTGAGTGTGAATTATAAAACAAACATTTTCTAAACATCACTTGAAAACTTCGGTTTTTATCTTTTACTCTTCTCCCCATCAACCTCTGAGCAGCTGATCTGTAAGTCTGAGTTTGTGACTAGATAACCATAAGTTTGTGATTAGACAACAGTGAGTTTGTGACTAGATAACCGTGAGTTTGTGACTAGATAACCATAAGTTTGTGATTAGACAACAGTGAGTTTGTGATTAGACAACAGTGAGTTTGTGACTAGATAACCATTAGTATGTGACCAGATACCACAAGTTTGTGATTACATAACCATGCGTTAGGGATTAGATAACCATGTGTTTGTGATTGGATAATCATTAGTTTGTGACCAGATAACCATGAATGTGTGACTAAATAACCGTGAGTTTGTCATTAGATAATCATGAGTTTTAACTAGATAACCATAAGTATGTGACCAGATAACCACAAGTTTGTGATTAGATAACCATGAGTTTGTGACTAGATAACCATAAGTTTGTGATTAGACAACAGTGAGTTTGTGACTAGATAACCATAAGTTTGTGATTAGACAACAGTGAGTTTGTGACCAGTTAACCACAAGTTTGTGATTAGACAACAGTGAGTTTGTGACTAGATAACCGGAGCCCAGATAGGTCATTTTGTAGCTTTGTTCTTAATAATAAATAAAAATACCAACAAAAACTCCATGATAAAAATATCATATTGTTTGAGAGACATTTATTCTGTGGACAAATTCAACTTATTTTAACGAATTTTGATGTTTTGTGCTTACTTTGTTTATCTTAAGCAGTGTTTGTGACATCAGAAGACACGCGCTTCTTTGGTGACGTCACTCCAATACGTGGCAACTTTCTAAACTGAGCAGTTGCTAGTGGGTAATATAGTTTGTTTTATTTTCTTTCCTGCCAGATTGATAATTATGTGATAGATTAGACACTTACTCTAGGTGGACTGTTGTAATAGGATATAGGGGGTGGGGTGGAATACTCTCCTTGTAAAGATTCAGCTATAAGAAACAACATCACAGTTGTAGCTAAGTAAGGAAATCTCTAAGCCTACCAGTGGCATGGTGACAGTGACTAGTACAATGATAAAAACAACTTTTACTGCAGTAAAATAGTCTTATTTTTAATTATGTGTAAACATTTTATACACTGCTCTGTTACTGTTAAACTTTCGTTTGGAATTTGAGCACAACGTTGCACAATATCTGTGCTATCCCCAGCACAGGCATAGGTTTCTAGCATTGTAAGTCCATTAATATACCGCTGTGTTACCGAGGAGCTGCCTGCTGAAAACTTAAGTTCATATAATTTTTTGAATTTAAATGTGATTTAGGTAGTCAAAATGCAAAACAAGCAATAATTGCTATAATAAATGTATGGCCAATGATTTATGAAACAAGGCAGATGAGATAATGGCTCCCTCAAGATTTACCAGCATTGAGATTTGAATATGTATTGCATATAATTGGTTTGCATAATCACAACGCATAGTTTTCGCATATGTATATACTACACAGATAAGAATTTTGGAATTTATAAACATTTGTATGTATAATTCGAAAAACTAAAAAAATGATTATTTTCCAACATACCTAATAAATCGTGTATAAGTAACATTATACCTTTGTTTATCATTGTAACAGTTTCCTTGTTATATTTCAATTATATTGGCTATTTTTTACCCTTATTGAGCAAATATTATAGAAATTAGAGTTACTTTTTTTTAGTGAGTATGTGATAAAATTAGCCAGGTAACTTTGAATGTGCAGTGATAAAAAGTGCAAAATTGCTGTGGAATTGTCATGGGTTGTATTGCAATAACAGAGCAGAGAAGAAGAATTCGTCTTATTAGTTGTAACTGAACCAGCCTGCAATGAAAAAGAGACGATTATTTAAAATCCCGAAACAACTTTTATAATTAACAAATTAACAAATATTTGTCCACATGTTTGACTTGCTTTAGTATATTAATATTATTTAAACAAAGGGACTGCGTGCTGTTCGTTTATTGTTGAAATGTATCACCAACAAGTCACAGACACCTATTAGAAAGAAGTCGATCGATACGTGAAAACCTGACAGTAGCAAAATCTATCAACACACAGCAAATCCACGCAAAATAAGCATTACCTATTTTGTTCGAATGAAACTGAAACCTATTTTATAGGTAGATATTTCAGATCAGCATAAGGCCTAAGTGGGAAGCCTTTACTTGTAGCTTTTATCAACTGCTATTTTTCTTGGCGACGAGCACATAGCTAAATGAATAAGAATGGAACTACGCATTTTTACAGCACAGTAAAAATCATCATAATTAGTTCTTAGAACAATAATAGGATAGAAGCATATAGTTCTTTTCTTTTTTGCTCAACAGGAACACTTTATCTTCGTTGCCACCATGTTTAGCCATCCATAACGAGGCTCGTGTGCTTGGATGGTGCTCTACTTTTTCTTTTCCGGCATAAAGCACTGAAATAACCGTTCTACTCAAAGATTTTTGTTACCACCGTTTCGTTGTCTCAGAAGACTAGGTCTTATTCTGAAAAATATGTATGAATGGTAAATGTAGAAAAAAATATTTCCTAGTGATTTAATACTTTGATTTGGAAGTAAATATGTAACTAAAGAAATAATATTTTCATGCAGAAAGAGGAGATTTACGTTTGTAAGGCAGAAAGCGCTATCTGTGTTGTGCCTTCTTCAGATCGAACTACTAACGTTTATGAGCCACCTCGTCTGAACAAGAATATTTATACAGACATTATTAAATTAATTAAATAGGTCGCGAAATATTTATTTCAGGAAAACCTGTAGATAAAGCATTTTTCTTAAAAAATTACGCAGTTGCAGTTTTAATGATAACAATAATAATTCTTTGTTTGGTATGTTTGGATTTTCGCGCAAAGTCACACGAGAGCTATTTGTGCTAGAAGTATCTGATGAAAGGTTAGACGGAAGTCAGCTAGTCGTCACCACCCACCGCTCACTCTTAAACTACTATTTTTACCAAATAATAGTGGTATTTACTCGTAACCTGACGGGCGTGGGCTCGAATCACGGTTGAAAGTTCAATCATTCTGGTGTGACGGGGATTCGAACCGGCGATCCTCAGGTTGGCCTAATTAAAAGGACATAGAGTATTCGAAGACGAGAACAAATACATTTTATGTTTGCGAATTAAAACGCATTGATGTGTAATTAGGAAGAAAAGTCCACTAATCACCTGTCCATGCCGAGGCCTCGTTGCTCATGAGATAAATAAATAATACCAAAACATTTAAAAGAAGTGAGGGTGTGGGTCAGAATCTATGTGGGGTTAGGTTAGGTTAGGGTAAGAGAAGAAACACTTTTTTCAAGTCAGGGGGAGTGGAAACCAGAAGATGGGAAATAGGCCTATGAAAAATAGATTTGCATGTTAAAGTAAGATGAAGGATCAGAACCTATGGGTAATGAGGACTATGCCGGAAAAAAAATTTGGAGTGGGAGAAATTAGAAGCTATGGATGATAAGAAATAATTTGGAGAAGAAAGCTATTTCAAATTAGGTCCTGTGATTCATTCTCCACATTTTACAACTTTAAGCCCTACATCCCAATGGTGAAAGAAGTTAATATACTTTATTGTTTGTTTGTTAAATTTCGCGCAAAGCTTCAAGAAAGGGATATCTGTCCATAATTTTGAACAGCTGTATTTGATGGATATATGAATGATTAGGCCTAGCTTTAATTTTATAAATTTATTTACTTAATATTTTCAGGTTGGCTCAAAAGGTCCCTAGTGGCACAGTGGCATGTCTGCGGAGTCACACCGCTAGAAATCGAGTTTCATTACCTGTAGTGGGCAGAGCACAAATAGCCCATTGCGTAGCTTTATGATTAATTCCAATCAGTCAAACAAACAAATGGACCAGAAGATAGGACGTACGAGACAAACTAATAGGTCTCTTGTTGTCCCTAAATATTATGATATGTTATGTTAGGCTACAGGAAAAACAGTTAGTAAAAAGAACACCCTCGACCCAAATTTCAGAATGCGAATTGTTTCGTGAGATAACGGGACGCAAACCACGCAATCTCCGTTAGCTGCACAGTTCGGTCCGGTAAACGGTGGGTCATTCTCGACTCTATGTAAAAATGTATCCCTACAACCTTGAGAAGGACCGATTTTCAAACTGGGAAGATGTTAATGAATCGTCGTCCTCAGAGGAACTTTGAAACTTCTGAATCAACTTTAGTTAATCTAAACTAATTAATTAATTCTTAACTGGAATAGGGGTTGTATAGTCGTAGATTCCAGATTAGGAAAAGCTAAACAATATATGATAATACCCCTTTTTTGGGTGATTAACTTTAGCTTTTCGCACATCCTGACTCAACCACGGTAACTTAGTCGGAGGTGTATTAATTATTTGGATTTGCTTAAAACCTGGGACTCAAAATGGTCTACCCTGTTAAAAATACGGAGTCTTAAACGGAGACATTAACTAAAGGAAGTACATCATATTCTGGCCTCTGGCCTTAAGCGTGTGTGTCTTCGAAAATAATAGGCTTTAGGTTTTGATAATAAGTCAAAATGCTAGACGGTAACAAATACGAAAGTAGTTTTTTATACACATGGGTATCCGTTTAAAACAATATTATTGCTTGTTAACAATAAATTTATCTGGCCCCGGCATAACCAGTGGTTAGAGCACTTAACTCGTAATCTGAGGGTCGCGAGTTCGAATCCCACCACACCAAACATGCGCGTCCTTTCAACCCGTGAAAATATTACAATGTCACGGTCAATCCCACTATTTGTTGGTAAGAGAGTAGCTCAAGAGTTGGCAGTAGATAGTGATAACTAGCTGCCTTCCCTCTAAATACACTACTAAATTAAGGTACGGCTAGCGTAGATAGCCCTCGTGTAGCTAGCTTTGTGCAAAATTGAAAAAGAAACAAACTATTTTATCTGTTTCGGAAGTCACGCAGCACTCAGATAGTGTTTGTTTGTAGTTATACGCCAAGCGACACAATTGGCTACCTCAGACGGACAATAAAGATCATACTGTAAACATAAGATATATATCCGTTCTATGTTGATTCAGAAGTCCTTGGCGTTTCCTCCGCTGGAACAGCAATACGTCTACTGATTTATAACGCTAAAATCAGGGGTTCGACTCCTCCGATGTGACTTTGCTATAATAAAACACGCACAGCTTTCAGTGTAATTGATTTTCGATGGTCGTGATAAAAAAGATGCAAGTTATTTTTTACGTGACCTCCCGTAAAAAAAACAAACAAACCAACTTTTAGAAAATTTGTTGTACTACAAACAAAGGGAAATTAAACTGGTTGAAGTATAGTACGTCTGTTATCAACAAGGTTACTCCTTCCGGATTAAACCCGTTTCCTGAACTTTCCTATTCAGTACCAAAGTAAGCGTTCTGTGCTTCTTTGAGTAACGTGATAACAACTTAGCAGTCAGCCGCACGTGCGCGATGTTACCACTACATGTGTAATGCTGTTTATGAGTCCACTCTCTAATATTCATCATTTGGGACAGACATTGATAGACGATTACCAGGATCAAGGCCTCTGAGGGAACCGCTCTTTGCTGTCCCCACAGGCCAGCGGTAATGGTGCATAGCTCTCGGGGCAACCGTTCTATTTCAACAGCTGTTTCTCTCGCTTGTAAAAATATGTGAGAACTTTGAGTTGGGTGGATAGTTTTTGATGGAGGTTATCGCACTATTTGATGTTATGGAGAAAGAGAGATTTAATAATGGCTCAACCTTCCCTTCTAGCGGCTCAGTTGCAAGTCTGAAGGCTTGTGACGTTAAATATTGAGTTTTGATACCCGTGGTGAGAACAGCACAGATAGCCCATGGTGTACCTTTGTGCTTAAACCAGTTTTTTGTTGCTATGGCATTTTATAAAAGTTCACTCACTTAAAGTGGATTTGAAGATATTTTAATTAGCTGACGTAGTAAACGTTTGACTCATGTGGGAGTTACCATTAGCAGGTCACAGTATAAAGCTTAACTTATAAACCTGGTGGCACCAACGGCTCTATGTACGGGCTGTATTGCGTCAAATATTCCCCGCACTTTAGAGAACACCGTGCTGTTATCTATCTATCTATCAGTAAGGTTTAATGAGTGAATTGCAATGAACGGAAACTACCTGTTGTAAAAAAAAAAAAACAGCAAAAAAAAACAAACAAACGTAGAGGAAGGCGTTTCGAAAGTTCTCCGTCTTCAGCACCCGAAAACAGAAGATTCTGGAAACGCCGTCCTGTACACTTGTGTTTTCTACAACAGGCAGTTGCCGTCCATTTCAGTTCACTCGTGATTAATACTCTCTCTAAACAATCTATCAACGAGTATCAGTGAGGAGTTACTGTTTTGGTTTGCCACAAAGATAGCTAAATACAGTTCATGGTCAAAATGTCTTATATGTGACATTAATACTAACTAATGTATGATGGGCCAAGCGAACCAAAGAATTTTGTTTACAGTGAAGTTTCCTGTAAAAGAAATAGTTCCAGAATTTTACAGATGTATCCAATGATAAATGTTTAACCGTTGGGGAAGGGAGAGAGACCAAGTTACCGAAACAGAACTTACAAACGTGATAGTGACGCATCTTCTCTTAAAACTCTCACGTTCTACATCACCAACCAGTCGGGAAGCTTGTAGAAGAGCAACATATTTCGCTCCCCGCCTTTCTCAGGTTTTTTTTTTTTACAATTGTTTGGAATAGGTTCTTCAACATTCTCTTCTCTCCCTTGTAGCATTCTTGGACACATTTGAACGTTGTTCAGTCAGTGTGGACACCATACTCCTCATGCGCACGTGAGAAAATATCCCTCTGGAGGAACGTGGGTTATTTCCTTCTGCGGTGGCAAGCTGAGCTCATGTTGCGTAGAACCACGTAGAGCACACGCTGTAGTCAAATAGCTGAACACGTAAGCTGAGCAAGCAACCTGGTTCATTTGATACACCGAGCACGTGCCGTTCTATCCTCATCCTAACCACTCGAGGTTCGTAAACGATTACTGCTATCAATGTCATGATCCATTTAAGGTTTTAAAATACCAATAAAAGATGCCAATAATTGATAAAATAAGTTCCACCCATAAAAGTTATAATGGAAGGTTAAACAAACAGAATTCAGTTGTGGGGCTTGGGTAAATTTTGAAACATATCGCTGCTGTCATAAGTAAGACAGATCCGCGAATTTAAACTTTACAAAAGTTGGTTTGATTTTAATAACGAATTTTCCATTTCGAAAATAATTTTCATTTTTATAAATAGGAAAAAACAAACAATTTCGATTCAAATTTTAATTTCGTTTACTAAATGAACATATTTTTATTAATATGTTTTGGTTCTGGAGCGATCCATAAAACTTTCACGTCACGATTGGCTTAGAGAAATCTATATTCAGTGGTTGTCAACATTTTAAGTATATCAAAATGTGACTTGATTTTGATGAAAATTATTCACTTATGTAAACTTTCATACGGCGTTATGTAAAAATCTGTCAAAGATAGAGAAGAACTGATATCATTTTCGAATTCAGCGTACAGGAATTACTAATCAATACAATAAAACCATCGCAGGCCTGTGTTACCTATAACACCGTATTACCGTACAGTTGGCTTAAAACATAACAACTGTTTACTCTGGTTGAAGTGACGTACTACATTACTAGCTATCTATACGAACCGATATATTCAGATTAAAATCACATTAGCATGTTGTACTACAAGATGCCTAAGCCACACTAGTAAAAAAGAAATAACAGACAATTACATGACATTAGGCGAGTTGTTAATAAGCCAGAGACTTTGCGGTTATCAGCAAAAATCGATGAGTTAAACAACAGTCAATACGACATTCTTATAAAGTGGTTAATGAAACTTTTTTCATGCGATTTCTAACAAACAACGTACGAAAACAGCATGAAATGAATAATCTGTACCAATCAGAGCGATTTATCTACACAAATCTAAGTTTAAAGTTTAAATCGGTAATTCGTAAAACTAGTTAAATATTATGCTGGTTTTAAGTAAGTTGGCAACAACCAGTTAGGGCGATTGTTAGGAAACCTCAATCAGCTAAAGAACAGGTAACAACAATGTTTTAAGTAAGTTGGTGGTAAGCCAGTTCGTTGGTGCTGTTGTTGACAGATAAATAGATATATTCTAAAAATACAAATAAATGGTTAAATTTGATCTAAAGGTGATAAAAACATGCAGTTAACGTTTTGAAATGAAGGGTCATTTGTCAGAAACATTGACCTCACATCTATTACACACTGTTTGCAAAGTTAAGAACAACTGTTTATGACATTTTAACCGGCTACTCAGGGGTTTTATTATCTGTCTGTTTAGCCTAAAATACAGTTCAAATTGAAGACATGGAACCCGCCTTGAGACAGCAAAGTTCGAAGAAGTCTTAAATGGGTGATGAAAAAACTTTATTAGAAGCTTAATACTGGAACGAACGTACAACGTGTCGATAAGGTTCGTCATTAGAGGTACCATGTCGAAGCGTTGTACGTTTGTTACAATGTTAAACCTGTAACAAAGATTTATTCCAATGACATGCAGAGGGAGTTGGCTGAGTGGCAACAAAGGTACCGTATTTCTCAGTGTTACAAAAATGTTCAGAAGTACCAAACGTTACCCCTAATCCCAGATCTTTCATACTGCAAGTTATTACAAAAAAATGTTTCAGTTTTGAAATGAAAGGGACAGAGAAGTTTGTAGGTCTTTAGAGTAAGAATAAAAATTATGATAGGCTGTTATGTGTTGATACGGGAGAATTCACTGTTTGATTCTAGAGTTGTAAGATCGATTATACAGAAATAAAGAAAGATTTATTTGTTTCTCGTTATCGTCAATCTTTCTTAACGCCCCTCCCTCGAAAAATAGTCTCGTCTTACCATTTTCGAAAAATTCCCTTTTAATATCTTTTGCAATTTACTGTGTTTTTTCATTCCTCATTCGAATCATCTTAAAACTTTTAAAGTGCTATTCAAGATACCCTTACCTATACTAACACTAATATTTTAATGTATATATTTATTATTCAAAAATATTAATAATTTGTATTAATAAGACCGGATCCGGATCCTCTCATTTGGGAGGGGGGCAAATAGAACTTTTGTTAATTCTTGTTAACAAGAAAAAAAATCGTACAATTTTCTATAGTTGATGATTTGTGTTGAAAATAGTGTTTAACAAAATCTGATATTTTTTTTTTCGTTAGCTTCGAAATAAATAAATAATTCTCAAACTGAAAGTTCAAAGAGGTTTAATGTTTATCTTTCAGTACTTTGATGTAACGCCGGGAAAGCACACGTGAGAATTCGAACCCACCTCAAATCCATAAGGGAAATTGTGTTTGTTCAGCTTTATAATAAAACGAATACACCAATAAACATATCCAGTTGGACTTTCTGTTCTATAAGTGTGATTCATACAAGTGTTTCCAAAAACGGTTTTGTAAATTTTTGCTTAGGTAAAAAAAAAAAAGTGAGGTTTGATTTGTTTAATTTCGCGCAAAACTACACGCCCCTAATTTAGCAGTGTAAGGCTAGAAGGAAGGCAGCTAGTCATTATTACCCACCGCCAACTCTTGGGCTACTCTTTTACCACAAATAGTGGGATTGACCGTAAGATTATAACGCCCTCACTGCTGAAAGGGCGACAGTGTTTGGTGTGACGGGGAATTCGAATCCGCGACCCCTAGATTACGAATCGAATGCCATAACTACTTGGCCATGCCGGGCCTTAAAAGAAAGGAAAGTTGACTACCTATCTCGTTATAATACCGACTCGCAAAGCTATGCGAGGGCTATCTGCGCTACCTGTCCCTAATATAGCAATGAAATACCAGAAGAAAGACAGCTAAACAACAACACCCACTACCAACTTTTGGACTTGTGGGATTGGTCGTAACATTATGACTCCCTTACGGCCGAAAAGGTCAGCAAGTTTCGTGAGGCGGGGATTCGAACCCATGATCGTAAGATTGTGAGGGGGAGCGCCCTAACCACCTGGCCATGTCGAACCAGGAAAATTTGTAACTAGACAACAACAACTAAAAAAAAAAACTTGGCACTGAAAAAATCCGTTTTATCCGTTTTGAATATTGATATTGTTAACCACTTGAGGATATAAACCATCTCGATAAAGAAGTTCAGTGCGTGAAACAACTAGAACTACTCGAGATCACAGAGTAAGAGTAAACAAAGAGGAAACTTATAGTCAAAGCAGAACAAAAATTTATTTTTGATAAATGTATTCCAATTATGCGAAAACAAATAAACAAAAACACATCAATAAATAAACAGAGGTAATAAATAATAAGACTTATAAACTACACACTATGAAGAAAAGACAACCTCAAAATTCATTTAATTAAAAAAACAAAAATAATCATATCGATCTGTAAAAGTTATTTTTAGTTTTTACGTTTTCGAGTTTAAGAAATTAGCTTGTTAATCCATTATGTAGATGACGTCACTCTGCTTAACAACCACCTTGCGGTCAAAAATTCAAATATAAAAGTACTGGTCAGGAATTTATAAATTTTGGTTCTCGATTGGAAACGATATTAACCGCTACTTAAAGACGATAGTTTCGTTCAAGGACTTTGTTTTATTCTTTTCGTTATTGGTATAAAATAAAGGGGCATGGGCCTCATGATTTTAAAACACATCCTCGTTTGGACAGTCTTCGGATTTACATCGTTAAAATTAGGGGCTCGATTCCCATGGGTGAACACAACAAATAGCCGGATGTGGCTGTGCTTTACGAAAACGCACAAACAAACTTTTAAAACACAAATATTATTCTTTACCTATCTTTAACTTCAATTTGGACAAACTAGAACATCTTAAACCACGTAGTTTGATATGAATTAGATTTAAATACAAGAAACGAAACATTCGCTTTGAAGTATTTTAAAATATATTTTTAACATCGTGGGTCAGGCTTTCTTAAGTGTCCAATTTAAAGCCGTCAGTGTTCTGGAGCAAATTTCATTGAGTATATGGCTTACACTGGTATATAACTATTTGTAGATGATAGATGACGGACAGAACTTTCCAAATATCTATAATATGTTAAGTTTATATTGCGTTTTTACCCAGCAAACCAAGGAAATAAACAATGGTGTTAAAAGTAGCAAGTTGTCAGAAGAAAAAATTCAATTTGAAAGTAATAACAAACATACCAACTGTAAGAACGACTCATGCATTTATTGTGATTAATTAGGAAACACTTATGTTTTAAAAATTTATTATTAGTTGATTATATCGTTATTTTTCACATATAAAAATATTCAGAATAACATGTCACTCTTATCATGTGTTCTCCTTTACCGGTTGTTTATTTTCATGACAATAGATACAGATTTTTGATTAAGATAAGAGATACGAGCATAAAATATATTTGAGAAGCATATAATGTGATCTGGGGGTCTAACATGGCCAGGTGGTTAAGGCGCTCGACGCGTAATTCGAGGGTCGCGGGTTCGAACCCCTATCACACCAAACATGTTCGCCCTTTCAGCCGTGGGGGGCGTTATAATGTGACCTTTCAATCCCGCTATTACTTGGCAAAAGTGTAGCCCAAGAGTTGGCGGTGGGTGGTGATGACTAGTTGCCTTTCCTCTAGTCTTACACTGCTAAATTAGGGACGGCTATCGCAGATAGTCCTCGTGTAGCTTTGCACGAAATTGAAACCAAACCAAACCAAATTGTATTCTTCAATAAAAGTCACTTCAAGTTAAATTGCATGAACTCCTTTACACATTCTCCTCTACTACAGGAGAGAATATATAGAGAGAGCATAATGTTTCACCCACCAAATTTAGTTTCCACCATATGTAGATGTTAGTGGATCTGAAATGGTTCGATTTATTTTGTTTTGAATTTCGCGCAAAGCTGCAGGAGGGCTATCTGCGCTAGCCGTCCCTAATTCAGCAGTGTAAGAGTAGAGGAAAGGTAGCTAGTCATCACCACCCATCTCCAACTTTTGGGCTACTCTTTTACCAACAAATAGTGAGATTTATTGATACATTATAACGCTCTTTAGGCTGAAAGGGCGAGCATGTTTGGTGTGAGGGATTTCGAACCCGTGACCCTCAGCTTACGAGTCGAGTGTCTTAACCACCCGGCCATGTTGGGAATTTTAGGTTTAATTGATTGATAAGTTACAAAGTTAAATCTGTCAAGGATAATTAGGGATCTACTTATAAATGTATAATGCCACATTATAATAAAATCTTACGTTTGTAATTTATGGAAGTAATATAATAAAGAATAACTTATTATTAGTCTGCTATAGCTGGATTTACTGTAGAAATGTAAAGAGATCACATTATTTTCTACCCTTGTTTTTACTAATATATGGAGGTGGTATGTATTTCGGTGATGGGTTTCACGCTTGTATTTTTAGAATGGATGGTAGACAAGGTCGGTAGCTGAAATATTATCACATAGAAACGGCAGTGGAAGGGAAAAGTTCTCAGTGTATTTGCTTTTTATTTTAGGTTGAATATAATCTTGTAAAGAAGAACACATGTGAGAATCAGTTTACATCTTTGTGCTAGACTCCGTACACATGGTTTTCTAGTAGTTAAGTTTTAAAAACTGTATAAATCATACTTATAGGAGGACAACGTTTCCAACATCTTGCAGCTGAAAATGGACACTTAAGAAACCCTGGTCCCATAACTGTAATAATATGAGTAGGGTTATGTCTCATTTTGTAAGAACAAATTGAATATGCTCGTGTAGTAGCGTTATGTTTATCGTCGCGGAAACTTCCTATCCATTTGACAGTGCAATACGGTCTAGGATAGAATTAAGACAAGGACAAACTAATTTCAAAGATGATTATGTATAACATAGTGAATACCAGTATCGACATGGGAAGCTCAATCAATGTATATGCCTAAAACAACTAATGCAGGACTGCTTCTGCCATTTACAAATAGTGGTCCAGAAAATCTACCTAACCTCGCTCAGAAAGCTACTTTATGTATGCTAGTCATCTATGTATAAGATAGTTTACGATTATTTAGTGGCTGTAAAGAAGTACGAACCACGAGCGCACGAGATTCTTTCCAGAAGTATTGGTGGAAGTAATCTAAGCTACAGAACATCGCGTAAAACTAGAGGTTGAAGTTTCTTTTTGTAATATTAAACGGGGCTCAGATGTGTTTGAATAAATGCGACGATGTATGGTGATTTACTATCGGCCAAGGGTGTGATGAGGATTTATTAATACGATACAGAAAATAGACATAAAATTTTTAATCTCATGGCCACGGGTGTTTTAAATGACGGAAACTGTAAAATTTACAAAATGTGTAATAAAGAACAAGTGAACATTAGTTACTGTCAGAAGAAGATATTGGTATCAATTTTACGAGATGAAACTTGTGTTTGCTATGGCCAGGACGATAAGAGGGCATAGATACATTGAAATAAAGGGTCAAGTCACGGGTCCACAACAGCGTTTCTATGAGATATGGAGAAAAAAACCAGTGTTTATTCTATTCCTTATCTGATTGGTAGAAAGTTTGCCAATAATAATATGATTAAAATAGCTTTGCTTTCCTTTCGGAAGCCTTTACAACAGAAATTGTAGAGTCAACCAATAGGGTGTTGTCTTGAATATCACAATGAAAACGAACTACGACAAAGGAAGTAGTTCCAAAGATATAGCTCTGGAGACGGGGCATCGTTCTTACAAAGGGCAATTAACCCTCACATTATTTCCAAGTCAGGTTTTTCTAAAATTAGCTATTTTGGATAAATATTGAACGAGAGAGTTTTCTTATTCCTGGGTGAAATGTCACGACATCAAATCAAAGTAAGAATGTCATTGTTCTCTATACACTTAATTAAACAACCAAAGTGTAATTACTAGTGTGACAAACACAACAAAATATTACGATAAAATTATTAAAACTTGTACCATTTTGAATTTTGTTCGTTACTTTATTAACATACTTTTACCAAAGTATCACAACGACGCATATATATATATTGTTACAAATCAAATAAGTTATTACACATATATTACCACAAGTTATTTTTGTAATTATCTTAACAAATGTTTTGAATGTTGTACCAATCATAAGACAAAGATAAAACCCGACAGATTAAAATTTGTTATAAATATTTTATGAAATGAGTAATATAAAAAACTGATATATTATTGCATTTATATATATATATATTTTTTCAATAAACATGGACGATATAAAATTGAAATTACTAGGATACCATATTAATTAAATAATTAATTAATAATTAAATAATTAGTAAAACGCATGGCAATCAATTATATTATAAAAATATAATGGTACAAAACTGGAATTAGTGGAAGATTATATTCCAAATCCACAAAACTAGCTAACAATCAAATATAATAATGTAGTTCTACACAAACTATCACTTAGTATAATGTCACGACAACCAGGCACTCTCGTGATGTTGTGATAATATCCAACGTCAGTTAAAAAACTTCTAATATTGGGTATTTCGTCCATCCAAAGCTTATAACACGACAAAATTTCGCACACAAAACTTTGAAATATTGTAACAAAATACATTGTATCACTATAAAATCAGTAATGAAAAATATGATTATTTAAGTCATAAGAAAAATAAAATGTTGGTCCTTAGTCTGTGAGGAATTGTGCATACTTGCTGTATTTGTTCAGCATGTTTAAATTAGAACCAATAAGATCGAAGATATTTTTATTTACCATAGAAACGTCAAATATTAGTGACCGTTTAAACGAACTCGAACATTTAGAACACTTTCATTTGAAAGGTTTCATTAAAGTTTTTAAAATTTACAATAATGATGCTATGCTCACCTAAGCTACTTTCCCGTGATAGATGACAACCAGGAGGATATTTCTTCATATTGTGTCTGTTTGTTTGTTTTAAGAGTTGGTAAAACGTTGTTGTAGTATCTTACGTAACGAAATTTAATAGCTTTAAGACTGCAAAGAAACACTTTCGTTTTCAATGAATTCAAATGGAGTAATTATTGTTGAAGAATGGAATAGGGGTGAAGGAAAACTACGCACAGTCCTCAACTTGCTTTGATGGTCGGTCAAAATAAACATTGGAAAATGTTTGATCTGTAAAAAATAAGCGCGTTATAAAATATTTTTTATTCTTTGTTTGTGAATGAAGACACTTAGGTTTCATATATTTCATGAAATAGTGGTTATAAAAGGTAAACGCTTCAAGAAGAAATGTGATACAGATATGCCTATTTCTTCAATACGTTGCTTGCTGCAAAACTCATGCAGATGTAGCTGTTTCCTTAATACGTTGATTGATGCAAATCTCATGCAGATACGGCTATTTCCTTAATACGTTGATTGATGCAAATCTCATGCAGATACGGCTATTTCCTTAATACGTTGCTTGATGTAAGAATGACTTTTAGTTTTCAAATTCAAACTGAGTTTGTGGACTCTGCAGTTATCCATAAGGCGGACAGTTTCTTCACATTACCTTTACTATTACTAATGAGGAAAATAATATTCCTTGAACAAAAAAACGGCATTTCTTTAGGCTTAGTATTATCATTCCATTACGTTTTTGTCAATACCGGTAAATGTTGATGGTTCACATTTACTTATGAAGAAGCTGAGAAGATGACTCTAATCTAGGAGTAAGTGACCGTTCTTTTGACCAGACTTGCTGAGAAAAGCATCTATTTGATCCTCGACTCAATTTCTGCTGTCTGCTCAGACGCATGCACGATGACTCTTCGTGCTTGTAAAGGTAACTTTTGAGGGCGAAAGCCTTGCCACATCGCTGGCAGATGTAGGGTTTAGTGGAGGAGTGGGTTTGTATGTGGGCTCTCAGATTGGACTTATCAGCAAATGCCTTGTTACAGATTGGGCATAAGAATGGCTTTTCACCTGTGTGGGTACGAATGTGCCCCTGGAGAAGCCAGGGTCGGCTAAAGCACTTGCCACAGTATGCACACTGACAACCCTGACTGTGGGTGCGCACGTGCATGCTGTACGCTGGCATGGACACATATACCTTCTGACAATGAGGACATTTACGAGCTTTCTTGTCTGCAACATTGCGATGGGTCTGCCTGTGACGAGCTAGGTTACTACTGGTGCTGTAAACCTTACCACAATCAGAACAAGAGTGGTTATTAGCCAGTTTCGTTTGGGAACCCACCAGTTGCTCTTGAAAAATTACATCCTGAGGTGGCCTTGAAGTCTCAACATCAACATGCTCAGCTCTGTACGCAGAAGGAATTTGATCCACAGTTAAGCTTAATGGTTCTTTTTGCTCTTCTCTAAAATACGGCGTTAAAGGAAGAGAAATAGAGTAGTCGAGTAGACGAGAGAGGTAGGCAGGGGACTTAGGGCTGGCAGGTTTCAGTAGACGAGAGAGATAGGCAGGGGACTTAGGGCTGGCAGGTTTCAGCGGAACAGACATCTCAGGGATGCTCGTACTGGAGTCTGCTTCTGCAGTAGACACGCATCTTTCTGGACTGTTATCTGCAGAGGAAAGAACACAATAATAAGTAGGATATTTATTTTTATAATATCAATTATTATTTATTTATCTACCAATCACACCACGATTTGTTAGGCTACATGTATTTAAAAAAAATAATCAAATTTTGCTTTTCTAATTGGCCCCCAGTGGCTCAGCGGTATGTTTGCGGACTTACAACGCTAAAATTGGGGTTTCGATACCTGTGGTGAGCATAGCACAGATTGCCCATTGTGTAGCTTTGTGCTTAACTAAAAAAAAAACCTTTTCTAATTCAACGTTCTTAAATAAGAAGTAACTATAAGACAGTGTACTAAAGTAGAGAGCCAAATAGCACTAGATTGACTGTAATTCAACAGAAAAATAAATTTTTGTTATTTTTATCTTTGGCACAAAATTACGCGGTCAACTCTTTTGGCTATGTCCACATGGGGGAACTAAACTCCGGATTTTACAACTGACCCACCGAAAAATATCTAATAATTGTTGTTTAAAAATGCTAAGTAGCCTTAACAGTTGAAATGTTTTATTAATTTGTCGTTACTAGTTGTCAGAATATTCTTTGTGCAGAAAATGTAAAGTTTTAGTTTTGTTAACGGCTTAGGTTTCTCTTTATCTCTTTCAGGCCGGCATGGCCAGATGGTTAAGGCACTCCAGTCGTAATATGATGGTCACGGGTTCGAGTCTTTGTCCCACTAACTATGCTTGTTCTTTCAGCCGTGGGTGGTGATGGCTAGCTGCCTTCACTATAGTCTTACACTGCTAAATTAAGGACGGCTGGCGCAGATATCTCTCTAGTGGCTTTGTGCGAAATTCAAAACAAACCAGTCAATCTCTTTTTTTCTTTGAGCTTCATGTTTAATGTGGGATACGAAAATAATCTATATCTATTTTCTGAAATGTTGACAAAGCGAGAATTTTAAACAACATATAAATGAACACTGTATTCATAAAGCTTTAAATAAGCCTATAATTACTACTGTACACTTCAAAAATTCGGTCGTTAAAGAATGCATGGCTTCTAGGCTATTGCTTTCATGCCAAATATGGCTTGGTTAAAAATTACTTAATCTTGCACAACCGAATTCAAACAAACAAACATTTAAACAAAGTCGTGTTCTCACAAAATACTATCTGCAAGTCTCAGCTGATACGTTTTAAAGATCTATTTGAGACGTTCTTCGCTCAAAGTCCCCGCCTCTAAGTCTACATTAATTAAGCAGCTTAAAGACAACGCTGACGCGTACAAGTACTGGTCTATATAAGGATCTCTTAGCCCTGGTGGGAATTTGATATGTTACTGCTCTGATATCAAAGTTAAATGATGATTGAAGCATTTGATGCCTGACACATGGCACGTGCCACGTGCGTGTGACTCGAGATGAACAGGATCTCGTGCTCTACTGAGCTTGTTTAAATTTTAACATAAACACGGCCAATGGATAATGAGAAAGAATCATTATAACCATCTCTTGTGAAACGGCACTTTTTAATTTCTTTAAACGTCATGATTTAATAAAGATATTATTAAATAAGAGCTAAGAGTCTTCCAGGGTCATGAATGATTCCTGTTATGTGCTGGCACATTATAATTTGAACTGAACTAATTAATCTCGCGGTTTCTAGGAAGTCAGGTCCACGACGTCGTCAGATCGTTGGAATATCTGTCGGATCATGTTGATATTTTTGGCGTGCTATTTCGTTTTTAACCATTTAACCATAAATTTAACCCAACTTTAGAAAATAATTTAATCTATACACATCTCATGAAATGTTACTGTTTTTTGTGGAATTTTATTTCTTCTTTGTGTGTTTTTTTAATTTTAATAAAAACGTTCAGACAACGAGAATGAGTTTTAAGTAAGATTAAAGCGAATACTTAATTATCCTAAACATTAAACAAGATGAGGAAATTGTTACTTGAAACTATCTGACCAATAAAGCAGCATTTCAATTCTATACTGTATATGTTTTAAGACTATTACGATATATATAATATGTATTATTTTTGGCCATGAAAACTTGTGGACTGATTTTATTTGTCACTCAATTTTTTTCGTAATGCTCCAGTTTGTTAACAGACGACCAAAAACAATTGTGAAAAGACGAAATAAACCGGTACCAATTTGCAAAATATTGTTGCAGACTATATTTTTAAAGTTTTACTTTAGGCCTTTTATATTGGTTGCTAGAGGGAGATTTTTGTATGACGTAGTGATGATGTGTGCTGCCTAGGAATTTCCCGAGTTATAGATTTGACGTGATGACACGAATTGTCTTGAGAGTTGGAGAAATATAAATACTGTAATAGAAATAGTAGTCAATAAAAAATTAGTGAGTTAGTATAGTGTTATTTATGAGCTAGGCCTGACACTTGGTTATTGTTAGTGCGTGAAACCACGTAAGTTGTAAAATTTAAGTTGAGAAAATGAAATGCTTTCCTCTTCGTTAGGTGGACTGAAATTTGCAAAATTGTTAAATCTGCAGGTTTATCGCGGTGCAGCTGCGGGGGTGGGGTGAACACCCAGTAATAAAAACCGTCACAATAACTTAAAAGGAACAGCTAGAAGTTTTAGTTCCTCAGTTTGGTTTGTTTTGAATTTCGCGCAAAGCTACACGAGGGCTATCTGCGCTAGCTGTTTCTAATTTAGCAGTGTAAGACTAGAGGGAAGGCAGCTAGTCATCATCACCCATCGTCAACTCTTAGGCTACTCTTCTACCAACTAATAGTAAGATTGACTGTCACATTATAAATCCTCTGCGTCTGAAAGGGCGAGAATGTTTGCTGTGAGAGGGATTCAAACCCGCGATCCTCTGAGTCAAGCACCGTAAGAACCTGGCCATGCCCTGGGCCGTCATTTCCTCGGTTTGCAAGAATTATCATTATGAAAGGCACTAGAAAACAGACATAAATAAACAAAGAACTTGCTTTTCTTGGTGATTAAAATATTGATTTACTGTGAAAAAAACCAAGGATGTTTTTTCTCACTGCAAAGCTACGCAATGGGCAATTTTTTTTTTTTCTGTATACGTAGATTCTCGTATTTCGGATATAAGATTTTTAAGTTCTTATGCTTGTGTTTTCTTATAGCAAAGCCACATCTGGCTATCTACTGAGTCCACCGAGGGGAATCGAAGCCCTGATTTTAGCGTTGTACTTACCGCTGTACCAAAGGGGACTTTTAAGTCCGTAGGGAGGAATGATATTCAAGGAAGAATCTTATTCACTTTTACCATTTTAGTAACAAGAAAGGCCTGGCATGGCCAAGCGTGTTAAGGCGTGTGACTCGTAATCTGAGGGTTGCGGGTTCGCATCCCCGTCAGCCGTGGGGCGTTATAACGTGACGATCAATCCCACTATTCGTTGGTAAAGAGTAGCCCAAGAGTTGGCGGTGGGTGGGGATGACTAGCTGCCTTCTCTCTAGTCTTACACTGCTAGATTAGGGACGGCTAGCACAGATAGCCCTCGAGTAGCTTTGTGCGAAATTTCCAAACAAACAAAAAGCTAGTACAAATAGCCCTCGTGTAGCTTTGTGCGAAATTCCAAACCAACAAACAAACAGTAACAAGAAAAGTTATATATGACAGGGGAAACAATAAAAAATAACGCGTATAACAGATAATTATCCAATGCTCCTCCTGGTGACACAGCGGAATGTCTGCGGACTCACACTGCTAGAAAAGGGTTTAGAAACCCGTAGTGGGCACAGCACAGGTAGCCCATTGTCTAGCTTCGTGCTTAATTCCAAATAATCAATCAATAATTGTAAAATAAACATCAGATAGTAGTTAATAATGTTACTCTTCAGTTAAATAATTAATTAATTAATTAATGGAGTTATCTTCAAACACTTTCTACACAACAATGTTTGTTCATCTTTTTTTGTTTGTTTGTTTGTTTGTTTTCTTCGTCCCAGACCTTGGCAAGAGACCTTCCTCTTACTAATATTTAGGCGTCTAAATGCAGCGAAATAAAAAAAAAAATATTTAGTCACGCAAATTGTTTTAAACTCCAAATGTTCAATGAATGGAAAAGAAAATAACATTAATCGCAAAGATGCCTTAATAAGAAAAAATCATGCAAAAATTAATTCACGAGATGGTGTTCAACATTAAATGAAAACCGAGAATGTTTGTCCAGTGTAAACCGAGGTTCGTTCGTAACACGAGAATGATTCAATTAATTAATATTGGACTGTGGATTTGTACATCCTGTTACCGTAAAAATACATGACCGTCACAAACATCATCAATTGTGAAACTTTCTTTCACACAAACATAAAACCATGTTATTGCTGAGCCAATGTTAGGATAACAGTTCATTAATAGCTGGCAATCACAAACAGTCATTGTATCGTGGAACTGTCCTCCACACAAACGTAACACCATGGATTACTGAGACGATGTATCTTTTTATAGCAAAGCCACATCAGGATATATGCTGTGTCTATCGAGGGGAATGAAATCTCTGATTTTAGCGTTATAAATCTGAAGACCTACTGCTGTTCCAGTGGGGGACTCGGCCCGGCACGGCCAGTTGGGTTAAGGTGTTCGCTCGTAATCTGAAAGTCGCGAGTTCGAATCCCCGTCGCACCAAACATGCTAGCCCTTTCAGCCGTGAGGACGTGATAATGTGACGATCAATCCCACTATTCGTTGGTAAAAGAGTAGCCCAAGAGTTGGCGGTGGGTGCTGATGATTAGCTGCCTTTCTTATGGTCTTACACTGCTAAATTAGGAACGGCTAGTGCAGATAGCCCTCGTGTAGCTTTGCGCGAGATTCAAAAACAAAACAGAGAAGGACTCTTAATAAATAGCCACCACAAACGTTGATCGTATGCAGTAACGCAATCTTTGTATAATATTTCCAAAATAACTGGCCATCACAAACCTCTATTGTTCCATGGAAACATTCGCGACATTAACGTAATAAAAAAAAAATCCATAATATTTTTGGTTTTATCGTAATTATTTATAACTCCAAAAACACTGATTTGCCACACTTGCTCGTGATTAAAAGTAAAAGTAACATATTATACCAGTATCTGTTAATCATAAATTGATTAAAAACAGAAAAAGTTTGAATAATTATAATAAAGTTAGAGCTCCTTCATTTTAAAACTAACAGTGACAAACAGTAACACTTAGAAAAGAACATGCATCGTACTTGAATAACCATGAACTCATAGTTTGAATATATTATGTATGTACTTTACACATCAGAAACATTTTGTTTCGTTACCAAGTGTAGTGTCCTTTTCGTAATCTATAATCTTACTGCATTATAAAAATACATTTACAATACCACATAATTTTACAGCGATACAATTGTCCTATTAATAACATCATTATGAAAACCTGATCAATAGGGGAAAATAATCAATTGAATATGAATAATTAACTTATCGTGACTATTTCTGTTAACTTTGGTAATTACCATAAATGAGAAATAAAAAAATGTTATTTTTGTGTTTCTTACCCCGTGGTCCATTAATGTCATATGGATCCAGAGAGGGACTGTGACGGCGAATCAAAAAAGCTCTCGGCATGTTCCGTTTGACTGGTGGTCAAGGACGAGATGCGAACGTTTCAACTCGAAAGAAAAATTGGTCTGATGAACCAAGGGCTGTGGTTCTTTAAAACCTCAGAAATTGTTGGAATCAAGGAGAGGGAAGATGTGAAGGAGGGAGAGGGAAGAATGAACGATGTGTGTCAGGTTACTTGAAGCTAAAACCCATGTGGCCGCCACAGATAACGTCTTGTTGTGTTTTGTAGATTTTTTTGTTTTCTGTTCGACAGAAGATAAGCTAACAAGTGGCTGGAGTTCCTGATGAAGAAAAAGTTAATGAAGATGACCTTTGGACAGTTTGGTCTTAACTGTTCTATTGTTCTCACACCTGGTTCTCACAAACCAGTGACTGTATATTTTGCAGAGTTACGACTACAGCATATAAGGCTAAAACGACTGTAGAAATATTCGCTGATCGTCTTGCCAACCTACGTACACTGTGCGCTACTGGAGCGTTTATCTAAAAGAAAAAAAAATAAGTGGATGTTGTAGAGGGATCGACCAATCCAGATGCAGCATCTTACAACGTTTGGCATTCTGCCTGGAGCAGGAGGAAGACGCAAATAGCTCGGTGGTGTTCTTCTCCCCTTTTCGCCCCTTCTCGGACTCAGGTCTCCTCCATTGGAACTAGTCTTCTACACCATAGGGGGAGGAGGGGGGTATTATAGATCAAATTTTCTTTTTCTAAACTACGGTTTGAAGAAGCAACACGTTATAGCTGCACAGACCGAAGTACATGTTTCCAACTGCACCTTCCAGATAAAATTAGTTGAGCGACACTCACCACGTTCTATGAGAACACCGCGCACAAGACAGAGTCAAGAAAATTTACTTTTCAATGCCAAGCACACGTGTAAACTTTTAAAATAGGACTATAACGTTTTTAAAAATAATTCTGAAATGTAATAAGTACAAGTAAGTTGAGGTTATTTTTTTCATTTTTTAATACTTTTGTACGTAACAAACAGCGAAGTGAACATGAAATTTGAAATATCAAAAATTTGGAATCTTTAACTTAGCTACTAATGCGTTTTAATTGAAAAAACAACGGCACGAAAATCACAGTTATAATAAACTGATGAATAGTTGAAGTTGTTATTATAGAACAGCAATTCTGAGAAACAAACAAACTATTAAGGTTATGTTCTACTCGGTTTATGCTCTGAAATTAATACATAAAACACAAATTAGTTTTTGTTCAGAAGTTTCTACATAATAGAGCGGCAAGCCAAAAAAACCGTATGCGACGTATGTATTTCAGTAGCCAACGGCTGCTAATACAAATTCCCCAAATAGAAGTACAGGGTGAGCGAAAACTCCATAACGATTTATTCTGCATAAGAATTTACTGTTAAAATACCGATGGCTGATCTAATTCTCCTGTCAATGTTCCTAATTATTCCCACTTGTATTGGTTAAATTTCAAGATATAAATTTTTAAAATAAATATTATTTCACAAGATTTGAGTCAATACTTCGTCGTCTCTCATGAGAAAAGTAGGAAAACATTACTTCGTGCCTCTTTCTTGTGTTTTAATAACAATGTTGTTTTTTTTATTGGATGATATATCTTTTAATTTTGGCCTTTTGTCCATGAATATATCTTTAAATGCTGTTATTTATAAAGGAACTCCGCGGGTTCGAATACTCGTTGCACCAAATATGCTCGCCCTTTCAGCCGTGGGGGGTTTATAAGGTGACGGTCAGTCCCACTATTTGTTAATAAAAGAGGAGCTCAAAAACTTGGCGGTGGAAGGTGATGACTAGCTGCCTTCACTCTAGTCTTGAACTGCAAAATTAGGGACGGCTAGCGCAGATAACCATCGTGTAGCTTTGTGCGAAATTGAAAACAAGCCAAACTAAAGAAACTCTAGGTAAAATATTATTTCTATTTGGCAGTTTGTTTCGAACAATGACAAACAACCACCATAAGTTACGAAAGTATAGATAATATTTCTAACAATGACAAACAACAACAATAAGTTACGAGAATTTAGATGATATTTCTAATAATGACAAACAACAACAATAAGTTACGAGCATATAGATGATATTTCTAACAATGAAAAACAACCATCATAAGTTACGAGAATTTAGATAATATTTCTAATAATGACAAACAACAACAATAAGTTACGAGCATATAGATGATATTTCTAACAATGACAAACAACCACCATAAGTTACTAGAATTTAGATGGTAATTCTAACAATGAAAAACAAACACCATAAATAATTAGATGGTAATTCTAACAATGACAAACAACCATCACAAGTTACGAGAATTTAGATGGTATTTCTAATAATGACAAACAACTACCATTAATTACGAGAATTTAGATGGTAGTTCTAACAATGACAAACAACTACCATTAATTACGAGAATTTAGATGGTAGATCTAACAATGACAAACAACCACCATTAGTTACGAGAATTTAGATGATATTTCTAACAATGAAAAACAACCACCATAAGCTACGACTATTTAGACAATATTTCTAACAATGACAAAAAACCACCATAAGTTACTAAAATTTAGATTGTATTTCTAACAATGAAAAACAACCACCATAAGTTACGACTATTTAGACAATATTTCTAACAATGACAAACAACCACCATAAGTTACTAGAATTTAGATGGTATTTCTAACAATGAAAAACAACCACCATAAGTTACGAGAATTTAGATAATATTTCTAATAATGACAAACAACCACCATAAGTTACGAGAATTTAGACGGTATTTCTAACAATGACAAACAACCACCATAAGTTATGAAAATTTAGACGATATTTCTAACAATAACAAACAACCACCTTAAGTTAGAAGAATTTAGACGATATTTCTAACAATGACAAACAACCACCATAAGTTAGGAGAATTTAGACGATATTTCTAACAATGACAAATAACTACCATTAATTACGAGAATTTAGATGGTAGTTCTAACAATGACAAACAACTACCATTAACTACGAGAATTTAGATGGTAGTTCTAACAATGACAAACAACCACCATTAATTACGAGAATTTAGATGGTAGTTCTAACAATGACAAACAACCACCATTAATTACGAGAATTTAGATGATATTTCTAAATATGAAAAACAACCACCATAAGTTACTAGAATTTAGATGGTATTTCTAACAATGAAAAACAACCACCATAAGTTACGAGAATCTATTTAGACAATATTTCTAACAATGACAAACAACCACCATAAGTTACTATTTCTAAATTTAGATGGTATTTCTAACAATGACAAACAACCACCATAAGTTACGATATTTCTATTTAGACAATATTTCTAACAATGACAAACAACCACCATAAGTTACGAGAATTTAGATGGTATTTCTAACAATGACAAACAACCACCATAAGTTACGAGAATTTAGATAATATTTCTAATAATGACAAACAACCACCATAAGTTACGAGAATTTAGACGATATTTCTAACAATGACAAATAACCACCATTAATTACGAGAATTTAGATGGTATTTCTAACAATGACAAACAACTACCATTAATTACGAGAATTTAGATGGTATTTCTAACAATGACAAACAACCACCATTAGTTACGAGAATTTAGATGGTATTTCTAACAATGAGAGAATTTAGATGGTATTTCTAACAATGACAAACAACCACCATTTAAAAATTACGAGAATTTAGATGTTACGAGAATAGATTCTAATAATGACAAACAACCACCATAAGTTACTGGAATTTAGATGGTATTTCAAACAATGACAAACAACCACCATAAGTTACTAAAATTTAAGTGGTATTTCTAACAATGACAAACAACCACCATAAGTTATGAGAATTTAGATGGTATTTCTAACAATGACAAACAACCACCATAAGTTATGAAAATTTAGATGGTAATTCTAACAATGACAAACAACCACCACAAGTTACGAGAATTTAGATGGTATTTCTAACAATGACAAACAACCACCATAAGTTATGAGAATTTAGACGATATTTCAAACAATGACAAACAATCACCATTAGTTACGAGAATTTAGATGGTATTTCCAACAATGACAAACAACCACCATTAATTACGAGAATTTAGATGGTATTTCTAACAATGATAAACAACCACCATGACTTACGAGAATTTAGATGGTATTTCTAACAATGACAAACAACTACCATAAATTAGTAGAATTTAGATGGTATTTCTAACAATGACAAACAACCACCATAAGTTACGAGAATTTAGATGATATTTCTATCAATGAAAAACAACTACCATAAGTTACGACAATTTAGACGATATTTCTAACAATGACAAACAACCACCATAAGTTATGAGAATTTAGATGGTATTTCTAACAATGACAAATAACCACCATAAGTTATGAAAATTTAGATGGTAATTCTAACAATGACAAACAACCACCACAAGTTACGAGAATTTAGATGGTGTTTCTAACAATGACAAACAACCACCATAAGTTACTAGAATTTAGGTGGTATTTCTAACAATGACAAACAACCACTGTACGTTACGAGAATTTAGACAATATTTCTAACAATGACAAACAACCATCATAAATTACTGGAATGCAAATGGTATTTATAACAATGACAAACAGCCACCATAAGTTATGAAAATTTAGTCGATATTTCTAACAAAGACAAACAACCACCACAAGTTATGAGAATATAGATGGTATTTCTAACAATGGCAAATAACCACCATAAGTTACGAGAATTTAGATGGTATTTCTAACAATGACAAACAACCACCATAAGTTATGAGAACTTAGACGATATTTCAAACAATGACAAGCAATCACCATTAATTACGAGAATTTAAATGGTATTTCTAACAATGATAAACAACCACCATGACTTACGAGAATTTAGATGGTATTTCTAACAATGACAAACAACTACCATAAATTAGTAGAATTTAGATGGTATTTCTAACAATGACAAACAACCACCATAAGTTACAAGAATTTAGATGATATTTCTATCAATGAAAAACAACTACCAAAAGTTACGACAATTTAGACGATATTTCTAACAATGACAAACAACCACCATAAGTTACTAGCATTTAGATGGTGTTTCTAACAATGACAAACAACCACCATACGTTACTAGAACTTAGGTGGTATTTCTAACAATGACAAACAACCACTGTACGTTACGAGAATTTAGACAATATTTCTAACAATGACAAACAACCACCATAAGTTACTAGAATTTAGATGGTATTTCTAACAATGACAAACAACCACCATAAATTACGAGAATTTAGATGGTATTTCTAACAATGACAAACAACCACCATAAGTTATGAGAACTTAGACGATATTTCAAACAATGACAAGCAATCACCATTAATTACGAGAATTTAAATGGTATTTCTAACAATGATAAACAACCACCATGACTTACGAGAATTTAGATGGTATTTCTAACAATGACAAACAACTACCATAAATTAGTAGAATTTAGATGGTATTTCTAACAATGACAAACAACCACCATAAGTTACAAGAATTTAGATGATATTTCTATCAATGAAAAACAACTACCAAAAGTTACGACAATTTAGACGATATTTCTAACAATGACAAACAACCACCATAAGTTACTAGCATTTAGATGGTGTTTCTAACAATGACAAACAACCACCATACGTTATTAGAACTTAGGTGGTATTTCTAACAATGACAAACAACCACTGTACGTTACAAGAATTTAGACAATATTTCTAACAATGACAAACAACCACCATAAGTTACTAGAATTTAGATGGTATTTCTAACAATGACAAACAACCACCATAAGTTACTAAAATTTAGGTGGTATTTCTAACAATGACAAATAACTACCATAAGTTACAACAATTTAGACGATATTTCTAACAGTGACAAGCAACCACCATAATTTATGAGAACTTACATTTACATAATCTTTCTAACAATGATAAAGAACCACCATAAATTATGAGAACTTGTATAATATTTCTAACAATGATAAAGAATCACCATAATTTATGAGAACTTACATAGTGTTTCTAACATTGATAAAGAACCATCATAATATATTAAAACTTGTATAATGTTTTTAACAATGATAAACAATATAAATTATATGAATTTAAGCGGTAATTATTTTAATTTCTTTCCTGTTATAACGACTAACTCCCTGATCGGTTAGCAGTAAGTTTTTGGACTTGCGACGCTAAATTTCGGGGATTGATTTTCCATGGAGGAGAAAGAGTACAGATAGTCCATTGTGTAAATTTTCATCACTACAACATCTGAGGCCAAGGGAAGGCGTGCTACGTCAGCGGAACAGATAACATGCTCTCTGTCAGAACTAACTTCAAGTCAAGCTTCATCACACCAGTCTCTCACGTGACTTGCGTAGTATTTATGTTCGATAGATATGGCATGAATGTGCACTACGTTATTTAAATAGTCATAAAACTGTGTAATATAGTTCACCCAAACTAACCGTAAGGACTCGATAGCTTAAATATTCAACTAACGTCCTGTCGGAACTCATTTTAACTTTTATGAAGATCAAACTTTTGTAAAGTCGATGTCTTTTGTATGTTAGAAAGTAAACAAACTCCACAGGAAATTATTTCTGTATTTGATGAGTATGTGTTTGTTTGTGTTTTTTTCTTATAGAAAAGCCACATCGCGTTATCTGCTAAGCTCACTGACGGGAATCGAACCCCTGATTTTATCGTTATAAATCTGTAGACTTACCGATGTACTAGCAGCGAGCTGTACTTGATAGAATGTATAGATTTTTTTTTTATTGTCGGCTTTAAATATAAAACCTACGCACCAAACATTTAGCAAGTAAGCGAAGAGAAACGGATCACGAGTATACTAAACGTATTTGGATATGGAACTACTTCGGGTCATCATCTGGTTTGTTTGTTTTAAGTTAGGCACAAAGAAAAAGAATGTGTTATCTCTGTTCTGCCCATCACGGGTATCCAGACTTGGTTTATAGGCTTTGTAAGTCTGCAGAGGTACTGCTGTGCCCTTGGGGGATTTTCTCAGTTAGTCCATATTAGCTCATCACTACGTATAAATGATCCTATTAAAATTCTTATTTAGGCCTACAACTGAAGAATCGAAGTGTCTTATAATAAACACATGTGGATAAATCAAAAAGTAGATACGAAAAACTATTAGAATAACGTTTGATTCTTTTGTTGAGTTTCGTACAAAGCTATTCGAGGGCTAAAAACAGTGGTTGTCCTTAATATTTAAATGACAGAGTAGAAGGAAGGCACCTACCTTGTCAACAACAGTCACCATTAATTCTTGGTATTTTCTCACCAATTAACAGTGAGATTGAGCATGACATTATAACGCCACTACTCCTAAACGAATCAGCATATTCGCTGATAAGTTTCGATCTCACGATCACCAGGTCACAACAAGAAGGGCAAAATAAATTTTGAAATACACCAAACATCTGTTGAAGAAAACCTCCAATATGATCAAGGAACTTGATGAAAGTGTGAAACGGGAGCTTCTACCACACATGCACAAAACCTCCAATATGATCAAGGAACTTGCTGAAAGTGTGAAACGGGAGCTTCTGCCACACATGCACAAAACCTCCAATATGATCAAGGAACTTGCTGAAAGTGTGAAACGGGAGCTTCTGCCACACATGCACAAAACCTCCAATATGATCAAGGAATTTGCTGAAAGTGTGAAACGGGAGCTTCTACCACACATGCACAAAACCTCCAATATGATCAAGGAACTTGCTGAAAGTGTGAAACAGTAGCTTCTGCCACACATGCACAAAACTTCCAATATGATCAAGGAACTTGCTGAAAGTGTGAAACAGTAGCTTCTGCCACACATGCACAAAACTTCCAATATGATCAAGGAACTTGCTGAAAGTGTGAAACGGGAGCTTCTACCACACATGCACAAAACCTCCAATATGATCAAGGAACTTGCTGAAAGTGTGAAACAGTAGCTTCTGCCACACATGCACAAAACTTCCAATATGATCAAGGAACTTGCTGAAAGTGTGAAACAGTAGCTTCTGCCACACATGCACAAAACTTCCAATATGATCAAGGAACTTGCTGAAAGTGTGAAACAGTAGCTTCTGCCACACATGCACAAAACTTCCAATATGATCAAGGAACCTGATGAAAGTGTGAAACGGGAGCTTCTACCACACATGCACAAAACCTCCAATATGATCAAGGAACCTGCTGAAAGTGTGAAACGGGAGCTTCTACCACACATGCACAAAACCTCCAATATGATCAAGGAACCTGCTGAAAGTGTGAAACGGGAGCTTCTACCACATATGCACAAAACCTCCAATATGATCAAGGAACCTGCTGAAAGTGTGAAACGGGAGCTTCTACCACATATGCACAAAACCTCCAATATGATCAAGGAACTTGCTGAAAGTGTGAAACAGTAGCTTGTGCCACACATGCACAAAACCTCCAATATGATCAAGGAACCTGCTGAAAGTGTGAAACGGGAGCTTCTACCACATATGCACAAAACCTCCAATATGATCAAGGAACTTGCTGAAAGTGTGAAACGGGAGCTTCTGCCACACATGCACAAAACCTTCAATGTGTGTGTGCAATGTTGTCCTTGAAAAGTGTTATTAAAATAGCACGGGAAAACACATGATGGTGATAAGAATGGTAATGTTATTAAACATTTTTACTGTGCAAGTATTCTTATTGAACGGTTGGTTTAAAGATGAATTTTGAGTTTTTAAGTGTTTTTTTAATGTTATAAAACATTTTCGCAATTAGTACAAATATGTATATATATTTACACTTTGTTTTATTGTTTTCCACGAGAACTAGCTTTTTAAAGTTATTATTTCACAATTAATATCTGCATAATATTGTAAAATTTGAACTTTTTATAAAGATGTCAAAGCTTCATTACAAAGGCTTATTGCATTACAACGATGCTTCTGTGTAATATTCTAAAAGCTCCATTACAAAGATTTATTGTATTGCAATGAGTTTTGTGTGTAATATTCTCAGAGCTCCATTACAAAGGCTTATGGTATTACAATGAGCCCTCTGTGTAATGTTGTGAAAGCGGAAATTTAACTTTTATCACATCAGGATAGACCTTGGATATAATGACGTCACTAAACCAGCCTTAAAGAATATTAGGACTCAACGAACCTCAGCAACCACTTCCATCATCTACTTATAGTACACGAAGAGAAACTAACACATTGAATGATTTCATCATCTTTGATGAGTTCACACAGTTCTATAGTAGAGATGATGTCTCCCCATGAGGAATGGTATAGATATTAAACTTCCCAGTAACATTTTTTGAAGTTTTTATGAGTCGCATGAAACACCAGTTTAAACCATTAGCGCCATCTAACACACATGTAAAGTCACTACATGTAATTTTTTACGACACAATAACAATTTTTTATTTCTTCAATTATTTCCGCTAAAGTCCCCCCAGTGGCACAGCGATGTCTGAGAACTCACACCTCTAGAAACCGAGTTTTGATACCCATGGCTGGCAGAACATAGATAGCCTATTGTGTAGATTTGTGCTTAACTTCAAACAAACAAACAATTTGCGATAAAAGGGTTTAGAGTACTGAGAGTGTTTATCCGGGTGTTCATGGTTCGCGTCCCGTTGACACAAAAAGTGTGCTTCGCATGCTGGAGCCGTGGGTCCTACTATTCCTTCATACATCAGTAGCCTAAAGAATTGATGGTGTGCATTGTTGATTAGCTGCCATCCCTCTAATCTAACCGCTTAAAATCAGGAAAAAATGTACACGGATAACTCTTGTAAAACTTCAGGCAAAAATTCTAAACCAAAGAAAGAAATTAATCCGTTACATATGGTTTGAATTACGTAAAATCCTCTACAGTTGTATACTAGAAATATGTATATATGAAAACTTAGTAATAAACTTCTCTAATAGTTTCTGCGTTATCACCTTACGATAACAACATGGCAGTAGCAAGAAAAAACACGAACTATATTTGACGTTGATTTAATGCGTTACGTGTCGAGTTACCTTTATTGGAGAATTCCTATTGAAAAAATAAACAAACCAGAAACAAACCGATAATAAAAATTTTAATATTATAACTCAGGTTTTATCTTTGTCGTTTCTGTCAGGATAAATTCCTTTTAATCTTACTTCGTTTATTAAAAGTTCAAGTTTTCCATCCTGTATGTAATTGGACCCAGCCTCTAAAAGCTCAATGTTCTTAGAAATACTAATGATTACAGTTTAGAAACAAAAATTACTAAAATGTTGAAAAAATTATATACAGACACGTGTTCTTTAAGAAAATGAGCAAATAATCCACAATCTTAAGTTCTTTTTAATGAGACAGATACATATAAACACGTTTAAAATAAAGACATGAATAGCTTTTACCAAATTAATTATACTTTATTCACTGGTTGTATGCAAATATAACACCAGAACAGACAAAACTCTCTTGTTACGTTCCAAACGAGCAGTATTTCCTTACGTTAAATTCCAAAATTAAAAAAACAAACAATCTTGTGTTATATTCCAAAACAAACATTTCTTACAATGTGTTCTTGTGTTTCTGATGTCACTCCTATTACACGAACGCGTTCTAAATGAAATTAACTCAATAATATTTTCTAAGGAAAGCTCATTTGTGTTACTTTATAACAAGGATGAGAGTTAGATACATTAATGGCAAAACAAATAAACTTTCCTCTGAAAATGTTATCAGGTTAATGTTTTTAACTGTCACTCCTGTTACACAACAACAAGATAATCTTTCCTTAGAAGATGTTATTGGATGAACGTGTCTAACTGTCGTATCATCTACACAGCAACGCAGATAAACTTTCCTTAAAGAGTGCTATTAAACTAATGTCTATAACTCTTATTCCTGGAAAGCGAGCTTTCCTTCCATATTCTCACGTCCATATTTCGATCTCAGACGCTAGTAAAACAGAAGTAAAAAGAAAGCTTTTCACATATGTATATTCGTTTTTCACCTGGAACACGTTACACTGCAGCACTGATGTGCTTTCCTCAGAAAACATTTTAATGTTAAATTATTGGAAATAATAACATTAACCACCATACGATCAATGAAACTATGTGCTACAATTGTAAATAACCGTTTTGATACACATAGTTACTAAAGTGAAATTTGTATCAGTTTATTTTTATAGCACTTAGTAGTAAAAAATAAATCATTTACTGAAGTCTGAACGTACTGGTTCTTATTTAAAAAATAATAAATAAATCGAATTAATAAATATTTTGAATCGATTAAAATATCAAGAAAAATTCCCCGATTATCTGTGAAAAGAAACTCAGTTAATTTTTAAACCAGCTTATTTCTTATACTGTTCACTAATTGTAGGACTCGCGTATTGTGTATTGATAAATTACATTTCATGTTTTTTGCGTGTGTTTTTTTCTGTGATTTATGCGTCATCACACAGTAACCGATAAAATTAAGCCTACAGTAGCTTAGAAGAATACGTATGAAAAGCCTTTGTAGTTTAGGGTTAGCTATAAATAACAAAACCTTAAAAGACGGCATTATTATTTTATTATTGAAGCAGACTAAAAGTCAAGTTTATCAAAACTACAGTGCGCATGCACAAATCCCACACTTCATTCAGTCACTGATATAGGATTCGAAATAACGAATTTGACAGACTATGTAAATGGATATTCCATTATATATTTACATATGCAAACTTTTTAGGTCAACGACGATAGAGCAGTTGTTATAACGCACTCGAATCCATTTTAACTGTGTGTGTATTTGTAAAAAATGAAATAAATATGTTTAACATACATCTCCAAACTTATATAAAGAGTTCAGGTTTCGATACTTTTTGTTACGTAGTAGTGTTTGAAAAACATATGAAGCTATTAAAAAACACACCTCATATTCCTTTCTATTTAAAATTTATATTTTTGTAATTTGTCAGTGGAATTATGAACTGGAATTAACCACGGATTGTTGAATTAATTTATTTATAATCCTGATTACACAGACATTTTAATATTTATAATTATTACAGAGACGTTTACATGCTGTAATATTTCCTAGAGGCCTTTTATGTTTTATGTTGTGTTAATTAAAGGGGATGAGAAAATAGTTTTCTGTAAGGAATATACGACAAGTGTCTTTTATTTTGGTTTATAGAACCATTTTTATAATGTAAAACAAATATAAAGTATATGGAAAGCAGTTAGAAGTCAGAAATCATGTCTCAGTGGGCGTTCCGAAAGTGAACGTCTGCAGCACAGCATGTGTATCTGTCCAGGTTTTATGTGATCAGTCTCAGGAGGATATTATGTCTTGCTTCAAAGTCTTACTTTGTTTACACATAAATGTTACGAAAAGTATACCTTCAATGTTATATTGGTCCTGGCTATATAATGGTTACATGTGAACCCACCTGTTTCTGTCTTTAAACAGGTCTATACCATGAAAATCATACTGGTTCTGACTTGATACAACTAAGCCTACATCATGGAAAATATACTGTTTCTGGATTCAAACTGAGTGTAAATGAACTTTAAGATAAACTTTGAAATCGATAGATTTATCAACGAGTTTAACATTTTCACAGTTTTAAATATATTTCCACATCACTTGAACGTTTGGTAGGTAGAATACGCTGCTGCTCATACATTTTAAGGTTGGCAGATAAAGTAAGTTACTCTTCGTGTATTTTAAGATTGGTAGGTTGAGTGACTTTCTGCTTGTGTATTTTAAGGTTGGTATATTAAGTGATTCACCAAAAATATATAAATACAGATTCGTTACACTGTGTTGACAGAGATTCAAAAATAATATTTTTATTTATTTCATATGAGTAACACCATCTTCAGATTTGTGACCAGATATCATAGCTGTTAAACCTGTATGATTATAATCTTATATCGTAGCTGTTAAACCCGTATGATTATAATCTTATATCGTAGCTGTTAAACCTGTATGATTATAATCTTATATCGTAGCTGTTAAACCTGTATGATTATAATCTTATATCGCAGCTGTTAAACCCGTATGATTATAATCTTATATCGTAGCTGTTAAACCTGTATGATTATAATCTTATATCGTAGCTGTTAAACCTGTATGATTATAATCTTATATCGCAGCTGTTAAACCCGTATGATTATAATCTTATATCGTAGCTGTTAAACCTGTATGATTATAATCTTATATCGCAGCTGTTAAACCCGTATGATTATAATCTTATATCGTAGCTGTTAAACCCGTATGATTATAATCTTATATCGTAGCTGTTAAACCCGTATGATTATAATCTTATATCGTAGCTGTTAAACCTGTATGATTATAATCTTATATCGTAGCTGTTAAACCCGTATGATTATAATCTTATATCGTAGCTGTTAAACCTGTATGATTATAATCTTATATCGTAGCTGTTAAACCCGTATGATTATAATCTTATATCGTAGCTGTTAAACCCGTATGATTATAATCTTATATCGTAGCTGTTAAACCCGTATGATTATAATCTTATATCGTAGCTGTTAAACCTGTATGATTATAATCTTATATCGTAGCTGTTAAACCTGTATGATTATAATCTTATATCGTAGCTGTTAAACCCGTATGATTATAATCTTATATCGTAGCTGTTAAACCTGTATGATTATAATCTTATATCGCAGCTGTTAAACCCGTATGATTATAATCTTATATCGTAGCTGTTAAACCCGTATGATTATAATCTTATATCGTAGCTGTTAAACCCGTATGATTATAATCTTATATCGTAGCTGTTAAACCTGTATGATTATAATCTTATATCGTAGCTGTTAAACCCGTATGATTATAATCTTATATCGTAGCTGTTAAACCCGTATGATTATAATCTTATATCGTAGCTGTTAAACCTGTATGATTATAATGTTATATCGCAGCTGTTAAACCTGTATGATTATAATCTTATATCATAGTTGTTAAACCTGTATGATTATAATCTTACAGTCTTTAAACAGACTATCTAAGAGTATATAGACCTTAATTTATCGACTTATTTCTCTACCGTTCACAACCTGTTGGTCAGGTCAACAGATTGTGTTATATTGAATAATTTAATGTGCTTGTTTACTACAACACTAAGTGTAATGTGGTGAACAACAATAAGAAAGAATGGTGAAATCAGTTGTTTTCTATGTATGATACATATGGGAACCCACAAAGTGATTAATGATGTAATTGCAATGTTAACGGATTTCGTTTATTATTATTATTTTTGTGTTTGTGTGTGTCGTTCCTGTGTTATTAGGTACTTCCTGACTAAGAAAAACGCAAAAAATGTAAGAATTGTATGAAGTAATTAATGTCACAGAAAACTTTCCCACTAGGGCGTAGGGGTTGTGTGGAATTATGTACAAAGCTACACAATGGGTTATCTGTACTATGCCCACCACGGGTATCGAAATTTCGTTTCTAGCGTTGTATTTCCGCCGGCATATCGATGTGTCACTAGAGGGCAGGATGTAGTGGCGAATTAGTGCAGTAACATTCCTGTTGAGACTTTTTCCCTACGTCCTGCCCCCTAGTGGCTCAACGGTATGTCTGCAGACTTACAACGATAGAAACCGGGTTTCGATACCCGTGATGGACAGAGCACAGATAGCCCATTATGTGGCTTTGTATGTTGCTTTGTTCTTAATTTCAAACGAACAAACTGGCAAGTTTAAAGAGAAGTAGGCTTAATCGGCTGATGATGAGTTGTAATTATGATCTTAAGTAGAATCGTGTTTAATTAAATTACCTTATGCAACAATTTCGTGAATTCAGAGAGGAACACTGTTTTTTAAAAGATTTGTCTTATCCAACTCTCTTCCCTTTTTCTTTTCTAATAAATAGCGGTCGTACCTAATCACTTCAAGACACCAGGCGTCGCTTCTGTTTATTTTTATTTGATAGACCGGCTTCTTGTCGACTTCTTATAACAACAGGATGCCTTTGAGTTAATGGAACACCAACTTGCCATGTAAGCTGACACGATGCACATGTTACGTCTTCGAGAAATAAAGAAGTTATACATTCAACCTTGTTACACTTGCGCCTGTTTTGTTTTAATACGCGAGACTTTGTTTCACAAACGTACAAACAAAGCAGATCTCCCTTTCCCGGGAAGTGCCACCTGTCTGGTCTATAGCCTTGAAGGATAATCAAACAAATGTTGGGAGTAAGGTGGGTGGCGGACTTCGTGTTACGAGTAAGGTGGGTGGCGGACTTCGTGTTAGATAAGGGCCAACAAAAATGGAGGAATTGAAGCGCAGTTTCTGAACCAGTGTAATTGTTTTCCCACCTATTTCATTCTTACCTCTATATGCTGTTACGTATTATAATTTATCTCGAACAAATCTCCGATTTATTACGTTACATACGTTACGTCTCACGATTTTAAATATCTGGAAATTTGAATTTATGATATTTGCCAACAAGATTAATACACAGACTTTTCTTTCTTAACATAAATATATTTTAATATACAAACAATAATACAATTTATAATAACGGTTATGACAAATAATGATTTATACATAAAAGTTTTACAAACTTACAAACGATACTGAGTCTTATATCTGGTCTGGAACTGAATCTTTTATCGACCGTTCACGGAGAGCGAAGTAATTCTCCGTTGATACACAGGTACACTTTAGTTGATGGGAACACTAGCTGTCTCTGTTCTTGTCTAGTTCTCATGTAAGTTTCTCACAACTGAAGTTATACAATGTCTTCTTGGAAATATTGACATTCGTAGTTAATTATCTTAAGTTAAACGGTTCTTAATGTTGGAAATCTACCTGGAAAAATAGCTGTAGTTTTCAATTAATAAGCATTTATCATGATTATAGCTTCTGAAGTTTATAGTATACTGAATGTTGCAAACCAACAACAATATTCTTATGTTGCGATGTTTACCTCTTATACACATTAGGCAAGATTCTCAAAAATTCAACTTGCAACAATACTGACAATCGCTAGTACTTTATGAACACACGTAGTACATTGTTGGTTATTACACTCGAGAATTTTCTATAAATTTAGAGAACAGACGGGACTTTCACAATGCACGTAACCTGCATTTCTAAATATAACTATATGTTAAACTGAAAAAACATAGACATTAAAATAAATGTATAATAGTACATTAGCTACAATACGTTTTTTTTTTTCTTTGTTTGGTTTTGTTTAAAGAGAACTTAGAAACCATCGCTATGTTATTTTGCAGGCAGGTAGTGACATACTGGTATGTTTGCACTCAAACAAACAAATAAAAAGAAGTCCAACAAAAGGAACCGTTAAAATAACAATTTTCTTATTGCCACAGACAATTACTTCTTATAAGTTTCAGTTTTCATAGACCTTTTAAAATAATCTCTAAAATGATAAAACTTGTTATCGTATGTTTAGAAATAAAATACAAGGCTAAACAGTGGGTAATCTGTGCTCTGCTCTTTTCCGAATTCCTTTTCGTTTGTTTTGAATTTCTCATAAAACTACTCGAGGGCTATCTGTGCTAGCCGTCCCTAATTTAGCAGTGTAAGACTAGAGGAAAGGCAGCTAGTAATCACCACCCACCGCCAACTCTTGGGTTACTCTTTTACCAACGAATAGTGGATTGACCATCACATTATAACGCCCCCACGACTGAAAGGGCGAGCATGTTTGGCGCGACGGGGATGCAAACCCGCGACCCTCAGATTACGAGTCGCACGCCTTAACACGCTTGGCCATGCCAGGCCGATTTCTTTTCGAAACCCGGATTTCCGTCTCGTAAAGCCGTAAAAAACCGCTGTATCACAAACGGGGTGGTTGGGTGGAATGGCAAATTATTATCTAACCCAGAAAGGAGGGTCCTAAACTTCCTTGATTTTACCAATATCGCTTCTTCTTTACCCGAAAATTCCAATCAAAGACCACTAGGCCTAAATCTAATTTAACTGATGACGTTCCTTCATGAACACGTTTTAAAAATCTCTGGATTTTCAATAAAAATCAGTGAAACTAGTCACAAAATTTGAAGAAACGGAGAATTTGCCCCCATAAAATAGTCAGAAATCTAGGCAGATGGAAAACTACCTCCCAAACATTTTTATCATCACAAAACCTGTATGTGTTCACGAGCAGAGTCTTAGTGAATCATTCTTTAGTCTTAGTGAATCATTCTTTACTATTTTTTAACTGGTGAAAATTATTTCTGTCATTATATTTGAAGGTTGTTAAATGAAATATTGCTTTATGGATAAATAAATAAATAAATGGAACATTCTATCTTTACTATCGAGCTGTAATGTTCTGTATAAAGTCACTTAATACCTTCCGAAACAGCTTGTCTGTTCTGAAGATTTTATCACCGTTTAGAACCAGATGACAGGCTAAAGTGGTATTAATTAGATAGAATTATGAAGAAAAGTTGACGTGCGCTGGTCTGACTGATGTGGAATTTTGACAGAAATACTCAAGAAAGAAAGAAAAATTGAGAAAGAAAGTGGCCACTATCAGAAAGTTTGTTTGTTTTTTAATTTTGCGCAAAGCTACACGAGGATAATCTGCTTTAGCCGTTCCTAATTTAGCAGTGTAAGACTAGAGGGAAAGCAGCTAGTTATCACCATCCACCACCAACGCTTGGGCTACTTTTACCAACGAATAGTGGATTAGCCGTCATCTTATAGCGCCCTCATGGGTGAAAGTTCAAGCATGTTTGGTGTGACGGGGATTCGAACCAGCGATCCTCAGATTACGAGTCCCTAACCACCGACTTATGCTGTGTCTCCACAAAAGAGAGCATTTGTAATCAAGGTATGAAATATGTATACAGATTGTGCATATAAAAAAACGAAAATTAATACGTGTTTATATTAGTTTTTATACTACGTGTAAATATAATTATTTGCTTCTCTTAGAAGCGATAAGAACTATTTTCCAATTAATAAGCAAGTTCCAGATAAATGTTTATTCGATGCATTTTTTCAGCAAGTTACAATTAAGATCCTGCATGGCCAGATGGTTAAGGTGCTACACTCACAGTTTGAGGGTTGTGGGTTCAAATCTCCGTCCCACCAAACATGCTCACCTTTTCTGCCGTGGGAGCGTTATAATCCCACTATTCCACTATTCGTAAGTAAAAGAGTAGCCAAATAGTTGGCGGTTGATGATGATGACAAGCTGTTTTCCCTTTAGTCTTTTACTGCCATATTAGGGCCAGCTAAAGAAGATAGCCCTTTTGTAGCTTTGCGCGAAATTCAAAACAACCTGAACAAATTTGCAACTATATACTGTACTTTTTCCCATAGGATTCCCCATAAGGTTGTGAAAAATGATTTTAAGTGCCTCTCTATTGCCAGCCACTAAAAAGACGATTTTCCGTAACACCCCAAACAATAAGTAATTCTTATCATTGGATATTAGATAGCAAATGTGCCACTTTAAGCAAAACAACCGCCCAATCAAGATTCTTGATCGACTGTGGCGCCAAGCATAGATGGAACATAAGTTTTCATAGTTCCGTTCCTGATGCGGAGACCAAGAGGTTTGGTGTGCTAACTAGCTTGGTTTTAACTGAATATATAGAGAGAATCTTATCACTGTAGCTTCTGAACCATAAGTCTCATTCATTTGCCACTTTAAAACGTCACATCACGACACCGTTGTTAGGCCTATGTTCCTATCCTAGTACCTTGAATGACCACTAGGCTTTAACAGATTATTGTTAGCTAGTCGTTTGCTGAATAACAACTGTATTGGATCATAATGATGTTATCTTAGTGCAAGTGCTAGCTACCGAAGTGAGTGCTCAAGACCACTGATAAGAGAAGCACCAACGTCCTGTTTAAGAGATCTTTTGTCGGGATGGTTTCATCCCATAACACTCCTGCAGGGTGAAAATGGAAATACTTAGCAGATAATAAGAATAGGCTATTGTTTCTTTATTCAGATGTTGTATATGTATATAATTGTTAGTTTAATTTCAATGGAAATACTTAGCAGCTAATAAGAATAGGCTATTGTTTCTTTATTCAGATGTTATATATATATATACTTGTTACTTTAATTTCAACGTCCAAGTAAAAGAAAACTTGTTTCTCTTTTATTATTTTACTGTTAATAAAACCAAATTGATAAGCATTTGGAAGAATAATGTAATAGTTTGAAGTTATTCGAAAGAGTGTGTGTTTTCTATGGCAAAGCCACAGTGTGCTATCTACTGAGCCCATCGAGGGGAAACGAACCGCTGATTTTAGCGTTGTAAATCCGGAGACATACAACTATACCAGCGTGGGCTATTCGAAAGAGAATTATATAATTTTTACAAAACTTTGCATTCTTTCAGCCAGGTGGAACTACAATCAGCTTGTTCTTTTTTGTGTGTAAATAATAATTGATCTATATTTATTTCTATTTGCATTTTAAAAATTATATTCCTGAGTCTAAGTTATTTTAGAGAAGTTTCTCTTTTGTTCTGTCCAAAATAAAATAAATAAATTAATTAATGTTTGTTAACCCTGCCCATAAACTATTTATGTACTAAATATATTGTTCGTTCATGATTCTGTTCATACAGGATCATTAATACCATACAAGTTTCACAAATACTATCAATATTGCAGTTAATCCCGCTGCATACGTTCATATTTTCCAACTTTATAGAAACCTTTCCCGTTTGAAGGTGCACATGATATCCTAGGTGAATGATCCGGTATAATAGGTAACTTGCTTGACTAACGTTCTAAAGACTACACTGTATCCATAAAAAAAAAAAAAGAGTTGATTTTTCTTATATCAAATAAGGCGGCAGAAATATACCTGTATATTTTACATTGAGTGTTGTAATAGGCAAAAAAATATTAAATCGCTTTATTTTATGCAACATGTAGATTCTCTCCGCAGTGAACAGTACAAAAACAAATTCTGCAAGTTGAATATCAAGTTAATTTAAGATAAACAAAAAGACATTAAGAAGAGAAGAAATATGAATTATCCCAGAAAAGGTTTCTCATAAGCACTTAAGGCTTTTAACTTTAAGGTTTAGCTTAGCCTTTTATTTCTTCGTTAAATGCAGATTTCTTTTCAAACCTAATGCTCATGTGTTACAGAGAAACTGAAACGTTATCATAGCTCATAGAAACTTTAGCGTCTCAAGGATGTTTTTTCTCCTTCTGAAATACAACCAATGATGTCATCGTTACTGTTCCAATGTGGTAACAAATATAAAACAGGTGAAACAGTCAGTTCAGATGCACCTTGTTTTTTTTCGATCTGGTGCAACCTGGCTAGACTGAAGTTCACAGTTCAGTGTGTATGGTTCACAATAACAACTCGTTAAATACACGTAAGTACATTGTAAATACACGTCAACTGCCATAAGGCACTGGAGACACATACAAAAAAAATCTTTAAATTAAAAGTTCTATATTTTTTTTCTTCGGGCTTATACTGGCTAAACATGGTCAAGTGGTAAGCAGATCGAGTCGGGATATGCCGCTCAATACGCTTCAAACTTCTAATTGTGGAGACGTCACAACTCTTATAGTTAATTCCGTTAACTTCTCCTGGTCAGCAGTTTAATTACGGATGACAGAGTCTTGAACGGTTGCCCTTCTCTTGGTCAGCAAACAATTTCGGATGATATAGCTTTGACCTTTTGCCTTTCTTCTGGTCAGCAGTTCAACTACTGATGACACAACCTTGAGCGGTTGCCATTCTAATGGTCAGCATTATGTTTGTTAGTACCTATAAAAGAATAAAGCTGAAATTTCTAATGGACGTTTCAAATGAAAAGGTGGTGAGAGTGGACCTGAAAAATGACTCGCTATCGTCAGTCCATTAGAGGGGGAAAAAAAAAAGAAGTGTCATTTAATAATGTGTGCTCTACTTCGAAATTTAATACAGTATATTTAGATTTTTTCATACACTCTTTAGCAAGAACGCATACTCTTATGATTAGTCGAGTTTATCATATTTTTCTTAATTAAAAAGCTAACCTTTAGTACTTTAGTGCCATCTAGTGATTAATGTTTGATATCTATTCTTGCACAAGCCTGATTCAATATGTCGAACTTTAGGATATTTTATTTATTTGTTTTAGAATTTCGAGCAAAGCTACACGAAGGCTATCTACGCTAGCCTTACCTAATTTAGTAGTATAAGACTAGAGGGGAGACAGCTAGTCAATACTACCCATTGCCAACACGTGGGCTACTCTTTTACCAACAAATAGTGGGATTGACCCTAACTTTATAACGTCCCCACAGCTGAAAGAGCGAGCATGTTTGGTGTGATGGGGATTCCAACCCGCGACCCTCGGATTACAAGTCGAGAGCCTTAACCACCTGGCAATGCCGGGCCATTTAGGAGCTCTGACCAATTAATCTTTAAAGCACGTGTTGCCTAAGATGTCGCTCAATTTGAAAATATCACATAATATAAAAAAGCACGTTATACTCTTAAATATTTGATCACACTATTTTCTAAAATGTAGTAATTTGATTGTTTCTAAGGGCAAATATAATATTCAGATATTTCTGATTTATTTCGATTTATAATAACAACGAAAATATAAAAGACATCTTCAACAATTATTTACAGTAAGCGTAAATGAACAGCTATTTTTATTCATCTGTTTGCACTTCATAACACCAGACAATATTTAATATCTGCTACAACTGATGTGTGTAAATAATGTAAAAATCAACAACACAAAAATCACGACAGGGTTAGGGAGAAAAAAGGAAAGGTAGATTATTTTGTAACCTTTGCATCAACGTTAAAAATATAACAAAAAACAAGGGAAGGAACAACACAAAAGAGATTTTTAAAAAATTTTTGACTGGTGAGATTAAACATTAAAATTTTGACAAAACATTAAAATCGTCATTTACTCTCTAATAAACAAAGTCTCTGATGCAGCGACATCTATGGACCTTCGAATTAGTATTATACACATTTTCAAAATATATTGAAACTTTATATATTTGTTTGAGAAATTTACATAATAATACGGGTTCTAATGAGTCGAATTGTACTCTTATTAGACAATCTATATACTGTCTTGACCTTTCGTGATTTCGTATTTCACATATTAGCTTTCTCTGTTGTTAGAAATGAACATTTTTTTGCAGAACAGCTGAGATACCAAAATTAATTCAGAATAAAAATGGCTGCTTTAGGATGTTTTTACATACACTATTTTTATAAATAATACTCCGATTAAAATATTCTAGTTAAAATCTAGGCTATCCCTATGTGGAAATGCTGTATTAATTAGTATTCAAGAATAAAGTCCTGTTGATTATCTATCAAAATTAATATCTCTAATTTATTGCAATTAATTTTCTGTTTTGTGAGTGTAAAATATCATTATCAACAACAATAAATTTTTCTAAAAGGAGTATTATAAAGTATTGCTGTTCATGATTATGTATGTATCAAAAATACATTTAATATTTTCAAATAAATCAATAATGGGAAATTATAAGAAATCATTATTATATCTACAACGTTTGATGCTAGATGGCAGCACTAAACTTAATGTTTAAAATTTTTTAAATATTGTTGAAGAAAACAAAGAAGAAACACCTTTGCTAGTTTTTAAATTCATCCCACATTGTTCGATTGCCCGTAGCCCTAATAAACTGTTTAATACATCTATTAAATATTTAAACTGACTGAGTCAGTTTTTTTCCAACTGTAAAATGTTGGATATTATAGCAGCCCAAGATTCTCATTAACAGACATAAAACTACGTGGGTAGTAACTTCATGCACATGATTGTTTGTTTTGTTGAGGGCTACCTACACTAGCTGATTGTAACACAGAACTGATAGACTATAGAGGAGGTAGCTAGTTACACCACCGCCAAGTGCCAATTCTTGGTCTACTCAAGTTAAATAGTGAGATTAATCGTAACATTATAATACCCTCATTATCAGTAATGGGGTACAAATACGCAGCCAGAATACCACAGGCCTGATATTCATAATAAATAAACTCGAAAAGCGTCAACTTGGAAACAACCAAAACAGTTCCTTTCCTGAACGGTCATGTAAACCTAACGACCTTTACATGTACACTTTGTACACAGTGTGGAAGTGAAGGCTAAAGTTATATCTATATAATGTTTAAACATTTAAACACATTTCAATTTAATTTTTCCAAATCTATTTTTCTAAATTATTATTGACGCAAGTTTCTTAGACTTTCAGTTTTAATTTTTTTTCAACTTTAGTTAAAATCTAATCATGTGGAAAAGGGAGAGGTCTAATTTAGGTAATAACCAATCAGATGGAGAAAGTAGGGGTCTACTTTAAATATAAACCAATCAGACTGAGAAGGAATTGGTCTATTTTAGATACAAGCCAATCAGATACAGAAGGAAAGGGACTTATTATTAAAATAAATGTTTGAAACTTTCTTCTATGATAATGTAAACCAGAGGACATTTATTTTTCAATTCTATTTTCTTTGTGAAATTTATAAAAATACGAACAAATTGTCAACATAAATTTAATGTAGTGCTACATGACATTTTTTGCTACAAATATTTAATATAGTGAATATTTAATATTTAATTTAATGAATATTTAATATTTAATATAATAAATATTTAATAGTTAATTTAATAAATATTTAATATTTAATTTAATAAATATTTAATATTTAATTTAATAAATATTTAATATTTAATTTAATAAATATTTAATATTTAATTTAATAAATATTTAATATTTAATAAAATAGTTAACATAGTGAATACGTGAAAGACTTCTTTCTCTTGACAGCCGCTGAAGAAACCGTAAGGGGAAATATCGAATATTAAACATATTTCCCTCTAAAGATAAAAAATCGTTTACACAATCACACAACTATTAGGTGTCGCTGTTAGTGGAAGTTTTCTGCCCGTCATCTAGCACGAGAAATTTCTAATCTGTAAATGTTTTATCATCCACACTTCGATTATTAACTTTGAATTTCGTGACTTCAAATATGGATACACATAGCTATGTTGAACTTCTTTTCTTCCGACAACTTGGCCACAAGGTGGCAGGATGCCCTTCCTCATCTACAAACATCCAAGTTTTTGTGGGTAACTTAGGAAAAGAGGCTAATCTTTCCATAGAACTTTCCATTCCTTAATAGGTTAACTATGGTTAAACGTGTTGATATTACCACATCATCATCTAACTCTTTTATGAAAGAGAAAAAGTCAATTCTTTCTTATAATCTTAAAGACAAGAGAATGAAAATTTTTACAGTTTTAATTTTAGATAAATTACCCTAAACATTAAAAAATCTTAATAGATGCACTTGTGTACACACGATTTGATTTGTTTTAAATTTCGCGCAAAGCTACATGAGGTCTATATGCGGTAGCCGTCCCTAATTTAGCAGTGAAAGACTACAGGGAAAGCAGATAGTCATCACCACCCACCGCCAATCTTTGGGATACTCTTTTACCAACGAATAATGGGATTAACCGTGATATTATAATGCTCCCACGGCTGAGAGAGCGAGCATATTTGGTGGGACAGGGATTCAAATCCCCAGAGTGCGAGTCGAGCGCCCTCATCACTTGGGAATGCCGGCATATACAGTGACAGATGATGTATTATTTCCTAAAACCAAACCTTTATTATGGTTTCGTTCCAAAGTTTCTACCCAATTCGCTTTTTTTTTTCATATATTGCATTAGCATTGTTCTCTGACTGTGCCTTTCACTTCTAATAACTTTGTCTCTTACGCTTTGCAAGTTAGAGAATCATCCATAATTACACGGATGCATTATTTTCTAAATTTTCTTACAAAGATTTGGAGTTTGATTCCGTTTTTATTTTTATTTACTAACGACAGCTATTTGATTCACAAAAAATTACAACCATTTCAATTATTTAACAAATAAAAAGCCTTTTTTATTTTTGCTTGTTGTTAAGCTCAAGGCTACATGATGGAGTGGCCCGGCATGGCCAAGTGTGTTAAGGCGTTTGACTCGTAATCCGAGGGGCGCGGGTTCGAATCCCGGTCGCATCAAACATGCTCGCCCTTTCAGCCGTGAAGGCGTTATAATGTGACGATCAATCCTACTATTCGTTGGTAAAAGAGTAGCCCAAGAGTTGGCGGTGGGTGGTGATGACTAGCTGCCTTCCCTCCAGTCTTACACTGCTAAATTAGGGATGGCTAGCGTAGATAGCCCTCGAATAGCTTTGCGCGAAATTCAAAAACAAAGAAACAAACATAATGGGGTATCTGTGTTGTGCCTCCCACTGTTATCGAAACCCAATGTTTAGCATTGTAAACCTTCAGACGTTTCCCTAGGCCACTAAGGGAATTTTAATAAGTTACCTGCTGTGGCTTTTTTTTAACTCTGGCATAGTCTGGTGCTTATGGTGTTCGACTGCAAGCTGAATGGGGTCGTTACAATGTTATAGTTCAACCACACTTTTTTTAGAAAGAAGAAAAGACCAAGAGTTGGTGGTGGGTTAATTATCTGCCTTTTTGTCTATCCAGATTAGGGACGGCTAACTCAGATAGATTTAGATTAGCTTTACAAGAAATTCAACAAACAAACTTTTCTCTGATATAATCAATATAAACAACCTCATCTTGCTTCTATTTCCCATTTCAGTCATAATGGCGTTTCGTCAGGATTGGATTCTGTTCAATCCTTTTCTAGTTTCCCATTTCTGTTATTATGGCATTTCAACGTAGTTGAATTCTGTTCAACCTTTCTTCTAGAATCCTATCTCATTTATTGTGGCGTTTCAACGTAGTTAAGTTTCACTCAACCTTTCTTCTGATTTTCGACCTCATCTCTTATCACAATTGAGTTCTATCAGATTCTATATCCAGATCTCCATCTTAGTTATTGAATGTTATATTACAATTTAGTTTTATACGATTTCTATCCAGCTGTCCACCTCAGCTACTAAAATGTTCCAATGATGTTCTCCACCCAAAATTTATGTATATATTTAATCTCCATGCCATTTAAGTTTCTGGTAACCCATGTATTAACCACATTTACAATTTTCATAGATACAGAAGGTGTTTATTCATGAGATACCTATCGTTGTTTTATTTTTAATTTCGTTACTTGAACCTAAAAATTCTTCAGAGTAAAGTTAATATGGATCATATCCAGAGGGTTCTTTAGCTGTTGACCTCCTGGTGAGTCCAGAAACGTAATTGCACCTGATATGCAATACTGGGAAGGTATTTTATTTCAGGATATACAAACATTTCAAATAACGTAGGCATTTTACGATAGAAAACTCGAAATTCTTGGAGAACGTTGGCACATCATCCTAAAAAATCAAACATTCCTTGAAAAATGTAGGGATTTCAATCGATAAATCTTAAAATTCCTTGAAGAACGTAAATATTAATCCAGAAAACGCAAAATTCTTTGAAGAACGTAAGTATCAATCCAGAAAACGCAAAGTTCTTTGAAGAACGTAAGTGTCAATCCAGAAAACGTAAACTTATTTGAAAAACGTAAGTATCAATCCAGAAAACGCAAAGTTCTTTGAAGAACGTAAGTATCAATCCAGAAAACGCAAAGTTCTTTGAAGAGATATTTATTCCTTTTTTATGTCTTCGATCCTTATAATCTTCCAAAGCAATAGATGGATCATGTTCACAGGGATCATTTATGTATTTGGGACATAAGAACCTTGTCTTCATAGTGAACCCAGACATTTCATTCCAGGAAACGTAAAAGTATTCGAAGAACTTGTTTCTGCCAGTGACAATCTGTAATTCTTTAATCCTTGGTTATTTTTTACCTTTTTCGATTGACAATGAAGAAAGTCAATGATTCTTTCTTTTTAAGTATTACACGTAACCGTGAGAACAGAATAAAAATATTCAAAATATATTAGTTTAGCGTTTTTCTAATAGATGGCAATACAATATTTCTCTGACTTTGATTTATTTGAAATAAGCATGAAACAACACAACGGGCTGTCTGTACTCTGCCCATCATTGGTAGCAAAATCCAATTTCTAGAATTATAAGTCCGCATACATACTGCTGTGCCACTAGGGTGAAGCATTACTAAGTTGTCGTATCCTTCGATGGGATATATTGTAATTTTAAATCAGTTAAGAGTACAGAATGTAATAATATTTACAATACACATTTTAAACCACTTGTAAAGTAAACACGTACATCCTGACGTTTATCAGATTAATATTTATAACATTACCATTGCAAAATGGTATGTACGAATGAATATTTGGAGTGCACGACTATTGCATTAGAAAAATATATGCACATTCTCCAAGGAAGACTTCTCTGGAAATTGGAAGTAATAGCTTTGTAAATTACTTCATAAACTCAAGTAAAGTGCATAACTGGCTCATCACATGTAATATTTCACGCTTTCATATTTGCTCAGTTCGATAAAATGACGCTGTGTTTATATGAGTTTTGTCATTACTGTGGTTTCGTGTTAAAGGAAAAAATAAACCAAAAACTACCGATGAAAATCGTAATGATGATTTATATGGTTTGGTTTGATTTGAATTTCGCGCAAAACTACACGAGCGCTATCTGCGCTAGTCATCTCTAATTTAGAAGTGTAAGACTAGAGGAAAGGCAGCTAGTCATCACTACCCACCCACCACCAACTCTTGGGCTACTCTTTTACCAACGAATAGTTGGATTGACCGTAACTTTACAACGTCCACACAGCTGAAAGGGCAAGCATGTTTGGTGTGACGAGGGAATTTATATGGTATTACGATGTTTGATGTGCTGAGTAATTAAAACTATTTAATTAAAGTTAATTAGCACCAACAACAGTTAATTGTTTAGGTCAAGTTATGTGAAATGTGTATACACTAATAACAGCATTAGATGACCTTTGACATTTAACTCAAATATTAATCATGAACTTTTCAAAAAGGTTATGAAAAGTTAAAAAATATAACACCAGGGTTTTTGAATTTACTCTGCTTTTATCTCCTATTGTCACGGCGGATGGAGTCATAATGTTAGAAACCAGTTTCGATACCTGTGATGGGCAGAGCACAGATAGTCCATTGCGCAGCTTTATACTAAACTAGAAAGAAACAAATATAACGGAAACCTAACGATATTTTTTGAGAAGGTTGTTTGCAATCGAGAAACCGCGATAATATCAAAAACCAATTTGTTTTCTGCATACAATTCTCTACACAAGTTCTACAGTAAGAAAGAAGTCATGGGGTAATTCACAGTTCTGAAACTAGAAAAAACAAAGTGGAAAAATAATTCATCATTCTAACCTGTTTCTTTCTTCCTATTCTAGTTCAGGTTTGACAATATAAGGTACACACAAACCTAATATAGGCATTATTGAGACAAAGTAAATAATAAAGACTCGACTGTGAAAACAAGAGTATTTTGTCATCCATGAAAAAGCGCTTGGAGGCTGATTGTAGATCGTTCAATTAACCGCATCTATATCTCTGGTCCATCTGCGTCCTAAATCTGTATGTTATATATGTTTGTTCACACTCTTTTCAAGAGTGCTGAGAGGTCGCAGCCGTCGTCGGAGAAAGAATAACATCCGTAGGGCTATTGTTGATGGACAGAAAACGGCCCATTGAGCGGATTAATTTAACACTTGTCCGTCAGCAGAGAATAGTCTTTGTGGTATGTTAACGCCCTGTTCGTCTTTCCCGCCTCAATATTTTGATATTGGGGATTAAAACCTCCCTCTGGTTTTATTCGTGTAAGTATAAGAAAGGGAAACTCACTTGTAGTAGTAACGGTGGGAGAATTTATTGTAGATCTGCTCTTGATTGTTTATTTGGACAAGAAACCTTCTCTGTAAAATTGCTGAGTACCATTGTTTATCTTTCTTCCAGAACTTTCTCTTGGGAGATTTCTCCAAAACTGTTCACAAAGGGGTGTTGGTGAAGGATACCATTGACTATTTTAATACTTGCGTTCTCCTAAACAAACTGATAAATGACAGCATAAACACAATTACATTTTTGTTGTTAAGCAGTAATAAAAGATAGTTTTGCTGCAAACAACCAAACAGTGAAACAAAAAAACAACTCTCGTAAACGAGTTTTTAAGCCAAACTTGTATATATATATATATATATATTTGAGTAACAAAATTACGTAATTCTCTAAGTTACTTTAAGATAGGAAGATCTGCTTCGGTAACAAGTTTTAAGTTCACTCTTTCTGAATTGCTATCTTAGCGACTCTCTGTTTACTTAAAGTACGTGATATAATTTAATCCATAAAGCTGCCGGAGGTGATAATTGAACGATGTTATTTCTAGCCACTGTTGTTGTCTCGTTCCACATATGTGAGGGCTCTATAAGCTTCCAGGCCTAGGGTGAAGTAAAATCGATTTTAATTTTCTCACAATTGTGTTTATTTTATATTACAGACCTGTTGTTGTATGTTTCTCAGTTCAGTTTTATAGCAGTTGGCAAAAGAAAGCAGCTGCGTTAATGTGTGTTTTTGAGCTCTACCCGTACGCAAGTGTCACAAAATAATTATCTGTATATGTATTTATTTATCATATTGTGTTTGTTTTTGTTTTGTTTGAATTTCGCGCAAAGCTACACGAGGGCTATATGCGCTAGCCGTCCCTAATTTAGCATTGTAAGACTAGAGGGAAGGCAGCTAGTCATCGCCATCCACCGCCAACTCTTGGACTACTCTTTTACCAACGAATAGTTGGATTGACCGTAACTTTACAACGTCCCCACAGCTGAAAGGGCGAGCATGTTTTGTGTGACGGGGAACCATATTGTGTCTAGTCTACACAGATAAGGGGCAGGACAGTGATGTTAAAAGTATTATAATGACTTTCACACCCATACACTGAAGTAAAAAGTATTATAATGACTTTCACACCCATACACTGAAGTAAAACAAAACAGGTTCTTTTCTAAATAAAAGTTCGGTTTGTGTAAAATGTTATTGTACACGAGTTTACTGAATAATCATCATTCGACAAACGGTTTATTATCAAACGCGCCCTCGCGAAGATAACTTGTGTTTAGTTAAGCCTGATCTCCCACAAACACTGTTCGGACCACCCTGAGTCGAATCCCTCTTCAAACAAGCGTGCTACTCTTTATAATAGGGTAACACGGTTAAACTTTATATTGAACAAACGATTTGTGTTTGTTATTCTTTCCTCACTGTTTATCATTCAGAGAGGAAGTCTTGAACCACGACTGGGAGGACCTGTGTTATTTTAGAATAGTTTGAAAGTGATCCATGAATGCGCCAAATAGAAAGTTCGACCTACGCATGAGACGTTTAGGGTTAAAAGCTTGAAGACTGCTACTAGTCATCCATTAAATCTGAAACGCAGGCTTTTTTTTTTTTTTTAGCTTCGTCGTAAATTAAAATACTTATTTCTGTCACATCTGTGTTTATAAAGAAGTTACTACATTGTCTAAATATTGATCGTTCGTCAAATTTATTATATATATATTCCCATTTGAAGTCTAAACAAGTCAAGGTAATCGCCGTCGGGTGCTTCTCCATGTTGTCGAAACTACCGTTACAAGGTTTATTTTCATGAAGAAAGTTATAGTTCGCAGCTACTGTGAAAAGTTACAAAAGTGTCTCGAAGCTAGAGTTAAAATACAGTATGGCGAACACTACAGTAGAGTCAGTTGTGCTGTAGGGAGCATATGAGGAATAACTGAATTATGTTTCAGCAACGCATCGTAGAGTGCCTTGAAATAAGTACAGTCAATCAAAACTTCACATATAGAAGAAAAAACTAAGGTACAAACTATACAAGTTTTTATTTCTCTCTCTGTGTGTCCACTATATATGTTAAACAAAAGTATATAGAAAGTTCACTTGGAGAGTAAGGGACGCCACGTTTCGCTGGTGGAGACGAATTTAGATATTGGGTGGGGGTTGGGCGAGTCAACATTTGGCGTTAATGACAAGCTATCAGTTGCCATCAAATTTAGTATATATATTTATTTGTTTGTTTGTTTTTGAATTTCGTCCAAAAATACGTGAGGGTTACCTGCGCTATCTGTTTCTAGTTTAGTAGTGTTAAAGTACTCTTTTACCAACGAATAACGGGATTGACCGTCACGTTATAATTCTCTCATGGTTGAAGTGGTGATCATGTTTGGTGAGACGGAGATTCGAACTCTTGACCCTCAGATTGCGAGTCGAACGCCCTAACCACCTAGCCATACATATGTTTATTTGTAACTGAAGGTATAAAGCAGCTAAGGACTGGGGAAAATTTTTACTTTGTTTCTCCTGTATTTTAGGAGTCGTTTGAAAACGTCACACATCGGATCGAACTCAGATCAATTACGAAAAGCCGAATCGATATTTCATATTAGCGCTTCATTTATTACTTCGGTATATTATCTAGGGTGGATAGTTCAGATAATCCTTCTTCCACTATGACCTGTTAGCTCCTTTATTCATCGGTGGGTGTGGTCTGTCTTACTAGTTTTTTAATATATATATCTATAACATAATGTTTAAACTTATGTAAATATAATTTATACATGGTAACTAGTGACACCGAGATAATGACGTTTATTGTAACCAGCTTCAGTACAGATGTTTATATCACGTTTCTGGTTTAACTGTCATTAAAATATTTACATATGTCTGATAAAACTGTGCTATGTACAATCCTTATTTCATGTTTAAACAATTCGCTTGTTTCAGTCCATTTCATGATTATTTATTCAGTTTATCTTTAACACGTGTAATTAGTTATATGTGTATTAAACTAACCAGAAACAGATGTTACCGTAACTACTACATGTTATAAAAAGTCTTTAAGAAGTTCTGAGTTTTAAAATGTTCTGAATGTTCCACACCTGACAAATATTGTCTCTCCACCTCAGTCTATGGACTTAGAACGCTAGAAGCTGTGTTTCGATACCCTTGGTGGGCAGAGCACAGATATCCCATTGTGTGTAGTCTTGTGCTTAACTCGAAACAAACAAACAAACAACAATACAGACATCTATCTGGGAAAGTTCAAAGTTGTATGAAAACATTGTTGCAGTTTAGGTGAGGCATATCTTTTCACGCATGAGATTTAAAACAACAACAACAACGTTATTTCTTATTAACCTACCGAAGTGCAGAATCAAACCCCGCGTTGTAAACTAGCCTGCCACTGACCCACCGGGAGAAACGCAATCTGTTTCATTTAAGCACACAGAGCTGCTTGAAAAAACAACAGCTAATTTGTGCTAGTAAAATTCCCACGTAATCACATCTCAAAAGTGTTTAAAGAGCAGCAAGGAGCGTGCTAGTTATGTTATACACTTTGTGCATCATACAGTTACGTGATACTCTTACATTAGTTCACACTCACTCGCGCAATGAATGCACTGGAAGGTCAAGATCTGACATCGAATCAACGTCATCATTTGATAAACCAGCTAGAAAAACGGTTTTAATTATGGCTGACTGTGAAACCTCGGTGGTAGCTGTTTCAATAAACAAACAGCCTGCCAACTTTATTTGCTAAAACCACTCCAAGAGGAACTTCGAAACCAAGGCTGTTTACACACGGCAGCAAACACGTGCTTTCCAAGAAAGAAACCTAAACCCTCGTTCGAAGTACTGCGTACAAGAGTAGAATTAATTTCTTTATTTTTATTCTTCTCTCTCCTTCATTAGTTTATTTACTTTATGCATTATCTACAGTTATTGATAATAAATAATCGCCTAGTAAATATTAGACGAACAGTTTATGATATATTAGCATAATTTACTGTTGCTTCACAGCTTGCTTCGCAGTATCACGATGTTGGGCCTCGCATGACCTGGTGGTTAAGGCACTCGAGTCGTAATCTGAGGGTCGCGGGTTCGAATCTCTATCGCGCCAAACATGCTCCTTCCCTTTTAGCTGTGGGAGCGTTATAATGTGACGGTCAGTCCCACTATGCATAGGTAAAAGAGAAGTCAGAGTTTTGGCGGTGGGTGGTGATGACTAGCCACTTTCCCTCTAGTCTTACACTACTAAATTAAGGACGGCTAGCGCAGATAGCTTTCATGTAGCTTTGCGTGAAATTAAAAAAAAACAAAACATACAAACTACCGTGCTAGCAACCCAGCTTTTTTGTTTCTGAATTTCGCACAAACCTACACGAGGGCTATCTGCGTTAGTCGTCCTTAATTTAGGAGTGTAAGATTAAAGGAAAGGCAGCTAGTCATCACCACCCACGACAAACTCTTGGGCTACTCTTTCACCAACGAATAGTGGGATTTACCGTCACTTTATGACGCTCCTCACGGCTGAAACATCGAGCATGTTTGGTGTGACTGGGATTCGAATCCACGACCCTCAGATTGTGAGTCAAGCGCCTTAATCACCTGGCCATGCTAGCGTATAAAGTATACATTTTTATTTCTGAAATATAAGAGTTACTTTATAACAAAGTTTTCAAAACATAACCTTTGTAATGAAAGTAACCTCTTTTATGTCACTGAAAGATGGTTGTCGGTTATTGGGAGATGATCTTATATCATTAAGAGATGGGGGTAATCGCTATTGTACTTGAAGAAATACATTTTTACATTCAAGGTTTTACTGCTCAGCCATGCAAGTCCGAAAGGGTGCCTTATGGTCAGGGACAAAGGTTAAAATGTGACTGTTCTCTGTGATGACAAACGGTTATACGGCAGTCGCCTCTAGTTACATCAGCTTAATTTTGTATCAGTTTAACAATTACGATTTTGAGCATTTGTTTGTTTGTTTGTAGTTAAGCACAAACGTTTCTGCCTATTCTGCCTACTACGGATATCGAAAACTGGTTTCTAGCTTCGTAAGTCCGCAGATTTACCGCTGTGCCACGGGGTGGGAGGGAGCAGGTAAGTAATGAACATTAATGAAGATGTATTCAGCAACTGTTGAATGTGGAGATAAAAAGCGGATTTTGTTACTGTTTTTAATCAACGGCTAGTAACATACTGTCTTACTGACAACCACAAGGGAATAACAACAGTACGTTCACAACAGTAAAGATTACTAGTAAAGCTAAGGTAGTTTAAATTCATCTACTTGTTAATACTGTTATGCACTTCGATCATTCGTGCTGCTAAGCGCTATGCCCATGTGGGTATCGAATCGCGATTTTTGGCCTATCGCTGAGCCACCCAGAGGACCAATTCGTGTGCGAAAGCTGATAACAAATCACATTTCGTTGTAACTATAATGATTATGTGAATAATGTCATGAATATTCTTGACAAAAGTCGATATAAAACTATTCTACAGATACACTGTAAAACAACTTAGAGACCAACAAATTATTCTAAATCATTTCACAGTTTTAGCGAAATAAACGAAAAGAACATGTCATTGGTACTTTGCACTTTCTAGTGTTTTTTTCGATAAAATTAGGGTCCAGGTGGTTAGGGCAATTGACTTGTAATCTGAGGGTTGCGGGCTCGAGTCACCGTCACACCAAACATGTTCGTCCTTTCAGCCGTGGAAGCGTTATAATATAAGGGTCAATCCCATTGGTAGTGGGTGGCGATGACTTGCTACTTTCCCTCTGATTTTACTCTGCTAAATTAGAGACGGATTTGAGCGAAATTCAGAGACAAACAAAAACAACAACAAAAAATCTTTGTATTTCAAAGCTTCTTTTAAATAGTTTAATGGTCTCGCTAGAAGACAGTTGTAATACTTATCTTACATGCACTAGACTCTAAGCCAGAAAACACATTGCTTTCTGAGTATAATATAATTTATGAGCTATGTTGAACTTTATCTGCTCTGGTGACGAAGAAACTAACACAATATTATCAATATTTATCCTTCCGCTTATAACCAGTTACACTTTTAAAGTGTATGTGTGTGTTTTGTTGTTGGACAATCATAGCAGATTATTTGCTGCATCCACCCTCGATTGAACCCTCGATCCTATCTGAACAAACGAAAACAAATCTACTATCACATCGATAGTAGTTTGACAGTCGGTGTGGTTACAAACATCCTGAAAACATTCTGTCTGTGTATAGACACAGAAAATAACAAAAGAATCACTTAGAAAGAACAGACAAAAATTAAGTTTCAATACGAGATTTTGACCGCAACATAACCCTAAAAATACTCGTGGATTTAGTATTAAATTCTAAATCAAACATCATAATTCTTGTCTTTCATGTTTATTCGTTGACCTCTCTTTTATTCATGATCGAGTCCCAAATTTAGATTTTGCGGTAGCAGTTCCATTGTGCCTTTTATTATCTATTTTTCGTGTCTGAATATCGAAACAAATTAATTTATTCCATTTGCTCGTGACGTTGAACAATCACAGTCTTCCAGAAACGAGAACTGACAACTGGCCAAACATTTATCTCAGTCCATCTCCATATAAGAAACTGCACAAAGACTAGAAATTTGTGTTTGAAAATACTTGAGTTGGACGTCTGACAAGGAAACACTTTGTCATCGGATAATAAAGTAAAAAAAAAAAAAAACGTATTTGAATTAACGAGAGATCACGACATCAGAGGTTTTCATAAAATCATGAGATCAGAGAATGCGCACGAGGATAGATTTGGAGTCCAAATGGAGAACCATGAGTAACGTTAACAAAGTTATACCAGCATGACAAACATGGCATCTCAACAGGAAAAGGTAAATTATTAAAGTACCAACAACGAGGATATGAGAGAAACAAGGACAGATGTCAAATAATTTACAGACACAAATGCAGTTTATTTCTAATGTGCCAAAAGCCGTGGTAGATTTATCATTACTTATGTAAGTTCATTTCAAATACGAGAAAAAATAAATAAATATGGGATGTAACTAAAAACATCGATGGTGAAGATGTTCTGGAAAAACACAAACTGTTTATTTAGTTCAATGTTTCACTGAGTCGTCGAGAAAACAGAAACTAAAACAATAATTCAATTATTAGCGACGTCATCAATAGAGTGGAAGTATTTGTTCATATCAGTTTAAACATTTTTTTCAGTAAATGTAGGATACACTAACCAGACAGAAACGCGGGAGATCAGCTATAATATAGATTGACAGGAAATAACCAAAATATATCAGACGTTAAACAGCTGCCAAGTAAATAAAGTTTATTAAAAAATAAAGCCCAGATTTAAAAAGAGAACATATGTTTCAGTGGTGTTCTACGTCTACGCCCGTCATGGTCAGGTGGGTTAAGGCGTTCGACTCGCAATTTGAGGATCGCGGGTTCGAATCCCTGTCGCATCAAACATGCTCGCCCCTTTCAGCCGTGGTGGCGTTGTAAAGTGACGGTCGATTCCACTATTCGTTGGTAAAAGAGTAGCCCAAGAGTTGGCGATGGGTGGCGATGACTAGCTACCTTCCCTCTAGCCTTAAACTGCTAAATTAGGGACGGCTAGCGCAGATAGCTTTCTAGTAGTTTTGCGCGAAATTTAAAACAAATAACAGTATACATTCGAGTGTGTTTTTACTTTTTTGTTTAGACCCGACATGGTTAGATGGTTAAGGCGCTCGACTCATAATCCGGTGATCGTGGGTTCAAATCCCCTTCGCACCCTAACATACTCGCCCTTTCAGACGCGGGGAAGTCAGGATATGATCTGCCAATCCCACTATTTGTTGGTAAAAGAATAGTCCAAGAGTTGGCTAGCATAGATAGCCCCCGTGTAGCTTTGGGCCAAATTAAAAAAAACACACAAAGAAACAAACTGACCGACATAGGGAGGGACAACACATACAATAAACTAACTGTACTTGAAATAACGGATTTTTACCACTGCGGACACTGTCACAAGATTTATCGATGGAGTAGGCTTAAGGATCAAGTGATTTAGAACGAGAAAAAACAACAAACAAAAGTCTTTTCAACAAGTACGTATCGTTAAGAGGTTATAAGGTCTATATCTACGTGTTTACTCTTCACAGTCTGTTGGTAATATAGGGTGTTCTAAAATTGAAGATACCAAAAAGAAAGTTGAATAATTTAATTGAGAGAACTAAACAAAATACATTCTGAAGGATTGTAAGTTTTATTTAAATTAATGTTATTACTTACATTATTTGCGAATGTGTTCTATTTCAGAGTTCGGAAATGAATCTGTTTCTAATTGAAATGAAAATTCCTGAAAAACTCCCCTATTTAACCCCGTTTGGTTTTTTATCTATGGGGATCTTTCATAATTAAAAGGCTGAGGTATTAATACTTAGTATCCATTTCTACAGTCCCCCGCTGGTACAGCAGTAAGTCTACGGATTTACAACGCTAAAATCAAGAGTTCGTTTCCCCTCGGTGGATTCAGCAGATAGCCCAATGTGGCTTTGCTATAAAAACACACACACACACTTGAAATCTGTCACAAATGAGTAAGTTAGAGCTTTATGATTTGTATTCTAGCGTTTTACGAAGTGTTCGATTACGTGACGAGTGATGATTTACTGTGTGAACAACGTAAAATAATGAATGATTGTTTTAATCTTAGAAACAAATCTCGTATGTCACACGTAAACTTTTTGATTGAAGCGAAGCACAAAGCTACACAATGGGCTATCTATTCTCTGCCCATCACGGGCATCGAAACCCAGTTTCTAGCGTCGTAATTCCGCAGGCACGTAAAATTTACGAGAAACAAAATATTTTAATAGTTGTTATGAACAATGGTTTATTATGGTTCTTGTTATTCCGTCCGCCTCAACCCATTTGACCCATAAGAGGAGTCAAAATGAAAGCTAGAAAAAAAATTGCACACAGTAATTTTTAATGACCATTCAAATATTAATGCTAATTTTCACGTAAATCCATAGATCCGGTTCCCCTACTGCAACTGCAGTAGGCTAACGGACTTACAACGCTAAATCTCCCGCTAGTACAGCGGTAAGTCTATGGATTTACAATGCTAAAGTCAGAGGTTCGATTCTCCTCGGTGGGCTCAACAAATAGCCTGATGTAACTTTGCTATTAGAAAAACACACACACAACGCTAAAACTTAGGAGTTTTGTTTGAATTTCGCACAAAGCTACACGAGGGCTATCTGCGCTAGCTGTTCGTAATTTAGCAGTGTAAGGCTAGAGGGAAGGCAGCTAGTCATTACCACTCACCACCAACTTGAGCTACTCTTTTACCAACGAATAGTGGGGTTAACCGTCACATTATAACGCCCCGACGGCTGAAATGACAAGAATGTTTGGTACGACGGGAATTCGAACCCGCGACCCTCGTATTACAAGTCGAGTGCCTTAACCACCTGGCCAGGCTGGGCCGTGTTCGATATTTCTATAGTGAAACATAAAATCATTTTCCCTTATCTCTAACAACGACATACTGGTTGGTTGGTGTAAGAGCCCAATGAACCAGAACATCAAGGTCTTTTTAATTCTATAACGCTTTTAAGGCTTTTCCAATCAAAATTAGACTTGAATTGAAATTATAAAATATACATTTTCTTACATTTATTATAATTAAACGTTATAAAGACAAGCCGCTTTTTCATTGTTTATTTTTATTTAAAACAAATTTCAATTTTCCCCTACTCCTTGACTTCTCTGCTGATTGACTTGAAAGCTGTTTGTTTTTCATTCACTTTTAGGCGTTTTAAAGGACTTTATGGGGCCAAAAGTCATATATGTGTTTTTTGGCTTTTGTGCAGCCATATTTATAGCAATCGGGATGAATATTAGTACAAAAATAAATCGTTATGTGTTCAACACATTGACACACAAAAGTTGGATTTGCCCGTCTTGAATCTTTTTGGTCTGTCAGAGCTCCCAAACATGCCTAATTTTGGGTTTTTTGATCAATTACTCCTTAAAAGTTTGACCAGTTTACGTGAAATTTGGCATAAAGATAAATTTCTTCAGGTTTTACATATTGACAAACAAAAACAGTGTAATGGTCCGGTTTTAGTAATAATAAGATGTCAAGATGCAACAAACGAAGCATAATTTTAGGGTTTTACGTTCGTTTCTTAGCCTCATTTCGACAAATTTACATGAGATTTAGTACATTCTTTTCAAGTCCCAAACAGAGATATACAGAAGTTACTCTTACTCAATTTTTCAGCACGGTTTTCAACATAGTTTATAGTTTTCATGAACTATTCATCTGTGTATCAACCAACTTACATGAAATTTGGTACAAAAATACCTTTTTACGGGTCCAGAACAGTGATGGAGGTAGTTTTCGACTTTTAGTTTTTTTGAGTTTCTCTAGTCTTACACTGCTGAATTAGGGACGGCTAGCGCAGATAGCCCTCGTGTAGCTTTGTGCGAAATTCAAACACTTAAATAAAATCTCACCACACACGCACGAGAAAAAAACCGGCTCTAATTAGATTTGTCGTTGTTTTTTTTAATAATATTCTATGAGTCACTTATTCTACTTTATTAGTTTATTTTTCATTAATTTAAAAATAATATTTATTTACCATCATAAGTATAATGAAATTTCGTTTGGTGAATTTCTCTAGATTCACCAATTTTGATCTAGTTCAAAGACAGGACAAGTGTGAAAAAATGCACGACCTGTTCTATAATTGTTACTGATTACATTCGGTTTAGGTTTTCTGATGAATTACGTTGAACATGGTAACTAGCAATTTCTAAGTTCGTTCCGTTCTTAGGGTATTTCATTCTCATGGAACATTTGCACTTTGAAGTAAAAAACATTATTGGTACAAAGAAACGATGCGATTGAAATAATTGAGACATTTTGACAGCCCTACGTAGTTGTGTTTAAATTAACACATTTTGACAGCCCCACGTAGTTGTGTTTAAATTGTAAGGTAATACTATTTAAATTATTGGTTTGGCTTGAATTTCTTGCAAAGCTACAGAAGGGCTATCTGCATTGATTTAGCAGTGTAAGACTAGAGGGAAGGCAGCTAGTCATCACCACCCACTGCCAACTCTTGGGCTACTCTTTTACCAACGAATAGTGGGATTGATAGTCACATTATAACGCTCCCACGGCTGAAAGGACGAGCATATTTGGTGTAACTGGAATTCGAACCTGCGATCCTCAGATTACCAGTGGAGTTCTTTAACCACCTGACCATGCCGGGTTAATGTCAATATAATACTATTTAAATCATAGTGTGATACTATTTAGATTATAGTGTAACATTATTTAAATTATAATGTAACACTGTTTAAATCACAGTGTAATATTGTTTAAATCATACTCAGTTAACAACAGATTTTCTCTAATATAAGTTATATTAATGTGTTTGTTGTTTGTAGGTCTAAAAGCCACGATGATCGTAAGGGTAAAGTGATCCTCTCTTCTGTGACATATATGGAATGCTTATATAAACAATACATGTATAAACGAACACTTGTATGTGTGTTTGGCAATACGATATACTTGAAACTCTAATTCAAGGAGTGGTATCAATGCTATCTTGTAAGCTCTAGTGATGTAAACAAAATAATGTTTATCTCTGAAAGATAGCCCTTTTTGATTAGCGCAAGTTGTGCAGATAAATAGCTGAATTACTTGTACAGATGGTATTATAATAATGAAAATGTGTATCGGGAAACCAACTCCCATCCAATAAGAAGATGGCGGCCTGCATGGGAAAAATGCCGGTCGAACACAAGACTCTTTATCTTGTCTATCCTATATATTTTCTGTGGTTGACGTCATCCATCAAAGACGGTATTTGTTACACTCGGCAAAAAGAAAAACAATAACAACAAAAACACGAAACGTTAAACAAATGTTTTATTTACCATCCACGTGTTTCTTTTACAGATGCAGCCGTTTCGTAATTCCTTTTTCACTTCCCAAACTTTAGCAACGATGTACTGAACCAAGCTGTAAACTGAATTACGAACGCAAAATCTCTTTGAAAGACAAGTTGTTGCGATTGTTGTAACGTCTTATTCGTAAGTTTGGCTTATTTTGAATTTCGCGCAAAGCTACACGAGGGCTATCTGCGCTAGCGGTTCATAATTTAGCAGTATCAGACTAGAAGGAAGTTAGCTATTTATCACCACCCACCGCCAACTCTTGGGCTACTCTTTCACCAACGAATAGCGGGAATGACCGTCACGTTATAACGCCCCTACGGCTGAAAGGGCGAGCATGTTTGGTGTGACGGGGATTCGACCCGCGACCCTCTGATTACGAGTCTAGTGCCTTATCCACCTGGTCATGGCGGGCTCTTATTCGTAAGATATTAACTTCTCTCATCGACTTGAGTTGTGGTTTTTTCATTCTTAAAACTATTTATCTATATGCACAAACAAGGAGTCATTGAAATTATAACATATTATATAAAATTTACACGCTGTAGATAAAGTTTGGTTGTTTTTTAATTTCGCGAAAAGTTACACGAGAGCTATCTGCGTTAGCATTCCCTAGGTTAGTTGTGTAAGACTAGAAGAAAGAAGGAAAGCAACTTATCATTGCTACCCATCGCCAACCCTGGGGTTACTCTTTTACCAACGAATAGTGGAATTGACCGTAACATTATAACGACCCCACGGCTGAAAGGACTATTATTTCTAACACTTCCCAGTGAACGATATTATTGGGGCAAAATTATTTGCTCATTACTTGAAGCCTTGAATAGCTATTTGTTCATAATAATAATAACAGTAAAATCAAAGACGTCAGCAGAAGACAGTCAATTATTAAGATTATTTTAAGCAATTTTTGTTTAATTTCATGACGAGATAAGGGTCTTCAAAAATATATGTTTGTTTTTTTAATTTCCCACAAAGTTACAAAAGGGCGATCTGCGGTAGTCGTTCCGACTTTAGCAGTGAAAGTCTAGAGACAAGGCAGCTAGTCAATACCACTCACCGCCAACTCTTGGGCTATACATTGAACAACGACCGTCCCATTATAATTCACCAACGACTGCAAGAGCGAGCATATTGGTTGACAAAGATTCGAACCTGCGACCCGCAGGTTGAAAGTCAAGTGCCCTATCCATCAGGCCACGTCCGGACTTCTCTTTTCAAACAAGTTATTACTAGGAGATTATAGCATATTTGCAATTTTCTAGTAAAATATGGTAAGAAAATGATTGAAAATAGATCTTAAATTGGTTACTTGTGAGTTTTTATACAAATAAATTCTTTGAAATAGAGAAGTATTTAAGGTATAAGGCCTCTATAGTATAATTCTTTAAATTCTACCATAATTAAAGGGGTGATCATTTTGTGATAATTTTATAAAGATGGTTTACTCCACCCCAGTTCAAAAATTTCCGATTTTCTGAGCTTTGAACAACAATAAATATTTGACGTGTAGATTTTTAACAGCTCTTAATCACGACAGCGGGAGAAGTTAAAAGGTGGCTATGTTTCAGTTTCAAAATCTTCTCCAGCTGTGGCTTAGCTGGCAAAAAATAAAACGACCAAAGTTATAAATACAAAGGTAATTCCATATAATTTCCTGTCGTATTGAATGGTGGCGATGGATTGGAATCATGGACTTGTAATTTTAAGGAACGTGTGAGGCGCCCTCTGTCAAAAGACATTTCGTGAAACGAACCACCGCTTCACGTGTTGCGTATCGATATACGTATTAAGCCGTTTATACACGTCGTAATGTTTTTTTTCAACAATTTTCTTTCTACATGTGTATTTATACAGCAAAATTATTTTAGTTAACTATTAGATATCGTTTCGCAAAATATATATACATATATATGTTTGTGTACAACGAACGCAAGATTAAAATGAGACGTCGAGTTAATGTTTCTTTCATTTTTACTTTGGGACACTAAACATGAGGTTTATCAGCTGTCTGATCACGGACGGATGTAACATGACCGATTTATCAACAACTTCGTTTAATTTATGCGGACACTAACACGTCGGTGAAACCAATACCGTGGCCTTACGAGACCGTCAAGTTTCCAGCTTGAACCCTTGGGTTACGGTATGATACGGACGGAAGTGTTCACTCACGGTTGACCCATTTCTTCAACGCGTTACTAACTCCCGACTAGTTTTTTGTTGTTGTTTTTTTTAATTTCGCGTAAAGCTACACCACGGATATCTACTCTAGCCGTCCCTAATTTAGTAGGAAAAGACTATAGGGGAAAAAAAAGATAGTCATCACCACCTATCGCCAACTCTTGGGCTACTCTGTTACCGAATAGTGGGATTAACCGTAACATTATCACTCATTCGTGGCTGAAAGGGCGAGTATGTTTGGTGTGACTGAGATTCAAACCAGCAACCCTCTGATTATGAGTAGAGTGCCCTATCCACCTGGCCATGCCGGACTAGTTTTAGTCGTATATTGACCAATGTATGTCTATTTCACACCGAAGCTGTAACTTACTAGCGCCCTCAGTGGATGTTGACATGTTATTAATTATTTTATAGGATTTCATAAATTTTCGCACAGAATTACTAAGGTTCTCATTTCCTCGAACAACAAATCATCGTATAGTCCGAAACTTTGTAATTTTATGGTTTTAAATTCTGGTTTAGGATTTACAAGTTGCGTTTATGTCAATACTGTTTAAATTTTTAATAGCCGCTTTTAAGAACGCTTCTGTACAACCACGGTTTTGAAATAAATGTTCTACCAATTTTTCCTTTTTGATAACGAACACTAAACACATATATATCTGTCCATATTCTCGGCACCCGTGTTAGTTCTGAAGCATGAGGTTTGCCATGGTATTAAATGTAGCGAGATATAATTAGTACCAAAAATAACGTTGTGCAGTGTCTCTGCCTCACGGTATGTTTGTTTTAAATTTCACGCAAAGCTACACGAGAGTTATCTGCGCTAGCCGTCCCTCATTTAGCAGTGAGATTGACTATTACACTATAACGTCCCCACGGCTCCAAGAGCGAATACGTTTGATGTGACTGGGATTCGAAACCGCGACCCTCGGATTACGACTCAAGTGTCTTAACCACTTGGCCATGCAGGGCTCTTCGCATGGTATGCTCAGTATTCTAGGAAAATATATTCAGCGTGCCAAATATATCATTTTTTTTTCTTTTCTCTGGTCAGTTAGGTAACGTTATGAATGATTTACGAATCACACACGTCAGTAGGCGCGTTCTTAAAAGGTTGCACTTATGATAAGGTGTGGCCAGGTGGTCAGAGCGCTAAACTTGCTATCAATGGGTCATGGGTTCGAATCTCCTTATCAACGAACTGAGCATTTATAACGCTCTCACAGCTGAAAAGACGAATATTACGGTGGGCTGTAACGGCTAACTGTCTTCCCTGTAACTCATTCACTACTAAAGTTGGGACGGCTGGGGAAGATATCCCTCGTGTAGCGTTACGCAAAATTCAGAACAATCCAATTAAATGGCAGCGTGTTAAGTTTTGTTTTTACAAAAAACCCTGATAAGTGTTTCAATGGTTTCTGCGCAGATTTCTTCCCTTCGGGTTTTTAACACTCCAAAATATCTGGTGTTAAAACGAGGTTGTATATGAAACGTCACATTTTTACAAAATCATGTGCACTGACGTTTTGTACATTTCAAAATAATACTAAATTACGTCAAAATAATTTTGAAATGGTTTTGTTTACACTTTTTTCTTCCTTAGGTCAAAAGTCAGTTTTACTGACCGTTTTGCTCCTTTTTGTGTCTTATTACATGTTTTACAGTTCGTGAAGAGTTTTGTAAATTTTCTTTTCTGAAGTTCAGTAAAACTAGACTAATGTTCCATTCGTCATGATGACGTCACACATTTGTTTATAATATAAATGTTGGTATAGTATTATAGCGAACTGTTATCATGTTATGTAAACATTACATTCTCGTTTGTTTGTTTGTTTGTTTTTGAATTTCGCGCAAAGCTACATGAGAGCGATCTGCGCTAGCCGTCCCTAATTTAGCAGTGTAAGACTAGAGGGAAGGCAGCTAGTCATCACCACCCATCGCCAAGTCTTGAGCTACTCTTTTACTAACGAATAACGGGATTTACCGTCACATTATAACGCTTCCACGGCTATAAAGGCGAGCATGTTTGATGTGACGGGGGTTCGAAACCGCGACCCTCAGATTACGAGTTGAACGCCTTCACCACCTGACCATACCAAGCCATTTTCTGTTTAAGCAAATGTAGATACACGACTGGTCTTAGCAGCCGGAAACGTCAGTCAGCTCAGATGTTTTCAGTCAAACAGTTTTTAAGTATCGCAAGTCAGGATTTATCTGGAAGCTTTCGGAATGGTTTGACTCCTGCTCCCAGCAACATAGCGGTAGGTCTGCGAACAGTGCTAAGAAACAAATTACGATACCCGCAGTTTTGTAGCTTTGGTGTTAAAAACATCAAAGGTAACAAGTTAAGACAGTTTTTATGTATATTTTAACAGAAATATATGTTAAGCTCTTTATTGTAGTTCGTGTGTTAATTGTTTATTGAAATCCGACATAAAAAATAACAACGTTCAGACTAACTGTTTTGAGGTAATTTATTAAATAATATTTTTGCTTCACATATGGCCCGGCATGGCCAAGCGTGTTAAGGAGTGCGACTCGTAATCTGACGCATCCCCGTCGCGCCAAACATGCTCGCCATCCCAGCGGTGGGGGCGTTATAATGTGACAGTCAATCGCATTATTCGTTGGTAAAAGAGTAGCTCAAGAGTTGGCGGTGGGTGGTGATGACTAGCTGCCTTCCCTCTAGTCTTACACTGCTAAATTAGGGATGGCTAGCGTAGATCGCTTTCATGTAGCTTTGTGCGAAATTCAAAAACAAACAAACAAACAAACGAGAATCTAATGTTTACATAACATGTTAACAGTTCGCAATAGTACTATACCAACATTTATATTATAAACAAATGTGTGACGTCATCATGACGAATGGAACATTAGTCTAGTTTTACTGAACTCCAGGTACGGCTAGCACAGATAGCCCTCGAGTAGCTTTGTGCGAAATTCAAAAACAAACAAACAAGCTTCACATATTTCTTTTATGTGTTAATTATATTGTTGAGTTAACATTTTCTCTAAGTTGTTTATTACCTGGAACGCCCTGCCCCCAGTTTGAAGGCTTATAATGCTAAAAAACAACAGATTTTAACGACCGGGGGGGGGGGGTAAAATACATATAGCCCATTGTGTATGTTTGTACTCAAGTCCTACCCCTAGTGGGACGGTGGTAAGTATAAGAACTCATAGCGATAAAGTCTGGTGTTCAGTTCCCCTTGGTCGACGCAGCAGATACTCCATTGTGGCTTCGTTCTAAAACAAACACACTATCATGCAATCGCAATGTATGAGCAACAGTTTAATATGTTTAGGCTTGTTTAACTTTTAAAATAACAAACATAAAGCCCGTTACTTGAACCATTTTGATGGAAGAAAACATACACCTGTGTTTTCCATATATATTCTACGAATCCATTAAAGCTACTTGGACATACTTCTAAGCCTAAAACACATTACAGAAACAATAATTAAATTCAATAATAATAATCAATCCACTCTCAAACTTCCTTATGAAGTGATACTTGGAAAACAAAGTATTTTGTATTTGTTTAACTATATAATTACGCATGATAAACACGATTTTATCATCTCTCAATATCTTCCTTACATGAAGATAAATGTTACAGTTACTTAAAGCAGATTGCAGTACGTAAGATACAAGAACCACAATATCTTCAGGTTTCACAAGAAGATGGATCAGCGCCATCTTACCCTTTTAAATACCTGCTGCCTGTCAACATATCGTTGACGTTTCATTATGACATTTATTTGGGTAACAGTTGACCATGTTTTGTTGCTATTTTCCAACACTTCCAAGGTTCCAGGATATGTTATGTTCTAACCATTGACTAGATATATTAATAGTGCATCATATTTCTTGTTAGTTTATATTGCTTTGTCTGTTCAACTAAGATATGGAAGGGTGACGAGCTGCGATGCTCAAGTTGGAGGATAGGACTACTATTTTATTTTGTTGTTGTTGACGTTTTATGAAGCAGAAAGAGGTGTGGTAAATCAGACTCATGTCCGGTACTAAGAGGGTGGTCAGATTCTCCCCTTTCAACAGCTGTACTCAAAAAAAAAAAAGTACGAAAAAAACAAAACAAATAAATAAATAAGCTTGAACCCCCTCTTGGGTGGGCTGATATAATAAGTTGCTAGTGGTTTATAAATAGGACCAAGTACTAACTGTCTAGTGATTGGACACAGCCGTTGGTTGTCATAGCGACAGCTATGTTAAAGTGATGTGTGTATGTGTGTGTGGGCCACACGGACAATACACCTTCTTGACAAGATGTTTGTTCTATGTTGCCTTATACACTCATCATGAAGTCAAATTTGGCCCACAGAAATAACAAACATATCCTACATTAAACAAAGTTTAGGGTTCTCTGTTTACCTATTACGAGATGATCGAGGGGGGCGGTCGGGGGAATCTAGAAAGCTACAGGGATGTAAGATCTCGTTAGTCATGCGAGCTAAATTTTTTGAGTCGCGGGAGAAGTTGGCTAGACGACTCTCGGCTGCTTACGTTCCTCGAGTGTTTGTCCAACCGCAGCTGATCGGGAGAACCTAATCAGCAGGCTGCGGTAGGATGTTTTTGTAACAAATCGCTTGTGAGAAAGGAAACGCGGAATCGTCGCGAAAACCGAGCGCTGTTTGAGTTTATTTTACCCAGGCTATTGTTGAATCAGAAAATACCTGAGGACTTATCCCCCCCTCTCTAACCTCTTCTCTGATGACACCCGGCGCAGAAGGGATAGTAATTTCACAGTCAACGGCTTCAACCGTTTAGACAAGCAAATTTGTTAGACCCGTGCACTTGTTCGTTTCTCACACCGTAGTGGAGATATATATAAACTTCGTGTCTTCGCATTCCATTTCTGATAACGTGATACGCAGTAACGTTCACGCACCACAAACTCTTGTGTCTGGCAGCGCCTAGTAGGTGCTGCATCTCACACAAGTGATAGAATCAACTGATAACGGTTCGAGTACTGTAACTGGGACAGTTGTGATCTAAGCCACTCGTTCGGTAGTGACTTTATATGGAGTATCTCGCGTCGGCCTTTTGTAAGACATAAATAACTGTGATAAAGGTTTATGATGTGAAAGGCGTAAAAACTAATAATTCCTTCGATAATAATCAGGGTTTTCAATCTCTGTCTGATCCTGACACATTATGTCGACAGCAAATAATTATTATCCTACTTTCGGAGATCCTTTATCTATCCTCTACTCGTCTTCGATACTTTATTCATCCGGTAGGACAATCCCGGGCAACAGCTCCGGTGTCCTCGGTGTTTCTTCGTACACCCCTGTAAACCGACCCGTCCCGAGTGCTGGTTCCGAAAGTCGCCTCGATCCACCACCGCAGAAGCCGCCCTATTCTTATATTGCGTTGATAGCAATGGCTATAAAGAATGCACCAGAACAGAAGATCACGCTTAATGGAATCTACAATTTCATTATAGACAGGTTTCCCTTCTATCATGACAACAAACAAGGATGGCAGAACAGCATCAGACATAACCTGAGTCTTAACGACTGTTTCGTCAAAGTCCCGAGAGAAAAGGGCAAACCTGGAAAGGGAAATTACTGGACTCTTAACTCCAGTTCTGAGGAAATGTTTGAAAACGGAAATTTCCGAAGGAGAAAGAGAAGAACCAGAGCACCTTATAAACTTAACACTGGTTCAGTGAAAAAGAACATGGCGTTAGCCGACAGAGGAAAACTGAAGAGGTCTCAATCACGTACCGAAACAAAAGAACCTACACCGTTGGAAACATATTTGGATGAAGACCGGAGCTCAGAAGAACTAGCAGGAGAAAGAAAGTGCAGTGGAAAGGATGCAATCGTGACTCCAGGTAAAAAAATGGAGATGGATATTTTAAATAGAGAGCCATTTGATGACTCTCCAGACGTACTTGGTAGAAATGGTCATATTTGTCCTCAAACTGAGCTTCAATTCATGAAGGTTCCCAATCAGATATTTAGCTCTGCTGCTACTAGGCTTAAAAAAAGTTCCTTCACCATTGACAGTATCATGGGCAGCAACTCTTCCACCACTTCACAGTCATGTGAAGAGAAGCATATTTATTTAAACAAAAGATCTACCATGTACTTAAGTGATCCAACCCTAACCAGATTCAAAATTGAAGGATCACCTGTTCAAACGAACGCTTCTGCCCTGGGGGAAGGTTCGCAACAACTATTTTCCCTCTCTTATCAACCACTTTTATACCCCTCAATGTCTTACATTGGAGCTCTACAGAGATATTCGTCCATGCCAACGACAGCCCAAGTGGGGATTTCGCCTTACCAATGTGCAGGAGTGTCCGCATCCCCATTAGTCTGGGGATGTCCACTTCCCAGGAATGTGAAGCAGAACTCTTCTTCTTCCATACCAATGTGGTTCCCTAATTTTTCTCCATCTTATCGGTGGAATAACCGCTCAGACCAACCAACGCCATTACTAACCCAAGAAAGTTTTCTCAGGTGACATCCGATATTGGATAATGAACGTTTGTAGATATGCATAGGATGTACAATTGAACTTATAGTGTATTGTTCTTGTGAGGTAGATAGTTATACATTTTTTAACTTTTCAATTAAATAAACACTAAACTTATATATATTTACGAAAAAAATGTTTTGTGGGTATTTGAAACTAATCAGTATGACGTGACCTAATATAATTAGTCAGTTATCCATATTTGCAGTCGCTGATCAGGGTTTCAAGTACTGATAGTAAATCATACTCTTTGGAAAATTTCGTGCCAAAATTTGGTGATGGCGGATAAAAAAAAAAAGTGTAAACAAACAAATAATGCGTGAATAATATTGTGTTAACTGATTTTAACAAATAAACCTAGCATTCTGAAAACTGTTTAATTTCCAAGTCTACGTTCAACGAAGGCCCAGTTAGTGGTACATTTTGATGTGTTATTGGGTTATCCAGTGTGTAGGTTTTTCTCGCAGTAACTACAAAACATGCTCATATCAACAGTGTGTTGGTTAACTGATTTTATATTTCAATATAAATACACAAGAGAGGAGGGGGAAGGAACTTGACATTGATATTTGTGTAAAAGTTAACTTTAGTTAATCCTTTTACGAAGGATTATAAATTATTGGAGATTTAATTTTTAAGAGCATCTATAAGCTTTGTTTCTAGGTCTCATATTTTGTTCAGAGATTCTGGGTTTGTACGTTATCAAGTACTGAATAAAGAGCAAACGTTTAGCCCATGCGAATAAGTGGATGGTACAGCCATTACGTCATTACTACAGATTGTTATTTCTAAGCTAAAAAGGAGAAAAGAATCTGAAGTGAGGCAGGATAGAAAGCGGTTAAAGGGTTTGCTTTAACGTTAAAAATGTTTTTTAAATTGTAATTTTCTTCTACGTAAATGTCGATCTAAAGCGTACGGTAACAACAGTAAAAGAACTCTGTAGAATATTAACTCATGGTCTCCACTGTGACGTGTTTTATACCCTCGCGCAACATTACATTTAATTTAAAAATATTTAGATTAAGAAAAAGGCTTACGAGTGCAGTATCGTATTTGTAAAACGTGTTTTTATTACATTTTGTTTTAGGCTTAATGAGCAGCGGTAATGTTTTAAGACAGTTTTTGAATATTATTTCATATATTGGATTATGTAGTTTGTATTCGAAGCACCTTGAGTATTGTGTGATTGGTTATTACAGTATAACCTACACTTACAGATTAGAAGAAGTAGTACTAGCTTTTATTGTGCTATTTTAAATGCGACATATTTTTAAACTTGCGACTTTTTTATTTGTTTTAAAACTATTATCCGTGTTCTTCCAAGTCAGAAAAATTATTATGAGCCGTTCTACTAAATAAGCCTAATTACGTCATGAAAATTACTTAAGTACATTATCTCATTATTTTGTGTTACACTAAACTGTATGTTATAAATGTTTACCGCTTCCCTTTACGTTTTATGTCCTGACGTGTATCACAAAATACTGTGCTGCTATTTTAAGATATATAATACACCACCGTACGTTTTTTGTTTTAAAGAGATATTAAATGAGATTGTTCGTTTTAATTTACATTTTGTATCGATTATGTGTACCCTAAAAGATCTTCAAAATAAACTGTGTTTTCAGTCCTAAAAATGAATGCTGCTCTGAGCTGTGATATGGAAAAATGCAGTTACTTAAGGAATTCATTTTTCCAAAAATATAGGAAAAAATATATATAAGCAACTGCTCTTTAGTCACTGCACGTTTTGCGTATAATACAGTAAGATATAAACCTTGTTTTGTTCTGTAAGTGCGTCCAACATACATTATTGATTGTGTGCGTCTAACCAGCCTAGCTCTTTTTATGTTCAAGATCAGCCTTTAAACACAAAGTACAGAGTCACGTGACTACTGAGGCGACTTCCCATTAGTTCGAGTGCAAGCATGAGTTTGAAAAACTGGTGTCATTCGACAAAAGTGTGTAAAACGTTTTTGTTGTTGTTGTTCATATTTACAACATCAGTTTCACACGACTACTCAGACAATCTTCTGTTTTCCAATTCCGAAAACAGTGACGTCCCACGGTGCCAATACTTTTATTTTATTAATTATAAGCTACTGTTTTAAATACCAGATTAAACTAACATACTAAGTTTTCGTACACAACTAAAGAGTGCTGAAATGTGAAACTACCTTCGAAAAATCGACTTCTGTAATAACAGTGTTCTGTTACTACAATTGTGGAAGATTACTATAAAATAACCTACAATACTCTGGTGGACCAAATAACACAATAATTATCAATGAGGACTTGCGAAAAGAAAATAGTTACATGCGCAACGATACATATTTATAATCAATGCATCATATAAAATATAAAGAGTAATCATGGCTTATTTAGCTTGCATTGTAATAGGTTACTACTACTACTACAAATAATAGAAACACTTCAGTCTCGCAGAACATTATATGCTACAAATGATTAAAGATGGAGCAGACGTGGTGGAGATATCCATATAATTTTCATTATGCCAGTTCCTGATAAAGGAGTATCACCACAGAGCTAGTATATAAGTATACGTCATAAAATCAGTTGTTTAACCTGAATGTTCAAGTTAGATTATGTTAACATTTTATTTTGGTGGTTTGATGTAGAAGTGTTTCAATAATCATGTTTTCGTGTCATATGCATGACTTATGGCAACTTGAAGTATTTCAACTAACCAATTGAATCTATTCTGGGTTTGAACTGGTAAAAGCAATCATCATACGTTTTCCTCCCATAAAGTCTTGCACGTAGGCTACAAACTGTTCGTAATTTTTTATAATATTCAACACTGTGTTTATTTCGTTACTTCTGTGTGAGGCCTGGGATGGTCAGGTGGTTAAGGCACTAGACTCGTAAGCTGCAGGTCCCAGGTTCGAATCCCCTCGCACTAAACATGCTCGCCATTTCAGGCGTGGGGGCGTTATAATGTGACGGTTAATCCCACTATTTGTTTGTAAAATAATAGTTCAAGAGTTGGCGGTGGGTGGTGATAACTAGCTGCCTTCCCTCTAGTCTTATACTGCTAAGATAGGGACAACTAGTAAAGAGAGCCTTCGTGTAGCTTTGCGCGAAATTAAAAAAACAAACAAACAAACGTTGTAAGTGATGCTCTTTGTCTGCGCCGATATGAGTTATACCAAAACGTACTCTGTTACGTATGTATAATGCAGTGTTGTATCGTTTATTATACACACACAAAAAAATGTATAGGGTTTCGTTTTTCGTAGTTTTAACAGAGACTGTTGTCTTGGATAGCTCTTGGTTAAAAACAAGTGCCTCTCATAAAATCAACGTCAAGTCAGCCTTTCTTATCATATCGAAGACTTGCTAAGTGTAAATACCAGTGCAAAGAGTGTTGTAATTAAAAGATTCGAAACCTCTTATTTAAGTAAACTTATACTGTGGTATAATTAAGCCAAATTGAAATGTTAAATCATCATTGCTAACATCACGTCAAAACGAAAGAAAACAAACATGTCTTTAAGATTGAATCTTACATTTAAAATATTGAAAAAGTCTTTTATGATATAGATGGTGTCATGACGTTAACCTAACGGGGTCGCTAGTCATTTATCAACAGCCCCGTCTATAATGTGAGGAATCCTTTAATGTTTTTTCTGAACCATCTTAACAAACAGTATTCCCTATTAATTTTACAGTATAAACAAAAGATAAATGTGAGCGACCTTTTAACGACACTAAATCATCAAAAAATCCACCATCTTGGACTGTTTGACAAAAGTGGGGCCCGGTATGGCCAAGCGTGTTAAGGCGTTCGACTCGTAATCCAAGGGTTGCCGTTCGAATCTCCATCGCACCAAACATACTCGCCCTCTTAGCCGTGGGGGCGTTATAATCTGACGGCTAGTCCCACTATTCGTTGGTAAAAGAGTAGCCCAAGAGTTGGCGATGGGTGGTGATGACTAGTTGCCTTCCCTCTAGTCTTACACTGCTAAATTAGGGACGACTAACACAGATAGCCCTCGAGTAGCTTTGCAAGAAATTCGAAACAAAGTCAACAAAAACAAACAAAGACAAAAGTGGGTATATAAATCTTGTGACTAATTTCCCCAACACCGTTGTCCCTTCAGTGTAATACAAAAACAAATCAGATCCCAATAGAGCAGACGACGAACACTGTCTACATAAAAACCCAAAACTATTAAAAAAACATGCCCACAAATGTTCTACTATATATACTAGAGTTTCTATCAAAAATCTGTCGAATTTGTGGCAAGCGCGAACTACGGACTCTATTACAAAATGGCAGGAAATTTAAACACATTTTAACAAAAATAAATTCTGTAGCCACCTAAGAGCAGAAACATGCAATATATGGAGTTAAATATAAACGTAGTAAAGAATATGGTGAAGGTCATTAAAGGTCAAAAACTTTAAGAGCACTGGCTAACACTTAGTCATAATCGGTCATCATGGAACATAGAATACTATTTTATGGCGTGAACCATTTTTCAAGTTGGCGAAGCAGGATTACAATTAGTTTCTAGTTAATAGATATTAGTACTAGGCCTAGACCAACTCTTGGGCTACTCTTTTTACAACGAATAGTGTGATTGCCCGTAATTTTATAACGCCGTGAACATATGTCATAAACATATTATAATTTTTAGACAGTAAGAAACAATATTCCAAAAGCCTCCACCACATCATAGCGGTATGTCTGTGGACCTACAAACTCACAAATATTGCCCCTCCCCCTTAGTCTGAGGACTTAGAACGCTAGGTGGGTAGAGCACAGATAGTCCATTGTGTAGCTTTGTACCTAATTACAAACAAACGAACTATTCCGATATCTTAATGTTTAACATGCAATTTTATTCAACCTTTACTAGTAGGCGTGATAAAACAACCTAAATCACGCAGGTATAAATAAACATATGCCAGGTATAAGCAGCGTTGAATTTTAGTTTTGAAAAACTTATCAGGTTTTACGTGTGGCCCTTTTTCACTGTGCCACAGACGCCTGGAAGATGTGGATCTAACCTAAATTATTGTATAGAAGGTTTAATGATTGAATTATTATTACAATAACTGTGTGCACGTGTAAACACTAGGCTTGAAAATAAGCTATCTACCGCAGTGTGTGTGTGTGTTTTCTTATAGCAAAGCCACATCAGGCTATCTGCTGAGCCCACCGAGAGAAATCGAACCCCTGATTTTAGTATTGCAAATCCGTAGACTTACCGCTGTACTAACGGGGGTCTACTCCAACGTTACATAAAAATTCAAACCAATTAAATGGCTCGAAATTTATAAATAATCAGATTACATTTAATTATCAGTTGCTACCTTTGTTCTTATAAATATCCCGGTGTACCGATTTCAAACTACTCTCTGTAAATGTCACCCCCCGGTAGTCTGAAATTGATTTAATCTTACCCCCCTTTGTTTTCAAAGTACCCCCTTCCCGATAGACTGATTTTAACGGTTTGTTAAGATGCTAGACGTTTTTATCGCACTCAGTATGTGTAAGTGAAATTAACACATTAATAATAATGTAAAAATTCGAAAATTTATCATGTTCTATATTTCATGCTATCAATCACTCATTTTTATTTCAGTGCGCATAAAAAAATATAAAAAATTAATATGTATAAATTACAATATATTGAATGAAGACAGTATGTAGACCTTGTGGTCTGGCGAGGACGAGCCCTTAAAATACCTTTTATCTTATATAAATCATCAATTTTAATAAAAGAAATAATAGGTCTTTTGCCTATTATTATGCACTTAGATACGCACTCGACACGCATTACAAATATTAAAAGCAATCATTATGTTTGCCATTTTGGCGTTAGGAGAGGGGGTAATTTGAAATCAAGGGGGATAATTTAAAATCGATTTCATGTTACTCCCCCGGTACTCTGGAAACGATTTCATATTACCGGGGGGTAACTTGAAAACGGGGGTAAGTTGAAATCGTTACACCGGCATGGCCGGGTATTTAGGGCGCTCGACTCATAATCTGAGGGTCGCAGGTTCGTATCCCCGTCACATCAAACGTTCGCACCCTTTCAGCTATGTAGGCGTTATAACGTGACGGACAATCTCACTATTCGTTGGTAAAGAGTAGCCCAAGATATGGCGGTGGGTGGTGATGACTAGTTGCCTTCCCTTTAGTCTTACCTTGTTAAATTAGGAACGGCTATCAAGGATAGCGTTAGTGTAGCTTTGAGCGACATTCAAAAAACAAACAAATCTCGCAGTTATATATTGGCTATATTTCGAATAAAACTTCACGAAGTTCTCTGGAGATGACGAAAACATTGCAAAAATATATTTATTCAAGTAACGGTAAATATTACTTATTAAATTATATAAGCATTTTCAATAATAATAATCATAATAAAATGTGTAACCAAATTAATTCATACGAGGTCACAAAACATTCCTCTCACTTAAAGATATGAGTAACAGTTAGTCTTTTAGCATAAATGGCAAGATGGTATATTCCGATTGGTCAGTGTCGGCATGACCAACTGGTTAAAGCGCTCGACTCGCAATCTGAGGGCCACGCAATCGAATCTCGGTCCCATCAAATATGCCCGCCTTTTCAGCTGTGGAGACATTTTAATGTGATGGTCAAGTCCATTATTCATTGGTAAAGAGTAGCCCAAGAGTTGGCGGTGGGCGATGAGGATTAATTGCCTTCCCTCCCTCCAGTCTTTCATTGCTAAATTAGGAACGGTTAGCGCAGATAGTTCTTGTGTGGCTCTCTGCGAAATTCAAAACAAACCAGACCACGCCCTTTGGTCATTAGTTCAAACTAATATCTTTAGCAGTTTAGTTATCCTGAGATTAGATTGACCACTACAGTAAGATAAACTTGTGTGTAGACAAAAATGTAATATAAGATAAAATTGTCGAGAAATAGGAGGTTTAATTTCAAAATATTTAGTGCGTTTAGGGTGACATAAATATGTTTGCGAAGATTTAATGACCTAATGTAATTAATTACCAAAGACCCATTTACCAGAGAATTTTTACACCAGACCCATGTAAAGTAATTAGTCTGTTTGTTTAGACGTGGGTCACTAAATATGAACTTTCTCTGAGGATGATAGCAAATCATAGATAAATAAACCTTACTTAATGAAGTCCAAACATATCCGCTGTCGAACACATGACCTGACCTTTATTTAATGACAAGATAAGTAAGTTGTCTATGTGAATAAAAAATAAGAAAGAAATAGTTCGTTGTGGATCAGGCTGTTTAATACTGCTGCAATTTATTTCACTTACAGTCTGTCGTCAACATAAAGTTTGTATAACGAAACTGGAAACCATTATATCAATAAATAGGGAGAAAAATTGTACATTTCGTACGAAATTTTGTTATTGTGGTGGTGGGGGTGTATACTAAGTGAATGTACAGGGTTTTTATATTTAAAACAATTAAAACAGCTAAGACACCTGTCTAGACTACTTATGCATGAGGTCAGGCACATAGAGTTTTAAAGAAATCTGATGGCCGTGCGGGGCGTTTCACTGACTGCGAGGTTAAGCCCAAGTGGGTCGAACTCACTGTTACAATACATGCCAAACATCGCTAGAACAAAATAATTTTGAGTCGAAAGTTCTGATCAAAATCGACAAACCGATTGACCTATCTAGTAGGAGAGATCAGATCCAGCGATCTAGTTTAGGTTTTAAAACTCAGTGATATCACTCCCAGGTCCCTACTAAACAGGTTGTCAGTATCGGTACTCTAAGTGCCTGTAAATAAATGAAGAAATTTAAACACAAACCTCAGCACATGAATATTTCGCGTTGCACTTCGTAGTACTGCTACCTTCTCCTAGATGATGACGTCATTCATACTTATCTACTCTTAGTTTACAGATTGCACAGTTTAATGAAGTCTAAAACATTTTCCACACACGTGAATATTTTAGTTCTTTAGATGACTTTAAAGTTCAATAGCTCAGCAGAGCTATGTTGGAGACAGGGGCGTCAGGCGTCCCAAGTTTGAGAGGGGGGCGTTACAAAATGTCAGTTTCTGTGAAAGATTTCTTGTCAGGTCGGATTAAGACACATTTGCAAAGTTAGGGGGAAAGCCTAACTGAATTTAGTGGGAGATGCGAGATTAACCTTCTCCCCCAAGTTTTTTTCTCGTATGTGTGTGAAATAATTGCCTTTCCACAACATCACATTTTCCCTAAGTTATACATAAGATGATATTGTGTTTATATTGACAGCATATTAATTTTAACAGAGATTTATCCAAATTGATTCCATCAAATTACGTTTCGCGTATTAAGAAGGAAGAAATTTTGAAGGAGTTGTAGAAAGGAAAAAAAAAAGAAAAGGCAAACCGATTAAATCAAATCCAGACCTGTGGACAAACGTTCATATTAATAAGAAGTTGTGCATATCTTTTACTGATGTTTGTTTGGATAGAATTAAGCACAAAGCTACACAATGGACTATCTGTGTTCTGCCCATCACGGGTATCGAAACCCGGTATTTAGCGGTGTGAATCCACAAACATATCACTGTGCCACTGGGGGTACGGTTAACGTCTCTTCGATTAACTCGACAACTAATTACAGTTTTTTTTAGCTCATAAGAATGTCACTATCGATATATATAATAATTTATATGTATTCGCATTACAGACGTTGGTACAACAGGTTTGTAGAACGTTTCTTATAATATAAACCACGCAAATGTTTAAAGAGATATTGTGGCTTCATCCTAGCCTGCTTCCAGTGGCTCTGTAGAAGGTTTGTGTGTTTGTTTTGAATTTCGTACAAAGCTACACGAGGGCTATCTGCGCTAGCCGTCCCTAATTTAGCAGTGTAAGACAAGAGGGAAAGCAGCTAGTTATTATCGCCTATCTCCAACTCTTGGGCTACTCTTTTACCAACGATTAGTGGTATTGATCGTCACATTACAACCCCCCCCCCCCACGGCTGTTTCGTGTGACAGAGATTCGAACCCGCGACGCTCGGAATACGAGTTGAGTGCCTTAACCACCTGGTCATGCCGAGCCTCGCAGTAGGTCTGAGGGTTTATAGCTCTAAAATCGTACTTTAATAGCCGTGGTGGGCGCAATACAGATAGCCCATTTTGCAGCTTTGGGCTTACGAAAAAAAAATAAAGTTCTACTAGCCTCTTCAGTTCAAAGCTGTAAAAAATGTTGAATTAAGGTTAACAATATATTTTTACTAATTTATAATACAGTAACTTGGATAAATTCCGTAGAAAATAGCAAACAGACACAGGTAATGTTTCACATGTTATGTTACCTTTAAATTTTGGAATCGATTCAACTTTTCATCTTAAGCCAGAAAAGTGTTCACGCTTAGATATACAGACTTTAACTTACCAATAACATCATTATAGTTATAATATTTACTAAGGTTAGATATACAGACTTTAACTTACCAATAACATCATTATAGTTATAATATTTACTAAGGATAGATATACAGACTTTAACTTACCAATAACATCATTATAGTTATAATAATTACTAAGGTTAGATATACAGACTTTAATTCACCAATAACATCATTATAGTTATAATATATACTAAGGTTAGATATACAGACTTTAACTTACCAATAACATCATTATAGTTATAATAATTACTAAGGTTAGATATACAGACTTTAACTCACCAATAACATCATTATAGTTATAATATATACTAAGGTTAGATATACAGACTTTAACTTACCAATAACATCATTATAGTTATAATATTTACTAAGGTTAGATATACAGACTTTAACTTACCAATAACATCATTATAGTTATAATATTTACTAAGGTTAGATATACAGACTTTAACTTACCAATAACATCATTATAGTTATAATAATTACTAAGGTTAGATATACAGACTTTAACTTACCAATAACATCATTATAGTTATAATATTTACTAAGGTTAGATATACAGACTTTAACTTACCAATAACATCATTATAGTTATAATATTTACTAAGGTTAGATATACAGACTTTAACTTACCAATAACATCATTATAGTTATAATATTTACTAAGGTTAGATATACAGACTTTAATTTACGAATAACATCATTATAGTTATAATATTTACTAATGTTAAATATACAGACTTTAACTTACCAATAACATCATTATAGTTATAATATTTACTAAGGTTAGATATACAGACTTTAATTTACCAATAACGTCATTATAGTTATAATATTTACAAAGGTTAGATACACAGACTTTAATTTACGAATAACATCATTACAGTTATAATATTTACTAAGGTTAGATATACAGACTTTAACTTACCAATAACATCATTATAGTTATAATATTTACTAAGGTTAGATATACAGACTTTAACTTACCAATAACATCATTATAGTTATAATATTTACTAAGGTTAGATATACAGACTTTAATTTACCAATAACATCATTATAGTTATAATATTTACTAAGGTTAGATATACAGACTTTAATTTACCAATAACATCATTATAGTTATAATATTTACTAAGGTTAGATATACAGACTTTAATTTACCAATAACATCATTATAGTTATAATATTTACAAAGGTTAGATATACAGACTTTAATTTATCAATAACATCATTATAGTTATAATATTTACTAAGGTTAGATACACAACTTTAACTTACCAATAACATCATTATAGTTATAATATTTACAAGGTTAGATATACAGACATTAACTTGCCAATAACATCATTATAGTTATAATATTTACAAAGGTTAGATATACAGACTGTAACTTACCAATAACACCATTATAGTTATAATATTTACAAAGGTTAGATATACAGACTTTAACTTACCAATAACATCATTATAGTTATAATATTTACTAGGGTTAGATATACAGACTTTAACTTACCAATAACATCATTATAGTTATAATATTTACTAATGTTAAATATACAGACTTTAACTTACCAATAACATCATTATAGTTATAATATTTACTAATGTTAAATATACAGACTTTAACTTACCAATAACATCATTATAGTTATAATATTTACAAAGGTTAGATATACAGACTTTAACTTACCAATAACATCATTATAGTTATAATATTTACAAAGGTTAGATATACAGACTTTAACATACCAATAACATCATTATAGTTATAATATTTACTAAGGTTAGATATACAGACTTTAACTTACCAATAACATCATTATAGTTATAATATTTACTAAGGTTAGATATACAGACTTTAACTTACCAATAACATCATTATAGTTATAATATATACTAAGTTTAGATATACAGACTTTAATTTACCAATAACGTCATTATAGTTATAATATTTACAAAGGTTAGATACACAGACTTTAATTTACGAATAACATCATTACAGTTATAATATTTACTAAGGTTAGATATACAGACTTTAACTTACCAATAACATCATTATAGTTATAATATTTACTAAGGTTAGATATACAGACTTTAACTTACCAATAACATCATTATAGTTATAATATTTACTAAGGTTAGATATACAGACTTTAATTTACCAATAACATCATTATAGTTATAATATTTACTAAGGTTAGATATACAGACTTTAATTTACCAATAACATCATTATAGTTATAATATTTACTAAGGTTAGATATACAGACTTTAATTTACCAATAACATCATTATAGTTATAATATTTACAAAGGTTAGATATACAGACTTTAATTTATCAATAACATCATTATAGTTATAATATTTACTAAGGTTAGATACACAACTTTAACTTACCAATAACATCATTATAGTTATAATATTTACAAAGGTTAGATATACAGACATTAACTTGCCAATAACATCATTATAGTTATAATATTTACAAAGGTTAGATATACAGACTGTAACTTACCAATAACACCATTATAGTTATAATATTTACAAAGGTTAGATATACAGACTTTAACTTACCAATAACATCATTATAGTTATAATATTTACTAGGGTTAGATATACAGACTTTAACTTACCAATAACATCATTATAGTTATAATATTTACTAATGTTAAATATACAGACTTTAACTTACCAATAACATCATTATAGTTATAATATTTACTAATGTTAAATATACAGACTTTAACTTACCAATAACATCATTATAGTTATAATATTTACAAAGGTTAGATATACAGACTTTAACTTACCAATAACATCATTATAGTTATAATATTTACAAAGGTTAGATATACAGACTTTAACATACCAATAACATCATTATAGTTATAATATTTACTAAGGTTAGATATACAGACTTTAACTTACCAATAACATCATTATAGTTATAATATTTACTAAGGTTAGATATACAGACTTTAACTTACCAATAACATCATTATAGTTATAATATATACTAAGTTTAGATATACAGACTTTAACTTACCAATAACATCATTATAGTTATAATATATACTAAGGTTAGATATACAGACTTTAACTTACCAATAACATCATTATAGTTATAATATTTACTAAGGTTAGATATACAGACTTTAACTTACCAATAACATCATTATAGTTATAATATTTACTAAGGTTAGAAATACAGACTTTAACTTACCAATAACATCATTACAGTTATAATATTTACCAAGGTTAGATATACAGACTTTAACTTACCAATAACATCATTACAGTTATAATATTTACTAATGTTAAATATACAGACTTTAACTTACCAATAACATCATTATAGTTATAATATTTACTAAGGTTAGATATACAGACTTTAACTTACCAATAACATCATTATAGTTATAATATTTACAAAGGTTAGATATACAGACTGTAACTTACCAATAACACCATTATAGTTATAATATTTACAAAGGTTAGATATACAGACTTTAACTTACCAATAACATCATTATAGTTATAATATTTACTAGGGTTAGATATACAGACTTTAACTTACCAATAACATCATTATAGTTCTAATATTTACTAATGTTAAATATACAGACTTTAACTTACCAATAACATCATTATAGTTATAATATTTACTAATGTTAAATATACAGACTTTAACTTACCAATAACATCATTATAGTTATAATATTTACAAAGGTTAGATATACAGACTTTAACTTACCAATAACATCATTATAGTTATAATATTTACAAAGGTTAGATATACAGACTTTAACATACCAATAACATCATTATAGTTATAATATTTACTAAGGTTAGATATACAGACTTTAACTTACCAATAACATCATTATAGTTATAATATTTACTAAGGTTAGATATACAGACTTTAACTTACCAATAACATCATTATAGTTATAATATATACTAAGGTTAGATATACAGACTTTAACTTACCAATAACATCATTATAGTTATAATATATACTAAGGTTAGATATACAGACTTTAACTTACCAATAACATCATTATAGTTATAATATTTACTAAGGTTAGATATACAGACTTTAACTTACCAATAACATCATTATAGTTATAATATTTACTAAGGTTAGAAATACAGACTTTAACTTACCAATAACATCATTACAGTTATAATATTTACCAAGGTTAGATATACAGACTTTAACTTACCAATAACATCATTACAGTTATAATATTTACTAATGTTAAATATACAGACTTTAACTTACCAATAACATCATTATAGTTATAATATTTACTAAGGTTAGATATACAGACTTTAATTTACCAATAACGTCATTATAGTTATAATATTTACAAGGTTAGATATACAGACTTTAATTTACGAATAACATCATTACAGTTATAATATTTACTAAGGTTAGATATACAGACTTTAACTTACCAATAACATCATTATAGTTATAATATTTACTAAGGTTAGATATACAGACTTTAATTTACCAATAACATCATTATAGTTATAATATTTACTAAGGTTAGATATACAGACTTTAATTTACCAATAACATCATTATAGTTATAATATTTACAAAGGTTAGATATACAGACTTTAATTTATCAATAACATCATTATAGTTATAATATTTACTAAGGTTAGATACACAACTTTAACTTACCAATAACATCATTATAGTTATAATATTTACTAAGGTTAGATACACAACTTTAACTTACCAATAGCATCATTATAGTTATAATATTTACTAAGGTTAGATACACAACTTTAACTTACCAATAGCATCATTATAGTTATAATATTTACAAAGGTTAGATATACAGACATTAACTTACCAGTAACATCATTATAGTTATAATATTTACAAAGGTTAGATATACAGACTGTAACTTACCAATAACACCATTATAGTTATAATATTTACTAAGGTTAGATATACAGACTTTAACTTACCAATAACATCATTATAGTTATAATATTTACTAAGGTTAGATATACAGACTTTAATTTACCAATAACATCATTATAGTTATAATATTTACTAAGGTTAGATATACAGACTTTAATTTACCAATAACATCATTATAGTTATAATATTTACAAAGGTTAGATATACAGACTTTAATTTATCAATAACATCATTATAGTTATAATATTTACTAAGGTTAGATACACAACTTTAACTTACCAATAACATCATTATAGTTATAATATATACTAAGGTTAGATATACAGACTTTAACTTACCAATAACATCATTATAGTTATAATATTTACTAAGGTTAGATATACAGACTTTAACTTACCAATAACATCATTATAGTTATAATATTTACTAAGGTTAGAAATACAGACTTTAACTTACCAATAACATCATTACAGTTATAATATTTACCAAGGTTAGATATACAGACTTTAACTTACCAATAACATCATTACAGTTATAATATTTACTAATGTTAAATATACAGACTTTAACTTACCAATAACATCATTATAGTTATAATATTTACTAAGGTTAGATATACAGACTTTAACTTACCAATAACATCATTATAGTTATAATATTTACAAAGGTTAGATATACAGACTGTAACTTACCAATAACACCATTATAGTTATAATATTTACAAAGGTTAGATATACAGACTTTAACTTACCAATAACATCATTATAGTTATAATATTTACTAGGGTTAAATATACAGACTTTAACTTACCAATAACATCATTATAGTTATAATATTTACTAATGTTAAATATACAGACTTTAACTTACCAATAACATCATTATAGTTATAATATTTACTAATGTTAAATATACAGACTTTAACTTACCAATAACATCATTATAGTTATAATATTTACAAAGGTTAGATATACAGACTGTAACTTACCAATAACACCATTATAGTTATAATATTTACAAAGGTTAGATATACAGACTTTAACTTACCAATAACATCATTATAGTTATAATATTTACCAAGGTTAGATATACAGACTTTAACTTACCAATAACATCATTACAGTTATAATATTTACTAATGTTAAATATACAGACTTTAACTTACCAATAACATCATTATAGTTATAATATTTACTAAGGTTAGATATACAGACTTTAACTTACCAATAACATCATTATAGTTATAATATATACTAAGGTTAGATATACAGACTTTAACTTACCAATAACATCATTATAGTTATAATATATACTAAGGTTAGATATACAGACTTTAACTTACCAATAACATCATTATAGTTATAATATTTACTAAGGTTAGATATACAGACTTTAACTTACCAATAACATCATTATAGTTATAATATTTACAAAGGTTAGAAATACAGACTTTAACTTACCAATAACATCATTACAGTTATAATATTTACCAAGGTTAGATATACAGACTTTAACTTACCAATAACATCATTACAGTTATAATATTTACTAATGTTAAATATACAGACTTTAACTTACCAATAACATCATTATAGTTATAATATTTACTAAGGTTAGATATACAGACTTTAATTTACCAATAACGTCATTATAGTTATAATATTTACAAAGGTTAGATATACAGACTTTAATTTACGAATAACATCATTACAGTTATAATATTTACTAAGGTTAGATATACAGACTTTAACTTACCAATAACATCATTATAGTTATAATATTTACTAAGGTTAGATATACAGACTTTAATTTACCAATAACATCATTATAGTTATAATATTTACTAAGGTTAGATATACAGACTTTAATTTACCAATAACATCATTATAGTTATAATATTTACAAAGGTTAGATATACAGACTTTAATTTATCAATGACATCATTATAGTTATAATATTTACTAAGGTTAGATACACAACTTTAACTTACCAATAACATCATTATAGTTATAATATTTACTAAGGTTAGATACACAACTTTAACTTACCAATAGCATCATTATAGTTATAATATTTACTAAGGTTAGATACACAACTTTAACTTACCAATAGCATCATTATAGTTATAATATTTACAAAGGTTAGATATACAGACTGTAACTTACCAATAACACCATTATAGTTATAATATTTACAAAGGTTAGATATACAGACTTTAACTTACCAATAACATCATTATAGTTATAATATTTACTAGGGTTAGATATACAGACTTTAACTTACCAATAACATCATTATAGTTATAATATTTACTAAGGTTAGATATACAGACTTTAACTTACCAATAACATCATTATAGTTATAATATTTACTAAGGATAGATATACAGACTTTAACTTACCAATAACATCATTATAGTTATAATAATTACTAAGGTTAGATATACAGACTTTAACATACCAATAACATCATTATAGTTATAATATTTACAAAGGTTAGATATACAGACTTTAACTTACCAATAACATCATTATAGTTATAATATTTACTAATGTTAAATATAGAGACTTTAACTTACCAATAACATCATTATAGTTATAATACTTACAAAGGTTAGATATACAGACTTTAACTTACCAATAACATCATTATAGTTATAATATTTACTAAGGTTAGATATACAGACTTTAACTTACCAATAACATCATTATAGTTATAATATTTACAAAGGTTAGATATACAACTTTAACTTACCAATAACATCATTACAGTTATAATATTTACTAATGTTAAATATACAGACTTTAACTTACCAATAACATCATTATAGTTATAATATTTACTAAGGTTAGATATACAGACTTTAATTTACCAATAACGTCATTATAGTTATAATATTTACAAAGGTTAGATATACAGACTTTAATTTACGAATAACATCATTACAGTTATAATATTTACTAAGGTTAGATATACAGACTTTAACTTACCAATAACATCATTATAGTTATAATATTTACTAAGGTTAGATATACAGACTTTAATTTACCAATAACATCATTATAGTTATAATATTTACTAAGGTTAAATATACAGACTTTAATTTACCAATAACATCATTATAGTTATAATATTTACAAAGGTTAGATATACAGACTTTAATTTATCAATAACATCATTATAGTTATAATATTTACTAAGGTTAGATACACAACTTTAACTTACCAATAACATCATTATAGTTATAATATTTACTAAGGTTAGATACACAACTTTAACTTACCAATAGCATCATTATAGTTATAATATTTACTAAGGTTAGATACACAACTTTAACTTACCAATAGCATCATTATAGTTATAATATTTACAAAGGTTAGATATACAGACATTAACTTACCAATAACATCATTATAGTTATAATATTTACAAAGGTTAGATATACAGACTGTAATTTACCAATAACACCATTATAGTTATAATATTTACAAAGGTTAGATATACAGACATTAACTTACCAATAACATCATTATAGTTATAATATTTACAAAGGTTAGATATACAGACTGTAACTTACCAATAACACCATTATAGTTATAATATTTACAAAGGTTAGATATACAGACTTTAACTTACCAATAACATCATTATAGTTATAATATTTACTAGGGTTAGATATACAGACTTTAACTTACCAATAACATCATTATAGTTATAATATTTACTAAGGTTAGATATACAGACTTTAACTTACCAATAACATCATTATAGTTATAATATTTACTAAGGATAGATATACAGACTTTAACTTACCAATAACATCATTATAGTTATAATAATTACTAAGGTTAGATATACAGACTTTAACATACCAATAACATCATTATAGTTATAATATTTACAAAGGTTAGATATACAGACTTTAACTTACCAATAACATCATTATAGTTATAATATTTACTAATGTTAAATATAGAGACTTTAACTTACCAATAACATCATTATAGTTATAATACTTACAAAGGTTAGATATACAGACTTTAACTTACCAATAACATCATTATAGTTATAATATTTACTAAGGTTAGATATACAGACTTTAACTTACCAATAACATCATTATAGTTATAATATTTACAAAGGTTAGATATACAACTTTAACTTACCAATAACATCATCATAGTTATAATATTTACAAAGGTTAGATATACAGACTTTAATTTATCAATAACATCATTATAGTTATAATATTTACAAAGGTTAGATATACAACTTTAACTTACCAATAACATCATCATAGTTATAATATTTACAAAGGTTAGATATACAGACTTTAATTTATCAATAACATCATTATAGTTATAATATTTACTAAGGTTAGATATACAACTTTAACTTACCAATAACATCATTATAGTTATAATATTTACTAAGGATAGATATACAGACTTTAACTTACCAATAACATCATTATAGTTATAATAATTACTAAGGTTAGATATACAGACTTTAACTTACCAATAACATCATTATAGTTATAATATTTACAAAGGTTAGATATACAACTTTAACTTACCAATAACATCATTATAGTTATAATATTTACAAAGGTTAGATATACAGACTTTAATTTATCAATAACATCATTATAGTTATAATATTTACTAAGGTTAGATATACAACTTTAACTTACCAATAACATCATTATAGTTATAATATTTACTAGGGTTAGATATACAGACTTTAATTTACCAATAACATCATTATAGTTATAATATTTACAAAGGTTAGATATACAGACTTTAACTTACCAATAACATCATTATAGTTATAATATTTACTAAGGTTAGATATACAGACTTTAACTTACCAATAACATCATTATAGTTATAATATTTACAAAGGTTAGATATACAGACTTTAATTTACCAATAACATCATTATAGTTATAATATTTACTAAGGTTAGATATACAGACTTTAACTTACCAATAACATCATTATAGTTATAATATTTACTAAGGTTAGATATACAGACTTTAACTTACCAATAACATCATTATAGTTATAATATTTACTAAGGTTAGAAATACAGACTTTAACTTACCAATAACATCATTACAGTTATAATATTTACCAAGGTTAGATATACAGACTTTAACTTACCAATAACATCATTACAGTTATAATATTTACTAATGTTAAATATACAGACTTTAACTTACCAATAACATCATTATAGTTATAATATTTACTAAGGTTAGATATACAGACTTTAATTTACCAATAACGTCATTATAGTTATAATATTTACAAAGGTTAGATATACAGACTTTAATTTACGAATAACATCATTACAGTTATAATATTTACTAAGGTTAGATATACAGACTTTAACTTACCAATAACATCATTATAGTTATAATATTTACTAAGGTTAGATATACAGACTTTAATTTACCAATAACATCATTATAGTTATAATATTTACTAAGGTTAGATATACAGACTTTAATTTACCAATAACATCATTATAGTTATAATATTTACAAAGGTTAGATATACAGACTTTAATTTATCAATAACATCATTATAGTTATAATATTTACTAAGGTTAGATACACAACTTTAACTTACCAATAACATCATTATAGTTATAATATTTACTAAGGTTAGATACACAACTTTAACTTACCAATAGCATCATTATAGTTATAATATTTACTAAGGTTAGATACACAACTTTAACTTACCAATAGCATCATTATAGTTATAATATTTACAAAGGTTAGATATACAGACTGTAACTTACCAATAACACCATTATAGTTATAATATTTACAAAGGTTAGATATACAGACTTTAACTTACCAATAACATCATTATAGTTATAATATTTACTAGGGTTAGATATACAGACTTTAACTTACCAATAACATCATTATAGTTATAATATTTACTAAGGTTAGATATACAGACTTTAACTTACCAATAACATCATTATAGTTATAATATTTACTAAGGATAGATATACAGACTTTAACTTACCAATAACATCATTATAGTTATAATAATTACTAAGGTTAGATATACAGACTTTAACATACCAATAACATCATTATAGTTATAATATTTACAAAGGTTAGATATACAGACTTTAACTTACCAATAACATCATTATAGTTATAATATTTACTAATGTTAAATATAGAGACTTTAACTTACCAATAACATCATTATAGTTATAATACTTACAAAGGTTAGATATACAGACTTTAACTTACCAATAACATCATTATAGTTATAATATTTACTAAGGTTAGATATACAGACTTTAACTTACCAATAACATCATTATAGTTATAATATTTACAAAGGTTAGATATACAGACTGTAACTTACCAATAACACCATTATAGTTATAATATTTACAAAGGTTAGATATACAGACTTTAACTTACCAATAACATCATTATAGTTATAATATTTACTAGGGTTAGATATACAGACTTTAACTTACCAATAACATCATTATAGTTATAATATTTACTAAGGTTAGATATACAGACTTTAACTTACCAATAACATCATTATAGTTATAATATTTACTAAGGATAGATATACAGACTTTAACTTACCAATAACATCATTATAGTTATAATAATTACTAAGGTTAGATATACAGACTTTAACATACCAATAACATCATTATAGTTATAATATTTACAAAGGTTAGATATACAGACTTTAACTTACCAATAACATCATTATAGTTATAATATTTACTAATGTTAAATATAGAGACTTTAACTTACCAATAACATCATTATAGTTATAATACTTACAAAGGTTAGATATACAGACTTTAACTTACCAATAACATCATTATAGTTATAATATTTACTAAGGTTAGATATACAGACTTTAACTTACCAATAACATCATTATAGTTATAATATTTACAAAGGTTAGATATACAACTTTAACTTACCAATAACATCATTACAGTTATAATATTTACTAATGTTAAATATACAGACTTTAACTTACCAATAACATCATTATAGTTATAATATTTACTAAGGTTAGATATACAGACTTTAATTTACCAATAACGTCATTATAGTTATAATATTTACAAAGGTTAGATATACAGACTTTAATTTACGAATAACATCATTACAGTTATAATATTTACTAAGGTTAGATATACAGACTTTAACTTACCAATAACATCATTATAGTTATAATATTTACTAATGTTAAATACACAACTTTAACTTACCAATAACATCATTATAGTTATAATATTTACTAAGGTTAGATACACAACTTTAACTTACCAATAGCATCATTATAGTTATAATATTTACTAAGGTTAGATACACAACTTTAACTTACCAATAGCATCATTATAGTTATAATATTTACTAAGGTTAGATACACAACTTTAACTTACCAATAGCATCATTATAGTTATAATATTTACAAAGGTTAGATATACAGACATTAACTTACCAATAACATCATTATAGTTATAATATTTACAAAGGTTAGATATACAGACTGTAACTTACCAATAACACCATTATAGTTATAATATTTACAAAGGTTAGATATACAGACATTAACTTACCAATAACATCATTATAGTTATAATATTTACAAAGGTTAGATATACAGACTGTAACTTACCAATAACACCATTATAGTTATAATATTTACAAAGGTTAGATATACAGACTTTAACTTACCAATAACATCATTATAGTTATAATATTTACTAGGGTTAGATATACAGACTTTAACTTACCAATAACATCATTATAGTTATAATATTTACTAAGGTTAGATATACAGACTTTAACTTACCAATAACATCATTATAGTTATAATATTTACTAAGGATAGATATACAGACTTTAACTTACCAATAACATCATTATAGTTATAATAATTACTAAGGTTAGATATACAGACTTTAACATACCAATAACATCATTATAGTTATAATATTTACAAAGGTTAGATATACAGACTTTAACTTACCAATAACATCATTATAGTTATAATATTTACTAATGTTAAATATAGAGACTTTAACTTACCAATAACATCATTATAGTTATAATACTTACAAAGGTTAGATATACAGACTTTAACTTACCAATAACATCATTATAGTTATAATATTTACTAAGGTTAGATATACAGACTTTAACTTACCAATAACATCATTATAGTTATAATATTTACAAAGGTTAGATATACAACTTTAACTTACCAATAACATCATCATAGTTATAATATTTACAAAGGTTAGATATACAGACTTTAATTTATCAATAACATCATTATAGTTATAATATTTACAAAGGTTAGATATACAACTTTAACTTACCAATAACATCATCATAGTTATAATATTTACAAAGGTTAGATATACAGACTTTAATTTATCAATAACATCATTATAGTTATAATATTTACTAAGGTTAGGTATACAACTTTAACTTACCAATAACATCATTATAGTTATAATATTTACTAAGGATAGATATACAGACTTTAACTTACCAATAACATCATTATAGTTATAATAATTACTAAGGTTAGATATACAGACTTTAACTTACCAATAACATCATTATAGTCATAATATTTACAAAGGTTAGATATACAACTTTAACTTACCAATAACATCATTATAGTTATAATATTTACAAAGGTTAGATATACAGACTTTAATTTATCAATAACATCATTATAGTTATAATATTTACTAAGGTTAGATATACAACTTTAACTTACCAATAACATCATTATAGTTATAATATTTACTAGGGTTAGATATACAGACTTTAATTTACCAATAACATCATTATAGTTATAATATTTACAAGGTTAGATATACAGACTTTAACTTACCAATAACATCATTATAGTTATAATATTTACTAAGGTTAGATATACAGACTTTAACTTACCAATAACATCATTATAGTTATAATATTTACAAAGGTTAGATATACAGACTTTAATTTACCAATAACATCATTATAGTTATAATATTTACTAAGGTTAGATATACAGACTTTAACTTACCAATAACATCATTATAGTTATAATATTTACTAATGTTAAATATACAGACTTTAATTTACCAATAACATCATTATAGTTATAATATTTACAAAGGTTAGATATACAGACTTTAACTTACCAATAACATCATTATAGTTATAATATTTACTAAGGTTAGATATACAGACTTTAACTTACCAATAACATCATTATAGTTATAATATTTACAAAGGTTAGATATACAGACTTTAATTTACCAATAACATCATTATAGTTATAATATTTACTAAGGTTAGATATACAGACTTTAACTTACCAATAACATCATTATAGTTATAATATTTACTAATGTTAAATATACAGACTTTAATTTACCAATAACATCATTATAGTTATAATATTTACAAAGGTTAGATATACAGACTTTAACTTACCAATAACATCATTATAGTTATAATATTTACTAAGGTTAGATATACAGACTTTAACTTACCAATAACATCATTATAGTTATAATATTTACTAAGGTTAGATATACAGACTTTAATTTACGAATAACATCATTATAGTTATAATATTTACTAATGTTAAATATACAGACTTTAACTTACCAATAACATCATTATAGTTATAATATTTACTAAGGTTAGGTATACAGACTTTAACTTACCAATAACATCATTATAGTTATAATATTTACAAAGGTTAGATATACAGACTTTAATTTACCAATAACATCATTATAGTTATAATATTTATTAAGGTTAGATATACAGACTTTAACTTACCAATAACATCATTATAGTTATAATATTTACTAATGTTAAATATACAGACTTTAACTTACCAATAACATCATTATAGTTACAATATCTACTAAGGTAAATGAAAGGTTAAAATGTTTATTATTATTGTGTAGTTATAAGGTTATCGGTAACAAATGAAGTAAACCAAAACATGAATTAAATGTTTATTAATTAGAACTATCTATATGTTGACGAAGGCCTAATTCTAGAATGTTTGTAACAAACTAAAGCCTGTTACCACGAAGAAAGCGACATTGTTTTTTTTTACATAATATAGATATCTTAAGTCTGAACAATTTGCTAAATAAAAATTAGAATGAAAATTTGAAACTATGTCAATATATAAAGGTAACACGTGAAATATCACTTGTGTCTATCTGCCCTTTTTCCCGCGAATTTACACAGGTAATTTATTATTATTATTATTCAGTAAAAATATATTGTTAACCTTAACGACGTACTAAATAAGATCTATACAGAGCATGCGTCGAAAATTTATATTAAACACACAAGGTTGGCCTTTCCTTACTGGTAATATTAGTGGGATAGCGATAAGTCTATGGGCTTTTAACGTGAATATTCGGGGTTATATTCCTTGCGGTGGACACAGCAGATATACTACTACGCCTTTACTTTGAAAAAAAAAAAAAAAAGACAAACACTTTATTTGCTTCGCGCGTGTATAAACTTATGGGCTCAAAGTTTCTTATTCGTCGAATGTATGGATGCTTCTGTCTTGCGTTAAAATGTTTAGAACTGATAAGACTTGATGTAAACGATATTTCTTTATTTATTCAGAATTTATCATTAAGTCTATACGTCGTATTGGATATCGATTACTTTCTGACTTAATTATGAACAATTTTGTAAATTATTTACAGTGTGTTTACAGTTTTGAGTAGATGTCGCTAGTAGTTTTGACTACTAAACATCGTCCGGTTGCTTGAAGAAAGATTTATAATAACATTCACTAGTCCATTCATTTTAACGTATAGTAACGATGTTGAACAGATACAGTAGATATACAACCTGACTTCTAGATATTGTTAAAGTATTGTGTGTACGTCCAGTTGTTGTTGTTTTAAATTAAGCGCAAAGCTACACAATGGGCTATCTATGCTCTGCCCACCACGGGTATCGAAATTAGGTTTTTTGCGTTGTAAGTCCGCAGACGTACCGCTGAGCAACTGGGGGGCTATTTACGTCCAACAAACACAATAGTTTCGTAACATGACTTTTAAACAATATAAACGTATAGTAACGAGCAGGAAAGGTCAAGAGAGAGCACTTGCTCTCCTTACATTTTATTCAAAAAGAAAATCGTATGTATTATGACGTAAATTTAATATTGTAGTTAAGCTAAACGTTTTTAATGATTTTCAAAATTAAAACTGTAAATTTGTGTATACGATTAAGCACATATAATACTAAGTATTTAATACGTTGACTTACAGTGTCACACCAAACATGATCTCTTTTTCAGCCGTGGGGGCGTTATAATGTGATGGTCAATCCCACTATTCTTTCGTAAAATAGTAGCCCAAGAGTTGACGGTGGGTGGTGATGACTAGTTGCCTTCCCTCTAGTCTTACACTGCTAAATTAGGGACGGCTAACGAAGATAGCCCTCGTGTAGCTTTGCGCTAACGAGAGCTATCTTCGTTAGCCGTCCCTAATTTAGCAGTGTAAGACTAGAGGGAAGGCAACTAGTCATCACTACCCACCGCTAACTCTTGGGCTACTCTTTTCCCAACGAATAGTGTGATTGATCGTCACATTATAACGCCCCAACGACTGAAAGGGCGAACATGTTTGGTGTGACGGGGATTCGAACCCGCGACCCTCAGTTTACGAGTCGAGTGCTTTAACCCACCTGGCCGTGCCGGGAAACCAGAGTCAGTGAGAGAAGGTCTAATTAATTTAATTGAAAGCTGTTTTCAACCATCAACCAGAATCAGTGAGACGAGGTTTAACTAAATTAATTCAAAGCTGTTGTTTTCAACAAATATTCGTAGAGACCTCAGCCAAGTAATTGTAGAGCGCATCGGCGGCCTCGAAATGCGGAGCGGGTTTTTGTGGCAACTGGATGCAAACTGTGGACCACTAGTCTACGTCAGGTACTAGAAGAGACAAAGACACTTTATCACATGTCACACTCGTTCAAGAGCAAAATAAATTCACCATACAAAGAAATTACAACGCCAGAAATCGGTTTCGATACCCGTGGTGGGCAGAGCACAGACAGCCCTTCGTGTAGTTTTGTGCTTAACTACAAACAAACAGTAAAAAAAAATGGTTCCAATCATGGTTAAAAAGAAGATTATATAGTCAGTGTTGCAACTGTCAGAAATACTGACCATTGTTTATTTACAACGATTTTAACCATTCAGTCATACTTGTTTGACATCAAGTTATTCTAAACATTGCGGAAACATATAAAATAGTTTACGTTGGATAACGATTAATCAAAAATTAGCGGAATGTTACAGCATTTTGAACTTATTACACTATAATAAATAGTGCGTTATAAAACAGGTACAACCTACAAGTGGCCATTACAGTGAGTAATTAAACAGCAATATGAAGGTGACCTTCATATATGTATGTATATATATAGAGAGAGATATGTATTTCATTCATAAAATTATTTCTTTACCATGGACTTTATGGCACAACTGGACTCGTAAATACATGTTATTTTCACATGTAAAAAAATTTAAAAAACGTTAGAGGGACACTAAATAAAGGGGATACCTCCACGACGCAGAGGTGATCATATTCGACTCTAAAGACAAAACAAAAATGTATATGTAAAAACGGCTCGTTTGGGTTGAGAAAAATGTTTACGTATATATTTTTCTCTACAAGTGGGTTTTCTTGACATCACTGATTATTAAAACAAAAATGTGTCCTTGCGTCCGTCTTTATAGAAGGACACAGATTATTTTTGACAGTAAAATGACTCATAATATTCCACATAAGTCCATCAAGATTAATCAAAATCAGATCATTTTTGGTTGAGTTAAAGAGTGAAAATTCAGGCTTCGTGTTAACAGATAGGGATTTATTGGATATAAGGTGATCTTTCTGTGATCTTGACTCTCCAAAAACTAATCCTTTCTAAGTTGGAACATAGTCCAAATGTATATACCAACTTTTCTCTGAGTCCAATTAACTTCTTTTAAAGAAATTTTCCTAACAAACACATGGGGATGAAAACATAACATCCAATCATCTTCGGTAATGGAAGTAACAAGTCCACGTGACTTATCATTTCTATTTGTAACAGAAGTTTCTTAGAAATTCAGGAACGTTTTTAAACATATACCTTATTCATAATGGAAAAGCAATGTTTGTTTGTTTTAAGTATTGGAAAATTAGCTTTAAACTGTTTGTTCCAAAATTATGAAGAAAGCCTAAGTTTTCTCACGTAGTGACTTTCAGTGAACATTTCAAGATCGGATGCCTCGCCAGTGACTTTTTAAATCACCTTTATACCTTCATCCTAACAATTTTACTTGTAATTAATCGAATACATTAGAAGTTAAATATATCTCAGGAAGACTGGTTTGGGTATTAACATTTGTACTAACAACGTTTCGACCTTCTTAGGTCATCTTCAGGTTAATCAGCCGTCCTGAGATATATTTGAATGGGTTTCTCGTCATTACGAATCACATATTTACAAGTCAACTGATAGAACGAAAGAAAAACAACTAAAGAACAGATAACTGTCTTTGTTCTAATGATCAATCACAGACTTATACTGACCACAGAGTTGATTGTCTCAGTGCGAATCATCTAAAGACTTATAATGACTAGACAGTTAATGGTTTCGGTGCGATAGCCAGAGAAATGAGAGTCGCCTACCGAACGTTGAAGATATATGCGGCAGGAAGTGGTGACGTAACTCCGCTGTTAGTAATAATTCATACACCACTGCGCGAGTTGTGTACTATTTATTGTAATCCTGTACGTTACGTTGTATTTACTTAAATATTGTTTCAAATCCAATTGTGACAGAGCGGCGTCCAGAAGACAGAACACTTTCAACCATCGTTTATTAATTAAGTATTTACTGTTATTTGTCAATTAAGTACAAAAGCTATCCGTGCTCTGCCCACCGCGGGTATCGAAACTTGGTTTCTGGCGTTGTAAGTCCGCAGACATACCACTGTGCCATTAGTAAATAATGAAGATAAGTTGATTTTGGAAAAGGATGACATAGCAGCAGGATATCGTCAAACAGAAAACGGTTGCATTTAACTAATGAACTGAATTTGATTTTGGAAAATTTTGCTATAACAAAAAACGGTCGAAGAGAGGAACGGTTGTTAGCGAAACTTGAACGAACGACATCGAAGCTGTGAAACAAAACATATGAAAAGTTTTATGACAGAAATAAAACTCATTTGTCTCTTACTCTAAGAAAACAACAACAACAACACAAGCACATAAAAAGACGAAAACAGTCATAGTTGGTAACGAAATACATTTTTCTTTCTTCTGTATTGAAAGCCCAACAGTGGTACAGCAGTATGTCTGCGGACTTATAAAGCTAGAAACTTGGTTTCGATACCCGTGGTTAGCAGAACACATATAACCCGTTGCGTAGTATTGTGTTTAATTTTAAAAAACAAACAAAACTCTATACAGAAAAAAAATACATTTGCTATTGCAAGAAGAGTCTTGGAGTTGTTTTATACCCAATATATTTGACCCGACATAGCCAGGTGGTTAAAACACTCGAATGCGGGTACGAAGCCCCGTCACACCAAACATGCTTGTCCTTTTAGCTGTGGGAGAGTTATAATGTGACGGTCAATCCCACTATTCGATGGTAAAACTACTTTTTTGGTCTTGTCTTGATAAACTGGCTACATACATAACAGAATGCGTCTGGAGAATGCTTGAAACTTCTTGATGCCATCTCTGATAAAATAGGATAGGTCTATGTGTTCACTTAGGCAGGTCGAACTAAACTGAAGTAGTGAGTGGTGAGCCCCTGTATATATGTTACTGTGGAAAGTTCTAGAAAATTCTTGTAAGTTCTACAACATTCTAGAAATTTCTTGAAAATTCTCTATAAGCTACTCAGCACTGAATCAACCTGGAATGTTCTGGAAAATGGATAAATTTGAAAATTTCATTACCTAGGTCACAAAAGCAAAGTTTGAAGAGAAAAACAGGTCTTTTTGCCATTTAATTTAGGCGTAAGCAATTGGGAAATAACACTTTCTGCCCAGGAACAGGGAGAAGTAAAAATGTTATTACATAGTGTAATTATTGCTCGCATATATATTAAAGTTATAATATTAATTCAATTTCCAAGTAGTCCACTTTCAATGCCAATCAACAGTTTAATCAGGTTACAGAATATATGATTATTACAATGTTGTTTCTAAACTGAGCATTGAGAAAATCCAGTATCCCATTACAGTGTGTGTTATAACACTGTATTTTGTGGTGATAACACGTTAGCAGCCTACCCCCTGAATAGAAATCTACATTTAACCTATTCCATTCGAATAACCTCAAGTGTACATTGCTAGTACGTGACATATGTCATGTTGTTTGCCGAAAGACGGTTGCAGAGATATCATCTTTTGTAAATACATTTTTTATGTGTGCGTTTTTTTTTTCGTTTTCAACAAACAGCACTTTATATGTATCGTCAGCGGGAGACTAAAGCGGCCATGTTTCTTGAAACTAGATATCTCGCAAACTTTTGCGGTTGCTTTCGCTTTTCCTTGTTTAATAATAACGTTTGTTTCAAACGCTTAATTGGGTATTATATCAACATGATCTAGTTTTGTACACACACATATGTATAAAGTATCATACAACTCTTTGTTATTTGTAGCTAACAGTGAACACTCTCTAATGGTTTATTTTTCAAGTTTTATTTATTCTTTTTGTCTTGGTCTATTTTTTGCAAAGTCTTTCATTTGTCGTAATCTGATTGTTTTTCCTACCTTATCCGTCATGACCAGGTGGTTAAGGCACTCGATTCCGAATCTGAAGGTCGCGGGTTCGAATCCATCCTCGTCACACCAAACATGCTCGTCTTTTCAGTCGTGGGGGCATTATAATGTTACGGTAAATCCCACTATTTGTTGGTAAAAGAGTAGCCCAAGAATTGGCGATGGGTGGTGATTACTAGCTGCCTTCTTTCTAGTCTTACACTGTTAAATTAGGGACGGCTAGCGAAGATAACCTTCGTTTAGCTTTGCGAGAAATTCAAGCCAAACCAAACTTATTATTATCATTAAGCTTATGAGGAAACTCTGACTTCGCCAGTCATCGTGATCCAGTCAGACTTCAGACAAGATAAACTAAATATTTCGATCAGTTTATGCATTTCATAGTCACCAGTCTGAAGGTTTATAGTGCTAGAAATGGAGTTTCGATACCATCTGGGGGCGTATAGAATAAGTGGAAGATTTTATAGCTTTACGCTTAACAGTGATGTTTTTACACGGTCAAATTAAATTACACCCTAAATACACTTATTTCTACTTTCTTTTGTAATCACTAGGGGAGATTATATAGACTGAAAAGTTTAGTTGCACCATCGTTGGCTTATAAAGAAATATTTACTCATCGTTGTCACGAACCTTTGGCAAGTGTGATTCTTACATAAACGTAACGTTTTGTGTTTGTTAGTCGATTACTTTACAGGCGGTTTATGTTAGGTACTGAAGACAGTAATCATCACGTTAAACTCACGACATCAAACTAGGGGTGATGAAAAAATATAAAATGGGCATTTTAAAGTAAATAAATATCAGTTATACACATAAACAGACTGTAAATTTTGAACTTAATTCCATTGAAATGAGAAATTTAAACATATATTATAACTTATAATATCAAAGCTTGATTTATTCTCTGCTCTCTGATTCCAAGTTCTTTTGCATATATTAATAATAAAGTATTGTAATTATTAAGCCGTGTAAGCCATTATTGTCAATATTGTTTTAAACTTTAAAGAGTGCTGGTCGTATTAATTGACACACGAATGCTATTTGATCACAAAATACAACATTTTATTATATATTTATTAATTATTTCTTTGGGTTTAATTAAACCTTCACCGTACTTAATTGGATATATGTACATGTAGTGTGAGCAGGTGAACACTTTAAACCACGTTCTTTTAACACTAGAAAATGACGCATATGTATATATATTCTTCTTTCAACCATAGATAATTCAAAAAACTTAACATATGTATATATATATTGGTTACATTACTGATTCAAGTGGAGAAAGTATAGATCCATCATTTGAGATGAACGAATGTAAAAACTGTTTAATTTTGAAAGGAAAATTTATTATTTATTTCCCGCTACCTTTCAGGGGGCATCTATTTTTTCCCCTCACTTCTTTTTCCCTGATTTTAATTTTTCGGCCATTAAGTCTCTCAGCTAGTACGATTCAAGCTCATTGTTTTTCCATTGGTTATCACCAAACACAAGAAACTATAATTTTCACATTACACTGTATTTCATCACGTCTATAGACATGTTGATAGGGCCTGGCATGGCCTAGCGCGTTAAGGCGTGCGCTTCGTAATCTGAGGGTCGCGGGTTCGCGCCCGAATCGCGCCAAACATGCTCGCCCTCCCAGCCGTGGGGGCGTTATAATGTTACGGTCAATCCCACTATTCGTTGGTAAAAGAGTAGCCCAAGAGTTGGCGGTGGGTGGTGATGACTAGCTGCCTTCCCTCTAGTCTTACACTGCTAAATTAGGGACGGCTAGCACAGATAGCCCTCGAGTAGCTTTGTGCGAAATTCCAAAAACAAAACATGTTGATAATGTTTCCATTACGCAGTCCTTGAAAACTATTCCCAACTGATCCGAAAAGTGAATGATTACATTACGCATTTGCATATTTCTGGAGTTGTTGTTTTTCTTAACTTTGGGTGGCGGAGATCTATACTCGAGGGGGAGGGTGAAAAATTTCAACTGCTTGATAAGGTGTGAGAGTTCTCAGTCTAATCGAACGAACACCATGGTGTACGTGGGCTTCGCAACGTAGGCCTACATTTTCGTTCTTTGCTGACGTCACAGTCCAAAGCTTGTTCGCAAGTGGAAATGTGTATCCCTTGTGTGATGCAATGTTTATTCTAAGAGCAGGGCGTAACTTGTCATGATTTCTTTTTCCCGTTTTCGTGAGTATTATGAGATATATCACTTATACTGTTCGACGCCCAGCGTGTGAAATACTGGGTACTCGGCTCCATTTGTTTATTATATGTCTATTTGTTAATTTGTTTTTATTATTATCATGTTTTCTGAGTTATGAATAGTTAAAGAAAGATATGTACTTGTTTGGCTCTTTAGATCGGCTGCATTTAGGTATGTCAGGACTGTAAGTACTAAAGCTCACAGCTCGCGTCCGGTTGTCGTAATAACGCGCTCCGCACTTTGCAGATGTGGGTGCAATATATTAGAAAGACGGTTAAATAAGAATAACCTAAGATCTGATGGTGGCTGCTTTTGACTAGCAGCCCAAAATAAGGGGCGGCTATGCTCAGGTAGCTGATCTTTGCGTAGCTACGTGTATAAATTCTTAAAGGCGTGTGTGTTTTCTTATAGCAAAGCCACATCAGGCTATCTGCTGAGTCCACCGAGGGGAATCGAACCCCTAATTTTAGTGTTGTAAACTCATAGATTTACCGCTGTACCAGCGGGGGATATAAATTCTCAAATAAATTGATATAAAACCCTGTCGCACCATAACAACCGCGCCTTTTATTGGAAAATATACACACATATGTGTGTATTAAACTCAAAGTGCAAAAGTTTGGTTATGAATTTCGTGCAAACTTCCACGAGGGCTACCTGCTCTATGCGTTGTTAATTTTGAAGTGCCAGATTAGAAGGAAAGTCCCTAATTAATATCACCCTACACTCTACACTCTTGAACTACTATTTTATCAACGAAAAGTAGAATTAACCGTCATATTATAACACCTCTCCGGCTGAAAGGTAGAGCATCTTCGATTAAGAGATTTAAACTCGCAATTCGCACACTGCGAGTCGAGAACCTTAACCACCAGACCAGACCAGGTCCGTTATGCGGTTTTGAGAACGTTTGAAATAACAATTATATCAATATAATTTTATTCATCAAACCATTTTTCAAACTTCTTACGTGAGAGGAAAATATTCACGACCACAAACACTACAGCGTTCAATATCTAAATAATACGTTTAGGATACTCCTGGTGTTAAACTTGTATAATATTCTAGTATAAATATTCTACAATCTACGATTTTTAGCTTTCCAAGATCATTAATGATACTGCTATATGCTTATAAGCTATTAGGATTAAGGTTGAACTTTGAACCCTGTTATCCCACACCAAATCTTTTTAGTTTATACATAATAAAATTCCTTCAAAAGGCTTTATTTTGCGAATTATGTGCAGTAACTCCATCAAAAAAGTGTAAAGGCTTTTGGTGGACTTGCTTCTTGGAGCACGATTAGACTGACAATAAAAACAACACTAATCAATTTATTATCAATATAACAGATAAGGTCTGTTGACTATACCCTGTTATATCAGTTAGAACATGTTTACAGAGCTCTTCAAAGTGAAACATTGTTGTTACTTTTGTAATCTTTAATATACAACAATACATTTTCGTGATAAACAAACAAACTTGCAAACGCATTTTAAACAAAGCACGTTTCTATTTATCTGTGCATGAGATTTGATTAGATTTGTCAACAACCGCATAACACAGTTTTCACAGTTATGAGTCCGCGTAGACAAATAAACGTTCTTATTTGAAAACGATATGATATCAGTCTGAGATAAGTCGCCAAACCTACTGTTGTTTGCTTTGGTTCGAAACCAATGTAGTTTTGCTTGTTTATCTGAACTGTTTCAAGTTCCGGGAGCTCTCTGGCTATCGAGCTGATAAATACACACTTACAGGTGCTAAGCATAACACTAAATCCTAGCTAAGATAACAGCTCTCAGCCTTATCTGTATTTCTTTCCTATAGTAAGACATTCATAACTAAAATCTCAAACTTTCACATGGTTCATTGCACAAAGAAACTTTTGTGTAGTAATACAGTCACATCTAGTCTCACATTTTCACATGCTTCATTGCACAAAGAAACTTTTGTGTAGTAATACAGTCATATCTAGTCTCACACTTTCACACGAAACATTGCACAACGAAACTTGTTTATTAATACAGTCATATCTAGTCTCACACTTTCACGAGATTCATTGCACAACGAAACTGGAACATCGTACTTAAATGTGACGCTCATATTTTCTACAGACGTAAAGTATCAAACAGAACTGAAACATAGAAAAAACAATCCAGTTGTAATAACGTTAAGGATAAGATAAGACTACAAAATATATTTTATGCAACTGAGACTTTCTTGACATAAACGTTGTCCACGTTTCATGTTTTTCATAAGAGGAAATTTGTTTAGAATTGTTAATGTTTTAATTGTAATACTAAATAATTTCTAAATGTATGAAAATCTGTCTATAATTTAGTTAATTGTTACGTATTTCAAGTGTTTATGTTGAACGTGTAATTAAACCTCGTTTAGTTGTGGAAGGTTAAAAACAGGACTTTCAAGTTACGTGGGGATTTATTTTGTTTTGATTTTTTAAATTAAGGAACAAACATGTGTTTTAACTGTTTCAAAAAAAATAAAAAAAACAATACAGAAATTTAATTGCTAGATTGGGCGTGGCTTAGTCCTTTGTAGGTCTAAACTGTGAATACAAAGGAACATGGATCGCATACCATTCCGGAAAAAGTTTTCCATTTTATTTCTAATTTACAGAGTCACCTTTCCTTTGATAAGAAGTTATTGATAAATACTTGATAATCTAAAACCTGTTTATAAAATAACCACTTATCGAAAATCGCTACATGACACCATAGGTCACCACCCTTCTACAGTTGGTGTGTAACGTTAAGAGTTACCGTCTACACTGGCTACAATGTACCACTGCCTTCCCTCTAGTCTTACATTGCGAAATTAGGGATTACAGATCACCCTCTTGAGTTTGTGCAATACACCATCAGTAATTAAAACCACAGGTCACAATCAGCACCTTGATCGTAGCGTGCAACTGGTTGTTTGTTTTTGAATTTCGCGCAAAGCAACGCGAGGGCTATCTGCCGTTTTTAATTTAGTCGTGTAAGACTAGAGGGAAGGCAGCTAGTCATCACCATCCACTGCCAACTCTTGGGCTACTTTTATTACCAGCGACTAGTAGGATTGATCGTTACATTATAACGCCCTCACGGCTGAAAGGACGAGCATGTTTAGTATGACGGGGATTCGAACCCGCGACCCTTAGATTACGAGTCGAGTGCATTAACCACCGGGCCATGCCGGGCCCGTAACGTGCAATAGATACATCTTGGATGTAATGGTTTTCATCATTCATGTTAATTTCTAATCATATTATTATTTTCAAAAATGTCTAGTAAAACACAAAAATAAATATTTGTAACCAAAATTGCACACGACAACCTGACCTAATCGAAAGCAGGTACATTGTCGAAATTAAAATATTTTCGGTTACTTATTACTTGTTTGCTTGCTTTTCATTACAAGCAGTAAGTTTACAAAACAGATGTTTTTTTATGTTACTTTCAAATGTTAATGTTTGCATTTCATGTTTTCTTCATCAAATCAATATAATCATGTTTCGATGTCACAGGATGATCACATTTTAAATTGTGGTTGCTATTGCACAGTTTCTTGGTTGAAGACAAGTGTACAGTTGATTTTGTAAATATCTGTGTGCAAATGATATATATCTGATAAACTTCACTTTTCTCGATGTTACCCGTAAGTTAATAGAACGGAAAAATAGGTTTAACAAAAACGTAAAACGAACGATTCCAGTAACGTACGTTAGGCCTAACTTTGTTATTCATCCCGGTTAATTGTGCTGACATCTTAGACTTTAGTACATTTGTAGGATATTATTATTATTATTTTCAACCTACGAAGATAATGTTTACGTATGAAAATGTATCAGATATTCTTTAGATAACAGCGTGGTTCTTATACTTCTGCGATGATTAAAACTTTATATTAATTATATAGTTCACACACACACGCTCAATGTATGAAGAGATGAATGTTGAAATATGCCAAGGTTCGATTATAAGTTAAAACACGTGTTCATAAAAACAGTTTTTGAGTGCGTTTCGTAGGGTAAATATATGGATTTGTAGAATTTAATGGACTGTAACTGTCTAGTGGAAGAAAATGAGACAATATTTGGGTTTCTACATGGAAGCTTTCTTCGAGTGCTAAATAAGGCCTAGGTAAAGAGGTCGAAAGGTAGACTATTTTGTATTCTCAAGATGGCTGGTATGAGTATTAACACTTTGATTAAAATAAAGTATAGAACAACGTTTTGACCTTCTTAGGTCATCTTCAGATTAACAAAGACAGAGTTTGCAACTAACCGTTGCTGGAACATGTCTTAAGGAAGAGAGTGTAAACAGGTACGGTAATGTAGGGGGCGTTGCAATTAAATGTTAGGTTATTAATGAGTATAGGTTTGGTTTGTTTTATATTTCGCGCAAAGCTACTCAAGGGCTATCTGCGCCAGCCCTCCATAGTTTAGCAGTGTAAGACTAGAGGGAAGACAGCTAGTCATCACCACCCACTGCCAACTTTTGGGTTACTCTTTCACCAACGAGTAGTGAGATTGACCATCACATTATAACGCCCCCTCATATTACGATTCGAGTACCTTAACCACATGACCATGCTGGGCCAAATAGTATAGGTATAAAGGTGTTTCTTTATATTGGTTTGATTTTAGTTTTAGTTGTTGTATAAGAAGGGCTTCTTTGATTTTGCGTTTGTTTATATTTGTTTCCCTACTTAGTATCGGGGTGTTTTCTATGATTATGTTGTGTTTATTTGATTTGCAGTGTTCAAACTATTTTTAATTCAACAGGTATTTAAAGACTGTTAAAGTTTTCAACCTGATATGTCTATACTAATTTGTGTTTTAAATGCTTTTATAAAGACTCTAATGAGTCTAATATGCTATGCAATAACATTGAGCTTTGTGTTATTTTGACAAATAACGAACGACTGGAGTTATGTCGGCTGGTTTCATACTTTTTGAAATAATTGTGTTTAAATTTGTATCCACTAAAGTATCGAAACCTAGTTTAATATTTTATTCTTTTTGGTTGATTGTTTTAGCTTAACACCGCAAAATTATCACTTTGCTATCTGTCTTTAATTCACCTCTGACCCAACGGAGCCAAAATTCTTTGCACACACGTTACCAAGCACGTAGCTTATATTATTAACTCGAACGTTTCATCGCTCTTTACTGTCTCAGTACGGAGATAAAATATAATGATTGGATTATTCGGGTTACATATACCATAGTCAAACAGACTAACAGTTGTTGATAGAGTACTCAAAATTTATTTATAAGTATTATTTTAGATTTTTCTTTAAATTGATTGATTGATTAACCCATGTTTAGTAAAGCTGTATACCGCTCCATGTTTCGTGTTAGGCCCAATTTTGAGAGTATGAGAAATTAAAACATATACACCATGATTCAAAAATTTTTAGTTATTCTAAACTCATCGCTCTGTATTATAATCCTGCATGACCAGGTGGTTAAGGCACTCGACTCGTAATCCGAGGGTTACGGGTTCAAATCCTCGTGGTACCAAAAATGCTCGCCCTTTCAGCCGTGGTGACGTTATAATGTTACGACGGTCAATCCCACTCTTCGTTGGTAAAGGAGTAGTCAAAGAGTTGGCGGTGGGTGGTGATTACTAGCTGCCTTCCCTCTAGTCTAACACTGCTAAATTAGGGTCGACTAGTGCAGATAGTTCTCGTGTAGCTTTGCGCGAAATTTAAAACAAACAAACTGTATCATAGCATAATGATAAAATATTAGTGTTTTTAAACAAAGTTATAACTTTTTCCTTCTTTAAGGTCTCAACTGCTAAGTGTTGCCACACTATTAATGTTTGTTTATTTTTTAATTTCGTGCAAACCTACACGAGGGTTATCTGCGCTAGCCACTCCTAATTTAGTAGTCTAGGAGTAGAGGGAAGGCAGCTAGTCATCATCACCCTCCACTAACTCTTAAGCTACTCTTTTACCAACGAATAGTGGGATTGACTGTTACATTATAATGCCTCCACGACTGAAAGGGCGAGCATGTTTGGTGTGACGGTGATTCGAAATCGCCACCCTCGGATTACGAGTCAAGCGCATTAACCACCTGGCCATGCTGGGCGAAAAGAGAAAACAGCTAGCTATTACCGCTAACTCTTGGAATACTCTTTATGCCAAGGAATAGTCGGATTAACTGTAACATAATAACGTATCCACGGCTGAAAGGGCGAGCATGTTTGGTGTGGCGTGGATTCTCGGATTAGGAGTCGAGCACCTTAACCTCCTGGACATGCATGGCCCGTTAGTAAGGCCAATTATCTATTTGAATGGTTTAATTTAATAATCTAACTTTTTTGTTTTTCTTTTAGAATCATAAAAGTTCACGAACAAAAGACAATGCAAAGGTAAAAGCCATGTGAACAGCTTTTCGGTTAGCATTTTGTTTTCTAAAATGTTTTATTTCAATTTCACATTTGCAGAAAATCCAATTGGTTGTTCGTTGGTTTACAACAAACATAATTTATATGTCACAAGAGTATCATATTCCATTACTCAACTCTTTCTGTAAACACCAAAGAAAGACAAAATTTATTCACTAAATTTGCCAGAAATATAAACTAGTGCTTTGAATTATATTGTAATTATAATTATATTATAAACGGCTTAATTTCACTACGAGTTTTTATGTCTACACTTTTAAGTGATAAATTCAACTTGCAATTTTATCTCTTGTTTTGAATAAAGTTATTATGTATTTACCATAAGACACAACTGTCACATAAAAAAACACAAGCCAGATGAACCGACTATTAAAACACTATTTTTAATACAAAACATTATTAATATTTTACCATACAGATGGCGCTACAAGCAGAATATTCGACACTGTGCGTATATGTTTGTGAGTTTTCATATAGCAAAGCCATACATATCTGGCTATATGCTGTATCCATCGATTTTTTTCTTTGTAAGGTTTCATTCTATTGTTTTATTTTCTTTGAAGAATTCAACGCCCTATTTTTCACTGATATCAACTTGGCAGGATGTAACGATTGGTGGTACATTACAACTAGGAGCCCCCCAGTGGCTCAGCGGCATGTCTGGGGACTTACAACGCTAAAACCCGGGTTTCGATACTTGTGGTGGGCAGAGCACAGATGACCCATTATGTAGCTTTGTACTTAATTCAAAACAACAACAACAACTAGGATATTTGGGTTACTGCGGTACCCCTTGTTTTTAGCTGCCATCTAGTGGCCATTTTATAGTTAGAGCCCCATCAAATTTGCATACTCGCCAAAACAAAACAATTTCTTAATTCAAATGTTAAGAAAAAGAATGATTATTTACTGAAGTAATTAATGAGACGTGAATTAATAATGTCCTACGAAGAGTTTAACAATTAAGAATTTTAAAAAATATATATAAATATCGTGAGAGGTAAGACACATATCACACTCTTTTTTGTTGTTGTTGTTCTTATGTCCTCATAATCAGGGACATAAGTCATCAGGGTCCAATGGTCACTTTAACCATGTCAAAGGTTTTGTGTTGCTAAAAAATTATGTTCAGTGTAGAATATTTATATTAGGTTATGTTTACCTTGTAGCATCAGATATTGAATATTTATATTAGGTTATGTTCACCTTGTTGCATTAGATATTGAATATTAATATTAGGTTATGTTCACCTTGTTGCATTATATATTGAATATTTATATTAGGTTATGTTCACCTTGTTGCATTAGATATTGAATATTAATATTAGGTTATGTTCACCTTGTTGCATTATATATTGAATATTTATATTAGGTTATGTTCCCCTTGTTGCATTAGATATTGAATATTTATATTAGGTTATGTTCACCTTGTTGCATTAGATATTGAATATTTATATCAGGTTATGTTCACCTTGTTGCATTAGATATTGAATATTTATATTAGGTTATGTTCACCTTGTTGCATTAATAATTGAATATTTATATTAGGTTATGTTCACCTTGTTGCATTAAATATTGAATATTTATATTATGTTATGTTCACCTTGTTGCATTAGATATTGAATATTTATATTAAGTTATGTTCATTTTGTTGCATTAGATATTGAATATTTCACTTCCTCCATTAATCCTCCATTAATTTTGAGAAAACAACGAGATCTCTTCTATGAAAAGTCTTTCTTCAAGGGACTCGGCATGGCCACGTGATTAAGGCACTCGACTCGTAATCTGAGGGTCATGGGTTCAAATCCCCGTCACACCAAACATGGTCACCTTTTCAGTCGTGGGGGCATTATAATGTAACGGTCAATGCCACTATTTTTTGGTAAAAGAGTAGCCCAAGAGGCAGTGGGTGGTGGTGACTAGTTGCTCTCCCTCCAGTCTTATACTACTAAATTAGGGACAGTTAGCGCAGATGGCCATCGTGTAGCTTTGAGCGAAATTCTAACCAAACCAAAACAAACCAAACTTTCTTGAAGGTTTTACGAAACCCATCAAGGTCCGGAGCAGGCTGGCGCGAATGTGAGGCGTAAGCTTTGTTTGTTTGTTTGGGAATTTCGCACAAAGCTACTCGAGGGCTATCTGTGCTAGCCGTCCCTAATTTAGCAGTGTAAGACTAGAGGAAAGGCAGCTAGTCATCACCACCCACCGCCAACTCTTGGGCTACTCTTTTACCAACGAATAGTGGGATTGACCGTCACATTATACACCCCCACGGCTGGGAGGGCGAGCATGTTTAGCGCGACGCGGGCGCGAACCCGCGACCCTCGGATCACGAGTCGCACGCCTTACGCGCTAGGCCATGCCGGGCCGAGGCGTAAGCTAAAATAAGTGTATATTGTTAGGTTTGTTTCGATTAAACAATATGGCGTTTCGTTCATAATGACTGGACTTCTTCTCACTCGACTTCCAGTGGCAGGTCTGCGGACTTAAAACGTAAGAAACCGAAACTCGTGGTGGGCAGAGCACAGATGATCCCTTATGTAAGTTTATGCTTAACTACAAGCAATTCAAATTAACAAAATTACTCAATGTTTCATTTGTAAGCTAATAACGTTAAAATTCAGGTTTAGATCTTGCAGTGTGTTTTCAACAACTAACAAAGATATTTTACGGCCGTCATTATTGTATCCTTCTGGTGCGTGAATTAACAGTTTAGTTTTGCGTTTATTTATCAGTTCTAAGCATTATTTTATTATAAGTTACAGGTTTTCATGCTACGGAAGAATATTTTCTAGAACAAGTTTAATTTGTCTGTTTGTTTTTGGATTTCACGCAAAACTACAAGACGAGAGGGAAGGCAGCTAGTCATCATAACTCACTTCCACTCTTGAGCTACTCTTTTACCAATGAATAGTTGGATTGACCGTCACATTATAACGTATCCACGGCTGAAAGGGCGAGTATGTTTGGCGCAATGGGGATTCGAACCCGCGTCCCTCCGATTAGGAGTCGAGTGTATTAGACACCTGGTCATGCCGTGCCGTCGACTGGTGTAAATTGTTTTGAAGATGAATGAACAAAACCTTGTCAGGGAGACTTGGTATTGCTAGTAATTTAACCAATGGTTTTCTACAGGCTCTTCTCTAGTATAAAGAAGATACGGTGTACAAGTCATCACGGTAAGTGCTGAGAAACCGATAGAAGAATTATCGTTTGTTCCTGATATTCTAGTTAGGCAAGAAAAGCACTTTTCTAGCCGTGGATCTAAAGATGACGTAATCGCGGGTGCGTGATAAAGTTCTAAAAGTAATTATTTTTGTTTGTTCGTTACGTTGTAATGAATTTTAATAAAATTGAGAGATAGATTTCAGTCACTCCTTGATTACTTGTTAAACTGTAAAATCCCATGTGACGTTAAAACAGTTCAAAGTGTGCACACAATCATTACGTGCATGGATTTCATATTTCTAGAAAGTGTAAATTGACTTTGTATCGCCCCCCCTCCAGTGATACAGCAGTATGTCTGCGGATTTACAATGACAGAAACTGGGTTTCGATATCTATGGTAGGCAGAGCACAGATAGCTTATGGTGTTGCGTTGTGATCAACAAACAAGAATGACAACAACGACTTTGTAACACTAGTTTTAAGCCTATTTACTGATAAAACAACATCTTGTCTACAGTAAGTTCACGTGACCACATCAGTAGTGGTACTTCACACATGGTTCTGAGTAAGACCATAAGTTAAAGTGAGTACAGGGTGAATAACATAGGCTGAGAATACGAGTAGGACTAAAGTAGGACTAAGATTGTTGTCTCTTAGTGAATTTAGAAAACAACAACAACAACACACGTACTTTTGTTTAACGGGATAACATTCTTTGGGTGTATCCGAGTTCTCGTGTTTAGTTTGACTAAGTAAGATATGAGCAATAATGTTGTCTTGGAAACGACAAATATCCATAGAATGATTTTCATCATTACCATTTAATATTCACTTTATAAATCAAGGCAAGTTACCTACACAGACCATAACTAAGCTCTATATCAAGTAATAAGAGTAGGTGATCTAATGTAGTGCTCAAACTACACTACTTATAGAAGTTAGAATGCACGGTTTCATATCCACTGTTAACAACATTGTTAGCCATAATCCTAGTAATATCTCACGAAGTTCGGTCAGTCCAGGAGCTAGAAACGCCGAATAGTTAATATAACAAAATAATAAACACGATATTAAGTTAGAAGTGACAACAAAATAAAAGTAGATATATTAAATATATCAGTCAACATTGATATGTTCGCATGGTGATTAAAGTTCCATTCGTTCAAACTGGTACCCAAGTAAAGACTATTACACCTTGGTAAAACGTATAACTGGCTGTGCTAAGCAGTGTATTTAGTTTACTACTAAATCCATAAACTGACCTAGCTTTGTGATATAATGTTTATAATAAAATAATAAGGAAATCACTATAAGTATTATATAGAATAATCATTATATTAAAACAATAAAATAATAATAACAATTATTAATGAACATTAATGTAGATATATATTAAATATTCCAACTTACACAACGTGTCCTCACTGTGGTATTGAAAAAACACCTCTTGTTCTGTCTAGTAATAACTACAACTACGCAATAAACTTTAATATTTGGTAGTCTTAAATCAATAAACTAAGCTAACAATATAAAAAAACCAAAACCAAACAAATAACATTAGATCGACAACAATAATCTAATTATAATGAGACTGTTTAGATTCCACTGTATCAGTAATCTAGATAACATGTGATAATGTAGTGCCCATCCATGGAACTAGTTTGAAAACTTTCTTTCCAAACGAACAAAATTTGTATTATTTATGTGTTAGTTTTGACCTAATTCAGACGATTCCTCACAATCTTGGGTGCTAGAGTCACGTGTGAAGTTTTGTAACTTTTATTGTAATGTTTCGAGAATCTTCAGTCTTTCGATATTTTAAAACCACGTGAAATTGTTGAGAAATAAAACACTTTAACATTTTAAAACACTTTCAGTTTTCTCAAAAATTTGTAATTCCTTGAACTTTAAAAAATCGTTCAAATCATCTTTTTCCACTGGAGAATTGGAGGATATCTTCACTTTAGTTGTCTTACACAAACAAACTCTAAGCAAGGTGACCAGAGGATATCTTTACTTTAGTTGTCTTACACAAACAAACTCTAAGCAAGGTGACCAGAGGATATCTTTACTTTAGTTGTCTTACACCAACAAACTCCAAGGAAGTTGACCAGAGGATATCTTTACTTTAGTTGTCTTACACCAACAAACTCCAAACAAACTGACCTGAAAATATCTTTAACTGCTTATGTTCACTTCTCCTGAAGTGCTCTAGAGTTCCCAAACAACTCCAAAATCTTGTTAATGATTCGTTTACATTCCTACAGAAACAGATCAAACAATAAAAGTACATCTCAGCTCTGATATATTTCCAGTCGTTATTTTGTTTATAAAATGTAAAATCACTACAATAAGACCATTGGAATTCAACATAATGTAAAATATTCTCTCTGGTCTAAAGTATTTAATAAAGAAACAACAACATTAAAATAATGTTTTTGAATCGTTCAAAGTTCAACGAGTTGTAAAAACAGCAAAATATCTGCAAAATTAGTTACCTAAAATTCGAAAAAATCACTTACTACTGGGTAAGGTAATAAATTAATAGAAAAGATAAATATAGCTTAAATTCATTGACCAGATATTCGTATTTTGATAAATGATAACTGTGGATTAATAATTGCAATCACCACAAAGCTTCTGAGCTCGACAGATTTTTTTTAAAAAAAAGTTTACTGTTGTTTTTAACTGTTGTTTGCTCCTTCCAATATCTTAGGGAACCGTGATCTCGCAGGGAATGAAACAATACGAGAATAGAACTATGTGGTCTATCAAGTTGTAGATGTAGCTCTTCTTAGTGTACCAGCAGAAACGTTAATATTATCCATTCATACATGTACCATCAACTTTCGTCATCATAACGTCAATTATAACGACTTCTGTTAATACGAAAAATATGTTTAATACTGTGTTACAAAACGATAGATATTCTGTTATATTTACTACACGTAAATCTGTACGATAAGAGTTTCCTTATTTCTTTCGTCTTTCTCTTTTCTTTTTAAGTTTTAAGAGAAATAACAATAATAAAAAAAATAATAATAAACTTTTGGTGTTAGGAATACAGAGGCAAAAACAAAAACGCGCCCAATAATTATAATTACGTGATGTTAAATACTACTACGAGATGGCGACAGTTGTAGATTTAGTGACTTAACGTCTGAGGTGAACTCTTACCGTAAGACATGAGTTAGTTAAATCGCATTTCATAACAAAGACAAGTTATACGTCATATCAAAGCTAAAAATTACAAAATCTCTGCCTTATTTAATTCACAATTACAGAAAAATTGATACTGAATAATGAATTTATATAATCAGTTTTAATATATGCGACAAAGATTTCAATATACTGTCATGCAAATTTAATAATTTTTCAATATTTTGGTTGATTTAATAAGATTATGTAACTGCTTTACAGTTTGAAACGTGAACGTTTAATGGTTATGTTGCTTGTATAAAAATAAATATCAAAAATAAAATTAAAAAATTATTTTATTATAATTTTACTTCAGATAAAGTTGCCAACAGATGGCAACAGTAGCTTACGTTCCAGGTGTTTGGCTACTTCAGATATATAAATGAAAACAAATTTAGGTAATATAAAACTTTACACTTTTCCGTTACTTCCCCTCTTTCTTCTTAAGAAAAGCTGCTAAATTAACTTACATTCTCAACTTAAGAGAAAAGCTCGGTTAATTTACTGAATCAATCACCTAAAAACGTAGCCTCTAAAGTGTTAATTATGTCTGAAAGCTAACGACATCTGCTGTCATCGAGATATATATTTCTGCCAACGTATCTTCATTCTTGTTAGAAATTAAAACAATGAAACGTTGTTTAAGCTGTACAACGTTCGGAGTATCATTTTCACTTTAGTAAACACGTGACAACAGTTTTTTTACATGCCACCCACCCTAATATGCCAGTTGATGTCGACGACAGAAAAGACCTTCCAACATATAACAACAGAGCCATCTAGTGTTATAAAATGATAAAATAATTTTTGTCAAATATTTCTTTCAGTTTGTTGAAATCTTTGGTTCGTAGTTATTTATCTTACGTAATCTGTTTATCTCTTGTTGGTAGTATTTTGGTAATATAGCAAATGAATATTACAGGGGGAGGAGATTTTTACAACTTTTTTATTTCTGGTGTTTATTTTACGTTATACGAACTTCACTTCCATAGCTGTCTTATTAAACTACTACCATTGAAACTTGTGTTCCTGACAATTGATAGAAATATTTGCCATTAAATATGATTTACTTTGTCTGTCAAAGCACCGGAAACACGTTTTTTTTTATATTTATAGCGAATATTTTGATTCTAATTTTACAAAAATGAGAAAATTTTGTAACGAAACATATTTTAACAAGCTGTTTAAGTTATTCAAGTGATAAAAAATTCCATGTAATATTTAACATATATTTTATTACGGCTAACGTCACTTGAAGGGTTAATTGTGAGGTTTAAGTACTATAAGAGGGTTTGGTTTTGATTTGTTTTGAATTTCGTGCAAAGCTACACGAGGGCTATCTGCGCTACCCATCCCTAATTTAGCAGCGTAAGACAGCTAGTCATAACCACACACCGCCAACTCTTGGGCTACTATTTTACCAACGAATAGTGGGATTGAACGTCAGATTATAACACCACGAAGGCTGCAAGGGCGAGCATGTTTGGTGTGACGGGGACTCGAACCCGCAGCCCTCAAGCTGAATGGGTTATGAAACCTCTGAAAACACGTCACTTTTAAAGATGTATTTCTAATATCTTCCTCTTCTTTTAGGGGATTCGAATTCCAGTCACACCAAACATGCTTGCCCTTTCAGCCACAGGGCATTATAATGTGACGGTCAATCACCCTATTCAAAATAAACTCATCTTAATTAACTTAACATAATGTATAGGGACAACAGGGGACCGGTTGGTTCACTTCGGCTGTCCAATCCTCTAAGCCAAACAAAAACTATTAAATTAAAAAAAAAAAATTAAAGTCAGCCCTTAACATTAATATATATGTCAAATTTTCTTTTAAACTCAGGCCCGGCATGACGAGCTGGTTGAGTGGCTCGAATCGTAATTTGAGGGTCACGGGTCCGAATCTCCATCACACCAAACATGCTCGCCCTTTCAGCCGTCGGGGACATTATAATGTGACGATCAATCCCACTATTCGTTAATAAAAGAGTAGCCCAAGAATTGGCAGTGGGTGATGATGACCTTTGTTCTAGTCTTACACTGCTAAATTAGGGAGGCTAGTGCAAAATAGCCCTCGTGTAGCTTTGCGCGAAATTCAAAACAAATAACAGTATATATTCGAATGTGTTTTTACTTTTTCGGTTAGGCCCGACGTGGTTAGATGGGTAAGGCTCTCGACTCGTAATCTGATGGTCGTGGCTTCAAATCCCCTTCGCACCATAACATGCTTGCCCTTTCAATCGCGGGGAAGTTAGAATGTGATCTGCTAATCCCACTATTTATTGGTAAAAAAATGACAATATTTCTGTGTATAGAATGATTGCATATATATTTTTTACGTTTGACTCGCAAAATGAAACTTAATTAATGTTTTTCCTCACGAAATAAGAACTATAAATTCTTTCCTTTATTTTATCATACTTTAAGACTCGGCATAGCCAGGTGGTTAAGGCACTAGACTCGTAATCAGAGGGTTGTGGGTTCGAATCCCCCGTCACACAGAATATGCTCGCGTTATAACGTAACGTTCAATCCCATTATTGGTTGGTAAAAGAGTAACCCAAGAGTTGGCAGTGGATGATGATGACTAGCTGCCTTCCCTCTAGTCTTACACTGCTAAATTAGGGACGGCTAGCGCAGATAGCCCTCGTGTATTTTTGCGCGAAATTCAAAACAAACCAGTCCTCTTCTTTTATACACACAAAAAACAACTGGAAAACTAAGCAAACGTATTTAATAATAATATATCTACTTAATATCTTTATAAAATTTATAAAGCAATTGCTACTATTTATAGTTTTATTTTTATCTAGACTTGTATCTTATTGGTAAACTACACAACCAGAAACCTTGCCAGTTTGTTTTGATTTTTGGCCTAATTTTTTAAATATACTTCTGACCAAAATAAAAGTTACTTGAGCAAACTTTTCTCACCGTCATATGCTGACTTACAATGCTATAACCTGGGTTTCGATAACTGTGGTGAGCAGAGCACAGGCAGCTCGTTGTGTAGCCTTTTGTTTAATTACAAACAGGTCAGGTGGTTAGGGCGCTCGACTCGCAACCTGAGGGTCGCGGGATCGAATCTTCGTCCCACCAAACATGCTCACCTTCTCAGCCGTTTGGACGTTATAATGTAACGATCACTCTCTCTATTCGTTGGTAAAAGAGTGACCCAAGAGTTAGCAGTGGATGGTGATGGCTAGCTGCCTTCCCGCTGGTCTTACACTGCTAAATTAGGGACGGCTAGCGCAGATAGTCCTCGTGTAACTTTGGGAGAAATTCAGAACAAACAAACAACCAAAATGGATAATGTTTATCTGCTTTCCCTCTACATCACCACTTCAATATTAAGGCCGGTCAATGCAGGTAACCTTGGATTAGCTTTGTGCGAAAATTCAAGAAACGAACAAACAGTAACTTTAATCAGTAGAATAATATAAGATGGATTATTTTGTAAACCGAACTGTTTTTCCAATGCTGCGTGCGAATTAAAAAAAGGACGATGAGTTATAAAAAAATCTGGATACCCGAGCCACGTGCTTCACATTTCTGAGAATATTTCAGTAAATCTCAGCGCATCACAGATCGATGTGTCTGCAGCGTGACGTAATTAGCAAAAGCCCTGAGTACGAAGAGGTCAGATGATATTGGAGATTTCGCGCCCTCTTTGGACCCTATTCGTCACCCGGTGGCACTTAAAGATATATAGAGGTTTTCGTTTCACCCCCCAAGGAGATACGAGGGGAGAAAATGTACGGGTTCCTGACGTCAGAACAGCCTTTTTCATTGCCATAAATATACAGCAAGCTTTCTTGAGGGTGAGGTCTTTACTGTTATATATAGTGATATTAATATCTACATAACATATCTGCATAATAAGAGAATGATAGAGCTAATATACATATCGAGAGGTACAATACGATATAATTTGTGATTAATCACCCATTTGAAAGTTACATCAACGCCTTTACACGGCTCTTTCTGACGTTTGCAGCACGTGCGCCTATGCGTCGATATACGTATGGACTTTTGTACATAAATACATGCATACACGTACACAGTTTTCGTGAGAAACAAAAAAAATCAAATAAGTTTGTTTTATGTAAAGAACGAAACATTTTGGCGTAGAATATATTGCATAATTGTATTTCAGTTTGTTCAGACAAGGTGCTATTGTAAGCCTTCAAACATACTGAAACATTTCTCTGTTGTTCAGTGAAGTACAGTCAAGCTATTTTGTTATTTATTATGCAAAAGGGCGTGGCTGTTAAAATATTTGTACGCATGTGCAAATACACGTACAAAAGCAAGTCTCGTAAAAATTTAATCTCGTTAACGCCAGTTTTGTCGCGCTGGTTTGAAAATAAGATTTTAAATTAAAACTCGATTCTATCTGACATTCAATATTTGGTTCGACAACTCAGAGTCTGATATATCGAATCAAATCTTATGTAATCTTAGATGTCGAACCAATCTAAGATTTAGTTTGAAATCTAAGATAATTTGAGACGTCGACCAAATCTGGGACGTCAAATTAAATCTCAGATAATCTGGAATATCGAACCAAATCTGAGGTAATCTTAGGTGTCAAACCAAACTGAGACGTCGTACTAAGTCCAGGATAGTCTGAAATGTCGACCAAATCTCGAATGTCAAACTAGATCTCAGATAGTCAGACGCCTAACCAATTTAGGGACGTCAAATTAAATCAGAGATAATCTAAGATGTCGACCAAATCTGGAGTAGCAGACTAAATCTGAGATAATATGAAATATCCAGCCAAATCTGAGGCAATCTGTGATGTCGAACCAAATCTGTGACGTCAAAACTAAATCTGAAATAAGGTATCTCAAGACGGTTGGTACGGGTATTAAAACTTTTACCAAGAAAACGGAGACAACGTTTCGACCTTAAAAGAACGAAACGTTGTTCTCTGCTTTATTTGTAAAAGTATTAATACCCATATCAGTCGTCCTGAGATACATTTTTACTTCAAATGGGTTTCTCGTCCTCGCGAATTAAATCTGAGACACTCTTCAGTTATTTGAGACATAAAGCTAAATCAAAAAAATCTGAAATGTTGAACCAGATCTGAGATATCGAATCAAATCTGAGACATCAAATTAAAATTGGGATAACCTGAAATGTCGAACCAAATCTGAGAAGCAAACTAAAAGTAAGTCCAAATGCAACGTAAAACATATATATCCACGACGGTTTCCCTGCAAGGCCAAGTGGTTAAGATACTCAACTCGTAATCTGAAGGTTGCAGGTTCGAATCCCTGTCACACCAAACATACTCGCCCTTTCAGCCGAAGGGGCCTTATAATGTTACGGTCAATCCCACTATCCGTTGGTAAAAGAGTAGCCCAAGAGTTGGCGGTGAGTGGTGATGATTAACTGCCTTCCCTTTAGTCTTACAGTGTAAAATTAGGGACGGCTAGCGCAGATAGCCCTCGTGTAGTTTTGGGCAAAATTTAAAAAAAAAAACCCTTTGATCTGTCTTTCTAGGTCTTAAGGAAAACAGAGTTTATGCAAAGTGTTTTTTTATTAAATCATGGTTAACATTAAACATGCGCATAATACATGGGCATTTTAAATCGCTCAAAACGTTAACCTTATACTAATTCCATTATTAATGATTTAGAAATTGGGGTACGGGCAGATATTATCCAATACCACGGCGTCATCTAGTGTTTCACTTATTTCCTTCGGAACAACATGTCTGACTTGTCGTTTTAATGTCTCATTACTAAAGAATACCAAATTCAATTGAAAACAAAGCCTCACTCATTAAGCAGAAGTTGTGACCACAGTCTAATAACGGATGTGTTTAGATAGACAAAGGCTTAGTGAAACAAATATATAAGAATAACCAGTGCTACCATATACAAGAGTCGGGAGAGTTAGACATTATACGTATCATAAGAATAATATATTATAACTCGATTATTTGTTGATAAGCAGAAAGATACACAATGAGTTATCTGTGGGGGACTGGCTACATTTTTGTTAAGTGGGTAATTTTTTTTAAACGCAATGACATTAGAAAAAATATTTATATTTGAAAAGATCATTGACCCGCAGTGCATTCAACGTTTTAATACTGCTCTGACCGATTGTAATTTTTCAATACCTCAGGATACATTTTATAATTGGAAGTGTTTTCATATGATGGGCGTAAAATAATGTAGAGTTTTCGGATCGAATTTCCGGTTGAGAGGGTTTTTTTAATTTTTGTTTTTCTTAAGAACGTGTGAACATTACATTTTCTCTCCATAAAAAACGTTATGTTTCACTTTGGTAATTTGCTATTATCTCTATTTAATATAATCATCGAAGAGAGTTTTATTGATAGCGTTTATATGTGAAAACTTACTCCTGGAAACATCTGATGGACTTGTACTAGATTTGCTATTGGATGCCAAAGGTTTTGGTGTTTGACGGAAACAGGTGAAAGTTCATGACTTATTGAACGTCTGTCATGGTTACGTTTTGAAACAAACTTTCTTGTCAAAGAAAAAGAAATAAAGAAACATCTCACGTTTATTTGTAATATATTTTAAAAACTATCTGTATTTTAATAGCTCAAGCACCTGCAATAAGTATCAAACTAGGCTTAATGTTTAAAAACTTGATGCCAGTGTATTTAGTAGTCAGTTGGTCATTAAACCTGGCGGCAGTAGATCAAATCACAACTAGATAGTAATTCTATTATCTATATTGTCAAGAAATTACAGTTTAACAAAGTTTATTTGTTTGTTTTTCTTGTAGTAAAGCCACATGAAGCTGTCTGCTGTGTCCACTGAGGGGAATCGAACCCCTGATTTTAGTGTTGTAAATCCGGAGATTTACCGCTGTTCCAGCGGAAGACTTAACTGAATGTTTGTTTGTTTGTGAATATCACGCGAAGCTACACGAGGGCTATCTGCGCTAGCCGTCCCTACTTTAACAGTGTAAGACTAGAGGGAAGGTAGCTAATCATCACCACCCACCGCCAACTCTTGGGCTACTCTTTTACTAATGAATAGTGGGATTAACTGCACGTTACAACACCCCTACGGTTTAAATGGCGAGCATGCTTGGTATGAGAGGAATTCGATCTTCGGATTACGACTCAATGCAACCCCTCCATGCCTGGGCCTCTTCCGTGACACGATATGTGCTGATTCGCCTAACCACCTGAATAACTGAATGAAACGATGTTACTTACAGGCAGGTTTTCAATAATTTATAAATATTTCCATAAATATTTGTTTTGTTTTTATTTAAGTAGTCCAAGAAGTCTATTTTTTTTCGATTTACGTTCATCGTCTGTATAAGGTTATATAGTGCTGAATTTCTCATTTGTGACCGTACAATGTATAGTATTAGACCAATTATGTTCACTTTAACAAATCTGTATGTCATATTCTTAGGACTCAAGCAATTTTTTTCGAGGGCTAATTAATTCCAAATTAGAGTTTCCCTTGCTTCTGTTTGTTTTGAGTTAATTAAAACTTGACGTACATGACGATAGATCCCAGATCCACCTCAGAAGACCACGCCTTTCCCTGGCGATTCTCTATCATCCAAGGATCGTCAGAAATCTTATGGGGAAATTATCGGCCTTTCCTTTAAAATAAACACGATATTAAAATAAAAACGTATAAGATTAATTTAATATGAAATATCCAACGCTCAGAGCCATCTTTATTAGATCGATCCAACTACTCTTGCATGGAATAGTATCAAGAACAAAACTGAAACCTCAGTTTACCTTTAAAAGTATTTTTATTAATCAATAAACCACTTGAGGAGTTTTCTTTATATGAAATAAACATGTATAACAATGTTTATTCCATGCGTGTGGTATGTACATAAAATTTCAAAGGTTTAAGCTCTTGTAAAAGTGTTTATGTGAGAAATACGACATCACCTTTATTGTTTTTTTGTCTGCACTTCGGACAGGAAACGGAATTAGATTTCCCATAAATAACCTCTTTACTTACACACACACACAAAAACGTGTATCATTCATGGCAGTTTAACCAGTAGGTTTACGTCGCGGTCTGGCTTACGCGTGGGCTGATTGCTGCTCGTGCGTTGTTCGTGGCGCGTGGCCTATTTGCTGCCTGTGAAAGATCTGTAAAATAGCTCTCCTCTTTAAAGCTGACAGTAAACAGAGATGGGGTGAAATAAGTTTTTAAGCACAGAAAAACCTGAACTTTAATTAGAGGAAAATTTAGACGGCGGGAAGAAAAGTAAAGAAAAAGCAAATTTGAGATTGACATAAAAAAAAAGTATTAACGTTTAGAGAGGAGAAAGATAGGGTAAAATATGAACATATAAGTGTCTTAAAATTTTATAAATTGCCAAATTACATGTTTATTTCTTGTCTACTTGATTTTATGGATTGTTCGCCACTAACACCACTTCTCTTCTACTCCATCGTGAGTCCAGACTTGGATGTGCTCGTATTTTCTGAATTAACTCTACACATTGTCCACATGGCTTGGAAGTTGACTGCTCACTGGTGGGGTGAACACGTGTAGCACACATGTATATAGAATCTCATACGTAGAAAACCATCTGTTATCACAACTCTAACATCTCATGTTCTTGAAACTGTTCACTTTTAACAAAGAGCAAAACGAACTCTTTTTTTCTATAATTACTTTTACGTATTTTAATTATATTACACGAAGCAAGTGAGAGATGGTTAACGTTATCAAACTATTTAAATCTTCTAAACACATCAAATTGCGTAATTTTAACCTATAAACTTATAACCTTTTCAATGCTTAACAGGTGTTGCACTTATTGATTTATAAGTTCAGTGAAGAAATTGAAAGGAAAAAAAAGACACAAGTGCTTTCCCAGCCACAGCAGTTTCGGTTTTGGGTTGTTTGGACTTAAGCACCAAGCTACAGAATGAGCTATCTGTGCTCTGCCCACCACAGCTATCGAAAGCCGGTTTCTAGCGTTATAAGTCCGCACACATACCGCTGTGCCACCGGGGAGAAGCAAAATTAGTATTATTATGGCTTGTTTTGTGTCTTTAATTTGCTATTGGTTGGACTGAATTCCAAAACAGTACAGAAAATTGAAATAAATTAAGGTACATCGTGGGCTAAAAAAAAGAAAATACCGAGTGCAAAAAATATATAACATATTTACTCTTACATATATTTGCCTTCAAAGTGAAATGTTTTTAAATGCGGAGCGAATTACAGATAACGTGTATGTGTGTGTTTTTTTTCCTTATAGCAAAACCACATCTGGCTATCTGCTGAGTCCACCTACAGATAACATATAATTACCTATTAAAGTGAAATGTTTTTAAATGTGTTGTAGGTTAAAGATGTTCACCATCATGGAGAAATGCTTTAATCCAAAAATTTTGATATTACAAAACTCCACAAATACATGATAAATTGTTCCTGAACCAGTCTTTAAAAGTAAGTACATATAAACTGCCCTCCCGATTTTTGAATAAAAAAAAAAGAGAAGAGATACAGATATGTTGTAACTACGCACAAAGCCACACAATGGATTATTTCTGTTTTGTCCGCCGTCTGTACTGAAACCATATTTTTACGTCACAAGCTCTCAGACTTATAAATGAGCTATCGCGGTGCTTTGAAACAATAATTAGTAACGAAAGTGTTGTGATTTATTTTATACTTGAATTTGTGTAATGTGGGTTCTTTTGTGCAACAGATGATGTAAGGTAGATATTAAACCATAAATCCTAATTCTCTTTAAAAACCTTTTCCCAATATATTTCTGTTCTCTTTTGAACTATATCTATACTTCTTAATAAAACATGATGAATTATATATTACAAATATTTTGTTTGTTTAGAATTGCGTACAAAGCTACACAATGGGCTATCTGTGCTCCGCCCACCACGTGTATCGAAATCCAGTTTCTAGCGGTGCGAGTCCACAAACGTACCGCTGTGCCACTGAGGGAGCTATAGGTACAGGTTTGAATAAATTACTGAAGGTCGAAACAATAATGATAAGGGAATATCTAGGTGACAATGTAAATTAAAACATGTTGTGTTCTATAAAAATAAGTGTCCGTATCAGATGCAATCATGTATACTTTAATAAAGCTAGAAGTAATAGTGGCAATAAATTATTTAGATTGCGATGAAAATCGAAGGCACAACGCCCCCATTGTGACTTCTCACCTGTGATTTCCGCTGTGCCACTAGGGGACAAAATTTTGTTATTCAAATGCTACACAGCTTAGGAAAAAAACAAAACAACAACAAACCTTTCACTGTGTTGCCCCTAATTAAAGCCCCCGAGGGCGTTGCAAACTACAAGGGAACGCTAACAATAGTATTTGTGCAATTCCGGTTTTGAGTTTTTACGTCTTATTTTTTGATTAAATGTTAATAAGTGCGTGTTTTTTTCTCTTCAAATCAAAATTGCTGGAATAAAAGTGGATTATATGTTGGGTTACTGTTGCTGCCACACAAGCTAAGCTTTATGAAAAATACCGAGGAAGGAGGTATGTTAATTACAAACAATACGTTTATTCTTACCAAGTGTTCGAAAGGGCAAAAACGACAGCTGTGATACAATACTTTTCTCTAAGCCTATTAAAGTCACACAAAGATTCTGTGCTAATTCCATCTTAATATTATTCCAGGGAGATCCAGGCAAAGTGTATTCGTCATTTTAGGCTCTGTATTACGGTTCAGTGTGATTTGCATTTTACGCAAAGCTACACGAGGATTATCTGCGCTACCCGTCCATAATTTAGCAGTGAAAAAATAGCGAAATAAACAATTAGTCATCATCACCCACCACCAACTCTCAACATACTCTTTTACCAATAACTAGTGGAATTGACCGTTCGATTATAGTGCTCCCACAAACGGCAGGGATTCAAACCCGAGATCCTCAAATTACGAGTCAAAAGCCCTAACCACTAAGGCCTAGGTGGTGAACAATATAAATCACTACGTCTTATTGGTCAAAAGGCTATTGGTGTTCTGTTCACCACGGGTATCGCAAGCCGGTGTTTGGGAGTAAAGGCCGCACACATACCGCTGTGACATTAGAGGGCGTTAATCTACTATAATTACCTACAAGTCTCTGTGTGTCATTTATAATATTCCTTTAAGCTTTTTTCTCTTCCTAACAACTCGCAGAAAGTAAAGTGTGGAATCATGGGTATTTTTTCAGTAGCTTTCTTTGTATTTACAGTTTTTTATTACTGAGGAAGGGGACTAACACGTCCGACATTTTCTAGATTCTCGGTCGGGGGTATTGTTAAAAATGAGTTTGTAAAACAACGTCTCAGATTTGTTTGTTTGAATTTCTCGCAAAACTACTCAAGGGCTATCTGCGCTAGCCATCTCTAATTTAGCAGTGTAAGACTAAAGGGAAGGCATCACCACCCACCACCAACTCTTGGGCTACTCTTTTACCAACAAATAAAGGGATTGACCATAACATTATAACACCCCACGGCTGAAAGGGCGAGCATGTTTGGTGTGACGGGAATTCGAACCTGAGACCCTCGGAGTACGAGTCGAACGCCTTAACCCACCTAGCCATGCCGGGCCGGCAAGATGGATAATCAATTGGACTTCTATGATAGCTAAAACACCCTAACCTTAGCTCGCTCATAATTGGCCATGTAGGTGGGTGTACAGCGAAAACTGATTTAGTAACCAAGGTCATGGAAAACCTGACGTGATCAGTCAGTGAGAACTGTGTGATGGTGATTAAGTAATCTCAGTTCGCAGTAAACTTAACATGTAAACGGACATTCTGTTTTGTGATGATTTATTTTATCCGAACTATAAAAAATTGTGACATGTAAACGGGGCCGTGTAAGTAATGCATAACGATGATTTATGACACATAACTCAAGACACTTCAGTGGTTTCGTGTTACTGAATTTTGAAACACTGTGGAAAAGTTATACGTCATCCATAATCTTACCCAACATAGCTCGAAAGTTTTGAACTCCAACCGAGAGGCACGAAACTTAGGTTCTTTGTCAATTATACACAAATTATACACTTTGTGCCAAGTTTCGTTAATGTGCTAGCTTTTCAGTCCGTAATTATTATTATTTCGTATTTCATAATTTTTCCAAAATGCTTTTAACGCTATGTATGTGTGAAAGGTCTCGAAGGGTACGGCTTTGCTCGAGAGTGGCACACGACATTCCTAACAAGGGTTTCAAGTGAAGAGAAGGCCCGGCTGCCCAACGTGACGTGCGGTGACACCTGCAGGCAGCTAGCTGGGCGACATTCGAGCCTGTTTCTGCTGTCGTTCCCGCCTGTCATCGTGGCGAGAAGCGTGGACACGCAGAAAGAATTTGGTCGACTTTACTTACCATGTGCATTTGGTGATATATACATAAAGTAATGCCTGCAAGATTAAAGTTTAGGATAAATATAACACCTTAAAACTGTCTCCTCCGTTTAACTCGTTTATCAGTGGTGTGAAAAGTATCATCTCTGAGCAAATGTGGTGTTGAATCAATGAAATGTTTCAGTTTGTGCGAATTATCTTTATGTGATTTTCGAATAAGGCTTTCATTTCGAAACACGTGCACAACAGCAAATTATATTTCTATAACAGAACATATATAGAGACAGATAAATAAAATATTTTGTTTTTTGTTTGCTCCAGCAGAAAGCCACAAAATAAACTGCCTCTTCTCTGTTTATCGTGGGGAAACGAACTTTAAATTTTAGCATTGTAAGTCTGTAAGCTCAAACATGTGAGGGATGGATAGATAGATTGAAAGTTTATCTTTCTTGGGATTAATATGGGCAGTATTTTTTTATTATATTAACACATGAGTCCCCCAGTGGCTCAGCGGTATGTCTGCGGACTTACAACGCTAAAATCCGGGTTTCGATACTTGTGGTGGGCAGAGCACAGATAGCCCATTGTATAGCTTTGTGCTTAATTCAAAACAACAACAACATTAACACATGAAGTGGTTGTTAAAACAATATTTCATGTAACTAAAAACAGACTTAAATATCTGTGGTGGGCACAGCAAAGATAGTCCATTCTGTAGATTAGCAACACAGAACAAAAAATTTTTTTTTTTTTTTTACCCTTGTGATAAACACAAATGTTTACGGGTGTTTAATGGATTTACATATTTTAATATTATAGTTTGTTTTTGTCTCAAATATCGCTAATTGTTGTTCACGTTTATATACAATGGTATATATTTTATTAATTTGTATGTGAAATCTCTTCGAGACTAGAATTGTTGTGTGATTACTTTGTTGTCAGCCGTCAACCATAATTCTAACCACAACCAGCCTGCAGCAACCATCGCCAGCTTTAGTAATGAAAATTAAGATTTTACTGTCACAACGTGGGTACGGGTTTCAATCCCGCAACCCATGACCCTAAGTAATATTTATGAACGTGCTAAATAATTTGAATTAAAGTTTCGTAGCGTAAAACCATACAAGCCTAAAAATGTACAAATTGTAACTTTTATTTAACAAAACTTTCAGCTACAACTAGTCGTTTATATGAACTTAATAATTTACTCTTTTAGTTCCCTTAATGCTGTATTGTCCCCCATCCCCCCAAGGGGTGCAACAGCACGTCTACGGATTTATAATGCCTTATTTGCCTTTACTACGACGATGACCGGTAGAGGGAGACATACTGACAGCTGACTTCACCCGTGAAGAAGACAAGGCTATCTGTCGACATTGCTGGGTGGTATAATATATATTTTTAATGTAAATTATCAATGTAAAAAAAAAATCCTATATGCTATTTATTATTACTATAACCAACCTATGAACATACTTTCACATTCCATTAATCAGTGGAACACGTTCGTTCAACCTTGCTTAATTTTTACGGATAATACCGATGTTCCCTCTTAATATACAATTTATGTTAGCTTTGAATTTCGCACCAAACTACTGGAGGACTAATCTAATTTATTCGTAATAGACCAGAGGAAAAGTAGCTAGTCAACGCCATGTGCTGGAAACTCTTGGATTACTCTTTACCAAAGAAAAGTGGAACTGACCGCCACATTATAACGTCTCAGTTGTGACGGGATTCGATCCCACGACCCTGGAACTACGTGTCAAATTTCAGACCTTAATTTTTAAAATACCCTTAAAACCACTAAAAACGATATATCATTTCATACATACAAACAGGGTATTTAAATCATAACAAAATGGATTTTTTTTTTACCTAGGAAGATTTGGTTTGGAATAATTTCTACGTGTTTATATATAGAGAGATAGAAGTGTGGAGAGAGAGGTAGAAGAGGAAGTTTAATACACGATTGGTTAAAATCGCTCTCGGTTGACCAATGAGTTGATGTTCCTTAAAATTTAACTTACTGGTCAAACTGTTTACAGTCTCCTTCTTTCATGCCACGTTTAATGTTCAAGATAGTTTCTGTTACAACACCGTGAGAAGATAGAGAAACGTTTCAAAGTTTAGGTTAGTTTTAACAGAATGTGTGTAGTTTTAGCAATAAGAAAAAAAAGACAAGTTTTGTTTTGTAGGTTTAATACGGTACTGACGTTTCTTGAGGTCTGCTAAGTTGAGGTCTCTCACTCGGATGTCCTTACAGCTCAATTCTTTCATGGAAACTTGTTTATTTTTTGGAAACACGGAAAAGAAATGCTCAAAGATATAGGACTTGTTTGTAATCATTACTTTACTTCGCATGTTTTGTGAAAACATGGTGTTAAGTGTGTTTAAACATGGCGTTAACGAGTTCTGTGAAAGCGTGAAACTAAGAATGTTGATGTATTTATTTTTATATGTGTTATTACAGACATACATTATGTATGGATAATATTCAGTTTTCATATTAATGATCCAGGTATTATAATTCTACGTTATTTTGTGCGTTATGTTTGGATAATACGCAGTCTTCATGTTAATATTAGTCTATTTTACCAGTTAAAGTGGCCTAATAGTAACCTGCTGATCTGTGAAACCGAATGTTCATGGTTCGGGTCTCGTTACCGCACAACCGTTATCCGCATCTTAGGGCTATATTTTACTTTTTGATTAGAGTAGCCTAAGTGGGTGCTGGGGTAGGATAAAAGCGCCTTTCATCAATTTAAATGTAGGAACAACTATAGTTAGACTTTGTACACGTTTGTGCGAATATCCGAAAAAAAACATATAAATAAATCCATAGTTACAATTCTATGCAGGTCTGACATAGCCAGGTGGTTAAGGCACTCGACTCATAATGTGAAGGTCGCGGCGTCGAATCCCCGTCACACCAAACATACTTACCCTTTCAGCCGTGAGGGCGTTATAAAATTACGATCAATCCCACTATTCGTTGGTAAAAGAGTAGCCCAAGAGTTGGCGGTGGGTGGTGATGACTAGCTGCCTTCCCTTTTGTCTTACACTACTAAATTGGGGACTGGTAACGCAGTGAGCCGTCGTGTGGCTACTCATTCTTCTATGTACTTAATAACTAGGACAAAATGAAAAATTTGTTATTTCAATAATTTAGCAACAGGGTCTTTATATATCACGACATATTTATATATTTACATACGTACTAGGCATTAATTTGTTGAAGGATGTAAGTACGTAACTGTTTATTTTAACGGTACTTACTGGTGACTGAGAAAAGCAACAAATTGTTTTTCAATGGAACTTCAAGTTATAAGTTTATGTTTTCCCGATGGGCTCCGGACACAAGTAAGGGCTTTATCTCGTTATATTCTTGTCAAAGTTTACAGTCTGTGCTCGTGCTATGCTGTGTACGTAAAAACTCTTCTTGTCTCGAGTCATTGTCAGAAGACGTTATGTCTTTGCAGCTGCTGTCGTGTTGTGCATGCAACAGCAAAAGGAAGACACCGCAGACAAATTTTCGAGCTGTTGAGCGAGTAAACTGCTTCGTTTTCTTGTCATCTTCGCCAAATTGCCTCGTCTTTCACTTTTGCGATATTTTGTTCGAACGATAATCTGTTGACGCTGAGCGGCACCGCTGGGGCCGAGGAGCCACGTCTGTGTGCATCCATGTCCTCTCATACTTTAAGTAAGTTTATCGGTGACTCAACACTTTAGGAGGATAAAAGCAAACTCACGCTTATACAGAAACGACCGTATCGATAAATACGTTTGTACAAACTCGTAGGTATTGATATACATACGTATATATAGAAATTGTATCTGTACACACCTACACATATAGAAACTTGTATATCTATACGTGCATATATACAAAAACGTGTGTATCTGTAGATACAAATATATATACAAAAAATTGTGTATCTACATATAAATATGTATATAAACGTCTGTACGCATACACATATATACAGAAACGTATAAACGTATATATCTATACATACAGTTTGAACTGGGCCAAACCTATCAATTATTAACTGAAGTTACGAAGTTATTGTTGACTGATACACTTTTAACTTTTAACATAGTGTGTAAGGTAGGTTTTGGGTTACGTCTTGGGTCAACTGTTGACAAACTTAGAATTAACTCAAAAGGTAACGTTCTCCGATATCGACCCGATTATTAACTCAAACGTTTGAGTATTTTTTCTGTAACGTGACTTAATTTCTTTTAATAACATATATATTTACATTCAGCGATATGAGACTGTGAGTGAAATATTTGTTACTCCATCTTATAATTTAGAAATCTGAGATATTTATTAGATAAGTACACACCTCCTGTATGTCACATATTTATTAGATAAGTACACACCTCCTGTATGTCACATATTTATTAGATAAGTACACACCTCCTGTATGTCACATATTTATTAGATAAGTACACACCTCCTGTATGTCACATATTTATTAGATAAGTACACACCTCCTGTATCTCACATATTTATTAGATAAGCACACACCTCCTGTATCTCACATATTTATTAGATAAGTACACACCTTCTGTATCTCACAAATTTATTAGATAAGTACACACCTCCTGTATCTCACGAAACTCCTTAAACTGAGGAAAACGTTTCATTGTATCTTTCAGTTCATTTTCTTTCTTTCCCTTTAGACACGTTTGTTTAATTTAACCAGATCATTCTGAAGGGATTTATGTTCACGATAGCTGCGTTCAACTCACATTTGTAAACCTCCTGTCACCTTGCTGTATAGAAGGCCCATTATGTGTTTGACAGGCATTATTTGTGTAACCGTCACCTAGAGTTGGTCAGCTCAATTATCATAACGTTTTGTATGGTAGCTGGAGACAGTCCGGTGGTATTAAGGGGATGCTTTTATTTTATTATTTTTGGATTGGTTTGTTTTAAATTTCGAGCAAAGCTACTCTAGAGCTATCTCCGCTAGCCGTCCCTAATTTAGTAGTGTAAGACTAGAGGGAAGGCAGCTAGTCATTACCACCCACCGCTAACTCTTGGGCTACTCTTTTACCAACGAATAGTGAGATTGACCGTCACATTATAACACCTCCATGGCTGACAGGGCTAGCATGTTTGGTGTTACGGGGATTCAAACCCGTGACCCTAAGTAGAGTAGAGTGCCTAACTACCTGGCTATGATGGGTCTTTTTACCCGAGGAAAGGGACAGAAAAAACTCATAAATAGCGCACATTTATATAGACATTTGGCTTTGAATTTAGAAGACACGAGTTGTTAATTAATTAAATTAGTAAATTATTGAGTTCCTTACAACGGGAAATGAAGTTAGCACCTAATGAGGTCATTTGGGAAATAATAACAAAAGAAAGAAAGAAAGGTAACATTATTTAACATTGGTTTTCTTTATATTTTTTGGTCCTTTAACTGGAACTATTGGCTGGTTTAACTAAAGTAAGCGTGTTAGTCAAAATCATGGGGAATCGCTTGTAAAGGTTGTGCGTTATAAATGAAGCTTGATAAACAAAGAGTCGAAAATACTAGTGTGATGTTCTCGTTTATTTATATGTCGTTTATTTCCAATGAAATCGCCATGACTCTTGGTAAAGATAGAATTTTGTTTTTATGAAATCGAGGTTGGAAACGTCAGTCTACAGTCACGTGCTACTTTACACTTGTTTATTAGACGCAGCGAGCGTCTTGTACTTTGTAGTTCTGAGATTATTTCCCAGAAAGGATTTAATATTTTAAAGTAGTTTGTTTGAGATCAGCACAAAATTACACAATTGGCTATCTGTGCTCTGTCAACCACGGGTATCGAAACCGGAAGTTTAGCGTTGTAAGTATGGAGACACACCACCGTGCCACTGGGGGGAGCATTTTAAAGTAGAAGGAAGAACAACTTCCATGCACGTGCTGATGGTCCCCCGCTTGTACAGCGGTAAGTCTACGGATTTAAAACTCTAAAATCAGGGGTTCGATTCCCTTCGGTAGGCTCAACAGATAGCCCGATGTGGCTTTGCTATAAGAAAAACACACACGTGCTGATGAAGTACAATTAATATTAAGACAAGAACAGATAAGTTCAAGAAAAGTCGGGCTTGGCATGGCCAGGTGGTTAGGGCATTCAAATCGTAATCTGAGGGTCGCGGGTTCGAATCCCCGTCATACCAAACATGCTCGCCCTTTCAGCCATGGAGGCATTATTATGTGACGGTGAATCTCACTATTCGTTCATAAAAGAGTAGCCCAAGAGTTGGCTGTTGATGGTGAAGACCAGCTGCCTTCCCTCTGTATTACATTGCTAAATTAGGGACGGCTAGCGCAGGTAGCCCCTGTGTAGTTTTGCGTGAAATTCAAAACAAACAAATGAACAAAACACAGACTAGACGGAAGGAGACATCATCCATCACGAAAAGGAATCCCTGGTTCCAAAGTGTGGCTCACGAGCTTGAAACAACTGCACGCGAACAACAGAGCCTCTGGGTCAAAGTCCACTACACTGACCACCAGGCCTGTTCCATGAATTTAGGGTTTAATCCTTATTATCTGTGGACGTACTTTCTTAGTATATGTTCTAAGCTTTTCCCACCCAAATCGTCTTATATTAAAAGACAATGACTTCCAGAAAAAAACAAAAAAACATTTGTTGCTTTTAATCACCAAAGAGTGTTGTTATTAGTCGTAGAATGTAAGAGTTTGTAGCAAAACTTATTAATACTAAATGATGTTTTAAAGTTAGAACCCTTTGAATACTAATATAGGTTCATTATATTTCCATAGCCTTTGTATTGTGTCAAATATTTTACTGGCATGGGTATACATGCTGTTCCAGCGTCTGCTTATAATTAAAAAATATTAATTGAAGAGCTATTTTCCTCCAATATCACAGATTAAAAAAAAATTTATGAGATACTTGCATGAACCATGGCGTGGCTGAACAACCCTGTGGTGTAGAGCACTGTATTCCAGTTTTCTAAATAATTACCAAAACAGTCATAATGAGAAAGTTCCTTTAAAACACGTGCTAGCTACATTTCTAAGGTGGTTTCAAAGATGATTGACACTTTTCACAATTTGCTAAAAGTCTTTATAGATTTAGAGAATGTTAATAATCGGAACAGATTCGCTTCACAAAAGCTTCAACAATAGAATGGAAGTTAAACAGTCTTAGAAGTTCTGAGAAAACATGAAGTTAACATCCAATCAAAATACTGTTAAGATTAAACATTCACTCCAGATATGTATGCCTTATGCTACAAGTTAGGTCATGAAAGCAGAAATGTATAACTGTGAACTTTAGCTGGTTTAGTCACTATATACCCTGCTTTATTAGGTCATTGGTCACTTAATGGACGAAGTACGTACATTAAAAAGAAAACTAAGATGACATACGCACACAGACAAACACACACACAAACATCATCAAAGTTTCATGTTATGATTCCCCTCATATAAAAGTAGAGAAAAAAAGTAATAGTGCCACCTACCGTGTAAGTTGAACTTTGCACTTTTATCTCTTATATGCTATAGTAAAAAAAGAGAAAGACATATACATGACACGACTGGAAGTTTGCTCCCTATAGCGCCCTCTACTCATGCATGTAATCCCAAATAGCCCACTGAAAATAACAAAGAGCCATATTGAACGATAAATAACGGTTTGTGACCAACTGGAAAGCGACAACATGGCGTTATAAAGTACAAGACTTATTGAAAACAAATCTATTTAATTAAAATATGGAACTTACTTAACAGAAGATCACTTGTGAAGTCCTCGTGCCTTTCAGCATACCTTACGTTATTACAATTGTGGGCTGTATTTTAACCTTTTGGTCAATAAAGTAAGTACCAAGTGTTACAATAAATTACAAGTTTACTTCGTGATTTTTCAAGACTAGTTTAAAAAAAACGCATTTATGATGTGAGCGAAACGGTTTTTAGAAGATGTAAGATATTATATCTCTTATAGAATCTGTTTTTTTCTCACTGAAAACCTAATTAAAGGCCTTTACCTGAAACGTTGTTTTCATATCTATCAATAAACTTAAGTTGTCCGGTGTTTCCCCTTGTTTGTTTACTTGGTCATTTTGAAACTGACGTCTGTCTGTATTTCTTAGTTTCAACTATAGGGGATGAAAGTGACACCTGTCTTGTTAATGTGTAACTATTGTGGCTTTTAGTCATTTTACTGATGACACAACTATTGTCGATTTTTTTAATAAATTTTCTTGGGCATGCTATACGATCTTTTGCAAAAAAAAAAAGATTTATAAAAACGGATAACTTTATATAATATTTTCAAAATACAACTTGGGTTTCTACCCACGTTGACCCGTTATCACATTTTTCGTTGTAAAGACATAAATATTGGCAGTATTCGGACATCTATTGTTGTTGCGAGGCTGATGATTGTCACATATTGTAACGTTGCAAGGATACATGTTGTGTTGTTAATAAACTTTTATTGTTGCTACAAAACTATTCTCTGGCACATTGTACTTTTGTTACGATCAAAAAATAGTTGTTGTTTTTTTGGAAATGGTTAACGAAAGTCTATTGTCGCTGCACGTGCATTGACTACGAAAAAAAAATGAAAGAAAAAGTGTCGTCTTCAATTCCGCTTGTTACACAGTTTGGAACGTGAAGGCAGGCACGTGAAAACTTTTCGGCACGAGCAATTTTGTTATCTGACGCTCTGCCTATTTAAGTTTAATGAATTGCTTTAAGGCAAGATTTAAATACAGCCGAACATAATACAGCTGCACAGTGAGGACCCAAAATAGCTCTGTCTTCCGGAGTAAGAAGCGAATTCTTATTTCTGTCCAGAATAAAGCGAAGTATATATATACATGCATATAGAGTCATATGTAGAGCACATATGAGAAATGTACAGAGGAAGGATAAACATGATTTGTGTGTTCATCTTCCTGTCTGTTTGACTGTCTCTGTCTGTACCAATCTGTCCAGCTGTCTGTTCAGCTGCATCTATTTATCTGTATGTTTGCATATATATCTTCTGTCTAGTTGCATCTATCTATCTCTTTGCTTGCACTAACCTATCTATCTATCCGTCTGTTTGCATCTATATATCTGTATGCCTGTCTACCTGCTTCTATTTATCTGTATGTTTGCATATTTATATCTGTCTACCTGCATCTATTTAGTTGTCTGTTTGTCTGTTTGCATCTATTTAACAAGGAGGCTAATAATTATAGGTTATATATATATATAATAATTAGATTCTCAACTCTTCATCTATATAAAATAATACTACATAATTATACGAAGGTGTAATTGTCAACGCCGGGTTCCATGCCTTACCTACACTGGTATTTAAACTGTTTAAGAGCCAAAACTTGGGACACTCAATTGTAGAAACGGCGTACATTCGTATACAGATTCAATGGAATGCTTGCTCATCAGATATCTGGTGTAACTGGAGTGTCTAGAGAGTGCAGTAGTTATAGAAAACGAAGCAAAATGTGAAAATAGTGAGACTCATGAAGCTCGAGAAAAACATCGCGATATACTGTTATTTAGAAGGAAGAAAAGGAATATTTTGTTAGCATATCTCAATTATAGACAGATGAACATATAAATCGATAGAAAAGTGGTTAGGTAGGTAAATATGAATTTGCCAGTAACTCAAACTAAACCACACTTCACAGACACGAAAAATACATTCGAAGAACTTTTAATGAATAGATTTCAATATTTCTCCCTCAAACAAGAAAATTCTTACAAGGGATTACACAATATCATCTTACAGGATGTGACTAACACTTGATCTGAAAAGATAGGCATTCTATGTAAAAACGGCTCGTTTGGGTTGAAAATATATTTTACGTAGAGGAGCGAACAACGTTTCGACCTTCTACGATCATCGTCAGGCTCACAAAGAAAGAAAGAGGTAATTGACCGGAAGCTGACCACATGTTTGAAAGGGGTTGTGTAACTGAGTGTCAGAATGTAGAGGGCGGTGTTATTTGCATATATAATTTTATATTATTTATTATTTTTAATACAGGTATAAAGGTGTTCCTTTGTATTGGTTTATTTTGTGCTTGAGTTGTTGTATAAGTAAGGCTTCTTTAATTTTGCGTTTGTTTATGTTTGTTTCTTTATTTAGTATTTGAGTGTTTTCTATGGTTATGTTGTGTTTATTTGATTTGCAGTGTTCGAAAACGTGTGAAGGTGACGTTTTGTGTTCTTTGAATCTGGTTTCCATTTTTCTACTTGTTTCTCCAATATATAAGTCGTAGCATTTATCACATTGTATTTTATAAATAATGTTGGTGTGGTGTTTGTCAGTGTAGTCTTTACATAGTGTAGACCTTAGTTTTGTGTCTGGTTTTTGAATAAATTTGGTATTAACTGGAATGCCATATTTTGTTACTAGTTTTTAGCAAATGTTGGTTATTTTTCTGCTAATGACGGGAATATATGGTATACAGCAGTATATGGTTTCGTGATTTTTTGATTCGTAAAATACATTTACTTTTGTTGGTTGATTTTGCTTTCTGTCTAGGTGTGTGCATATAATGTTTTCTACGGTTTGTGGAGGAAACTTACTGATGTTGATGAAGTATTGTTTTATTTTGTCTAATTCATCGTTAATTTTATCTGGTGAGCACAGTTTTATGGCTGTGTTTATTTGGTTTCTTAGTATGTTGAGTTTTTGTTTTGTTTCATGTGCTGAGTCCCAAGGAATATATAGTTTAGTATGGGTGATTTTTCGGTAGATTTCTGTTTTAAATTGTGTGTTGGTTCTTGTAATTTTGAAGTTAAGAAATGATACTTGACTGCTTTCTTACTGTTCACATGTGAAGTTAATGTTGGGATGTATAGAGTTAATGTGATTGTAAAAATTAAGTGTGTGTTCTGTAGATCTGAATCCAGCAACCTTGTCGTCTACATATCTGTACCAGTATAGTAGTGGATGTAATGCTGTGTTAATTGTTTGTGTTTCAACTTGTGTCATAAAATTATTGGCTAGAACTGGTGATACTGGGTTGCCCATGCTTAGGCCATTTGTTTGTATATAGTTGTGGTTGTTGAACATGAAGTTTGTCTTCATCGTGGTGAATTCTATGAGGGTTGCTAATTGGTTGCTGGGAATGTCTATGGATGGGTTAAGGTTTCGGATATAGAGTTCTAAGGCTATCTTACAGGCTTCAGTGGTTGAAACTTCTGTAAAGAGAAATATAACATCGAAACTGGCCATTAAGGCTTTATGATTAAGTTGATTAAGATTAGACTTGAAATTAAAAGAGTCTTTGATGAATGAGCTGGCTGATGTTACATATTTGGAGAATGCCATGCTATGTATTTACCAAGGTTGTAATTAAATAATTCATATGTGGACATTATTGTTCGTAATGGACAATCTGGTTTATGAGGTTTGGGGATGCCGTATATTTGTGGTGTGCGTGAGTCGGTTTTACGTAGATAGGAATAAAGTGTTTGTGAAATTCTGTTGGCTTTTTTCATTTGTAGAAGTATTTTCTTTAGTTGCGTTTCGTGTGTCTTTGTTGGATTTGTGTGTATTGGTTTAAATTTGTTCGTGTCTGATAGGATGTTATTCATTTTTTAAATTATTCATTCGTGTTCATTATGACTATAGCGTTACCTTTATCTGCTTTTAGAATTTTTGCCTTGTTTTAGGTTTTTAATGAAATTAATGTCTCTTTTTGTAAGATTGTGTTTTAGCTTTCTGTTTTGTGAAATTATGTTGATGGTTTTGTGAGAAAATTGTTTGAAAAATCATTTAAGATGTTGTTTTTTAGGTGTGTCTGGAAAATATAAATTTTTAATTTTACGTGGGAAATTTGGCTGTTGGATGTCAATAAAATTGTCTAAATTGTCTTCTTTCTGTTGGTTGTTTTCGGTTGTTTTCTTGTTCTCTGTAGAAAGTATCACAAGTCTCCTGGCTAGGTCTTCTAAACATGTTTTAATTTCTAAGTTTGGAATGTACCTAGGTGCTATTGCGAAGTTGAGTCCTTTGTTAAGTAGATGTATCTCGTCTGTGTTTAATTGTCGGTCGGATCTGTTAATTATGAGGTTAGTCAACGGTTTGTCGTGTCTTTTCTGCTGTTTGCATCTTAGTTTTCTATTTTTTTGTTGTGGCAGATCTTTTTGTCTCTGTCATTCCTAGTGTTGATTTGGTTTATGTTTCGTTGTATAAGTCCGTAAATCTTTGGTTTGATGCAACATGCCAGTTGATGGTATTGGTTCATTTTTTTGTTTTTGTAAGTCATGTAGTTCTTTGTATTTCGTGTTCAACATGGCTTTAAGTAGTTTTTTCTATAAATTTTGGATAATGTTTGTGTATTTATAAAAATTTTGATAGTTTTACCTTTACAAAATTAGGGGTTAGTTGTTCCTTTCTACATTGTTGGATGAAATAGAGAGGTATTCTGTTTCTTGATTGGCTGAGAAGAGACGTATCTTATTTCCTTAGTAGTTTTGCAGAATAGGTAGTTTATTTCTTTACCTATTTGTTTGAAGTTATTCATTGACTATTGGTGACAATAAACCCACGTGAAATAACAATGTGTCTCAGGACGGCTGACATGGGTGCTAACACTTTTACTAATGAAGCAGAGAACAACCTTTCGACCTTCCTGGATCATCTTTATTGGTAAAAGTGTTAATACCCATACCAGGAGTTCTAAGACACATTGTTATTCCCTGTCTGACTTCGTTGAAGAGGTAAATTATTATCTGATTGATTTGGTTGAAGAGGTACCTTATTTTCTGATTGATTTGGTTGAAGAAATACCTTATTCTCTGATTGGTTTGGTTGAAGAGGTACCTTACCATCTGATAGATTTGGTTGAGGAGATACCTTATTCTCTGATTGGTTTGGTTGAAGAAGTACCTAATTCTCTGATAGATTTGGTTGAAGAAGTACCTTATTCTCTGAATGATTTGGTTGAAGAGGTAACTTACCATCTGATAGATTTGGTTGAGGAGATACCTTATTCTCTGATTGGTTTGGTTGAAGAAGTACCTTATTCTCTGAGTAATTTGGTTGAAGAGGTACCTTATTATCTGATTGATTTGGTTGAAGAAGTACCTTATTCTCTGATTGGTTTGGTTGAAGAAGTACCTAATTCTCTGATAGATTTGGTTGAAGAAGTACCTTATTCTCTGAATGATTTGGTTGAAGAGATATCTTATTCTCTGAATGATTTGGTTGAAGAGGTACCTTATTATCTGATTGATTTGGTTGAAGAAGTACCTAATTCTCTGATAGATTTGGTTGAAGAGATACCTTATTCCTTTACTGGTTTTTGCAGCAAGACTGTTCTCTTCTCTTAATGGTTTTATGCGAAAAATGCTAGAAACATTATAATTAAACTTCTGTATAAAGAGCAGTATCATGATGACATATAATAAAACTGATGTTAGGTTTGTTACCTGGTTCCTATCTGTACACTAAGTTGTACCAGAAATGTACACAGTCTGTAATCTCAGCCGGCCGCTCATGCTCTGTGAAATATCTTAACCATGATCACGTGAAGAAAGGATTGCGAACGCCTCATGTTTAAAAGTTGTCAAAAGATAAAACAGCCCATTACTTCAAGACGGTTTATTTACAAAGTAAACAAAACTATTTTGAGGTCTTTAAGTCCCTTCCTTAGTGACGGCTTGTTTCTCGAAGCTTGGTTTTAAAGTGCATGTGTTTTGTAAATTGATTTCACTACTTGATTAATGTGTTATATTAATAGGGAAAAGCAAACGCACTTATATGTCACGTGTATACAAAGGTATACCAGTTTGCCCCTAGAGAAGAAATGTCTACCTTTCGAAAGCGCACGGGTTACAGGGTTTCTGTTTCAATTTTATCAAGACTACTTGGACCTACGTGTTTTTAGAACATCATGTATATGTATGTATATCCTTATTTTCTGTACAATATACAAATCAGTACATCAGTATCTCAGCCGTGTTAAAACGCTAGAAACTGGTTTTAGATACCCGTGGGAACAGAGCATTTTTTAGGTTTGTGCTTAATTACAAACAGTCATAAAAAGATAGATAAACTTTATGGTGTAAGACAAATATTCTTACTTGACAAAATATTAATGTTGTAAAAAGACTGTAAGATATATACAGAAGTTCTTAGACTTAATTTACAAGTAAAATTCAAATGTCGCGATTAATCTGCTCCGGCATAGCCAGTGGTTAGTGCGCCACACCAAATATGTTCGCCCTTTGAGCCGTGGGGGAGTTATAATGTGAAGGTAAATTCCTCTATTCGTTGACAGAAGAGTAGCTCAAGAGTTGGCGTTGGGTGGTGATGACTAGCTACCTTCCCTTTAATCTTACACTGTTAAATTAGGGACAATCAGCACAGATAGCCCTCGTGAAGCTTTACGCGAAAATGAAAAAAAACAACAAAAACGAACGATTGCCCTGTTAGCTGTCAGAAGCATTTTAGCTTCGACCACTTAAAAAAAAGCTAATAAGTACAGAAATAGATCAGTTCAGAGTAATCAAATTTATTGGTGTAAAATATTAAAAAATTACCTAGTTTAGAGTAACTTTATGTTTAAGTCAGTAAGTAAGGGGTTTATAAAACCTCTCTATAACCTTCAGTAAATTAGTTAATAAATATTCCTTAATTAAAATATGTTTCATAAACAATCAGCTGTTGGTCTAATCCTGTTCTATCCGAACCGTGTTTTTCTGACACGTGTTTACCCCACACGCGTGCATGTGGGGTAAACAAACTTAAGTGTTCTGTGTTCTAAAATAGAAACCTAAACCTACCACAATTCTAATGAAGCATATAATAACTTTAATAGAACTATTCAGAAATTCTAATAAAACATTCTGCTTCGAGATTGTCAAGCGCCAAGCTGGACCTAGTAATTAGTTCAGTGGACTGTAAGTCAGACGGTCTGTGTTTCGCGTTCCATTGCTGGAAACTGCATTCAGAACGTTCGAACCGTTGCTGCGATTTAAGGACATCGCTCAAATCGTCCTATTCTACTACAGAAGTTGCCTAAAATTTGTTGATGTGTGGCACTTGACTAGCTGCCTTCCATCCAGCATAGGCCTGGCATGACCAAGTGATTAAGGCATTCGAATCGTAATCTGAGTGCCGCGGGTTCAAATCTCCGTCGCACCAAACATGTTCGCTTTTTCAGCCATGGAGGCGTTATAATGTTACGATCAGTCTTCGTTTGTAAAAGAGTAGCCCAAGAATTGGCGCTGGGTGGTGATGACTAGCTGCCTTCCTTCTAGTTTTACACTGCTAAATTAGGGACGGCTAGCGTGATGACTAGCTGCCTTCTCTCTAGTTTTACACTGCTAAATTAGGGACGGCTAGCGTGATGACTAGCTGCCTTCCCTCTAGTTTTACACTGCTAAATTAGGGACGGCTAGCGTGATGACTAGCTGCCTTCCCTCTAGTTTTACACTGCTAAATTAGGGACGGCTAGCGTGATGACTAGCTGCCTTCCCTCTAGTCTTACACTGCTAAATTAGGGATGGCTAGCGTGATGACTAGCTGCCTTCCCTCTAGTTTTACACTGCTAGATTAGGGACGGCTAGCGTGATGACTAGCTGCCTTCCCTCTAGTCTTACACTGCTAAATTAGGGACGGCTAGCGTGATGACTAGCTGCCTTCCCTCTAGTTTTACACTGCTAAATTAGGGACGGCTAGCGTGATGACTAGCTGCCTTCCCTCTAGTCTTACACTGCTAAATTAGGGACGTTTAGCGTGATGACTAGCTGCCTTTCCTCTAGTCTTACACTGCTAAATTAGGGATGGCTAGCGCAGATAGCACTCGAGTAGCTTTGCATGAAATTCAAAACAAACCAAACCATCCAGCATATCAGCTCAAAATCAGAGACAGCTCAGACAGCGTTTGTATAGTTTTGTGTAAATATACGAAGCAACCTAGTCAAGGGATATCTTGTTTGGACATTATGAGATGATTTCAGGTCTGGAAATTATCGGATTATTTCTTGTTTGAAAATTACCATGTAACTTCTTGTTTGAAAATTATTAGGTTCTTTATTTTTTTGTTTGGAAAATATCAGATTATATTATAATAATATTCTAGCAATATAATAATAACATATTTCACAAATACAATAATGACTATATATTTAATATATCTTGAAGGGAGCCGATAAAAGCTACAGTTTGTGGTTTTTTGTGTTTGTTTTTAGAATTTAATTTTGTATATAAAATGGGTTGTAGCAGTTTGAAGTCACAGATAACCACTTGTCTTTATATTAAACATTTTGTTACTTAAACCACTTAAAAATTCCATCACTTTCTTATCATAATGATTATTGATTTCTGACCCGCACGAAAGACGCTTAGAGACTGAAAAGCTTTGTGTAACCACTTCCAGGTTTTGACCTCAAGATCTCTGATTCGGAGATTGCAAACGTTGAAAAATTCAATAAGCCTTTGTGAGTAGACTTTTAATAAAAAGAATTGTCTGTCGTTTAAAAACCGAATGGCTTAATTAGTGTTCGTATATGTAGGTAAACAAAACACTTTACACTCAAAATTTCTCTAACTTTTTTATTATTTGTATAAGATAAACAGATAAGGAATAGTGCACGTGGAAGTGATCACGTAATTTCAAAGTCTTACTGAAGGTCAGAACGTATCAAACTTCCAAACCCATTTGTGTATCCTAAACATTTCGAAGGAGTACTCGAAGTGGAATTGTCATCCAGGAACAAAGAATTTCATGAACGAAACTAGAAGACAAAAAACTGTGAACACAGTGAGATCAAGACACCGACTGGATTGGAATTTGTATGTATTCGTTTCCATGGTATCAGTTATATAGATATCGTTTGTTTGTTTGGAATTAAACACAAAGCTACATAATGAGCAGTCTGTACTCCGCCCACCGCGGGTATCGAAATCCAGTTTCTAGCGGTGGGAGTCCACAAACATACCGCTGTGCAACTGGGGGTGGGGGAGCTATAGATACAGTTTTGAATAAATTACTGAAGGTCGAAACAATAATGATAAGGGAATATCTAGGTGACAGTGTAAATTAAAACATGTTGTGTTCTATAAAAATAAGTGTCAGTACTAGATACAATCATATATACTTTAATAAAACTTTAAATAATAGGGACAATAAATTATTTAGGTGGCGATGAAAATCGAAGGCACAACGCTCTCATTGTGACTTCTCACCTGTGATATCCGCTGTGCCACTAGGGGACAAAATTTTGTTATTCAAATACTATACAGCTTTGGAAAAAAAACAAAACAACAACAAACCTTTCACTGTGTTGCCCCTAATTAAAGCCCCCGAGGGCGTTGCAAACTACAAGGGAACGCTAACAATAGTACTTGTGCAATTCCGGTTTTGAGTTTTTACGTCTTATTTTTTGATTAAATGTTAATAAGTGCGTGTTTGTTTCTCTTCAAATCAAAATTGCTGGAATAAAAGTGGATTATATGTTGGGTTACTGTTGCTACATGATACAATCATGTATACTTTAATAAAACTAGAAATAATAGGGACAATAAATTATTTAGATGGCGATGAAAATCGAAGGCACAACGCCCTCTTTGTGACTTCTCACCTGTGATTTTCGCTTCAGCAGAGGGGTGGGTGTAATATCTGAACTTCGCTGAAGTGTCCCATTAAAAGTGGTCTGAATGACCTGGTGGTTAGGGTGATGAATCGTAATCTGAGGGTTGTGGGTTCGAATCTCCGTCACACCAAACATGCTCGCCCTTTCAGCTGTGGGGACGTTATAATGTCACGGTCAATCCCACTATTCGTTGGTAAAAGAGTAGCCCAAGAGTTGGCGGTGGGTGGTGATTACTAGCTGCCTTCCCTCTAGTCTTATACTGCTAAATTAGGGACAACTTATATACTTGTGTCGTAAAAAAATTTGAATTTTTTGTATCAAAGGCTAATATCTAGAGAGATAGATAGAGGAAGACAGATATATATATATATATATCTCGATTAAATCTTACACAATGTATCTTCTTGTATCAAATATTGCAATTCATCAATTACAAATATCAGATATTGATCTTTTTGCTAACTCAAAAACTGATACAGCAGATTATCGGAAGTCTGGGAGACAAAAAAAACATAATAAAATTCCTGTCGTCATCAGAGTAACAACTCTACATTCATTGAAAACGTTTAATCTGTCAACAGTTTGAGTTCAAATGCCAATTTTTTCAGGCACAAAAAGAAAAAGAATTGTCTTTGTTAAAAGAACAATACAAAAAACAATTAAATAATCTTCCAGATGGACCAAGAAAGTTGTTGTCGGATCATGCTTTCCCTGCAGTCTTACACTGCTTAATTAGGGACGGCTAGCACAGATAGCTCTCGAGTAGCCCTATGCGAAATTCAAAAACAACCAACAATTGAATGGATATTTTAATATCAGTTAGTTATATATACTAACCCTGATGCATGGATAAGTGGTTAAGGAACTCGACTCGTACTATGAAGATGGCGAGTTCAAATCCCCATCATACCAAACATGGTTACTCTTTTAGCCGTGGGGGTGTTCTAACGTGGTGTCAATCTCACTATTCGTTGGCAAAAGAGTAGCTCAAGAGTTCGCGGTTGGTGGTGATGACTAGTTGTCTTCCCTCTAGTCTTGTCTTCGTCTGGCAGAGCGGCAACTCTACAGATTTAAAAAGTTAAAATCATGGGTTTGATTCCTCTCGGTGGGCTCACCAAATAACTCGATGTGGCTTTGCTATAAGTTAGCACACACATATACACACCCTCTAATCTTACATTGTTAAATATAAGTTAGCACACACATATACACACCCTCTAAACTTACATTGTTAAATTTGGAACAGCTCGTGCAGATAGCCCTCAAAATTCAAAAGCAAAACCTCAGTTTAAAAAACTTTATATATATGGAGCATAAATGTAATTTTTCTTCACCTTTTATCAATATATATATAAATATATATATATATCACTCAGCAAGAAGTCTACTCTTCAAAATTACTCGTATTATAACACGCTTTTGTTAGGTTCACCTGTTTATAACATTATTGTCAGTTTTAACAGTTTATTCGTACTATCAGACGCTGTTGTTGTGGTCACCTGTTTCTAGCTTTTTTATTAATTTTAACAGTTTACGAATATTATAAAACACTGTTGTTGTATTCGCCAGTTTCTAGCTTTATTATTCATTTTAACAGTTTACCTATGTTATAAAACACTGTTGTTGTATTCACCAGTTTCTAGCTTTATTATTCATTTTAACAGTTTATGTACATTACAAAACTGTTGTTGTATTCACCAGTTTCTAACTTTATTATTAATTTTAACAGTTTACGTATATTATGAAGCATTGTTGTTGTATTCACCAGTTTCTAGATTTATTATTAATTTTAACAAGTTACGTATATTATGAAGCATTGTTGTTGTATTCACCAGTTTCTAGCTTTATTATTAATTTTAACATAAGAATTAGGATACGACACCTTATAAATCTGTTTCGATAGTTACTTTTCGAACGATTTCAAAACACTTGAGTAAATCTCAGAGTGACTATATGAATCAGAGTATTAGAATGTATTCTGTAACTGCTAAGTGAAAAAAAGGTGACTCAAAGACACAGTCAATGACATTTCCAATGTCATTTTCTATACAAAAGTTATTTTTGGCTTTACTTACTAAGCCAAACGCTTTTGTGTATTTAAATATTGTTTCAGGCCTTTCCTATTGAACAGTATGCTATTGTCTATATAAAGGCCGTTTTGGTCTTACCTACTAAGCAAAATGTTTTTGTCTTCTTAAAGGCTGTCAGTGGCATTTCGTATTTAATAACACATCTTTTTCTAAGTCATCGGCCTTTCAATAAACGACATATCTTTATTTAATGGTTTGTTTTGAATTTTGCCCAAAGCTACACGAGGGCTATCTGCACTTGCCGATTCCAATTTAGCAACGTAAGACTAAAGGGCTAGTCATCACCACCCAACACCAACTCTTGGGCTACTTTTGTACCAACGAATAATGAGATTGACCGTCTCATATAACGCCCCAACGGCTGAAAGGACGAACATTTTTGGTGTGACGAGGATTCGAACCCGCGACCCTCGGATTACGAGTCGAGTGCCTTAACCACCTGGCCAGGCCGGTCCCTTTATTTAATTAAAACCTAGTGTAATTGGTCTAAGCTACTAAACGTTCGTCTAATTAAAGACTGAAATACAGTGGATATACTATAAAAACAAATCGTAAAACCTTACCAATGTAGACACCGACGATAAAATATATTCTCAGAGTTTATTATCATGATTTTATCTCATTTCTGTTTCACCAATTTTATGTAATTACATTACATGTTTTTTCTTGTTAACTTTTAAAACTAGTCAAAGATTCGTTGACTTATGTTTACTCAATCAACTTCAACCGTTGACGTTATTTCGTTTCTATTCGTGTTTGCGAGTTTTTTAAACAAAACTATGCAACACTCTAATTACGAACAGTTATAGCTAATTTGTAACTGAAGTGGACATTTATCTAATTAAAATCAGTCACTATCAGATCTCAGGCTACCCTTATCCTATGGAAGGACTTGAATGTTAATCTTATCCAGGTATTTACGCGATGGTTACGTTCCAGGAATTGGTCGCATAAATCAAAATCGCTAACGTCAGATACTATTTTTCATAAAGTACATACGATGCGTGCAACCCTAGTGAGAACGCTATTGTTCAAGCCTTAATGTACTGCAGGAACATACTACAGACGAATGACAGTGAAAAACTTCTGAAAAGCCTTCGAAATTATTGGCAAGTTCAAGGCGGAATCATCGCACATGGTCTGTAGATCGCGAACTTCGCTGATCTTCCGTTCCAACGCGTCTGAAGCTACCCGTTTATTTACAGTGTTATAAATGTCGCCTATGCTTACGTAGTCAACGTAATATATCTACATAAAAGATCAACTCTCGTGTGAAGCATGATAAATTGATTCAACTAGCATTGTTGAAACGTTGTAGTGAATGTTATGGCAATAAGGTGTCTGGATCGATTAAACGTTCAAGCACATAGTGAGTACAAGGTTATATTTGTACCATTGTAATACACAGATCGCTCGCTAATCGCAAATCCGAATTCGCAAGCGCGTAAATCGAGAAATGGCGTTATTCTATTGATCGCGTTAATCCAAAAACGCGTAAAACGAATTCGCGTAAATCGAGAACTACCTGTACTGAATTCGTGGTCTCTCAGTCCCCCAGTGGCATAGCGATGTGTCTGCGAACTCACATCGCTAGAAACCGGGTTTCTACACACATGGTGGGCAGAGCATAGATAGCCCATTGTGTAGCTCTGGGCTTAATTCCAAATCAATCAATAATGGATCCGACGTGCGATGTGAATTAATACGGAAATGGGACACGAATCATAGTCTCTAGGATTCACAGACTTAGCCACACCTGGCCACATCAGGCGTTGAACTTGTAAACCATGGAACAGTATCAGTATTTGCTTCGTTTTCGTGGATCTTTGAAATATCCAACGCAGATAGCCCTAGAGTAACTTTGCGCGAAATTCAAAAAACAGACAAAACAACAAACAATTGAAATATTAAAAATATCACATAAGTAAATTATAAAGATGATATTTCCTTCCCTAGGCCCTCGACTCTCAGTCTGAGGATCGCAGGTTTGATTCCCCGTCAAACCAAATATGATCGCCCTTTAAGGTGTAGGGCATTGTAAAGTGACATTCAACCCCACTATTCGTTTGTAAAAGAGTCATTGTGGGTGGTGATGACCACATACTTTTGCTCTAGCCTTTCACTACTAAATCAGAAACGACTGGCGCAGATAGACCTCGTGTAACTTCGGCACAGTTTATTTTTTTTATTTGTTTCTTTGAAGTTAAGCACAAAGTTACACAAAAGGGTATCGAAACTCGGGTTTTAGTGTTGTAAGTCCGCAGACATACCGCCGTGCCACTGAGGAACGGGCGAAATTAAAAACAAACAAACATATGGGAGTATTCTCTATCTGGTGTTTTATACAAGAACTTTTCTGGCGATATTAACTTTTTTTTCTTCTTTAATGGAAAGAGAGGACTACTAATGGAAAGAGAGGACTGAAGGTCTTTCGTTTTAGTTACAAGCTGCTAACCTTTCACTTTACATATGGATTATTGTAAGAATATACGAAAAGTATACACACACACACGCGTTTCCATGTTTATCCTCAAAATAGTGGCTGACCATACCGTATATCCCCCCCTAATTATTATCAGCCAGAGAGATTATTTTCTATAGAGCCACTTCTTACCATCTGTTCCATTTGATAGATTTATGAGAAGAAAATTGGTATTTTTTGTATATAATCCAACCCCCTTGCGGTTCAGCGATTTTAAATGAAACCAAAACCACTGAGGTTTTCCTTCCTTTCTTGCAGAGGGCGCCTCACAGCAAAGACAGACAAAATACATTATATTGTTGTACCACGTGCTTAAGCTACCTAGCGAAAAGTTGGTTAAGCTTGTTATAGAGAATTAAACGCAAACCTAAAATATTTTTCATAATTTCATACAAAGCTAAGAAAAAACGGATCTTAATTTGGAACTGGAAGACTGAACGGAATGCAGCTAGTCAACAGTACCCGCTCCCAAGTCTTGAACTACTCTAATCGCCAACCCCACGGCCTTGCAGAGCGCGTTTTTGTCACGTGTAGTTACAAACCAAGAATGCTCGAATTTGCAGATGTGGACGGCAACCAGCAGGCTACTCCGAACTTTCTTTTTGCTTGTTTGTCTTGGTACCAAACCTCATTGGATTATTTACTACGCTCACTGTGGGAATCGAACCCCAGTCTTAAGCGTTATAAGCTCTGTATTCTTTGAACATATTCGGTATAAGCATGTTGTCGAAACAAAAAGATAAAACATGTATTGTTGATTTAGAAAGGAAAAACGAGAGGAAGAGAGAAACTTTATGAACCAGTAATTTAAAGGCGAACAGAATAGGAGGGTTGATAATTTGGCGTCGTTAATCACTAATATTACCATACTGTTTGTTTTTTAATTTCGCGCAAAGCTACAGAGGGGCTAGTTATCTGCGCTAGCCGTTCCTAATTTAACTCTGGGTCTACTCTTTTTCCAACGAATAGTGAGATTGACCATACATTATAACGCTCCCAGGACTGAAAGGGCGAGCATGTTTGATGTGATAGGATTCGACCCGTAATCCTTAGATTACGAGTCGAGCGCCTTAACCACCTGGCTATGCAGGCCCTGATATTACCATAACCAAATAATGTTTCACTGATATTACCATAAGCAAATAAATAATGTTTCACTGATATTACCATAAGCAAACAGTGTCTCCTTCTGTTCTCTACGTTCTTGTAACATTTAACATGTAATGTTAAATACAAAAAATCACTGAGGAAACCATTTTCAACCCCTGTAACCGTTCCTAAAATGGAATACAATATATTAACTTTACAAATATACATAAACGAATGTTTAATTTTGCTCTAATATATACACGTATTAACCTGTAGAATTGGGGTTTCCCGTTGGTGATCGCTATAGAGACAGAAGCGCCAAGCAGTCTGGAAGAAGTTGTTCAGCGCGTGCACGTGCAACAACTTCCTCAAGTGTTTCGATTTTTCTGCGCTTTTTGGTTTCTTTGTTCGGGTTTAATTCAGCATTCTTGACAGGGGTGGAGGAAAAGGGCGCGAAGCAACCAGGCGGGTATACAGCTGCGTGCGGTCACACTAGTGGGTCAAACTCCGCGGGAATATACGTTTTGTGGCTCACTGAATGTTCTTTTTTGAGAGTATTATAAACGAAGGCGACGAAAAGCAAACAACACGATGTTGGGCCCTCTAGCTAACCCTCCACTTAAACCAAACAGACCAAGGTTAAGCGCTGAGGTGTCCAAGCAAGAATGGTACACTACCGGTGGCCAGTCATGCTGTCATTTTCCTCAGTACTTGATAATCAATCCGCAGGTGTTTTGGAAGGAAAGACAGATTTTAAAAACTCCACACTGAAGAAAGACAACTATTTCTTTTGTTGTTTCATTCCCCAGTGTATATATATATATGTGAGCAAATGTAAACCCCAGCTTCTTGGTGGAATTTTAATGGCGCAGCATGTGATATAGTCATAAACCTGAACGTACAAACATTTTTAAAATATTGGGAGAACATCCATGGTAGGGGGCGTGGGAATCGATTCGTGATATGCATGTGTTAAACTCTGCCGACCTATTCTACTGGTGGTACAAGTTGGACAATGGCAAAGACATTTGTGCCTGATGTTGTTTTATGCCATCCTGGTTATTAGGTTGTTATCTTTTTTGTTTGTCTGTTATTGTTGTTGTTTTGCAGATTGTATTCCTCTCATAATTCTAACCTTAAGGAAAATATATTTACAACAAAATATTTATTAATTAGCATCTGGATTAGTAATAAACAACAGTAACATTTTAAGTATTATCTATACATGATGAATAGTTTGGTTGCCTATTTGTAATTAAACACAAAGCTACAGAACGAGATATCTGTGCTCTACCCACCACATGTATCGAAAACAGATTTATAGTGTTCTAAGTCTGCATACGTATCAATGTGCCACTTCGGGGCTACAATGGAGAAAGACAAAGATACAAAATCGGAATGAGAAAGGTTTTGTGCCTTACAGGTTGTTTTAAATAATTGGTTAGGCTTAATGTTTCTTTTGTTTTGTTTTATCGTCGCCAAGTGGGTCACAAAGTTACAATGCTAAAATAAAGGGTTCAGTCCTGTTTTTAGACATTGTGTAACTTTGTGCTAAAAGTACAAGAACAACATCTTAATCCTTTCTTTCAAGATGGCGACAATTTTTCAAAAGTATAAAGAAAACTATTACAATGAAATAAATGTTTGTTTTTTGAATTTCGCACAAAGCTACTCAAGGGCTCTCTGTGCTAGCCGTTCCTAATTTAGCAGTGTAAGACTAGAGGGAAGGCAGCTCGTCATCACCACCCACCGCCAACTCTTGGGCAACTCTTTTACCAACGAGTAGTGGGATTGACCGTCACATTATAACGCCCCCACGGCTGAAAGGGCGAGCATGTTTGGTGCCACCAGTCAAGTGTTTTATAAAAATTAATATATTAAATATATTATTATACACGAAAGGTCTTGTTTCTTATAGTATAATATTACGTGCTAACATCATTCTGTCTGACATAAGTTCCTTACTTTCATCTTCGCTACTGGCCCAATACATTTATTTGTTTATTAGTGTCCTTTACTCATTTAAAGTGTAAATATAATAATAATAATAAGAAGAGAAAACTGTGTCATTGGAATACCAGTTGGCCTTATGAGCTTTAGTAATGTGTGAAATATCTCTTAAGTATTAGATATAGAAGACTGGTGTGGTCGACATATTATAATATGTTATTAATTTCACTCATAATTTTTCATATATTATTTTGAACAAGAATGGTTTTAGTTCTTTATACAATTTTTATTGTATTGTCACAGCGATTTGTTAACTTTTAACTGTCTAATTTCAGAGGTCGCATTGTGTGTGGTCTGTTTTGTTTCTTTCTGCTTTCCACACGAATTGTACAAGCGTTGAACGTACCAACTACTCATGTCACTACTGTCGTCTATTTCTTGCTAGAACCGTCCCATCTGGACAGTCACTGCTGGAAAGAACCCCCCCGTACTACCGTACATCATCACCATGTCAGTGGAGTATACTTTTGTTTCTTGGTAGTTAACTATGATCCACGTGACAAACAGATCACTCACCAGTGGAGATCGGGAATTTTAAACTTTAGTATTATGACCCAATGCTAGTCGTGACACTGAAGATTTTGTTAGTTATTCAATGCATTTGTTCCCACCACCCACGCCCGATTACTTTTAGAAATTATTAACCCTAATAACTAGATGTACTTCCCTCAGGTTCCCCGAAAGTGTTCTATTCAAAGAGTAAATAAAACCAAAAACTAAGAGTAACAAATATTTTTATTATTTCTTGCTTTGGAAGTTCATATGCTATGCAATGACGTAGCCTGCAGAGTGCATAATTCTTCTCGTGATCCATGGCATGCGCACGTTTTCTTGGCGTCATGACAGTACAAATTACAACATTAAGTGTCTCTTATGTGACGTGATTTTAGTACCTACTGACGACTGACAGATAATATATACAGTGGTGTGAAGGGTTACAACAACCCTCAAGGCGGCTTTCGATCCCCTTTCGAGGCAGTTATATTGCCATTTGACGATATATATAAATATATGTTACCCTTATGGCACTTCTTTATTAAGGGAAAATGTACTTTCACACTCAAAAACTTGTTTGTAATTGAATATGTATTACGTTTTCTAATATTTTTAAGAATCGTGATGTTTTAAACTTGGGTTTTCTTCATATGGTTCAGGGATTGTCTTCACATTCCTTTGAAAAATTATATCCATTTTCTCCAGTTGCTCAATAGTGTATCTTCCAGCGTACGACGCTAAGAATCAGGTTTTCAATACCCGTGGTAGTCAACTGTATAGATTTGAGCTTTACAACCAAATCAAACAACAAGAAAAACAAAATTACGGTGAAAACGCCATCTTGCGGATACTATTGGTGACAAGTCGTTTTTGGTTTTATTTTCAACCTTTAAGTTCAAATACGATACATGTAACTTTTGTGTCAACGTTTCATAACATTGTTTTCATTTGAATTTATCTGAAAGGTTATATCGTCTCTCATGGCTCTAACATGAGGAGATAAAACATGAACTTTAACTACGTGAAGTTAAAGAATAAAGGGTTTTTTTTCTTCTAAGATCATCATATATATAGGATAAAGAAACGTTTTTTTATGAAGATAAAATAACAAGAAACAATTGGTTTGTTTTGTTTTGAATTTTGCGCAAAGCTAAACGAGCTAGGTGTCCCTAATTTTGCAGTTTAAGACTAGAGGAAAGGCAGCTAGTCATCACCACCAATCGCCAACTCTTGGTCTACTCTTTTACTAACAAATAGTGGAATTGACCATCACATTATAACGCCCCCACGGCTGAATGGGACAAAATGTAATAGGTGTGTGTATGTTTTTTTTTTATATCAAAACTACATTGGCCTATCTGCTGAGTCCACTGAGGGGAATCAAATCCCCGATTTTAGCGTTGTAAATCTGTAGACTTACCGCTGTATTAGCGGGGGACTAAAGAGAAAGTGAGAGACGAACCACACGAGAATCAACATCTTGAAACTGAAAATATTAATGCTGGGACTCAGCACATGAAACAAAACAAAACCTCAATATATTAAGAAACCAAATAAACACAACCACAAAACTATGTTCACCTCATAAAATTTATGACAAAACAACACTTCATGAACATCAACAAATTTCCATTAAAAACCGTGGAAAAAATTATACACACACACCTAGAGCAACAACAAACAAACAACAATAAATCCCAAGATACAACAAACTGCTGTATACCATATGTTCCTGACACCAGTGAAATAATAACCAACGTTTGAAAAACTTATAATAAAACACAACATTCCAATAAACACCAAATTTATTCAAAACCAGGTACAAAACTAACGTTCATAATATGTAAAAACTACACTGACAAACACAATACTAACATAATTTATAAAATGCAATGTAACAACTGCCACGACTCCTGTATTGGAGAAACATTCAGAAAAATGGAAAGTAGATTCAAAGAACACACACACACACAAACACCTTCACACGTTTTTGAAAACTGCAAATCAAATAAGCACAACATAATCATAGAAAACACCCAGATATTAAGTAGGGAAACAAATATAAACAAACGCAAAATCAAAGAATCCTTACTTATGCAACAACTAAAACCAAAATGAAACTAATATAAAGTAACACCTTTATATCTATACCAATTAATAATCTAACATCCAACTGCAACGCCTCCTACAATCCCGTACCTGTTTATACTCTCGTCCTTAAGACATGTGTCCGTCAACGGTCACATTCAAATTCTCTTTCTTAACCTGAAGATGACCTAGGAAGGTCGAAACGTTCTTCTCTGCTTATCAATAAAAGTGATAATACCCATTCAAGACGTTCTGAGATACATTGATGCTATAATTTTAATTGTAAGAGAGAAAATACTGTTGGCTATTACACATAGTTACGTTACGAGAGGGCAACCAAGAACAATCTGAAGTGAACTTTTCTTTTTTTCAATTGATTTCCGAAATTATATCTATAACATTCTGTGCAGGAAATTGAAAGATTAAACCAAGACTTGACTTATTTGGTTTAACTATTAAGAACACGATTAAATTCGAATTAGAATTTTGAACCTGAACGGTATTTTTGTGCGCACATGGATAAAACAGTGAAGTCAGAGATGCCTGTCTCCCGCTGGTACAGCACTAAGTCTATGGATTTACAACGCTACAATGAGGGATTCGATTCCACTTGGTGACTCAGCAGATAGTTTGATGTGGTTTTGATATAAGAAAACACGCACACATATAAAGAACCCTAGGGTACAAACAGAGCCGTTCCGAGACAGCTTTCTGAACCGAATAAAAGAATGAATTGTCACTTTTGCATGGCCAGGTGGTTAAAGCGCTCGACTCGTAATCTCAAGGTCACAGGTTCGAATCCCCGTTACTCCAAACATACTCGCCCTTTCAGCCGTGGGGCGGTTGTAATGTTACGATCAATACCACTATTCGTTGGTAAAAGAGTATCCCAACAGTTAGCGATGGGTGGCGATGCCTAGCTGCCTTCTCTATAGTTTTACACTGCTAACTTAGGAACGGCTAGCGCAGGTAACTCTCATGTAGCTTTGCGCAAAATTCGAAAACAAACAAACAATTGTCACTTTTACATAAGAGAAACAATTATTTGTAATAAATTGAACTGTACAAAAATAGTTTCATTAGAAAACGCTAGATGGCTAGTTTCAAATCCGTGGATAGAAAATCTACATAAATAATATAAAATTAAATTAACGTACGTTCTTGCCCCAGCCCATAATTTACGCGTATACTTTTAATTTATGGTAATACCACATATTTATATTTTTTATGTATGTGTGATATTTCAGTAAAACGTATTATATTATTGTGAGTGAACTGTGCACGAAATTGAGTTTTACTTTCTTTTAAACGATGTTTTGTAACTTTTGTCTTTCCAACTTTAAACTGATTGACATAATATATTTGGTGACATATAGCGTATATATTTATTTAATGACAAACAATTATCATTTTGTTTTTTGTAAATAACCTATAACAACTGGAACGTGGTTATTATAGGGTTACCATTGTTAGAACGTGGTTATTATGGAAATACTATTTTTAGAACGTAGTTATTGGATTTGTTTGTTTTGTTTGTTTTTTTGGAATTTCGTACAAAGCTACTCGAGGGCTATCTGTGCTAGCCGTCCCTAATTTAGCAGTGTAAGACTAGAGGGAAGGCAGCTAGTCATCACCACCCACCACCAACTCTTGGGCTACTCTTTTACCAATGAATAGTGGGATTGACCGTTACATTATAACGTTCCCACGGCTGGGAGGGCGAGCATGTTTGGCGCGACTGGGCGCGAACCCGCGACCCTCAAATTACGAAGCGCACGCCTTAACGCGCTAGGCCATGCCAGGCCAGTTATTATGGAACTATCATTGTTAGGACGTGGTTATTATGAAGGTACCATTGTTAGAACGTGGTTATTATAGAGTTACCATTGTTTATACTTCAGGTGTTTACACAACAAATAAATTCTCCATGTCTTTACTAATTTAGTTACTAATTTTTTGTTCATTGTTTAAAATTGTTTTGACTGTTATTTTTTTGCCTTACCGTTCAGTTTTGGATCGATAACTGATCAGAAACGAGGACCTGAGTTACAAGTATTGGTACAATGACAGATTCTGGTCGGACCAAATACCCACTTGGTGTCCATTTTCATTCAGTCCATCGACTTAAAGGGTTAACTCTGAGGAAGAAATGGATCTCCAAAGCCAAATAGTCAATGATATGATACGGCTTGAAGACACCAAACTTGAAAGCTGTATTAATTAGCTTATTTTCTATGTAATGAACTTGTATTTATGATAAAAACCCATCGCAGTTATAAATATAATGAGATGAGAACATTGCGATCTATTTCACCATTCAACTGTTACAGAACAGAGATTTTCAAATGCGTAGGCCCAGCATGGCCAGGTGGTTAAGGCACTCGACTCGTATTCCGAGGGTCGCGGGTTCGAATCCACGTCACACCAAACATGCTTGCTCTTTCAGCCGTTATAAAGTGACTGTCAATCCCATTATTCTTTGGTAAAAGAGTACACCAAGAGTTGGCGGTGGGTGATGATGACTAGCTGCCTTCCCTCTAGTCTTACACTGCTAAATTAGGGACCGCTAGAGCAGATAGCCCTCGTGTAGCTTTGAGCAAAACTCAAAACAAACCAAATACTTAAATAAATGTCCCTCTGACGATTTAAAGTAATAACTGTACATTAATAAGAAATAAAACCAAATAGTAACATTCCCAGTTCTCTGTACAGTTTTTTTAAATTATGACACAGCTTAACTGAACATTCCGCTTAAGTTAGTAAAGTGACGATTAGTGTGTTTCAAACTTTAATAAAAGTTTACCATCATTGTATTACTAAACATTCATTTTTTTTCTATTTCTGGTAATAAAATAAAGACTATAAAATCCGTCTATCTTTAGGTAGATCCTTCAAGATGGCTTCAGCTATTTTCACATGGCGACAACTAAAATTAAAGGGTTCTTTACAGTATCTGTTAGTTATCGTATCGACTTTAGCCTTCATCTTTGCTCGAGACTCACATTTCATAACGGACTTATTTTTCTTCCTAGGTCTTTGAATGGTGTCATATTTTACGAAATACGTGTTATCCTTTTTCATGCACTTGAGATTCAACGCTGTTTTTCCGTACGTCCTGTCTACTTTAATAAAACTACTCTGAGGACTACAAATAAATCCTGATCCGCACGCCACAGGTTCAAGAGAACTCTGATCTTATGTTTCCATGCTGACCGAAGGCTAAACTGAAATCTAAATGGACTAAAATCTTTTGGCTCGTGATAGTAAAATTTTCTTCACCAAACTGTACTGACTAACCCTATTTTATTGTATAAACAAACGATTTTATTATCATAACAAAGCCCAAAGACTCCGACCGTTATTTTGTCTTTTCTCTTCAGAGACATCGAGCCCCAAATCTCCCCAAGCAAGTATGCATTTATACATAAAGAAGCGGGGCAAATATCTCTTCTGTTGTGTGTGTGTGTTTGTGTCGGTTGCTGTGTTTCTATTTCATTTTTAAACTTTGTTATTTCTTCACAGCTTCGCAAAGTGGTTTAATAGGGTTACCCGGTTTTCCCAAATGTTCAGTACGTTGTAGAGGAATGTTTTTATTTTAATGGGTTATTATATTACTTTTTATTTCCTGTGTTCTGAGTGTTTAATATATCGGCGACAACTATTCAAATATAATCATTCGTGTATCGGTTAGTTGCGGTAAAAAAAAAAAACATTCAGAAAATACGAGTCGGTGTCGTCTTACACCAGGGTTTTTGTAATAATAATAATAAAGCTATGTTTCATAAGGAGTTGGTGACTCACATTATCTAACGCTTATCAGAGCCGTTAACTTTCTTCTTTTTCTTCAAACTAAATTAGGTAGTTTGAAACATGGAAATCCCTAGAGAGTTATAGTGTTTCACAGTTTCTTTTTTTCCCTTTGCTTTTGCTGAGAGTAAGTTTCGGTTATGACTTGTAATCAAGAGGGGGGGTATAGATGAACGGGACTAAAATTCTTTACCCCCCATAGGTTTGTATTTCGATCGTATTATATACACTATATGTATTTTTAATAAAAAATTCCAGTATTTGAGGAAATAAACATTTACCATACGAGAGGTGCCCCATCTTTTGTAACACCTTTTAAAAGTTTGAATTATATACGGACTGTTGTATTAACACATTTTATATATTGTGTTCTTATTGGGGGACATTCTGTAAACATACATAGATGGTTTATTTGGAAATAACGATTTCAGTATTTGCAAGTTCAGGTAATTAAAAAAATACAAACAGAATAGTTTATTACAAGTATTTGGAATTTCTTGAATTATATTCACACACAAATGAAAAGCCCGTGTTTTTCTTATGTTAGATGATTTGTTATATGTTACACTTTTAATCAGAGAGAAAAGAAATACAATTAGGCATATAGGCACATGTAATCCTATATATGTGGAGAGAGACTTAGGATCGCGATGACGAGGAACCCATTTGATGTAAAAATATATCTCAGGACGGCTGGTATGGGTATTAGAACTTTCACAAATAAATCAGAGAACAACGTTTCGATCTTCTTGGGTCATCTTCAGGTTAACCTTGCTCTGAGATACACAGACCTAGGCTGTTCACGTGGGCGTAGCTGTGACTGACGAAAGCCAATATTACTTATTTCTAACAATGTTCTGTTACTTTTAATAATGTAGTGTATTCGTAACAAATACAGGTACGTCGGAATAACGACTCATTGTAATAAGAACTGGACACTGATCGACGTAGTGTGGTGTTTCAATCTCAATCCACTAGGCTTCTGAGTTACGGAATTTTTAACATGTTATAGTGGCGGTTAAATATTTCTAGTGTAGTTATAGTTTTTACCCTGCTTTCCTCAAAATGTAGTAGACGTTATTTAAAAAAAAAAGAAAGACCATTTACCGTGTTATTCTGGTGAGAGAGAACTCCACTTGTGATAATAATCATAAGTATATCGTTCGAAACTGAAACAGGTGATAGTATCAAATATTACGGGAGGTAAAAGATAGAGTTTCTTCAGAAATGTTACTGCCCTTTCTTCCCATGTATTTACTTTTGGGTTCCCCATATTTTCCGCGTTTCTTAGCTACACTCCAAGGTACGTCTTTTTATAGCGGTCTCATTTCCTCTAACAATAAAATATTTCACGCTCTTCAAACTCCCGTGTCGCACCTTTAACAGGACCATGGTATTTTCAAGGTATTAATACTAAAACTAGAAATACTTTACACTCGTTCTGTCACAGAAGATTATGACAGCTGTTCATGTGCGACTCTAGGGGAGACGTAACGTCTTACAACTCTTAAAACTCTTCGTTACATTAACTTATAACTCCTTTAAATCCGCTATTAACTCTCTTACGTCCCTGTATCCACACAGACAAGCTATGCACATGACAACACCAAAGAGGTATTAGAAAGAAACAACTGAAACAAAGTAAAACAAATGAACATGTGTTTTCTCACTTGAAGATAGCAGTGCCTAACGTTACTATTTGCATGTAGATTTGTGTTTATCTGTGGCATTAGCCGTACTTGTTCGATATAAAACAAAACGATTGGTTTGGTTTGTTTTGAATTTCACACAAAGCTACACGAGAGTTATCTGCGCTAGCCGTCCCTAATTTAGCAATGTAAGACTAGAGGGAAGGCAGCTAGTCATCACCACCCACCGCCAACTCTTGGGCTACTCTTTTACCAACGAATAGTCAAATTGACCGTCACATTATAACGCCCCCACGGCTGAAAGGGCGAGCATGTTTGTCGCGATGGGGATGCGAACCCGCGACCCTCGGATTACGAGTCGCACGCTTGGCCATGCCGGGCCTGGGGTAGATTCCTCTTCTCTTCTCGTCACTGGGTTTTCACCTCGCAATAGAACGTGCAACAAACAAACAGTAAATATCAAACGTTATAATAATAAATTTTAAGAATAAGAACTAAAAAATAAATAATTATCGCGATAAACTATTTTAAGCCTTTTTCTTTTGAAAATGTAATAAATTCCGTTGGGCCTCACTAGTGTCACTTGTTGGTCAGGTTTTCTAACCAATGAAACGTAAGCCAGCAAGAGTGACGTTTGTAATGCAATTTGAAATCATTTTAATCATTTGGTAGTGAAAATTACATTAACTAATTACGTCAGTAACCGAAGACATAAATGATATTATTTTTTTAAATATAACCTTTATGCTTAGCTCGTAATTTTTATATTATCGTCGCATATATTTTTTCGGCCAGCCTCGTTGTTTCGAATCGTTCATCTATATATATGTCGCATTATCAAAACCAAGTCATTTCTTCACAACTGAATATGTTGAGCGCTAGGAAGAGTCTTTCTTTACGTTTCTGTTTAATAATAACTTATGGTTCAGTAAAAGTAAGTATGTTTAACGTTTCTAAGCTGACCAATTGTGCTTTTTGTTCAAAATTAAAATGTCGGTTTGAATGCCGAGTTAAATATTTGTACCTAATCTGCTTTTAAAGATGTTCTAATTCGAGTGTCGCGGGTTTGAATCCCCGTCACACCAAACGTGCTCATTCTTTCAGCCGTGGGAGCGTTTTAATGTTACGGTCAATCCCACTAGTCGTTGGTAAAAGAGTAGCCCAATTGGCGATGGGTGGTCATGGCTAGCTACCTACCCTCTAGTCGGTACACTGTTAAATTTGGGACGACTAGTGCAGATAACCCTCGTGTAGTTTTGCGCGAAATTCAAAACAAACAATAAAGACGAAATAAACGTAACGAAGGTCGTAAAATTTGATTCATTTTATTTGTAGTTATACCGTAAACAGATTAAAGGCTGATATGACATACGATACTTTAAATCATTACACCGGAAGTGTGTTCATTTACTTTTCAAATGCAGTCGTGGCATGTAATCTATACGGTAACTTATGGTTTTGAGATCAAACTGTTCGTTAATAGAATCTGACATTACAGAACTCACATGATGACATTTTCTGTGAAATGAAACTCGTCCAAATTACGAGATTGTGTTGGGAAGTATAATTTAGAATTTTCAACCCGACTGGCATCTTATGCGCATGTGCAACCAGATCAGAAGTCCTGAGGTTTAATGTACTGCGTTCCTAATTTTGGTCTACTAACTAGAAGGAATGCTGCCAACGAGCAGCGCCCGCCGCCACAATAGATTATTTTTTTCGGCTTTCGGAGACAAACAGTTGAATCGATTGTCACTTTAATAAAGCGCTAACATGTCGAAGTATGCAGAGTATTAAGAGATATCGGATATCGATTCCCGCACCCTTTGATTTGACACGCTAACCATTTAAAATATTTATATGGGATATACTGAAATAGAGAAAGACATTATTTATAGAAAAGGAAACAATGTGTTTATTTGTCAGATTTCTTTAAAACCGTGAAGCAGAACTGTGAATCCAAGAATCAACGATTTGAGTCCATGTATCACAGAACGTAGTTCTCTCCTTATCAATATAAGTGCTAATACCAGTAGTTCTGAGATACATTTTTATTTCAAGTGGGTTTCTTGTCATCAAATAAAAAATGGTGCTTTTAGTTTAGGGACTGGAAGAGTATTTTCAAATAACGTTGCAAAAATTGATTGTTTATAGCTAAGCACAAAGATACACAATGGGTGTATCCAATGGGTGTATCCATGGCTCACCATGGATATCGAAACCCAGTTTCTAGCATTGTAAGTCCATAGTCATAATGCTGTGCTAATGGGAGGGAGGTGTTAGAGTTGAGGACTAAATCTGATTAAAGTATATCAAGAGTTGGCGGTGGGTGCTATTGACTAGCTGCCTTCCCTTATAAGATAATAGTTACGAGTTAGGAACAGCTATCTCAATTAGTCCTTGAGCAGTTTGGCGCTATTGTCTGAAACAAACAGTAAAACAAACAGTAACGTAATTGGTTAACTTACCGTCTATAATGTTTGTTCGTGTACTGGAAGTGTTTCATCTATCAGTGATGGATTTCATGAGTCCATTTTTTAAACTGGAGAAACTTAAATCCATCTTTTAGAGAGGAATGACTCAAGCCCCCTTTTAAAACTGGAAATACTCAAATCTCTTTTCTTAAACCTGAAAAACCTCAAATTTATTTTTCAAACTGGAAGGACTCGAGTGCCTTTTTTTAAATTGGAAACACTCATATTTCATTCTTTTAAACTAAAAAGACTCAAATTTATTTTTTAACCCAGAAAGATCAAAATTCCTGATTTCTCTTTTTTAAACTAAAAGACTCAGATTCATTAAAAAAATGCAAAGACTCAAACGAATTACTGCTTTAAAGAGTATGTGAAATTATTAGAGAAATCGAACAGTTAAACGAGGGCTGGGTGTTTATATATATATACCTTTTTCAACATTTATTTTTCTTTTTGGCAAAGCGATTCCTACTGACCACCTTATTGAAATAAACACCATAATCTTCTTTGGTTTATTGCACGTGGTGATGAGATGTATGTGACGTCAGTTTGACACGATGTGTGGACAGTTCAGTGAATCTATGTTTGGCCTCAAATACTCGATGTACTCGATATTATTTTAAAGCACATTTAACCAGCTATCTTTTCGATAAATACAGAGTTACTTTCGTTAACAAGAGTCATAAAAGCTATCCGAAAACTTTAATTCACTAAAAAAATATTTATTTTAAGAATTTTATGTTAATTGTAGATTTCGAATTTCATATGACGTCTTAAGTATCAAAGAAAGGCTTTTAATTTAGACTAAACAAAGTGTGGCAAATTCTGTCTTCAGGTTTATCAGTAATGTCTTTCTAAAAGTGGATATGTTATCTGTAACTATGATATCTACTTCTTGTTTCTAATAAAATACCATTCACGTCATTCCTGTAATTCAAGTAAGTTTTTGTATGTGAATAAAACAGCCAAATACATTACTAACTTAAATCGTAAAATTCAAAAGAAAAGTCAGACATAGTGTTTATATAAACAATTTGTTTCAGTGTAAAAGTCAGGCATAGTATTTACATAAATGATTAGTTTCAGTAAAAAAGTCAGGTATGGTATTTATATAAATAATTAGTTTCAGTATAAACGTCAGGCATGGTATTTGTATAAATAATTAGTTTTAATATAAACGTCAGTAAAAAATAATTAGTCAGGTCATGGTATTTGTATAAATAATTAGTTTCAATATAAACGTCAGGTATGGTATTTGTATAAATAATTAGTTTCAATATAAACGTCAGGTATGGTATTTATATAAATAATTAGTTTCAGTGTAAAAGTCAAGCATAGGATTTACATAAATAATTAGTTTCAGTATAAAGGTCAGGTATGGTATTTATATAAATAATTAGTTTCAGTATAAAGGTCAGGTATGGTATTTATATAAACAATTAGTTTCAGTATAAAGGTCAGGTATGGTATTTACATAAACAATTAGTTTCAGTATAAAGGTCAGGTATGTTATTTACATAAATAATTAGTTTCAGTATAAAGGTCAGGTATGGTATTTATATGAATCCTTGTACTTAGTTTAACAATTAAGTTTTCTGTAAAAACAAATGTTTAGGGTTAGGGTTAGTAATCAGTATTTTGTAAACGTCAACCAGTAAACAGAGGTTAATAACTATGTTCCTCGTAAACTCAAACCATTAAACTCAGTGTAATAACCATGTTCCTCTTGACTCAAACCATAAACCTCAGTGTAATAGTGGATTTTCATTTTACCATAATAATTTAAATGTTCCTAGACTTGCCTTATGAATGTAAGGGTTTATACATTATTTAAATAATGTAAGGATTTCCCGATTGATGTTTGATTTTGATATTACTTAAGTGTAATTAATTGAACAATATATTTATATTAAGGGAACGTACAGCAAAATTATTTTAACAGTATAAAACTATTTCTTTGTAAATTGTGTGTGGTTGTGAAACAACCTTATATCAGAAAAGCGACCAAGACCTCCAGTAAAGAAGGCGCCTATCGGATAATTAATTTCTGGATTACACGAAAAATTTCCAAGACGGGTGAGTGAGTTGATGAAGTTAACGATCGCCATCTAGTCTACAAACATTTTCAGTTGATATTTAAAACTATCAACTTTGTTTTGTGCGATGTTTCATTAAGATTTTTAATTAAGATTGGAGGAAATAGACACATTAAAAACTGTAACAGCCAAGCACTTCGTAAGTATAATTCTTAACCCTTGTGGTATTGTTGGGTTATATTTGTCCCATAAAAATTACTGTAGTGCCATAGTAATGTCTTGCATGAAAAAGTAATGTCGTTTTCTTTCAAAATTGGACAAACACAACTTAGTATAAAATATGTTTTGCGTTATTTTAACATCAGACTCTGTATATAACATGCTTTCGAAACTGTTGCTAGGACTCATGTAACTGAACAATAAAACCTACTTGGATGCACGTATCCCAACAACAATAACCGATGCAATACATGTAACTCAACAATAATAACCGCTGTAATACATGTAACTCAACAATAGTAACCGATAGTAACCAATAATAAATACATGTAACTCAGCAATAATAATTGCTGGAAACATGTCACTCAACAATAATAACCGCTGGAAACATCTAACTCAACAATATTCACCGCTTGAAACATGCAACTCAACAATAATAACTACTGGAAACACGTAACTCAATAATAATAACCGCTGTAATACATGTAACTCAACAATAACAACTACTGGAATACATGTAACTCAACAACAATAGCTGCTGTAATACATGTAACACAACAATAACGACTGCTGGAATACATGTAACACAACGATAATAACTACTGGAAACACGTAACTCAAAAATAACAACTGCTGGAATATATCTAACTCAACAATAATAACTGCTGAAAACACGTAACTCAACAATAATAACTGCTTGAATACATCTAACTCAACAATAACAACTACTGGAATACATCTAACTTAACAATAACGACTGCTGGAATACATGTAACTCAACAACAATAGCTGCTGTAATACATGTAACACAACAATAACAACTACTGGAATACATGTAACTCAACAACAATAGCTGCTGTAATACATGTAACACAATAATAACGACTGCTGGAATACATGTAACACAACGATAATAACTACTGGAAACACGTAACTCAACAATAACAACTGCTGGAATACATCTAACTCAACAATAATAACTACTGGAAACACGTAACTCAATAATAATAACCGCTGTAATACATGTAACTCAACAATAACAACTACTGGAATACATGTAACTCAACAACAATAGCTGCTGTAATACATGTAACACAACAATAACGACTGCTGGAATACATGTAACTCAACAATAACAACTACTGGAATACATGTAACTCAACAACAATAGCTGCTGTAATACATGTAACACAACAATAACGACTGCTGGAATACATGTAACACAACGATAATAACTACTGGAAACACGTAACTCAACAATAACAACTGCTGGAATATATCTAACTCAACAATAATAACTGCTGAAAACACATAACTCAACAATAATAACTGCTTGAATACATCTAACTCAACAATAACAACTACTGGAATACATCTAACTTAACAATAACGACTGCTGGAATACATGTAACTCAACAACAATAGCTGCTGTAATACATGTAACACAACAATAACAACTACTGGAATACATGTAACTCAACAACAATAGCTGCTGCAATACATGTAACACAATAATAACGACTGCTGGAATACATATAACACAACGATAATAACTACTGGAAACACGTAACTCAACAATAACAACTGCTTGAATACATCTAACTCAACAATAACAACTGCTGGAATACATCTAATTTAACAATAACGACTGCTGGAATACATGTAACTCAACAACAATAGTTGCTGTAATACATGTAACACAACGACATGTAACTCAACAACAATAACAACAGTAGTTGCTGCTGTAATACATGTAACACAACGATAATAACTACTGGAAACACGTAACTCAACAATAACAACTGCTGGAATACATCTAACTCAACAATAATAACTGCTGGAAACACGTAACTCAACAATGATAACTGGAAACACGTAACTTGAATACATCTAACTCAACAATAACAACTGCTGGAATACATCTAATTTAACAATAACGACTGCTGGAATACATGTAACTCAACAACAATGCTGTAATACATGTAACACAATAATAACGCTGCTGTAATACATGTAACACAACAAATAACTAACAACTCAACTGCTGGAATACATGTAACTCAACAACAATGCTGGAAACACGTAACTCAACAATGATAACTGCTTGAATACATCTAACTGCTGCTAATACATCTAATTTAACAATAACGACTGCTGGAACACAATAATAACGACTGCTGGAATACATGTAACACAACGATAATAACTACTGGAAACACGTAACTCAACAATAACAACTGCTGGAATACATCTAACTCAACAATAATAACTACTGGAAACACGTAACTCAATAATAATAACCGCTGTAATACATGTAACTCAACAATAACAACTACTGGAATACATGTAACTCAACAACAATAGCTGCTGTAATACATGTAACACAACAATAACGACTGCTGGAATACATGTAACTCAACAATAACAACTACTGGAATACATGTAACTCAACAACAATAGCTGCTGTAATACATGTAACACAACAATAACGACTGCTGGAATACATGTAACACAACGATAATAACTACTGGAAACACGTAACTCAACAATAACAACTGCTGGAATATATCTAACTCAACAATAATAACTGCTGAAAACACATAACTCAACAATAATAACTGCTTGAATACATCTAACTCAACAATAACAACTACTGGAGTACATCTAACTTAACAATAACGACTGCTGGAATACATGTAACTCAACAACAATAGCTGCTGTAATACATGTAACACAACAATAACAACTACTGGAATACATGTAACTCAACAACAATAGCTGCTGTAATACATGTAACACAATAATAACGACTGCTGGAATACATGTAACACAACGATAATAACTACTGGAAACACGTAACTCAACAATAACAACTGCTGGAATACATCTAACTCAACAATAATAACTGCTGGAAACACGTAACTCAACAATGATAACTGCTTGAATACATCTAACTCAACAATAACAACTGCTGGAATACATCTAATTTAACAATAACGACTGCTGGAATACATGTAACTCAACAACAATAGCTGCTGTAATACATGTAACACAACGATAATAACTACTGGAAACACGTAACTCAACAATAACAACTGCTGGAATACATCTAACTCAACAATAATAACTGCTGGAAACACGTAACTCAACAATGATAACTGCTTGAATACATCTAACTCAACAATAACAACTGCTGGAATAAATCTAATTTAACAATAACGACTGCTGGAATACATGTAACACAACGATAATAACTACTGGAAACATGACTTAACAATAAAGTGGTGGAATACATGTAACACGACAACAAGACATACTGGGACACATATGTCTTAAACTCATTTTCTAGAGACCGTATGTGGCACAATTTTAGAACTGCACAAAAAGCATTTATTATTTATCCTAGGTTACTTATACGTACATATATATCGTTTGTATTTAAATAATAGAAAATTCGAACTGAAACGACTCGTGTCTTTCCACTATTATCACAACAAAGATTCAACTCCTGCTTGTGCTTTTGTCTGGTTTCTCTTTTGGGTTTTTAATATAAAAATAAAAAAGAAATTTCTCTCTCATGCTAGTTTTATTTTGTTGTTTATATCTATTTCTGTGTAACATCAACATAATATTGCCACTCGATATGGGAAATTAGGTTGTTTGACACGCTAATACTTTTCAGTTTTAATAAATGTATGTTCCCTTATTCTGTACACGTTTTTGAATCGTATTAAGCGGGTGTATATGTGTGTGTCTTTTACAGCAAAGCCACATTGGGCTATCAGCTGAGTCCACCAAGAGAAATCGAACCCCTGATTTTAGCGTTGTAAATCCGTAGAGTTGCCACTGTACCAACGGGTGACCGTATGAAGCGTCTCAACAGCAGGCATTTGAAGTTACGAAATTATTAATTTCCTTTTGTATTCTATTTAAGATAAAAAAAAAAAACGGTTTTCAAGAGACCCATTTTATATTATAAATGTTTTTGTTTAAGGAACAGAAAGAAAATAAAAAGTTGGGCGTTGGGAAACAGCAATAGGAATTCCTTATAGATTTCTAAGGGAAAACATTTTCGTTTAGGCCTAAAGGGAAGTAGAAAACTGTACCATTGCTTGTTTAAACACCATTCGCATTTTTAGTTTATTTAAAAGAAATGGAAAGTTAAAAGTAATAAAATTACGAATTACGAGTATATAAAGATAATATGATGGACTGTAAATCTACTTGGGTGTTTAACTCGAGGTCAGAAAGATCTCTTACAAACCAATATTCGCGGCTTTCTTGGGGTTAAGTGAAATATGAAAAGTTAGGGTATATTTAGTATAGTTTACTTGTCTTGAAGAAGTATATACGTGGCAGTATCTCCCTGTAAGAACCACTTTGTTTTCAAAGTTTATATAAAAGACGGACCATTCTATACAGATGATGGATGGCTGCTTTGTAAATAAAACGCGCTTTGTTTACATAACACATAAACGAATGAACATATTTATGTAACAGATCGCCGTGTATTTATAACTGGTAATATCAGTATGTCAGAACGTAGAAGTCCGAATGGATAATCTAAGATAATCTAATGTTGATGTTTTCGAAAACATGACAAATATTAGATTTCCAAAGCTCGTGCACGAGGCGTCTACACGAGGACGGCATAACTAGGAGTTGGGCTGGCAGAGCCGCATGCCCTGTTTACTTCACCGGTTCTAGAAAAGTTATTTTTTCTGGTACTAGTTGTATATGTATGTATATATTTATGGGGCGAATGTGCACTCTTTTCTTACTTTAATAAATTTTTATTAGTTATATCTTTCTGTGAAATTCATTGCGAATTACGCCATCATTGGGTGTATTGCTACGTTTAGAGAAACAATATTTAACCACCCACTTAATGATTTTTGTATATTATGTACAATCCCATGCACTGTCAAAGAAATGATCAAAAATTATCTGTGATCCTACATTGTATAAAAATCCTTATATACTGCGTAATAAGAGATGATCAGAAATATACCGTGTCCCTGTATTGTGTTCATATCTGTAAACTGTGAAAGAAGCGACTGGAGACATATCGTGTCCCTGTATTGTGTTTATACCTGTAAACTATAAAATAAGTGACTGGAGATATACTGTGTCCGTATGTTATAGATATAGCTCTATAGTATTAAACAAAAAGAGGTGACCGTAAATCTGTCATTTCCCTAAATTATGCAAATACGCGTAAACTATGAAAGATTTTTTTATTGTTTTATTTCAGAATTATCTAGAAGCAAACGTAGTTCTCTGTGACAGAAGCTGGCCCATGGTAAACAGATTAAGACTTAAAGATGTGTGGATGTTGAGATACGTGTTACCTGGTTTAAACAGTTAGAACGCTCGTTTCTTATACACTACCCCACTAAACCGTTTTGTTTCACACAATAAAAATACACTACTCACTGCCAGCTAAAAACTGATGTGAAAAGAAACGATTTCAGACTTTCCAACTTTACTTACTGTCGGGTAAAATTTGACATGATATAAAAGGGTCCCTGACTTTCTCATAATGAAGTTTTATTTAATTAATCTTTCACAAACACCATCTAAATAAACGTTCGTACTTTTTATTTCACAATAAACCACTTACATGATCTATGAAAGTTATGTTTTCTAATGTTATATTACTCCTGCATGCGTTACAGCCACACGAATATAAGATATACAGTGCAATAGATATGTAACGGAAAAGAACAGTAAACAATATCGAGGATCGGAACATTATTTACAATTTGTACAGAACACTTCCAATGATTTCAACTGAAAGTTTAAAAATATAATAATTGAAAAGAAGATTTTACTTTCTGTCAAAAAGTAGAATTAACCTGGTAGTAAAAACTACGAATTAACAAGTCAACTTCTTGTAACACTTCAGTTTTCTCTTGGCACACCAACACTTTAAGCAACCGGGTTACTTGTGTCTACAACACGCTAGCAGGTACTCACACCTTTTTATTTACAGAACTACTAATGAATGTAACGCATATTGTTTAAAAACTTAGTACATAAGAAAGACACGATTTTCAACTGTGGTTCGGCAATGCTCTCTGTAGGCTTAAAACGCTAAACATCCGAGTTTGAGAACAGTTATGGTCACATTAGAAATAGCTTATTAAGTACATTTGTGCTCAATAACAGATAAGTGTTACACTATAGAATATTTTTTTCAATTTTCATGAGCAGTTTTTTATATCTTTTAGACAAAAAAATTATTACAAATTGTTGGACTTTCTTATAATTAAGCATATATTAACCAGCCAACAATTAAATTCGTTTGACGTGTTTATTCATCAGTGGCTTCACCTGTGAGTAAATCTATTAAGGTTAAAGAGATTCACTTTCAAAAGACAACTTTTTCGTTTTTATATTGACATTTTCCATATCTGTCACAATTGATTTTGTTGTTATAACAAACGAGTCAGTCATTATTTGCATATTTGGTAAATGATATGACATAAATTTAAAATAAAAATAGTCCTGCACAATAATAAAAACCTACTCTTCAATATTTGTTCCAGACTTACCTCAATATTTGTTTCAGACTTACCTTTAATTGTACGCACTTTATTAATAGTGAATGCCTTCTTTACTAAAACGCGAACTGATTATTCGTGGTACACCAAAGTGTGCTTATATTTTGTACTATTCAAGTTAACGTAAGAATATTTTTATCTCTTAACAGAATTTTACCACCAATAGGATTGGTGATAATGGTAATTTAGCCAATCATTGGTACTGCACAATGCTGAGTGTATTTCTATTGGCAGTTTCTTAGCAACACTTAAATCACTGAACAGAGCATTTGCTCTAACAGATTTCTAGATTGGTTAGGCCTTTGACTCGTAACCTGAGGGTCGCGAGTTCGAATCCCCGTCACACCAAACATGCTCACTGTTTTAGCCGTGGGGACGTTATAATTTTACGGCCAATCCCTCTATTCGGTGGTAAAAGAGTAGCCCAAGAGTTGGCGGTGGGTGGTGATGACTAGCTGTCTTCCCGCTAGTCTTACACTGCTAAATTAGGGACGGCTAGCGAAATTCAGAAAAACACACTGACAGATTTAGTGCGACGAGACAAATTAATCAGCATTCATTGCAAAAAATTTTATCAGTGGACGGTTAACAAGACAAAACTTTACATACAAAATTTGGAGTCGTTAAAAATACGCGTACGAAAGGTTTATAACGAAGTCTTAAAGACTAGAGACCGAATATTGCACAACTTTTAAAAATTAACAGATAAAGTTCCTCAACTAACCTAAAAAAACAGTCATAATCTTCCCAGAAAAAAAACAACAAATTTTGATCACACACACAAATCAGTTTAATTAGTACTCACACTTGTTGTTTTTTTTTTTGTATAGTAGTATCAGTAGTTATTCATTTTCGGGCCAAATTGAACATTAAAACTCAGTAGTCAACGTTAACTTAGAAGATGTGGAGAACATTTATTTAAGCCTTTGAAGATCCGTTGAACTCTCAAACTAATCCCGTGGGGGCGTTATAAAGTTACGATCAATCCCACTATTCCTTGGTAAAAGAGTAGTCCAAGAGCTGGCGGTTGGTGGTGATGACTAATTGCCTTCCCTCTAGCCTTACACTGCTAAATTAGGAACGGCTAGCGCAGATAGCTCTCGAGTAGTTTTGCGCGAAATTCAAGACAAACAAACAAATTCAAACTAATCGTTTGTTAACTAAATCACGATTCTTTAAATCATGACAAAACGTTTACGTCCCTCAAAAATCACTAATTAATATTCTTATCCGACGTGAAGATTTTTGTTTTTTCTAGACTAAACCTAAAATAAATCGTAATTCTTAGACATATGTATATAATTTTGTAGTAGAAGTGAAACTAATACCAGTTAGTTTAAAGATTAGAAACAAACTTGAACATCAATAACGACCTTTTTTCATAGGGTCTTCAACACTCTAGTTTCAGGTTTATTTGCATCGACAACTGAAGACTTTCAAGAGTCAGAGATTAGGCTTAACTTTACCGTTGGTAACAAGTCTGACTGCATAATAGATGAGGTCTTAAAAACTAATTAATTTCAATCAAGCATACTTTGCACCTCCAGATCAAGGGTAGCCAAGTATTGGGCCACATTTGTAGGATAACTGGATTACATATAGAAAAGGTAAGTCAGTCGCCATTTTCAAAGTTTAAGAGAACGTTTTTGGATATTATGTAGGCATATGATTACTTGTAATACGTTCGAAGCCGTTTACTTACAAACTCAAATGGTTTGCAATATACATTTAGAAGCAAAAGTATATTTATTCAACACATCGTGTCACTACGATGAGATTGATTACTAATGGCGAAGAAGACGATTTATTTCACAAAATAAAAGATTCTATTATATATTCACATTACCTACAAAAATATGGTAGACTAATGACAATATTTTACAGAGAATTATTGTTGTATGTATTGTTTGATTTGTTTATATTGTCTTACAAATACTCAATGTTTTACAGACAATTATTGTTGTGTATATTGTCATACAAATACTCAATGTTTTACAGACAATTATTGTTGTGTATATTGTTTGTTGTGTTTATATTGTCATACAAATACGCAATGTTTTACAGACAATTGTTGTTGTGTATGTTGTTTGGTTTGCTTATATTGTCATACAAATACTCAATGTTTTACAGAGAATTATTGTTGTGTATGTTGTTTGGTTTGTTTATATTGTCATACAAATACTCAATATTTTACAGAGAATTATTGTTGTGTGTATTGTTTATATTGTCATACAAATACTCAATATTTTACAGGTAATTACACTATGTAACACAAATTTTGTTTCTGGATAGTATGTGTTATTTCTTAATTGCTTATGTTGTAAAAGTACATAAAATGGCCATTATTCCCTTCAAATTTTGCATTTTGACCTGGATAATGAATTTTAGAGATTAACCTATTTTCTATGTATAAACTGGCAAATTTGCACATTTTCATTTACATAAGGTCTGAATAAAACAACATATGGATCAAGATTTACATGTATTTATAATAAAGTTATACAAAAATGAACAGAAATGTTTAGAAGTGAGAAGTTTTTGCGACTGTAATGTAAATTACTTTCACGTATTAGACCAAATAGAGTCTCCCATCATGTTTTCGTTATACGCTTTCAGGTCACAAAAGCAAAGTTTGAAGAGAAAAATAGGTCTCTTCAATTTACTTTAGGCATAAGTAATTAGGAAATAACATTTTCTAGTCAGGAACAAGAAAAAGTAAAAATTGTGTTACATAGTGTTATGTTTGTGTATATTGTTTGATTTGTTTATATTGTCATAAAAATACTCAATGTTTTACAGATAAGTTTGAAATCGTCAATCATCTCGTCTTCTGAAGTCAGATTCAAATAGCGGATTTTAAACGAAAATATACTGATATGTTGAGTGTTTAAAACAACAGTTTGTTTTATGATTTACATCAACGACATATAAACGTGAAAAACGAAATTATATTTACACAGTGCAATTAAACCTGACCTGGCGGGGAAACATTGGTTTTTAAAGTGACTATGGTAATGTGATAACGTTTTCCCACTTTTTAAAAATTAAAATCTTTAATAATTGAAAGTATTAAGTGATTGTTTCCGAGGAAAGTTGGCGCGAAATTAATTATGACTTAAAAACCTGTTCATATTTCGGTAGCCTTAAAATTAAATCTAGGTAATAGACAGATATACGTAACAGAAGAAATTTCGTGTATTTTTTGAATAACCTACTCTATCTTAAATACATTACGAATTATTCAGAAAATACAAACTTTTAACCTTAAACCACTAATATCATTTACATTTTTAAACCGTCTTCTGCTGATGCAGCGATAAGTTTGAGGGCTCTGAACCTTAAAATTCGGGGCTACATACCCTTTGTAGACGCAGTGTAATTAGCTTATTGTGTAGCTTTGTTTTGAAAAACACAAACCAAAATAATTCGTAGTTGTTACGCCAGTCACAAACAAATTTCTTAAATACCCTAATTTTTTACCCACCTTTTCTAGATACAAGTGAAATTATGATGTACAGTGAAGCTCCAAAATCTGTTTAAGAAAATTAAGATTTTAGCGTTAGAGTTTGAACAGATTTATGGTAAAAAGACATCAAATCGTTATCTGTTACTTATATTTTAGAGTTAGAGTTTAAACAGATGTATGGTAAAAAGATATCAAGCTGCTATCTACTACTTATATTTTAGAGTTAGAGTTTAAACAGATGTATGATAAAAATACATCAAGTCGTTATCTGCTACTTATATTTTAGCGCTAGAGTTTGAACAGATATATGGTAAAAAGATATCAAGTCTTTATCTGTTACTTATATTTTAGAGTTAGAGTTTAAACAGATGTATGATAAAAAGATATCAAGCCGCTATCTACTACTTATATTTTAGCGTTAGAGTTTAAACAGATTTATGGTAAAAAGATATCAAGTCGTTATATACTACTTATATTTTAACGTTAGAGTTTGAACAGATTTATGGTAAAAAGGTATCAAGTTGTTATCTACTACTTACATTTTAGCGTTAGAGTTTGAACAGATTTATGATAAAAATACATCAATTCGTTATCTGCTACTTATATTTTAGCGTTAGAGTTTGAACAGATTTATGGTAAAAAGATATCAGGCATGGGGGCGTTATTACGTAACGGTCAATCCCATTATTCGTTGTTAAAAAGAGTAGCCCAAGAGTTAGCGGTGGGCGGTCATGACTAACAGGCTTCTCTCTAGTCTTGTACTGTTAAATTAGAAACGACTTGCACAGATCGTCTTCGTGAAGTTTTGCGCGAAATTCAAAAACAAACTGCCACTAGATTAATAAAAATGTTTGCTTCTCCTGTTGTGACTGTGAAGTGACAGAATATCCTCTCATAAAACTAGAAAAACAAGCCAACTTAAGCAATTTGATCCTTAAAAACATTATATCATTTTATATGAAGACAGAGAAAAGTTGATAATCAATTGTAGGCTTTAGTTATCATAAACTGGTAGCTGTTTATTCTAAAATTCCAAAGGTATCCCCTTACTATATCCAATTATAAATTAACATTTATGCCCCCTTGCGTTTAGAATAGAGAAATTCAGACACATTTGCTCCATATTTTGATTAAAAACTGCCTCAGTGTTCAGCTTGGGAGCCTTTAAGGGATTCGATCCTCGCGTTGGACAAAGCACGGATAATCTATTTTGGCAACCTTGCATATTTAGCACTAAGCAAACGTTAACAATGAAATGCTTATTGTTAACAAGAGATGCACCTGTGTCAAGAATATTGGTCTACCTGGCTACAAATCAGGGATTTAGGATCATTCCTTTTAAACGCGATTAGAGGCTGCAGTTATGAACACATATTTATGTATAGACAATTACTTCAGACTTTTTAATTTCTTACATTGACAGTCAGTCACTTGAAAATTAGCTTTCCTGACTCAAAATTATTAAGATTAACTTGAACAGTCACTCACTCCTGGATACCTCTGATAAAGTAATATATTTGAACAAAGATTCATTGGCTTAGAATTTTTACAATTTGCTTGAACATTCAGTCACTCGAGAATTAACTTTTTTGACTAAATGTATCTCAGCGTCTTTGACTAAATGTTCCAATGAATGCAGCTTGTCAGTCGGTAAATATTAAATTACCTCAGAACACAGTTTTAACTTCTAAAGCATCTTTTGGCGTCAATTTAAAATATTTCAAGCGTCTATACGTACAGTTGCTAATTATGATATATAATCAAGAACCGTATTGTAAATGAGACACAAGCAGGGTCAGAGTAAACCAGAGGGCTATTTCTGTGTGATTAGCATAAGCCCGTGCAATTTATAAAATAAATTTAGATTACAGGTATAATATTCTATAAGATAATGTAGGTTTGGTTTGCTTCGAATTTCGCGCAAAGCTACACGTGGGCTATCTGTATTAGTCGTCCCTAATTTAGCAACGTAAGACTAGATTGAAGGTAACTAGTCATCACCACTTACCGCCAACTCTCGAACTATTCTTTCAGCAACAAATAATGGGACTTGCCGTCACATTATAAAGCCTTTATGGCTGAAAGGGCGAGCATGTTTGATGTGACAGAAATTTGATTGCTAGTCGAGTACCCTAACCACCTGGTCGTGCCGGTCCCACAAAGCAGAGTACATTCTTTGCGACTACGGGACACAAACCACGATCTCTCAAACTAGTGCCAATTTAAATATGTAATAACTGTGAAACCTGACACAGTTTTCTGCATAACTCAAGTCTACACATTATATATAGAACACGTTTACAAATCATATCTAGAAGAATTCTACATATCACATATAAAACAAATCTACAAGTCACATATAGAACGTCTCGCGTCCAAATACATCGCGATAGCACACAAAACTGACCATTTAAGTACAAACCGGGTCCTGTGTGTGCGTGAGGGTGTTGAGTTTAAGATTCTAAGGGTTTGAATAATTAAAAACATCATTTTTAAAATATATATATATATATATAAATCTAAGTGTACTTTTCATTAATGTCCACTTTTTAAATATATATTAAGTATGTATTATAAAGTTTCTGTCAGGGTACTGAAACTCATGCAGTAGGGATGTAATCCAAAGTTCACGGACATCCGTGGTATCAAAATAACAGTATTAAGATAATATCTCTGTGTGTGTGTGTGGACTTGATAACTTTATGAAGTTTGTTTGTGAGTTTCCTATTAAGCATAAAGCTACACAATGGGCTATCTGTGTTGTGCCCACTACGAGTATCGAGTATTTAGCGTTACATATCTTCCGATTTATTGCTGAGCCACTGGGAGAGGCAACTTTAAGAACATTTCTTGGTATCGTAGGTTGATTATGATGGTGGGAGGTATGTTATACCAGTTCAAAACTGATTTTTAAGCCTTTTCTTGAGGAAGGGGGAGTTATTTTCTATTTAATACTTTATGTTTTTTTTATATTTTTTTTCATCTGCATATAGGGTATGATATGAAATTCATACAATTTTCTGTATTAATTCTGGAGAATAATAATATGAAATATTTCTATATTTTGTACCAGATGATGGTGGAGTTGTAAGAGACAACTGAAGTTTAAAGAAGAAATCAAAATGTTGAAGCACAGTTAGCACGATCTTACCAAATTAATGATCTCTTCAGTTACGACAGGTTATTTTACACAGTTGTAGTTGTATTACTTAAAACTGAGCTTAGTTCCTTTTATTTTTGAAATGCATGGAACTCTAACCCTAACTTAAATAAACTATTAGTGAAAGGTGGTTCTAATTTTATTTCGCTATTTGCCGTGGCTGATACATTGTCGTTAAACAGTTATCATTATTACTATTTTGTAGTAATGGTACATTTCACCAAAAACCTTTTTATATTTCGTCTTTACTAAGGGTTTTACATGAAAAGTAATATTTAATACTTTACACTGTTACTTATTATCTTATAAACTTGTACATAAACAAACAGAATAACTGAGCGGTCGATTGTTAACTACCAACAAACTTAACAACTAGTTACTCTACTGATCTTATAAGTCTTTTTATACATCTCTTTTGATCAGGTGCTCATTTTTGTAATAACTGATTCTTTCTTTGTAAAAAGATCTTTTAGTTCAATTTACTTTGCTGAGTTGATGGATTCTATAAAACTATTAACGTTTAGTTTGTCTAATACTTCCAGTATAATTTTACCAAAACTAGAGAGAAACACGTCCCTACAAAAATCTTATTATAATCACAGTTGCGAAAGAAATAATTCAAGAGTTTTGTAAAAAAAAAAGGAATAGGTGAGTGGGGAATCTGGAATTTTTCAGAAAAATGGAATTTCACGCACGTACTTAACATAAATTATGTTTGAAGAACCAATTAAATCTAATCTATCTCTAACCTTTAAAACGACACGAATAGCGCCTTTATAGCGTCAGTTTCTGTATTCGTGGGTTTAAAGTACGGGTGAATGAGAGTGTCAAATTACACCCATAATTAATTCTTTTTACTCGCAAGTATCGGTATTGAAATATGTCATCGAAGTAAACAGTAAGCTCCTGTGTCGTATACCACTACATCAGAAACGTGTTCGACCAAACGAATGTGTACTCGGGATAAAATTTCCTTTTTTCAACGTGTCAAAATCATTTTCAGCCACGAGTGGTTTCGAAACAAAGATTACTAAACACGTTATTTCGAGAATTTTGTTTTTCAGTCTGAATCCAAAACAATAGCAGTGATGTAACGAAACACACGCTAAGTGATTAAGTTAATCCAATACTACGCAATTACTGGAAGTTTTTTTTTTCGACTTTTCACACATCCGGGTTACTTATTGGATCATATAGACGTTTCGAAACATAGGTAACTGTTTGAAGGCATTTGGAAATATTGCTTAGTAAACTACTATTGGATAAAGCGTATCCCCTACATTCGAATATCTTACACATTGACGAATTGGAGGTTAACAACTCGGAACACAACAGAAATAAACACGATTTTAAAAGAGTATTTACGTTAAAAGTCTACATTCCAGGTCTAAAACAACAACAACATATTAATGTATACAGTAAGCTGTGTAAAGTCATAGAGTAAGCTGTGTAAAGTCATACAGTAATTGCATAGGAATAACTGGGCTACATATTATATATATGTATATTCTCAACTTTTGTAAGTTCACCATTTAACAATTCTTCTCATGATGCTTTCTCTCACAATCAATACTTTCCTTGAAACAAAACAAACTAATTATTTTACTGTTGTGGAAATAAAAGTGCTTAGAGTCTCAGAGCTTCTAGAAATGTCAACACTTCTGAGAATTCCTAGTAGGTTTAAACATTTCGAGAAGAATTGTGATGTGAACGCTAATTCGTGCAGGTAGCTCTAAGTGGCACGTTTTGTATTTTTGCGTTACAACGAAAGAATAATACTGTACACAAGAGAAGGATCGGACAGAATATTTAACTAAGTGCTCGGCGTATCGTCTCACAACTTGTTCTGAATATCGTATTAAAAAGTTAAAACCTGCCGCAGTCATAATAGTTTGATGTTACCGACCTAACTGGGTAGCTTCCAATGCCGCTTGTGAAGTTCATCTGACAGCTGGGGTTAACGGGGGATGTGGTGGCCAGAAGCCGCTGCGATTCAAACATGTCTCGGACACAGGAGAACCCATTGACAGTTGAGAAGACTTCAGAAGAAAAGGCTTGGTCAGCTGAAACCATAGACTCAGTCACTGGGGCCAAGGAACACCAAGTATTCGAAATCGACATATTTCGGTCCGAAGACACGTAAGGTTCTTGACCAGACATTCCGGTTAATAAACTGTTGTTAGGGCCAAAGCAGTGATCCGTAGCTACCCCCCTCTGGTTGCACGATTCGTCTGCGCTTGATAAGTTCTCGAGCGCCGGACAGAGACCAGTATTATCAGTCTGGTAAACTCCGGGAGATGCCGTGCAGACAGCCGACGGGGACCCATTACAGGCGGGAAACTCACCCATCACCCCGCAGGAATACATGGCCTTGCGACTGTAAGGTAGCATTAAACTTAGGTTCTGTGCCACAGAACTCACCAGACTCGGAGAAGAATCCGCAGAAGAAACAGATCCAACGACGGGAGAGTCTCCTCTAGGTGACCTTAAGGTGCTCACTGTAAAGTTACGAGCGGACGTTGAGTCCAAAGAGTCTTCGGACAGAGTGTTACTAGGTAACGTCGAACCGGGGGAACTCGTTGAAGAGCTGAGTTGACTCTCAAACTTACAGTCTCTTGGTCTTTGCTGCATACATGATGGAAGACCATATTCCTCCAGGGGCTCAGACTTGGGAGACTTCTTGTAAAGATAAACATCATTAGGCGGAGAGACGGACGCAGGGGAGGGCTGAAATCTTGCCACGGGTATGTTAAGCACAGCAAAACTTTCGTCGATAGAAGTGCTACGGTTATAATTAACGGTGCTCTTTGTTTTATCCGAGAGCTCGCTCTTGTCTAGTCGAGTGTCTTTTGATGCTTTCTTTTGTTGTATTGGGTCTTTATTTGTAGGGTTTTCTTCCATCTTTCCCTCCGACTTACTTTCAACCTGTTCTTCCTGGGTTGTCTTAGACCCATCACCTTCTTGTTTCTCCAGAAGTACGCTTTTCTTCTTGAACCTTCTGCGTCTTCGAAGATAGCTGCCGTTGTCAAACATGTTCACGCTGTCCGGGTCTAATGTCCAGTAACTTCCCTTGCCTGGCTTCTTGTCGTCCCGCGGAATTTTGAGGAAACACTCGTTTAAGCTCAGATTATGCCTGATACTATTTTGCCAGCCTTGTTTGTTTTCTCGATAGAAGGGAAACCGGTTCATTATGAACTGATAAATTCCGTTTAGGGTTATCTTCTTCTCGGGGGAGTTCTGAATTGCCATGGTAATGAGAGCTATGTAGGAGTAAGGTGGTTTGACCTTGTCTTTAACTGGGGGGTGAGATGGGTGCTGTGATAGGGGTGGACTGTAAGGTGAGTGACGCAACCTTGGATTCGAATAGTGTTCAGGTAGAACTTGTTGAGTTACACAGGTAGGGAGAACGCCATTGTTCGAATGTATCATAGAATTCATTGCCACAGGTGGATATCCGGCATAGTAATAACAGTTCTGATTTTCTCCGTACAAAGGGTGCATGCTTCGTAGGTGTTTTACCTCAAGAAAGTACAAATACACTTTGTCTTAAAGCTCTCTGTCTAACAACTTCACACGCACCCTACAGTTGTTTACCGCCACAACCACGTTCCATGGTGCTTGTCTGTCTCGTACCTAAAATTCTAAACACGAGAACAACAACAAACGACGAGAAACTGTTGAACAATCGCACTGATTTGCGGATGAAGTTCACATTGACACAGGCTGGTGCTCGGTTTTTAACCTACTTACTGTTACTATCACTAGAGGAGAGGCTTAACAACCGAGACTAATGGTTCGACAAGGTTGTGAAGTCGGTCGGATGCAACGTCATCGTACAATTCATATTGATAAGATTTAGCCATGCGCCACCACATCTCTCCTCCTTTTCCCGCCCCCCTCGTAACAGAGAACCAATGGTAGAGGAGCACGAGATCACGTTTTTCTTACACGTACAAAGAGGGCATGCGATATTTAAAAATTTTCTTTCTCGCTTGTTCCCTGTGGGCAATACGACGACAAAGAAAGCATAGGATTTTATTTTCTTATTTTAGTTTTTGCTCATTCCCCGTAGGGCAGTACGACTCGTGACTAGTCGCACCGTAACTGACAGGAAATGTTAGTCAAGTTAGCCTGAATGTTGTGGTTAAACATTAAGACATTAGAACAAGGAAGAGTATGTTTTAACAGCCACGACTAACAAATGACAAGGACCAGGCGCAATTAAGTGATAAACTGAAAAGAGAGAGAGCTGTCAACAGTTTAATCTGTGATAATTTTTTTTTCAAAACGAAGAGGTGAAAAAGAATGAAAGAAATAGGTCAGTTCGTAACACAGTTTACCTTTAAATAGAGTTAAAACAAGTCTTGGTTCATGTCACAGGTTATGCATGTAAAGCTATACATATATTATCTAAAATATTGTTAGTGCATGAAAAGCTAAGCATATATTACCTGAGGAACTGTTGCGACCAGGAAAATTTATACATATATTAAAGTGTTATTTAACACAAGAAAAACTATATTTATATAGTTCAATGTTATATATATGAAAAAATATATTTAGAATGATACGCATTATATGAGATATTGATGAGATATTTGTGAGTAGTTATAGATAATAGATATATTATCCATGAACCTGTTCCGTGAATGAGACTGTTTCCAGATTAACTGTTTATCTTCATTACTTAAATGAAGCTGATGGCACTTTATTATTTGTTGGGGTCTGGTGTTACCAGATTAATTGTTTATTTTCATTGTTTAAATGAAACAAATATCACTTTTATTGCTTGTTGGAGTCTGGTGTTTCTAGATCAACTGTTTATCTTCATTAGTTAAATAAAAATGCTATCATTTTTATTACTTACTGGAAGTTGGTGTTTTCAGATCAACTGTTTATCTTCATTATTTAAATAAAAATGCTATCATTTTTATTATTTATTGGAGTTTAGTGTTTCCAGATCAAGTGTTTATCTTAATTATCTAAATAAAAATGCTATCATTTTTATTATTTATTGGAAGCTGGTGTTTCCAGATCAACTGTTTACCTTCATTATTTAAATAAAAATGCTATCATTTTTATTATTTATTGGAAGCTGGTGTTTCCAGATCAACTGTTTACCTTCATTATTTAAATAAAAATGCTATCATTTTTATTTATTGGTGTTTCATCAGATTTAATATGATGTTTTTTTCCTTCAAAATATCGAAAGAAAGCAAAAAACAAGCATTTCAGAGATAAAAACACATTTCCAGAAAGGACATTTTTTGACATTCAAATTTCGCAAGTGTCGATTCTGAGGTTAGTCATTATTTAGGATTTATTAACCAGACTGGGAATTATTAACGATTCTGATCCTGAGAGTTCTTTCTCTTCATTGTTCATTGAGATCACTTAGTTTGAAACATGCCATTGCAGTGGTTGGGTACAATTACCTCATGCAAAATTGTACGTTCACAGTATCGTCGAAGAACGTGTGAGAGTCCTCTCTGTTCCCATGGCAACAGTTACTATGCTGTAATTGCAAAAAAATATGTAGGCGTGGACAAAGGAGGCGGAACATTTACGCTTCAGACCTTTGACGATAAGAAGAAGCCCGTGGTGAGATTAAGCCATCTTCACACTTGCCGTTGAAACCGTCATCGCAAGCAAGATTAAATTTGTGGTTTAACGGGCTTTCTGTCGCTTTGAACAGACGGCGACAGGCATTGCGATTCAATTATGGAAGTTACTAATCCGTGTACAACGTAGTCCGTAAGATTAAACCGGATCTATTCTATCACAACACACAAACATACTCGTGGAAGCTGTTATACTATTTTATTTGCTGACAGACTTATATTAATCCCTCGAGAACTGATATAGCCTTTATCAACTTTGAAATTCTCTGTAGCTTATGAAAGAAATAGCACTTTAATATATAAATAATTTTTATTTTATTGTACTACACTGTTGTCTTCGAACTAGGAAGTCTGTTCGGATGATTGTGTACTTAAATAATGTTTTAACTGTCAGTTCACTCTACCAGCATCTTTGGTTCGCGTTTTGAAAGACGTCTTCATATATTCAAGCAGGCTCATTCTAATCACATAGAGCTTTCTGATAGAAAGGTAGAATGATATGCTGTTTAGGAGAATTTATTTGGTTCAATTTTGGCTGAACCCATACCGTTTAAGCAACGATATGGAATTGTCGATTTTTTAGGGTTGTGATTATTTTATCTTAAGACTATAGAGGGCGCTATACATCAGAATTATCGTCTGCACTGCAAGTAATAAATGAATAAAGACTACTTAATCATTGCGAAAAGAATTCCATCAAGTAAGCCTCGCACATCATACATCATAAGCAATAATAAATTATTTTTTTATTTATGTTTCTTATTTTAAACAGAAATTATTGAAATTGTTTGGATGGTTGTGTCTTTATTAATGGAGCACTAATGGAATACGTGCGGTCAAAAATATTGATAAGATACGAAGTGTCTCTCTCGTTGATGCTATTTTGCGTGTAGTTTGGCTGATGAAGTAATTACCAACGAATTAGAATAGCAAGTAGGTGCGAAACTTTAAAACTAAACACTGAGATAGAATTATTTAAACAGACCATTTTCTGACACTGAAATTATTTTTATGGTCGATAAAGGATTGTGTCGTTTCAGTAACTTATATGTCAATTGTTTTAGAGTGAATTTCTAACCTTAGTGCTACCTTCAACGGAATAATAACATCTGTGAAAACAAATCGTCACCCGTATTTTCAATTCATGGCTTTGTTTAACACGTTAATTAATCATATTTTTCATTTCTTTTCCGACCCAACAAACGTTAAAAATGTAGTTTAATAAAATACATCTAGTTTTATCGCATCAATTCTGTTAACGTTGCCGTATGACGTCCTCCCACACAAATAACAACTCTGGTTACGATAACTTGTTTCTGGAAGTGGGTGGATGGGTGGATGAAATCGTTAATAGAGAGGGTGACATTTTCATGTTCGTGTTTACAATGTGAATAACAATCTGTGTGTATGTGTGTGTTTTCCTTTTTCCTGAACTACCAGCTTTAGGCCTAATAAATGAGAAAAAAAAAAAAACTTGGCTACTGACATCTGAGATTGAATACTGGACTTTCTGACTGACGAGGGTAGGCTTGATTTTGTTTTGATTTTCAATCAGTAATAAAATAACCAAGATGACTGCAAATAAATACAGTTATAGATTTGTGACTAGACGTGTTTTAAAACTGAGTGATTTTGCCACTTTATCTGCTTAAGTTTTACACTTTAAAATCTCAAGTTTCACTCTTAAAGTCTTGATTTTTACACTTCAAAATTTTAAGTTTTATATTTGAAGTCCTGATTTTTACAACTTAAAATATTAAATTTTACACTTTATTAAGTTTCATACACCGAAATTTGTATTCAGTTGTTTTCTTCTATCTCAAGCAAGAGAGGTTTCTTCACATCGAACATAAAGAGGCAATAACGCTAGTCAGCAGTCCATCTGTGGTTAGGTCGCTTGACTCGAAATTTAAGAGTCGCAGGTTAGAATCCCTCATCACCGAACACGCCCGTCCTTTCAGCCGTGTGTGCGTGTCAAGGTAACGTTATAATGTTACACTTAGTCCCACTATTCGTTTGTAAAAGAGTAGCCCAAAATTTGGCGATTAGTGATGTAAACCTCTATTTTATCATTGCTATATTAGGGACAATGCTGGTGGAAAGTCCTCGCGTAGTTTAGTGTGAAGTTCAAAACAAAGCATACGTTTTCATAAAAGAAAATTTTTTACCTTTATGTGGCTAGAAATAAACAGATACCATAATGCTTCAAACCGAATTAGTTATTTGTATTAACTGCAAACCCCCCCAAAAAAAAAAAAACAACAACAACAAACAGCAATCTTGAAATTAATTTATTTTCCAAAGAACGTGGTGTATTTTTTCTACACTACTAAAAGATCTTCTATTCAATAAATATCAGTCAAGATTTTCTTTTCAAATCTCGGCTCTTGAGATCAAAGTTCAGTTTTTTTATTTGGAATGATTCTAATTAATTTAAATCAGACTCGAAATATTTTTTTATTTAATTAGGTTTTTTTTCATCCGGAATAATTTTAACTGACATCTTTTTAAGTATTTCATCTTGGCCTGTGGCCTGTGTTGGGTGTCTTCTGCGTCACACAGGTCAAGCAATGAGCTTAGAAAGGTCAAGAATTATTCGAACGATTGATGAATGCAAAAAAACGAAGTTGTTGTCTTAAAATGACTAGTTGCTTTCTTGCTTATTCTATAGCAATGCGTGAAAACTAGTCATGCGAAACTTAGGGAACTCGGTCTTGAGTATGCTTTGAAAGAGAAAAGTGCAAATTTTGAACCGTAAATGTCATGCCTCATAAAAAGTTTGTTTTTAATGACTATTAAGTGCTGAACTTGGCAAGGGCTCTTTCTCGAATATAATGGTGTAAGCAAAAGTTTTCTGAAGTTTCTGGTGTGAGCCGTAGTTTACTGAAGTTACTTACTTGTGTGGACAAGGACTTCTTAAGGTGCTGGAGAGAGCAAGACATTCCTTAAAGGGATTGTGTGAACAAGAGATCTTTGCACGCGCTATTAAAACTTCATCGACTTTCCTAAGATGGTATCTAATGACAATGTTCTCCAGAAATCACCCAATTCTGTAATTGCGTGCTGTTTCTTTCAGTATTACCACTCATAGTGTAGGAGGGTTGACTGCTAATATAAATCATTGTTACTTCTTAGCACCTTAGTCACTTGGTGTCGTTGTTTTCGTGTTTGTGCCCCCTGAGAATTTTCGAAACTGTTATTTTCACTGTTGAATATACACATATAGTTTTATATATGTCATTCCCATATCCTAATGGAAAGTTTGAGGGTCTTTAGCTCAAGGTTCATGTATTTTTAATCTTAAGTAGTATCAGGTAAACGATCTTTAAGGGAAGGATCTACAAATTTCGTCTTTATTTTTTACGCAAACATCATAACCCTTGAATCATGAAGGTCGAGTTCGTGATTCAGGCGTGCTCTGTCTCTTGATCTTATCAAATCCGTATATAATTTTATAAATTTTGAAACATTTCCCTTTTGAATACTGATAAATGGCTGTCAGCAAGGGTCTCCCAAGCGTTTGTTTTTCAGAAACTTTTGGACTTAATTTTGATATCGAAGTCGTGAATGTTGACAAATAGAACAATCAACATTTAGACAAATTCTATGACATAAAAACCAAGTTTGTGATGTATACCGTTCTCTCTTTCTTTTTCTTGTATTTTAACTTTCGCCAAAAAAAAAGACAAAATTTTACTTTTATTATCAAGTAGGGAAATAACGTGACAGTTTTTGTTGTTAAGCACAACCACGGGTATCAAAACCCGGATTCTAGTGTTGTTAGCGCACAGACATATCGCTGTGCCATTTGGGAGCTCAAGAAATTGGAAAAAATTGCTTATGAATTGTCGAATTTTGATTAACAAAATAATGTCAGAAAGCACTCAAAATGTAAGAACGATACCTGCGATATTTTCTGCCGACTCGGCCTTTCTTACAATACCAGGGCTCCAGAGACAGCAAAAACAATAGTGGTTGATGCGTTATTTATACAACTAAATTGTGTAGTTTTAAACTGTGTATGTTTCAACTGGTGGCAAAAAAGGTTCGTTTTTGTTCATGTGTTATACTTAATAGCCTTTTAAGGCAATTAATGTCCTTTTGTGTTTCACTGGACACCCGTTGAACCGATTCGCTTGGATACCTCAAATTTGCAATGCTTGAGGTGAAGCTTCAAAACCTCATTAGAAATGGCCAAGGCTAGATGACTATAAAATGCCATTATTTTCAGTAAGTGACTTAAACAGAAGTGTTGTTTTCCCCCAGAGAATCTTGTTTCACATCGGAATAGGAAATGAAAAATAACGAACACATTTCAAACTTAAGGGGTAGTAATAGATTTCGTGTTAATTTTTTGAATTTTTTTTGAAAAATCAACTGTGTTTCATTAGAAAATTCTGACGAATCTCTTGTTATTGTGACTTTATTACTTGTATATTACTGCAAGTTCTTTCTAAAAACATTAAGGATAATGGGCGACTTACACAAGGGGATTAAACTTCAGATGATCACATTTAATGGTTGCTTTCAGTTCTCGTTGTACTTTGACTCTGCATGACTCAGGTGGTTAGGGTGCCCAACTCTTAATATAAGGGTCCGGATTCGAATCCTTAGTTACACCAAACATGCTAGTCTTTTCAACCGTGGGGCATTATAATGCAACAGTCAATCCTACTATTAGTTAGTAAAAGAGTAGGTATACCAAGAGTTGGCGGTGGGTGGTGATGATTAGCTGCCTTCTCTCTAGTCTTACACTACTAAATTAGGGTTGGCTAGCGCAGATAGCCCTCATGTAGCTTTGCTCGAAACTCAAAACAAACAATGACCGTATGGCCAGGTGGTTAAGGCACTCGACTTGTAATCTGAGTGTCGCGGGTTCGATTCCCCGTCACACCATACACGTTCGCCCTTTCAGCTGTGGGGGCGTTATAATGTGACGATCAATCTCACTATTCGTTGGTAAAAGAGTAGCCCAAGAATTGGCAGTGGGTGGTGATGACTAGCTGACTTCCCTCTGGTCTTACACTACTAAATTAGGGACGGCTAGCGCAGATAGCCCTCATGTAGCTTTGCTCTAAACTCAAAACAAAAACAAAAAATCTGTTTTAATGTTGTTTGGGTATATGATGACATGAGGTGATTCTTGGCTAACTCCCTAAAACAGATGAAGAAACCTTCGCTCCTGGTGTTCGAGATACGAGCTGTGCTCGTGCGTCGTAAGGGATAGAATGGTCGTGAGAACAACTTGAGAGAAAGTGCAGATGCGCTACTGCAAGTGTGACATCTGAGAAATTAGCTGTGATGTCGTATAACTGTGTTGGCAGCTTAAATTTCCGAGGAGTTAAAGAAGCGCTGTTAGTGGCACAGCTGATTCGCAGAAGAATTTTATTCTGTTGTCTCCAAGAACGGGTAGGAAACGGTGCCCGTTCTGTGCCCGTCCGTCGGAAAATTGTCAGAGTTCCCTCTGCCTGCGCGAGGCCACGAGAAAGATAACACTGCCAGCATGAAACAAAAATAGAAGAGATGAGGCGGAGCAGTTGTATTAGGTAAAACCAAGTCTGAGGAAGAAACCGTTTGGAACCAGGAAAGTTAAAACAGGAAAGGATTGAAACAAAAAAAAGAAAGAAAACACAGAACTGAAAAACTCAACTATTGAGTTACAAACGAACGTGTAAAAGAATAAATTCATTTTTCTTACAGTTTGTTCTTGATAACAAAAAAGATCCAACTTACGAAATCACTTGGATTATAGGGATTTGTATCGTATAATAGTTACTGTAATTACTGACACTTTTCTATGAAGAATTATTAAGTTTTATACCTATTGTACCCTCTGTCCTTTTTGTACTTATCTTAACACAATTGTGTCTCGACAAATATACTCATTGGCCAGGAAAACAGTACATTTTAACCTATTTTTGATCAGCGTGACGATATAATTTAAACTTTCTGATTAGCGCGACGACATATTTTAAACTTTTTGATCAGCACGACCAAAATATTTTAATTTTTTCATCAGCATGACGACATATTTTAAACTTTTTTGATGAGCATGAATACATATTTTAAACTTTTTGATCAGCACGACCAAAATATTTTAATTTTTTCATCAGCATGACGACATATTTTAAACTTTTTTGACGAGCATGAAGAAATATTTTAAACTTTTTGATCAGCACGACCAAAATATTTTAAATTTTTTACCAGTATAACAACATATTTTAACCTTTTTTTACCAGCATAACAACATATTTTAACCTTTTTTTAACTAATATGATGAAATATCTTAACCTATTTTTGACCAGTATAACAACATATTTTAACCTTTTTTAACTAACATGATGAAATATCTTAACCTATTTTTGACCAGTATAACAACATATTTTAACCTTTTTTTACCAGCATAACAACACATTTTAAACTTTTTTAACTAACATGATGAAATATCTTAACCTATTTTTGACCAGTATAACAACATATTTTAACCTTTTTTTTACCAGTATAACAACATATTTTAACCTTTTTTTGATGACCAGTATAACAACATATTTTAACCTTTTTTTATAACTAACATGATGAAATATCTTAACCTATTTTTGACCAGTATAACAACATATTTTAACCTTTTTTTTACCAGTATAACAACATATTTTAACCTTTTTTTTACCAGTATAACAACATATTTTAACCTTTTTTAACTAACATGATGAAATATCTTAACCTATTTTTGACCAGTATAACAACATATTTTAACCTTTTTTTACCAGCATAACAACACATTTTAAACTTTTTTTTTTTTTACCAGTATAACAACATATTTTAACCTTTTTTAACTAACATGATGAAATATCTTAACCTATTTTTGACCAGTATAACAACATATTTTAACCTTTTTTTTACCAGTATAACAACATATTTTAACCTTTTTTTTACCAGTATAACAACATATTTTAACCTTTTTTTTTACCAGTATAACAACATATTTTAACCTTTTTTTACCAGTATAACAACATATTTTAACCTTTTTTTTTACCAGTATAACAACATATTTTAACCTTTTTTTTACCAGTATAACAACATATTTTAACCTTTTTTTTACCAGTATAACAACATATTTTAACCTTTTTTTAACAACTTATTTTAACCAGTTTTTTACCAGTTATAACAACATATTTTAACCTTTTTTTTTTACCAGTATAACAACATATTTTAACTTTTTTTTACCAGTATAACAACATATTTTAACCTTTTTTTTAACCAACATATTTTAACCTTTTTTTTTACCAGTATAACAACATATTTTAACCTTTTTTTTACCAGTATAACAACATATTTTAACCTTTTTTTTTATAACCAGTTTATAACAACATATTTTAACCTTTTAACAGTTATAATTTTTAACCTTTTTTTTTACCAGTATAACAACTATTTTAACCTTTTTTTACCAGTATAACAACATATTTTAACCTTTTTTTTCTAACATGATGAAATATCTTAACCTATTTTTACCAGTATAACAACATATTTTAACCTTTTTTTTAACCTAGTTTTGATAACAACATATTTTAACCTTTTTTTTACCAGCATAACAACATTTTTTTTTTAAACCTATTTTACCAGTATAACAACATATTTTAACCTTTTTTTTACCAGTATAACAACATATTTTAACCTTTTTTTTACCAGTATAACAACATATTTTAACCTTTTTTAACTAACATGATGAAATATCTTAACCTATTTTTGACCAGTATAACAACATATTTTAACCTTTTTTTACCAGTATAACAACATATTTTAACCTTTTTTTTTTTGACCAGTATAACAACATATTTTTTAACCTTTTACCAGTATAACAACATATTTTAACCTTTTTTTACCAGTATAACAACATATTTTAACCTTTTTTTACCAGTTAACAACATATTTTAACCTTTTTTTTTACCAGTATAACAACATAACAATTTTTATATTTTAAACCTTTTTTTTTTTTTTACCAGTATAACAACATATTTTAACAACAACATATTTTAACCTTTTTTTTACCAGTATAACAACATATTTTAACCTTTTTTTTACCAGTATAACAACATATTTTAACCTTTTTTTTACCAGTATAACAACATATTTTAACCTTTTTTTTTACCAGTATAACAACATATTTTAACCTTTTTTTTACCAGTATAACAACATATTTTAACCTTTTTTTTACCAGTATAACAACATATTTTAACCTTTTTTTTTACCAGTATAACAACATATTTTAACCTTTTTTTTTTTTTACCAGTATAACAACATATTTTAACCTTTTTTTTACCAGTATAACAACATATTTTAAACTTTTTTAACTAGTATGTAATTAGCCCAAAGATCCAAAAACTGTGATATAAACATACTTGTGGATGAATGAAAGTATATATATACAAAAGAATATTCTTAAAAACGTATACTTCTATTTATATGTTTAAGTAGTGCTAAATCTCATCTATTCATCCATTTATTTATCTGTTTTTCTAGTTGTGTGACTTTTACGTAATTATAAATAAAGTTATTGTATTTTCGAATGATTATATTCAGCCTTTGCTGCAATAAAACGTCTGTACTAGTTATCAAGTGCTTCTTGTCACGTAATTAGAGGCACACAGAACTATGCTGTGGATACAGTTTTTACTAAAGGTCCCAGCTTCTCTCTTTAAAAAAAAATAAAACAGTGACTCCAATGCGTCAGTAGGCGTTGTCATTTATCTTACACGTCTTCTCGTTCGCAGTATGATCGATTAAAAGAATCTCGTTCCCAGGCCACAACTGTTGGCACCAACATGCCCTCTGATAAAAAAAAAAAAAAAAAAAGACAGTTTTCTTCTCCGTCGCCTACATTCCAGTTAAAACCTACCTAATTTAGAGACACTTTTAAGACCATTCAAGGGCTTTAGGAAGTGATATTGATTTAACAAGATTGAGTTTTGATTGAGAACCGAACTTGATGAATCTACACTTTCGTCCTTGACTTAATATTAACAGTGGAATTCTCACATGCGATAAAGGTGTAGTAGCTATTTATATACACATATATATGTCCATTTTAAATTAAACCTGCTATTACCCCTTCAATAAGACAGATCTTTGCCGAGAGAGCTGTGTCGTGTTATCTTTGTAACGTATTTTATCTGTCTCTTTTTATCCCAAGTGTTTTTTTTTAATACTACAAAAACTGTTTTGAAGGTGTTTTGTTTGTTTGTTTTTCCTAATATCCCTCCTGGACAGCTTGTTTCTGCAGCTAACTTTGGACGAATCTTGGCGAAACTATTTTCACAAATACACTCGTCACTAGCTCCAACCCTGAATAACAAAATAAAACCTGAATATCGAAATGTTTTATTTACCTGGAAACGAAGTCGTTTATTTGTAAAATGTTGGGAAAGCTGGGCGTAACCCGCTAGAACAGCGGTGAGTCTATGGAATTACAACGGGTTTGATTCCCTTTGGTAGACTCAGTAGATAGTCTGATGTGGCTTTGGTATAAGAAAACCGCACAGTGAAAGCCGTGGTGGACAGCTAGTCGACGGGACACAAACACGCGAAATAATTGACGAATAGAAAAGTGAATATTTAAGGGAGCGTTTTGTCATTTCAGTTATAAATTTTATATCGATGAAAATTCCACGTTGGTATCTATAACTTACATATTGTTTAGTGTTAAATTAGCATCTTTACTGTAATGTATAGCTTAGTTTATTCTCTGTTATTATTGTACTGTATATATTGTTCGTTTCTGAAGTTACACTTTCATTGTTTTATGTATATATCAAAATACTCAATGTGATTGTTTACTTATATTTTACTTGTTCTTCAAGTAAAAACTTTATAACTTATACTTCACAATTTCTTTTACCGCTACAGAGTTTTTACATTTACCATTGTCAATGCATAACTTATTTTCACGTATAATAAAGATAAGAAAACGACAAAACAAAATCCCTGCACAACACGTCGTGTGTTATTAACAGGAGTAATAGTTTAATGATTTTCTGTAATCCAAACTGTAACATGTTCTTAGTGGATGTTTTCTCTTACTTCACAATCAAGTTTCAAGACAATCCGATAAGAAATACCTGAAATACCAGTTTCGTTAGAGTTTCTATATTTTAAACTCCACGCACCGACAGTACGGAAACTTTATTTGATAGAAAAACTTCCTTAACTTTATGACTTTCTCCAGTATGATACAATACACTCATAGACCTTTACAACATACAATTAGGAATCTAATTTGGTGTGAATGTTAGTCACGTGTGCAAAGTTGTTCAACAAAAAACCAATCAAATTTAACGAAATTTGAGATATCGGTCCAACGTTTTTACCACAGCTTCATTTAAGAGTAAAACTAAACCGTTTTTAATTTTATGTTTTGTTATTCAGATTAAAGACGGATGAATTACATCAGCAACACTATACGGTGAAAGGACACGCAGATACATAAGTATTGATTAGGCCAAGCAAACTAGATTATCAGTTTCTAACTCAAGTTTTCAAAATATTTATACACGTGAACGGTTATTATTGATTGCCAACTTTTCAGCACAGGTTTACTAAATTTTATGAAATTATACTAATTAAAGAGCATTTAGAGTCACGCGATATTAGTTTAAGCAACTAGCATAAATAATGATGCTTGAGATGGTTATACCGATTTGCATGCGGTGATGATAAGAAACGGTTAATTTAAATTCCATGGCGTTGCTATAAAGGAACTTATTAACACTATTTTAGAGAGTAAAAACTACCACCATATATCTTAAATAATCTAGTTGATCCTGTTAAAGTAAAGGTATGTTTAACAGAGATGCTAGAGCTAATGTTGGTTACTGTCGAGTCTCACTATCTTACTTACTATGATTTGTTTGTGAGTAGAGACAAAAGGTCATATCTGATCAAAAACACCATAGATGTGGAAACGGTACAACCGAATTTTGATTTCATTCCTTTAATTCAGACCTGAATCCTTTTATTTGACACGCTTTTTTTGTCACACCTAAGTTGTTTTCGATTAAATTCTATATAATTTCTATCATTGTCGTACAACGTATATACAGCTTGTTTCTAAAATACAATGTATCATTGTTCTGCATAACTTCATATATTTTTCTCTCGGTGTTAAATAGTTTTGTTTTTTATTTAATTTTTCTTGAAGAAGTTAAGATTGATATTTGTGGGAACAATATCCTTACTCTACCCTAAACATTTATAATAATATCCTTACTCTACCCTAAACATTTATAACACTGTCATCGTTTATACAATTGTAACTGATGTAAAACTAATACTTATATACAGAGCTCTTTACGGACACTTCACCTGTCAAATGCAGGAGTCGACATCGGTAAGTAACTCCAATGATATATATGGCTCTTGGAAGATGGCGACAGCTTTCACTTCCTTGATTACTTGGCAATGAAAGAGTGGGCATGAACGGTGACGTAAACGTTTGTATGTAATATCTTTGCTTACAGGCATAATTATATATGTATATTTGCATATAGCCATGCACATGTAAGCGACCTCTACTGGTAGTTTGAACATATATTCATTTACTTACCTCTCTGCTTGCAAACGAAGTAAAATCTTTTTGTTAACCCTAGTAAGGGAAATTTGAACGTTGCTTTTCTAAGGTTAATCAGTACCGATTTATTTTACTTTCTTTACCTGGCATAACCAGGTGGTTAAGGCACTCGACTCGTAATCCGAGCGTCGCGGGTTCGAATCTCCACCACATCAAACATACTCGCCCTTTCAGCCGTGAGGGAGCTATAATGTGAAAGTAAATCCCACTATTTGTTCGTAAAAGAGTAGTAGCTCAAAAGTTGGCGGTGGGCAGTGATGACTAGCTGCCTTCCCTCTAGTCTTACACTGCTAAATTGGGGACGGCTAACGCAGATAGCCCTCGTGTGACTTTGCGCGAAATTCAAAACAGACCAAACCAAAAAAATCCTATTTTAAGTGTCTTAGACTATATATTGTAAATACTGCTCGTTTAGGACTTAAAAACTCAACCATAAAAGGCTTAACGATCCCATTTTTCCACATCTCTCAAATTTAGGTTCAAGTATCTGAATTTGTTTTTAAATCTCGTTAGTTATTGGTAAAACTAAAATAAATACACATTCTATCTAATTAGGTTGATTGACTGAAATTAAGCACAAAGTTACACAATGGGATATCTGCGCTGTGCCCACCACTGGTATCGAAACTCGGTTTCTATTGATGGAAGTCTACAGCCATACCGTTGTACCAGCATGGAGGGATATCTAATTAGATACGACGCCGCTGTTACGACGTGAGTAAAGGTCATTCTACTCATAGTGAGTGACAAAGGTAACAGTAGAGAATTAACTTTTATCTTCACTTTATCCATCCTGTAAAACAAGTTACATTTAACCAAAAACAACAAACAAATGAAAATACAAACACCTGTTTTACGTCTATCGTAACTTAACCTAGTTATCATTGTTATATCACAGTGAGGTTGACATGACCTAATGTTATTACCCAACAGAGGATAGTTATCATTGTTATATCACAGTGAGGCTGACATGACCTATTGTTATTACCTAACAGAGGATAGTTATCATTGTTATACCACAATGAGGTTGACATGATCTATTGTTATTACCTAACAGAGGATAGTTATCATTGTTATACCACAGTGAGGCTGACATGACCTATTGTTATTACCTAACAGAGGATAGTTATCATTGTTATATCACAGTGAGGTTGAAATGACCTATTGTTATTACCTAACAGAGGATAGTTATCATCGTTATATCACAGTGAGGTTGACATGACCTATTGTTATTACCTAACAGAGGATAGTTATCATTGTTATATCATAGTGAATGAGTACAATTTACTTTCCCTCACCTAAAATGAGTGCTTGAAAACAAAGCTCATGTCATGTGCACCACCTAACTAATTTTTTCTCTATCTCAGTTTGATGGTAAAAATGTTTATTCTGTTTATCTTTAGTCCATGGTAAAAATGTTTATTCTGTTTATCTTTTAGTCCGAGCTTATCAGATGTAAATAAGGAAGCTGGTACTTGTTAATGAAATAAATGGTTCCGACGGACAACCGGAAACTGCCTCTTCAGCTGTGACGACCAGAATAACGGTTTATAACTTTTTTATTATTGAAATGTTATCCTTCATTATATTTCTCCTAGTGGCCTCATTTATTAACTTCAAGGTTAAAGACTACTTAATCTCAGATATATCTTAACGTGTTTTGTGAAGTGTCCTGACGTTGGTTCTACAAAATAGTTAAGCCCTAAACAATAATAGTTTTATAATTCATAACATAAGTTGCAGAATGTCTTTTTTCTTAATATAGTACGTTTTGTTTTTTTATTATTCATGTAATATGTTGGTTTTTCATACTATAGGTCGAAACTTCGATCCACCATCAAATATAAAAATAAAATAAATTGTTTGCTGCTGCCATCTATTGTCTTAGTTATCTACTACTAGACAACTCTTGAACATAATAATTTTGTAGTGAACGTAAGGTACAAACTCTCTCTGAGCAATGAAATTGTTAAGTGAATGAAAGTGTTCAGTTTTTTTTTTCAAGACAAAACTAAATCAGTTTTATCCACGTGAGTCAATCAAATTTTGGAAAATGAACTGCGAAACGTCTGACAAATCGACACCCACACAAATCTTGTATTTATATAAATAGAAAAATACTGTACATATCATATCAGAAAGATGGAAAGGATTCTTCCCTCCCCCTCTTTCTCATAATCCATCAAGAATTAATTCTCCTGTCATGGCTCCCTTAGCAGCGACGTGCAGCGGAAAGGAACCGTAACTACACTTGTTTCTCCAGTCGTCTGTGTCCATGGTCCAGAGGAATACACCTGCAAGTTGTTGCTGTATGCTGTATTGTACCTATAAATTTGAAAAATCAAATTATTCTTACTATTGTTTCTACACAATGGGCGACGGATAAATATTTATGTGCTTAGAATTTGAATAACTGTAATAGTTTTACGCAGTTTTGATTTTCTTTTACTGCTAATTTTATTATTCTGTGTCAACATTTTTTATGGTTCCTCCCCTATCCTTAAAACATTTTTGTCGATTCTCAAGATAGTTGTCTTTTCAGTGTTAAAACATATCTTCTACAAAGTTTCATGTGCATAAAGTCAATAACATAGAAGTTATTGCAATCTATCAAGCTAAATAGAAACTACAATAATAATAACAATTAAAAACTGATATAAAAATAATTTGAAATCGTTCTTATGATAAGGAAAATCATATATATATTTATGTTATGCGTATAAATACTTCTAAGGTTTCTTATTAATCCACTAGATGGCAGATTTGAAGCATATAAACCATAAGACGTACCTTGTAGTAAACGCTCAATTCATCGTCGAAACTGACCCACTGGTCATATAGATGAACATACGGTACTACGTGACCACTTTCTTCTCCAATTTGAGCCCCAGGTACAGTTAAAAGTACCTCACACATCTTAAAACAACAATAATAAACAATATATATTTCATTTGACGATTCAAAGTTACCTTACTGTGGTTATTATATTTGATAGAACATCTTGTATTCTTTTTTTTTCAACATTTATTTAAAGTTAATTACTCTATAAACACACACATGTATATATATGTATATTAATAGGGAAGTACAAGCATAAGATGAGCTGTTAAGCCTTGAAAACATGTAAACTGGTCTTCCAAAACTGCAGGTGTATATATCTATATATACAGCATACTTGCACTTATATAATATATATAAGTACATACAATGTATTTTATTTTTCATATAGAAGAATGGATACTCTAATTATGTATTACCATCTCTTAAAGTATACGTTCAATGATATACATATATTTTAGAAGTACGGCAAAAAAAGGGTTAATATATTTTTTCTACTGTATCTAGAACCAAAATAATTCATAAACAGATAGAAAAATTAAACAGAATATTTTTAAGAATGCTCGTACTAGACAGATTATTTCCTAAGCCTAACACATCCCTGATAGCTTTTAATAGCTTGTATCTAATAATGATTGTGATAAAAATTCAACTTATTGTTTTGAGAAAAACAAATAAACAATGTTCACTTCATAGAACATGTTTTGGAATTAGCTAAATGTGCGTGCCTCGCTCGAGATTCTTTTTATGTCTTTATTTTCCTACCTAATAAGCACTGACGTAATTGACTCAAAACTTCCTGAGTGTGATACGTTCCCATTAATTTTATTTAACCAGAAAGAATCTGATACCTCGTGAAGAAATATATATATGACACCCCAAATAAAGAAACAGAAGACAACAAAATTGGTGATAAATGTCCATCTGAGAACTAAATCATCCAAACTTGGCTAAATTCGGTCTTCTATTTCTCTCTGAAAATGTGGACATCAGGCTAGAAAAAAAAAGGTTTGGGATACACGATCTTTTATATAATGTTATGCTTGATATATCTACCTGACTGAACATGTGCCGTGTCATTGGATCTAATCTCGAGTTCGTAAACTCACCTCATTCATCCCCAGAAACCCGGGTTACTCGTGTAATGTCCTCCAATATACGGTCCTTCTGCTTCGGCTTCAATCCCGTGTTCTAATGGATCAACTAATTTGTAGGATCGACCATAGGTACCTATAGCCATTACCAACTTATGTGAAGGAACGCCTTTCTTTATCCAGTAGGTTATGGAATAATCCTGAAAGTATAATACAATAAAGAGCTGAGAAACAAACAGTACTAAGGGTTATAAGACTGACATAAGACGATAGGAACGTTTTGGGATTAAATCGATGTCTTCCGATTGAGATTTTATAAAATCCGACTCAAGGTTTCGCTTCACGAAGATATTTTAAATTATAATAAAGTTAAACCTTGGGCCTCCTAGGCTTACAAATTAAATTAAGTATTTCACTAAGGAATGAACTATAACTGTTATCTGGTTGGTCAACAGTAACGTTACGAAATTACAAACCTAAAATCTAGGGTTCGATTCCTTGCAACGAAGAGGTTGCAGATTGTCCATTTTGTAGTTTTGTGCATTAAAGAAACAACAACATTAACTGTATTAGCTTCAAGGCTTAATAACAGATGGCGCGCAAAACGTCTGTTTGTTTGTTTATTTGTTTTTGAATTTCGCACAAAGCTACTCGAGGGCGATCTGTGCTAGCCGTCCCTAATTTAGCAGTGTAAGACTAGAGGGAAGGCAGCTAGTCATCACCACCCACCGCCAACTCTTGGGCTGCTCTTTTACCAACAAATAGTGGGATTGACCATAACTTATAACGCCCCCACGGCTGAAAGGGCGAGCATGTTTGGCGCGACGGGGATGCAAACTTGCGACCCTCAGATTACGAGTCGCACGCCTTAACACGCAAAACGTCGTGGTGATTGAGAATATGAGCACGAATATAAATTAATGAACAGGATTCTTACAGAACTTATTCACGAGGAACATCTGGAAACGGAAACTGATGTGAAAGGCTTAATGAAACAAGAATTATTTGAATGTTATTTTCCGTAAAATTAAAACAGGTAAAAATCAGACGATTTTCCGAAATTATTTAAATACATTAAGTGTAATTACACTATTCAATATCTCGCGTGGCCTACTGGTTAGCGAGCAGAACTGTGAATTTGAAGGATTAAGTTTGTTTGGAATTTAGCACAAAGCTACACAATGGACTATCTCTACTCTGTCCACCACGGGTATCAAGACCCGGATTCTAGCAGTGTGAGTGTGCAGACCTACTGTTATGCCACTAGGGGGCTTTGTTTGTTTTTGAATTTCGGGCAAAGCTACTCGAAGGCTATCTGCGCTAGCCGTCCCTAATTTAGGAGTGTAAGAGTAAAGGGAAGGCAGCTTGTCATCACCACCCACCGCCAACTCTTGGGTTACTCTTTTACCAACGAACAGTGGGATTGACCCTTACTTTATAACGCCACCACGGCTGAAAGGGGCGAGCATGTTTGGTGTGACCGGGATCGGAACCTGCGACCCTCAGATTACGAGTCGAACGCCTTAACCCACCTGGCAATGCCGGGCAGGAGGCTATGAAGGTTTAATATTCGCCTTGTTATAGTGCTGACCACTTTCTTAATTTCAGTCGTGAGTAAATTAAAGAGTAACAGTCAGTTCCATTATTAGGATCCAGGGAATGGACACAGACTTTGTGGTAGCGGATGGTGCTAGTTGGCTGCCTTCCCTAGGATCAATAGTCATAAACTAAGGACGGTTATATATGTACTCTTGTGGCATTTAAGGTGTCCTTTGGGTTGGAAATACAGTCTTGGCCAAAATGTTTCCATATTTTGTAACAAATAAGATTATTAGTAAAATGGATACAAATACAGTTAGTGCTGTCAAACTATTATATTAAACATTCACACGTATAATATGTATAATGAGACAGGTTCTATAGATATCATCAATGATTTGTTGAAGTAGCGAACAAATTTATCAGACACCTTTAGAAATACGTGTAATTCAGTATTTCACCTATTATAACAAAACTTTACCAAAACATACATAATTACAAAATATAATATCAAATTATTATAAATAGTGCTCTTAACCTTATATCCATTCATATTAAACATTCAGTACTTGGTCGGTCATCCACGTACACTAATAACCTCCGCAAAATAACATGCCATGCTGTCGATAAGGTTATTGATGTAATCTACTGTGAATTCATCCCAAGTTACCACTAGAAGGTGCTGCAATTCACTTAAAGTAGCTGGTTTAAGGTCGTGATTAGTAACTTTCAGGCTTAGTCCTACCCAAGAGTTTTCAATAGGTTTGCAATAACGAGATTTTGCTGACCATAGAAATCTTGTAACATCTTCCTGGTCTAGATGATCTTATACAATATACACAGTATGGGCAGTGATATTGTCATCTTAAAACACAAAGATCTAACATTTGACAGAACACTGTCTCCGTATAATGCCTGCAGAAAGTACCATTGACGTTTTCTTGGACGATATGAAGAAAAGTTTTTCTACCATAATGTATAGCTACCCAAACATGTACTGCACCACCCCTTGTGTTTTCCATGTGAGAATGGTCCCTCTCTAATCTGTTCTCTGGGAAACGCGAATATGAATCCTTCTGTCAGTTTTAAAAAGCTGGGACTCATCTGCAAGTTGGAATGCTGTTTTGACTGAATAAAATGGTGATGGTGTTGAATTCTGAGCTAATACCGGTTTGTAGACAGTTCTTCCTGCAAAATAATCTTGTTTAGTCAGTCTCCCAATCACTTTTCTTTTGAATACCCTAAAATGAACATGTTTATGCCATTCCTGTCGTAATGTGTAGTAATACCACTTTCAACCTTGACCTGTTAACCTGATACAAACACGGTCATCTCCAGCAATAGGTTTTCGCGTCTACCAGTAGACGTTCCTGGAAAAAACCTTTTCTGTAGTCCAAAGACATTTCAGGATTCTGGATATAGTACACTGGAGGTAGCTACTGTTCTAGCGAAGTCCTTTTCTTTACACTATTTCTGGACAGTATAATATAACATGCCCTATAACTTCTGAAACGTCAAAAATCATGATTCTACATCATATACAGAGACATTGTCTGAACATAGCTCTGACGTGCTTCGAAAAATAAATATACCAAAAGCACATCCTCTTATACAAAACAGGTGTGTATGTGTGTTTTTACTCAAAATAACTTGTATAGTTTGGTTTGAATTTTGCACAAAGCTACACGAGGGCTATCTGCGCTAGTCGTCCCAAATTTTGCAGTGTAAGACTAGAGGGAAGGCAGCTAGTCATCACCACCCACCGCCAACTCTTTATCAACTCTTTTACCAACGAATAGTGGGATTGAACGTAACATTATAACGCTGTCACGGCTGAAAGAGCGAGCATATTTGGTAAGACGAGGATTCGAATCCGCGACCCTCAGATAACGAGTCCGGTGCCTTAACCACCTGGCCATACAATTTCAACTTATACAGTCATTCCTGTCACACCAAACATGCTTGTCCTGGTACAGCGGTAAATCTACGACTTACAACTCTAAAATCGGGGATTCGATTCCCCTCAGTAGACTCAGCAGTTAGTCCAATGTGGCTTTGCTATAAGGAAACACACACATACTTCCACTGCTTAATTAAGGACAGCCAGCGCAGATAGCCCTCATCTGGTTTGCGCCTTGTTGGGCATCTAAAAAGATTTTGACTTCATCTTTATCAAACCTTGATAAAATTATGCATCAGATTTATCATAGAAAGTTCTTCCCTTTTAAAAAACAAAGTGACAATTGTACTTGTTCTGGTCTCGCCTCAGTAGATTTCATATTTTCAGTACGTCATTTTCAAGCCGCTTTTTAAAACTCTACGTGCAATGTTAAAGGAAACAGCAATCTTATTTTGTTCCTATAGAACGTTGTGTTTAATAAAAGATCATATAAACTAGAAAACAAGGGGTTAACAACATCTAGCACAGTTCTTATTTCTAAATTTTACTCGCTGTGTTGCTTTGTTGTCTTTTTTTTTTATAGCCATTTAAGATTTAAAGTAATGATCCCTAATTTACGCCGACCAATAATTCTCCTTTAAGGTGAGATTTATCTTTGTAGTTAACCGATATTAGTTTACAAAATGTATATTAAAGTTAGGCCTATAACTCTATTCTCCAGTTGTGGTTGCATGACTCACTCCGAGAACAAAAAGACCGGATTGTTAGTTCGTTAGTTCTAGTGAACAACAGTGAAGATAAATAAAGTAAATGAAAATATGTACAATAAAAATATTGTGTTATTAATTCTTTCTGACTTGTAAGTGACTTACATTAAATAGATCTTAATTATAATTCACTTCCTAAACTTGATTCACACCTTAACAGTTGCTAACAGTTGAAAATTTATGATATATAAATCACGTGGACCATGCCTCAGTCTCTGGTGTCACAACCAGTCTCAGGTAGTTTAGGCACTCGACTCGTAATTTGAGGGTCGCTGGTTCGAATCCCTGTCACAACAGACATGCTCGCCCTTTTAGCAGTGGGGACGTTATAATGCGACGATCAATTCCACTATTCGTTGGTAAAATAGTAGCCCAAGAGTTGGCGGTGGGTGATGATGACTAGCTGCCTTCCCTCTAGTCATACACTACTAAATTAGGGACAGCTAGGACAAATATCTCTCGCGTAGCTTTGCGCGAAATTCAAAACCAGACCACAAACCAGCCTAATGAGTACTGGTACGACGCGAAAGACAATCGTTGGCAGTGAATGTATCACGTATAGGGTAATTGTGAAATATATAATTTTATAAAACCGTATAACATCGTTCGTGGTTTCTAATATTTTATCTCGTTCTTCATCACTTTAAAACTTATTTGCAAGAACTAAAATACATATAACAATAACGTGTCTGTCTGTGACATGATATGGGATTGGACGGCTGGATGCGTGAAATTTTCTTTAATATTTTCACTAGTTGGATGTATTTTTTTCGCATGTTTTAAAATATATAATAAATTATCTCATTCTTGGTTCTACATTGCGGATTGTGAGGGCTACGAATAATGGCCATATTACAAGTTCGGACATTTTAGAAGCTGCCAATAGATGTTATTCAACCTTTCGGTCATGGGTCTACCTACGTCAGACATTTCCCGATTGTAAGCTGATATGTAAAATATAGATATAATAAGTCGGTTCTTTTATTTGTTTCAAATAATAAACTCCTCTATGTCTGATTTTTTTAGTTTGTTTTGTTCCATTTAAACATACTTATAACAACTCTTAGAATAGTTTTAAGACTATTAAAAAAAATCTCTTATGTTGTTATGTGGTACATTATGAGATTAGGGTAGATACTCACCACACAGAGACGTCGATTAGGAAGTGTGTGTTCCATGTGACAATAAAGGGGCGCGTAGTGGCCTGTTTTACGTTCCCAAGGCCCATGATAATCCATAGTTAACACAAGAACGTAGTCTACAAACCTGTGTAAAAGAAAAAAAAAATTAAATGTAATTTTCATTCAAGTTTGAAAATATAATTAAATGCGGTTTAATATAAATACATGTATTTAAATCGAGGAAAATGCTATTCTAATATGACTCTTTTCATTGGAAATAACTTGTTATGTTCTAGGTTGTAACACTGTTATCATTCTTTATAACAACGTAATAACGATTTACTCATCAGTATTTTTTATTAATCAATACAAGTTAAGAGTAAGGAGTTATAAGCAACATGGAAACTACAGGTCAATTAACATGTATTCACAGGTTACTAACTTCCCGGTGTTGCATCAAGAGGGCAGATTGATTTGGCTAATTTATTAATAATTCTAGTTTTGAAGATACAGTCGAGCTGACAGTGGGATGTAATAAGTGCCCAATAGGTGGCAGTATGATTCGAAAACTATAGTTCTTTATAAAGTGAAAAACAAAGAGTTTTTAGATCGTGGTGCGGTTAATTAAGTCCCAAGAACTGTTTTCGCAATTAGAGGCACATACGTACAAAGTTCCCCAATTACTCAAGTAAAAGAGAAGGCAGTAGATATATTTCACCTATTTTTGGGATAGTGCTGGGCAACAGCATTATGTACAGTCCGATACAGCACATAATAACACTAGAATTGGTAATAGTAACACGAAACTCAGCGTTATGTACAGTCCAATATAGCACATAATAACACTAGGATTGGTAACAGTAACATGAAACTCAGCGTTATGTACAGTCCAATACAGCACATAATAACACTAGAATTGGTAATAGTAACATGAAACGCAGCGTTATGTACAGTCCAATATAGCACATAATAACACTAGGATTGGTAACAGTAACATGAAACTCGGAAGTCTATGCTGTTAAATTAAGTTTATACTAGTAATAACTGGTGATTTCCTGAACAACAAGGGTTAGACGTCGAGGTATACAAGGATAATATTTATATTTCATCGCTTTATATATATGTAAAAACGGCTCGTTTGGGTTGAGAAAATTTTTTACGTAGAGGAGCAAACAAAATTTCGACCTTCTTCGATCATCGTCAGATTCACAAAGAAAGAGGTAACTGACCGGTAGCTGACCACATGTTTGAAAGGGGTTGTGTAACTAAGTGTCAGAATGTAAAGGGCGTGCCTAGATGTTTGAAAAACAACATCTTAAACGATTCTTTCAAATAATTTTTTCACAAAACCATCAACATAATTTCACAAAACAGAAAGCTAAAAAACAATCTTACAAAAAGAGACATTAATTCCATTAAAAACCTAAAACAAGACAAAAATATAAAAATTCTAAAAGCAGATAAAGGTAACGCTATAGTCATAATGAATACGAATGAATACATCCAAAAAATGAATAACATCCTATCAGACACGAACACATTTAAACCAATACACACAAGTCTAACAAAGACACACGAAACGCAACTGAAGAAAATAATTCTATAAATGAAAAAAAGCCAACAGAATTTCACAAACACTTTATTCCTATCTACGTAAAACAGACTCACGCACACCGCAAATATACGGCATCCCCAAACCTCATAAACCAGATTGTCCATTACGACCAATAATGTCCACATATGAATCGTTTAATTACAATCTTGGTAAATACATAGCATGGGCATTCTCCAAATATGTAACATCAGCCAGCTCATTCATCAAAGACTCTTTTAATTTCAAGTCTTATCTAAATCAACTTAATCATAAAGCCTTAATGGCCAGTTTCGATGTTATATCCCTCTTTACAGAAGTTCCAACCACTGAAGCCTGTAAGATAGCCTTACAACTCTATATCCGAGATCCTAACCCATCTACAGAAATTCCCAGCAACCAATTAGCAACCCTCATAGAATTCACCACGATGAAGACAAACTTCATGTTCAACAACCACAACTATATACAAACAAATGGCCTAAGCATGGGCAACCCAGTATCACCAGTTCTAGCCAATATTTTTATGACACAAGTTGAAACACAAGCAATTAACACAGCATTACATCCACCACTATACTGGTACAGATATGTAGATGACACGGTTGCGGGATTCAAATCTACCGAACACATACTTAATTTTTTCAATCACATTAACTCTATACATCCCAACATCAACTTTACATGTGAACAGGAAAAAAGTAATCAAATATCATTTCTTAACCTCAAAATTACAAGAACCGACACACATTTTAAAACTGAAATCTACCAAAAGATCACCAATACTGGACTATACATTCCTTGGAACTCAGCACATGAAACAAAACAAAAACTCAACATACTAAGAAACCAAATAAACACAGCCATAAAACTATGCTCACCAGATAAAATTAACGATAAATCAGACAAAATAAAACAATACTTCATCAACATCAATAAGTTTCCTCCACAAACCGTAGAAAACATTATACGCACACACCTAGACAGAAAGCAAAATCAACCAACTAAAGTAAATATATCTCACGAATCAAAAAATCACGAAACCATATACTGCTGTATACCATATATTCCCGACTTCAGCAGAAAAATAACCAACATTTGGCAAAAACTAGTAACAAAATATGGCATTCCAGTTAATACCAAATTTATTCAAAAACCAGACACAAAACTAAGGTCTACACTATGTAAAAACTACACTGACAAACACCACACCAACATTATTTATAAAATACAATGTGATAACTGCCACGACTTCTATATTGGAGAAACAAGCAGAAAAATGGAAACCAGATTCAAAGAACATAAAAAGTCACCTTCACACGTTTTCGAACACTGCAAGTCAAATAAACACAACATAACCATAGAAAACACTCAAATACTAAATAAAGAAACAAACATAAACAAACGCAAAATTAAAGAAGCCTTACTTATACAACAACTCAAGCCCAAAATAAACCAATACAAAGGAACACCTTTATATCTATATTAAAAATAATAAATAATATAAAATTATATATTCAAATATCTAACACCGCCCTCTACATTCCGACACTCAGTTACACAACCCCTTTCAAACATGTGGAGGCCTGGCATGGCCAAGCGCGTAAGGCGTGCGACTCGTAATCCGAGGGTCGCGGGTTCGCGCCCGCGTCGCGCTAAACATGCTCGCCCTCCCAGCCGTGGGGGTGCATAATGTGACGGTCAATCCCACTATTCGTTGGTAAAAGAGTAGCCCAAGAGTTGGCGGTGGGTGGTGATGACTAGCTGCCTTCCCTCTAGTCTTACACTGCTAAATTAGGGACGGCTGGCACAGATACCCCTCGAGTAGCTTTGTGCGAAATTCCAAAACAAACAAACAAATCAAACATGTGGTCAACTTCCGGTCAGTTACCTCTTCCTTTTTTTGTGAACCTGACGATGACCGAAGAAGGTCGAAACTTTGTTTGCTCCTCTAGGAAAAAAATTTTCTGAACCCAAACGAGTTGTTTTTACATAAATATTTTTCTCTACAAGTGGGTTTTCTCGACATCACTGATTTCACCTCTTTATGGACGAAACCTTAGAATTTCAGATCAGCAAATATGATCAAATATATTATTGTTTTGTATCGCATTTCCTGCAGTGTGTGTAAAGGTTTACTGGACGGCTTATTTATTTACCAGTATGGATTTGGTTTTTCTATCTTGGAGCCACCTAGCGGCATATTTGCGGAGTTACTATGCTAGAAATCAGCAAAGTAGAAGCTTTCTAATGTGTAGATTTATGCTTGATCAATTGTATTTGGTATTCATGTTGTTCTCCACCTAGAAACTTTGGTAGTAATCGTATAATATATACATATATACCCTTGCATTAGTTCAAATATGTATTTTCAGAGCTCCAAAACAACATATAACGTATTGTATCATGCAAATATACCCTAATATATTTTTACTTCTCTATCTAGTAAGTTCTGGTTACGGATATTGCTCTGAAAAAAATAAAGCCATCACTACACCCACAGAGGTCTCGTGTTTAGCTTGCGATGTCTCCTCAATCAAAAGGCGTAAAAAATTTTCGTTAGATGCTCTTCAAGTTTAATATTGATCTACAAAGGGCACAAATATCATACATTCAAGTAAAACAAATACGTAACTTAAAAAGTCCGTCGAGACATAAAATCATATCAAAGTCACCTACGTATAAATCCGGAAAATATTATTTTATAGCGTCCATAAGAGATCATCTTAATTAATATTGGCTATAAATAATGTTTAAGTATATTCTTAAATAATACAACTGTAAAGAAACAGTAACAAATTATATATGAAAAAAATATTATCAAAGTGGCGTCATCTATGAATAAATTTAAATATAACCTGTACAAAGGACAATAAAATACTACAAGGCACATATATTGTTTGTAAGGTATCGGCTTAATATACATATAGTTTTCAATTCCGATTATATAATAGGTGAAAGGTTACGCACTCTGCTACGTCATCGGCTTTATAGCATTTGTCAATTTCACTTTTCGTTCCGGAAACAAATATTGCCAGATCTTGTCCGTACGCGGTCATAGTTTTCCTCATTTCCTGAAAACCACATAGGCTTAGTGAATTACCTTCAACAGTAGAAGAAAGAACTGTTACACTAAATTAACTAAATTCGTACGTAAAACACTATTATGAACATACTTCAATTATTTCCCACACATGCCAGTTGCTTCAGTTCGTACATTTGAAGCTAACCAAACACTGATAACTTTCGTACCTTTGACACTAGAGAATATGTACCAGTAGCTGAAAACATTAGGAGAGTCGTTCAGTATATTCGACCTAAATCCTCCTTCAGAAAAACTTCGAATTATTCTCCACTAGATGGCATCTTTTACCCATTTTTTTTTTAAAATCAGCTCTTCAACTTCCAATATGTGTGTGTGTGTAACCTTAAAATTTGAGTAGTGAAAACATCTATTTAATCTAAATTTTACTTGAAAAACTACACTTGCAAGAGTTAGGATATGGTTCATAACATTTAATTTTTTTGGTTCAAACTTTTGATTTTCACGTGTTCAGTTTGTTTAAAAGATTGAAACCGTCAAGGGCTCTCACCTTGAGTAACCTGATGAAGTTCTCTCTGTCGGCAGGATATTGGCTCTTAAGAACAGGGTAAAACCATCCCAACGCAATTCCGTCAAACCCGTGTTTCCTGATGAATTCTGCAGCACTACGAGCTAAGCCTTTCCGGAGTCGTACGTCGGCAGCAGTGTGTGAAAATACGGCGGAGTCTTCACTGCCTCCGACGGCAAGGTATGTTTTAAGACTGGGATTGATTCTTTTCAGACGATTGAAGCTTGCATACATGCCTATATATGTAATATTAATTAATTGTATAATAAAACCAAAGTCGTTCTTTTCAGTTATAAAATAACTAGAATTTATATATTGGTTACACTTTAAACAAAACAGGTCTCGACAGTTACTTCAGTAACTGACTGCTGTATAAACACTACGAAACAAGAAACAACAGTAGAGTGTTGTCTGCAAGATCAACCATGTGGTGTGTGGAACTTTAACTAAACGACATCACAATATAAGAGAAGTGCCTGACACAATTTAACCACTAAAGGTGAGCTCTATGCTGGAGAACACTTTAACTAAGATAAGCCTAAGAATCATTTAAATAATTGAATATTGTCTAAATACATTCTCAAGACGGGTGGAGTGCGTATTAAAACTTAACTTCAGGTTAACTGAAGAATGACCCGAAAATGGCCTAAGAAGGTCAAAATTTTGTTCTGTACTTTATTTTAACTAAAGTTTTATTACTTCAAGAGGGTTTCTTTTCATCACGAACGAGTACTGTCTAACCCCTACAGGTCAGCTCTATGATGGGCTACATTTCAACGAGTGTGGTTACACGAATTATTATAGTAATGGGCTGTTTTATACAGAAGGCTAGCAATTCCGATAATCTACGTAATGGACCGGACCTCCATAAAACGATTTCAAAAAACCAATAAGCCCTAAGCAGAGCAACGCAAAGATTACATTACCTGCACATAATACAGTATCATAGACTTATCTGTGCCCAATCCGCTACAGTAATCTCACCTGTCTATAATACTGTACCAAAGTTTTATTTGCCATTCATATGGCATCATGATTTTATGTGTCCATAATAGTGTCATCTGCTTACCTGTTTCAGGGTCAGAATCGTGATCGGTGTCAATACTGACCACCAGAGCGCCCCCATTGGACAGTGCCGCGTGTAGAAATATTAGATGAGTGCAGAGTAGCGGATTGATATCTTCTACAGTAAATTTCCCGTCTCCTGGTCTATAAACTGCACTACTTCCGAAAACACAGAAAATACTTCCAGTTGAATCTGTTGATTAGAAAAGCACACAACATTTAACAATACTGAATAAAAGTTGAATCGTAAAATAATTTGTTCTGTTTATAACTTTCTGTTTATACTTAATTTTCTTTGTTTCAAGTTCTAACCTTTTATTGTTCGTTTAATAAGTTTTGAAATATCAAAACGAGGATATAATATGTATGTGCTGCCATCTGTTGATGAAAGATTTCAATATTGAATACTACAGTTTTACGATGGGCTGATAACTTATTAATTGAAAAATAAGACAAATTTAGTTTAAGGATCAGAAGATGCAACAAGTGGGCGTTAAACCGGACTTAAACAAGTAATAAAGAAAGTTTTTTTAATTTTTGTAAAATAGGGTTAGCGGAGATTTTAAAGAAATGCTCAATTTATTTAGTTTTTTTCTGTCAACATTTAGATTTTAGAAGAACACTGTGACGCATTAAGAGGAAATTTGGCAATATAATTTGTTTATAAAATACGAGAAAAACGAAATGTGAAACACTGAATATTCGTGTTTTTGAGACCAAATATTAAATCATTGTTTCTGTTTATAGAGGGCGTCTATCCATGACAGTAGCAAATTACCAAAAATGTTATAATTAATTCTGCTCCTTAACTAAGCCTAAATGGCAAATTAACAAGTAACCACGGCCAGATTTATCTGACTTCATTAAGGAAAATGTTTTAAAAAACAGTAATTTAATTTAGTCTTTATATCAGTTATAAAATCGATGTGGCCTAGTGGTCAACGTGGCGTACTGCTACCGGCAATGCCGCCGAACACACACGCACTTTTAGCTGTGTTTAGTGTTATAAAAGTAACAATCAGCGCTAAAACGTAGCTCTTCTGGCAATGAATGCTGCTTGACTGGATATTTTTTCCCTCTGGTAAGTAGTACAAAATTAGGAATGGCTAAACCTTGACCTCAAAAGCCATCTAACCCAGCCACTTATTTCACTTATCGCGGAAGGTGCTATTTAGGCTGAAAATGACAATATCGGGTCTATAGTACTGGGAAATACAAACCAACTTTGAGTGAAAATATAAGGTGAATCTGACGTATTTTTCTATTAATGCAGTTTAGGTTTATTTATTTTTGAATTTCACGCAAAATTACACGAGAGCTATCTTCGCTGGGCGTTCTTAATTTAGCAGTGTGAGACTAGAGTGAGGGCAAGTAATCATCACCATTCTTTGGCTACTCCTTTATCAAATAAATAATGGAATTGATTGTCACTATTATTATAACAACCTCACGGCTCAAAGGGCGAGCATGTTTGGTGTGACGGAGATTCGAACCCGCGACCCTCAGATTAGAAGTCGAGGGCCCTAACTACCTGGCCACGCCAAGCCAAATAATACGATTTATGATGCGTTTTTCTTTTCGAGTGTCTTTCGATATGAAAACCGAAACGTTTTCCAAGAACCTAGCACGGGTTAGTACCTGTCCACAGAAACTCAACTGAATATAAACATACTTAGAAAAGTAAATAACTTAGAAACTTACTTGTGAAAGAAGAAGTAGTGGAAAGGATAAATGTTGAGAACGTTGCCAGTGTCAAGACAAGGATCGTTGTTATATGTATGTTTCCACGCATTTCGATAAAACCTGAGACCTTATAAAAAGATATTTCTTTTATTTCTTTAAGTAAAAAAAACAAATGAATCCTAAACTTCTATCACAGAACGTCAAAAGTTCTGAGTAAAAACAAAATTAATATTATGATATATAGTTTAGGGAAAGGAAGGGCTGGGGTGTTGTTTGTTTATCTGTTTTGAATTTTGTGCAAAGCTACACAAGGGTTATCCTCGTTAGCCACCACCCTAATTTAACAGTGTAATGCTAGAGGGAAGGCAACAAGTCATCGCCACCTGCCTCCAACTCTTGAGATACTCTTTTTACCATTCAATAGTGGAAGTGGTCGTCGGATTATAACGTTTCCACGTCTGAAAGGTCAAGTATATTTGATGTTTTAAAATTAGAACCCGCGACCGTCAGATTGCGAATCGCCGAGCTAGCGAAAGGGGAGGGGGTAAACGTTAAATTTCACAGTCTTAGTATCACTTACGTTTATGAAATTTATTTGTCCAAAGGTATTATTTCTGTGACTGTTATGCCATCTTCTGTTGGAACAATAACATAAATAGATATTTCAAATAGGCCCGGCATGGTCAGGTGATTCAGGCGCTCACTTCGTAACATGAAGATCGTGGGTTCGAACCCCGTCACACCAAACATGCTCACCCTTTGAGCCGTCGGGGAAGTTACAATGTAACGGTAAATCACATTATTCATTAGTAAAAGAGTAGTCCAAGAGGTGGTGATGACTAACTACCTTCCTTCTAGTCTTACACTGCTAAATTAGGGACGGCTATCTCAGATAGCCCTAGTGAAGCTTTGCGCGAAATTCAAAACAAACAAACAAACAAACTATTTTAGATTAGTTTAATATCAGCCGAAAAAAAGTAGATCTCAGATTGGACAAACAACGTTCGATTTATAAAATATTGAAATAGCACAGCTACGATTCGAAAACAGCTGAAAAATGTCCCTTATAAACGTGCAATAACAGGAAATATGAGTGAAAATAAAAAGTGTGCCATTTATAATGACGATACACAGAGGACAACCTAGGCCTTATAGCCCTTTTGTTTATCACAACGCCATTATTTGCCTTGACCCTTGGTATATGTTATTGTTTTAAAATCAATGACAACGTTACACAGAGGATAGTCTAGGCCTCACATCTTGATATAAATTGTTGTTCCAAATTTATGGTGACGATAAATAGAGGACAGTCTTGG